>NW_026294514.1:0-1349457 GCF_007827085.1 Peromyscus californicus insignis | reverse complement strand
ATGTCCTTTGTTTCTGAAAAATCAGTAAATCTATAAATACCCACACATGTCTAGCCCTTGTGTGAACAATACTACAACATCTTGAACAATCCTAACCATGACTGATAATTTTTGAATTGAGTTCATCTTCATTTTCTGTTTGTTTAATCATTATCGCAGCTGACTTTAACACTGGCATCTAATACTTTAGTTATGATTTGAAGCTGACTTGAATACTATGCTTCACCTGGATGACCACAGATGTATACTGGATTTTGTCATTCCTCCAAAGCACTCAATTGTACCACGTTGAGGTCATTTCAAGCCTTATCCCAAGATCTCACTTTCACTTCACATGCCTTAGCTGATGTACACTCACCTTCCTCAAACCCAGCTCAACATTCTGATAAGTAAACTCTCCTTTTAACATTTCTCATTGTTTTCACCTCCTCAGTCTCTAGTTTCACTCTGCTGCCCTAAATGTAATTGTCTCTGGGACTATTATATACTTAACTAATTTTCAACTTAGAGGTGAAATCAAGTTCTCATTCTCCAGCCAATCCCTGGACTAGAATCAAAGCAGTTTGGTGGTAACCTTAACCTGTGCTTCCAATACTGTGTATTTCTAGTTACATGTTGCTCTCCATTTTTGAAGTATGTATGTTACAAACCTTCCAAACTAACTAGGTTCTGCAACATTCTTGGTAGGTGATTTGACTATATTCTTATAAAGAACTAAAAGCTAAAATAAAGCACCCTTAGCTGTTTCAGTTTGTTTTCCTGTTGCTGTGATAAAATAATTTGACAAAAGCAACTTAAGGAGATAAGGGTTCATTTGGTTCACAACTCAACGTGATGGTCAATCTTGGCAGAGAAGTCATAGCAGAAGGAGGCTGAAGGAGCTGGTCATACTACATCCACAATCAAAAGCAGAGAGTAATGCAAGTATGCTAGTACTCAGCTCACCTCCTCCAGTCTTTTACAGTCCAGCATCCTCTGTCTAGGAGATGATACCATCCACAGTAAGCAGGCCTTCCTACTTCAGTTAAGTAAACCAAGGTAATCCCCCCACAGACATGCCTAGAGGCTTACTTAATCTAGATAATCATTCATAGGTCTACCTGAGGACTCTACTTCCAGATTATTCTAGATTTTGTCAATTTACTAACACAATCAAACGCAACTCTTTCTCAAGAAACCTATAAATGTCTTAGCATTTATAAGTGTGGTTTACTTTTCCATTCTCCAACAACAATTTATGAGAGAAGCCAGAGGAACATTAAAACCTAAAAATTTAATATTCTAATAATTCTATATGAAACTGTATTTATTTAATCACATTAGAGATGGGACTGATGCCACACATACCTCATTAGAATGGTGAGTACATTAAAATAATAGATAGTCTTTTTAGTAACAGGTTAAGGGAGTAAAAGATAAAATATACTAATTTCAATGAGAACATTCAGATTAATTTATTAAATTAGTTCCCCTTTTCACAACTTCTCTTTCTGTGGTTTCAATTACCCTCAGTCAATAACTGTCTGAAAATGTTAACTTACAGAAATAAAACTTATAAAATAAAAAAATCATGTGCTGTTCTGAGACCATGATGATATTTGCCACACTCAAGTACAAATTATATCTTTGTCCAGCAAATTCATCCATTTACAATAATCCATTGGTCACTTAACAATTGTCATAGTTATCAGATCTAGTATAATTGCATAAGTCTTAGCCAGAGCATCAAACAAGATAAATGCGTGAGAAGCATAGAAATAAGAAAGAAATCTAATCATCCCTATGTGTAATGACATAATTCTATATTTAAAAGACTATACAGATTCCACCAGAAAATTTTGAGATCTGACAGATGATACTTTCAGTAAAGTTATGGAACTCAAAATCAACATTAAAAAATCAATAGCTTTAAAAAATATCAATAATGAATTTTGCTTAGTAAGATTCACAATAGCCTCAAACACCACCCTTGAGTAAACCTGCCCAGAAAGGTAAAGTACCTGTGCAGTGAAAATTTACAGCAATGAAAAAGAAAATGGATAAAATACAAGATGTCAGAAAGTGATCCCACGTTCTTGGCTTGGTACAATTAATAGTATGAAGATGTCCATACTACCAAAAGTAAACTAAAGATTCAATCCAATCCTTGTCAGGATTGCAATTAATTATTCAGACAACTATTAAAAACTGTCAAAGGACTCTACATTCTAAATACAGACACACTTTTACAACCATGTTTATTTCTGCTCTATTCACACTAATGTTCATCAGCAGATGAATGACTAATGACAGTGAAGTACATATACACAATGGAATTTTATTCAGCTATAAATAGAAATTATGAAATATGAAGGAAAATGGTGGATCTGGAAAATATTATTTTAGGTGAGATAACCCAGACCCAGAAAAGGGAATACAAGATATCCATCCTCATATGCAGATCCTATATTCTAATTTTAATATGCTCAGTTGTATGGGATTATGTAAGATTTGGGTCAGAAAATTAGAAAGGAGGCTATGAATGTGAAAAAGGTCTTAAGGAAGGAGTGGAGGAAGGTAATAGAATAGGAGGAAACTGTTGGGGGTGGAAGAGAGGAGGTAGGGTACTGAGAAATAGATGAATCAGAAGGGAGGTTGAGGAGAATCAATGATTCTCAAAGAATGCAAAAAGATATCATAGTGAAATCTGCTACTTTATACGCTTATTTTAAAAATAATTAAAAAGAAGTATAAATTAAATGACCATGATTAATAGGGAATGCTAAGATTGTCTTATTGAAATTAAAGTCAAGATAAGGGCATAGACGTATGATACTTCTGGATATATTCCTAAATACCAGTTAGGTAAAAACATAGTTAAAACTATTTTGATGCAAATATAATTTATATTGCACACATTTAATAATCTCAATAAAAACTATATTATAGTATTAAAGCATTTAAAAAATGAAAGATTCCTGAATCATTCTATAAGCCAGAACTCAAAGCTTTAGTTTTTATATTGGCCAAATTCTTTGTCACAGCAACAAACACCTAGTAAAAACAGCTTAGTGGAGGAAGGATCTAGTTTGGATCAGGGTTTCAGGGGTTTGAGGCCATGCAGAATTGGCTCCTTTGTTCCTGTACTGTGTAGTATCAGATTGTCATGGTGCCGAGCATATGGGAGAGCACAGTGACCACCTCATGGCAGCATGGAGGAGTATTATTTTCTAAGCAAAAGCAGCAATGTTTCATTGAGCTGAATACCACATTTATAAATGTCTGTTTTCTGTGCTGTTCTCATTACCTGATTAGATAAACAGTGGCTTACAACTATTCAGTATCAGGTTACTCTGATTTTAACAGGTTAGTAAGAGTGTCCTTGGTGAGTGTAAAGAATATTTGTTTGTGAACTTGAGACAAGCTAGAGTCATTGGGAAAGAGAACCTTAACTGAGAAAATGCTTCCATCAGATTGGCCGGTAGGCAGGTCTGTGGGACATTTCCTTGGTTAATAATTGAGGTGGGAGAGCACAGCCCACTGTGGTTGGTACCAATCTTAGGCAGATGGTGATGGGCTGCATGAACAACAGCTGAGCCAGGCATGAGGAGCAAGCCAGTAGCAGCATTCCTCTTTGGTCTCTGTTCCTTTCCTATCCCCAGGTTTCTGCCTTTGTATCTTCCTTGGCTTGCCCAGATGAGGGACTGTAGGTAACCCTTAAGCCAAATAAACTCTTTCCTCCCCAAGCTGCTTTGGCTCATGGTGTTTTCTCTCATCAACAGAAAACAATTAAGACAGTGAGCTGTATAAAACAGGTCAAAATGTATTATTGTTTTATACAGATGGTGATTTCATTCAGTGAAACAAGAGAAATTGAGGTACACTATAGGCTTTAACTCCATATAGCTTAACTGAAATACTGTGCTTCTTCCCTTTCCAAACTTCTGAAATCCACCTATCTTGAGAGGGACAAGGAGTACTAACATAGTTCTTTTATAGTGGTCGTCATTTCTCCCTAGATCATTAATTAATTCCTAGGCATACTTAATTGAAAAGGGAGCCCACAAATTTAAAAAAAAAGAGAGAGAACAAGAAAGAATATATGGGTATGTTTGGAAGGGAGAAAGAAAAGGAAGAAGTTATATATTTGTATCATTATCTCAAAACAGAAAGTAAAAACTAGTTTCTATATAAACAAAGAATTAAAATTTGGAAATAGTTCCTAGAGGTTTACATCCAAAAAAAATAACCAAAAATATTGTTGAGGAGATATTTGTGATTATTTTAATGCATAAAGGACCACTAATGCATTAAGTGATCATAGTTTGATCATAATTATTAATTATTTTAGTTATAATGATTGGAAAGAAATAGAGAGAGAAATTATTAGAATGTGGGAAAATGGTATTTTTCGAGAGCTGTCGAAGACATCATTCTATTACCTTTGATATGCACAAATGTAAATTTCTAGTGCACTCCAACTGACTAGAGAATGTTGACTTTTATGAAAGAGAAACAGGGTAAAAGAGAGGTTAATTTGATGAAATTCTAGAGCTGTACATAAATATAAATGTTACAATGCAATACCATCCTTTGCTTTAATATTGCATTTATTTACTTTATCAAGAATATTGCATATATGTAGGTGACTCTAAATATCCAGAACTTATTTGAAATACATGTCTTCCTTTTTTAAGTCTTTGTTCTTTTTAATTTTTAATTTCATTTTTATGGGTATTTTATCTGCATGTTTGCATACACATCACTGTGTGCAGTGCCTGTGCAGGCCAGAGAGGGTATCAGATGAGAACTGCACATAGGAAATCACAAATGCTGTGACTGCAAGAACAAGACCTACTCAAGTTTAAGCCAAACAAAATCCCAGTGTAGAGTAATGAGGTATTTGGGAAATCCCACTCCAGATGAGGAGCTGCCAGGAGAGGCAGTGTCAGGTTTCTGCAGGGATGTGGTTACTGGGGGATGCCTATGCTCCTGTGCTCACACCAACAATACTAAACGAGCTCTGTGGGTCTAGAAAAGAAGAAGAGAACACGTGAAACTGGAAGGCAATAGTGATGATGGGATAAGGAACACATTGGAGAGGAGAAAACTGGAGCAGGACCTGATGAAATCACACTACATACATGTATGAAATTCTTGATAAAAGGAAAAAAGAAGCATAATGCCTCCCTCCTCAAAAAGCAGGGAATAATTGAGAAAAATATTCAATGCCAACCCTTAAATACACATATGCTCACACGCAGACATGTTTGTGTTTAAGGTTAGTAAATATTTTATTAAAGTTCAGTACATGGAACCTTTATCACAGGATAATGTTTGGCTGGTAAGTAAACTCCTAAAACTCATTTAATTTGACACTAAGCTTCTTAGTTTCCTAGGATACAGGTAAGAAACTAGAGTATGAACAGTCCAGCCACCACAGAAGCCTGCCCTCTCTCTGCTCATAGAATACTTCCTGCCCCTTCACCTCCATAGAAAACATTTGTGATTGCTGGTGATGAGGCCAATCCCTTTGGTGTTTACCTTGAAGACTCCCCTTCCTTGTCTTGTTGTCATGTAGACTGACAGTTCAGGTCTCTAGTCCTTTTACCCCTAGCCGTGCACAGGTTTCACATGTATCTAACAGATTTGTGGGCTGACACACAGGGAAATTTGTATCTACGAGTCAAGGGTTAATATTGCAAGCCAATACTCTCTTTCTTCAAAATCCATTAATTAAAAAAATTTTAGTCAAGAGACACATTAATATGAAATTAACCATTTTAAATTAGATAGACAAGTTACATTTGGAAATAATCAAAGTTGTTCAAATTCATTTTTATTAGCTCACTGGGGACTTTACACACACACTAGTTCTCTCATTTTTTACTTTATCCTTAGGACTTTGAATCTCTATCATGTGTCAGCGAATTCACTTGCTTTGAATATTCTTATAAATAATTTATACTATTGATATTAAATTTTATCTAAATGAGATGAACATGTGGCTGTCTTCTGGTGAACCCATCTGATGGAAAATTTGTGGTTGATCACGGCCGAATTTATTTTCATTATATTTTGGATTTTTCTGAACATGTAAAAACAATTTAAAGGACTGAACCAAACATGTCACTTGTAATTAAGAACCATAGAGTATTAATGGCCTCTGCAAGAAGCTTTAAATGCTTACAAAAGCAGTAATACCTAAGCCCTATTGAGATATGAGCATTAAGGGAAGCCTGGGCTACTACTATGCTGCTATAAAAGAAGGAAGATACCAGAACCACACAGATATTCCATATAATAAGGTGAGTCCTTTTTAGAAGAACTGGGTGCTAATCTCTTACCTCTGTGTTTATTGAGTCTTTTAATCACTGCCTGGAACTCACAGACTTCATTACCATTTAAGGTTGGTGAATTGCAGGCCAGCCAGGGCTATGCCGTGAGACTCTGTCTTAGAAATATGAAATTATTTTAAAATTACAGACAGTTCTTGACTCATGCTGAGTTTAAGAGCTACTAACTCTGAGGATGAAAACATGTTTGATGCAATTAACCTGCCAATCTCCCTGCTTAGAAATAGAGTGCTACAGGACACTCTCTAGTCCCCTTGTGGCTGTGTGGCTGATACTCCCACCTGAAAGACAGGCATTGAGATACTATGCTGAGAAAAGATCAAGATGAAAGTCTCAAGTATAGTGTCTATCAAATCTACTTCGTACTTATTCTCCAATAAGTACTTTCTTTGGTGTAGCATCTGTTTCAAACAGAAGAGTAACAAGAACTAATGAGGGAGGGTAGACTATTTTAGAAATACATTTAGGGCTAGACATGTAATTCAGCATTAAGAGCACATACTGCTCTTGCAGAGGACCAGAGTTTGGTTCCCAGTACTCAAGTCCAGCAGCTCAAAGCTACTGTTTGTTACTCCTGCTCTGGGGCACTGAATGCCATCTTCTGGATTCCAGGACACCTGTACATAGCATAATTGCTTCTTAAAATATCTATAAAAATTCATCTAACCGTAAATGGTTTATAAAGATAAATATTACTTAAAGTGCATTTTCTTATATCCAGTATCTGTTAAGATTTATATATAGATTAGATTACTACATGGATCTCTTCAAATCAATATACAAAATATTAAATGATAATAAATGTATAATGTATCAATTATATTTGTTTTGGGTATATATGTGTGGGCATTGTATGAGTATCTATATTTAAATATATAGCAGATATGTAAATACATAAATTGAAACTGTCTTAGCTTAAAAGTCTCATATCTTACTTGCCAGGTTTTTTCTTTTTTTTTGCATTTCCCCTTCAGCATTTCAATTTGGTCTGGATTTTATTATGCAAAAATTTTCTCTGATTTTTCTTAGCCTGCTCCATGTGATTAATGGGGCTCCTTTTATTTATGATGTCACAGCAGTCTCAATTTCAGAGACATGGTACATATTGCAGACTTCTGCTTTTCCACTTAGCTGAAGCCAAAATACACTAGGTAGTACTTAAACAGAGCTAAGGAGAGCATTCCTATTAGGTCAGAAAGCAGGAAGGGGAGGCTTAGCGTGGAATTCAGCAGTTGGAGCTATAAAGCTCCAAGGAAGGTTTTGTGCATTCTGCACACTTAGGCCCAAGTAGGTCTGACTGAAAGCCACAGAGCACACATTTCCTGTCTAATGCTGGACCCAGCCCCAGAAGCTCAATGATGCGCTGACTGTTTCCAGACTTTGGCCAGGGCCAAATCTCATTTTACCAGTACATTCCAAGTCTGATCCTGAACTTCAAAACGCTAGAGAAGTCAGGTTGATCAATTAATTTAAATTTACTGCTGAGAAATACAAGTACTCTCTCACCGGGACAAGAAACACACAGGCTTATGGTTTAAATATGAAAGGCATTAAGTTTCCTGAAATCTGTGTTGTACCTGTTTTTGCAGAAAACATTAGTTAACTATGAAGTCTGTCTCTGAGAAATATGGTTTTAACATCTCTATAAGAAAACTCAAGCCAAACTGGAATTCAGTCACTGGGAGCCAGGAAAGGCATTTTAACATTTAGGAAACTCCTCCACAGAAAGTATGACTCAACACAATTTTAGAAAACATGGTGGTCACTTACTGGCTGTGGTGAGGATGATCTCAAAGTCTGTCTAATGACTTTAAAGAAACAAGTCATAAAGTAAGAGATGCTTAAGATGACCACAGTTAGTCATCAAAGTATTTCTTGACCTATGACATATTGATGTGATTTTAAATTGTCTACTGACAGCTGTATTTCTTTATACATAAGGTTTTCAGGCCTTTATCATGAAAGAAATTCATCTGTGAAGATATTTAACTTAATGTCTTACGGATTTCTTTGTTGTAATATTGACGATGACTATAGGGAACATGGGGAGGAGTGGGCTTATTCCTGCTTAAAACTCTCAGTTCATGGCCCGTTAAGGAAAGAAGTCAGGGCTGGAACTCAAGGCAGGAAACTAGAGGCAGAAACTGAAGCAGAAGCAATGGAGGAAGGCTGCTTACTGGCTTCCTCCACTCTACCTTACCCACTCTACTTTCTCCTGGTACCCAGGGATGGCACCACTCACAAAGGGCTGGGCCTGCCCACATCAATCAGTAATTAAGAAAATGCCCTACAGACTTGCCTACATGCAATCTTGGGTAAGAATTTTTTCAATTGGGTGTCTCACTTTCCAAGTCATTCTAGGTTGTATCAAGCTGATGTGAAACTAACCAGGCCAAGTGATGAACAACTGACTCCTTGTCAGTCTGACACACGAATACAACACAGTTAAAAGTAACCTTTCCTTTTTTGTTCACCCCAGGCTCTCATATTAATATCACAATATAGACAGTATAACTTGAAAGTCTCATTTCATTTCTTTAAAATCCAATCTCTTTAAAATATCCAAGATATATGGATTTCAGAAGTTTGGAAAGGGAAGAAATACAGTATTTCAGTTAAGCTATATGAAGTTAAAGCCTATAGTGTACCTCAATTTCTCTTGTTTCACTGAATGAAATCACCATCTGTATAAAACAATAATACATTTTGACCTGTTTTATACAGCTCACTGTCTTAATTGTTTTCTGTTGATGAGAGAAAACACCATGAGCCAAAGCAGCTTGGGGAGGAAAGAGTTTATTTGGCTTAAGGGTTACCTACAGTCCCTCATCTGGGCAAGCCAAGGAAGATACAAAGGCAGAAACCTGGTGATAGGAAAGGAACAGAGACCAAAGAGGAATGCTGCTACTGGCTTGCTCCTCATGCCTGGCTCAGCTGTTGTTCATGTAGCCCATGACCATCTGCCCAAGATTAGTACCAACCACAGTGGGCTGTGCTCTCCCACCTCAATTATTAACCAAGGAAATGTCCCACAGACCTGCCTACAGGCCAATCTGATGGAAGCATTTTCTCAGTTAAGGTTCTCTTTCCCAATGACTCTAGCTTGTCTCAAGTTCACAAACAAATATTCTTCACACTTACCAAGAACACTCTTACTAACCTGTTAAAATCAGAGTAACCTGATACTGAATAGTTGTAAGCCACTGTTTATCTAATCAGGTAATTGGAACAGCACAGAAAACAGACATTTATAAATGTGGTATCCAGCTCAATAAAACATTGCTGCTTTTACTTAAAAAAAAATACTTAAATGTATTTTATTACTTTGAATTGTGGTGTGTGTGTTATTACTCATGAGTGAAAGTTCACATGAGCTTTCAGGTGCCCATGAAGGCCAGAGAGATCAGATCCCTGGAGCTGGAGTTGCAGGCAGTTGTAAGTCTTTTGATGTGGGTGCTGTGAACCAAGTATGGGTCCTCTGCAAGAGTAAAACATGCTCTTAACCACAGAGCCATCTTTTCAGCCACCCCCTTGTTTTTATTATCATAGTATTTCATTCCAGTAGTAAACATTTTTCTTCATCAAAACTCCAGTTATTTTCTGTTTTAATCTGCATCTCCAATTAAGCAACCTTGGTTTTAAGGCTAATTGCTTAAAGTAACTGCTAATTGGCTATTTGACTATCTCTCAGCATAAACATCGTACACATTAAAGGCATATTTTTCATCATATTTGAATCATTGTAATTGAATAATCCTTAAATAAATATTCAGTTTCTGATATTTTAAAATTTGTTTTGTTATTATACATTTTTCTTTTGGTTACAAAATGTATAATAATGTTTAGTAAAGAGGCACATACCTATTTAAAATTATTAGAGTTGTGCTAAAACAGAAAGTATTGAAAAAATACTTTAAATATCTTTGAGATCTTGCCATGAAATATATAGGTTGAGATGATGTGGGTACATGAAAGGGAAGATGGACAATAAGTTTACAGATTGTTTCCATTGTCAGATTTCCTATAGAAATGCATGGGAGTCCAGAGTCAGCACCTCGGAGGGCTCCATGTACTTAAGTAAGAGAACAAGATATCCTTTCTCTTCCATGACAGGAATGGAACTAAGAGTGAATCAGAGGCAGCTCATGTCCAGACATTCCTCCTAAACAAATCAACAACCAGGAAAATATAATGAGGGAAGCAGAGAGTACTTGAATGGTCTACAAAGGAACTTAATGTGACATCCTTATCTTAGTGGCACGAATGAGCTGTCACGAACAACCAGTCAAGATGTTGTGCAACACAGTACAGCAAAGATCACTTAACTTTGCATCAACCCACTGCATGCATTATGAGACTCTCAATATTATGATGAGTGTCTGATAATCTTGAAGGAGTTAGACTATGGACGGTTGAAAAAATAAAAACTGGAAAATGACTCATGAAGTGCACATCTGTGCCCAAGAAGCACCAGCAGTCGCCCTTTCTTAAGTTAGGGATTTTTACCTATTTCATTCACAACAACCCAAAGGCTGCTAATTAAAGGTCAAAGGTGTTTAAATGAAAGCAACTGTTTGTCTCATTTGGTTCTGATTTAGTCTTCCTGTGCATTTCCATGACATTTCTGCACCAAATGTTATCTGTTAGACTCTTACAGATACACCAGACTATACCAGGAGGGGCACCAGATAACCCAAACTTCAGGAGCTCAAGGAGTTTATTATACTAAGTGTCTGCTGTTAATCATTTAGTCCTTGGGTGTGCCTCTCTTTAAAGCCTGTTTAAAGGCCAGTTGGAATTTTACAGCAAAATTGAGAAGAAGAAACAGAGAATTCCATATAAACTCTGTCCCATATGGACTTAGATCCCACTTTGGTCTCTCAAAACAAAACATTTCAAGTTTGTGTTACTGTATTCCTGACATTAGTTCTTTTATAGCAACTGTGCCACTCCTAGTTGGCAGCTGTTTCTTCTCTTGAATTCCTGTGTAGCCTTCAAGTACAAACCTCCATGGCCTTTGAAGCATTGCTGCCTGCTGCAGACAGACACTACCTACCTACTCTAGATTTTCTGAGTATAATTCCTGACCGAGACCACAACCAGTCTCTTCTTCAAGGATTCCTAGGTTCTCCCAGTAAGAACAGTATAAGTACCTGTGTTTTCTATTTCTATGTGACAGTCACCTCAAATTAAAGGCACACACACACACACACACACACACACACACACACACACACACACACATGAACGAACGAACAAACGAACGAATGGGGCTAGGGGAGAAGAGAGAGAATCATGAATTCTGTAGCTCAGAAATCTGGACATGCAATTTGTGAGTCTTCCATTCATGTATCAAAAAAAAAAATAATAAAACCAGAATTCAAAGATGAAGAAGAGCTACTTTCTCATCTTGAGGCTTGACTGTCTCCAAACTCATTTAGGCTGTTGTCAGAGGGGACAGTCCCGCCTCTTGCAGGCTGTCAGCTGTGCTCAGGCTCCACTCACACCCCTGAGTCTTATCACAACAGCTTGCTTATTCTCACTCAAGTCTGGTAACGTGGAGTCTCATGGAATGTCATTACATCAGAAAGATATGCTCCCGTCATGACTTTTTCTCTTTTATACCAAGTGCTTCTGCCACACAATTGGATTCCTTAGAGAGAACGGTGAATAGTCACTGTTTACTGGAAGGGAACCAGAACGAGCCCTCAAGGCTCCTCAGTGACCTGCAACCGAAAACTCCTGAGTGTGCCCTGAAAGCTGCTGTTCTGTGTATCGACACGGCACGTCCTGTGTTGTGATTGTTTCAACATTGCCTTTTAGTCAGCACAGTTCTCACTTCTAGCGTTTTAACACATCGAAATCACCGTCCACTACCACTTTCGCACTTGGATTTTTTTCTGGGTAGTTTACACTGAGACAATGATGTGCTATGTAGCCAACTGTTTAGCTTTATGTCAGAAAGACCTTCAAATGTTCAAAAGGCATGAGAATGACATAATTAAACCTACTGCCCATCTGTCCAGCAATTATCAATATTCTGTACTTCTTTCATCTAGTCCTCTGATTTTTTTGAATATTCAAAAGCAAATCCTAGCTGTAACAGAATATCAACTATAAATGTTTGGGTGTAGTTTTAATAGACACGAATGTTTACAAAATATTACCACCATTCTGTTACCATAGCAACAAAATTACCAATAATTTATCAAGTTATCTAAACCATTCTCCATTTGCATATTCAAAAGGCCTGCATATTTCCTTTGATATAGTTTTCTCAAATTTATAAACATTCCTTCTGCCATTTGTTTTTTTTTCATTCAACTTGTAGTTGTGTTTCTGTTTCATTCAACTGTCCAGTAGTGTTTCTGATTCTTATTTGGATAATCGTATTTTCACGGAGGCTCTTAGCATGACCCTCTCTCATATTTCCTGGAAACTTTGACAGAGGCTTGATTATATCCACGTGGAATATTTTAGCAAGGATACTTCACATGCAATGTTGTTTACTTCTAATTACTTCAGATCAGGAAGTACTAAGTATTTACTTAGGGAGTGATACTAAAATACAAGATTATTGAGGTGCAGACAACCTAATTCTCCACAGGGATTTCCATCATGGCTCTTAATTGTTTAGCAGCTATGGATTATTATTGTATAGACCCATCATTCTTGTTGTTACCTATGCGGGATAGTTTTATGTCAACTTGATGCAAACTAACTAAAGTCATCAGAGAAGAGGAAACTCAACTAAGAACATGCCTTCATAAGATCCAGCTATAGGGCATGTTCTTAATTAATGATTGAAAGGGAAGGTCCAGCCAACTGTCAGGGGTGCCGCCCCTGGGCTTATCATTCTGGGTTCTATAAGAAAACAAGCTGAGCAAACCATGGAGAGCAAAGTCAGTAAGCATCAGTAAGCAGCACCCCTCCATGGCCTCTGCATCAGCTCCTTCCTCCAGGTTCCTACCCTGGTTGAGTTCCTGTCCTGGCTTCCTTCAAAGGTGGACTACAGTGTGGAAGTGTGAGCCAAATAAACCCTTTCCTCCCCAACTTGCTTTTGGCTGAGGTGTTCGATCATAGCAATAGTAACTCTAATAATTAAGATACTATTTTAAAAGGCAAAGTTTGAATGCTTTCATTTATTTTACTTCATTAAAATTAGTATTTAAGTTTTCCCAAATTTAACTCTTTGTCTGGTTTGTAATGTGTTCACATACACAAAGAATAGGATAATATCTGATTCTTTTCCTTATCATTATTCAAAGTTATTGTTTGATACCATAGCATATTTTATGAATGTCTATAAACAATTTTAGTGGCTAAAAATGTTATATTTAATTGATAAATAACAATGTGTGTGCTTATGAGGTAAATTAAGGATTGATCAAATCAGGTTAATTAACATCTGTCATCTATGCAATGTACTATGCAATTTTTATGGTAAAATACTTAAAATCCTTTTTCTTTTTTTTCCATTTATTTTCCTTTATAACAGTTTCATGTAATATAGTATGACCTCAGATTCACTATATAACTAAGATGAGTTGAGCTTTTTAAGATCTGTATGTTCAGAACTGGCTTTTATGTGGTAGTTGGGATTTGAACTCAGATCCTCTTGTGTGCATAGAAAGAACTCTTACTTGAGCCAGGTCCCCAGCATGAGCTTGAATTTTCTGGGCCTCCTATCCTTATCTTTTGAGTGATAGGTTGATAGGCATACTACAACGCTAGGTTTATGCAGTCCTGAGGATCAATCTAGAGGTCTGTGGATGCCAGGAAAGCATTCTACCAAATGAACTACATCTTCATCTGTCTCTACAATTTCAGTATTAGTTTACAAATTTTTATAGTTTTCTTATTCAGGAAATATCTCAGACTGAACTTCCACATTCTTTTTCCCATATCTGTAGTGACTCCACTCTAAAAACCCCTGGATTGTTTTAGTAGAAAATAATATTCTGAAAACACAATCTGGAAGTTAGTTATACTTTACAGCTTTTCACAAGGGGAAAAATATACAATAAGTAGGGTGCATGTAGAAAAGCACAAGTAGAAATAAATGTGCCATGAATGTATATACACATGCACACTTACATGCCTATAGTTAGGAACTGCTATAGCACATAATAAATCACTACACTAGTATTATGGTCCTGTGAAGAATACTCTAAATGATATGAGGATAAACTTTGAATATTCAAGTAGGGAAAGACATTATTTTAATTCTTGTTGGCTGATAACACAGAAGCCTGAGGATTCATTTTCTGAGACAAAACTCTCTCCAGATGCTAGTTAGATTACACAGCTGCCCTTAGAGATTTTCATTTTCCATACCTCAACAGTGAGCCAGATATTCCAAGGAGTTCCATTGTTCATGGCTCCCTAGTGACTATACAAACATCCTGCAAGTGGCGTGACCCTGCACATTGCAAACACATGGATGAAAGCACTAACCAAGGGGTTGCTCCATCCTGATTCAGTGCTTAGCTGTAATGTATTACCAGTGACAAATGTTGATCACCATGTACACGAGGAATAATTAAAACTAAAGAGAGATGCATAATTTAAATGAAATGCGTGGGAGGGGAGCAAACATTTCTGAAAGTGGTAGGACTGTAAACTGAGGAACTCTGTAGGAAACTGTAGCTTTCCTTGTGCTATCATCTTTCATGTGCTCCTCAATTGTACATGAACCTGCGGGTAGCTAGAGAACTTTGTCTTTAGAATTTAACTTTGAAACCAAATATAGTAAGTTCAGTCACATGTTTTATTGCTGGCTGATGTGTTCATTTCATTAATAGCTATCAGAACTTAAGTGGGTGAGCACCTTGACTGGGAGATGACTGAGGAAGAGACATGTAGGGAAGATTACTTGGATAATGAAGGGAAAGGTATCAGGAAGCAAACACGCTGTCTGGAAAAGTTAACAGTCTTGTCAGTCACTTAATATGTCTTTTTAGTATCACTCAGTGTTTATTAACCCATTCTCATAAAATTCTCTGGGACAGATATGAATTTATTCCATAGTTTATAGATAAGGGAAAATATTGGCAGAGAGTTTGAACTTTTTCTCCAATTAATAAGAAATTGCTAGATGATTCAAATCAGACATAATAACTATCTTTAGTTATTAGGCTGAGCTACATTTAAGGACCTCATAGCATTGAAATAAAAACTGCTATATGATCAATAGAACAGAACAGAGGGAGGGGAAGCAGACCCATGTATCTACAGCCTACTCCCTGAAATAGGAACTAATGAAAAAGAAGTTTGTTCAACAAATGGTCCTGGGGAAACTGGAAGAATGAAACCAGACCTGATAAGCTCAAGATGAATTAGACATTTAAATGTAAAATCCAAAACTAAGAAGACATTAGAAAAACAGTAGGAGAACTAATTCAGGACATAGACATATATAACAATTGTTTAGATAAGTTCACAAAGTATAGGAAACAAAAGCTAAATTAGACAAATGGGATTCATCAGTCAAAGTCTCTGTACAACAAGGGAAACAATCCTGAGAGTGAAGACACAGGCCATAGAATAGAAGATGTTTGTAAATTACACACTGATAAGAGATTAATATCCAAACTGTTTAAGCAATTCAATGGCAAAGAAATTAGTTACGTAAATTTAAAATGACAAGATTTCATCATTTTTATGAATGAATAGTAGTCCATTTCTTTCTGTACATCACATTTTAATCCATTTATGTGACAGTAGTCATAAATAGCAATTTTTCAAAAGAAGATAGTCAACAGGTTTATGACAAATGTGCCCAGTCTGCATCAGTAATCATCAAAAATATAAATCAGAAGTACACTGAAGCCTTACCACATGCCAGTAAGAACGGCTGTGATCAAAAAGATTATAAGGATGTGGAGAAAGGGGGGGGCACTCTTTGCACATTGCAAGAAATGAAAGCAAACACCTGTCGACTAGTGAATGGATTAAAGTGTAGCACATGTAACATGGAATACTGTTCAGTTATAAAGATGGTGAAGTCCTTTTGATTTCATTTCCAATGAGCCAGACTCAGAAAGGCAATAGTCTATGACCTCGTTGATATGGAATCTGAAAAAGCTGGTCTGGTAGAAGTTGGAAGCAGAACTGTGGTGGTTGGTTACTCAAGCTTCCATGCTGGCCAAGTGTGCTTCTTCAACCCAGTGCCCCGCCCCCAACAGCTGTGACACCGGTATAGTGTTGGTTTGTATTACTTTTATCATGCCTGGTGTAGACCCCTGGCTACCTGTTTGAGAGCCATTGCCTGTCTCCTCTGTGAACTTTCTGCAAGAGAAATCTAAAGGTTGAGAGATGTTGAAAGCCAGAGGACATTAGTGACCAAACAAGTACGATTTCAAAGTTGCAGAAAAATCGCAGTTACAAGTCATTTTCTTTCTACAGTCAGAAAACATAGAATACATTAATAGGATTATTTAGTAATTTTGGAATACTGGCAAGTTTTTGATTTAAAGATATCCAGGAGAAAAAGACATTTATACAAATACAACTTTAGTTGCATCTTTCCAACCATTTGAGATAAGACAGGCTCAACTCTTTTTCATAAGGAGAAGATCTGTGGACAAGTTTCTAGCCAAAATCTAAATCTCAAGAGTGTTGAAATATTTGTAGCATTTATTATTGCCTTATCTTAACATCCTGTTCTCTATATGACAGCTGGGGGGTAGACTAATTATTCAACATGTATGTGACTAATTATTGAATATTCATTCATTCATTCATTCATTCATTCTTATTGTTTTGAGACAGGATATACCAGGCTAGACTCAGACTAAAATCTTCCTGCCATATTCCTGAGTACTTGGATCATAGATATATATTACTGTGTGGGTTACAGGAAAATGTCTCCCAGGGGTTTATGTATTTGGAACTATTATTCTCTAGTTGATTGCAATGTTTAGGGCAGGTTTGGGAGGTGAAGCCTTTTTGAAGGAAGTGTTTCACTAGAGGCAGGAGTTGATAGTTTAAAGACTCATACCAATTCTAGTTCACTCTCCTGTAGTTGAATATGTGAACGCTCAGCTACCTGCTCTTGCCTGTATGTCTACAATCTTTTGTCATGCTGTCCCTACCATTAGGGACTCTGACCCTCTGAAACTGTAAGCCAAACTAAGCTCCTTTTTGTGCAGGTTGCCTTGACCATTGGGTTTTATTATGGCAACAGAACAGTAACCAATACAAATACTGTGCCCAACTTCAGATGGTCATTTTGGATGTAGATCTTCACACTTTTTCTTATTTTACAGTAAACTGTGTAAAAGTTTGTATATGTAAAGGACTGAGTGATTTACTCAGCAGAAATTTCCAACATTTAAGTTCTATTGTTAGACACTGAAATTCTCAAGGATTCAAATTTTTGGCCCCTTTAAGATATAACCCAAAACATTTTTGCTTTAATCCCTCTTTCATCCCAATTTCCCATTTCTTTTTAATAAAAAGAAATTTGTTTTTAATCTCTTGTCATACACAGATCTTTTGTCCTCATGGTCTCATTTTCCACTTATAAATATGTCACAATACCCATCCGTCAAAAGAATAATTCAGACAAAAATATCACAATAGTTATTAAACAAGCCTTCCTCCTGGCTTCAAGCACTTCACCACAAAATGAATTTGTCACTATGAGTTGAGGGTGTGAGTAGATGCAGGCATAATTTCTCATCACCAGAATCTGAAAATGACACGTCTGCTAAGAAATTCAGGCCTTAATTATGAGTTATTTTAGTTAGAGAAGTCTACTCTATTAGCACAGTTTAAAGAAATAGTATTTTTCTCTTGACAGAAATAGCTGTCTCTGAAAACAGGCATGATATAAACTAGCTCATATTCTAATACTTTAATTTTAGCTCAATTATTCATGGAACACCTTAACTCTACTTCTACACATTCTGGAGAGATGGAAAATGGGAGTGATGTCACATATACTTAATGCTGTTTTATCTGTGGACAGTTCTGTAAATACATGTGTTTATGGCATTGTTTATTGGATTCCTTGCTTTTTTAAAGCTGAAGTACAAGTGTTTGTAAGTTTGCTCACTTATCAGGCCTGTAAAAACTTTTCCCAGTGTCTTGTTCTTTTTACATATAATTCTGCTCCTATGCAGTTTATCAAGATGACAAAATTATTGTGTACTGATTGTTTTATTACTAACGCCTTTGAATTATCATTAAATTTCACTCTGTTTTGGGTGAGAGAAAGTAATATGTAGAAAGAATGGCTGCTTTAAAGTATTTTCATGTGAATAATTACTAAATAAATTTAATTAGTTCCCACAAGTGTGCCTTTTTTATTTATTCTTTGAAATTTTCAGATCTGTATAGTGTGTATCTTGATCATATCTAACACCCTCCCTCCTCCACTTCCTCCCCACGTCCTTACCTCCTACCTCAAATACAACTGCCTTCCAACTTTTACGTCTTTGTTTTTCCTTTAAGAGTTAATTTTCACTTTTAAGTACGTGTATATACATGTGTGTTTGTATATGTGGTTTTGTGTTTGTGTGTGTTTGTGTGTGTGTGTGTGTGTGTGTGTGTGTGTGTGTGAGTTCATGCATGTGAGTATCATACTCATGTAGTCCAGAAGGGAGAATAAGATCCCATGGATCTGGAGCTGCAGTTGTGATCCACCTGAGGTGGGTGCTGGGAATGGAATTCGAGTCCTTTAGAAGAGCAGTACACACTCTCACTTCTGAGCCATCTCTCTGGCCCCCATGTCAACAAATTTCAACAATATTTTTTTGTTTATTTCAACAAATGACTCCCCAAGTCCTATTAGTACTGCCAATATGTGCATATATACATGGATGTGGGTTGTTATCTGCTGGGGCATGGGCAATCTTCCAGTTGCCACACACAAGAAAAGTGATTCTCCCTCTCCCAGCAGCTGTCACCTTCCAATAGCTCCTTGGGTAAGAGTGGGGCCTCAGGAGCCCAACCTCTCTGTGTGCTGGAATTTTTAACTGCCTTGATCTGTGCAGATAACCACAGCTGCTGTGAGTTCATGTGAGCAATGATCGTGTTATGTCCAGAGGACAGCATTTCACAGTGCTCCTCACCATTATCAAGTTATTTTATCTACTCTACCTCCTCTTGTGGGATGTTCCCTGAACTTCGGTGTGGAAGAGGGCTGGTATCACCGTGGAACAATCCTTTACTGTATTATGAATATGTATTACCCTCATTGGTTAACAAAAAGCTGACAGGCCAGTTAGCTAGGCAGGAAGTTAGGCAGGAAAGCCAAACTACGAATGATAGGAAGAAGAAGGGCAGAGAAGAGAGAGAGATGCTAGTCACCCACCAAACAAGCAGGAAGTGCAAAAAATGAGGTAACAAGCCATGAGCCATGTGGCAAAGCATAGATAGAAATATGGGTTAATTTAAGTGTAAGAATTAGCTAGTAACAAGCCTGAGCTATCAACCAAGCATTTATAATTCTTATTCAGCCTCTGAGTCTGTTATTTAGGACCAGGTGGTTGGGACAGGAAACATCCATTTACATGGTACAAATGCCCTATGTATAGCTAAGCACCCACAACCACTAAAATTCTTAGCATTTTGAACAGTTATGAGTCTCTTCATTAACAACTGCCCAGTACAATAGGATGCTTCTCTGCCCAAGGGTGACTTCAATGTGAATCTGTGGACATATACAGAAATACTTAGTGGGCAGTCTGATAATATGACCATTTAGCAAAATAACATCAATAGATTCCCTCTTTGGGTCTATGACTTCCATATCCATGTGTTTTGACCAACTTTACAATATCAAGCATGAATTCCCCACTGTGGAGCAGGTCTCAGATCTAATCAAGAGAGTGGTTGGTTATCCCCATAAACAGTCTTTCTACTATCGGTATCAAAGGGTACATCTTGTCTGGCAGATCAGTATTGTTTAGTATGCAGGTTCCAATACTGGGTAATTCTATTGATGTCTTGTGTTTGCCAGCAGCCAGAAAAGCATACCCCAGCCTTGTGCAAGCTATCCAGCAGGGAGATAGTTTCATGGTTAGTTCAGGATTGATTTCTCTATATTCTACAGCCCAGGTGTGTAGTGTCTTCTGCAATAGGGCCTTACAATCTAAAAACTTACTCTTTCTTAAATCTATTTCCTTAGAAAGTTAATATCTTGTCTTTGTAACAATAAGCTGTGCAGAATTTTAAAAAATGAACAAGAAATAGCGTTTTTCTTTCTTGACCCTTTTATTATGAAATGTACTGTGTCTACCCAGCTGTGTGGCTCTGGGCCAGTACTGTGAGTCACTGCCCTACATTTTCCATGTACAAACAGGAATTAACAGAAAGGAGAGACAAAGATGCTGCTCTTGGGTTTTGCTTATAGTTATACACCAGGGAAGGAAGGCTATTGTATGATTTCCAGTGAAGTTTGATTTGCCATAATTCTTTCAAATCACAATATTTGGTTGTTTGTAGGAGATCAAAGAGGTGGAGTTGGGATAAGATGAGAACTGGTCCTCGAAGAAAATTTTGATTATGTTTTAGCTAGGAAATCCCTTGACAATGTTAACAAATACTTCCACTAAAATGTCATGAAAGCAAAACATCAGTGATGAAGTGTAAAATAAATGTGTTTCTCAAATCCAGGAACTTGCAATACTTAACCTTGACAGGATGTAGGTATATCTTCTGTTTTTAATCCACCCCCTCCGTGTGTGTATGTGTGTGTGTGTATGTGTGTGTGTGTGTGTGTGTGTGTGTGTGTGTGTGTGTGTGTGTGTGTGTTGGTATTAATACCTGGAACGAATCTTACAAATCATATTGTGAAATAGTCTGAAAATATTAGTGCTAGTTTTTATTGCCAGCAAAGTCAAGTTTCAGTAACGTTCAAGGACACTATCAGCCCCATCCTAATGGATTCTGTCACAGTCTAGGCTGACACTCATTCTCATGACCTCATTTTATACACTTCCCCCCGTCCCTTTCTTCCATTGTCCCTTTCTCTCCTCCTCTAATATCAACAATGACAAAAAATAATTTAGTGAATCATGGGTTGCTAGTGTTTAGCAAGTCCCACACTGTCTAGTAATTACGTGATATCAGGAACAGCTCCACATGAGCGGTTTGCACTTGGATCCAAGGCAGGTTAAACACATGGATTGAATAACATTGGCGGAACCCAGATGGTTCTAATTAAAGAGCAATTGTTTTCATTGACAATTAGATGAGGAACAGATTCACAAGCAGATTCCCATGCCACGTAGACAAGAAGCTTTAACACGCCAGCAGTGGAGACTGGGGGAGACCGAGCTCCCACGCCCAGCTTCTCTCCCTTAGGAGAAGAGCAGTGGAAAGACAAAAGTGAATCTGAGGGTGAAGATGTGCCACGTAGCTGCAAGAGAAAAGAGGAATTATAAAACAGAATGAGAAAAAAAAAAAACTCCTCCAGATCTGTCGGAAAAGTAATAGAACATAAGTATCACATTCTAGAATGTCAGGAAATCATCTACTCACTGATCTCAAATTACAACAGATTTATTCACTCATATTTACTAGTTTTTTTCCTTCTTCCTTTAGATAAAGGAGATATAATTCTTCTTTTTATGGTGTATGTATGTTGACCTAGATACAAAGCTACTTCTGTTTGAAAAATGGGGACATGAGATTGTTGTGAGGGATCCCTGTGAATGCATTTAATCAAACACATAATACATGTTTTTGTCAGTATGGAATTCTTTAAAACTCCAAACTTACTTCTACAAATGACTGCAAGTCCAGTTTCATGAACAGTAAAAAGCCCGTAATTTTCTTGTGGTCTCTAACAGTTAAGTGTTGTATAAATATTGTTGACAATGTGACTGCTGTTATTTTCATTCTGTCTTTGCTTGGTCCATTTACTGAAGCCTCCTCTGGTAAAAGCTCTGGAAAGCTTCAAGTACATACAATAAAAAACAATGATGAACTACTTCAGGAATGCAGCTTCAGTAAGCACCACACAGACAGTAGACTTGTTGGAGCTGGAAATGTTGTAAAGTGTGGTATAAATATCCATGTGAAGGGGCAAAAGGACAGGGGGCATGAAAGCCTTCCTCTTTGTGTTTCAGTAAACCAAATTTAAGAGCACATACTAGAGAATGGAGAAATGGGACACAGTGTGGGAGAAAAGGCAAGGGACAAGAGGAAGCTGTGGATGGATGGAGAAGAAGGAGGGAAATGAATTCTGAGCCAAAAGTGGCTTTCAATGACTTTAGCTTGCTCAACAGGGTAGGAGGTACCATAGCCCTTTGGCTGGCAGGTTACTTTGGCATACAGTCTTGTAAAGATGAAGTTAGCCCTCGGAGATGAAGCTAGGGCGCCACTGCCAAGGCTTTACTTTTCATTTTTGTTTCAAAGGCAAAATATTAGGAGCCTGAAGACATTTTCATGGATTGTGAGTCTAACTGATAATGGCAAAAGGCTCAGAGATTTTAGTCCAACATAATATTTGAGTTTCCCTTGTGTTGTTTTGCTATCATCATCTAGCAAGTCTCTCCTCCAAATGACTCACTTTTGTTTCAAATGATTTTTTTTGACCGTCTTTTCCCAGAAAATGAGATTACCATTGTTTTAGAAATAGACTTTGTAGTTTCTGTGCATTTCTCACACATAGAGAAACAAAACTATGCAAACAGAGAAATGTAGAGTCTCTTGAAAAGAGGAGAAAGTGACACTTTAAAGATCATTGTCTAATGTCTTCAATAAATACACTAAAATTTCTTTCAGGAGAAAACTGTCCTTATTGATGACATCACTTTATAGGCGTTTAAGTTACAGAGACCATAGCATCTATGTGGGAAAGAGATAATCACATACATTATTTAACTGAAGGGTGTTGGCTTCATTTGTTTTACTGCTGCTTGTAAAGTATTGGGTTGATTACATTAGCTCTTAATCAGTGGAGGGGTGGTGGTGAGCAGTGAGTGTCTTAACATTCCAAGGGACCAGCCCAGAGTCATCAGAACAGACACCAGAAGAGGGGCGGGCACAAACGACCACTCTTCTTTGGAATGGGCAGAAAATAGAAGAAATGTGGTATCTGTATACAGCTTTGTATGATTTCCTGTTATATACTGTGGTTCTCTTCCATTATCCCCAAAGTGTCAGTACAGTCTTCTACACAAAAGGGCCCTGTGCTAGTAGAGATCTATGGTGGCCTATGTGCACACTTGGGAGCTGAATGACAGAAGGAGGAAAATAGCTCCATGAGCAATGAGACTAACGGGGTTCAAGAAGAAAGATAAAGCATCGGAGAGAGAACATACATGCCCTAGTGACCCACCAATCCTCAGAATTGGGCAAAGGCTATGGACTTTACACAGTTCTGTTAAATGAAAGGGATAGGATTCAGCCATCTTTAATCTACATACAAAAGTGAATTATTTCAGGTGTTGTTAATTAAATAAAATTAGAACATCTAAATATCTCTAAACAATGTTTCAAAATCAGTAAACTTCTAGTAGCTGAGAAAGCAAATAATTCTTATCCAAAAAGACCCAAAGGATGGAAAAAGAGAATACTCAAAAGATGAGAAGGTCTCTATCTACCCTATGTAGACATGGTATAGGTGATCATGTTGTGGGGAGGTATAGAGCTAGTTTACATCAGCCTCCAAGCTACAGATATCAGTTCAGTCATCTACGAATGGTGGCTCTGAGCTGCCCTCAAGAGCATAACTGAAAGAATACATATTTAATGATAATTTCCATACCTCTTAAGTACTTGAATATGGTTTAAATAACAGAAATGTGACTAATGTTTTATAAGAACAAACAAACAGTAAACAAACTAGTTTTATGGCACAAAGTATCTAATACTAGAGTACCTCTTACAGCTTAAATGAGTAATTAACTGAGTTGACTGCAGTAAGTTTCATGGTTCTGGCTCTCAACACCAGAGAAGCTCTACCATTCAATAAGAGACTGAGTAAGTTGTTAAATAAAGTAGTTGCAGGAGCACTCTATTTGAAATATTTATCCTTTAAACAGGGGTTATAAAATAGCTATGGCTTTTTATACTAAAATTTATTAATTTAAGTAATATGAACTCTAGTAACCTAGGTTTATTACTGTTTCTTTGAAACATACACATCATCGTTCAGTAATTTTTTTTGGGGGGGGTGCCCAAAGCTGTCAGAAATATTTTTATATTTGGCTCTTATCTCTTGATAACTTTTATTCCAACAACAGTATAAGTCTCTAGAATTAGAAGTAGAATCACCAAGGATCTCCCTGATAGATTTATTTTGGTGGAGGAAGTCAGTACTTGATGAGAGCAAGTCATGTCTCCAAGCCTAAAATATATGTTTAATTTTCCTTAATCTACCTGTGAACAAGCAGAGTGCCCTTGCACACTGAGGTGCCTTATGGATAAGCAGAAGCTTCATGAGAGCTGATGTAACATTGATAAGGCAGAATATCTTAATGTTTCATCTTTAGCTGAAGCACATAATACATTATCAGGAAATAGGAGTATCTTCAGTTTGTTTTTTGTTAGAGAATTCCATTAGGAAATTAATATACAATGATTTGAGGCTTTTTGTATTAACAGACGGTCCTTTTGATGACCTTAGCTGGAGCCATGGGGTAGAAAAATTGCAATAAAATGTGCTCCAGATAATTTTAACAGTTCAGTTGTCGTAATCTATAATCACCTAGGAAGAGAATATCAGTAGAGAAAGTGCCTAGGTCAGGCTGGGCTATGGGACTGTCTGTGGGGGAATGTCTTGATCAATCTTAACAATTCACAATCTTAACTGATGTATGAAGACATAGTTTACTGTGGTTGTCACTATTCCCTAGGCAGGAAGTCCTAAATTCTATGAGACAGGAGAAATTTCTGTGAAAAGCAAACAGATGCCGCACAAGAATATTTGTTTCTCTCTGCTCTTGTCTATGAGTGCCATGTGCTTGAGTTCCTGCATTTAAAATGGACTAAAATCTGTAATTTTAAGGCAAATAAATGCTGAATGGAATTCCGGAAGTCAGAACTGTGACTGAGGCTTGCGAGGATGCAGTCCTTGAAACCCTCAAGGCATAGCACTGATTGCCTCTGTCGATTGTCAATACAGGCATCTGGAAGATTCATTTCCATTATAGCTAATGGGCTGTGAACACAGAATTTAATCGACTTGTTTCTTACCATTTCTAAAGTTTAGCCTCAAGCTTAAATTCCTCCTGTTTGGACCTAGTAATGATTACACTAAATCTTGAGGAATAAAAATAAATAAGCCATTTATACATCCAGGAAATGGTGTAGCTCAGCATGCAATCATTTTATTTTCATAAACACAGCATTTTGAGTATTAATAAAATGTTAAGAACATAAGTGAAACCATTTTGTGTGACTTGTAATAATGTAATGCCTGTAAAATAGGAGCTTGCCACTGGGACAGCAATGATAGGAACAAGTGGCAGGCAGGCAGGGGAGCCAGCAGCTCAAATAGGAGCCAAGCCCAAAACAGCCTTGATATGCTAATGAACTAACTCCAAGGTGGCATTGATACGCTAGCTAGTGAGTGAACAAGCCCCAAACTGTGAGACCTGATAGCACAAAACCACAGCCAATGAAATGGTCTTTAGGCTCCTACTCTTCCAGATATGGCTTTTCTACCCAGCAGTGAGAGGATTTGAGACTGTGCCTGTCACTGGCTTCAGACAGCACTGTGGCTGGGCTCACCCATGTCTGCCTGTCAGCACTGGTCACTGACCAACACTCTCAAGGCCTTTCTGGACCTCCATCACTGCTATCCTCCTTTTCTGCCACAGCTGAAGGACTTTATGTAGATGAGAGTCAAGCCAGCAAGCTTCTGAAGCATCCTCACTGGAGAAGATTTCCCCAGTGGAAGCTTACAGGATTTCCTACTCAGTTCCCCAACTTCCTGAGCTAACTGCTTAATTTTTATATCAGCATTATATTATATGGTATGTTTGTGTAGATAAACAGAATATATTCAAAACACTAATCTTGTGTAGACATCATAATTCTGAGTGCCTCACAGCTCATAGGCCATGTTCTCTGCACGAAGTGAAAAAATTAGGGCATGACACTTCATTTTCTTTGATTTTACTGGACACTGAAAAGCTTTTATTTTAATTAAAGAATTTTAGATAAGAACATATAGGTAGATTGAGTGGGATTGTAGGATCTGTCTCAAGGATTAGGGGGACGAAGGAAAGCTTTGTTGATGAACTTTAAGGAAAATATTACCTTTTTCCTTTAATTGATGAATGGTTGTCCAATCATCTTATATGATTAGCTTGATAACATTGTGACCAACTACATGAGAAATGCAACTTGTAGGACTTATTTTGGCTTATCTTTAAGAATTTTCAGCCCACAGTTCAAAGACGCATTACTTCTGGTCCTAAATAAGACAGGGCATCACGGTGGTGCAGCATGTGGAGGGAGGGCTACTCTCAAGGTGAATAAGAAATAAGAAAGTAAACAATGGGTTGTGGACCAGATGCAACTTCCAACAATGGAATTGGAGGGTCACATGTTATTTATTATGCACACGTGGGAAACCTTCAGGTGGCCAGGCCAGGGTATCCCACTCATGCAGGAAACCATGCTGGCATGCTGGGTAGATGCAGTGGCATGCTGGTGGGTGACCCACTCCATGCAGACCGGTGGCAGGGCAGGCAGGTGGACATTCACAACCCAGATGCTACATCCACTCAGAAATGGTTTATTATAATGAGGGATAAAGAGAAAGATAGGAAAAGACAGAAAGGAGAGAGAGAAGGAGGGAGTTTGAGGGTGCTCACCTTGTGGGAGGAAAGCAGAAAGACAGAGAGAGAAAGGAGGGGAGATTTTCCTTAAGAAGAGGCTTTCATGTCAGGAAGCAGGGTGGCCCCAAGGGGCTGGATCAGAATATTAGCAGCACCAACAACCGGGAAGCTCACAGACAGACAAAGGCAGTGACTATGGCAACCTCTCAATTCTTGAGAAAATGACATTTCTTGCTTTCAAAATTACTAAAATTCAACTCAAACATTCATGATTTTTTAAGTAATTAAGCCATACTCTTTGTTAATAGTGAAATAATTCCTTGCTTACAAAGCTCACACGCGGTATATTTTTCCTCAATTCTTTCCATTTTAGTAATATTCCAGGTTTTCAGAGTGACTTAACATGTCATTCCAAATCCATAGCACTGTATTGTTTTTAGTATTAATTAATGATTTATAGGAAAGCAACTTATAAAAGAAAGCATTTAATTTGGGAGCCCATGTTTCCAGAGGGCTAGAATCATGACTATCATGGCCAGGAGCATGGATAACAAGCACATAGGCATGATGACTGAGCAGTAACTGAGAGCTTATGGCTGTGCCATAAACATGATGCAAAGAGAGAGCCACCTGGGAATAGCTTGGGCTTTGGAAACATCAAGGCCCATCTCCAGTGACACATCTCTTCCTCCAGTGCTTCTCAAACAGTTCCTCCAACTAGTGACCAAGCACTCCGGACCATATAAGGGACCATGGGGTCATTCTCATTAAGAACACCATGGTTTACTAGTACAGTTTCAATGGCGCTAAATTTGTCATACAGGAAAAAATACATCATAAGATGAAATCTACTAAGGAAAAAAACCCTATAAATCCAATCTTCTGAGATTTACTGTTGCAAAAAACAATGTTATTGCTTTGTGTTTATTTGATTTATAGGTTAAGTGTGAATAATTAAGAGAATCTAATATTCTAAGTTATTTTCATGAAAAAGGAAATATGTTAATCAAATTCAGTGCAACAAAGTTCCTGTTTTATTATTCATTCATAATAAAATATTTTGTTCCTGAAATACGTTGAGATCAAGTGAATTTGATTTGAATGTCTAATGGACATAATTTCAAATTGTATTATCCATGCTTATGAGTACATTTGAAAATAATTTTATTATTAGAAGTGACATGTTTATAGTTTATAGAGCTGTAAGCTCTCAGTTACTACTCAGTGGTCATGTCTGCCTGCATGCCTGTCTGCATGCTCTTGGTCATAGCACAGCCTAAATTTTTAAGAACTGTAACAAGATGGGTCCTATCGATTTAATGTGTAACTGAGTTGAGACAGTGACTAGTTTTCATCTGAGTCTCTGATATAGTGGTTTTCATAAAACTCACAAAAACAATAGCTAAAGAAATTATAAGGATGTAGTATTTCTCTTGGTTGTCCTATTGATTCTTCACTCAAAACACTGAACCCATTGTTCCAATAAATAGAGTCGTGTGTGTGAATTGGCACACCTACATAAGATTAGAAAATCTTAGCAAGCTATACATCTGAAATAGGATCAGTGTCTATAGCAAATAAAGAACTCAAAAACTAAACTTCACCCCCCACTAAATAAAGACAACAAACCCAAACAAACCAATCAATAAATGGACTAATGAAATGAACAGCCAGTTCTCAAAAGATAAAGTACAAATAGCCAATAAATACATTTTTTTTCTAAAGTTTAACATCCTTACCCATCAGAGAAATGAAAATTAAAGTTACTCGGAGATTCCATCTCATCCAAGTCAGAATGGCCATTATTCAAGAAACAGCAGAGATGGAAAGATGACTCAAAGGGCACTGGCTGCTCTTCCAGAAGACCTACAATCAATCCAGCATGCACATGGTAGCTTACAATCATCAGTAATTACAGTTCCATGGTATCAATTGCATCCTTCAAGCCTTGTAGGCAGCAGACATACACATGTTCCACAGACATACATGCAATCCAAACACCCACATGCATAAAAATAATTTTTAAAAATTGTAGAAGAAATCTGACCAGGGAAACAAGTAGGCTAACTGCAGATCTTTCCCTCTGCTCTTCCAGGTCCAATCCCCCAGTCTCATTCCCAGCTCTGCAGCAGACCTTCTACTGTGGCATCTACTCACTCTTTGCCCCCATTCCCAATGGACTAAGCAGATCCAGGTGGAACACCCTGCTTTCCTCCCTCCTGTGGACCCCTTCAGACTTTGCCTCCTAGCCCAACCCTATTCTGAAGGGTCAGATCCCAAGATCCAGAAATAAATTCTACCCCCAGTGGTGACACCTATCAGGGTCCCAGAAGAATTCCCTATAGAGAACACACAGCCACCACAGTCTCAAAAAAAAAAAAAAAAAAAAAAGGAGAGAGAGAAACAGAAATCTAGAAACAAAACACACCCACACAACAAAGACAAGATCACTTATCATCATCTAGAATTACAATCTCCCCAAGCTCAATTCCTGGACACCAGCATAAAAAGACAATAGCAGTAGTATTCTGAAGTTAGTATTCTGAACCGCCCCTTGGGGACCCACCCAGTGTCCTGGCATCATCTTAGTCATCTTATGTAAACCCCTTTAAGAAAAAAAAACTCCTCCCCCTCCTCCTTCTTCCTTCCTTGATCCCCCTCTCTCCCAACTTGAGGATATGCAACTCCTCTCTCTCTCTCTCTCTCTCTCTCTCTCTCTCTCTCTCTCTCTCTTTCTCTCTCTCTCTCCTTATCTCTTTCTCCCTCTCTTTCCCCCTTCCCCTTTAATAATAAAACTTTCCATGTGGATGTCACATCTGCATATTGTGAGTGACTTATCACCTCACCACACAACCAGGTGCTGCATCTTCATGGCACCTTGGTCCAAACCTGCCAAGGCCTCTCATGTACCATTTCACAACAGAAAGAAAGTATGTCTCCACTAGAACCCAGCAACCCTAGCACAGCAGGCCTGAGTATTGTAGCATAGCTGAAACAAGGGACAAAGACTTTAAAGTAGCCTATATGGATATGACAGAGGTCCTTAAAGAGGAAATGAATAAATCCCTTTTTAAAATCTATGAAAACACAAAGACTGGAAGGAAATGAATTAAACAGTTGAAGACCTGAAAGTGGAAATAGAATCAATAAGGAAAACCAAAACTGAGGAAATTAAAAAAAGAGGGAGGGACTAGAAAAGGAAGCTCAGAGGCAAGCCTCACAAACAGAATATAAGGGATGGAAAATAAAACCACAGGCATTGAGGACATAGTAGAAGAAAAGGATTCCTTGGTCAAAGGGAATGATAAACTTGAAATACTCTGGTACAAAAAAATCCAGGAAATTTGGGACAGTATGAAAAGACCAAATCTAAGAATAATAAGACTAGAGAGAGGAAAAGAATATCAGTTCAAGGGCCCAGAAAATATTTTCAACTACATCACAGAAGAAAATTCCCCTAACTTAAAAAAGGAGATGCCTATCAAGAACATGCAGAACACCAAATAGACTAGACCAGAGAAGAAAGTCTTATCAGAACATAACAATAAAAAAATTATACATACATAACAACAACAAAATAATATTAAAAGCTCCAAGGGGAAAAGATCAAGTAGCATATAAAGGCAAACCTATTAGAATTACACATGACTTTTCAATGGAGATCTAAAAGCCAGAAGGCCTAGAGCAATGTACTATAGACTCTAAGAGACCCCAAATGCCATTCCAGATTACTATACCCAGCAAAACTTACAATAACAATAGATGAAGAAAATAAAACATTCCATGATAAAACCAAATCTAAATGATATGTATCTATCTATCTACAATCCAACCCTACCAGAGGCACTAGAGGGAAAACTCCAGCCTGAAGAGGTTAACTTCACCCAAGACAACACAAGGAATAAATATCCAGGCCAGCAAAATAAGGAGGGGAAGCATGTGTGTGTGTGTGTGTGTGTGTGTGTGTGTGTGTGTGTACACACACACACACACACACACACAGCACCACTACCACCATAGCCACTACCACCACCACCACCACCACCACCACCACCACCACCACCACCACCACCACCCCAATAACAACAACAAAGTAACAGGAACAAACAAACACTGCTTATTGACATCTCTAAACAACAATGGTCTCAATTCCACAATAAAAAGACACAGACTACCATAATTTATTCAAAAACAGAATCTACCATTCTGCTGTATCTGAGAAAAATACATAAAGGGTTTAAATAGACAAACTGGTATAGTCATTTTAATATTGACAAAATAGAGTTCAAACCAAAACTAATCAGAAGAGATAAGGAAGGACACTACATGCTCATCAAACTAAAAATCCACCAAGAAGACACTGCAATTCTTAAGATCTATGCACCAAACACAAAGGCACATAAGATGTTTAAAGAAATATTGCTATATCTTAAAATCATATACTGACCCTCACACACTGATGTTGTAAAATATTCCTTTGCACTATGTGAAGATATATCAATGTGATTGGTTTAATAAAAAGCTGAACAGCCAATAACTAGGCATAATTTCCAGGCACAGAGGACTCTGGGAAGAAGAAAGAATCACTAGCAGATTCTGAAGAAGCAGCCTGGGCAGTACATAGATAAGGTAAATGAGCCTTAAGGCAGTACATAGATAAATAGAAATAGGTTAATTTAGATTGTAAGAGCCAGTTAGTAACAAGCCTAAGCTATCAGCTGAGCTTTTGTAATTAATAAGAAGTCTCCATGTGGTTATTTGGGAGCCAGCTGGCAGGACAGAAAAATCTGCCTACACACTCATGTAGAAGAATTCAACATCCCAATAGACAGTCATCCAGACAAAAACTAAATGGAGAAAAGCTGGAACTAACTGATGTTATAAACTACATAGACCTAACAAATATACATGACATTTCACCAAAACACAAAAGAATATATATACCTTCTTCTCAGCACCTCATGGGACTTTTCCACAACTGACCACTCAGACACAAAGAAATTCTCAACAAATTCATTAAAAAATGAAATAACACCCTATTTCCTATCTGACTACCACAACTTAAAGTGTTATCAACACCTTATATTAATCAATGAGAACATAAACAGAAATCTTACAAACTCATGGAAGCAGAACAACTCACTACTGAATGTAAAATCAGACAAGATAGAAATTAAAGACTTTCTATAATTGAATCAAACTGAATACAAAATGTACTCAAACTTATGGGACACAATGAAGGAGGATCCAAATGGCAAGTTCATAGCACTAAATGCCTAATTAGGGCTGAAATAAATAAAATAAAAACTATAACAACAACCAAATAATATAAAATCAATGAAACAAAGAATTGATTCTTTAAGAAAATCAGTAAGATTGGCTTTTTTTTTTTTTTTACAAATTCACTAACAAGATAGAGAGAATATCCAAACTAACAAAATTAGAAATGAAATGGGGAACATAACATAAGACAAGAATGAAATCCAGGGAATCATCAGTAAATACTTTAAAACCTGTACTCCACCAAATTGTAAAATCCAAAAGGAATGAATAATTTTCTTGATACATACCATGTAACAAAGTTAAATCAAATCAGAAAATCAATTTAAACATACCTATATCCCCCAGTGAAATATAAGAATTAATTAAAAGTGACTCAACAAAGAAAAACCTAGGGCAATTGGTTGTACTGCAGAATTCTGCCAGACTTTCAAAGAAGAGTTAATGCTAATACTCTTCAAAGTATTTCACAAAATAGAAACAGAAAGAACATTGCCCATTTTGTTTTACTAGGCCATAGTTATCTAAGCCACACAAAGACTCAAGAAACAGAATTTTAGATCAATTTCTCTTATGAATACAGATGCAAGAATTCTCAATAAAATACTTGCAAAATGAATTTAAGAACACATCCAAAAGAAACAACCATAATGATCAAGTAGGCTTTATCCAAGAGATGCAGAGATGTTTCAACATATGTAAATCAATAAATGTAATCCATCATATAAAGAAACTCAAAGGTACAAACTACATGTTAATCTCATTAGAGCAGAAAAGGCCCTTGACAAAATCCTACACTCCTTCATGGTAAAAGCTCTGGAGACATTAGGAACACAAGGAACACACTTTAACATGACAAAGGCAGTTTACAGCAAGCCTATAGCTTATGTCAACTTACGTGGAGAGAAACTGAAGTCAGTTCTACTAAAATCAGGAACAAGACAAGGTCGTCCACTCTCTCCATTCCTCTTCAATATAGCACCTGAAGTCTTAGCTAGAGCAAAAAGACAACTGAAGGAGATCAAGGGGACACAAATTGGAAAGGAAGAAGTCAAAGTATTGTTATTTGCAGATTATATGATAGTATACATAAATGACCCTAAAAATCCCACCAGGGAACTCTGACAACTGGTAAACACTTTCAGCAAAGCAGCTGGGTTCAAAATTAACTTTCCCAAATCAGTAGCCTTCCTATGTACCAATGACAAATGGCTGAGAAATAAATTAGGGAAACAACACCTTTCATAATAATCTCAAATAACATAAAATATCTTAGGGTAACTCTAACCAAGCAAGTGAAAGACTTGTATAAGATATCAGAAGATGAAAAGATCTTCCATATTTATGAATCTACAACATTGATATAGTATAAATGGCATTCGTACTAAAAGCAATTAACAGATTCAATGTAATCCTTATCAAAATTCCAACACAATTCTTCACAGATTTTGAAAGGACAATGATCAGTTTCATATGGAAACACAGAAAACCCAGGAGAGCTAAAAACAATCCTTCATAACAACAACAACAACAAAACCTGCTGGAGATATCTCCATCCTTGATTTGAAGTTGTACTATGGAGTTATAGTAATAAAAATACACCCCAATGGCACAAAAAAAACCTGACACATTGATTAATGAAATCAAATTGAAGAATCAGACATAAATCCACACACTTTGGACACCTGATTTTTAATAACAAGGCCAGGAATACACACTGGGGGGAAAAAGCATCTTCAACACACGGTGCTGGTCAAACTGGACGGCTGCATGTAGAAGAATCCAAATAGATCCAGACCTACCATCCTGCACAAAACTCAAGTTCAAACAGATCTAAGACCTCAACATAATACCAGGCACACTGAACCTGATAGAAAAGAAAGTAGGGAATAACCTTGAACTCATTGACACAGGAAAAGTCTTTCTGAACAGAACCGAATTAGCAAAGGTACTAAGATAAGCAGTTAATAAATGGGACCTCATGAAACTGAAAATCTCTTGCACATCAAAGGAAATCATCATTTGGACAAAGCAGCACTATACAGAATGGGAAAATATTTTTGCCAACTACACATCCGATTGAGGACTAATATCCAAAATATATAAAGAACTAAAAACACTAGATATCAAGAAAGCAAATAACCGTATTTAAAAATGGGATACAGATTTAAACAAAGAATCCTCAAAGAAGGAAATGCAAAATGGTTTTAGAGCCCTTTAAGAAATGTTCAGCATCCTTAGCCATCAGGGAAATACAAATCAAAAATATTTGAGGTTTCATCTTACACACCAAAATTGCTAAGATCAGTAAAACAAGTGGCAGCTCATGCTGGAAGGATAAGGAGTAAGGGGAGGGGTCACCCATTGCTGGTGGGAATTCAAATTTGTACTGTCAATGTGGAAATCAGTATGACCATTCCTAAGGAAGATAGGAATTGATCTACCTCAAGATCCAGCTAACCACTAAGATGTATCCTACCACAGAGACTCTTGCTCAACCATGTTCTTTGGTGCTGTATTCATAATTGCCAGAAATTGGAAACAATCTGGATGTCCTCAACAGAAGAACGGATAAAGAAAATGTGAATGTGATACACATGAAGTATTACTCAGCTGTTAAAATAATGAAATTTGCAGATAAATGGATAGAACTAGACAATCAGTAGAACCACAGAGATTGGATATAGAGTAAGGGAATGGGGGTTTTCATTAGGGAAGAGAAATAGAATAGACAGTTATGGATAGAAGGGGAGGGCTGGAATGGGAGGACCAAGTGGGGAGGTAGAGGGAGAGGAGGTCCAGGGAAGAAACAGGGGAAGAGACAGGTAAAATTAAGGGCCATTTGAGGTGCAGTATGGAAACCTAATACAGTTAAAGCTTGCTAAAGTATGTATGCATACATATGTATATACACACACATCCATGTATATACATATATGAAGGCTATCTAACTGAAATCACTAGATAATAGGACTCAGCAGCTAAGGGTATGCAAACAGAACAAAACAAACAGAGAATCCAGTAACAGTAATTATTAACAGATTCAATGTACAGTATCAAGAGATCCAATTACACCTATCAGTTGTTCTGTCAATACTGGGTACTGCAGCATTGATAGTAGGCACCACCCCATCCAAGCCTCTGCAAGCCAGAGTAACTCTCCAGAAGCTGCCCAAATTTCTTACTGGCACACTTGCACTCTGAAATGGACTTGAGCTGCGCAAATACTCCCTCACGTTTGCTTGGGACCATTTTACCTAAGCATACTTGACTGCCTTTACAGTTTGCACTGTAGGACAAAACTCTCAAGGGATTTTATGCAAAACATGTCTCAGCGGCACATCCTTATGTACTAGGAGAGATGTGCACAGTGTATGTTCCAAGGTGATTACTGTCTACTTCAAAATAAACTTAATCTTTTTTTTTTTGTACCTACAGCATAGTATCTCTATATCCATCAAAAGCCCCTGCTGCTTTATGGGATTGCTATTAATTAAGGTATGTTGGACTTCCACATCTAGAGCCAAAGGACTCTAAACATTAACAGGAGATCAACAAATCCGCAATTCAATTTGTTACTTTGTTCAATTTGGTTGTGTCACATGGTCCTTACCAATAGACAACCTTGGCCATTGTGTTGGAGGAATAGCTAGGGTACTTCTCACCACACAAGATCATCCTCCACAGCCGAGAGCAGTTAAAACCACCTGTAACTGGTTTATTCTTTGGATAAAGTGTTGTTTGGGATTTAAAGCCATGTCGAGGCTCACAGGCACAGGATTTCAATTTTTATCGTTTCTTTGTTACCCTAGAAACTATGGATCCACACAAATCTTCCCACATTTGCTTTCATGTGACTCCAGTAAGTCTTGTCTTTTTCAACTATGTCTTGTCCCCGTCTATCAGAGGCCTGCGCTTTCATCTCATCCTTCCTCTGGTCCCTGTTTCCTGCCAAATCAAAGCTAATGGGAGAATTCTATTTGCATCTGCAGTTTCCATTGCGACTTCTCCCTTACTTGGGCAAGCTTCCTCTGGTCTCGTGAGGGGCTCCTGGAGGCCCATTATCTCTGCCCTGTGAGCCCCTTAAGTCCCAAAAGCCTGATGTGCCTCCGTTAAGGGGACCTACCTCATGAGGGTCTCATGTGTGTGATCATCACAGATTTTGATTCAGCATGGCAGATTTTACCTAGTCCAGAAGAAAGAATGCACATTTTGTAAGTTTAATTTTTCTGTGTTTTCTTTGTTTCTGCTTTTCTCCCTGTCTCTTCTTATATCTAAAGCTTGGACAAGACTGTAGCATCTGCAGGGTATTATCGGTATGCCGCAGCACATCCAGTGTGTCTGGCAGCTTCATGCCAGCTCAGCTCCACATATGCAACTCTCCTTGGTAGTCACCCCTTAGTGCTGGCATCTCCACGCAGCTGAAACTGCACTTTCTCTACCTCCTGACCTCTCTGCAGGGAACCTGAGCCTTCTGTTTGGTACCAAACCTCAGCTTCTCTCCATGACTCCTTTGACCCTGGGGTCACCACTGCACCTGAAGCTGGACCTTCACAAACATCCTCCTGGCCTCTCTGCAGGATATCCAATTCTTTCCATGTGGTGCCCAGCCTCAGCTGCTCTCTTTGACCCCTTCATGCCTTCCAAACCAATACAGTGTGGGAGTCTCTTATACCTGTCTCTTCCTTGGCCTCTGTAAACTTTCTACTTTCTTTTCTATGCTACTTTATGGTTTCAACAACTAAAATTATTTCTTCTCCACTTTTGTTCCCGAGAACTTCTTTTTCTCCTTTTCTAAGATGAAAAGCAGAGAAATAAAATTAATGAGATTAATCAACGCCTCATTTCTCCTCTATGGCTACACAGCTATCTTTCAACTTTAAATTTAACCCTTTAGTTTCTTTACTAAAATGTGTCCGTATTTCTCAGTTTCCTCAAAGTACAATCTGATACTTCTGTCTCAAAGCAAGAAGCAGAAATATTAACAAAAATGTACTGAGTAAAGTGAGCTGTTTTGCTGTATTCTTATTCTAATGGTGAAAATTTCTTAAAAACAGAAAATACAGGTAGCAGCCCTGCAGGGCTGTGAGACAGTGTTTATTCTAGTAGGTGGATTTAACTTCTGGTTAAATTGTTGTTTACTATTTATGTGTTTGCATCTAATTTTTTTAACAGAGAAAGTCCTTTCTGGAAAATGAAATTCATATTTTGTTATTTTAAACCATTTAAAAATACTTTGAAACCACATTAGGCATACTTTATTCAGAGTATTTTTCATAAATCGAATGTCAAATATATTTAATAATTATTTTTATATTCAATTTCAAAATATTACAGTTGCTAACTTTGTATTAGAACATTGACATTCAGTGCCTTTATGCTTGTGTTGACTTACATGTGTGTTTTGTACTATTTTGTTTTGTGAAAATGTAGAATTTACATGAGGGAGAAAGTGGAGTGTACTTAGTTCACCAAATCTCATTCTCCAAGAATATTTATGTGGTAGGTCACTAAGGAAGTCTCTGAATCTATTGTCTACACCCAACTGTTCAGGAAGATTTGCAGAAAATTATAAAGTGAATTTGCTGTAAAATTAATTTATATTGATAGAAACATCAGCATTAAAGACAAAACTAAACATGGAAATTAAGTGTTCATTTTCTGCAGACTTTGGTGTGTCTAGCAAAAACTTCTGGATTACATCAACAAGTTTTCTGTACAGAGTTCTTTCCTGTCTCCAGTTCACTGTTCAAAACTTTCCTCTGCCAATTCCTGTAAACTAATAGAATAAAACCTGTGTTAATTGTTTAGATGAATAATAAAATACATTTTCAGGATCCATTTTTTTACCCTCAAAAAAGCAGTAAGAGGATCACCACTGTTCCTATAGTTCTCTTTAAAATCGTATTAAGATTAATTCTGGGTTTATTTGTGTCAAAAAAGCTTCTAAAATGTTGGTGGTAAGACAAAGAATACATGAAGAATAGAAATGTTCTTCTGAAAATGTAGTATTGATTTACTCAAATGAACTGAATCTTTTCAGCTATGCCAACCGATGAGTAAGAAGGGAGAAGGCTAAAGGAACTCAATGGGTGTGAACAGCAAATACGAACAGCAAATGTTTAGCATTATGCAAATGCCCACTGGGTGGAACAGCCACATGCCAGATCAATTCTGGTTCTAATAAAATGATATTCAGGCAAAAATTCTATCAGATGAAAAATAATCAATTGAATGACTTAAATTTAAGAATCAGAAATGTGAAACACTTTAGCAGCTATTGAGAAATACATAAAAGTTATTTGGGGAAACACAATGGATTATGCAAATCAAAACAAAATTTTTCACAGACATCACTTTTCCACACACAAAAAAAATCATTAAATTATGACTCAAAGTTGCTGAAAATGTCATTGTATCTACTTGAATACTTCATTGTAGCCAGATGTTTATAAAAGCAGACAATATGTGTTCCTGCTGACAGTGTTGAATGATATAGGCCAGGACTTCTTAATCTGCTTGTGCAATAACCCAGGATGTCCAAAATTAGTCCAAGGGTATCATGCAAATCTCATGATTCCATTGTCCCAAAAGCTTCTCAAAATAGAGTGGATCTTTATCCACTTTTTTTTTAATGTAATGATCTAGATAACATTTACCATTTACCATGAAATAAGTGCAAACTTAAAAAAGTTTAAGAATCACCACCATTTTTAAGGCAATAGATATAATAACAACAGAATGGGCAGTTTTTCTCATTGGTAAAAATTCACTGCACTGAAAATACATTACCAGCATATTAGTTTCTTTTCTCATTGCTACAATCAAATATCGACAAGAAGCAATTGAAGGAAAGATGATTTTAGTCACCATGGTGGGAGGTTGACAACTGTGACAGGATCCTAGCTGGTCCCATTGCATTTTCGGTCAGAAAACTGAGGGTGGACAGAAATGGGGCCAGTGTATAAATCCTCAAGGCCCAGGCCAGTATGGTGGCTGAGTGTGAAAGTACTCACCATAGAGCCCGACTGGGACTCATAGTGAAGAGAGAGCCAACTCCCACAAGTTGCTTTCTGACCTTCACACATGCACCATACCAACCATGCTCATGCACGCTCACGTATATACTCACGTGGAAATTAACTAAATAAAAATAAATATTTAGGGAAAAAAAAACCCAAAAAAACAAACCCTGCGGTTCAAGTCCTGTCCCCAATGCCTCACTTAACCTTCTAAGTTCACCTAAATAGCATTACCATCTGTTGACCAAGCATTCAAACACATGAAAATATGTGGATATTTCACATTCAGTCCATAGCATTCTGACCTTTGCCACCACAGGCTCATGACCATCTCATGCTACAAGATACATTTGTTCCAACTTCTAAATTCTCCATTGTGTTTAAGAATCCAGTACTGTTCAAGAAGCCAGAGTCTCTTCCAAGACTCAGGAAATCCCTTAATTCTGAGCTTCTATTTTTAAAAAAAGAAAAAAAAAGCTACATACTTCCAATATATAATGACAGAGTAAGCATTCCCATTGCAAAAAGATGAGGTCATGGCAGGGGATGGTCTGACTTGGCAGTGTGGGTCCTCCCAAAGCAAGACTGAAACCTGCAGGGAAACACCCAATCTGTAGTTCCGTGGGCTGGCATCTGGAGCTTGTGATGGAATCTTCTGGGCTCCATACACCTCGGACAGTCTTGCCTCTGCAGTTCGGCTATCTGATGCACAGGAAACCCATCCATTCAGCTTTCCATGGTGGACATTCCCTAGTTCTGGTAGAATCCTGGAGTGTCCATTGCAACAGCTTCTCAGGGAAGCCTCACTGAGATCTAACCACCCCCATACACTGCCTGATCTCAGCAGCTCTCTGGAATGGCAGCGCAAGACTCCATGACCCCTTCATTCATACATCATTCATGCCTGCAAAACCCGTATCCCATGGTTGATGATGCACATCTCTGCTACCAGTTTAGAATGGAGTCCAGCCCTTTGGATCACAGATGAATTGGCTTCCGAGGGCTCGTCCTGAGAAAACACTGCACTAAGCAGTTTTTTAATGACTTGGCAGTGTGGGTCCTCCCAAATGAATTCTTGTTTTCACACTGGAACCTATGGTAGGAGAGGGCTTGCTGAAAGGTCTTCTTTCCTATTTTCTCAGTACGGAGCAGCAGGCCTTTGCTTAATAATTACAGCCTCTTTTTTTCTTTATTATTATCTTGCTGTGGATGTTGCTCTGTATGCTGTGAATATGCTGCTCTGATTGGTTGATAAATAAAATGCTGATTGGCCAGTAGCCAGGCAGGAAGTATAGGCAGGATAAGCAAACAAGGAGAATTATGGGAAGGCTGGAAGGCTGAGTCAGGAGATGCCAGCCCGCCATCCATGGAGCAGCATCTAATGTCACACCGGTAAAGCCACAGACAATGTGGTGACATATAGATGAACAGAAATGGGTTAGTTTAAAAGTAAGAGGTAGTCAGTGGTAGTCCTGAGCTAATGGCTGAGCAGTTTTAATTAATATAAGCTTCTGAGTGATTATTTTATAAGTGGCTGCAGGGTCTATGGGGCTGGGCTGGACCAAAGAAAACTTCAGCTACATTATCTAATTTTATTATCCATAAAAATTAGCTTACAAAGTAGTAGCTTCCATGTAGGGCTTTCATACCCACTTCATTTGGGCTCATTCTCCTCCTCCCCAGCTATTCCATCATCTCTTTGCCCCCTTACACTTTGCTCTATCGACCTTCCACTCTTCTTCCCTAGAGCCTTTTTCATTTCCAGCCCCATATTTTCTCCCTCCTAGGCACACATACTTAACAATTAGAGGCTAGGATTAGCACATCAGAGAGATATTGGTATTTGTATTTTTGAACCTAAGTTAAAATGCCGAAAATGATGTTTTCCAGATTCACTCACTTTTTTGAGACACCATCAAATAACGTTGTTTCTGACACAGGAGAGGATATTATGCAGATAGACACTTGCACCTGTAGATGAATTTCTAAACAGTCTTTTAAAATAAGAAACACAGAGCCAAATACAAAGGTAATAGCCAAAGAGATCAGAGAACTAGCAAAGAGCCATGACTACCTTATCTTACCACCTCACCACTGTTGCTTCCCCAGAGAGAGATTCTTTCCATCTAACCTGTGTTTTTATTGCCTTTCTGTTCTGCCTTCTCATTGGTTCTAATCCCAGCCACATGACTTCCTTGTCACTGCCTGTCTATACAGACCTCCAGGTCTCTATAGTTGGTACTGGGATTAAAGGCTTGTGTCACCACGCTTGGCTATGTCCTTGACCACACAGAGACTCTGCCTGCCATGTGATCAGATTAAGGGTGTGGGCTACCACCACCTGACTTCTGTTTATAGCTATTTGACCTCTGATCTCCAGGCAACTTTATTTATTAACATACAAATAAAATATCACACACACAAATGAAGTATCACCACATGTACCAGCATTGATGGCTACTATAATTATAATCAACCAAGTAAATGGTGTGTCATACCAGAGTTCTCAGAATTATAGCATTCACAATCATTTCAGTTGGCTGGTAGATATTCTTTGAGGGCAGTGAATTTATTCATTGCTGAATTTTGTGTCTTGAATGTTTCTCAAAGATTTAGGTAGTGAAGGCTCAAGCCCCAGTATAAAACTATTAGGAAATGATGGAGACTTTAAGATATAGAACCTAATAGAAAGCTTCCATCATTGACCAAATACTTGTTAGAGAGACTGTGAACCCCAGTTTTTTCTTGCTATTCTCTTTTACTTCCTGGCCATGAACTGAGTAGCTCTGCACTGCCAGATACTCCCTACAGTGATATGCTACCTCACCAAAGCCTACAAAGTACTAAGACAGCCAACCATTGACTGAAACCTTCAAAACTTCAAAGAAAACAAAAGAAAATCTTTTCTCAGACACTTGTTACAATGATGGGAAGCTGGTTGCATGTCTCCCTTTGTAGTCAAGGACAAGGAGTCATCTACCTAAGGTTGCACAGTTCATACATGGAACTGAATGGCAATCAGAGTGCTGCTTCTTCCTCCCACATGACCCTGTCTTACTTTATCAACAATCTCACTTAACATTAGCCTGAATACAGTCAGAAAATGCATGGAAGCCATGGTATCAAAATGTGTCTTTTCAGTATCAACAAGTGGTGAAATACATCTTTAGGATTTTTCCTTATACTCTAATATTTCAGGTATAGAAGTGAAATATTGTCCTAGTGTCTTTGCCCCTAATGTGAGTTAACATTTATTGCACAATGTGATCCTGGGTTTCTTTAAGAACTTTATTTTCAAAATTAGTCATCTATTTTCATTTCATTAATTAGTAAATTAAGTGATAATATGACATCAATGCTCAAAAATACAAAAAAAGCAAAGAAATATCATTAGATCTCCATTTTTTCATTTCCCTTTGTTCTATTCTTCAAATGCATATCATTATCATTAAATCTCATAATTCCCACTCTTAACATCTGGATAAATACCTATAGAGTGTATGCCAAAGAGCACTGATACATGGAGAAATCCTGTTTTGGCATTCCTTAAAGTTTTCCATTTCTTTAAAATTAAACTTTCCTTCTCTAGTAAGAAGAAATGAAAACAAGTGAGATTTTTTTTTCTGCTCAATGGTACACTTGCTATTTTATTTTCCATGTTAATTTCTCTTAACACATCTGTAACCTCTATTGTTGGTGAAATAAATGTCTTACCATAATGGAAGATAAGTACTATGCATTCTCCAATATGGTGTATAAAAGAATGATTTTATAAAAAAAAATCTTTTCATTTTCTTCTGTGTTCTGGTAATTTTAAGCCTACAAAAACATATGTTAAAATATACACAGAGGATGCTAAGTCTGGTCTTGTAAATGGCCAAAACAAACTCTTGCTAAAACAGCATGTTCACAAAGTAAATAGGTACTCCTAAAGTTTCATAATTTGTTGATACATTAAAACCTTAGAATGCCATTTGCAGATTTTAGAATTAGTAAATTAAGTGATAATATGACATCAATGCTCAAAAATACAAAAAAAAAGCAAAGAAATATCATTAGATCTCCATTTTTTCATTTCCCTTTGTTTGCTAAGTACTGTGTGCAAAACCATTGTGCATTAAGAATCTACAGAAGTCTTCTTTTTATGTTAGAATTTTATAGCATACATTGAGACATTTCCTTAACCTCAACTATTTTAAACCAAAATCCCAGAAAAGTAAAAGGTTAATGTTAGTTTGTGATATGGTACCAGGCAATCATTTTGCCATGTGAAGTTCAAATCTTAGTCATTTTGTATCAGAGACATTACCCATCATTTTGCACATGATGTCTTGAACAGTCTCTGGCTGGGAATACCACAATTTTGTAAGGCATGCTATTTTATAAAATGTTTTATATTTTGTTTCTTAGTTAAAAAAAACTCCCTTTCCACAATGGCCAGGAAGAAATATGAATGTTGCCTCACACAGATTGGACAAAATAACACGCCTGTGAAATAAAACAACTCAGTAATTAGAAGTTAGTTTTGAGAAATACTTTTACTCATTACAGTATCACAGAATGTCTGAACTGACTTCTAAATGATGGGATGATAGGGCACGTTAATACAGCTAGCCATGAAACCGTTGCTCTTATCATTATGTTTCCATAAATGTCTCACTGACATAGACTCACTGGTTTTCAACTTTCTTTACCTACTTCTATATCTGAACAAATTGGGGAAGACAACAGAATTAAAATTGTTACCTTCATACTATAATTTTCTAGTAACATATCTATAATTGAATTGCAAGGGTATACTTCTGGAAAAACATTGTATTTTGTTTTACAAAATACTAACATTATAGCCTTCGGTTGATTGTGTGGCTTCCAGGTTTTTCAAAAAGAATCATAGACTTATTAAAAACCAAAAAAAAATGATAATCTTTGTACTTCAAAGAGAAAGCCGTTATTTTAAACTGAATTTTATTTATCTATTTTATGCATATGGTGTTTTGTCTACATGTATGTTTTTGCATGATGTCTGGTGCCCAAAGAAGCCAGAAGAGGGTGTTGGATTCCCTGGAATTGGAGTTACAGACAATTGTTAACAACTGTGTGGGTAATGGAACTCAAGGCTGGGTCCTCTGGAAGAGCAGCCAGTTCTCTTAACCCCTGAACCCCTCCATTTATCTGTTCTGGTTTCAATAAGCTATGTGAATTCTTGTAAAGCCTGTTTTATAGTTCATGTGTAGAAGTGTGCATACATCTAAATACTCTTTTGTATTTTTAATAGATTCTATTTTTCAATATTTTATCTTTATCCTTGAATTTTGGCACTTTGAATATTTTTACGCAGGTAATTTATGAATTGACAATATTTAGTCTACTAAATTGAATTTCTTTAATCTGTGGTTTAATGTCATTCATCTCTTTTGGAAAATTCCCAGATATGAACTTGCAATACTTCCCCCTGTTCCTATTTCTTCCTCTTTTGTGACTAGTATACCTATGATAGAATGATTGACACTTCCCTCAGATCTTCCATGTGCTCAGCTCCTCCCCCATCTCATTTGTCCTTTATAGTTCTAGAGTGGTTAATATTTATTGATCTTCATGTTTAATGACTTCCTTTTCTTTGTCAAGGTAGCTCTGTCATTTCCCAAGGTAGAATGAGTTTCTACATGTTCTCTAATGTCACAAAGGTTGCTTTCTATATATCCTATTTCAAAATAGTTTTCCTTTTTCCTCCTCTCTTTTCTTTTCCATCTCTCTTCCTCCCTTTTCTTCCCTCCCTCTCTTTGTTTTCCTTAATTATTTTTTGTGGTACTAAGGACTGAATATAGGGCCCATTTGTGCTGAGCAAATCTTCTATCAAAGACCTATGTAACCAGTCTCTCAAGGCTATTTTCCAATAGTGTGCACATGAGTGCTAATTCCAAAAGACCTTGTTGCCTTTCTCACAGTAGATGTTGAATTCCCCATGAAGCAAGAAAATATCTCTGATACCCAGCCTAATCTAAATCTTTCTCATGAGCATCTAAAAAATGCTAGAATTTACCCTTGTGAGTGTATCAGTAGAGAATTTATACACTCATACAAAATAGAAACTCAATAAAACATTTATTTGCATTTTTACTGTTTGTTTAGCAACCTATGTTCCTTCCTAATATTTGTTTCTTCAAGTGAGTCAGTGCTCACATCCTGTATTTTTTTTTCAAGAAGCCCATGTTCCCTCAGACAGATGACTACTTGATTGTTCTGTGGGCACAATAAATTTTGTGACTATTATACTTCATCCAACTTTTCCTTGCTGTAGATCTCATCCATTTCTCCATCATTGGGCAATCCATGCATCCTTCCTAGGGTCCTCCTTACTAGCTAGCCTCCCTGGAGCTGTGGTTTGCATTCTGGTTATCCTTTGCTTTATATCTAATATCCACTTATGAGTGAGTACATACCAAGTTTGTCCTTCTGAGTCTGGGTTACCTCACTCAGGATGATATTTTCTAGTTCCATCCATTTGACTGCAAATCTCATGATGTTATTGTTTTTCTCTGCTGAGTACTTCTTTGTGTATATGTACCACATTTTCTTTATCCATTCTTCAGTTGAGGGGCATCTAGATTGTTTCCAAGTTCTGGCTATTACGAATAATGCTGCTATAAACATAGTTGGGCATGCTTCCTTGTGGTATGATTGAGCATTCTTTGGGTATATGCCCAAGAGTGGTATAGCTGCGTCTTGAGGAAGATTGATTCCCAATTTTCTGAGAAACTGCCATACTGATTTCCAAAGTGGCTGCACAAGTTTGCATTCCCACCAACAGTGTAGGGGTATTGCTCTTGCTCCACATCCTCTTCAACATAAGCTGTCTTCAGTGTTTTTGATCTTACCCATTCTGACAGGTGTAAGATCGTTTCTCAGAGTCATTTTGATTTGTGTTTCCCTGACGATTAAGGATGTTGAACAATTCCTTAAATGTCTTTTGGCCATTTGAGATTCTTCTGTTGAGAATTCTCTGTTTAGCTCTAGAGCCCACTTTTTAATTGGACTGTTAGGTATTTTGATGTCTAGTTTCTTGAGTTCTTTATGCATTCTGGAGATCAGCCCTCTGTCAGATGTGGGATTGGTGAATATCTTTTCCCATTATGTAGGCTGTCGTTTTGTCTTATTGACCGTGTCCTTTGCCCTACAAAAGCTTCTCAGTTTCAAGAGGTCCCATTTATTAATTGTTTCTCTCAGTGTCTGTGCTATTTAGGAAGTGATCTCCAGTGCCAATGTGTTCAAGACTTCTTCCTACTTTCTCTTCTATCAGGTTCAGAGTAACTGAATTTATGTTGAGGTCTTTGAGTCCACCAACATGTAGAAGAATGCAAATAGATTCATATCTGTCACCATGCACAAAACTTAAGTTAATTACTCTTTTAGAAATATTTTATTATGTATAATTATTTATGTATTTATTTATGCAGTATTTATTTATTATTATTTACTTGCATATTATTTATTTGTGTGTGTGTTTGTGTTCATGCCTCTGTGTACACTTAGGTGTGCCAAGTGTACACATGGTAGACAGAGGACAGCCGAAAGGAGTTGATTCTTCTCTTTAGCTAAGTAGGTCAGGGCATCAAACATAGGTTGTCAGTATTGGTGGCATGTACCACAGCTCAATGACCTAAATTCTTCTTTAAAAAAAGTATAATTTGATAGATACTTAATAGAAGTAAATAGAAGTTTTATGGTGGTGAAAAATGACATGTTCAATCTTTAATTCAATAATGTTTTCAGCAAATTTCTGTGCTGTGCTTTCTATGGCTGCCATTGTACTGAGTATAAGAAGAAACAAGCTTTGAAGTAAAGTAGTCCCAAAGCATCAAAAAAGTATTAAATATAACTTCATAAAAATTGATTTGAAAGACCTTAAAAAATAAAGACAAAAGTCAAACAATAAGTTATGACATAAACATGGGCCAATTCATTTTTCCTTTTTTCTTTTTACAACTTTATTATATTTTATTTTGTGTGTATATATATACGTATATACGTATATATATATGTATATATATATACTAACTTTATTCTTCTCTTACTTTTTTAAAAATTATCAATTTGTTTTACATCCTGACCATAGTCTTCCACCTCTCCTCCAACTTCCTGCCCCCACCTGCACTCCACCATCACCCTCAATCCACCCATCCTCCATATCCACTCAGAAAGGGGCAGGCCTCCCATGGGCATCAGCAAAGCATGGTATGTCAAGCTGCCATAAGACCAAGCACCTGCTATTATATTCAGCCTGGGCAAAGCAATCCAGCATGAAGAATAGGTTCCCAAGAGCCAGTCAAACACCAGGGACTACCCCTGTTCCTATTGCCAGGAGTCCCAAATATAGACCAAAATACACAACTGTTACCTATATGCAGAAGGCATAGGTCAGTCCCATGCAGGCTCCCTTGTTGTTGGTTTAGACTTTGTGAGTTCCCATGAACCAGGCTAGCTATTTCTGTGAGTTTTTCTAAGATGTCCCTGACACACATGCACACACCACCACTCCCAGCTCTTACAATTACTCCTCCCTCTCCTCAGCAGGATTCCCTGAGCTCAGCCCAATGTTTGGCCATGAGTGATGTAGGATGACCTTCTGTACACTGTGAATATGTGTTGCTCTCATTGGTTTATAAATAAAGCTGCTTTGGCCTATGGCAAGGCAGAATAGAGCCAGGCAGGAAATCAAGCAGAGATACAGGAAAAGAAGGGTGGAGTCTGGGAGACACCATGCAGCCACTCAACAAACAACATGCCAACAGACCTGTAATGCCATGGCCATGTGGCAATACTTAGATTAATAGAAATGGGTTCATTTAAAGGTAAGAGCTAGCTAGAAATAAGCCTGAGCCATCAGCCAAACATTTATAATTAATATGAAGCCTCTGAGTGATTACTTGGGAATTGGAGGGTGGGAGGGAAACTTCCGATTACAAATGACACCCAAAGTGGGGCTCAGACAGATAATCCTGAGATTAAGAGTCCCATGCTCTACCAACTGAGCAAGTGGAATAGTAAACAAATTATAATAAATAATAAATGCTATGGAATAATTCTCTTACACACTGTAAAGATTTGTCACTCAAATTGGTTTAATAAAATAGTGCTTGACCAGTAGCCAGGCAGGAGGTATAGGCTGGGTGACTAGACTAGGAGAATTCTGGGAAGAGGAAGGGCAGAATAGGGAGTCACCAGCAAGACACAAAGGAAGCAAGATTAGAATGCCATACTGAGAAAAGGTACCAAACCACATGGCTTAACATAGATAAGAAGTATGGGTTAATTTAAGTGTAAGAGCTAGTTAGTAATAAACCTGAGCTATGGGGATGAATATTTATAAGTAATATTAAGCTTCAAAGTCATTCATTTGGGAAATGGCTATTGGGTATTTGGGAGATGCTGGCAGGACAGAAACGTCTGTTGACACATGAGTCTCTGAGTCTGCTTCCATCAGTCACTGGATGAGGGCTTCAGATGACAACTGGGGTAGTCACCAATCTGATCACATAGAATGGCTAGTTCAGGCTCTGTATACACTACTGCCAGGAGTCTTAACTGGGGCTATCCTTGTAGATCTGTGGGAGTTTCCCTTGTATCAGGTTTCTACCTGACCCCAAAATACACCCCGTTTCCAGTCATCTCTTTCAATACTCTCCCTTCCATCCACTCCCAACCTGATCCCTCAAGTTCCCATGACAATCAACCCCCAGTCCACCCAAGAGATGTCTTATTCCTCTTCCCAGGAAGATCCAGGAGTCTCCCCTTGGGCTGTCCTTGTTACCAGCTTCTTTGGATCTGTGGATTGTAGCATGGTGATCCTTTACTTCACAGTTAATATCCACTTATGAGTGAGTATATACCATATATGTCTCTCTGGGTCTGGGTTATCTCTCTCAGGATGATTGTTTTCTAGTTCCATCCATTTGCCTTCAAATTTAATGATGTCATTGTTTTTAACAGCTGATTAATATTCCATGGTGTAAATGTACCTCATTTTCTTTATCCATTCTTAAGTTGAAGAGCATCTAACTTGTTTTCAGGTTCTGGCTATTACAAATAAAGCTTCTATGAACATAGCTGAGCAAGTGTCCTTGTGGTATGATTGAGCATCCTTTGGCTGTATGCCCAAGAGTCGTATCACTGGATCTTGAGGTAGATTAATTCCCAACTTTCTGAGAAAATGTCATATTGATTTCCATAGTAGCTGTGCAAGTTTGCACTCCCACCAGCAATGGAGGAGTGTTTCCCTTGCTCTACATTTTTGCCAGCATGAGCTGTCATTTGTATTTTTTATCTTAGCCATTCTAACAGGTGTAAGATGGAATTTCAAAGTTGTTTTGATTTGCATTTTCCTGATGGCTGAGGATGATGAACATTGCTTTAAGTTTTTTTGGCCATTTGAGATTCTTCTGTTCAGAATTCTCTGTTTATATCTATATCCCATTTTTAATTGGGTTATTTGATGTCTAGTTTCTTGAATTATTTATATATTTTTTAAATCAGTCCTCTGTCAGATACAGGGTTGGTGCAGATCTTTTCCCATTCTTCAGTCTCTCATTTTTGTCCTGTTGATAGTTCCTTTGCCTTAGAGTTTTTCAGTTTCATGAGGTCTCATTTATTAGTTATTGATGACAAAAGAAATTGGAAAAGATATCAGAAGATGGAAAGATTTCCCATGCTAATGGTTTGATGGGATTAACATAATAAAAATGGCCATTTTACCAAAAGCAATCTACAGATTCAACACAATCGCTATTCAAATTCCAATACAATTCTTCACAGAACTTGAAAGAACAATGCTCAACTTCATATGAAAAAAAAAAAAAAACAGGATAGGTAAAATAATCCTGTACAATAAAAGAACTGCTGGAGGTGTCATCATACTTGATCTCAAGTTCTACTACAGAGCTATAGTAACAAAAACCACATGGTATTGGCATAAAAACAGACATATTGATCAAAGGAATTGAACCAAAGACTCAGACATAAATCCACACAGCTATGGACACTTGATTTTTGACAAAGAAACAAAAATTATAAAATGGAGAAAAGAAAGCATCTTCAACAAATGGTGTTAGCATAACTGGATGGCGGCATGTAGAAGATTGCAAATAGATCCATATTCTCGTGCCCTGCACAAAACTCAACTCCAAGTGGATCAAAGACCTCAACATAAATCCAGCTACACTGAACTTGATAGAAGAGAAAGTGGGGAATAGCCTCCATTTATATTTCCAATGTTCTATTAATAAAGAAGAAATCCCTAAAGTCTAATTGACAGCAAACTAATGACTTGAATGGTGCTCAGAAAAGGAAAGACCACAACCCAGTCCCAAATGGGTTACTGTTTTTGGATTTGTTGGCTAGTGAGTTCCCAAAGACCCTAAAATATTACAGATGATTGTCAGTGCTCTTAGTTACTTTCCAAAACTCAAAAATAAGACCCTGTTGCTGAGGATACCACATAACTGAGCATAGAACATAGAGTTTTCAAACTGGTCCTTACCTAAGAGCTTCATCCCTACTGAATAGCTTTCGTAGTCCTGGAAGGTGCTGCGCACACTAATGAAAGAGGAAAGTAATCATCAGTCTTATCTAGGTGTGAACCCTGTGAGCAACCTGCCTGACAAGACATACCTACTGTCATGGAAGAAGCAAACTACTTCTGATTGGATTTAAAGCCTTCATAGGTGAAACTTGTGGCTGACATTGTTGTCAGGTAAAGAACTTATGCTAAACAGATCATAGACCCTAGAAGAGAACCTGCTACTATTATTCTGCTAAACAGACATAGTATTAAACCAAGGACTTTGAAACGTGTGAGTATGCATATATAACCTAAAGTGTGATAAAATACCATGGAAAATTAGGCTGTAATCTGACTTTCATCAATCACATTCTTAGAAGTTAAAAATGTGAACAATAGATGTAAACAATTTGTAAATCATTTTGCTGACACCAGAGAGTAAAATATGCTAGGTGCTCCTAAGAATTTTTTCCAAGAATGTTTATTTTCTAATAATTTTGCAAGAACTTTCAAGGATTTTCCAATAATATTTGTTATTCAAATAACCCAAATTTAGTGGATACAAGTATTTATATGAATGGAAGAAATATACAAAATATAGATAAATCAAGCATACTCATTATACAATACATATAAAATACCAACAGTATGTATTGTATAATGTGCCCTCATTATACAGTGCATATAAAATACAGGCAGTATGCATTGTGTAATGAAGGCACATTATACAATACATATGAAATACAAACAGTATGTATTGTATAATGTGCCAGCTATACGATAGCTTGTTCATGAAAGAGAATATTATGCCACTGTTAAAAAACAAAAAGGTTGTTCCTGCCTGTGGAAGAGGAGACAGAAAGAGTGTAAGAGCCAGAAGAAAGGAAGACACCAAGAAAACAACATTCTCTAAATCAACATGATCAAAGTTCAGATGAAGTCACAGAGACTGAGACAGCATGCACAGGGCCTGAATGGTTGTGGATCAGAAAAGGCCATAGACCTAAAAGGAGAAGTAGACCTTGAAGAGTGGTGTATTTTTGGCTTGACATCTACAGGAACCAGTATTTATTACCTCTCACATTTGCAAATCTTAGTTTTACTTTTATCTGTTATCTGTTTCTGAAGTTTCATTGTTTTAAATTACTCTTTTTATTTGCATGCAAGAAAATTCATCTAACTCGTAATAAACAAATGCAAATGTGAAGTATGTTTTCCTTTCTGGCATTGAACAGAATAATCCTCTGCCCCCTGGGAAATAGCAGAATCAGGGCTCCTGAAGAGAAGGTGTCTTAAGGGATCTGTCTGAGCTGCAGCTTTCCAAACACACACCTGGACTTACATGGCATTTAAATCTACTTTGCTGAAATTTCTTTTATTCATGCCAGAATCTATTTTATAGTAAGATACTAGAAAATACACTGGAATCACTAATGCGTCACAAACAGAAATAAGTTATCTTTTTTAAGTGTGACAATTTTGTGAAAATAAAAATGCATTTTTACATTAACATCTGTTGTGAATTATTTATACTCACACTGTCATGATCCTGCACACACAGAGAGCACATGATGAATGTCTCTGTTCCATACCGAGGAGGCATGTCTGAGTCCATTCTCTTCCAATTTGGCAAAGATCTTTTATTTCTTTTTGACTTCCCACATTAACTATTTTTAATTCATTAGTTTGGCACACTATGATCATAAGTAATATGGAACACATTCTATACCTTAAGCACTTGCCATAAAAATCACAGGCAGAGAGTACATTTCTAAAACAGTCTCTCCAGTGGATCTAAGCCAAACATGACCCAACTGGTCAGGAATTACTTACAGAAAACTGTGCCTTTAGTTTCTTATTTCTCAAAGCCTCATTTTCAACATTTGCTTTTATTAGCCAATAAGACATAAATAAAAGTATAGGCAAATCCTTTTATTCAAGTAATATTTTTCTAGAAGATGTTTAATAATTGAATTTATATTAGTGTATACTGATATGAGAAGATTTGGTTTTTAAGGAAACCCAGAAATAAATGTTTAAGAGTGGAAAATTATAATGTCTGACCCTGTTTTTTAAGTTACTAAATAATGGAGCTCATCAAAACTGAAATAATAAGTAATACATAAATCATTAATCTTACCTGTTTTTACAAGTGTACAAATCTGTATCACTTAGTTGTGTATGTTATAGTGTACAGAGACATGCAGAACATTCAAAACATGAATTAAAGAGCATCTAGAGGAAGTGGTTAACTCAAAATGTTTTAAAACTCCCAAACTTTCTTCATGGGAAGTTTGATAATCTTTTGGTTCTTCCATCAGTTAAATAGAGAATTTAAACTCTATTTTTTTTTGAGACAGGGTTTCTCTGTTTAGCTTTGTGCCTTTCCTGGAACTCACTCTGTAGCCCAGGCTGGCCTCGAACTCACAGAGATCCGCCTGGCTCTGCCTCCCGAGAATTTAAACTCTAAACCGGCATTTGTAGTTTTCTTTATAGAACCAGACAATTATTGGGTTTATTTGCTCAATTTTTATTGGTTGGAAGATGGTGTTGTTTGCTGGCTTTGTAAAGTTATGCAACTCTAGGAGTCTATAGAAGAATTTAACTAAGAATGAGTCCTAGGGAAGCTTTTCGTAGGAAGATGCATTTGTATTGATTCTTTTAAACATCTTTTAAATGTTTTGTAAACAGAAGGGAGAGGTAACAAATAGCAGAATAAAATCTGGTTCAAATACCCACAGGTAATTTATTGGTATTGTTTTAAAAGAAAAAAGCAAAAATATCTGCAAAGTGTAAACAGGGCTGGTGTGAGATGACAAGTAGCTGCTATAGTAGATGGAGGTGCTAAGTATAGGGGCTGTTACCCTGTGCAGCATGTGAGCCGTGGGCACAGGTGAAGAAGAAGACTTAAAAATGTGCATTTCATATGTGTTCAATAACTTTACAAATGTGCGAAACTTGCAGTATTAGAACACTTCCTTGTACCTTCAAAATAATCCCGTCTTCCCTAGTCCAAGACACTGTGATTACATCCCCTGCAAAAGATTTGTTACTGTGCACCCTAACAATAAGAGAGTTATAAAGTATGCCTTAAAATATCTTTTAAATAAGGAAATGAGTATTTCCAACTTAATGTTTTCTTTAAAATGAATACATTTAATTTTCAGCATTTGTCTTTACTAATATGACTTTATATAGTTTTTTCATAGAATATTGAGAACAGTTAGAAAGTTTACCCATTGTTTCATCAAGAAGAGCTCTAGATGATACAGTGTATTTTTTTATAATTTTGATTACTTGTCAAATATTTGCTCTTTAGTTTTAATTTTCATGTCCTAGAGTATAATAGTGATTTTTTATGGTTCTGTTCTATTTTAGAAACTTTAAGGAACTTCTTTGACATTTGTCTGAATTAGAAACATAAAAATATATGCACATTTTAGGCATAAAATTTAAAAAATCATCTTGTATCAAAATATTTTAACACTGTAAGTTGCACTTTTTCTCTATCCCAAGAAGGGCTGCAAGTTTCAACATAGGATATAATGCACTTAATCACTTCAGAAAGTGAAAAAGTGTGAAGCAAAACACTTTTGTAACACAAATTTCTAAACCATCTTATTGATAAAAGAAACCTATAGCCAGATATTGGGGTGAAAGCTGAAAGATCAAAGAAGCAGAACAAGCCACAGCCAACTGCACCTCACCAACTCCTCAGCTGATCCTGTTTCCACAAATCCTCAGACTGAAAGCCTCTGAGTCCTCACCCCTGAGGTCTCAGCTGAACTGCTTTGGCCACTAGCTTACCTCTACGAAATCCTCAGTCTAAAGAGAGCAAGTTCCTGTTTCCTCAGGCCTTATATACCTTTTTCTGCCCTGCCATCTTACTTCCTGGGATTAAAGGTGTATGTGCTTCCCAAGCAAAGGCATGAGATCTCAAGTAATAGGATTAAAGGAGTGTGCCACCTCGCCTGGCTCTGTTCCCAGTATGGACTTGAACTCACAGAGATCCAGACTGTTCTCTGCCTCCCGAGTGATAGGATTAAAGGTATGTGCCATCACTGCCTGACCTCTCTGTATAATCTGGTGGCTGGCTCTGTCCTCTGATCCTCAGATAAGTTTTATTTGGGTGCACAATATATCACCACACACTTTTTTGTATGATGGTGGACTCATGATTCTCTATTTTACCTAGTTACTTGCATGGCATTTGCCCTGCTTTGTCCAGTACCCTAGCTGTCAGCCTTCCCTTCCTCAGCTCTCACTATCACACCAGAGGATGAAGTGCTGTAGATGGCATGTCCAACTGTGATATTCATCTTACACCATGGTAGATAACAACCTGTCATCAAGAAGGGAGCCACTTAGCAGTTGAGCTAGAACTCTAAGACATTCTTGAACACTTCTTGTTCATGAAGTTTTAAGTTGCATATTAACTTTTTCATTTAGAAAATTGATCTTTTTCATTTAAAAAAATGATGGAGTTTTCTGCTACTTTTAAGGGGAAGTGTTTGCAGTGGAACAATTGACACAGATTGAGACATCCTAAAAATTTTAAAAAAAATCCATATATACTTATTTTTTTATCACAAAAACGAAGTGAAAGGAGAGTCTGAAGTCCAGGTTTTTATTCCATATGTAACATCCTCAACGCTGAAAGTATAATAGATTTCATTGCTGTTGCAGCAACAAGGACATAAGGGAAACAAAGAAAGAGTCACTCTTGGCTTGTGGTTTCAAAACTTTCAGGCCACAGTTGGTAAATGTGGGCATTTCTAGGCTGTGGTGGAGCAGATCGGCTCACCTCCCTGCAGCAGGAAGCAAAGAGAAGGAAGAGGATGTAGCCTACTTACTCCAGCTGGGCTCATGGGGTAGTTTCTCTACCTCTCCATCACATCATTGGGTCATGAGCCCATCATGTTGGATCACAGCCTTTAGAATACAATGACTTTCCAAGAACTCAGCAGCAATCACACTCCCTGTTATGTGAACCTCTGTGGGATCCTTCATATCTCAATCCTAACACTGAATAAGGATTCTATAAGAAAATGTGGTGATATTTCATTATTTGTGCTCTAACAAATAAAGCTTATCTGAGTATCAGAGGAAAAAGCCAGCCACTATATTAAACATAGAGGTTAGGCAGTGGTAGCACATGCCTTTAATCCTAGCATTCCAAAGGCAGAGATTCATTCAGATCTCTGTGAGTTCAAGGCCACACTGGGAACAGAGCCAGGCATGGTGGCACATGCCTTTAATCCCAGCACTAATTAACCATAGAGATCTGGAGGTCTGTACAGACAGACAGGAAGCGATAGAGCTGGGTGGAAAGAGGAAATGATGTAGCTGGGCAGAGAGAGGAAGTAAGATGGCAAGGCACAGATAGGTACATAAGGTGTGAGTATACAGGAAGTAGCTCTCTTGGGCTGAGGATTTCTTATCCATAGGAAGTTGTGGCTAGCTTATTCTAATCCTCTGATCTTTCAGCTTTCACCCTAATATCTGGCTCACAGTTTTTCATTAATAAGACTATTTAGCAATTCATGTTACAAGAAAATGTCACAATTCAGGGACATAGGATGACTAGAGGTTGAGCTGCTGTAACAAATAATTGTAACCCAATATTGTATGTGTGCATGTACAAGAGATATGGCAAAGTTAGTCACAGAAGAGATAATCAACATAACTTCTGAGAGTATCCAAGAAAACCAGCCATGAGCTAAGTGAAGAAACTAAGATGATTTGATGTCTAAACAAAAACTACTGGCTATGAAATGGTTTGTGTTATTGTGGATTTTGACAAGGATTCAGGTTGGATATGATTGCAGAGGTAGGCCATGGAAGGGTGATGCACACCTTTCTCTGTGAGAAGTCCCAACTTCAAGACAGGAAATTTGGAAATAAGAGTAGTTTTTGTGATATTTAATAAATGAATAAAAGCCAAACTATTGGCTTTTACTGAGATTAATAAAGTACATGGGGTCCATCACTGACTGGTGGGTAGCAGGGAAAACAATTATAAAAAAAAAAAAGTCTCTGAGATATGGAGAGATAACTCAATAGTTGAGAGCATGGTTGCTTTTCCAGAAGACCCAGGTTCAATTCCCACCATCCTCACAGCAGCTCACAACCTCTGCAACTCTAACACGTAGGGATCTAAAGCTCTCTTGGCCTTCACAGGCATCAGGTACACCTGTGCTGTACAGTCTGCACAGGCAAAACACCCATACACAAACATAAATAAATAAAATTTAAAACAGTCTTTGAAAGAGAAGAGGCTATTTAGTGTGACTACATTACTTAACTGTAATGATTTCAAGGAATATGGTGTTTGTGAACTTAAGATAAATCATGGTCATTTTTGTTTACACAGGAAAATGTCATATCTGATAGAATAAAGATACACAGTATGCTGTGGAGATTGACAAGATAACAAACTGCAAAATGTAAGAGAAGTCAGTCTCTGTAGAAAGTGATGGAAATACACCATGGCATACGGGACAGGCACAGAGGTAGGATGAATCATGGTTAGGTCAAAAGGGGAAATGTGTTTTTAAAAGTGAGGTTAAATGTAATCTTCAAGTTAGAAAGTTATTGAAAAGCATACTTAGTCTCCAGAAAGGTCAGTAACTCCTAGCTCCCAGTTTTTATTTGGATTATTTTGTCTTGTGTCTTGCCCAGTGTAGAACATGGAGAACTGCTATGGGCAGCATAGCTTTCCCTGGTCTGGGCAAGACTTTTTCAGTATTCTGCACTGGGCTGCATCTACACAGCTGACTACGTGCCTGGCTGTTGTGCTCTGTTCTAGACTCCATCAGGATTTATCCTTCCATTTCAGACACCATGCACAGTGTTGCCTTGTGGTACCTGTGACAGCCCACAGTGCAAGGAAATCAGTAATATTTAAAAGTCTAGTTCATAAAAGTGTACCGAAGTTCAGAATCACACATACCATTTTCATTGCTAGAACCAGTGACTGAGCTACATCCTTGTTGAAGTCATTAAATTGCAGTCCTTTAATTTTGCAGGTTAGTCACTTTAACAACCAATGGATTCTATATTATTCTATAGACAGGATCACATAACCACAGAGAACTTTGTAAACTCCAGGCCTATTAAAACCCAGCAGGTATATTTTAACACACACTTAAGGGGTTAAGGCACTGGAAATAATTAGTTTTCTTCTCCATGAAAATACAATTCAGTTACAACATGTACTCTGAGTAACACAAAACAGCTATGGAAGTATCTGAAGGAGTTAGTACATTTAGAAGGGTAACTAGAGTCATAACTATTACTGACTAGTTCATACCACACAGAGAACAACCAGTGGTTAATCATTTGTGCTTTGGGAAAATAGATTTTTTTTTTTTTCCAAAACAGGGTTTGTCTGTGTAGCCCTGGCCATCCTGGACTAGATGGCCTGGAACTCAGAGATTTGCATACCTCTGCCTCCTGGGTGCTGGAATTAAAGGCGTAAGTATGCCACCACTGCCTGGTGGAGAAATATATTTATAAAAATTTAAAATAAACTAAAAACATTTTATCTGAAATACATTAGATCAGACTATTTTAAAAGCAAGTTATAGTTATCTGTACTTTGTTTTTTTTTAAAAGTTTTATTTTATTACTCTGTGTGTGTGTGTGTGTGTGTGTGTGTGTGTGTGTGTGTGTGTGTGGTTTTTGTAAGGTGTGTGTATATGATGTGTGAGAGTGTATGTGAATGTGTTCATATGTATGTGTGTGAGGGGGTGAGTGTGTGATGTGTGTGTGTGCTGTATATCAGTGTGTGTATACATGTGCTTATGTCTGTGTGTGTGTGTGTGTGTGTGTGTGTGTGTGTGTGGTGTGTGTGTGTGTATGGTATACATATGAGTGTGGTGCACATGGTCACCTTAGAGATCACAAGATATCCTCCAAGATTTGCTTTTGTCTTTCCACTATGAATTTTAGGAACAAACTCAGGTTCCACAGCTTGAGTGGAAAATGCTTCTATTGCTAAATCATGTCACTGGACCTGGATTTTCCTATTGTACATAAATAAGTACCTGGAAAAACATATAATAAACATGTATGGGAAACACCAAAATTGAGTTCACTCCATATTAAAAGAATTAGAACTGTGCAATCTTATGGTTCTGAGAAAAATTTCCTGGTTTCTATTTTTACTTGTTTTTAATGATATATAACTCTTTATCAGCTACTCTGGGATAAAATGTAGGTTTAGTGATGCCTCTAACAGCAAAGCAAAGAAGACAGTCTGGAATGATCAATGCAGTTACTCAGCTGATAAAGGAACCATTCCACAACTAGGAAATAATTTTCATCAACCCTGAAGATTGGCTTTGTGTTCTCTATACAATTGTGTGAGGACAATGCCAGCTGTTCTTCCTTTCTGACAGTATGTGACACAAAGCAGCTTCTGTCTACAGAACAGAACAGTTTTGTTCATGGAGCATGTTCTCAGCAGCCCAGCATGTGTTGTTCTACTGTTCCAGAACCATTACTGTCATCTTGGAGGCCAAATCTCCTGTAACTGTGGTCTAGTGTAATACATGAGAAATAAGGTGAAACTTGAAAGTGTGGGAGCCCACGTTGGCATGTCAGTACTATTATTCGAATCTGGGTATGTTATTCATCATCTCAGCAACTTGAATCTTAGTATTGTTGAAGACTTTAAGAACACTATCAGCTCTGATTGCTGAGGACTTGGAAAACATTTCAAAGTTTAAATTGCTTTTAAATTGCTGAGATGTAGAAAACTGATACTATGCAAATATTTTCTACAGAGGTGCTTTGGTGCAGAAGGTAGGTCATGAACTCTGCTCATCCCTTTATTTTGTCTACATTTCTAATAATAGAGTCATTGGCTGTCAGTGCTCAGGTTAGTAGTTCTATTATTGACAATTGGTTCTTTTGCTGTTAATCTTTCTCCTCTCACTATCTCTGATGATTCAGTTCCCAAGTATCCAGACTCTTGTATTTATGTGTTTCCTTGTGTTTTTAATGATTCTTCTAGTTGAGACAACATGTTATCAACTCTTTTTTAAATTGTTTGCTATTACTGCTTTTTTTGTAATTCTAGGACACACTTTGACACATCTAAACATACTTCCATGTCTAAGATTGTTTTGTCACATATGTTGGAATTTTGTGTCTTTCGCCTTATTCTGGGAAGATTTTCAGGATCGCCTCTGCCTTTCATAATAGTATTGTCACTTTTAAAGACCCTCTCTGCTTCTTACATCACTTCTGCCTGTTTTTTACTGTTGTTGTTTGTTTGCCTTACCATTTTCATCATGTGTATGTGGCCGTTATCACTGCAAAAAACACAAATATATCTCGTACACACTCGGTTTCATATTGCTTTTTCACTTTTATTTGGAATGATCTTAAATAGCAAACCAATTTTCTATACCATCCATTTTAGTAATATTTCATGAATTTTTATTTTATATATACTAATTCTAAATGTACAAGGCATATGTGTTGTGTGCACTGTGTGTACGTATGTGACAGCCAGAGGTCTATTTCAGTAGTCTTCCTTTTTATTTTTTATTTTTTAGACTGGAAGTCTCACTGAACCTAGAGCTTGTTGTATTGGCTAGAAGGGATGGCCAGAAAAACCCTGGAATCCTCCTGATTCTGGCCCCTACACAACCCATATGCTGGGGTTACAGGCACAGGCCACATCAGGCTATTATGTGTGTGCTGGAGGACTGAGTACTTGCACTTTTTCTTCAGAGCCATAATCTCAGCTCAATTGACAAGATTTGAATTTTTTTTCATTCATTGTCATAATTTCCTTGTGTATTCTCAGTTTTCACAGACCAGAAACAGATTCTGTATTTTCAGTTTAAATAGCCACAAAGGTACCAAAATCCTTCCTAATGATTAACACAAAGGTTCTATCCCTGGGTAGCAAACTTTCTTTGTTTAGGAAAACAGCATGTTGAGCCTTTGGAGAATTGGATATCATGTTATAGCGTCATTCATCTATGTTCTTCAACTGTTCTTTTCATGGAATTATAAATAGGTACACTTTGCTATGTGACTATAGTGCCTCTCTTACAAAGCTTCAAGAATGCTTATTGACTTTTATTACCATGGGTTTATAAACTAATTTAGCCAGATTTCAGAAAATATATGACATCTCAGGCACTTATATGGTTCACTTTGGTCATTAGAGCTCCTAATACCCATGAAAAATAAAACCCTTTGTACCCTCAGATAAGAGTCATTATCAGTACAGATGGATACAGCAAGGCCAACAAGGACTAAACTGTCACTGACTCTGAGCCCCATGATGGTCAATTCATATATTTTTTTTTAATTTTATAATTTAATTTAATTTTACATATCAGCCACGGATTCCCCTGTCTTCCCTCCTCCCCCCATCTTCTCCCCAACCTGCCCCCCATTCCCATCTCCTCCAGGGCAAGGACTCACCTGGGGATTCAGCTCAACCTGGTAGATTCAGTCCAGGCAGGTCCAGTCCCCTCCTCCCAGGCTGAGCGAAGTGTCTTTGCACAGGCCCCAGGTTCCAAACAGCCAGCTCATGCACTAAAGACAGGTCCCAGTCCCACTGCCTGGGTGCCTCCCAAACAGTTCAAGCTAATCAACTGTCTCACTTATCAAGAGGGCCTGACCGAGTTGGGGGCTCCTCAGCTATTGGTTCATAGTTCATGTGTTTCCACTAGTTTGGCCATTTGTCCCTGTGCTTTTTCCAATTATGGTCTCAACGATTCTCAATCATACAATCCCTCCTCTTTCTCGCGGATTGGACTCCTGGAGCTCCACCTGGGGCCTGTCTGTGGATCTCTACAGACCTGCCCAACTTGGCCCCAGTTTCTGGCCCTCGGAAGGCTCCCCTTCTCCAAGACCCTCTGGCAGACCCTGCAATCTACACACCCTGCCCCCACCCCCATCTGCCCGAGACCCCCCTACTTCCTAAGAATTGGAGACCAGCCCCCAGCTCCCATCCAGCCCCGAACTCCCACCAATTCATATTTTAATGCTTTAATTAAAGGACTCCTCAAAGTTATTATAGAGCATTATAGTTTAAATAGTTGACTGGTCCAGGAGCAAAACATTGAGAGCAGAGAGTGGCTAGAATCAAAAGAAGAATGGATTCTGTCTCTGTCCAAAAAATAAATCCAAACTTGAATGAAAGAAAAGAGTAGAATAAGAGAAATGAAGACAAAGAATGAGATAAATAAAATGGAAATATGATTATTATAGTAGGAAGGAGAAACCTGAAAATATCTTTTGAAAATTTCTGGTATGAATTTTGTTCAAAAGACTTCAAAGAGTCTATGTAATGTCTATGAAAACCAACACTTTTGTCAATCCCTCTTTGATTATCCAAATTATTTTTTGTGAATTTTGCTATGCATATTCAAATGCCTTATGAGTAAAGGTATATGTGAAAGTGTTTATGTGTTTTCAATGAAAATTTGAAAAATAGTTATTTCCAAATAAAATAAGTCAAAATTTAATCAAGCAGGAAAATAGATAGAAATGAAATCAAGGATGTAAAGGACTTTGTAATTGCAAGGTGGAAATGATCATGCAGATAAAAGCAGAAGGGAGAGGGTAGGCTCTGTGTCTCACAGTGCTGCATCTCCCAGTGCAGATCTTAGCTGCTGTGTTTTGTTGGTCAGTTCCGTGCAGTGGAGACTGGATGTATGCACAAGAGCATTTCTTCGCCACTCTCATGTTGCATTCCACTTTCTCTTTTTCCAGATGGTGATCAAAGTAAGAAACAGATGGTGAATTTCTTTCAATACCACAGTGACATGCTTTTGTTGTTATTTTAACTCTGACCTCTTTGTCTTATTTAGGGTTGTTTATTTAATTCCCCTTCATATTGAAGAATATCAACATTTTATCAAAGTCACATTCCATTAAATTAATGGTTTTTGCATTTAATTGAATTATATTCTGGTAGCATGACAACTTTTCTTAAAGGTTAGCTGATAACTTTTAACAAAATGAAAAGAAAAGAAACTAGATCTCTTAGTGATTTTTAGAGTAGCTAAATTATCTTTTACAAAGGCTTAACTCAGTGAGAAGATGTGACCTATTTTGAAATATTTGGCCATATCTTAACTATGTGGCTTGTGACTGTAACATAGTATACATGGATTCTAAAATCTCATTCCAATATTTGGAGCCATTAAATTGTAGAAGTGATACTCAAATAACAACATAATAATATATTATATATATTATTGTTAAAGTAAAAAATGCAGCTATGACAATTGTCAGATGAATATGTATTTCAGGCATAGGTATGGTTTTTATAATACAAATAACACAAGCATATAACAAACTATCGTATCTGTGGCTAGAAAAGAATCATTCAGATTTCAAAAGTAGGGTCAGAAAATTAAGTTGGTATGTAAAGATGCTTGCTACCGAGCCTGAACATCTGGGTTTGACACCCAGAACCCACATCATATAAAGAAGGGGCATATTTCTGAAAGATTCCTTCTAACTTCTACATGTGTGCCATAGCACATTCATGTTGAACACGAACACACACACACACACACACACACACACACACACACACACACACACACACACACAAAGCTACATAAGTTAATAAAATAAATTCAGAAGTACATTTCAAAAGACAAGAGTGACTATGTATTTTCTGTGTGAGACAATTCAACTTGAATCACATTAAGATGCAAAAAACAATTTGAAAATGGAAGTTGCTCTCTCATGTTGGTCTCTCACGTTGGTCTCTCAGTTGGTCTCTCTCAATTTTATGTTGCTCTGTTGGAATTTCAGAAGGAATTGCTGGAGAGACAGACTACTATTTTCTTCAAATAGCACATTACTAACTTCATTCTTCAGCAGGCCACCCTTGTCCAACTTAGACTTTCTAAGTTGCAAGATCAGATTTGAATTGTCGTTATTGTGTAGAACGGCATTTAGCACTTTTTCTTTCAGTCGGAGTTCTATCCTTTTATCGTCCTCCTCGAATAGCGGACTGCATGCTGCTAAGGTCAGCGGCATTCTGTTTTGTGTCCCTGGCAAGGAGCCCTGACTTCAAACTCATCAAAGGAGACAGAGATCTTTTTCATTATGGACTGTAAGAGAATTTGGAAAATATTTTACAAAATTAACAACTATATTACAAAGACAATAGCTTCATTGACCATATTCATAGAAACAAAAGGATACTTTATAATTAAGAACATTAAGAATGTAAGTTTAGAAGGTCGCCTTGAGAATTATGCACTCTACTGCTGCTTGTGATTTCCATGGATCTGTGTCAATCACCCAAATAAAGTATTTGTTAAGAATGCTTTATGATTTTCAGTAAGTCATTAAAACTTTTATTTTTATTAGGAATTATTCTTTTTTTTTTTTTTTTTGGTTTTTCGAGACAGGGTTTCTCTGTGTAGCTTTGCGCCTTTTCTGGATCTCACTCTGTAGACCAGACTGGCCTTGAACTCACAGAGATCCGCCTGTCTCTGCCTCCCGAGTGCTGGGATTAAAGGCGTGCGCCACCACTGCCCGGCAGGAATTATTCTTTTTTATTAGGAATTATAGCAGGACACTAAAGAGCAAGATTTAAGAAAAATAACTAGCATATCTTTAACTGCTGATCTAATGAACACTTTACACCAATAACTTCATAACTAACGTTTACTGAGAGATACCCGTATTACAGATACTGTGAAAACATTTGCATACCTGATCACCTTTAATCTAATCCAAATAGCAATCTTTTGTGTTATCCTGTGTGGGTACTTAGCATTGAATAAATAGTCTATTTCATTCAAATAAATGGTGAATTCCCAGTGTTTGGTTTGGTTGTCTCTGTAGGTTTTCCCATCATGATCTTGATGCCCCTTGCTCATAGAATCCCTCTTCTCTCTCTTCAACTGGACTCTTGGAGCTCAGCTTCATGTTTGGCTGTGGATCTCTGTATCTGCTTCCATCAGTTACTGAATGAAGGCTCTGTGATGACAGTTAGGGTATTCATCAGTCTGATTACTGGGGTAAACCAGTTCAGACACCCTCTCCACTATGGCTAGTAGTCTAAGCTGGGGTCATCCTTGTGGACTCCTGGGAACTTCCATAGCACCCAGTTTCTCTCTATCACCATGATGTCTCCCTCTATCATGGTATCTCTTTCATTGCTCTCCCTCTCCATCCCTGTTCTAACTCAACCATCCCATTCCCTTATGTTTTCATTGCTCACCCCCTACCCTCCATTGCCCTCCATCCCCAGTTTACTCATGGAGATGTCATCTATTTCCCCTTCCCAGGGCAATCCATGTGTCCTTCTTAGGGTCCTCCTTGTTATCTAGGTTCTGTGGAACTGTGGGTTGTAGTCTGGCTATCCTTTGCTCTACATCTAGTATCCACTTATAAGTGAGTACATACCATGTTTGTCCTTCTGAATCTGGGTTACCTCACTCAGGATGATATTTTCTAGACCAATACCTATGGAGCCTCCATGAGACTGGACTAGGCCCTCTGCATATGGGAGACAGTTGTGTAGCTTGCTCTGCTTAAGGGGCCCCTGGCAGTGGGATCAGGATCCATCCCTGGTGCATGAGCTGGCTTTTTGGAGCCCACGACCTATGGTGGAATACCTTACACAGCCTTGAGGGAGAGGGAGGGGCTTGGACCTGCCTCAACTGAATGTACCAGGCTCTGTTGACTCTCCATTGGGAGGCCTTACCTTCTTGTAGGAGGGAATGGAGGTGGGAGGGTGGGGAAAGGCTGGAGGGGTAGGAGGAGAGAAGAGGGGGATTGGTATGTATTGGTATGTGATTGGTATGTAAAATGAATAATAAATTTTCTTTTAAAAAACCAAATAAGTGGTGAATTAAGATTCATTGCACCTGAAGATGTCTGTCTGTAGAACCCAGACTATGAACCATGCTGCCTCTGTATGATGTGTGGTTGCCCTGAGTTTCCTGTGTAGTAAGACAGGAATTTGCAGGGAACTTAAGTTTGCTGAGCACAAAATGCAGAGTCTGAAACTATTCAGATTGTTACCTTAGGTTATTTCGTTCCTTAACTGTACTTTTCAAACACTGGGGTTATGTAGCATTTTTTCTCAGGCACAGCACATAAATGATGAGGTGGAAAACTCACTACAGAACCACGTTCGCCACAGTTTTATCTGTTGCATCCACCACAGGTCTGGCAAGCTAATATTAGCCAACACCATGTAAATTTCACAAAGGTATCATGATGCTCCAGAATTTTAAAAGTAAAATGTCAGAATATGGTCCAAAAATGCATTGGTATGAGGAGAATTCTGTGCTTGTGAGAACACATGAAGAAAACAAGACAAGAGTCTTGTGACCTCAGCTTTTTTCAAACAAAACAGAATTGTTGTTGGAATGTGCTCCCATGTCCCTCTCAGGTATAGTGGACGGGAGTGAGTTTACCTCAGATAATTTGTTGCAACTGGCTATTGTTATTTGTTTATATGCCTTTACGGAAAAACATGTTTTTTGTCACATGCGTCTTGTCCACTGTATGTGGCTTGGCCTGTGATTGTACACTTTACTCCTGTGACTCTCGTTAACTTCCAGAGTATTAATTGTTGGGTGCTCTAAATAAAGTTGGTTATTGCATGAGGCTTTAGTTCACCTTATTTATCAGCTCCATTCTCTCAGGTCCCACTGCCCTTAGTGTGGTAAACAAATCAGGCATGTAAAGCCAGCCCACTATGAGATAAGAGAGGGGGCAGATGAGAGAATAATGGTGCAGAAACCGAGGAAGACTTTGCCTTTGCCATATCGAGCTTGTGCATCGTTTCTTAAAGAAAGAAGGACCACAAGTATCAAAATCACAGCTACTAGACGGCTTGCAAGTTGGTTATGATTATAATCCCTGGTTTCCAGAAGAAGGAACTTTAGATGAACAAGTATGGGATCCAGTCTGAAAGAAAATTGAAAAGGCATATAAACAAGGGGGAAAGATCATTGTTCAACTTTGGGTCACTTGCGCATTGATTCAAACTGTTATTAGAAGTTAAGGAAGATATCAGTCATTAGGAAGAGATGAATAATTCCACAAATGAGTGTAAATTAGATGATCAAACCTTAAAATTGGTAAGAGACAAAAAAGAAATTTTCCCTATGCAGGCAAAAATCAAAATCAAAATCAGCAGCACCAATAACTGTGCCAGGGCCGCTCCCTAGCTCCCTTACATGAGCCTCTTTTAGATATGTATCCTCCATTGCCTGAAAATGACCCTGAAGCATGGGGTAAGGAATTTGATAGAACATCTAATCTTGAATTGTATTCACTTCCTGATGAAGATTTAGGAAGGCCTATGAAAAGGTTAACTTTACAACCTAGGCAAGCTAGGGCACAGCAGGGAAATGGAATTCATTCACTAATCCCTCCCCAGCTTCATGAGCTGCACTTAGTATTTCCAGTTTAATTTTGACAAAATTAAAATGTTTATCAGAGATGAGAAATGAATATGATGAAAGATTTTTCAAAGGCCTTTGCTTCCTATGGATCTACTGTTCCATACTGTTATGAGTATCTTTTTGGTTGGAGCCATAGTGCACAATGGTTAACATATGATTTTCATATAATTGCTAAAATGGTTCTTAACCCTTCCCAGTTGCTTCCGTGGCAAATATGGCTTGCAGATGAAGCCATGAAAAAGTTTGACAACTAAGGAGTAATCCTGGAAATATCACATATGAAATGCTGACAGGGACTGGTATATGGGTAGCAGCAGATTATCATTGAATAACATACCTCCTGCAGCCCTCACACACATGTTAGGGATAGAGCTATGGCCTCTTGGATGAAACTGGATCTAACTTTGGGTGTAGTTATATAAAAATTATACAAGGTCCCTCTTTGCCTTATGCTGATTTCACAGGGAGATCCAAAGACGCTATTGAGAAATAAGTAAAAGGGGAACAAAATCAAGAGTTATTATTAAAACAGCTGGCTTTTGATAAGGCCAGTGAAGATTGCCAAGGAATAATTAGACCTCAGAGGGAGTTAGGAAATGTTATGGGCTTTCTGAAGTTATGTAGAAAAATGGGAACTTACAAAACATGTTGCTTTAGAAGCCTACACTTTCAAAGACATGTCAGCATAATGTTTCAACTGCTGCTGACCTAGTCACTTAAATAAACGATGTAAATTGCCCTTACAACAGATGGATGCTCATAACCCATGAGCTCCCAGTTTAGCCCTAAATGCAAGAAAGGGAAACATTGGGCTAATGCAGATCTAAATTTGATAAGGACAGCAACACATTGTCTAGTAACAATAACAATACCAGTCAACAACAGGGAAATGAATTAAGGGGTCCCTTTCAGCACCTGCAAAATGAGAGGGTTTAAAGCCAAAAATAATTAACATTTGTGCCAGCTTCGGATTATAACCAATCTATTCTTTTGTTACAAGCTGCTGCTCAAGGAAGTACTGCTATGGATATTCCTTGACCTAAAGATATTGCCATTTCCCATCTCCAATGTCCTTTTAAGTTACACACAGTACCTATATTCCCTGGAATAGTTGGACTTTTATTGGGTCACAGCAGTTTATCCATGAAGAGAATCATAGTTCATACAGGAGTCTGTAGCACTGATCTTAAAAGGTCTTATTCATAAAAACAAACCTGGAGCCAGGTATTGGGGTGAATACTGAAAGATCAGAAAGACAGAACAAGCCACAGCCACCTCACCTCACTAATTTCTCAGCTGATATTGTTTCTTCAGACTGGAAGCCTCTGAGTCCTCATCCAAATGGATATCAGCTGAATTGCTGCTAAAAGCCTAAAAGTTTAAAAAGACTAAAAAGCCTCTAGTTCCTGGTTTTCACATCTTATATACCTTTCTGCTTCCTTCCATCACTTCCTGGAATTAAAGGCATGTGTCTTTCCCAAGCAACACATAAGATCTCAAGTCCTGGGATTAAAGGTGTGTGTCACCATGCCTGGCTATTTCCAGTGTGTCCTTGAAGACACAGAGTTCGGATCTCTGCCTCTGGAGTGCTAGGATTAAAGATGTGTGCTACCACTGCCTAACCTCTATGTTTAATATAGTGGCTGTTCTGTTCTCTGACCCCCCAGATAAGTTTATTGGGGTGCACAATATATCACCACAGGAGTCATTGATGAAGACTACTCAGGGGAAACTGTAGTCATGATCATAGTGCCCAGTGGCTGGCAATTTAAAGGAGGAGAAAAAGTGCTCAGTTACTATTATCGCCTTATGTAGCCCCTTCATGGAAAAGTGCACTTCATGAGGGAGCATTTGGTAGTGAAGATAAAACTGTAGCTTCAAGTACTTAATTGAAATAAAATGATCAACCACTATTGGGTTTAAAAAGGAAAGGAAAAACTTTTAGAGGATTGATTAATTCTGGAGTTGATGCCTTTATTAAAACTATAGAAGAATGGCCACCCTCATCACCTGGCGGTAAATTCAACCCTGATAGTACTGGGAACAATGAGCTCCAAGGAGATTAAATGAAGTACTACAAAATTACACTGCATAGGTCCAGAAGGCATAATAATAGTGCCACAGTCTCACATTACTCATGTTTGAGTTCATTTTTGGAGAAGAAACTTTTTACAACAAACTAATGTAGAGGTCTATATTCCTACCACTAATGTTACCTGCTTTTCACAAGAGCAGGGATATCAAAATGGAAAAGGACTAGGAAAAGAGTTGCAAGGGATTATTGAACCTATGTTCCCACAATGACAAAATCATAAACATGGAGTGAGTTTTTATAGAGGTCATTGAAAATATGCACCAACGGTCCATTTCTAAAGCAAAGTTACAGGCTCTTCACTTGGACAAAAGCAGTTGGAGAAGGAGAACATATAACTCTTTTTTTTTTTTTCTCCCTGGAATCCTCCTGTGTTTGTAATTAAAAAGAAATCTGGTAAATGGTGATTGTTGATTGACTTACAGAATGTTAATGCCACCATGTGGTCAATGGGAGCTTTACAATCTGGTAAACCGATGTGTACAACTATTCCCAAAGCTTGGCCTTTGATTATTTTGGACTTAAAAGAATGCTTTATGTTATACATATTCATCTTGATGGTAAGACGTGTTTCATCATTTTTGTTCCCTCACTCAATCATAAAGAACCTCAGCTCTGTTATCAACAGATTGTATTACCTCAAGGCATGAAAAACACCCCTACTATGTGTCAATACTACATAGGAAAGGCTTTAGTGCCTGTGAAGAAAGCCTTCCCTCAGGTTTATATGATTCATTATATGGATGATATCCTGTTAGCCACCTCCAAAGAGGAAGAGCTACAATCTATATATGACATGACTCAGGTACTACATAAGCTACATTTGGGCTTATTATTGCACCTGAGAAGGTACAAAGACCAGACACTGTGGGATATTTGGGACAACAAATTACTAGAAAAACTGTTAAACCCAAAAATATGTCCATTAGACAAGACAATTTAAAAACACTTAACAACTTTCGGAAATTATTAGGGAATATTAACTGGCTATGACCTACTTTAGGAATACATAATTATGCACTAATCAATCTATTTAAAACTCTAGAAGGAAAGTCAGTGTTGGATAGTCTTTGTATTATCTCAAGAAACAAAAAGAAAGAAAGAACTATAGTTATTTGAATCCAGAATAAAAGAAGCATTTGCTTATCATGTGGATCCTTCACTGCCTTTAAACCTACATTCCCCACTAAATTGTCTTCTGTAAGTATTATAGCACAAGAGGATAACGTAGCAGGAATCTTAGAGAGTCTTATTAATAAAATCAAACCTGTGAGCCAGGTATTGGGGTGAAGCTGGAAGATCAGAGATACAGAACAAGCCACAGCTACCTCACCTCCCTGGATCCTCAGCTGGTCTTGTTTCCTCAGACTGGAGGCCTCTGAGTCCTCATCCAGAATGGATCTCAGCTGAACTGCTGCTCAAAAACCTGAAGCTTAACTAGTTAAAAACTTAACCAGGGAATAGGAGACCATGGTAAATGAAGACCACATGAGAATAGGAAGAAGCAAAGTGCTAGAGAGGCCCACAGAAATCCACAAAGATACCCACACAACAGACTGCTGGCAATGGTCGAGAGACAGCCCGAACTGACCTACTCTGGTGATGGGATGGCCAAACACCCTAATTGTTGTGCTAGAAACCTCATCCAACTACTGAGGGATCTGGATGCAGAGATCCATGACTAGGCCCCGGGTGGATCTCTGGGAGTCCAATTAGCGAGAATGAGGAGGGTTTATATGAGCGAGAATTGTTGAGACCAAGGTTGGATAAAGCACAGGGACAAATAGCCAAATGAATGGAAACACATGAACTATGAACCAATGGCTGAGGGGTCACCAACTGTATCAGGCCCTCTGAATGGGTGAGACAGTTGATTGGCTTGATCTGTTTGGGAGGCATCCAGGCAGTGGGACCAGATCTTGTGCTCATTGCATGAGTTGGCTGTTTGAAACCTGGGGCCTATGCAGGATTGTTTGGCTCGGCCTGGGAGGAGGGGACTAGACCTACCTGGACTGAGTCTACCAGGTTGACCTCAGTCTGTGGGGAAGGCTTTGCCCTGGAGGAGATGGGAATGGGGGGGGGGGGGGTTGGGGGGAAGGTGAGGGGGACGGGAGGGGAGAGAACAAGGGAATCCGTGGCTGATATGTAGAACTGAATTGTATTGCAAAATAAATTAAAAAAAAAATAAATCATCTTAACTATGAAAAAAAAAAAAAAAACCTTAACCAGCCAAATGCTTCTAGTTTCTGGTCCTCACGCCTTATATACCTTTCTGCTTTCTACCACCACTCCCTGGGACTAAAGTCTCGCTTTCTGAGATTAAAGGCGTGAGTCACCATGCTTGGCTGTATCCTTGAACACATGGATTTCTGCCTCTGGAATGCTAGGATTAAAGGCATGTGCTATCACTGCCTATCTTAAGTATCTAGTGGCTTTTCTGTTCTCTGACCCCAGATAAGTTTATTAAGGTACACAATATTTTGGGGAACACAGTACCACCACAGGATAAACCTTTGGAATGGGTTTATTTACATTATAAGGGCCATAAAATACTAATTACTTACTTTATTCTTCTTGCTTAATTAGTAAATGAGAGGAAGACCTGATGTCAACAATTAAATGGATTTGATCCTTGCATATTTTATTACATTTAACTAATAATCATTTTAAGAACATTACAGAACAATATGAATTTTCAAATTTTATCTGTAGATTACCATGTGAAGACAGGCAATCATTTTTCAGCTGATAAATGGAATTTTCTCATACAAACTGAATTTGTGATTACAAAAATTGTCCAAATTCTTCTATTCCTCAGGCAGATACTTATCTTATTGATGGTTCATCTAATAGTATATTAGGGATTCATGGTCCAGTTATTTATCAGTCCATTAATATTTCTTTTTTCCTCAGCCCAATAGGTGGAGATGGCTGTTTTGATTCCTCCATTATAGTTAATTTATAAATCCTTAAATATTGGTTGAGATTTTGTCATAGGTTGTATGATTATTTCCAGAAATAGTATTGTATTCATACCACTCTAACCTCCATTTTTTATTGCAGTAGGAAATAATCAAGCTGAGGCATTAGCCTGCCCTGCTCTTACTTCTCCTGAAGTAATTTGGGAAGGGGTGTACATCTATCTGTCATTGCAGATGGATCCACTGAAATTTTGTGGATTCCTCTTCAGGTCCTCCAGCCCTAGGCCATCAAGGATAATGAGGGAGGGTGAGGAGACAGTGGAAGCCACCAGAAAGATAGCAAACCTCAAGCTAAAGGACAAAAGGAGATATCGACCAGATCATCAGAAATCAAGTTTGCCTGCCTGGGTCCAAGGCCCTACACACCAAGGGAGAAGGTATTCTCTAGCTCTTTTTGACCAGACCTCTGAGGTGAGTGCCTTTGAGCATGTGTATTGGGAGGTCCCTTATCCTCCTTTACTTCAACTTGTAGATTGGATGGATCCAACTCCTGTTATCATTACTAATGACTCTGTGTTTATGCCTGGACCTTGGGACTGTAATAGGCTCATTCATTCATCTGAAGAAGGGATTGTGTTTATTTTAATCACTTTCTATTTGCATAGGCCATCATAACATTTGTGTTCCTATTAAAGGCAAATATGGTCTTATATTCTTTATGATACCAGAACTACTAATCATATAGGTCTCTTTTTGAGCTATTCTCTATGTTTTTCTCACCAATATAATAATGTAGCCAATAGTACTGGACACAGTTAGGATCCCTGATGTTGGTGGCAGAATATTTCACATAATGCTTTTACTATTCTAATATTATTCATTATGTTTATAATTTGCTTGCTTACAGGATACCCATGCATCAAATGGCAATTAGATTATCTACATCTCAATACACTCTGGATATCCTGCATTAAAAAAATAAAAAACGGGGAGATGTTGGAACACAATCCAAGAGTGGAGTCAAGTCAGGGGAATTCTGCATGCTTGCAAAAAAACTCCAGGAAAATAAAACAAGTGTCTTGTGACCTCAGTTTCTTCAAAACATGGACTTGTTCTTAGAATGTGTTTTCATGCCTCTCCCAGGTATAGCAGATAGGAATGAGTTTACTTCAGATTATTCATTATAACTGGCTATTGTTATTTATTTATATGCCTTATGGAAAAACATGTTTTTGCCACATGCAACTTGCCCTTGTGATTGTACACTTAATCCATGTGCCTCTTCTTAACCCTCAGAGTATTAAATAGTCAGATGCTCTGAATAAAGTTGGTATTGCATGAGACTTTAGTCCATCTCATTTATAGGCTCCATTTTTCCAGGTCCCACCACCTCTTTAGCAGTGGCAGTAAATACAAATAAGAAAAACATAAAAAAGATAGATAGATAGATAGATAGATAGATAGATAGATAGATAGATACATACATACATACATACATACATACATACATTTTGGAGAAAAACTCTATTAAATATCAAAACATATGTTTGCAAAATCAAGGGACTACATAGATGTAAATTTATGAAGCGTATGTGCCATGCTTCTGAATCTGAGTGTGATAGGCATACAGCCCATGACTAACTTCACATCTGAATATAATTCAGCAATACCTTCTTTCACTGTTAGGCAAGTTAATGAGTATTTATTGAATGTCATAAGTGGGTTCAATCTGCATCTTTCTAATGTGTAATACATCTTGAATTAAAATTTTCACTAGGCATACATAATGTGCCTGTAATTCAAGTTTTAAGGGTTGAGGCATGAAGATCATGAGTGTGAGGCCAGTCTGAGCTACAGAGAGCATTCAAATACAACCTTGGTTACATAGTGAGACCTTGCCTTGTAATGAATAAGAAAACAACACCACCTGCCCAAATAAAGGTAAATAAAACATAAAATAAATAAATGGAACATGCCAAAGGAAAACATTTGTAAGTTTTTCTAAACTATGTTAAAAAAAAAGAAAAATTTACCTGACTGGGGTGAATACTAATTTCAAGATTGGATCAGAGTGTCCATCGAAGAACACTGTGTGACATGAAATGAATATGTGTAAAAAAAAAAAGTAATGAAGAGTTCACAGTGAATAACAAAGTTAGAAAGCCTGATTAAGATAATAGTCAGTAATGTTTTCTCCATGATTGACATAGGTTGAGTAGTCATTAAAACTGACAGACATGATTATTTTTGAGCCTGTAATAAACTTTGTAGTAGATACAAGAACTATAAACCCAATCATGCCAGGTCACCCAAAAGTTGTAAAGAATAAAAGGTTTCTTAGCACACAAATGGTCAAAAATCAATTTGAAATCAAAGACACAGTGCTGTTTCCCGCAGCATCTGCCCGTGTTGAACCATGCATGCCATCAAGTCACACCACACCAGTCAACGCTACCTGAACATATCTCAGCTCTGTTTTGGAATTACTATGCGCTATGAATTAGAGAGTTTACTACACATACAAAGTCTGTGGTTTAATTATGGGGGAAAACCCCAATATTTTCCTATGGTTATTCCTAAAATATCAAATTAGTATATCCCTAGGTTGTGCTATGCAACAATATTTGATTCTAAAAATGAATGTTGGAGGGCCAGAAGAGAGAGAGTTTAGTGGATGTGAGTACTGGTGGCAATTCCAGAGGCCTCAGGTTTGATTTCTAGCACCTACTGTGGCTCACAGACTTTAGTAATACCAGTTTGAGGAGATCCAATGCCTGTGCTTTCTCTGGCTCCACGGGCACCAGACATGTAAGAGGTGCACAGATATACTTGTAAGCAGAACACCCAAACCCATAAAATAAATTAAAATTTTAATTGATGTTTGTGTTTCATAAAAAGATATTGGAGGTAGATTTTGGTTGTGGATTAGCAGAGAATTCACAAAAGTCTCTTAAATGGCTCTAAATATCTGCCAATATGGACTACATATTTACACAGAATGTCATTCTTAGCATTAACTATTATAAAATTAAAATATCAAGAACTCCAAGAAACATTACAGATACTCTATGTCATACAGTATCAAATAGTCAGTCAACATTTTTCTTTTACATAGAAGGTGAGGAGCACATCCATAGTATTACTATGTAATTTTGTTTTTATCTTTAGTCAATGGTAAAATCATATATATATATATAACCATATATATATATATATATATATCTCAAAGAATTGTTTAAAATATTTTTATGATTTTTTAATCAGTAAATGTTTGACTGATTTATGTACCTATTCTATATACCTGCAGACTCAGGGTCATAAATGGGAATTACAAAGTGGGAAAGTTTAGAAAGCCCTGATCTATAATATCCAATTAGCAGGTATCTACACTCTGAACTCTAAAATATTACTCAAAAACTGAAGTGTGAAGAACATAGTAATTTAAATTAAAGTATTGGAGATATGCATCAAGAACGAATAATAGTTTAGGTTCTGAACAAATTGTGTTTCATTGGGCATTCTACTAAGCTGCTATATGCCTCAATTTGCCAGTTTTTTCATGAAGAAAACTGAAAAGGACATGTAGAGAAAATACACAACATGCCTTTGTCCTCAAATACTAACTTGAGGGGTAGCAAGAACAAGGAAATGATAAAAAACAAAGAGAAAGTGATGAACACCTCTCCATTTCCGGTATCATAGGAATCCATTTAACTGGAAAATTCAGATTAAAGAAAAATATTATTTATATAGTGGCACTGTTCCTGAAAATAGAAAGCCTGAGAGACGTCATTCAACTAAGGCAATGTTACACACTTAATAAATTTTAATGTTCTTAGCAACTACAAACATGTTTTAGACCAAATTATTCATTCACCCACAGTGTTCTGATAATTATTCAAGATTGTGTTTCCTCTGGACTTGTGGTCCCCACTTTGTATATGCACAACATGATGTTAAAATTTGATATGTTTATAATTTCTTTCACTTTTTATTATACAATTTGAAAAACTTATACTGGATACTTAGAAAAGGAAACCTACAAAATAGATTCCTTAAATGATTATTTTTCTTCTTACCTTCACACAAATCTATAATTGTCATTCTTTCTAGAGTCAAAATGATAAATTTTATTAAATAAGCTAAATTTATGTTCAGAAAACCTTATCATTAGTCAAATTTTGATTTTCATAGCTGAAGAAACAGACCAGAAAGATTTTCCTCAGAGCTGAAAATATATGTATATGAGAAATGCAAAGTTAAATATATTTTATTTATTTTTAAATTAAATTTATTTTTAGCTGGTACATAAAAATTGTTCATATAAGTGGAGTAATATGATATTTAATTACATTTATTATCTGTAATTTTTTTAAAGTTTCAACACTGTCTATCTCATTGTCAGTTATTTATAGTAGAGTGACAAATGTGAATAAAAACACATTGTTACATATCACAATATGTAGGTAACATACATGAGTTCATATGAACATAAACAGAGAAACCAGAAGATGCAACTTTTATGTCAACTCTTAATCATATATATCATATATCTTTGCATGTTAGTGTATAGTTATATTTATGTATGCATGGAGAGAGTGGGGGAGAAGAGAGAGAAATTAAAGACATACTTTTATCTTCCAGAGCAGTTACTTATTTCTACTATAAAATCACTCTGTAATTGGACACAAACTGTGTAAATGTAAATATCGATGTATTCACAATTCCCTCATTGCTACATATCTTACTCATGCTAAAACTGTTTTTCAATAGAGTGGTAATTCTTATTTTATAACACGAGTAGCTTTGAAAGGCAAAAGGTTTTTTTTGTTTGTTTGTTTGTTTAATGTGGTTCTTTACAACTTTTCTGATTGGATACTCGCAGTGGGAGTGCAATGTTGAGCAGTCTTTGTGCACTTTTGCAAACATTATCACAGTTCTGTAATGAAACAGAGGCTAGGCACCTTCTATTGTCATTCAGAGGGCCAATGTGAGCACTGACTCTAATTCGGTCATTTCATCCAAGTGAAAGGAGTTCTCACTGTAAGGAAATGTTCAGGATGGACCTGTAGAATAGGTAGGCAGAGACCTTATCACGAGTTAACTTTGGAAATGACTTGGGCTGCTAGCAATTCTGGATCATCAGCCTCTAAGAATTTATTATACTTCTGTAAGCTGGAAACACAGTAGAATAGAAACTATTCAGTTCATAATTAAAATACTAATTTTGCTTCAGTGTTTACATGAAGATATGCAAGCATCTAAGTATGAAGGCAGATGTAGCCTCATGTTTCCCCCTTTGCCAGGCACCGAAACTTATTTTGGATATTTGGGTTCTTTATTACAACATCTCCATTTAACTTTTGGCTCTACAATGAGCACTGTGCCTGATACACATTAAGAACAAAATCATGGTAGATAAACAAAATTTTTATTAGGATTTCACAGAAATCTTCTGAGAAATCCATGCTTCTGTAAAACATCAGTGCTGATACCTTGAAAAGTTACAGTTGTAATAATATTTTCAGAAAACATCCAGCATGTAGGCTTGGCCAAACACATTTGTCAGTCAGGTGACCAGAAATTCTCTCTTCATGCCACAACTACACCAAAATACCAGCTCATAGTATGTAGGGTAACATAGAACACAACTTGGGAGGAAAACAACCCTACACTTATATAATAATTCATTACATTTGTTTTCCATGAAGGATTATGATGATTTGCCTAAATAAACCAGATAACATATAAAAACATTATCTTCATAGAAATGTTACAATCAAACTTAATTTATATCCAATGGACACGAGGTGATTTCTAAACATGCCTACTTTCATGGAGAGCCTGCCAAACAAGAAAAAGTTTCAATTAACCTTCTGTAACCATCAGGAAAAATTGTCTATCTTCCTCATCCTATCAAAGAAGTAAATTTCCAATTAATCGTCTGGTCTGCAGTTGTGTACACAGACAGTGGAAATGTTGCTGTGCTTAAAGCTACCCCAGCAAGGAATTCCTTTGTGATTTCACATAACTGGAAAACAAGGATTGGAAAGCTGGAGATGAAGAAGTGGTATTAGCCAAAGCTTTCTTTTTCTGTTTCTACTGCACTGGTCTCTTTCTCCCCTCCCATTATAATTGATTTTCTTTTCTCTGTCTTTCTGTCACAGATGTTACTAATGATGTAGAAACTGCTGAAACCAATGTGGAAAATATTTCACAAAAGAAACACTACCCTTTCAGTTTTATTGCCAGGTAGAAATTGATTCCATACTGTCTGGCTGTCATTGCTATTAATTCTCTTTCTTTCAGCCCAGACATTTATTCTCCTGCATTGATAGTTGGTGGTTCAGTGCTTCCCACCACTGAGCATGACATCAACTCTTTCACTCAGGGTACAGACAGAGTCAGAAAGAGTTGAGTTTTGTTTTGTTTTTTCAAACTTTAAAAAGAGTGTTTTTATTCAACCTTGAAGAAGTTAAAGATAAGAAACAACTATTTAAATGCTTCACTTATTTTGCTTTTTTTTTCACTAGTTGATATTTTGAATCAGTTCTCAATGGCCAATCTTGATATGATTTTTAAAAGTTTAGCTTGATACATAGTATTTATTAAATGTTCAAATAGTGGTTTACAAATGTATCATTATACGCCATTTAGAAAGTTTTTTCTCAAAACTGGAAGACATTCCCTAAATATCTGGCCTTTAGTTTTCACAGCTGATGGACACTTGAAGCAGACCCTCAGAGCATGAGTGCTGCCTGAAGGTCCTCATGCAGCAGCGTCCTTACCCATGAGTCATAAATGTGGGGTCTTTCTGAAGAAAAACAAATCACTCAGACACTGAAAGAGACTAATTTGAAATTTTATGATGATGTGCATTGTGAAGAGGTTGAAATTAAAAAATAAATATTAGAAGATATGTTATCTGGTATAACTATTTTCATCGCACTGAATAAACTGTATAAGACAAGATCAGAATGCTTCCTTGAGGAACTTGAAAGTCAGACATGAGTGAGTTCACACATTATTTTCTTGTTCATATTATTTTATTTAGTTGATATAGGCCAAGTTTAAGAGATCATGAGGATTTGAATTTGATGAATCCCAAAGCATCCCTCCCATTCTCCAAAGCACCTTTATTTCTTTCACTTCAGCTACCTATTCTGAAACCAACTCATCACCGGTATTCCTGTAAATAGCCTGAGTAAAATCACTGATTTATAAGGGTTAGTGATGAACCAGCCTGCCTCCATCTTAGACTTAAAAGCCATCTTATAGCAATGACAAACTAGGCTTATTCTTATTCTTTACTAATCCTCTGATTTTGAAGGATTGGGCTATGCCTCACCTCAACTACAAATGGTCCTGTATTACCTATTCCAGGAAACGGCAACCATGTCTTTGTTTTAAAAAGTTGCTATAACCATCTTGCAACCCTACATTTGTTCCAAAAGCATTGTTGTGTCTACCTTGTTATAACTACCTTGTTATCTTCTGCTCTGTAACCCTATTTTGCCCACCAAACCCCTCATTTGGAATGCCCCTATTTTTAGGCTACAAAAGTCATGTCTTCCCCTCACATCTAATGCTGACTTCTCAATCCCTGCCTTAGGGGGAAGCAGCTCATATACATGAATAAAAAAGTTTGCTTTAGCATAAAAACCGACATGTGGACCAATGGAATCGAATTGAAGACCCTGACATTAATCCGCACACCTATGAACATATAATTTTTGACAAAGAAGCCAAAAGTGCACAATGGAAAAAAGAAAGCATCTTCAACAAATGGTGCTGGCAAAACTGGATATCAACATGTAGAAGGCTGCAAATAGATCCATATCTATCACCGTGCACAAAACTTAAGTCCAAGTGGATCAAGGACCTCAACATAAATCCAGCTACTCTGAACCTGCTAGAAGAGAAAGTAGGAAGTAGTCTTGAACGCATTGGCATAGGAGACTACTTCCTAAATAGAACACCAGTAGCACAGACTCTGAGAGAAACAATCAATCAATGGGACCTCTTGAAACTGAGAAGCTTTTGTAGAGCAAAGGATACGGTCAACAAGGCAAAGCGACAGCCTACAGAATGGGAAAAGATCTTCACCAACCCCACATCTGACAGAGGACTGATATCCAGAATATATAAGGAATTCAAGAAATTAGACATCAAAATGCCCAACAGTCCAATTAAGAAATGGGCTATAGAACTAAACAGAGAATTCTCAACAGAGGAAACTCAAATGGCCGAAAGACATTTAAGGAACTGCTCAACATCCCTAATCATCAGGGAAATGCAAATCAAAACAACTCTGAGATACCACCTTACGCCTGTCAGAATGGCTAAGATCAAAAACACTGAAGACACCTTGTGCTGGAGAGGATGTGGAGGTAGGGGAACTCTCCTCCACTGCTGGTGGGAATGTAAGCTTGTACAACCACTTTGGAAATCAATATGGCGCTTTCTTAGAAAATTGGGAATCAATCTCCCCCAAGATCCAGCTATACCACTCTTGGGCATATACCCAAGAAATGCTCAACCACACCATAAGAGCACTTGTTCAGTTATGTTCATATCAGCATTGTTTGTAATAGCCAGAACATGGAAACAACCCAGATGCCCTTCAACTGAAGAATGGATAAACAAAATGTGGTACATATACACAATGGAATACTACTCAGCAGAGAAAAACAATGGCATCATGAGGTTTGCAGACAAATGGATGGATCTAGAAAAAATCATCCTGAGTGAGGTAACCCAGACTCAGAAAGACAAACATGGTATGTACTCACTCATAGCAGGATACTAGACATGAAACAAGGATGACTTGTCTGCTACTCACATCACCAGGGAGGCTACCTGGAAAACAGGACCCCAAGAAAGACACAGGGATCACCCAATGACAGAGAAATGGAATGAGATCTACATGAACAGCCTGGACATGAGTGGGGGTAATGAAAGGCGAGGGTTGAGGGAAAGAGAGCTTGGGGGAGCGGGAGATCCCAGCTGGATCAACAACAGAGAGGGAGAACAAGGAATAGGAGACCATGGTAAATAAAGACCACATGAGAATAGGAAGAAGCAAAGTGCTAGAGAGGCCCACAGAAATCCACAAAGATACCCACACAACAGACTGCTGGCAGTGGTCGAGAGACAGCCCGAACTGACCTACTCTGGTGATGGGATGGCCAAACACCCTAATTGTTGTGCTAGAAACCTCATCCAACTACTGAGGGATCTGGATGCAGAGATCCATGACTAGGCCCCGGGTGGATCTCTGGGAGTCCAATTAGCGAGAATGAGGAGGGTTTATATGAGCGAGAATTGTTGAGACCAAGGTTGGATAAAGCACAGGGACAAATAGCCAAATGAATGGAAACACATGAACTATGAACCAATGGCTGAGGGGTCCCCACTGGATCAGGCCCTCTGAATGGATGAGACAGTTGATTGGCTTGATCTGTTTGGGAGGCATCTAGGCAGTGGGACCGGGTCCTGTACTCATTGCATGAGTTGGCTGTTTGAAACCTGGGTCTATGCAGGATTGTTTGGCTCGGCCTGGGAGGAGGGGACTAGACCTACCTGGACTGAGTCTACCAGGTTGACCTCAGTCTGTGGGGAAGGCTTTGCCCTGGAGGAGATGGGAATGGGGGGGTTTGGGGGGAAGGTGAGGGGGACGGGAGGGGGGAGAACAAGGGAATCCGTGGCTGATATGTAGAACTGAATTGTATTGCAAAATAAATTAATAAAAAAAAAATTAAAAAAAAAAGTTTGCTTTAATTAATTGCTTGCTTTAGTAATTTCACCATGATAATGGTCAGTGGTCTTTCTCCTTGCACCTTTGGGATTAGAATCATTTGTTTGGCTTACCATTGATGACCTACCTAGAGTAAACAGACATTTGCTCATGCCCCCAAGTAAAAGCCACACAACATTCAGAGGGGAGATACTCCATGTCTTCACTCTCTAAACAGCATCTGAGTTCTTTCCATAATTTGATTCGTATGAATGGCACTGCAGTAAACACGGGAGTGAGAGCACCTGTGAAGTTCTAATTCCAATTCTTTCTGACAAATATTTAGTAGTTTGATGGACAGCAAGGCCCTCTGCTTTACCTTTTTGAGGACCTGCTGTATTATTCTCCAAAGTAAATGCCTACATTTCCACATTCCTAATCTTGTGCAGCAGTTCCCTTTGAGAGTAAAAATTCCCTTTTTGAAGGCACACTTCTTAAGACACAGGGTGCTAAAAAGAAGGTCAAACAATAAGGTTCTTTTAAGACAGAATGTTAAAAGGGAGGTAAAACAGCAGGCCATTCCAAGAGAGAAACTTACTGAGACATGGGGTATATATAGGTAGGTGAAGGGAGGGATGTTCTAAGGGGAGGTGAAACATTCCACCCTACACAGAAGCTCATCAAGTTCAGGAAGTAAACAACACAATGGCTTCAGGAAGTCCTTAAAACTGGCAGCCTCACTAGGCTCTCACCTCTACTAGCACAAATATGCAGCAAGGGCTTCAGAGAGACTCTTGGATCAGCCAAGCTACTGCAAAGACTCCCATACAAACAGAAACCAGCTAAATTGACTAGAAGATGCTCAGACCAATTGAACTATCTGAAAGGACACTCTCCAACCTACTGAGCTTCCTGCTGGCTGGGCAGTGTGCTCCAAGTCTCAAGCTTTTGTGAACTGACACTCATTCTGGGTGGGTTTTTGTGATGCAGCTGTCTTTCAGTCACTTCTGCTCCTGTAAGTTATCCCTCACTCTTATTTCAGTAAGTAGCCACAGTAAAACTCATTGGTTTACCAAGTTGGATTTTGGTGGTGCCCTTACTTGGATCTGTCATTGGTTCTCAATCACAGGTGAGTGGACATTTGTTGACACAACACTCACCAGCAACATGAAAGAGTTCTAGTTTCTCCACAACCTTACCAACAATTGTTACTTCCTGCTCGCCAGTTCCCAAATAATCAACATGGAGACTCAATTAACTCAATATTAATTATAAATGCCTGGCCAAAAGCTCAGGCTTGTTACTAGTTAACTTGTGCATTTAAATTTAACCAATATTTCCTATTTACGTTTTGCTACATGACTTGGTACCTTTTCTCAGTAAGACATGTCCATCTTGCTTTTCTCTGCATCTGCTTACAACTCCTGACTCCAACCTTCTGCTTCCCAGAATTGTCAGTTTAGCTCTCCCGCCTAATTTTATCCTGTCCATCTATTGGTCAGTTGGCTTCTTTATTAAACCAATGATAGTGACATATATTCACACAGTGTAAAGGAATGTTCCACATTACTGTTAGTTTTAGCAAAAGCCAACTTAATAAGTATGAGGTGAAACCATGTTTAAAGTTTTGTTGTGCATTTTCCTGATGATGGGAGATTTTGGCCATCTTTTACATGTCTGTTGGCCATTTGCATGTCTTATTTAGGGAAATTAATTATAAGACATAATACTGTTGACCATGTCATGTTTTGTAGCAAAGTAAAGGCAGTTAATCATCACAGGCTCTTCTGAGTACAGCTTAATTAGTTTAAGCAGAAGAGAAAGTCTTGTTAGCACTGGTAGTGGTACTTTAGTTGCATTATATATATATATATATATATATATATATATATATATATATATATATGATTGACTTTCTGCAATATAGAAGTTTGCTGTTTAAATAGAAAAACAATCATGTATTTTCTATTTTGATCTTCATTAAAGAATGCAGAGCAAGGTAGAGGCATACATTATCTAGGAAACATTTGTGTGCTCACTGGGTACAAGAATGGTTGTCCATTAGCAGGAGCAAGAGACAAAGGTGGAGTTATTAATGGTTTTGGACCCAAAGTTCAAAGATAATTGTAGACAAGTATTTCTTAGCTTGAAGTAAAGTCTTTTAAACCACAGCTTACTACCTTAGACTGGAGGAAAACAAGTTTTTAAGTTTATTGTTTATATCAAAACTCACAGTAAAGGAAAATAAGAAATTCAAAGACATATATTATTAAACAAAAATGTATTCTTCCACACATATAATGGAACTTACAGATTGAGAGAAAAGGCAGATGTGAACTTGCAAAGTTTTGCTTTGCGAAGTAAAACAAGACTGTTTCTTGTCATAATTAGGGTTTTTTTCTTTCCTCTTTTGTAGTAGCAATCAAATTCACTTCTTGTCCTCATGCTCTCTTCCCAGACTAATGAAAAGACGCACATGGCTTACATTAGCACTTACATGTATTTGGTTTCAAAATCTCATCAGAGGCCCAACCTAGACTAAAGCTCAGAAATGCTCCTCAGAATGGGAGAAATAAGCCCTGCCCATGTTTCCTTTATCTTGGGGACAATACAGACTCATTTCCTTTGAATCTATACTGATAAAAGCAAAAAAATAGTGATTGTCTCTAGTCTGTCTCTTTCTAACTAATCACTTTATCTAATAAAGAAAGTCAACCATGGGATTCTTCTTTTTCTCTGAATATAACACTTTATCTTACATCCAAACAGCAGCCAATTCTTACCATTTCTGTCACTTTTGGAGAAGGACATAGAACTATGTCAGTCATACCACAAGATCAATAGATTCCTTAGCCATAGTCTTATTCTTCATCCCCCTTTCCAATAAGACAGGATTGTACTATGCAGCTCAGACTGGCCTGAAGTTCACCCCCTTCCTGCTTCAGCCTCCTCACTACTGATATTACAGACCTTTGCCCACATCACCAGCTAGTCCTTATGTCTTAACCCTGTCCTTTTATACCTTGTGTAAATTGCTGTAGGAGTAAAATGTTTTTATTGAAAAGCAGCACACATTGTCTCTTCTTTATGGAAACACCACTCTCTACTTTCCTCCACTAAGTTGAAGGCAGTCAGTGTAACATACAAGCTCTCTCATGATCCCATAGTATACTACTTTCACTTTCATATCTCTCAGTTACCCAACTCTCTTTTCTCTGCACAAATACAATGTACACTATTATTACAAATGTCTATATATGCATGCCATAGGTGGTGCCATAAGATTACATTCCAAGCACTCAGGAGGTACAAGAAGAAAGAACGCCACAAATTCAAAAACAGACTGATCTACACAGTGAATTCCAGGCCAATCAAACCTATACAAGGAGCTTTGCCTCAAAGGTAAAACAAAAACAACAAAAAGAAGGAGGAGGAGAAGGAGGAGAAGAAAGAGGAGGATGAGGGGAAAGGAGGAGGAAGAGTATAGCTGAAGTTTTCTTCAGTCCCGCCCAGGCCTGCAGCTGCTCAGACCCAAATAAACACACAGAGGCTTATATTATTTTCAAAACTATGTGGCTTAATGGCTCAGGCTTCTTGCTAGCTAGCTGTTACATCTTAAATTAATCCATTTCTATAAATCTATACTCTGCCACGTGGCTTGTGGCTTACTGGTACTTTACATCTTGCTTCTCCTGGTGGAGCAGTGTCTCCTCTGCCCTGCCTTTCTCCTTCCTCTCTCTCTAGTTGGAATGTCCCGCCTAACCTTATTCTGCCTCACCATTGGCTAAACAGCTTTATTTATCAACCAATCAGAGCAACACATATTCACAGCATAAAGAATGATATCCCACAGTACAGGAGGAGGAGGAAGAAGAGAAGGAGGAGGAGGAGAGGAGGAGGAGGAGGAGGAGGAGGAGGAGGAGGAGGAGAAGAAGAAGAAGATCAGTATGGCATCAGAAGAAATTAATTCTTTTGCACTCAGAAGTTTTCAAAAATGCAAATTCAATGACTAGAATCTATTGTCTTCCTTAATGGTCCACTAGTTTTGTGAGTGTATTTATCTTTTCACACTAAGATTAAACGTTACCCTCTCATAAGACAAATCACTCCTGGCCCCTGGGGAGGTTAACTGCTTCCTACCCTCTTACTTGTTGACATGTACTCATCCTTCTTTCTTCAACTTGTGCTGTGATGGTCTCTTCTAACTCCAACTTGCTTTGTCTGATTTTGACAAATGTAAGTGCAGAAATATTGTATTCTTGTTTGATCTATCAGTGCTTAGCCCTGCTTAGACCTTTTTTGTGTTAGTGATGACATCGGAATATATCCATATATTTTAGAAATGAAATATATTTTATAGACCATTTTATGCTGATGCTTTGTGGGGATCTGAAAATCAAGTATTTGTCAATGTCTTTACTACCTTAATGATAATAACCAGCAATATTGGATGGCATGAAAGTGAGAGTTAAGATCATAAAGTTTCATGGTCATTTAGTTATGCTAATAAGCCTATAAAGAGGGTTTTCCTGAAAATATGAATCACACATATCCTCTTTTTGTCTCACAATACCTTTTGAGCATTTAGATATTATGGCAGCTGTTTTACTAATGAGGGCACTAGCCACTAGAGAGATTGATGCCATCAGTGATGACATTAAAAAGTATAGAAAACAGAACTTATATCCATATGCTCTGGCTTCAATTCTAGAGTTTTTTCTCTCATCTCACTAAATAAAGTTCAGAAGTACATTTCTGATAAAGTCTACAGTTATAATAAAGTCTGATTAGATGTTAGAATGGAGTTACAAGTGCAAGACGTTTATTGAAAAGTAACCCCTTGATCAGAGGAAACAGGACTGGGTGGAGAGGAAAAGTCTCAGACAATAAACAAACAAACAGAAGTATCTTGGCCAGCACAGAGAGGCATTCCTGAGCAAAGATCTCTACTTGGGCTGGTCTTTCAGCAATCCCAGGCCTCCTGTCTTCACTGTGATTAGCTGTTATGCAATCTACATGGGGAGTGCTGCTATTATCTGAAAAGCTGAGGCAGACCCCGAGTCTAACTGGACTCTTTGCCACAAAATACCAAGGTTTTCACCAATACACTGGAAAACTGATCTATGTTTTAATGTATATTAGGAGAATTAAAGTTCTTAGCAATGGTGATAGAAGGCAAAGCAGTCATTTTCTGTATTCACACAGGACTATCATAGCATATCCTACCCTGAATAAAACATGGCAGCTTTTGAAGGGAACTGAATTTAGATTTACATTAAAGTCTAATTTCCAGAGCTTCATCAGTTTAAGAATTTGTCTTCCTTCTGAAGAAACTAGGTTGTCCTTATTCAATTATTTTTGAGAAATCATCAGAATATGTGAAAATATTTCCTAATGAGTCACACGATTCTATTTTAGTTTCTTGTGAGCAAGTTTGTACATGAAACATGAAAATGAAAAACATCTGGGATCATTTCATAAATGAGAAAATTTCTTTAGTAATCTGGAAGTTTATAGAACGTTCAAGATGGCTTAAAATGATTTTTTCAAAAGTGCACAGACTTCTGAAAAGCAAATCTAATTTCAGCATAAGGTATTATAAAATAGAAAAAAATATTGCATACTATGACTGCAATTCCTAATAAGAGAGATTTGTTCAATTACATATTAATATGCTGGAGAGATAGTTCAGCCATTCAAGTCTATACTCACAACCAAAACATCAGGGAAGTTGACAAATCAAATGTGTGGCTCCTGATTAGTTGAAATAGTATTGGTTTAATATTCTGACACAAAAATGTAGCTATTGTAGGTTATTAAAGTAACATCTGTATCATGTAAATGTTTTCACTTAGATGACACAAATGGTTTGAATTTATTTTTTTTAGTAAATAAAATTATAGTTTACACCTATTGAGCTAAAGGTAATATCAACTTTGAACAGTGATAGCAATGGCTCATTTTCTGCCAATTTCAGAAAAAAATACAGTTAAAAATATGGAAGATTCAATACCTTTCAATTCAGAAATGTTCCCCTTGCAATTTAAAAGCAAACACAATCTTTACAAGTTATCATACTCAATCAGCAGTAGATGTAACCTCATCAGGATGATCTTGAAATGCTGTTAACAAAATTTGGCAACAAAGGGATTTTTCCAAACAGTCAAAACCAATAACTTACATTTTCACAGCTTCTGTAGAAAATTTAAGGAAATACTCCACTCCCCTTTATAATATCTAATCATCATTTCCTCCAATTACGTGCTTGATTTTTAATTTTTCCCTGTTTTTTCTCCATTTTTTTTCTCCTCTCTCATCCTATAATTCTGAAAATTTGCATAGCAAGTCCCCTGTGAAATTGTGTCTTTCCATTCCAGGGAAAGGAAAGGAAAGATTTAACTTGACAATGGCAACCTTGTCTTTGGGTGACTGATGTCATAAATATAAAATAATAAGTTCAAATTTTATTATGGTCACATTTATGAACTCATCTTAATTTCATAGTTTTTATAAAATGCTCAGGCATAGGGAATGCTATAGGAGTACTGGGTAGTATAGAAGCATGTCCTGAGAAGGCAGTCCATGCGGTTACATCACTTTCCTGTTGTCTCCAGAGCCTCAGTAGCCTCTGAATTTACATGTCAATGACAAACTCATAGCTGTTTTAAACCCACATAGATTTTCTAACAGAATCACAGAGCCCAATTATTCTTGGAATTCTCCCTTACAAATCGAGACCTGATGTCACACACTTCACAGATAGCTCTGAACCTCTGTTGCACTTTGCTATTAGGTCACCTCCTGCTGGCTTGGGGTCAGGATTCCTAGGGCTTCTGCTATTTGTGGTATGTGCTTTTCCCTGTGCAGGGACACCAGTGGCATCCTACTGTGTATTCCTGTTGTTATGGTGACAAAGTCATACACTGAAAGATTTCAGTGAATGACTGAAATAATACAAGAAACAGTCTTAAAAAACTAACTTTGGGTTGAATACATTCCCAGAATTGTATGCACAAGATATGTAGGGATTCCATATAATGCAAGTATATGAGAAAAGGGTTGTAATGTGTAACATTAAACATAAATTAGTTTTCTGACTATTAGGCAATCATCTATAGGAGAAACCAAGAGCCATTATGCCTTTGTATGTTCTTGTTTGCTTGTTGTATTTTATTTTAATGTGTTTTGTGTTTTCACTGTACAGATTGGATTCTTAATCTCACAGTTTATATTATTTAAATGTCAGTTCACTTGGTTCTCATGTTCTGTAGTCACTTCCTAGGCAGCTCTACAGGGAATCAACCTCTTCACTGTGTTCATGAAGTGTGAAGAATTCTGAGACACAGGACACAAAAAAAAGGGTACTCCATGGGCACAGCCTAGTTTACTGTTCAGGTTTACTTACCTTCAGGAGCCTAGAAGAAAGGCAAAGCCAAAAGAGATTGGGCTTCCCTTAGCAATCATTTCCTCATATTGCAATCGCCAAGGGATAGAAGCCAGGAGTGGGGATGGGGTGCGGGTAAGGGGTCTGGGTGGGGGTGGGAATTCACTCAATAATTCTGATGGGGCAAAATTTACTAGTTCATGGGTTAACTGTGGAAACTAATAAAAGAAGAAAAATACAGCTCTCTTTACAGATTCAAACCATGGTTCCTGTAGCTAGTAGCATTAAATGTGGCTGGAAAAAAAAATCTAAAATATATTGGTATCGACTTTGCAGTCACATAAATTTAGTTGTTACTGAAATCTTATTTATTATAGATCTGTTTAATTGTTAATGTCTTCTTGACTTAGTTCTATTAAGTTGTGTGTGTGTGTGTGTGTGTGTGTGTGTGTGTGTGTGTGTGTGCAGGAATTTGTCCATTTCTTCTATATTGTCCTTTTCTGATATATGAATTTACCAAGAATCTCCTCATGCTCCTCTGGATTTAATTAAAAATTGCTGTAACCCCCCTTTTTCAATTCTAGTTTTATTTATTTGGATTTGCTGTCTCTCTTGGTGAGCATGGTGACAGGTTTGTCAATCTTGTTTATATTCTCTAAGTATCAACTTTTTGTTTGATTATCTCTATGTATTTTCTTAGTCTCTATTTCATTAATTTCTGCCATAATGATTTACTATTTCCTATTGCTTACTGATTTGGAGTTCAGAAGGAATGCTCTCATTTTTCTAAGTTCTTGAGTTGTATCATTAGTTTTTTATGTGACTTCTTTTCTTTTCAATATGAGTGCTCATTGCTATAAAGTTCACTTATAAACTGCCTTAGTTAAGCTCTAAAGTTTTAGAACATTGTTATTCCATTATCATTTGATTCTAAAAACTTTTTAACATCTTCAATAACCAATTGGTCATTCTGGTGTATATTGTTCCGTCTCCAAGTATTTGCACAGTGTCTCTTCCTATTGATTTCTACTTTTATTGCATCATGATGAGATAAAATGCAAGAGAGTATTTAAATTTTTTCATAATTCAGACTTGCTTTGTGGTCTATTTAGAGAAAATCTGAGAAGCTGCTGGATAGAATGTGTATTCAATTTATGTTGAATTAAATATTCTGTGTATATACCTTTTTAGACTTACCAGATATGTGGCATAGTTTAATTCTTAATAGTTAATTTTTTTTATTTATATAATCTGTTAGAATCTGGAGTAGAGAAATGTGTCCGTTCTCATATCTTTGCCTTATGAGCTGATTATTTTTCTTACAGCTTATAAAAATATTTCTTTGCTATGCACTTTTGACTTCTTGACTACAACTATTAATGGAGAGGTTCCTTACTGGTACAACGCTTAATATAGATTGTATACTTGACAGTATCTAGAGTCACCTAGGACTCAAGGTAACCTAATATTAATTGAAATGGGAAATTTAAGTATGCACAACACTATTCCATGAACTAGTTGAAAAGTTTCCATACCCCAATATTGAGCTGTAGATGGAGTTTTCTCCAGGCCTGCCTGGCCCAAGGTCAGGACAAATCTCTCTCACCCGCCAGTCTCACAGCCGCTTAGACCCAACTGAGTAAACACACAGAGACTTATATTGCTTACAAACTGTATGGCTGCAGCAGGCTTCTTGTTATCTAGTTCTTCTATCTTAAATTAACCCATATCTATTAGTCTATAAGTTGCCAAATGGTTCGTGGATTACCGGTACCTTACATCTCGCTTTTAGTGTCTCTCTCTCAGCCTTCCTGTTCCCAGAATTTTCTTCTCTCCTTGTCCTGCCTATACTTCCTGCCTGGCTACTGGCCAATCAGTGTTTTATTTATGAACCAATCAGAGCAACACATTTAACATACAGACCATCCTACAGCAATTGAGCCTCTCCAATGATGCAGTAAATCAGATCGGCCAAATTAATAAGTCCAGGTTTAATCTCAACAAAACATTCCCAGGCAGTCCCAGGAAGGAGAAGCCGTGAGGGGAACCATGAGGACCTTAAGTACTCTCAGGGATGGGGGTAGAGGGGTGGGGTGGGGGAGTGGGAAGGTGTTTGGCAGGCTTTCTCTGGGGCAGAGTCTGGAAAGGGCAGCTCCAGAGAAGATCCTCAACACTAATCTCCTGGACTGAATAAAAAAAGGCGAAGTAAGTCAGGCACTGAGACTCATCACCCTCTTTCCTGACTGTGTGTCACATGACAAACCACCTAGAGCACCTGCTGCTGTGACATCCCCAACATGATGGGCTGCATCCACTTGAACTGAAAGCAGAAGTGAACTTCCCTCCTCCAAGCTGTTGGATTCCTGTTATTTTGTCACAGCAATGAGAAAGGCAACCCGTGCAAGTCTTCTCTCTAGTTGGGCTTCTCAATCTCTTTTTCTTAAATGTGGGGATTTTCTACTGTAATCCTACTTAAGTATATTTCCCATGACTTTAGTGTTTGTCTTAGATCCTTCTTCTAATGGATTCTTAGGTTTCATCTCTTGATCATATCTCAGAGTTCTTCAGCGTTATGGTCAGGATTATTTCTTTTGGTTTTGGTTTTGTTGTTGTTGTTGAGTAAAACATTTCCTTACTCTTGTCCTCTGTCCTGGGTGGACATTGTTCTTGTATGGTCAGATCCATAGGTCATGCTTTCCATTGCACTTCTGGTTCATTTCATTCAGGTTTTTGTTTCCAACATTTCTATTCAGATTTTTTTTTTGCATCAATATTCTTGTTGAATTTTTCTTTCGTATTGCTGAGTTCCTCTTCTATTTTTGTTAATCTTTCTTCTGTGTTGCTAACTCACCTTTCAAGGTCCTATTTTGAGTGCATCTGCTTGATTGCATCATCCTTGAGGTTTGAGTAAATTTTGAAATTATCATCTGAAATTTATTTATTTCAGAATTGTTGAATTCAGTAGTTGAAGAGTTATCATTTTTCTGGAAGAGTCAAATAACCTTTCTTTCTTATTTTTCTTTAATTTCTGTCATGAAATTTGCCTGTTTGTTGATTTGGGTAACCCTTCTCATTTCATATGGTTCCTGTTTATTGAGTATCCTACTCTTGAGGGCTCATTCCTAGTTCTACAAGAAACAAGCTTGTTGATGTGTCTTCTACCATCCCACATCTAGTGGGAATCCATGTACTGGGAGTTTTGTTGTTCTATTCCATGTGCTGTCTGTCTTTATATCTGTACTCTTCAGCATCCTATTACTACCTTTGTGAATTTCTAAATTTCTTTCTTACTTTGGAATATGGCATTTTCTTTTTATTCTGACTCTCTTTCTTTACCAGGACACAACTTCTTACCTGGAAGCCAAGGGTAATTTTTAAATTACCCAAATCTTTTATATGAAAATATCAATACAGGATTAATATAATTATAAATAAATAATATTATATAACTTGAAAGTTAAGAATATTGATTTAACTTTAAAGACATGTTCTACTCTTAGCAAAATGCCTATACTAACTGATGGAATTACTAAAATTCAAGAAATTTTTTATTTGCCAAGAATAATGTTACTTTGTTAAACATTCTTCTATCCAAAATTAAGATAAAAGAATAATGAATAATTTAAGCATTGACCTTTTATGTAAACTAGAAAGGATTTAAAATTTCTTTGGGTCTTACTTTGAAAGTACTGGAATTCACAAATCATATTCAGAAGTAGAAAAGTGAAATTTTCATAGTTCTTTGTCATAAAGGTATCACTGACATTTAAAATATATATATATATATATATATATATATATATAAGTTTCTATTTATTCCCTGTTAGTAAAGATATTATAATGATCACTTATGTATCTCTTATTTTCTTTTATATCCTTGATGTGGTATTAGTTTGCATATTGTTGATACTGTTTTAAATGGGCTAAAAATTGAGCCCAGAGCACTATGTATATTAGTCAAGCATTTTACAACTGATTTGTTGTTAATCCCAAAGATGCAAGGAGAAAGACCACTGACCAAATCATCATGGTCAAATAAAAATTAAAAACAATTAATTAAAGCAAACCTTTTTAATTCGTGTACATGGGCTGTCTCTCCCTAAGGCAGCATTCAAGAGGTCAGCACTGGATGTGAGGAAGACAAGGCTTTTATAGCTCAGAGGTAGGCAGTTTCCAAAAGGGGAATGTGGTGGGCAGAATAGGTGGGGTTACAGGAGCAGAACATAAACATGACCTTTTGAAACAAAAACAAGGTTGCAAGGTAGGCATAACAAGGTAGTCAAACAATAGCTAGGCATAGGTAACCTTTTCCAACAATGGTATGGTTGCAAGACGGTTATAAACAACTTTTTGAAACAATGACATGATTGCCATTCCTGGAATAGGCAGCACAGAACCATTTGTAGTTAAGGTTACAAGTGGGGCATAGCCCAATCCTTGAAAACAGAAGTTTAATTATAAACAGGAATGAACCTAGTATGTCTTTACTGTAAGATGGCTTTTAAGCCTAAGATAGCAGCAGGCTGGATCTCCACTGTATCCTTGATTTATTGTGGTATTGTAGCTATCCTTTCTCCCACTCTGAACAATAGCTAGATGATCAACTCTTGCCTGGAAGAGACTCATTACTCCACAAAAATTTCCTATACTATTTGTAGGCTGTCCCTTTCATATTACGCTCTTTACAACGATTTACCTTTAGCTTAGATATCATTGAAGGGGAAGTCATGCACAATGCGGGCTCCGTAACAGACCCCTGATTAGGCACAAACCACACCCAAACACCTGTTTTTACAGAGAGATCCTCTATTATATAGAAAATAAAAGTTAAAGTGGCTGCTTTCTGACTCTGGCAGAAAACAGCGGCAAATGACCTTGCTTGCAAATGTAATTTTTAAGAGGAGAAGGAGGAGAAGTCTGTGTTAAAATGGGCTAGGATGTGGTGGGAAATGTGATAGGGAACGAGGGAGAAGGGAAAGGAAAATGGGGCAGGGTTTTTGAATGGTGGTTTGTAACGGGAAGGGGGGACCCTGTGTTAGAATGAGGTGTTTAATTTTAACTGGGCATGTTAATTAGATGAGCCAAAGGATTGCTGAACTTCAATATTTCAATAGCTGAACTTTGATAGTCAGCATCAAGAGGAGAAAGTGACCAAATAAGGGAACAGACTTTGGTGGCTAGCTTTAGGAATGTGATCTAATGGTTTTTAGCAGGGGAGAGGGAGTGGGGAGAAGGGCAAGGCCTGCCAGAGCCACATGCTCTAGGGGTTATTGTCCCTTTTAATCATGAAATAATTCTATTTGCTTGTGTTGATCCCACTGATTGAGAATAAGATCACTACCACAGTTTGAAGTCAAATTTGAAGTAAGTTTTAATTAAATACTGGCCAGGTCCATCCCAGAAAAAAGTGGTCCTGAATCAAGTCTTGCAAGGGCTTAAGAAGGAAAATCCAAAATTTGTTGCATATCTCATCAGGTTCAATCACGATAAACATACATTCTGACATATTACCTGTCTATGTACCCACATGTGATCAAGCACATCTGGTCCAGATGGGTCAAACAAACTTGTTTAGGGGAATGAAACCATGTGGCTTGTTATCTGCTGTAAACAACAGCCTCCAGTACTTCAGGAACTATCCGTCTTTGGGCAAAGGAGCTTGCACATCAGAGGCATTTTTGTTTCATGGATCTCTAAGGCATAGTAATTAAAACTTAAAATTTAACTTTGGCTCTCACACTTGTTTTTTCCTAAGTATGCTGCAGAATTTTGTTACATAAGATTATCTATACAGAGCTGCTTCACTTGAAAGAAATTTATGAAGGTAAAATTCTAGAGCTTTTTTCCTTCTCACTGTTTTTTAGACGGAATGCAGTGTCCCGTCCTAAGAGGCTGTTCTTTGTGTTCCAATTATAAGTGACATGAAGCCCAGACGACATTTCTACTCTGTTCTGCAACTTTCTCTGCTAAATGCATGCTTCTTAAATCTTTACCTCCCAGTCTTCTCTTCTCTATTTATCCTACAATGTGTTAGAACACAGTCTCTATGCATTCTGTTCTTTTCAAAACAGACAGTCATGTGTGGCCCAGATGTCCTTTATTACCACAGTTTTAGCATTTTGAAGTACTTTTTAATTAGCTGGTATTTTCCTTTTGTTACTTGTTTGCCTCAAACATATCCACATGTTTCTGATCTCACTTCAGTATTTTTTTTTCTCTTTGTTTCTGTGGTAACTTTAGCATTTTTTAATTACTTCCTGTTTCTTCCTCAAGTTCTGTTTATAGGCTCTTCATTTCTATGGCTATATGGCTTTCTGACTTCATATGTATACCTTGTGTCTTTACTTCTTAAGGATAAATGACATTAACTAATTATTTTGAGATTATGAATGGTTATTTTGCATGATGTCTCATAACTTGATGGTGTGTTTTCACTGTAATCAATGGCATTTATCTTTGGATATGGTGTATATGCATCTTGTTTAGGTAGTTTCAAATACAGGAACATCACTAGCTTATTTCTGATTGAAATTCATCAATGATTGATCCTTAGTTTTCAGGATTATACAACAAGTGTTGTATAAGAGTATCAGTGGAATATGAGGACCAGCATGAATACTGTCTGGAACACACACTTCTACTTTCTTGGTTATCATTCATTTTTATGCTGAAAACAAATTTTCCTCCACTTTTGTTCTTTAATAGACTCACAGGCCTCCCAGAAATTGCTATTCTTAGGTTTTGTTGTTTGACTCCCCCTTCACACATACAGACACAGACACACACAGACACCCCCACACACACACACACCCACACACACACTTTGCTTCCCTCTGTACAGTCTCTGAGCTAAGAAACCAAATCGTAAATAAAACAAAATACTATCAGTTGTTTTTTCTCGTATTTTCTCTACCTCATCATTCCAAATTAGGTCTCTTCCTGCATTTTCCACAGGAAATTTGCGACAGATATAAAAGTAGGTCTAATTCCCATGAATAAGCTACAGTACTGTTGCCTTACATTAAGGTTGGTAGCTTTCAGAACATATTACTTAGCTAAAAAGCAACCAACATCAACTCTCAGCAAGTCCCTCATCTAAGTCCAGGATCCGGCACTGGTAAGCATACTTAATGGTCTGAGGTTGGTGGTTCTTACAGTTTCTCTGTATCAGAAGAGCTGTTTTTCCTTACATTCTTTCTTTTACGTTATTGGCCATGAGTTTTGAAAGAAAACAGTTAAGTAGTCTTCTTACCCTTTTCATTTTTATCACAATTTGTTTTAATGTTTTATCTATTATATAAATAATTACATTTTATCATATGCAGACATTTTCTTAATATTCTGTTAGTGCTAATATAGCATGTGCCTTTCTAAAACCAGAAGTAATTTTTCAAAATATTTAAGAACAAATAATGTTTGAACTTTCTGACAAATTTGCCTAAGTTTAAATGTTATAAATACATTTACTTGCATATACACTTGGACATGTAAGGAAATAAAATTTTCATTTACTGTGTTAAGATTTTTTTTTTTTTTTTTTTTTTTTTTGGTTTTTCGAGACAGGGTTTCTCTGTGTAGCTTTGCGCCTTTCCTGGAACTCACTTGGTAGTCCAGGCTGGCCTCGAACTAAGATTTTATTTTAATTAAAATTTTTTGTTAATGATGTTCTATTAAGTAATTTTTTTTGGCTTCTGTGTTGACATGTTTATATATGGTCACCAATTTTTATAAGCCACTCATCTTTCTTTAATAATTTTCTTTCACTTTAGTTTTGATTTAATCAGTTCCAGATTCCCATCCAATTACACTTTACAAAATTTCTCTTCCATATTGGTAGTTGAGTAGATGTTTACTTTCTTTCTTCTTTCTCTTCCCAATTTTCAATGCAAGATTTTATTTGAGTTAGCTTAACTGGGCTGAACACACTTTCGGGCATGAAGTACACCACAGTGTGTCTTCACCTGCAAGTGTATGGACACAGTTAAAACAGACGACTTTATGTACCTTGTTTACAGCAGCCACAGAGACGCTCAGAGAACATTTTCTCAATTTAAGCTGTGGGCTTATTGAAACAATCCTCTTCTGCTTTGTTCACTGCAGGAGCTCATGGCTTCTTTGAAGAACTCAATGTCCTTCATACCTTGGTGTTCAGTGTTTACCACATCTCTTCCTGAGAAGATAGGTGCTCTCCAGGGGACCAAAAAAAATAAAACCAAACAACAACAACAAAAAAATCCAACCGGCCCGGCCAGAAGCAGGGCTGCTTTCCACTTTCCACTTTAGCTGCTGCTGTGGACTTAGGAATGCTAAAGAATCTTCATGTTGTCTAAACTCATCTTTTAAAAAGTCTTATTTTTTTACACTTATTTTGTATGAACAGTATCTTCTAATGTGGCTAGTGAATGAACTACCAGTAATTATAAATTTTTTCTTCTTTTGCAGGGAATAGAACATGTAATTCCTCAGTTTAGCCCTGGATGTAGGTAACTTGTGTGTTCCAACTAATTTTATGACCCATTTTCCTCAGAGATAGTAGGGATGAGCCTGAGAGAAAGTCAACAAATGGTTCAACCTAGGTGGAACCTTTGCAGGAGGTCTTAAAACTCACGAAGAAAACACTCTCTTGCTTTCAAGATAGTTCATAGAATCATTTGCTCTCCTAAATGTTTTTCTTTATAAAGTCTTTGAATCTCTTTGGAACAAATTCAGTTTTAGTATCATATAAATGTGTGTTCTTCCTCATGACATATAGACTTCATTTATTTTTCCTTATCTTGAGGCTTTCATGAAAATCATCCTGACTATGACCATGCTTTTGCCTTCAAATGTTTTGAATTATCTCATTATATTTTCAGTGAATATTATCCTAGTCTTTCATTAGGCTTTAACTAGTCCTTATGACATGTTTCTATTTTTTTAATGATACCCTGTATTTTGTTTTCATTTAGACATGTTTGGCATAATTGATCTCAAATATTTCTCAATTATTTCTCTTTAGTTTTCCCAGGAAGTTAAATTTAAAAAAATTCATGACACAGAACATCCAGGAATTTGGGAACACTATGAAAGACCAATCTAGGAAAAATAGGAATAGAAAAAGGAGATAAAATCCAGGTCAAAGGCATAGAAAACATTTTCAACAAAAATGGAAGAAAAATTTTCTAAACTAAAGAAGGAGATATCTATCAATGTACAATAAACATACAGAACATCAAAAAAAGACAGGATGAGAAAAGAAGGTCCCCTTTTCATATAATAATCAAAACACTAAACACAAAACACAAAGAATGAATATTAAAAGTTGTATGTGAAAAAGAGCAAGTAACATATAAAGTCAAACCTACTAGAGTAACACCTGACTTCTCAATGGAGAATATAAAAGTAAGGACATGGGACAGATATTCTACAGAAGCTAAGAGACACAGATGCCAGACCTGACTATTATACCCATCAAAATTTTCAATCATGATAGATGGAGAAAATAAGACAAAAACAAAAATTAAGAAATAGCTAGCTATAAATCCAACCCTACAAAAGGTGTTAAAAGAAAAACTCCAACCTAAACAGGTCAACCATACCTAAGAATACTCAAGGAATAAACAATACCAGACTAGAAAAACAGGGGAAACACTCCCCCCCCCACCACAACATAATAGGAATCAACAAACACTGCTCATTGATATATCTCTACACCATTGCTCTCAATTGCCCAATTAAAAAAACACAGACTAACAAAATGGATGTGAAAACAGGATCCATTCTTCTGCTTCATGCAATAAATACACCTTAACATCAAGAATAGCCATCATTTCAGAGTAGAAAGGAGAAAAAGGATATTCCATGCAAATATACCTAAAAAGCAATTTGACATAGGCATTTTAATACCTGATAAAATATAATTCAAACAAAAACTCATCAGAAGAGATAGAGAAGGAAATGCCATATTCATCAAAGAAAAAATCCACCAACAGGACATTACAATTATTAATATCTATGCCCCCAAAACAAGGACACCCAAGTTCTTAAAAGAAACACTACTACACATCAAGTCAAGTATTGAACCTTACACACTGATAGTGAGAAACTCAATACCCAACTCATGCTAATGGGTGGGTCATCTAGACAAAAATCTAAACAGACATATGCTAGTGATAACTATCATTATAAACCAAATGAAACTAACAGATATTTACAGAACATTTCACCCAAACACAATATACTATACCTTCTTCTCAGAACCTTGTGTAACTTTCTTCAAAGTTGAACACATAGTAGAACACAAAGCTAGTCTTTACAGAGAAAAGAAAACTGATATAACACCCTGCATTCTATCTGACCATCACAAATTAAAGCTGGATATCAACAACAACAGAGTCAAGAGAAAACTCATGAACTCATAGAAATTGAACAACTCTCTACCAAATGAAAAATAGGTAAAGACAAAAGTTAAGAAAGTAATTAATTGAATTGAATGAAAATGAATACCATCATACTCAAATTTATGGGCACAATAAAGGTGATTCTTAGAGGCAAGTTAATAGTACTGAGTACCTACATAAAAATATTGCAAAGATCTCATATTAGTAACTTAGCACACTTGAAAACTCTAGGACTTAAAGAATAAATAACACTCAAAAGGAGTTGATGGCAAGAAACAATCAAACTTGGGCAGAAATCAATAAAATAGAAACAATAGTCAATGCAAAGAATCAATAAAACAAAAAGTTGGTTCTGTGATAACATCAATAAGATTGACAAATATTTATATAAATTCACTAAGAAGACAGAGAGAATATCCAAATTTTAAAAATCATAAATGAATTGAGAACATAACAACAGACACCAATGACATCCAGGGAATCATAACGAATCTTAAAAAGTTCGTATTAATAAAATCAAACCTGAGGCCAGTTATTGGGGTGAATGCTGGAAGATCAGAGAGACAGAACAAGCCACAGCCACCTCACCTCGCCAATTCCTCAGCTGATCCTGTTTCCTCAGACTGGAAGCTTCTGAGTCCTCATCCAAATGGATCTCAGCTGAACTGTGCTGCTCAAAGCCTAAAAGCTTAACCAGCTAAAAGCATCTAGTTTCTGGTCTTCACGCCTTATATATCTTTCTGCTTTCTGCCATCACTCCCTGGAATTAAAGATGTGAGTCACCATGCCTGGCTATTTCCAGTGTGGCCTTGAACTCACAGAGATCCATGCCTCCAGAAGGCTAGGATTAAAGGTGTGAGTGCCACCATTTTCTAGCCTCTGTATCTAGTGGTTGTTCTGTTTTCTGACCCCAGATAAGTTTATTGGGGTGCACAATATTTAGGGGAACACAATACCACCACAATGTACTTTAAAAATCTGTAGTACACCAATTTGGAAAAATGTAAGGAAATGGACACTTTTCTTGATAAATACTACTTACCAAAGTTAAATCAAGATCAGATAAACAATTTAAATAGACCTACAATCCCTAGTGAAATAAAAGCAGTCATTAAGAATCTGCTAACCAAAAGAAGCCCAGAACTAGATTGCTTTAGGACAGAATTCTACAGGACTTTCAAAGAAGAGTTAATGCCAATACTTCTCAACTCAAATTATTCCACAAAGTAGAAATAGAAAAAACATTGCTCAGATTGTTTTATGAGGCCACAGTTACCCTGATACCCAAACCACATAAAGACCCAACAAAGTAAAAGAATTCCAGAACAATCTCCCTTATGAACATAGATGCAAATAAAAAATTCTTGCACACTGAAATCTAAGAGCTCATCAAAAAGATCATTCACAATGATCAGTAGGATTTATTCCTGAGATGCAGAAATGTTTAACATACATAAACTGATAAATGTAATCTACAATATAAACAAACTGAAAAACAAAAACTGTGTGACCATCCCAAAAGATGCAGATAAAGCCTTTGACAAAATCCAGTACACCCTCAAGGGAAAGAGAGCTTAGGGGAGCACAAGATCCCAGCTGCATCAAGAATAAAGAGGAAAAACAAGGAATAAGAGACCATGATAAATGAAGACCCCATGGGAACAGGAAGAAGCAAAATGCTAGAGAGGTCCCAAGAAATCCACAAAGATTCTCCATAATAGACTACTGGCAATGGTTGAGGGAAAGCCCGAACTGATCTACTCTCGTGATTGGATGGCCAAACACCTTAACTGTCGTGCTAGAATTCTCATCCAATGACTGATGGAAGTGGATGCAGAGATCCACGGCCACTCCTCAGGTGGAGCTCTGGGAATCCAATCAGCGAGAAAGAGGAGGGATGGTATGAGCGAGAATTGTTGAGACCATGATTGGAAAAATCACAGGGACAAATAGCCAAACTAGTGGAAACACATGAACTATGAACCAATAGCTAAGGAGCCCCCAACTGGATCAGGTCCCTGTTGCCACCAAAGATCAAACAGAACCTGTGGCCTTGTTGTTGTCTGGGGGCCATGCCACCACTAGAGCCATCTTGACTTGAGTGGGCTGTTCTTCTACCCAGAGCCAGGATGTTGTCTGGTTCGAGCTGCTGTCTAGGGGCATGGCTGGATCCATGGTACTGCTGCGGCTTGTGTCTGTGTTGATGCCCCATGTCACCTTAAGTAGCGTAGGAACCATGTGTGATGAAATCAGAGGGCCATGCTGAGCCAGTCTGCCCTTGGCTGGCCTAGGAAAGCTGGTCCTGCCCCTCACTGGGGCCAGAGAATGAGAAACCTTGGAACATTCAGCCCTAAATGGGATGTGGGATGTCTCCATCAAATTCCTCCCCTAAGGCAACCCTGAGGAAGAGGAGGCAGAAAGAATGCTAGAGCCAGAGGAGATGGAGGACACTAAGAAAACAAGGCCTTCTAAAATCAACATAATCAAACCACATAGGAACTCAGAGAGAATGAGGCAGCTTGCCCAGGGCCTACACAGGTCTGCACCAGGTTCTTTTCATATTTATTATAACTTCTTTTTAGTGTTTTTGTGGGATTCCTGATTGTGCCAATGAACAGGTTTCTGTTTCTTGTGCCTTATCTTGTGTCTTCTCTCTGTTTTGTTCAATTCCAATGTGTGGGTCTTTATCTTATTATATTTTATTATTATTCCTTAGAAGCCTGTTTGTCTTCAAATGATACACAGAAAGGGAGTGGATTTGGATGTAAGGGGAGGTGGGAACACACGGTGGAGGAGCAGAGGGAGGGAAAAATTCTAATCACGATATATTGTGTAAGCAAAACAAATCTATTTCAATAAAAAGAACTAAAATAAAATACCCATGGAATACAGCATGGCTCTCGACCTCTAAGTATAAGAAGGATTGATTTATGTGTTGTAGTAAACCACTTTTCATTCAAACTCTCTTTCATTCATTCAGACAGAAAGCAGCATGTACTTTCTTCTGAAACATCAATGTGCAGAATGTTTTAATGTGATTATTAGACATTTACACAACAACACAAAATATATTTAACAATAGGATTATATCACATAATGAAACTGATCTATAGTCATTCACTGTGGCCTCGACTTTTATTTCTTTTGTTGATTATCCCTCCCTTCATGTTACATCACCTTTAGACCAAATCAAACTGACTCTTGCTGTAGAATAACCCTTTGTACACTGTAAAAATTTGTTGCTCACATTGGTTTAACAAAAAGCTGACTGGGCAGTAGCCAGACAGGAATTATTGGCAGAAGAACCAAAGCAGGAGAATGACGGGAGAAGAAGGGTGGAGTCAGAAGAGACACCAGCTAGCCATCAAGGAAGCAGGATGTGTAGAAAATGAGTTAACAATCCATGAGCCACATGGCAAAGCATAGATAAGAAATATGGGTTAATTTAAATGTAAGAGTTAGCTAGTAACAAGCCTGAGTCATGATCTGAGCATTTATAATTTATGTTAAGTCTCCCTTAATATAAGTTATTTGGGAGTCAGTTATTTGGGAAGTAGCTGCAAGTTATTTGGGAGCAGGCAGTCAGGACAGGAAAACTCTGCCTACAAACTCCAAGATGGAATAACTTCCTTTCAAATAGAGTGTATCCTGCCTAGATTATAGTTGATATGGGAAAGGAAAAAAGTGGCATTCTAATTAGAGCATTATAGGGTAATCAATACTGTTGTTGTTCCCAGAGTCCCCCAAAGACCACTGAGAGACAAAATCCGATGCAAAAGCAAACAGTCTTTTTACTATGAGTTAACTCAGGACTCTCAATCTGTCTGATGCAGCAGCAGAGCAGGAGAGACCCTGAGTAGCAATGGGGCAGGGTTTTTAAAGTGAGGGCTTTGGGTCTACAGACTTCATAGGAACAGACTCAGGATAGGTTTGTGCCAGTGACAATCATGTTAGTAACATTTAAATGGCTAGGGTTAGTTGGGGGTTACAGTTATCCATTTTGCGGCAGGCCTGGACAAGTCCCAGGCTTTGTCCTTAACTGCCATGGAGGCTGGATGGATGGCCCAACACATTCACATTGACCCATACATGTAGCTCTAAGTTGGTGAGGGATCCCAGACAGTAAATAATTGACTGAACCTTGAGCAGTCAGAGTCTGAGTACATGCAGAAAGGGAGCTACTGCAAGGACAATGTCTTTTGTTCATGGCCCTCCCAGAAACTGCTTGCTCAAGTCCCAGGAAACTGAAATTGAGGCCTGATCTCTGAGAGAAGACTGAGCAACCTGTTACAGCATCTGCTTGGTCCTTTCACTATCAAATACAGGGTTAGCTTACCCCTATCCTTATTATCACTCTAGTATTTCTTTCTTTGGGGGAAGCAGTAATTAGAACAAGCTTAATATTATATATTAGTCACACTTGTGAGCAAAACCCACTCATTTAATTGCATAATAAACTACGAGTTAGGTGTTATCTGCTGTGGGGTATTCTGTATGACAAATGTGTTGCTGATTAGTCAATAAATAAAACACTGATTGGCCATTGGCTAGGCAGGAAGTGTAGGCGGGACAAGGAGGAGAATAAAGCTGGGAAGTGGAAGGCTGAGTCAGAGAGACACTGCCAGCCGCCACAATGACAAACAGCATGTGAAGATGCCGGTAAGCCACAAGCCATGTGGCAAGGTATAGATTAATGGAGATGGATTAATTTGAGCTGTAAAAACAGTTAGCAAGAAGCCTGCCACAGCCATACAGTTTGTAACCAATATGAGTCTCTGTGTTTACTTGGTTGGGTCTGAGCAGCTGTGGGACTGGCAGGTGAGAGAGATTTACCCTGACTGTGGGCCAGGCAGGAAAACTCTAGCTACAAATGGCATCCAACGTAGTGGCAAGAGTTTCCACCTAAAAACTGAGAGAAAAGATTCTAAAACAGAGCTAAAAACAGCTTCCTAATTGTCTCTCTCAAATGAGCGGCAGCTGCCGGTTTGAGCTATTGGTGGGTTCCTAGCGTGCGTGCTCGACCTGCAGTATGGCGGGAATGAGGCCTCTGCAAGTGGCACATTAAGCTGCATGGTGGATTTAGCCTTTTCTAGTACAAAACAAACAAAAAAAAGAAGTTTCTGGGCTACACGCTGCTTGGATAAAAGCATAGACCCACGATAGCTCCCAGAGCTGGTGGTAAACCACTGCCATGTTAGGAAGCTGAGGTGGGCAGAGCCAGCAGCCACAGCTGCTGCAGTTTAAAGCAATAGATTCACAATAAGACAGATTCAGATGTAATAGTTTACAATGTGTGTAAAAGATACGTAGGCTTGAAAGAGACAAAAAAGGTGATATATAGAGTTATAGAAACAAATACATAGTTTTAAAAAATAAAGCCTTTAAAGAGACAGTAAAGGTAGTATAAAAAATAAGCCACATAAAAATGGATATTACACAGAGAATCTGGATTGTGTTGTCTTTGGGATTTTTAAGGGCAGAAAAACATTTGATCATAAAAGATGTTGAGTTAAACCAATATGTATATTTTAAAGATACCATGACTTCAAAATTTGGATATAAGGATACATTGCTTTGGAAAGGAGACTTTGCTTTTGTTCCCACAGAAAGGCAAAGGCTATGGATTTGTTCCAGATTAAGATACATCAGGTTTGACCAGCCAAGACCCCCTGAAAGGTCTCTGATGACACCATGGCCCAGATGATCCAACATCCAGAATGGTTTCAAGGCAACTGGCTCAGACAATACAGCCTCACAGACTACTCCATGATCCTAAAATTTTCTTTGTGTCCCCATAAGATACAGCGTCCCCCTCCAGCAGGAAGTAGTAAGAGAAGCTATGTCCAAATTCCCAAATTATATGTAATTTTACTTTGTTAAGGTTAAAACCTTCCTTTTTGAAAAAAAAAAGGGCGGGGGAGTGCTGTGGGATGTTCTGTATGGCAAATGTGTTGCTGATTAGTCAATAAATAAAACACTGATTGGCCATTGGCTAGGCAGGAAGTGTAGGCAGGACAAGGAGGAGAATAAAGTTGGGAAGTGGAAGGCTGAGTCAGAGAGACACTGCCAGCCGCCACAATGACAAACAGCATGTGAAGATGCCGGTAAGCCACAAGCCATGTGGCAAGGTATAGATTAATGGAGATGGATTAATTTGAGCTGTAAGAACAGTTAGCAAGAAGCCTGCCACAGCCATACAGTTTGTAACCAATATGAGTCTCTGTGTTTACTTGGTTGGGTCTGAGCGACTGTGGGACTGGCAGGTGAGAGAGATTTACCCTGACTGTGGGCCAGGCAGGAAAACTCTAGCTACATATTTCCTTTTCACAGGGGGCGCGGGGGGGGGGGGGGGGGGGGGGGGGGGGGTGGGGGGGTGGGGTGGGGGTGGTACTTGGACAGACTTGTCCAGTCTCACTCTCAAGAAGTAGTTGATAGGCCTGGGAGATAATCCAGATAGTAAACTGTTTTCCATGCACAATCACATGATTATTCAAGTTCAGATCCTCAGCACCATGTGAAGTGCACTTGCCTGTAACCCTAGTTCTAAGGAGGCAAAGGTAGGAGGATCCTTGAGTTTATTTGTAAGCCAGTCTTTCCTAATTGATGAGTGCCAGGTTCAATAAGAGACCCACTGTGGAATAATCCTTTAGTACATTGCAAAAATGTGTTGCTCTCATTGTTACTAAAAAGTTGCCAGTAGCTAGGCAGGATTTTGGGGGCAGAAAGAATGCTGGGAAGAAGAAAGGTGGAGTCAGAGGCATCAAGAGCCCAACACAGAGGAAGCAGGATGGGTAGAAAATGAGGTAACAAGCCATGAGCCACATGGTAGAACTTAGGTAAGAAATATGGGTTAATTTAAGTTGTAAGAGTTGGCTGGAGACAAGCCTAAACTATTGGTCAGGCATTTACAATTAATATTAAGCCTTTTTGTAGTTATTTGGGAGCAGCTTCTGAGATACAGAGAAACCTCTGCCTACAGAGACCCTGTCTCAAAGAATAAGGTAGAGAGTGATAGAAGAAGACACATGTCATTGGCCTCTTGTCTCCACATGTACATACATATATATGTTCTCTCTCTCTCTCTCTCATTCTCTCTCATGCCTGCACACACACACACACACACACACACACACACACACACACACACACACACACACTGAGCAAACATATATGTATGTACTCACCATACACATGCACATGCATACAAAGTGCTTGAGCCACAGTTTGAATCTCAAGGTCTACCTTAAAGAGCTGTTCTTTACCATTGTATGCGCTACAAATTTGAGGTGCTGCTAATAAATTTCAGGCTAGTTTTGATGTTAGAAATCCCATAACTACTGACCATCAAAGTTTATGAACAAGATCCAATATGTTCCTCATAGTTCCACTATTCATAATGAACATTTAAAATGTAAAGGAAGTAAATAAAGGAAGGTTACTCATATTGACTTATGACTCAGTTTCCTTTTTTAATATTTTCTCTGAATTTCAAAGCGATATTATTCAGATAATAAAACAGATTTCTATTGAAAAAAGAGTAGCATACCATTAGTTGTATACCTGTGTCTTATACCTGGCTGCATTTATATTCTATGTTGGTGGACTACTAGAATAAATGCCCAGAGAATTTTGGATTTTATGGAGTTGTTTTATAACCAAGGAAGCAACAGATCATTTAAAAACTGAGACTATAATTTGAAATGTATCTCCTTCTTAGTTTACATGGTAAGTGGAATTATTACAAGGTAAGTAGAGTTTAAGAGAAACAGCTAACAAATCAGACATAAAAAATTTTATAAGAATTATATTAACAGAATGATCACTTATAGGACTAACAGCAACATTAATTAGAAGATTTGCTGACTTGGTATTCATAAATGATAGAAATGTAATACTAAGTTAAAAGGCACAAATGAGTTCTAAAAATGTAAACTTCAATCCTTGAGTTTCAACAAAAAGGTTTGAGTGTGCTGAACTAAAATTTGGAATTCAAATTTTTAGGATAGTTTGATCAGTGTTGTTGCAATTAAAATGGCATGAGTGGAAAGATTCACCATCAGAGTTTGGCCACTGAAGCGGAAGTGGTTTTAATTATGACTGAATCTTTCTTAAAATTGAACATTTAGAAAAATAGTTATCACCAAATGCATGACTAATTTCATGATTTGTGAATTTTTCATTTACTCAATGAAGTGCCTTAAAGTCTGATGTTGGTAGATGAATTTATAAACATTGGGAAATGGACAAAATTATAGTATTATACAAAATAGTTTGGACAAACTCCCGACAGAATAGAGCCAGTGAATGCTGAGACAGACCATGGCAGATTTGCAATGATTAGGTATATGAAAATTTATTTGGAAAGAGATTGTAAATGCATATGATTCTGTATCAGAGCTACGTAGAAACTCACATTATAAATTCTTGGAAGACAATTGTAATCCCATATCAAGACATCTTTTATATATCTGCACATTAGTTTGTGTCCTCCATTGTAAAAGATCATGTATAAATTGCATCCTCAACATTTTTACTTCTTACCACCATTTAACTAACCCACCCCTGAAAATGGTTTACTTACAAGACCATTGATTTAAGTACAGCAACATGATATTTAAATACCAAGCATAAAGTTTCTCTCTTTATACATAAATGGTTTTTGGTCAACAAGTTAAGAAGCCATCATTTATTTACCATTATACAGCTAAATTACTATGTTCTGACCCTGGTAGGATTGTGTACTCCAACAATGAGAGTGACTCAGATTATTTATCTGGCCCCATAAACCAGCATGTTGTTCTGAGAGAATGACTAAGGGTCTTTGCTTAGTCACTTAATTGCATAGTGCTCCTGAAAGTACAGGAGATTTTTCCTATTCCTTTACAAATATTGTTAGGTTGGGTTTTCCAAGATAGAGTACACAGACTTTCCTGTGTTGTACTTATTTCTTCCACAAGAAGGTTCGTGTTTGTATTCTTTTGTTAATTAGAGTTTTGAAGAATCCACAAACATTTGAAAAATGGCTTATATGAAGATGCTAGGAAGAAGAAAATACATGAAACAGTCTATCCTAGGAGCAAATGTCTCCTTATTTTAACCTTGGAGAAAAAGTAGTGGTACTTAAAATTTGCATGTTCTATTAGTTTCTTTTCCATTGCTGGGGTAAAACACCATGACCAGTGAAACTTATGCAAGAAAGGGTTTATTTGTGTTTACAGTTCCTGGAGGATAGGGTTGCAAGACAGCATGGTCTGAGAGCAGCAAGTTGACAGCTCACATCTTGAGTACAAGCATGAAGCGGAGAACATCTGGAAATCACAGCAGATCTTTAAAAACTGGCCTCCAGTGGCATAATTCATCAAAGAAGACCATACCTTCTAAACCTTCCCAAATTGGGCCACCAACTGAGGACCAAGTCCCCAAGGAACTGTAAGTCCAACATTTTCTTTTATAAGAAGCTCATCCCAAGCCAGGCAGTGGTGGCGCACACCTTTAATCCCAACACTCTGGAGGCAGAGCCAGGCAGATCTCTGTGAGTTTGAGGCCAGCCTGGGCTACCAAGTGAGTGCCAGGAAAGGCGCAAAGCTACACAGAGAAACCCTGTCTCAAAAAAAACCAAAAAAAAAAAAAAAAGCTCATCCCAGTTTCCTGTAGTGTTGTTGGTTGCACTTAATCATATTCTCCAAGACATAAATGAACTAAGCAGTGAATTGGCTGGATCATAAGTGAAATGTTAAGGGTAACAGTAAGTTAAGAATTTTGGTTTTGGGGAGTTTGGGTATCAAATAATTTAATGGCAAAAATTGTTGCAAATAAAAGAAAGATGCAGACACACATAAACATATTATATTTTTTTAACCAGAAACCATAAATGAATAATGAAGAGATCTGTTCACATGTATATTTATTTTTTATAATAAACTTTATAAAATAAGTTAAAATATTAGACTACTACAAGAGTTTTTACCATGCAGCAAAGACAAATACATTACATTCATTTATAGAAATAGGACCCAGAATAATGAATAAGGACTTAACATAAAATATATTCAGGAAGAAAGCAGTACTCCAGAGACTGATAGTTAATCTCAATAAACATACATGATTATATTTAATGTAGGTGTTTTATAGCAATATAGATAGGTTTAAGTCACATATAAAATAACTGTCTAGAACCAGCTGTTATTTAACTGTAGAGAAAGGAACATTGATATCCACTGTTGAGAAGAATAAATCTTGTGTCATCTTTTAAAGGATAGTTTGGTAATATCTATCATTTCTATGTACATGCTCTGATCAGAATGCAATGGCTAAACAGGATGCTGTTATACAAAAGGACAATGAATGTTTAAAATGTCATATTTGTAATAAAGGACAATTTTCAATTTGATTGTGTTTCTCAGAAGCTTATTTGATTTCTACACACTTCTGAATTTTCAAGATTTCTTCATATTATGGTGACCTGAAATAACATTACACATGACTTAAATATTTTTATACTTGATAAGTCTTCTTTTATGGCCTGATATATAAGAAAAGAAGATCCATGCTCACTAAAGAAAACCATGGGTGCTGCTTCTGAAAGAAAGTTTCTGTACAAATCTATTTTTCATATGATAACTATTCATCGTCAATGTAAGTCATTAAAATCATTTATTACTATTCTAATAGTATTTCAATTCTAACTAAAGAGTTGAAAAATGGTAAAAAAAATTTCAAGATTTTTGAGGAAAGAAAATGAATAGAAGATAGAAATATATCATACTTGTAAATTAGAAGGATTTAGATTATGAAACTGGCCATCTTACCAAAACCAACCTACAGATTCAGAGCATTCCCCCTGTAGATGAATTTTTAAAGTCTTATTAAATAAGAAACACAGAGCCAAATACAGAGGTAATAGCTAAAGAGATCAGAGAACTAGCGAAGAGCCACAACTACCTTATCTTGCCACCTCACCACTGTCGCTTCCCCAGAGAGAGCTTCTTTCTGTGTAACCTGTGTTTTTATTGCCTTTCTGTTCTGCCTTCTCATTGGCTCTAAGCCCAGGCACATGACTTCCTCATCACTGCCTGTTTATACAGACCTCCAGGTCTCTATGGTTAGTAGTGGGATTAAAGGCTCATGTCACCACACTTGGCTGTGTCCTTGACCACACAGAGACTCTGCCTGCCATGTGATTGGGATTAAGGGCATAAGCTCTTACCACCTCCTGACTTCTGTTTATGGCTCACTGATCTCTGATCTCCAGGCAAACTTTATTTATTAACATACAAATAAAATCACATTTCAGCACAATTAAAATATCACCACAACCCCCCTGTAGCTGGAGCTTTCCTGACTGTGGACCAGGCAGGAAAGCTCAAAGGGGGGGAAGTGCTGTGGGATGTTCTGTATGGCAAATGTGTTGCTGATTAGTCAATAAATAAAACACTGATTGACCATTGGCTAGGCAGGAAGTGTAGGCGGGACAAGGAGGAGAATAAAGCTGGGAAGTGGAAGGCTGAGTCAGAGAGACACTGCCAGCAGCCATGATGAGAAATAGTGTGTGAAGATGCCAAGCCAGGAGCCACGTGGCAAGGTATAGATTTTTAGAAATGGATTAATTTAAGCTGTAAGAACAGTTAGCAAGAAGCCTGCCACGGCCATACAGTTTGTAAGCAATATAAGTCTCTGTGTTTACTTGGTCGAGTCTGAGAGGCTGTGGGACTGGCGGGGTGACAGAGATTTGTCCTGACTGTGGGCTAGGCAGGAAAACTCTAGCTACACCCCCCATGAAAATTCTAATGCAATTCTTTGCAGAAATTTAAAAAAAATGTTAAATTTCACATGGAAATACAAAAAGACAGAATATCTCACAATCCTGAACAATAAAAGAACTGTTGGAAGTTCTATGCCTGGGTTTTAAGTAATTCTACAGAGTTATAGGAATAAAAACAATATGATATTTGCATTAAAATAGGCACATTGGTTAATGAAATAGAAGTAAAGGCCCACATATAGGCCAATACTCCTTCAATGCACACTGGAGAAAGACAGCATCTTTACCATTTGATGCTCATCAAAATGGACAACTATATGTAAAAGAATGAAACTCAATCCTCATCTCATACTGCAGAAAACTCAACTCCAGATAGATCAAGTACCTCTCAACATAGGACCAGATGAACTTAATCAGATTAAAAAATAAAATAGGAAATACGGTTGAACTCACAGGCACAGGAAGGGGCTTTCTAAACAGAACCCCAATAACAAAGGTATTAGCACCAACAATTGACAAATGGAACCACATAAAACTAATCTGGGTGGTGGTGGCACACATCTTTAATCCCAGAACTTGGGAGGCAGAGGTAGGTGGATCTCTCTGAGTTCGAGGCCAGCCTGGTCTACAAAGCGAGTTCCAGAAAAGGCGCAAAGGTACACAGAGAAACCCTGTCTCTAGAAAAAAAAAAAAGAACTAAAATAACTAACAAACAGTAAAATAAATTTAATAATCTCCATTTCCTGCTTTCTTTTCAAATATTGAATTTATCCTTATGATAGAGTCCACATCTAATGGTTATTAGAAAATTTACCCAGTCATGTTCACGTTTGTGTCTATACAAGACACAAAAGTCAAGAAATAATGTATTGACTAACAGATCTCTATCTTCATAACATTCAACAAATATCCTGGAATACTGGAGTCTTTTCAGTTTTGAAAGGAGTGTTGTCTTGAAGATCCAGTTCCACTCTGAAATTTCTCATTTATATTGCAGCATGCTGAATACAGGATAAGAATTTGAAGATTCTTTGATGACAGACATGTGCCTGGGTTCCCAACAAACTTTATGACAGAATTTTGACACCTACCTTATTGACTTGTGATTGTGATTTTATGTAAGGAAGTTTTTATTTTGCTTTTGAATTCTAATTTATACTCCATTAGAACTAACCATAAGAATGCAGAATTAAAAATGGTCATCAATGATCTTGTTAATCCCTTGATTTATGACATATAATAATGTGAACCAGTGGTTTGATACTCATTGGGCCATCTCTAAAATGTTTGCCCACTTATTCCAAAAAGGGTAATATCAGCACTTATACAATGGGTGAATCAATGACTAGAAATGTACTATCGGTGTTTTTGCTTCTTAGAAATTTATCTAGTCATGTTTTCAGTTTATACTGAAGCTGTCTTTAGAAGTTAAAATATACATACTTAACTATACACTACCTTCTAAATTGATCTTATAATCAAATGTGTAATTCATTTATTACTATTATTATTTTATGTGCACATTTGTCTGTGTAAGGGTGTGGATGCCTTGGAACTGGAGTTACAAACAGTTGTCAGCTGCCATGTGAGTGCTGGGAATTGAACCAAGGTCCTCTGGAAGAACAGCCAGTACTCTTAACCTCTAGGCCATTTCTACAGCTCCAAATGTATAACTCTTATATGATAATAATTTTTTTTTTTCGAGACAGGGTTTCTCTGTGTAGCTTTGAGCCTTTCCTGGATCTTGCTCTGTAGACCAGGCTGGCCTCGAACTCACAAAGATCCGCCTGCCTCTGCCTCCCGAGTGCTAGGATTAAAGGTGTGTGCCACCACCGCCCAGCATATGCCAACAATAATATGATAATAATTTTATTGTTGGGTTATGGAATGTTCACCTTTACCTAATTATCCATAGAGATAACATTTTAGCAGTAAAACTTAATGTTATTCACAAATAATTAACATGAGTACAAGAATGCAGAGTTGTTTGTGAAAGAAATTTATGATATAGTTGCATTAATATTAATAATAACATCATATTAATTAAATAGTAATAATCACAATAAGAAATACGATGTAGTAAAAATGGTAAAATATACAAAATCTACTATTTGATGAAACATGATTATAAATAATACCAACAAAAATGGCATCATAGAGATTGTGGAATTGTTTTCAGGGCAAAAGGAGGTTGTTAAAAACATTCTAGCTTGCAAAAGTTCTAGGGATTTTGGAGCATGTCCTGCAGTGGTTGTATTTTAAGGCATAAAATAATTAACTTCACAGTTAGGATAGGAAAAGATCAGATATGTGAAGTTAACTGGATGAGTAAGTTTTCCCTCAGAAAGGAGTATTTAGAAAACAGTTAGATACCTAAATAAGAAGTCGTTCTTGATAAAGTGTCTAAATATATTAAATAATTTAATACATATAGGATTTCAATTACTTTCTAAATACCATCTTCCTTTCAGCTTATTTCATTATACAGTGAACAGTTTTGATTCCCACTATACACCAGTCATTTTCATTAGAATTGTTGGATAAAGTTAAGATGATTTCTGTCTTCACGGAGCATATATATTACACTCCTCCCCCAGAACAATCAGAGATAATGGTTATGGGCTGCTGGAAATAATGTATTTTGGACACCACAGTGCCATTGGCCCCATGCACTTACAACAGCTGTGGATGCCTCACAACCCATACAAAACAACCCACTCAATATTCTAGCATAGAGAGAAGCTCATTAGACCTCACCCATTCTAAAGGAGCTAATGGAATTTTATGGATGCTGGAGAAGATAGAGTCAGTTTTCTTCCATGACATAGACTATGGTAGGTGGATTATGATCCACTGGATGTCCCTAAACCTAACTGGACTCAGTGGATAAGAGAGAGAGAGAGAGAGAGAGAGAGAGAGAGAGAGAGAGAGAGGAGAGAGAGAGAGAGAGAGAGAGAAAGAGAAAGAAAGAAAGAAAGAAAGAAAGAAAGAAAGAAAAGAAAGAAGAGAAGAAAGGAAGGAAGGAAGGAAGGAAGGAAGGAAGGAAGGAAGGAAGGAAGGAAGGAAGGAAGGAAGAGGACATGGAGTTTTGAGGGAGGTGTGGGGTGCAAGGACCCAGTAAGAATATAAAAGGGGGAAGAGAGGTCAGAGGATATGTTCATAATGCCATTGTACACATGTATGAAGTTCTGAAGAAGCAAATATATTTTAAAATCTATGCAGATGAATATAGAATGTATGTCATCTTAAAAACACCTCAAAATTTCAATATAATTTAAACAATATAAGGAAAAATAAATTGTACATGTTTATATAAAAGGGAAAGTGAATTAAGGCAAAATAATCAGTAGCAAAAGAAAAATTATATTTTCAATGAAACTACTGATTATGTTTGAATTTAATATCAAAATCAGAAATCTATTTAGGATATCTGCTTCCTTGTTAGAGTGATTTTCTTTTACAGTTCTTCAAATTTTATAAAAATATTCTGAAGAAGTCTATTACTATGTATAACTAGTATATGATAATAAAAACATTTTACAAAGGAAAAAGCACAAACATTTTCCTAGACAAATAAATGTAAAACTGCAATTACAATAGATGCTACAATAGATAATAATAAAAAACCTTTGGGAACAAACCAGAAAATGTGATTTTTTTAATTTGAGGTTTTTATTAGGAAAGAATACTTCAGAAACTTAACATTTGGACTTTAATATTATGAGAGAATGGAAAATAATAGTATAAAGTTTCTTCCATGAAGAGTAAATTTCTTATGTAAGACCATATAGAAACTAAGAGCACTGCATTTTTAGGGAAACAATTTTACATAAATCTGGGTTGATTTAGAAGTGACTGGTATCACATTAAATAGAAGCAATGATGTGCCTTCTGACTGGTAGGACCTAGAATTAGTGGAATCCTAAGGTACGTGCTTTAAGAACTTCTCTTTTCTGTGCCTCATATATCAAGCTTGGTGATAACTCTATGCCATAAACCTTCCATAAAGGTCAAATTAATTAAAGTAAACTAGCTTTAAACAGCACCCAGTACAAAATAAATAAAATATGAATGTACCAGGCTTTTTCTTTTGGGCCACCAAGAAGCTCACAAAACTTATTATTAGTTTTGAATGCTCAGGCTAGCTTAGGCTTGTTTCTGGCTTGCCCTTCTGACTTAAATTAACCAATTTCTCTTTTGCCTTGGGGATTTTTACCTTTTTTCTTTCTGTATATTTTACTTTCACTGCTTCTCATGTCTGTTTGTCTGACAGCTGCCTGACTTTTGGCTCTGGGCATTACCCTCTATTTCTCCTTGTTCTCTTCTCTCTTTCTTTTTGATCCCACATCTCTCCTATTTATTCTCTCTGCCTGCCAGCCTGGCCTACCCTTTTTCTGCTTAGATATTGGCCATTCAGCTCTTTATTAGACCAATTAGGTGCCATATGCAGGCAAGGTGAAGCAAATGTAACACATATTCCACATCTTTACATAATTTATCACATATCCTTACACCATTAAACAAATACAGCAGCCCATAACAACCATCCCTCACCACTGCATCAGTGACCATCTGAGCCACAGTCCCCACCTTCATCCAATTGGCCAAAGAGGTGAGTGTCTGAGTACCCAGTTAAACATCCCTACTCTCTAGATCCTAGTCCCTGGGGGCACATCCTACACCCCCTCCTCCACTCAACTCAGTCCAAGATTGGCAGAAGAGCAACCACTGGAGCCACAGCACCCACCTACACCAATTGGAGGAAGAGCCCCAATGACCAGGCAGTAGCATCCTCCCCCTCAACCATTCCCTGAAGGCTTATCAACACCCAAAGACACAGACCCCACCTGTATTGATTGGAAAAAGAGGGACTCCCAGAAGCACAGGTTCCACCTACACCAACTGGAGGAAGAGATGGATAGATGGCAGTGTAAGAATACATTCAACAACATAAAGAGCAATATGGCACCACCAGAAATTAGTGGTTCTACAACAGCAAGACCTGAATACCCAAATTCAGAGGAAGCAGATGAAAACAACCTTAAAAATAACTTTATGAAGATGATAGAGGCCCTTAAAGAGGAAGCGAAAAATTCCCTTAAAGAAATGGAGGAAAAGACAAAAAAAAAAAAAAAAAAAAAAAAAAAAACCAAACCAAAAAAAGGAAGAAATGAATAAGTCCCTTAAAGAAAGCCAAGAGAAAACAATAAAACTGATAAAGGAAACAGTTCAAGACTTGAAAATTGAAACAGAAGTAATAAAGAAAATATAAACCAAGGGAATTCTGGAAATGGAAAATTCTGAGTAAATGAACAGGAACTACAGATGCAAGCATAACCAATAGAATACAAGAGATGGAAGAAAGAAGATCAGGTGCTGAAGATATGATAAAAGAAATAGATTCCTCAGTCAAAGAAAATGTTAAATCCAACAAGTTCTTAACATAAAACATCCAGGAAATCTGAAAGACCAAACCTAAAAATAATAGGGATAGAAGAGGGAGAAGAATTCCAGCTCAAAGGCACAGAAAATATATTCAACAAAATCATAGAAGAAAACTTTTCCAACCTAAAGAAGGACAAGCCTGTGAAGGTACAAGAAGCTTACAGAACACCAAATAGACTGGACCAAGAAAATAAATTCTCCTTGCCACATAAAAATCAAAACACTAAATGTACAGAATAAAGAAAGAATATTAAGAGTTGCAAAGGAAAAAGACCAAGTAACATTTAAAGGCAGACCTATCTAATCACACTCAACTTCTCAATGGAAACTCTGAAAGCCAAAAGGTCCTGGACAGACATTCTGCAGACACCAAGAGATCACAGATGCCAGCCTAGACTACTATACCCAGCAAAACTTTCAATCACCATAGACAGAGAAAACAAGACATTCTATGACAAAACCAGATTTAAACAATAACTGTCCACAAACCCAACACTACAGAAAGTACTAGAAGGAAAACTCCAACCCAAAGCAGTTAGCTACACACACAAAAACACAGCCAGTAGATAACCTCACACCAGCAAATCCAAAAGAAGGGAAGCACACACAAACTACCACCACCACTAAAAAAAAAACCAAAAATAACAGGAATTAACAACCACCTGTCATTAATATCTCTTAATATCAATGGAATCAATTTACCTATAAAAAGACAGCAGAGGCTAACAGAATGGGTATGAAGAAAACAGGATCCATCCTTCTGCTACATTCAAGAAACACACCCTTCAACCTCAAAGACAGACATTACCTCAAAGGAAAGGATTGGGAAAAGATTTTCCAATCAAATTGATCTAAGAAACAAGCTGGTGCAGCTATCCTAATATCAAACAAAACAGACTTCAAACCAAAATCAATCAAAGGAGATGGAGAAGGACATTTCATATTCATCACAAGAAAAACCCATCAAGATGAAGCCTCAATTCTGAACATCTATGCTGCAAACACAAGGGCAACTACATTTGTAGAAGAAACATTACTAAAGCTCAAATCACACATCAAACCCGACACACTAAGAGTGGGAGATGTCAACACCCTACCTTCATCACTGGACAGGTCTACCAGACAGAAACTTAAGAGAGAAGTAAGGAAACTAACAGATGTTATGACTCAAATGAACTTAACAGACACCTGTAGAACATTTCAGCCAAACACAAAAGAATATACCTTCTTCTCAGCATCTCATGGAACCTTCTCTAAAGTTGACCACATACTCAGTCACAAAGCAGACCTCAACAGATAAAAAAAAAAAAATTGGAATAATCTCCTGTATCTTGTCAGATCACCATGGCTTAAAGATAGAATTCAATAACACAAATTTCAAAAAGCCTACAAACTCATTGAAATTGAACAAAGCTCAGCTGAATCACCACTGGATCAAGGAAGAAATAAAGAAAAAAATTAAAGACTTCATAGAATTCAATGAAAATGAATGCACAGCATATCCAAACTTACAGGACACTATGAAAGCAGTACTAAGAGGAAAGTTCATAGCACTAAATGTCTACAAAAAAAAGTGGTGACTTAACAGCACACCTGAAAGCTCTAGAACAAAAAGAGCAAACTCACCCGGGAGGAGTAGATGAAAGGAAATAATCAAACTGAGGGCTGAAATCAGTAAAATAGAAACAAAAAGAACAATACAAGGAGTCAATGAAATAAAGAGTTGGTTCTTCGAGAAAATCAACAAGACAGACAAACACTATCCAAACTAACCAAAAGGGAGAGTGCTGTGGATATCGCTTTATATAAATAAAGCACTGATTGGCCAGTGACCAGGCAGGAAGTATAGGCGGGACAAGGAGAGAGGAGAATTGAGGAAGGAGGAAGGAAAGGGAGACCAGCTGGAGCCACTGCCAAGACAAGGAAGACGTAAAGTACCGGTAAGCCACGAACCACGTGGCAAAGTAAAGATTAATAGAAATGGGCTGAATATAAGAGTGAGAGCTAGACAATGATAGGCCTGAGCTAATGGCCAAGCAGTTTAAATAACGTAAGAGTCTGTGTGTTTGTTTTATAAGTGGGCTCCGGGACTGGCAGGACTTGGCGGTGGGACCTGGAGAAAAATTCTCCAGCTACAGGAGAGAGAGAATATTCAAATTAACAAAATCAGAAATGAAAAAGGGGGATATAACAACAGACACTGAGAAAATTCAGAGAATCATTAGGTCATACTCCATAAATCTGTACTACACAAAACTGGAAACGTAAAAAAAAAAAAAAAAAAAAAAATGGACAATTTTCTAGGTAGGTACCATCTACCAAAATTAAGTGAAGATCAGATAAACAATTTAAATAGACCTATAACCCCTAAGGAAATAGAAGCAGACATCAAAAGTCTCCCAACCAAAAAAAGCCCAGGGACAGATGGTTTCAGCATAGAATTCTACCAGAATTTCAAAGAAGAGCTAATACCAATACTCTTCAAATTGTTCCACACAATAGGAACAGAAGTAACTTTGCCAAACTCTTTTTACAAGGCTACAGTTATTCTGATACCCAAACCACACAAAGATACAACTAAGGCAAAGAATTAAAGACCAATCTCCCTCATGAACATTGATGCAAAAATACTCAATAAAATACTGGCAAACCAAATCCAAGAACACATCAAAAAAGAAAAAAATCATCCACCATGATTAAGTAGGCTTCATCCCAGAGATACAGGGATGGTTCAACATATAAAAATCAGTCAATGTAATCTACCACATAAACAAACTGAAAGAAAAAAAAAACCACATGATCATCTCATTAGATGCTGATAAAGCCTTTGACAAAATCCAACACCCCTTCATGATAAAGGTCTTGGAGAGATAAGGGATACAAGGAACATACCTACACTCAATAAAGGCAATATACAGCAAGCCAAAAACCAACATCACACTAAATGGAGAGAAACTCAAAGTGATTCCAGTAAAATCAGGAACAAGACAAGGCTGTCCATATATATTCAGTATAATACAAGGAACTCCTACAGCTGATAAACACCTTCAGCAATGTGGCAGGATACAAGCTTAACTCAAAAAAATCTTTAGCCCTCCTATATTCAAATGATAAATGGGCTGAGAAAGAAATCAGAGAACCAACACCCTTTACAATAGCTACAAATAACAAAATATCTTGGGGTAACTCTAACCAAGCAAGTGAAAGACCTGTATGACAAGAACTTTAAGTCTCTGAAGAAAGAAATTGAAGAAGATATCAGAAAATGAAAAGATCTTCCATGTTCTTAGATAGATAGGATCAACATAGTGAAAAATGGCAATCCTACCAAAAGCAAGCTACAGATTCAATGAAATCCCCATCAAAATCCCAATGCTGTCCTTCATAGACCTCAGAAGAACAGTACTCAACTTCATATGGAAAAAAAAAACCAAAAAACCCAGGATAGCTAAAGCAATCATATACAATAAAGGAACTTCTACAGGCATCACCATCCCTGACTTCAAGCTCTATTATAGAGCTATAGTAATAAAAACAGCTTGGTATTGGCATAAAAACAGACCTGTCAATTAATGGAATCAAATTGAAGACCCTGACATTAATCCACATATCTATGAACACCTCATTTTTTACAAAGAAGCCAAAACTGTACAATGGAAAAAAGAAAGGATCTTCAACAAATGGTGCTGGCATAACTGGATGTCAAAATGTAGAAGATTGCAAATAGATTCATATCTGTCACCATGCACAAAACTCAAGTCCAAGTAGATCAAAGACCTCAACATAAATCCAGTTACACTGAACTTGATAGAAGAGAAAGTAGGAAGTAGCCTTGAATACAATGGCATAGGAGATCACTTCCTAAATATAACACCAGTAGCACAGACACTGAGAGCAACAATTAATAAATGGGACTTCCTGAAACTGAGAAGCTTTTGTAAAGCAAAGGATATGGTCAATAAGACAAAATGACAGCCCACAGAATGGGAAAAGATCTTCACTAATTCTGCATCTGACAGAGGGCTGATGTTCAAAATATATAAATAACTCAAGAAACTAGATCTCAAAATACCAAAAAAAAAAAATACAATTTAAAAATGGGGTACTGATCTAAACAGAGAATTCTCAACAGAAGAATCTCAAATGGCCAAAAGACATTTAAGGAATTGCTCAACATCCTTAGTCTTCAGGGAAATGCAAATCAAAATGACACTGAGATACCATCTTACACCTTTCAGAATGGCTAAGATCAAGAACACTGATGACAGATTATGTTGGAGAGGATGTGGAGCAAGGGGAACACTCCTCCACTGTTGGTGGGAATGCAAACTTGTACAGCCACTCTGGAAATCAGTATGGCAGTACCTCAGAAAATTGGGAATCAATCTATCTCAAGACCCAGCAATACCACTTTTGGGCTTATACTCGAAAGATGTTCAATCATACCACAAGGACACTTGCTCAATGTTCATAACAGCATTATTCATAGTAGCTGGAATCTATAAACAACCTAGATGCCCCTCAACCAAAGAATGTATAAAGAAAATGTGGTACATTTACACAATGGAGTATTACCTAGAGGTAAATCACAATGACATTATGAAATTTGTAGTCAAATGGATGGAACTAGAAAAAAAAATCCTGGGTGAGGTAACCCAGACCCAGAAAGATAAATGTGGTATGTACTCACTCATATGTGGATATTAGATGCAAAGCAAAGGATAACCAGGATATAATTCACAACTCCAGGGAAGCTAGGTATAAGGAGGACCCTAAGAGGGACAGACATAGATCACCCCAGGAAGGGGAAATAGTTAAGATCTCCTAGGTAAACTAAGAAGGGGGAGTAGAAGTGAGGGGATGGGGTGGGGAACATGAGGGATCTAGATGGTTGAGTTGAGGGAGGGAAGGAGAGGGAGAGCAATGAAAGAGATATCTTGATAGAGGGACTCATTATGGGCAAGGGAGAAACCTGGTGCTAGGGAAATTCCTAGGATCCCACAAGGATGGCCCCAGCTAAGATTCCTAGTAACAGTGGAGAGGGTACCTGAACTAGCCTTCCCCTGTAATCAGATTAGTAAATACCCTAATTGTCATCATAGAACCTCTATCCAGTAACTGACGGAAGCAGATGCAGAGATCCACAGCCAAGCACTGGGCTCAGCTCCTGGAGAGCAGTTGTGAAGAGAAGGAGGAGGGACCATATCAGCAATGGGGGGTCAAGATCATGATAGGAAAATGCACAGAGACAACTGACCAGAGCTAAGTAAGGTAATGAACTCTGGACCTGCATGAGACTAAAATAGGCCCTCGGAATGTAGGTGACAGTTGCGTGGCTTTATCTGTTTGTGGGGCCCCTAGCAGTGGGATCCAGACTTGTCCCAGGTGTATGAACTGGCTTTTTGGAGCCCATCCCCTATGGTAGGTTACCTTGCTCAGCCTTGATGCAAGGGAAAGGTGCTAGGCCCTGCCTCAACTTGGTATGCCAGACTTTGTTGACGATCCAAGGGAGGTCTTACCACTTCTGAGGAGTGGATGAGGGGTGGGATGGGGGGAAGCTGGGAAGGACAGGAGAAGGGGAGGGAGGGGAGCCTGGGGATGGTATGTAAAATGAAAAAAACATTTTTAAATTAGAAAAGAAACAAATGTGGCATAAGCAAATGTAACACATCTTTACATAGTTAAAGTATTCCACAACATATGAAAATAAAATATTAAGGGTCTTTAAGATGTGGGTCAAATTTTCTCATTGTTCCAGAGAGAAATCCAGGCCAGACTGTAGCATTGTAAATTATGTTTTATATTACAGAGACCCAACTGCCATTATAGAATGAAAACAGTAAGATGGTACACAAATCAGCACATTTATGTTAGTAAAACCTCAACTGTTCAAAGGTATCTTATGCTGAACTAAATTTGCTTGATGGATCGTAGATACCACCCTGAATTGAAGCCTTGTATAAGTCAAGCATCTGTGTATAACACGCAGCACAACAGGCCTGAGATCTGGAAGGCAGTGTTAGCTAAATTTGTATTTTTCAAAATATATTTCTTTATTGAGAGGAAAGTCAGAAATTATTGCCCTTCCAAACCATACTCTAGAATCTAGGAATTTTTGACATAGCTAACTCAGCAATGAGTTATAAACATTAGAAAGATCTTAACCACAGGGCAGTGGCCATCTCCCATGAAACTGATGACCTACAGAACCACAATCAGGAGCTGAGTAAGTGTTGCTTTAACTAACTGTATTTGGAAATAGTGTTTAATGAAGCAAAAATAAGATGAAGTATAGAGTACACTATTCTCAAAGCATTAAATTGGTAACACGATATGTTTTACATGACAACAAAACATATATGCAAGTCAGAATTCCTATTGGCAGCAACATTCACAGGGCCTCACTATAGGTGGGTACCTGCTTAAGGACCCAAAGGAACCAAAAGAGTCATGACACTTGCTCTCAGAAAAGTTCACTTTTGTTATGTTCGATCATGACCATCAATAAGAACTCCTTTTCAAGCTGGGCTTGATGGAGCATGTTTTTTTTTTTTTTTTTTTTTTTTTTTTTTTTTATTTTCGTACAGGGGAGAGCGCGAACGCAGTCCCCCACTACCACAAATTATGCAGTCGAGTTTCCCGCATTTGGGGAAATCGCAGGGGTCAGCACATCCGGAGTGCAATGGATAAGCCTTGCCCTGGGAAAACCACCTTCGTGATCATGGTATCGATGGAGCATGTTTTTAATTCCAGCACTTAGAGCAGAGGCAGACAGATCTCTGTGATTTCAAGACCAAACTGGTCGACATAGTGAGTTTTGGGGAGAGCCATGGCTACATAGTTAGACCCTGTCTCAAAAAAAGGGGGGTGGGGTGGGGGGAGGGGGACTATTTTCCATTCATAGAGAATAATAAGTTTCTAGAACTGTCTAGTCTTATCAAAGGCTAACCTTTCACTGTGATAAAAAAACAAACAATCAGAAAAATCAAGAAAAAATGCTAAAAGACCATTTAAACAAGACTAACTGGAAACTGGTGTCATTATCAGTTTTTAGGAAATAGAGACCATTGGGATCCCTCTTCTTTTCCTGGTTGCTTATAGACACAGAGTTTTGCTGCAGACAACCCCCAACACACACACACACACACACACACACACACACACACACACACACACACACACACACACACTTTGTTTTGTTTCAGTTTTTGCTGTTTGTCACTAATTTTTCTCTTTTGAACAATTTCTCTCATCATGTAGTCCTGGTGAGGCTTTAAATTTTTTTTCCTGAGACTGCTTCAGGCCAGAGCTGTAGGTATGTGAGACTTGAGCCTTCTCTGAGGTGCTTTGGCAGGCCTCCAGCCCCTTGAAATGCAGTTCTGTTCTTATGATGTCATAGTTTCCATTCTCAATCCTGGCTTCAGGATTTTGTTTTATAAACATCTGATGTTCAATTTGAAATGAATATAAAATTTAAGCAACTTACAAACAACAAGATCACTGTGTATATAATAAAAGCCTAAAATGCATTTTTGTCTGTGATTTTAAGTTAAATGTTAAGAAAGCCAAATGTCTTCATCCTTTCCAATGATTAAAAATGACCTAATAACTATCTTATTAAAATATGTTATACAAACTACATAAATATTAAATAACATAACCATCTATTAGAATTTTCACTTATTCATGCAACACATTGTCAATGGAGATTAATCCAATGTGTCTGGGTATTTTAAAGGCATGTCCTAGGAGGAGAAGCACAATAATACTACGTTTCCAGTATTCTACTGATTTCTCACTTGCCCTCCCCCTCAAAAAACATTTTAAATGTCATCCCCACAGACGAGGACTTAGACTATCAGTCCTGGGTACACACTAGGACAAAGCACTCTGGAATCAAATTCCATTAACTATTCAGCATGTGAATCATTTTATTGACCAATGATGTATTCATTGGTTCACATGAGTTCAATTTTGCATTTTGCTTACTATTTTCTTTTTACTGCAAATGGATGGATTTTATCATACAGTATATTCTGATTATGGTTTTCTCTATCCCAATTCCTCTAAGATCCTTACCATCTTCCCTCCCAACCAAATCCATACCCTCTTTCTATCTTTAGAAAACAGACATCTAAAAGTAATAATAAGCTGAAACAAAAACAAACCAAAATAAGATAAAACAAATGAACAAACAGAGAAGAGCCAAAGAGAAAGCACAAGAAACAAATATGAGACACACATGTCCATACACACAGAAATTCCATGAAAACATAAGACCAGAAGTCCTAATATATACACAGAAGACCTGGAAGGTGTTTAAGAAGAAAGGAGCTGAAAGAGAAGAGAAGTGAAGAGAAGAGAAGAGAAGAGAAGAGAAGAGAAGAGAAGAGAAGAGAAGAGAAGAGAAGAGAAGAGAAGAGAAGACCCCCTGATCAAACGCTATAGGACAAATAACATGGAAAACCATTGTGTTTTTATGTGTTGCCCATCTACTGCTAGGCATGGGGCCTCCCTTAGGAGGGGTTTGTATACCCAGTGAGACTTCATTGAAGACAACTAATTTTTCCTTTGTGAGTGGTAATCAGTTGGGTTACAGATTGGTGTTGGTGTTCACTTACCCTCTCAGTGCTGATACCCCCTCTCACTTAGATGTGTGCAGCAGGCCCTCTGCATGCTGCCACAGTCTCTTCGAGTTCATATGTGCATCTTTCTTGGTGTGTCTAGAAGGTCTTGTTTCCTTGGTGTCCTCCATCCTTGTTGGCTCTTACAATATTTCCACCTCCTTTTCCATGGGTTTTCCTGAGCCCTGAGGGGAGGGGTATGATCCATACATCCCATTTGGGATGCTCCAAGATCTCTATCTCACTCCCTGCACATTGTCTAGTTGTGAGTCTCTTGGCCAAAGGTGCTCAATTAGATATAACCAATTCTCAGATCTGGAGGCTTTATTTGGTGACAAGAGATGTCCATTTTGGGCTTGGCTTCCCATTATTTGATGATCCCATTCAGATTTCTTTCATACATGTATATATTTTAGGTGGCTTTAAGATTCACATGTTTCATTTTAGTTTATTATAGATAAATGGTCTGAGCTCATAAAAAGACAAATCCAGTGTGATAAATTTTCTAATTTTGAAGAAGTACTAAACTAAGATGCCTCAATCAACCCTCAGACCTAAAAACTGTCTGTTTTGTTGCATACATTGTTTCATAATCTCAACTTTTTTATTTGACTTTTTTTGTTTTGTAATAATAAACACTTTTTCTTTTAAAATGAAAAAAAAATTAATCTGGAGTTAGTGAATCCCAGTCTTGTAAGATGAACCAGCCAGAGAATGTCATTATTCATACAATGAATTAACAGAAATTATATCAGGGGTAATAAGGATACTGGGATTTAGTGGTCACTTAGAAAGACGAGGTATCCATAGTGAAGAAGCCAAGAAACCTGAAGAATAACTGAGTTACTGCTTTAAGCAAACTCTTAATTCATGAGGAGTAACCCTGAGGACAGCTTGGCAGTGCTAGGGCTGGAAGTACAAACCTAGAACATGCAGCCTAGCACAGCATGAAGGGTGACTCCAGGCCTTCTTCAGGAGATCATCGTACAGGAGTCTGACTCCTGCCTATAGCAGAACCCCAAGTTTTGTCATGAAGGATTCATACACATAGTGTGTATATATAATTTGTATATATATTTACAATAACAATGGCTATATAGATAAAATAAATCACCCCAAAAGGTATAGTGTGTAATTAGAATTTATTTACCCAGAATTTTGGATTTTGTCAAATTGTTTCACCTTCGAAGAAAAGGGCACTGTACCTTTCCTGGATTGCGAAGGCCACTTCAGGGATGGTGTCATATTGTCCTGGCCTCAGAAGATGCCTTTTGATAAAGCCATAACCACACTTGTTTTGACAAGAATCAGTAGTCCTTTGTTTCGTGTCCTGTCTGTCCTGTTTGTCAGCAGTTGATTCGAGGATGCTTTGTTGTCCAGTGGCTAACTTTTGCCACAATGAAAGTTAACTCCAATTGCAGTTTTTTCAATGCCCATATTTTCTCTGAAGTAGATTGGTATGCCAACATGTCTCATAGTCATAACAAAAAAGAAAAATTTTCTAAGTTATTAAAACATTTTAAATGCCATATTCTGTAGATCTCTGAAGGGTTTGAAGATAACCTGTCTATCTAAAATATATCTACTCAATCTTGAAAACATACCTAATATAACTACATGAATTACTTTAGGAAGCCATAAATACTGTCATTCTCAAACAATGAGAAACAAGCTGGTGACCACAGAAATGTACTAAATATTTTCCAGAACTACTTTTATCTGTGGGATTGTACCAGTAACAGTATACAACTCCTAGAATTTTAGAGATTACAATAATATATAAAGTAAGTTGAGGTGCTTAAAACAGTGCATAGAATACCCAACTATCCAATAAATGATGACAATATTTATTACTGTGATAATGATGAAGATATTTCAGTATCCAATTTTGGGCTCATGCCATACCTCAAATGCATCTATATTTTATTTTTCAGTCAAAGTAGAGAGGGAAGGAAAGCATAAAAGTAATTAAAGAAAGAATTACGAAAGAAGAAAGGATGAGGAAGGATAGAATGGAATTATTTAATACAATTGTTGGGTCAAAATATGCTCTCTTTTTATTTATGAACAATATAGATGCAAAAAGTATTATTGCTAAACTACTTACAACACTGTGAGCTTTATATAGAAAAAGATGGATCTTTTATTTTTTCTGTCAATAGTTGACTTTAAGTAGTCAAAATATGCAATGAACAAACAGTTTGTTGAATTTCAGTTTTCTAAAATGGACAAAGGACTTCTTCATGATGTCAATGGAGTATAAAACTTAATAGTAAAATGAATAAATAGCTCCTGCATGACTGTGTCAGGCATAGCTGTAGACTATTCAGCAGTATTATCAAATGAATATTACAATAATTGATAGCAATATTCAAACAGAAAAGAGAGGCAAATATTTATAATGGATACAAGTATAAAACAATATGTATATTAATACCAATAAGATTCTGGCTTTTCTCCTCTGTTGGCAGGAAATTAGCCATATTATAAGTATGAGAATTATGTATTTTTAGACACCAGAACTTTAAGAGAGATTGGCAGGAAAGGAATTAATACAATATAAAAAGTGTAATTTTCAATGGTTGAAGACACCACACAATCATAGCTTTCATGGTTTCATGCAAGCTGCCAAGAAAAGGAAACAAATCTACAGTCCTACTCGACTGCAACATCTCTGAACTACAAAGACCAGCATGCCAAGATATGCATGAAGGTGCAATAAGTGGCACTTCCGTGTCAGGGACAACCAAAAGATAGATGTCACACTGGACTTCAACCAAACTCAACAGGAGAGAAATCATGCCTGGTTCTTAAAACCTACCCAGCTTCCCTGGGCTAGTGAGATAAGGGACCTCATGGGGAAAAAAATCAACCACTCCCACTTTGCTAGATCAGGGTAATTCCTCACTACTTTCTAAACCTTATCGTTACACCCACAGATAAGTGTAGCCACCCCTTTTCAAAGAAGCCTGTTTTTTACAGCAAATGGAGACTATCACAGAAAACCTTCCAAGATGACACAATGCAGAAATCAATGTATCACGGAGAACCCAGCCACAGTGAAAACATCTACTTTACAGTTCCTGCATCTATGGCCCAGGGAACATTGTGGGAGTGGGTGTTGATTATAAGATCCAGAATACCAGAAAGTCTGGTGTGAGGCAGTCAGGCTTAGAGAGGGCTGCATAAACAAGACTGGATGGATGACACTATCAATGAACTTGTCAATGTGGATGGAGGAAAATCTCAGAGGGTCCCATCCATAGACAAAGAATTACAGGCAGCTAATGACTACTGGAAGAAAGAGAATTAATGTCTCCCTGGGATGGGCCACTTCTATTTATTTTCCAATACAGAATGGTCAGCTTTAAAAACAACAAAAATATATGTATTCATATAATAATAAAAAAGAGGATATCAGTGAGGATGGGGAGGACTTGAGGGAAAGGCTGGAGGGAGAAAAAGGAGGGAAAGGTGATGCAATTCTATTTATACATAACATAGTTATATAGAATATGTGCTATATTATGTATAATGTATTCTATGTATTACATATACCATGTTATATAAACTATATATAGCATATACAATAATTACGTGCTATGGATATGATATATCATATATGATGTATATTTTATATATGCCATATAGCATACATTATATATATTTATATATATATAATTTACAAACCATTGTTTATTATCTTCCCATTTTTCCATTTAATAACAGAAAGAAGAATGCATTTAATCAGAATATATAGAACCAAGGTGACTAAAAATTGTGAATTCCTGTTGTGCTTAACCAAATGTAATTTATCTGGAAAATCAATCCTTGCAGAATGTTCCTCTCTCAGAAACCATAGACAGACCATGTAGTTTACATTTCAATATAATGATAGTGAACAGAAGCTACATTAAAATAATATTTTGTTTTTTTTCTATTGTCCTTAAAGTAAATACATCATCTTTATCATTTTTAATGGGAAATACAGAGCCCTACACAACTTCATAAAGGACTCAGTTTCTTGTATTACTCATAACCATTACATAAACTCTGGGAAGTGGGAATCTGTGATGTGGTAAATTGGCTCAAGAGTAAACACTGACCAGGGATTTGGCTATTTCTTTCTTCTGTTTTCAGAAGACAGGCTCTGTCTTTTATGTTTTCTCCCTAAGCTGCTCAGTTACTTTGCAGCCACTCCTCTTGGCTCCTAACAACAAGAAAATGTCATAAATCCCAAAGACACAGCTGCACCTAGTTACTGTGCTGTAGGCATGGACACATATCAAGTCAACACCTAGTTAAAAAGTGAAATCATAAAGAAGAACCCTCAAGTCCTGTGTTTGGAAATGACTAAAAAAAATTACTACTGCATATTATATCTGCATAATGTGAGGAGAAGAATGGGAGATATTGACTATGAACATAGGCACATACTTAACGGGAGAGTGATCCTGTTCCTCCATCCTGCAAGGCCCCAAAGAATAACAGCAAGGCAACAGTGCAGCTTGTTAAGCATTTTCTCTGATAAATATAAACTTATTTTATTTATAAAAGAAAATGAATTTCTGTGTCCTGGGTAAGCTTCTTGTCTTCAAAAGTTTTTTAGTTTCACATTATCCTAAATAACTTAAAGCTAGATATTTCTATATGTCAGTTTTAGATACCAAAACGGACTATTCACCAAGTCATGTATTTGCAGAACACCGAAAGAGGCATGCGATCTCAGTCACAGTTACCATAAGATGATCTTACGTGTAAAATATATATGAAATACAAAGAGCTCATATATATTTTAATTACACATCATATTATAAACAATATGTATATATCTCTCATTATTTCATGCATTCATTGTCACTACGTTTTGATAAAACCCCATACACTTGTTATTCACTATTGGCTCTGAATTCCTTATCTTTTGTGGAATTTATTGCTCATGTTCATTATAAAACCAAAGATAAGTCAAACCTCATTTGTTTATAGTTTCCCATCATTCCAACTGTAGACTACATCCCTAGGCAAACAAATACCAAAGAGTGATAGAATTACAACCATTTACTGTCCAACAACATGGTGTTAAAGAAATTTTCTAATGATACCTTCTTCCCAGGCAGCAGAGAAGCACAAGATTATCTTTATGGACTCCAGATGTGCTGTCAAATCAAAAGCATCCCTCGCATTATTCAATGTATGATTCACTAGTTTCCACATTTATCTAGCAGAACAAAACTTGACCAAGCATTATACAAGATGTCTTCTTTCTGAGATGTTAAAACGTTCAGCAGCTGCTTGTTAATGGATTTTATAGGCAAGACATACACTGTCTGTACCGACCCAAGGAATCTTCCTAAGTCCATCACATAAGCCTTTTGAGATAAGTTTCTTGACACATACTATTATCCCAGGGAAGAGCTTCATCTACGTGTCTAAAGTGGCATGTACTCCTCCTGCAGATATGTTTAGAAAGGATTTGAATTTGAAGCATAAATTTATTTGACATCGTTTATAATTCTGTTTTAAGAACCAGTTAAGCTGTGTAAGCACTTCTTTCTGATATGGAAAAGAGAATGTATACTCCCATTTTGATAAACCTTAGATTTCCTAGGGAAAGAATGCAAAATATTTGTTAAATTTTCCAAATATTACAGCTCCTTGCCAAACTCTAAATGGAGGAGGCAGGAATGAACTATTGGAAACGTATATATGATCATTCCATTAGCAGACGTGAAAGGACTTGATAATATCAGAGTTTGGAAACTGAGATTTAATCTCACATATTTTCACAGTGACACATTCCTCATTGGCAAGGTATAGGAGAATGAGAATATTATTTTATTAATGGTTAATCACTGGAGAATAATGCACACACTCTTTCTTATCTGCCTCATTTTTAAGCAAACCATTCCTTCCACAATATTGCCTATTGTTGCTTTATGTATAATAAAATGAATTCAAAATTTATTGGTTGTTTATTATGGCCTCTTCAAATATAGTTTTTAAAAATCAATTGTACTTTCTAAAATCAAAACTATGAGTTACTATTTATAGTCAGCAGGTATCCAGAATAAAAATAAAATGGAAAATTATACTGAAATTAGAACATTCTTAAAATTCCCATTTTACAGAGGATATAAAAAGGACATGACATTATGGCAAATAGTTTGATAGCACATGACTATTTTAAATGTGTATTTTCCATAAACCAGCCATTTATTTTGTATTTATTCCAAAACAAATCAAGTTATTATTAACTTGAGAGGCTTGAGGAACGACTACGAAATTAATAAAGCACACATCTAGTGTTACTCATGGCAACACTTTTAGAAATGATTAGTTCATAAAGGCTCTGATATTATGAATAAATTTATCCCTTGATGAATGTATAATGCAATAGCATTATTAGGAGGTGAAACATAGTTAAAGAAGGTGGCTCACTGAGTTGTGTTCTTGAATACTACATCTTTCTCTGGCCTTTTCCTGTATCCTTTTCTCTATATTTCCTGTCTGACAAGAGCTGAAGGGTTCCTTTGTCTCAAATATATGTTACTTATGATGTTTGTCTTAAACTCTTAAAACTAGTAACCATAGACCAAATCCTTTAAATCAGTAAGTGAAAATAACTCTTTCCTCCCCTAAATAATCTCTGTAAAGTCACTTAATAAGCCATAGGATTGAGCAATTCTATCCACACATTGTTGTGTGACTTTTTCTTGGGAAGACATGAACCAATATCTATTATTGCAGAGAGGGCACTTACTGCACACAAAAAGAGATGATTCTATAAAAATATAGCTTTATTGAGATTATTTGCATGATTGTGGATGACAGGTACCTTATAGAAACATGGATGAGTCAAAGTCAGTTGCATTACAGAAAATCCTACTCCAGCATGGTTGATAACTCATGAAGGTTGCATCTATGAGGTGACCTGCACAATTTTTAGGCAGTTTAGCCCATTTTTTACCTGCTCTTGGGACCCTTTTCCTCCTAATGGGTTGTCTCATCCAGCCATGATATGAAGGCTAATGCTGGAAAGGATGTGGAAAAGGGGAACACTCCTCTATTGCTGGTGGGATTCCAAACATGTACAACCACTATGAAATCAATATGGTGTTTTTTTTTAATCTAGGAATTAATCTAACTCAAGATCCAGCTATACCATTCTTGAACATATACCCAAGGTTGCTCTATCCTACCACAAAGACAATGTTCATAGCTGCTTTATTCATAATAACCAGAAACTGGAAACAACCTAGATGTCCCTCAACTGAAGAATGGATAAAGAAAATCTTGTACATTTACACAATGGATTATTATTCAACTGTTAAAAAATGACATCACAAAATTTGCAGGCAAATAGATGGAACTAAAAAAAAATCATGCTAAGTGAAGTAACCCAAACCGGAAAGGCAAACACTGTATGTACTCACTTATAAGTGGATATTTGCGAATTTTATACTATAAAATAGAAAGTTAAGGAACACTTCCTAATTGTTTTTTACAAAGTCATATTGTCCTGATATCAAAACCATACAAAGACCCACCAAAGAAAGAAAATTATAGATCAATTTGCCTTATAAACATAGATGCGAAAATTATAAATAAAATACTTGCAAACCCAACATAAGAATGTATCAAAAAGACTATTCACTATGATCAAGCAGGGTTCATCCTAAAGATGCAAGGATAGTTCAATACACTTAAAGAGATAAATGTAATCCGCCACATAAACAGACTGAAATACAAAAGCCACATGATCGTCTCATTAGATGCAGAAAAAGCCTTTGACAAAATCCAACACCCCTTCATGATAAAAGTTCTGGAGAGGCTAGGGAAACAAGGGACATACTTCAACCTGACAAAAGCTATTTACAGCAAGCCCACAGCCAACATCAACCCAAACAGAAAGAAACTCTTGACAAAATCAGGAAAAAGACAGGGATGTCCACTCCACTACAACCTCTCTGTTCTAACCCTCTAATCCACTGCTTACAGATACCTCCCTTTCTACTTCAGCTTCACTCACTGGAAACACAACTCTTGGTTCAGACCCAGGGTACTCCTAGCACTGTTATTCTTGTCTCTCCAGGTTAATCAGTTACCTACACTTAGGATCCTCTCTTTCTGGCACCCTCAATTCTCTGAATCACGTCTCTGTTGTTAATAGAACCCCTCAGCTCTTTCCTGATGAACTTCTCAGCCTTTTCTTGTAGCTCACCTCTAGTCCTTTCTGTCACCCACCAACCTGCAGAAGTACTCTCTAGCAGCCAAACCACAGCCACCACAATTTCCTAAGAGCCAAATGGGGTAATATAAACTAAAGAACAAAAGACCCACCCAACAAAAACAATACCAGATAACAGCATCTAGAATCATCACCATCCCAAACCCAGATGCAGAGACACCAGCACAAAACTACAATCATTAGCACCCCAAACGATTATGTCTCCAGCAAAATCCAGTAGCTCTACTACGACAGGTCCTGAGAAATGCAATATAGCTGAAGTACAAGATAAATAGCCATTATGAATATATTTATTTACCTTAAAGAGAAAAAGATTTTATACAATACCTATCGAAATTCCAACACAGGTTTTCACAGAAATTGAAAGGACAACTTCCATTTTCATAAGGAAACACACACACACACACGCACACGCACACGCACACGCACACGCACACGCACACGCACACGCACACGCACGCACGCACTCGCATGCACAGGATAGCTAAAACAATCCTGACTGATATAAGGAGTGCTAGAAGGTTACCACCCCCAATTTCAGATTGTACTATGGAGCTATAGTAATAAAAATCAGCAGGTACTGACAAAAAAGAAAAAAGAAAGAAAAAGAAAAACCAGACACAACTGGGAAAGGACACTATTTTCTACAAATGAATCTGCTCAAACTAGATGGCTGCATGCAGAAGAATGCAAACAGATCCATACTTATCATTCTGCATAAAAAATGATTCTAAATGGGTGAATAACCCAAAAATGAGGCTAGATACCCTGAATCTGATAGAAAAGAAAATAGGTAAAAGTTTGGCTCATTGGAACAAGAATGACTTTCTGAAAAGGACACCAATAGCACAGACACTAAGAAAAACAATTGATAAATGGAACCTTATAAAACTGAAAATCTTTCTGCATGGCAAAGGCCACCATCATGCAGGTAAAGTAGCAGGCTATGGAATGGTGAAAGATCTTAACCATTTGTCCATCCAATAGAAGAATAATATCTAAAATACAGATAATTTAAAAAAGCTGGATATCAAGAAAACAAATAACCTAATTAAAAATGGGGCACAGAACTAGACAGAGAATTTTCAAATAGCTGAGAAAGACAACAAAATGTTCAAAATCCCTAGTCATATCTAGAGTGATATAATTTGTCTTCTAAGCATTGCTGCTCTTAATGTGCAACTGTTTATGCATCCATCAGAGTTTCTGTATTATGTAAGAATACTGTACCACACTGGGTAATGCTAACTATGTTAATCAAAACAGCGTCTGATTTGGAAGCAATGGATAGATAGATAGATAGATAGATAGATAGATAGATAGATAGATAGACAGATTGATCTATGATATCAAGTTTGAATGAAAAATCTCTTTCTTTGAGTACCCTAAAACACTTGAGATATCAAGGTAGAGGCATAAGAAAATGAGCAGAGGAATCCAGACTGTAAATAGTTTTGCTGTTACAATATGAATATGTGTGAATTCTTTGAAGAACAGACAGTACATATTTTACATTAATCATGTATACAACCAGTAAATTAAAATTGTATGCATGGCATGGCATACTCTCATGCTATAGAATTTAAACACAGCTTCTAAATCTCGTGTCTTAAAACTGGATTTGGTAATTTGAGGAGCAGAATGAGAAAATGACCCAAGTAATATATTTCAAAAAATTGAAATTTAACAGATTCAAGAAGGCAAAGATTACTACTGGACATATGTGCATAAGTCTTCTTTGTAATCCTGAGGTACTGGGCCTGGATTCAAAAGTGGCTTTAAATTTGGTTAGATTGAAACTCCTGATACAGTTATCTGCAGAAACACTGAGAAAATGCTATGGGACAATCATTTTAATGGATATTGTCATGAATCCCACAGGATCAAAATGACAAATATTTTCTGTCTATCTCCTAACTCTTTTACTTCCATTCTCCTGTAGCTAGGGAATTCAACTCAGCATCTTAACACATGACCATACAGTTTAAAGATTACCACTTTTCAATGTTTTAAAAGAAGAAATTTGTATTTTAACAAGTTAATATCTAATAGTGACATCACCATAACTTAGTTTCATATGTGTGAAAAAGTTTCATGTGTCAAAATAAGTAAAATTACACAAGTCCCCTAAAAAGCCATTTCTGAATTTGTATTTTAAAGTACTAATTGCTACTCTTTGTTTTAACAAAAAATGCTACAAGGAAAAATAAAATTCAGGAAAATATGTAAATAATATTTAGATTATACTATTAACTATTTTAACTTTTTAAAGAATTTATTCTTTTTTTGTAGAAAAAGCAAAAGCTCTATTCCTAAAGACTCATTCATTTGACATTTTGTGGAGTCTTCATCACATTTTTAGCCCTTTTCAGCCTCACCGTCCTAATGACAGTGACAGGAACCATGACCTAGGAAGAGGTTTGAAATGGTAAAGCAATGGCTGCCAATCGTAATCAGAGCTAATGTCTCTTCCTGATAGTGTTCTTTAATTCCATTTGAAGAAATAAATCATATACACACTAGTGATGTGACGGGACTGTTGGGTGAAACTTTAATGTTTATTGTAGTCATGCAATTTCCAGGTTTATGAAGTCATCATCATTTTGAGATTTCCACATGCATAGTTGTTATCTGTTGCAGCAACTTGACTTGCTACCGCTATTCTTTAAATAAAATTATGTTCTCTCCAGAGCACACACTTCAAATGACTTGGTCTGTCAGTTAAAGGAAGTCTCTGAGTCAAACTGGCCTTGCTTCTATTGTAAGATGTAATGCTTGTAAGTTTAAACACAAAAGAAATCCTTAAAATAAATTTAAGAGATTACCCAACCATAAAAATCTGGTCCCTAACAACGACTGAAAACATTGCCATACCATGCAAGATTTATTGAAGCTGTTAATTGTGTGTGAGTGTTATCTAAAAGCACCATTCTAAAACTACTGATCACCACCATTGGTTTGTGTTTGTGTCACTGAAATGCTGTGATTTTTAATTGTCAGGAACAGAAGACAGGAGCAGGACATTCTGTTATCAAGATATTCTGTGTCTCTCTTATACCAGGTGTTTTCTCAGAAGATAAAAAAGTGCCGAAACAGATCAAGGTCAGGAAGCCCCAGGCTCTGCAATGTTCTTGCTTTTCATTTGGATGACCTAAGTAAGAACTTTGACCATTTGGCACCCTGCTTGTAAACCAACATGTGGGTTCCCATCCTGATCCGTTCTGAGAACGAGTGGAAAGTTTACTTCAACATCTACTATAAAGACTGTTTTCCTCTTAATGATATGGATATTTGGGGGGAAAGCTATGTGTGTAAGATAGATGTAAGGTATCTTATTTTGTAATATTTCGATTTTATATATATATATATATATATATATGTATGTATGTATGTATATGTATATTTTTCCTAGGTTATTCCCAAATGAAAAGAAATGAAACCAGATTCTTCAATAACATCAATCACAGGAATTTTAACTCACTAAAGCAAATAGATGCTTCCCTCCCCTCAAATCCCACCACAATATTATATATTATTTAAGTATTTAAGTATTTCTAGAGTGCTTATGACTATCTAGATCCCCAAGCTCAGGCTTTACTATATGGGGGACCATCAATATTGAGATCTTTATAGAATACTGTTTGTGTAATCATATCCACAGTAGAAATGGCTTGTTTTCTAAAATAAACATCAGTGTCTCTACCCTTTTTAGTACTGAGAATTGGACCCAAGACTTCATATGCTCTAGCCAAGCAATCCAACACAATCGATATTCCTAGAACTCTTTATTACTGTATTTTGAAAGAGGGTTGTCAGAACACCTTAGGGCCCAGGTAGGTCTGGACTTTGAGACATTCCTGCCTCACTATCTCGAGTAGCTGAGATTACAGTCAGCACCATACTTCAAATCTAGTCCTTGCTTTCCATCCTATACCTTAGATTTGATGCTTAGTTGTAGATGTAACCAACCTTCTTATCAAATAAGAAACACAGAACCAATGCAAAGAAGAAAGCCAAGAGGTCAGAGCTAAGAGCTAAAACCTTACCCTTCCTCCTGCAGTGGTCCTACCTCTCCGAACCAGAGCTACCCCTTTGTTAAAGTCTTTTATATAGAGTTCCTGTTCTGCCTTCTCATTGGTTGTAAACCCAACCACATGACCGCCTCCTCACGGCCTGTCTGTATAGGCCTCCAGGTTTTCCATGATTGGTATTGATTAAAGGCATGTGTATCCAATAATGGCTGTATCCCTGAACACACAGAGACTTACCCAGCTCTGCCTACCAAGTGCTGGGATTACAAGCGTACACCACCACTGCCCTGCTTTCCTATGGCTTGCTAATAGCTCTGACCCCCAGGCAACTTTATTAACATACAAATAACATTTTAATACAAATAAAATATCACCATACTTAGTATTGCAGGATAAATGATCACACTGTGAACCCTGAGTTCACATTTATGTTAATTAAATAAATCAACCTTGGGTCAGAAGGTGGAGCCAGCATCTAGTTGGCCGAAAGTAATCATAGAGTGTCAGAGGGAATCTGAAAAATGGATAGAGATACCAAAGGAAGTAGCAGGGAGGGACTTTGAGCGTGTCAGTCCTTTTTGGTTTGGAGTGACGGAAAGAGACACTCTCTTTCTGAGACTCTGGAGAAGAGAGAAAGTCAACTAGTTGCTCCTCAACCTCTGGGCTAGCAGGTTTTCACCCCAGCCTCTGAGTGCTGAGTCTTTGTTGGTAAATAGAACAACAGAGATTTAGTTAAAAACTACATTTGGTAGCAGCAGCAGGAGGTGGATCCAGCAGGATGTAGAAGTCTGGCAAGGTCACTGCCTGAGAAGCTGGCTGGTGATTGCAAAGACACAGTTCCTGGCTGAAACAGCAGTAGATACAGGTGCAGCCACTGTGCCAGTGGAAAAACAACTTAGAGTATCCTTAGCTTCCCAGACCTGTGATGTAATGGCATTTGTTTTTCTTGTGTAGATTCTTTTTAAGTTAAACTAGCCAGCCGGGCGGTGGTGGCGCACGCCTTTAATCCCAGCACTCGGGAGGCAGAGCCAGGCGGATCTCTGTGAGTTCGAGGCCAGCCTGGGCTACCAAGTGAGTTCCAGGAGAGGCGCAAAGCTACACAGAGAAACCCTGTCTCGAAAAACCAAAAAAAAAAAAAAAAGAAAGAAAAAGTTAAACTAGCCAACCTCAGGCCAAGCTAGAACTACTGGATCTTCACTGTTGTAGAGAGAAGAAAAATGATTACACAATATCCACTTCCAAAACTATATGCACAGGAGGAGAAGAAAGGAACAAGCTCATGAGGTCAAAGAGAACTCAAATACTGTCTATAATTATGATTGTATATTATATTTTCCTTGAAGACCTCTTTTTCCCCTCAACATAACATGTTTACTGGTCCTCTGGGAATTTTACATCATGCGCCCTGATCAGACTCACTTCCCAGTCCTTCCAATATCAACCCCCCACCCTTGTGACCCACCCCAAAAAAGTAAAAATAAAAATAAGAAAAAAAGTCAAGTCCAATTTTTGTTATCTATATACTCACTGGAGCATGGTCAAAACTCTCAGTGGCCTGCCCCTTAAATAGAACTGAATACTTCCCTTCCCATGCTTCTACCTGAAGCCATCAATTGTGGAGCGCTTTACTTCAGCATCCTCATCACACTTTTAATTAAAGAGTTCTCTTTGAAGGCTTCCTGTAGAGGCTACTTTTTTGGGAGGAGGGGGATTGGGTTGGCTTTTTCACAGAAGTCTTCAACTGTGCACTTGGAGTCAGCAATAACACAGAAAATAGCCTCCTTGCTCTTCATAGTCAGCAGGAGCACAGATCATGGGCCTCCACATGGGTTTTGGTGGCAGCACAGACCATGAACTTGGCCCCGGCTGCAGCAGGACCACAGACTCAGACTCAGCCATGGACATAAACACAGACCCTGGCAGTAGTATGACCACAAACCCAGACTTCACCATGACCTCAGGAGGCAGTGCAAGCCACTTAGATCAGTACGGCCCCTGGTGGTGGCAGCAGGATCCACGGACATCCACCTGGGTGGCTTCAGGCTTCAGCATAGACCACAGACATCTGCATAGCCCTTGGTGGCAACATGAGCCACAGGCATCATCAAGGCCCCCACCCACATCCGGACCACAACCTCAGACATGGCCCATGGCCCATGAACCATGAACATCAACATGGCCCCAGGTGGCTACCCTGGCCGTTCAAATGCAGCTGGCTCCTGGCAGTACCACAGTTCATGGGCATCAACATGGCTGGAGGTGGCAGCGCAGGAAATGGACATCAACACAGACCCCATTTGTAGTAGGACCTCAGACCCAGACACGGCACTTGGTAGCAGCATGAACCAGACGTAACCATGGCCTCAGGTAGCAGTGCAGGCCAGTCACATTAACGTGGGCCCCTGGGCAGCAAAGCCTGAGGACATCACTAAGGTCAGCAGCACAGACCTCTTACGTTGATCTCAGACTTCATCATGGCCTGGGGTAGCAACATGGATTACATACATTAACATGGTCTCTGGTGGCATCAGCGACCACGGTGGTCCTTTGAGAAGGTCCAAAACCAGGGTGTGTTCCATTCCTCATTTCACATCTCCACCATTGCCCAGAGCCAAGGCGATCACACAGTCAGGGACTCGTTTGGGGGCTGAGTCTGCTTCTGAGCAAGGTCCAGGCTGCTGCAAATCACCCTGCTGACCCTTCTGGGCAACAACTTGTTCCACTGTCGACCTCAGGCCTCCCTCACACCTGTCACCACCACCAGGTCTCCAGTTCTGCCTCTCTCCACATCACACACACACCTCCTCATCACATATTTATTGACCATACTGAGGCCTGGGTGGCTTCTTCTGCCAGGCACAGCTCGGCTCTCCTTGACGATCTTTTATGTATTCATTCATTCTTTTCCATATTAAGACTAGACCTTGAAAAAAAAAACACAAGGAGAAAGAAAACGTATCTTAACAAAATTAGGAATACGGCCATCTAAGTGAATCTTTATTTTGTTTATATCTTATAATTTGATTTATTCTTGGTTATTCACATCACTTGGCTGCTATACATCCTTTAGATTTGGGTTTGGTCTTGGGAATTATTTTACGCAATGAGTTGTTAAGTGAGATGCTGTGAGCTTGCGTGTGTTTGTGGGTGCAGGGAGATAGCTCATCAGGAAAGAGCACAAGCTGTGCAATACTGACAGCTGTGTTTAATCTCCAGAGTCCTGTGCTTGCCTTTGTTCTCCTGATAAAGAAGATTGAGGATCCAGGCTTGCTGATTTAGATAAGGAGGTTCCATGTCTGGGCATGCATACTAGATCTAGTCACATTCTTTACAAGGTTCCTGTGAATATCAATAACAGATAAAAATATGACTGAGGCAGTTATTTGTATCTCAAGGATGCAGGCACAAATTCACAGCACAGTATCATTTGCCTATTCTCTTATAACTTACTATCCAAGGGAAAATAATCTAAACTAAGGACTTCTTGTATCGCAACACATTCAATTAATTGTTGGACAGGAGAGGTTAAGAAGCAAAATAGGAATTGTAAGAGCACTCCTCACACTGAAGTCCTGTCTATTAGCTTATTTCTATGTTTTTATTGATCAGAGAATTCCTCTCAATGCAGGAAAAACCAGATTCCTATGCCATTTTCCTAAATTACATGATAAAAAGCTACACAGCATATTGTATTTGAAATTGAGCCGAAGACTAATGCTAATGCTGTAGGGAAATCAGAAGCTGAGGATTGTGCTGTAACTATGACAGTTTACTCCCTCAACAGGTCTTATGGGATTCACAACCTACACTACTCTTAAAACGTCTAAGCACAGGTTACCCATGAAGCAGAAAGAAGAGATTAAGTTATTTAAATCACACAACAGAATTAATTTTGTAATTTTTTAAAGTATGGTGTGAGTGAATAAGAAAAGTTCCAGATGAGAAAGATATGAACATATTAATTTGTATAATTCACTTACTCCTTTAACTCATGCATTACAATCTATGAAAAGGTAATGTTTTTATAATGATACCACAGAGATGCATCAAATATGTGGTTCACCACTGACTTTAAGCCTCTAAGATCCATTTTGGTAGATCTGGGAATGGTGTAAATACAGTATTCAAATATGAAATTCTCAAAAAATTCCATCTCATAACAAGGGCCATGATTTTATTTAAAAAGTGGTTGGTTGTCCCCTCGAAATTGGTGTCACTGATCCACCTTTATATCTTGAGGCAGGTTGCTCTTGTGGGTTGCCAGGTTTGTAGCTGGGTGATATTAATTATTACCTTTCTTCTGTGGCAGTGTGCAGAGTTCTTTCCAGTAACATGAATGCTAATAGGGGTGAAACTTCAGTTTCTCCATGTTTGGTGACAAAAGTAAGATGTATTTTCACTTTTCTGTTGTTTGCTCTTTGTATGTTCTAGGTACTCTCTGTCAGATTTATAATTGGTCAACTTGATGATGGCAGGTAATCTTTTTGATGTGTTCTTGAATTCGGTTAAGTATTATTTTGAGAAGTCTCACATCTATGTTCATTTATATCTACATTCATATGCATATCTATATGTACATACATATATATTCCTCAATATAACTTTCTCGGTCTGTGTAATGTTGCCTATATGCATGTTTTCAGGAATAATCATGTGTTATTCTCATGTCTGAGGAAGACTATTTCCCCCACTTTCAGCATTCCTTAGTTGTAGTTCTTTATGCATCATGGATTTTTGATAGGCTTTTCCTAGGCATCTTTGCTGTATTATTATTGTTGTCCTTCTTCAGATTATGTTTAGGCAGTCATGTAGGTAAGATTTATAGATATAGCTCTGACATTCCTTGGAGACACAATTTCACAGTCAATGCCTAATCCCCTGACTCTTAGAATCTTTCCATCTCCTCTTCCACAAAGATCCTCCTTGACACATAGGTGCAGGAATTGATTTAACAGTTTTCTGCCCTGGTCAATACTATTCTACTTTGAAATGAGTCTTCACTTGGCAATATTTTGGAATTTTTCAACTTTATTTCACATGAATCTGCCCAGCTCATTTTAGTGACTACATGCTAATGTGTTGTATATAGATTTAATGCAAATGATTTAATTTTCCCAAAAGAGAAACTTAAAACTGCTTTTATCTTTAATTCTTACAATGACATTGAGTAACTTTTCATTTATAAAATTTATAAAATTTTCTGAAATAGAATTCTAAATCTAAGGGTATATTAATAGAAAATTTGAAAAAACTCCACTAAAATTTAGTTTCACTTCCATTCATATTCAGTCACTATATTAGACCAGTCACTGTGCTAAGATCTGTCTTTGGAATTATGTTGCTCTTAAGTAATAGAGTCTGTATGAGGTAGGAGGTGGTAGCTATCCAATGCCACTAGAATATATATGAAAACATCAATATTCAAGTCCACATAACTCACGTACAAAGCTCAATATGTCAGCTTTCCTGAGCCATGACAAAGTACCTGAGAAACTCAACTTAAAAAGGGGCAAGATTTAGTTTGAGCATTACCGAAGAGAGATGCACTGGAAAAACACATGCTTACCATGGTAGACAATAGTGAAGAAGGGAAAAGGTACAGTTTCTTAGGACCCACCCTCTTTAACTTGTTCCTACTTCCAATAGCTTATCAAATTATGAGACCATCAATATATGACCATATATTGATATTACAGGTCAGAGCTCTCAAGATTCAAAGGCCTCCCCAAAGGCCTATCTCTGAACATTGCTGCACTGAGGAACTTGTTTTTGTTTGGTTTTTACTCTTTTGCTCTTTGGTCTTTGGTCTTTTGAGGATTCACCACCCAGATCCCAAATAAATCACACACGGAGCCTTATTATTACTTATAACTGCCCAGCCTTATCCTGGCTTATTTCTAGCCAGTTTTCCTTAACTTTAACCCATCTACTTTTTTCCTCTGGGCTTTTACCTTTCTCTGTTTCTGTACACCTTTCATTATTTCTTACTCCATAGCTGTGTGGCTAGACGACTAGCCCCCAGCATCCTCTCTCCTTGTTCTCTTGCTCTGCTCTTTTCCGAGATTTCTCCTTCTATTTATTCTCTCTGCCTGCCAGCCCTACCTATCATTTTCCTGCCTAGCTATTGGCTGTTTAGCTCATTATTAGACCATCAGGTATTTTACACAGGCACAGTAACACAGCTTCACGGGTTATACAAATGCAACATAAAAAAATGCAACTCACCGGGCGGTGGTGGCGCATGCCTTTAATCCCAGCACTCAGGAGGCAGAGCCAGGTGGATCTCTGAGAGTTCAAGGCCAGCCTGGGCTACAGAGTGAGTTCCAGGAAAGGTGAAAAGCTACACAGAGAAACCCTGTCAAAAAAAAAGAAAGAAAGAAAGAAAGAAAGAAAGAAAGAAAGAAAGAAAGAAAGAAAGAAAGAAAGAAAGAAAAAATAAGAATGAAAGAATGCAACACAACTTTGCATTGTGGTGATATTGTGTTCCCCAAAATATTGTACACCCTAATAAACATATCTGGGGTCAGAACAGAACAGCCACTAGATATAGAGGCCAGAAAATGGTGGCACACACACATTTAATCCTATCACTTGGGAGGCAGAGATCCATCTGGATCTCTGTGAGTTTAAAGCCACACTGGAAACAGCCAGGCATTGTGACTCACATCTTTAATCCCAGGAAGTGATGGCAGAAAGCAGAAAGGTATATAAGGCATGAGGACCAGGAACTACTGTTGGTTAAGCTTTCAGGCTTTTGAGAAGCAGTTCAGCTGAGATCCATTTGGATAAAGATTCAGAGGCTTCCAGTCTAAGGAAACAGGATCAGCTAAGGAATTGGCAAGGTGAGGTGGCTGTGGTTTGTTCTGCTTCTCTGATCTTCCAGCATTCACCCCAATACCTGGCTTTAGGTTTGATTTTATTAATAAGACCATTTAAGATTCATGCTACATTGCATCATTAAACAAATGTTCCATAGCAACATATCATAAAATAATAGTCTACAACAGAACTTCATCATAGGGGCCTTTGGTGGACATTCCAAATGAAAATAACAATATTTATAATACTTACTAGCAGTTTTGATAACCAAGAATCTTTTTTAAAATTCTATATCTTTATTTTTATTGCATGAATGTTTTACCTCCATGTATGTCTATTTGCTGATGTGTGCTTAATCCCTGTGGAGTTTAGAAGAGAGCATGAGATCCCCTGGAACAGGAGTTATAGGTGGCTTTGAGCCACTTTATGGGTGCTGGGAATTGAACCTAGGTCCTCTAAAAGAGCAGTCAGTGCTCTTAACTGCTGAGTCACTCTCCAGCCCCTGATAACCAAGAATCCTTTTCTAAATATTTTATTCATTTTACATAAACCATAGTTTCCACTCCCACCCCTCCTCTCACTCCTCCCTCCCAACCTCCCCCCACAACTCACCCCCATCCACTCTTCCAAAAGAATAAGGCTTCCCATGGGGAGTCAACAAAGCCAACCAAGAATCTTTTAATGACAATTCTCTGGATTTATTTTCTAGTTCTGAGAGATAATCAGAGCTATACAGATATAGATACAGAAATTGATGATAGCTATATTTACAGTAGATATATGCTTTATCAGATGATATTACAGAATAATATCAGAGTTGTCAAACCCAAATAACAAACTGAAGCATCAACCCTCATCTGGTTTTGAGGGCTCTTTCAAGGGAATTCACTCACAAATCCTGTTCTGCCCCAGAGAAGGACAGTGGAAGTATCCTCAGAGCAGCAGACTCTTGAAGTAACCATTTAAGAATTTGTTGCCCAGATAAAGGGATCACAAGGGAGATGTATAACAAATATGGTTCATTTAGTATATTTCTGTCTTTTACAATTAGGAGGTCTTGTTTTTAATAAATTATATTTTTTTTGCAACTTTTAACTTTAAACATATTTAGATCATATTCTTCCCCTCCTCAAAGTCCTCCCAAATTCTCTCCCACTCCATACCCACTCAATTTGAAGTTCTTTTTCAACAAACAAACAAACACACAAACAAATAAACAATAATACAAAAACAGAACTCCCCCCAAACCAAGAAAAAGTAAAACATCACCCAAAAGAAGAAGAAAACAAAACAAACAAACAAACAAACCCCCACCAAATGTAACTAAATAAAAGCACAAACAAACAAACAAAAGCCTGTGGAATCCATTGTGTGTTGATCAACTACTCCTGAACATGAGCCTCCCCAGGAGTGGTAGCCAGTGTCACTCCATTGGAGAAAATTGATTTCCCTCTCCCAGCAGGTATAAATGACAGTCCCATTGTTAACCTTTACTCTAGTGGCTAGATTTTCATTCATTCATTCATTCATTCTTCATTTTAAAAATAAAATAAATACAAACTGTCAAAAAATAAAAATTAAAACTGTCCACACGAAGTTGGATAAGGCAAACCAACAGAAGAAGAAAAAAAAGAGAAGGCATAAGAATCAGAGACTCTTTTGTTTGTGCACTCAGGAATCCCATAAAATCACTAAACTGGAAACCATAATACAAGTACAGAGGACCTGGTTGCAGACCCGTGTAGTCTCTATGCATGCTGCTTCAGACTCTGTGAGTTCACGTGAACTTTGCTTATGATGTTGATTTAGAGGGATTTGATTTCTTGGTGTCCTCCATCCCTTTTGGCTCTTACACTCTTTCTGCCTCCTCTTCTGAGGGGTTGTCTGAGCTCCGAGGGGAGGGATTTGATGGTGACTTCCCATTTAGTGCTGAGTGTCCTAAGGTTTCTCACTCTCTGTGTAATGTCTGGCTGTGGGTCTCTATATTTGTTCCCATCTTCTGCAGGAGGAAACTCCTCTAATGATGGCTGAACAAGGCACTGACCTATGAGTATAACAAAATATCATTAGGAGACATTTTTATCACAACTTTTTTTCTTCTCTTTTTTGACCATTATTACTTGGTTTTATCTTTAGTCTCTGGAAAATCTGGTCTCAGGTTCCTGGTACCCAAGCAGTGTCAGGAATGGGTTCCATCTCATAGAGTGGGACTTAAATCGAATCAGTTATTGGTTGGTGACTCCCACAAGCTTTGTGCCACCGATGCACTAATGTATCTCAGAGGCAGTACACCAATGTACAGCAAAGAATTTGTGACTGGGTTGGTGTTTATATGTCTCTTTCGGTATCCTGTAGAATCCCTTGCTGTACAAAAGACACTAGAACATAGGGGTGAAGGCTCTATGTGGGCACTGGCTCAATATCTCCATCTTCAATGAATTGTGTAGGTGTTATCTTCAGCAATGGGGTCTTGTATGGAGAGTAACCTATTGTCTTGGCAATAGCCTGGTTTGTCTGGGGATTTCCATGGGGCCCCTTTGGCTAATAATTCAATAGATGTAACCTAATCCCAGTACTGGAAGCTGTTTGGTGACAGGAGATGGTCAGTTGGGACTCTGTCTCCCCATAACTGGGAGGCTTAAAAGAATACTTGTGACCTTAAAGCTGTTTCTCTGTAGACTCATACAAGAAGAATACCTGCATATGAGCTTAGTGGGTTTTTGAAGTTTTATCAGACCAGGAGGCTAAGCAGGGCTTCTGCGTGATATTCAATGCTATTGGACTTACCTATTCTTATTCTGGCCCAAATCAAATAAAAAATGATATTTCTAAATCTGTGATGTTGTTCTACCATAATTCCTCCTTCATTCACACCACAAGTGAGTTGCCTGTTTTTTCTAGGCATCTACATGGACTTTTATCAATCCTTAGGAAAAAATAATCACCTGATGTAGAAAAACTTAGAATTATGTAGAGTTTCTCTTGCTTACTTCTCTCATGTGTGGTTTCTTAATCAAAAGCTTAGACATGATAACTGCCTAGTTTTGAATTACATATTATTTATTCAAGTTCTTGTCTTAGTTTATTACATACCAGTGGGGCCAGTAAGATGGCTCAGAAGGCAAACGCACTTGCCACCAAACCTGATCAACTATTTGAGTTCATTTCCTGAACTCATAAGGAGGAAGGAGAAAAGTGCACTCAAGCCTGCATTGTGTTCTAGGTAATTGAGGAGAGGATAAATACTCGGCATCTCTGCCTTCATATTATATGTCTGCTTGGTATCCTAACCCTTCCTCTCATCTCTATCTCTATTTTGCCTTTCTGGCTTGTTCATTCTTTGATTCATTCTCTCTTGCAGTTACTTTGGATTCCAGGAACAAAAAGTCAAGCATATAAGTTATGACAAGAGTTGAACCTACCTTAAGCAGTAGCAGCTTCCTCATTGTCGATGAGATCTTGTGTGACTGACGCTGAGATCATGACCAGTTAGACACGACCTTATTAATTGCCAGCCTACAACCCATGCTGTGCCACCAAAGTGCTATTTATCAGTCCCTAAGAAAAGTAGACTTCCAATTACTGTCTAGACTGCTGGGTTCCCACCACTTATGCCACATTTAGTACAAATTCCTTTTCTATACTCACCACTATTCATCCCTTCAAATGTTGTTTTGTTAGGACAGGTGGCAAGACCTGGTCCCCTGAACTCAAGAGTTAGGTAGCTTAGGAATCTGGTAAAAAGGTAATTCTAGCTCTTTGTCTGCTTCTCTTTCTGGTATTGATTTTTCATATCTAAACGGGTGCTTCGGGTATTTGCATGAATACTTGACCATGAACTTTTGGAAAAACTATCAGAAATGACTCCTTTATGCCAAATCCAGACTTCTAATGTAAAAGTCTTCCAGGTTCATTTATGCTTAATGTTTGCACTCAGCTGAATGACAGACTATTCTAAGAGTCAAGAACTGAATGTATATTGGCTCTTAACCTTTTTCTCCCCCTATGGTGATATTTTATTTGTATTAAAATGTTATTTTTATGTTAATAAATAAAGTTGCCCAGGGTCAGAGCTATTAGCAAGCCATAGGAAAGCTGGGCGGTGGTGGCGTACGCTTGTAATCCCAGCACTTGGTAGGCAAAGCTAGGTAAGTCTCTGTGTGTTCAGGGATACAGCCAGCATTGAATATACACGCCTTTAATCTCAATACCAACTATAGAAGACTTGGAGGTCTGTACAGACAGGCAGTGACAAGGCGGTCATGTGGTTGGGTTTACAACCAATGAGAAAGCAGAACAGAAAGTCTATATAAAGACTTTAACACAGGAAGCAGCTCTCTTTCAGAGAGGTAGGACCATCGCAAGAGGAAGGGTAAGGTTTTTGCTCTTAGCTCTGACCTCTTGGCTTTCTTCTTTGCATTGGTTCTGTGTTTCTTATTTAATAAGACGGTTGGTTACATCTACATCCCCCAATCAAAACTGAGGCAGAGTTTGTATAATCTCAGTGTCAGGCTCTCTCTCTCTCTCTCTCTCTCTCTCTCTCTCTCTCTCTCTCTCTCTCTCTCTCTCTCTCTCTCTCTGGCAAATTCAAGAGGGGGAAGCTGTATGAGAACATTTCACTTTTTAGACCTCCAGGAGTTTGGCTGCCAGCCCTAATGACCACAAGAAAAAAATTAATGATACATTTGGTTGTCTGCTGAGCCCATTACCTTTAGATCCCTGCTCTCCCTACAGGGATTTCTTTGACCAGAAGTTAAATAAGGGCTAAAAAATAAATGCCAACCAAATAAGCTTTTCCTCAACTCTCTAGTCACGTTTTATCTATAGCCAAATCCCTATGAGTAGAGCAAGGCCCTATAGATCCAAGCTCTTGGCAGAATTCAAGAGAGCTGTGCTTCTGTATCAGATGCAATAAAAAGATTTCATTCTTTCCCACTAGCTAACAAGCCTGCCCTACATTCTCACTGCAGCATTCTTAAGCAATGCACTTTAAATAACACAAAAGAAAAGGAACATCGGCATTCTCTTTAGACATTCCCATTCATGCACAGCTTTCTTAAACCTAGACCCTCATCTCCCAGGCATCCCAACCCAGCATTATACTCCATTTGTAACCAATGGCTACCCTAGAACACTGAGACTCAGACATTTAGGTTTCTCCCTGCTGTTTACAGGTCCTCCCTTCCTTGTCCCTGCCCTTGGCTGCGAGAACCTCAATTTGAAGTGTTGGCCAGTACTGCATTTTAACTACCCTCAGGATTCTTCTCTTGTAGACTTGCTCACATCCCTTAAGCCAGACATGGAATAGATGATTTGTAAACAGAAGGGTAACAACTAACAGATCCCACAGTCCCATAACAAGAATTACACTGTAGAACCTTGGAGATGAGAGGGCTGAGTTTTGAGTTCCAAAGTGTCGGAATATGCCCTAGTTTGGGGCTTCTGGTGGCTCCACCGTTGGTTATGGGCTGTGTCATTGGTTCCTGGCGGTCAATGATGCCAACCACAAAAGCAACATTGCATGCCTCTGCAGTAGGCACTTTCTCCTCATCCTATTTTCTCAGATTTTCCAAGGCTTCTGGTTCATCGTGAAGTATAAGACAAAAGTCTGGATGAGAATCTAAAATAGATATGCTGGAGGTAAATGAGCCCACCCTCATTTCTTTTCTGCCTTGTTCTTTAAGGAGCAATACAAAGAATGTGTTTTAAATGATGCAAAACAGAAATGACAGTGTATGTGTGTCCATGAATATTCACATGCATATGCATATGTATAAAATCAGATTACAATTAGTTTTTGTTCATTAGGGGAGTTATATTATTGAGCATTCATGTCTTAAAGGAATAGATCTTTTGTTTAGGAAAAAAATGTTCAGAGTTATTGTTATCAGGACTTTAACATCTTGTGAGAAAGATCATGACAAAACTGATGTATTTTTCTTCTTTAAAGTGAACATGGGAGTTGCTGAGATATAAAGAAGGGTGTAGATCAGCAATCACTTGAAGGACAGGTGAGGAAAACTGACATAGTCAACATTTATCCTATAATCTTTAAAAGTATAGAAATCTCAGCAATAAAATATCATTGTGTTGAGCCGAATAAAAGACCCCATAAAGGGACGTATCACCATGCCTGATCTTACTTGTGCTTGAGTCATTTTGTGTTGACTGTATTATCATTCACTTCATTTTAAACACATAGCTACACACCTCTGATATAGCACTTTATCTACCTTACCCACACTAACAAATTCCCAACTCCTCATCAAGGGGCTTATTTAAATAAAATTACCAATGCCATACAATTTTGCTCATACCCAACACACAAACAAAAGTCCCAGAATTATATTTACAACAAGTTTTTGTTAGTTCACTTTCCATAACTGTAACAAAATACTTAAGTCTGAGTATATATGAAAAAAAATGATTACTTATGTCACAGTTCTAAAATACAAGAATATAGCTGTTGCTCCTCTTTGGCTATAATAAGAGTCTCATAGACTATAGAATCACAGTGCAACTGGAAGAGAGTACATAGAGAAACAAGAAGTCAGAGACCAAAACAAAACAGGTTGCATATTACTAAATCACTCTGCAATGATCTCTAAGCCTTTCAGTTGACAACACATCCAGGACCTAATTCTTGAAGATTCTGCCATCTTTTAATACCAACACATTGGGAACTAATTTTCTAATACATGGGTTTTTGAGGGGAACACAAAATACAAATTCAGAAAAGATCACACCAGTGTGGCTGTGTGTTTGATGTTATGTTTTTATGAAAAACAAATAAGAAAACTGGAGGCAAATCTACTTAGAGATGATTTGTAAGAGATCCCAAGTTTCATCTCCTTTTCACAGGACCACAATGGGAAAAGTGATTGGGAAAGTTAGTTTGTCATTATACTATGGAAGACATTGGCTATCATGGACTGGGGACAGGAATGCTGAAAGTTTTGAGCAAGAGGAAATATCATGCAAGGGGAGTAGAGAAGAGAAAATTAGTGAAACTTTAGAAGCCTAGTTTACTGGATAGGTTTGATTGTCAATTTGACATAGCTCAGAATCAACCTGAAAGAGAGAACCTTAAGTTGATTAATTTCCCTGATCATATTGGCCTCTGGCCATGATGTGAATAATTGTCTTGATTGTTGAATGATGTGGGAGGTAAGTTGTGTCATGCCTGGAGAAGTAGTCTGGGGTTGCATAAGAAGTCTGTGTGTGTGTGTGTGTGTGTGTGTGTGTGTGTGTGTGTGTGTGAGAGAGAGAGAGAGAGAGAGAGAGAGAGAGAGAGAGAGAGAGAGAGAGAGAGAGAGAGGCCGGCCAAGTAAGCAATTTTACTCTGTGTTTCCTGCCTCTGTGCCTGCTTGAGTTCCTGCTTTGATTTGTCTTATTTATTGGGACTATAAACTTGAAATTTAAACTGAAATAAAATGTCTTCTCTCTCAGGTTGCTTTTGGGCAGTGTTTGTCACAGGAATAGCAAGCATAATAGAACCATTTCTATAATGAACCTGACATACTGTTTTTAGGGAGGATTCTGGAGGATTTTATAGCTTTAGGCTGGAAACGCCATTTCTGATTAGAACTTAATGGGCTGTTCTGTGGGAAATTAGAAGACAAGAATGTTGAAAGAAATGCAAAAACCAGGACCCAGCATATGAAGATTCAGAGGCCATTATTATTATCATATTTTAGTTTAAGGATCTGTAGAAGAGAAAACTTCTGTGCTTTTTTAGGATAGTGGAAGATGGTAATCTAGGGTGAAAATCAGCTGTAATTAATAAGAGACTGGCATCATTGAAATTAACTGAGAAATATTTTTCAGGGTCAGCACACAGAAGCTGTGGTTCAGGGATGTATAGTGTACACATATAGTTATCAGCAGAACTTGACAAATGATATATATGAAACTTGCATAAACATGAGGGGGTCATGGATAACATCAAGCTTGTCACTGTGAGACAGGATTGGAGTTCCCACTGATAGGCTCAGAGAGACCATTGGTAAAGGTGCAGCCTCAGGGGCAGTAGAGACCCCAGAATGCTGGATATTCTACGACCATAGGATGTCTATTAAGGATAAGACAGGTATGAAGCAGAGCCATCCTGAACTTATGAGATGAGCTATGTGTGCTGTGGATGGAAGACACAGAAAAATGGGCTATCCAAGCCTTTTGGGGCTCAGAATATAAGGATTGAGTTTTAGATGCTAGACAATAAGATACAGAATTTTATTTATACTACTGAGTGCTCTTAAGTCCAGGTTTCTCTCCTCTCTCTCTCTCTCTCTCTCTCTCTCTCTCTCTCTCTCTCTCTCTCTCTCTCTCTCTCTTTCTCTCTCTCTCTCTCTCTCTCTCTCTCTCCTGTCTCTTTCACTTTATCAATGACAACAGTTAAGTGAGTTGGGGATTTTAAAAGAGAAATTAAACTTTTAAAGGGTTGAAATTTTAAAATACTGTGGGACTCTTAAGAGTGACTGTATTATTTATTATGGTATGGCATAAGATTGAAGATAAAAGGAAAGGAAATACTGTGGCTTGACAGTGATGTGTTTGTGTATTAATTTGATGAGGGATGAATTGTGCTGGTTAAGTTTTATTGTCAATTCAACACAGTCTAGAGTCAACCAGGAAGGGGATCACGAAGGATCTCACAGGAGTCTACCCCTCTTTGCTGAACTAGCAGCAAATGGATCCTGGGAGAGAGACTGTCATTATTTTCCCTTGTGTACCTACTACAGAGTCCAACAGCTTCCAGGGAATAGTTCGAAATCTGTGGTCACACAGATGACCCTGGTTAATCTTAGTGGGTCACAAAGCAAGTAAATAAATAAATAAGTAAATAAGTAAGTAAGTAAATAAATAAATAGATAGATAAATAAATGGAAAAGGACCTTGCTGTGGGATGTTCTGTATGGCAAATGTGTTGCTGATTAGTCAATAAATAAAACACTGATTGGCCATTGACTAGGCAGGAAGTGTAGGTGGGACAAGGAGGAGAATAAAGCTGGGAAGTGGAAGGCTGAGTCAGAGAGACACTGCCAGCCGCCACGATGACAAACAGCATGTGAAGATGCCGGTAAGCCACAAGCCATGTGGCAAGGTATAGATTAATGGAAATGGATTAATTTAATCTAAGAACAGTTCAAGAAGCCTGCCATGGCCATACAGTTTGTAACCAATATAAGTCTCTGTGTTTACTTGGTCGGGTTTGAGCGTCTGTGGGACTGGCAGGTGAGAGAGATTTGTCCTGACTGTGGGCCAGGCAGGAAAACTCTAGCTACAAATGGCGTCCAACGTGGTGGCAAGAGTTTCCACCTAAAAACTGAGAAAAAAGATTCTAAAACGGAGCTAAAAACAGCTTCCTAATTGTCTCTCTCAAATGAGCGGCAGCTGCCGGTTTGAGCTACTGGTGGGTTCCTAGTGTGTGCTCGACCTGCAGTATGGCAGGAATGAGGCCTCTGCAAGTGGCACATTAAGCTGCATGGTGGATTTAGACTTTGCTAGTACAAAACAAAAAAAGAGGTTTCTGGACTACACGATGCTTGGCTAAAAGCATAGACCCATGATAGCTCCCAGAGCTGGTGGTAAACCACCACCATGTTGGGAAGCTGAGGTGGGCGGAGCCAGCAGCCACAGCTGCTGCAGTTTAAGGCAATAGATTCACAATAAGACAGATTCAGATGTAATAGTTTGCAATGTGTGTAAAATATACGTAGGCTTGAAAGAGACAAAAAAGGTGATATATAAAGTTATATAAACAAATACATAGCTTTAAAAAATAAAGTCTTTAAAGAGACAGTAAAATTAATATAAAAATAAGCCACGTAAAGATGAATATTACACAGAGAATCTGGATTGTGTTGTCTTTGGGATTTTTAACTGCAGAAAAACATTTGATTGTAAAAGCTGTTGAGTTATGCCAAAATGTATATTTTAAAGGTACCTTGACTTCAAAATTTGGATATAAGGATATGTTGCTTTGGAAAGGAAACTCTGCTTTTGTTCCTACAGAAAGCCAAAGGCTATGGATTTGTTCCAGATTAAGATACATCAGGTTTGACCAGCCAGGACCCCCTGAAAGGTCTCCGATGACACCATGGCCCAGATGATTCAACATCCAGAATGGTTTCAAGGCAACTGGCTCAGACGATACAGCCTCACGGACTACTCCATGATCCTAAAATTTTCTGTGTCCCCATAAGATACAGCGCCCCCCTCCAGCAGGAAGTAATAAGAGAAACTACGCCCAAATTCCCAAATTATATGTAATTTTACTTTGTTAAGATTAAAACCTTCCTTTTTGAAAAAAAAAATGGGGAAGTGCTGTGGGATGTTCTGCATGGCAAATGTGTTGCTGATTAGTCAATAAATAAAACACTGATTGGCCATTGACTAGGCAGGAAGTGTAGGAGGGACAAGGAGGAGAATAAAGCTGGGAAGTGGAAGGCTGAGTCAGAGAGAGACACTGCCAGTCCCCACGATGACAAACAGCATGTGATGATGCAGGTAAGCCACGAGCCATGTGGCAAGGTATAGATTAATAGAAATGGATTAATTTAAGCTGTAAGAACAGTTAGCAAGAAGCCTGCCATGACCATACAGTTTGTAACCAATATAAGTCTCTGTGTTTACTTGGTTGGGTTTGAGCGTCTGTGGGACTGGCAGGTGAGAGAGATTTGTCCTGACTGTGGGCCAGGCAGGAAAACTCTAGCTACAGGACCTATAGAAAGGAGGAGGGGAAATAAAGGTGGAAAAAGAACAAAAAACAATACTAGAGTAGCTATAATATTTTTCAGGGTCAGCACACAGAAGCTGTGGTTCAGGGATGTATAGCGTACACATATAGTTATCAGCAGAACTTGACAAATAGTATGTACAGAACTTCCATATACATGAGGGGGTCATGGATAACATCAAGCTGGTCACTGTGTCACTTGATATACAGTTATAGCAGCCAGAATGCATTTTTACATGGATAAAATTATCAAAGAATAAATTCAGTAAAAGTTTAAAAATTCACTTTGAAAAGTATATTTTAATAAAAGTAAAATAATCTGTTTTTTTATTTAAGTATAAAGTCATTTAGCTAAGATTTTATTGGTAAATATTTTAAAATATGTGATTTGTTTGAAATTGTGTTTGTATACAATGAAAACTTAACTCTTGTAGAGAATTTTAAAAATATCTCATAACAGGAAATTCAGACACAGATCTATCAGGCTTCATAAAGGACTTTAGGTTGCACCAGAGGGACACAATATATGTTCTTTGACCCCTCTATTATGTGGCTTTCATTCTCAGAGCACAAACTGGCAGCACATTGTGAGGACACCTGTGTTCCAAGAAGAAAAAACAAAACACCACCAACAACAAATCAAGTGAAAAGGAATTTTAATGACTTTCCTTTATATAAGAGGGAATGTGATAAAATTGATCATAAATGTTCTCTAATAATGCAGAGTAGTACACAGTGGTAAATATTTTACTTAGCCACTTTGCTATTATGAATAAAACTGGAGTCTTTTTAGCAAGAGGGGGAAAGGATAATTAACACTCCTTAGGTTACAAGTGCTATCTTCCACAGTCATTTTAATCTTGTAATTGCTTATAAATCATATTTAGTAAATAAATAAATTAAAAAAAAAATAAAAAAAAATAAATAAATCATATTTAGTTTTAGCTTTTAGTGAGAGCTCAAGAAATGATTAACATGTTTTTTTAACAAAAATCTTTCATGCATCTATTTACTCACCATTGATATGAGCTTAACCAAGATGGTTTATTGCCTTGTTTGTATTCGTGTATTTATTGACTCGATAGAGAGAAGGGGAAATGTAAGCAAATTTTCTTAGAGAATACTTATAAGAACTATTTATCAAGTACTAACACGGGTTACAGAGCCAGTGCCTTTGTGGTCCCTACCACAAAGCTCAGGAGGTGGTGGGCAGAGAACTCTTCATAAGTGAGTTGACAATCAGATGCAGCCCATTTCTAAGAATTTGAGATGTTCTTCATAGCGTTACCAAAAGATTTCAGAGACAAAATAGAAGAGGAACTAATTCAAATAGCCTGTGTATCTTCTAAATCTAACCTCAGAATCTGTTCTTTGTGAATAGTTTAAACCTATTTAATGTCAGATAAGGACAGCATTAAAAAGTCATACTGATCAATTTTGAACTTAGGGAATTATTTAGTTGTCCACTTAAAGTTTTGACTGGTCACAATTAAAATGGAACTATTAAACCATTTGAAGAAATGTCAGTGATGTTAAGATAGAAAAGGAAAGCAAAAATCATAAAAGCTACAAACCCATAGGGATATTTCTAAGAAATATGCTAAATCAGAGTTTGCAAGAGGGTGAGACATGCCTAATTCTTAACGAATGCCTCTTTATTTATGGGATTCTCAGGAGCTGGCCCTTTCATGTCAGATTTCTGGAGAACTAGATTGATGAAGGCATGCAGCTCACCAGATCCACTCCAGCAAAAGCTTGGTTTTTATAAGAAAAGACAGTTTGCACATATTTTACAATAGTTCTGTCTGAGGCTTAGATCAAAGCTGCAAGCCATGTTGGGTTCAGCCTGTGCTTGAGTTTATCCAGAAACAACGGAAACATGATATCACTTCACATCAGGGAATGAAACAGTGGAAACAGCCCAGTTGCAATGAAGGGTTCAGTCTGTGGTCAAGTCATGCAAGAAAAAGAGGAAGAAAAGCAAATTGTTCTCACACACTCTGTTTTTCTTTGTTAAAGTTTTGATCCGCAGGTTAGGAAGATTTGCTGAGAACAAGAAAGCCCAGCTCTTTAATACATTGTGGACAGTGAGTTACTTGAGAGGTTTTCTTTCTTTTCCCCTTCCTTTTCAGGTCTCAGCATTTAATATTAGAGACTCAGGTTCCCCCAAGATAGCACGTTTTGGTAATAATTTTAAGTGTGAATTTCATTCCGGAAGGAAAACAAAATCACTGGATAATCACATTAAAAACCTAAAGATTTGTTTTGATACATCATAGTGTCTTCCCCCAAAACAAAACCAAAATAAAATTTAAAAAAGCAAAATTATTTCTCTTCTAGTTTTCTGCAAACATATTCACATTTGCTAAAATTCAAGCCCACATTTGTTAGTGAACCATCATATTTTGATTCCTTTATAACTAAGATTAATAAAGACAATACTTACCTGTCAGAGCCTGTCTTCTTTCATCGGTTCCACTTCATCATAAAAACTGAAACTCTCACGAGTATCATCAGGACTCTTCTTTTCCTCAATAGTTGTTGGGATTCAATATGAAAATCAATGATGAATAAAAAGCATTTTTGATAATTTGTTCTAGGTAGACATGAAGACATTGAACTTTTAGGTAAAAGCTTTTAGATTGAAACACTTAATCACTTTAAATATATAAGCCTTTAATCCTGTAAATAAATCAACTTCAAGATTTTAGAACTATGATAGACAAGTTAGTTAACAAATTCCCTTCTCTGTTTTGGTGGCAGCAATGAATTGGCAACGGTCAGAGATGAGAATGATTGTATGAAATTCAAATTTAATTTGACATAAACTTGTCTGTGGTTGGAAACTTGAAGAGGTAAATCTAAAAGTGTTTCTAAATGTGAATAAAAGTTAACATGTAAACAGCCTTGTAGCTAGAGTTTTCCTGCCTGGCCCACTGTCAGGACAAATCTCTCTCACCTGCCAGTCCCACAGACGCTCAAACCCGACCAAGTAAACACAGAGACTTATATTGGTTACAAACTGTATGGCCATGGCAGGCTTCTTGCTAACTGTTCTTAGATTAAATTAATCCATTTCCATTAATCTATACCTTGCCACATGACTCGTGGCTTACCGGCATCTTCACATGCTGTTTGTCATCATGGGGACTGGCAGTGTCTCTCTGACTCAGCCTTGCACTTCCCAGCTTTATTCTCCTCCTTGTCCCACCCACACTTCCTGCCTAGCCAATGGCCAATCAGTGTTTTATTTATTGACTAATCAGCAACACATTTGCCATACAGAACATCCCACAGCACAGCCTTTTATATGCTTCTCAGCATTTTTAAGAAACAGCAAAAAAGATGAAAGTAAAGAGCTTTCTCTAAGGCTTGTTTTTTACCAGACATCTAAAGTGTTTGTCAAAAATTACCTTAGAGATACTTGTGAGTGAATATCAGCATGCTATTGCTTAAATTAGCATACTCTGGGACCCACAAATAACACACACACACTAATATGATCGTTAATATTAATTGTCAAGATGACAGACTCTAGACTCAACTGGATGGGAGACAAGTCCCTGGGCAGGTATAGGAGAAATTATTTTGCATTAGTTGTTGTGGGAAGCTGTATACTGTGTGTGATGCTATTCCCTAGCTATGAAAACAGTAACTGGACAAAACAGGCACTCACTGCTCCCTGTTCCCAAGTGTGTATGTGATGTTATCAGATGTTACAGGCTCTGACCACCAGGCCTTCCCACTATGATAGACTATCCTTCAGTTATAAGCCAGAAGAAGGTTTTCCTCCGTTAACTTACTTTTGTCAGAATGTTTTATCACAGTGGCAAGAAAAGAAACTAAGACAGAAGTTGGTACCAACTGTGGTGATATTTAGTTTGTGCTCCCCAATAAAGCTTCTCTGGGGAGCAGAGGAAAAAGCCAGCCACTATATTAAACATAGAGGTCAAGCAGTGGTAGTACACGCCTTTAATCCTAGTACTCGGAAAGTAAAGATTCCTCTGCATCTCTGTGAGTTCAAGGCCACACTGGGAACAGAGCCAGACATAGTGACACATGCCTTCAATCCCAGCACTAGTTAACTGTAGATCTGGAGGTCTGTACAGGCAGACAGGAAGTGATAGAGCTGGATGGAAAGAGGAAGTGATGTAGCTGGGCAGAGAGAGGAAGTTAGATGGCAGGGCACAGAAAGGTTTATAGTGAGTATACAGGAAGTAGCTCTCTCTTGGCTGAGGATTTCCTAGCAGTAAGAACATGGCTGACTTCTTTCTGTTTCTCTGATCTCTCAGTTTTCACCCCAATGTCTGGCTCCGGATTTTATATTAATAAGACCATTTAGCAATTTGTCTTACATCCAATAAGTGGGGCTGTTTGTGATAAACTCAACTATTTAATTTTAGGCCTTTGGGCTAGTGAAGTCTTACAATACTAGAAGCAGAGGTTAGGTGGCCATTCTAATGAGAGCTTGGAAGACAGAAATGCTAAGGGAAACATGGACAGTGGAGGCTGGGCCAGCTCGTGGGATTTCAGAGGGAAACAATGACACTCTAAGGAACTAGCTATGGCTTCATTCTGCACAAGTTCTGAGAATGTGACTGAAATTGATGCTTATGATAACGGACTGGTTTGTTTGGGGAGGAAAGGTGAGCAAACTTAAAATCTCAGACAGGGAGAGTGAAGACGGCAAAGCAACTGTAACTGAGAAAGATTAGCAAAAGTAAAAAATAAAATAAATCAAAACTCTCCCTGACTCAGTAGGAAAGCTGTCCAGAGGGCAATATCCCACCCATCAAAAGCTCCGAGTTGTAAAGATGCAGGTTTATGCCAAGGAGCTGTTAATGCAACTAATGATGTTTCATGCCCCTTACAAACAACTACACAGAAGAGCATCAGCAAATACAAGTCGATGGAACTATGGTTTAAGAGGGCCAGGCTCCATCCAAAGCTGCCCCAGAGCTTGGCAGGGCCAACTATGCAAAAGTAATTTCTGAAGCATGAAAGATGCAAGATGAACAAAGTCATGGAGTTTCAGAGATCAGCTTAGAAAAGATTTAGACTTAAAGTGGACGGCTATGATATCACATGACTTATTTAAATGTAACAATGCCTAGGCCAATGTGATTGCATTCTCTTACAGTTACAGTAATTACTTAACCAAAATAGCATATCATATCATCATTCATTTGTCAAGCAAATAAATATGAGTTATAAAAGAGCAAATCTATTTCTTAATTCCTAGGTGTTTGTCTCTGATTCTAAACTCAGTAGTATAGGAATCAGAAGATTCCTGTACAAGGAGTTTCTTTTTAAAATGCCCTTTTTAAAAACATTTACTGTGTGTGTGTGTGTGTGTGTGTGTGTGTGTGTGTGTGTGTGTGTGTACACGCATGCATTTGAGAGTGCACAATGGCATGCACATCAAGGTCAGAGAAAATCTGCTGGAGTTAGTTTTTTCTTTCTACCACAAGCTTCCCAGAATGGAACATAAACACATGTTGTCAATCTTGGCAGCAAGGGCCTTTACCTGTTGAGCCATCTCTCTGGTCTCTGTGTGGAGTTTCTTGGTCCCTGCATCAACTTACTCACAAGTAGCACTTTCATTGTAATTGTTGTATTTTCCATCCAGATCATGAAGTGCTAAAGCTGGACTAACATCAACAAGAAAGATCAAAGAAAAATGTCAGATGTCTGCATCTAAGTGTAGGACCTGAAACATCTGAATTCTGTTTGCTTATATTTGTCATCATGTATTAGTAAAATCCTATACATTCCATAAGATAATAGAGAAATTGCTGAACAGAAGATATGAATCACAGATCTTAAAGATTTAGATAAATAGAGCGTACCAAAAAAAAAGCTTCCACAGTGAAGACACATCCTGAGAACAGAGGCAGAAATAAGAACTCTGTGTTTGTGGTTAGGGGATAGGAATGAAAGAAGCTGGAAAACCTTGAAATAATGTTTTTATTTGGCTTATCTTGAGAAATAACAGAGGCTAGATATTTGAAAGTTGGGTTGCTGGTTAGTTGAATGTTGGTGATTAGTGATCAGATGGTATCTAACAAAGCATCTCAAACTCAGTGATTTAACTCTGCGTCCATTTATTCCCACTTATTACTTCAGATTTTGTAGGTCAGAAGTCCACTCATGGCTTAACTGGGTTCTCCCTGTAGTGTTACCCTAGATCAAGTCACATCTTTTTCACCATGGACAACTAGTGTTACCTTAGATCAAGTTTTTAGCTGAGGCTTGCTCTTTTATCTTTGAGATGGGTTGCCTTTCCCAACCCCATTCAATTTGTTAGTAGGATTTATCACCTTGTGGTGGTATGATTGGAATCCCATTTTCTTGCCAACTACCTGTGGGAAGGGCACCTAGCATTTGGAAGAATTTCACTTACATATCCTCTAAAGGTGCTGGAATTTATCGTTTCTTGGTGGTTTGCAGGAGAAGATTTCTCTGATATGTCTTTTTTATTGGTTTTATCAAATAATGCTAAGTCCTCAAAAAATCTGACTTTGATTAACTAAAAATTAATTGATACATGCATGCAACAACAATTGATGTGTTAATCCCAAAGATGGAAGGAGAAAGATCACTGACCCAAATCATCATGGCTAAATTAATTAAAGCAAGCTTTTTTTTTTTTTTTTTTTTTGCAATACAATTCAGTTCTACATATCAGTCACGGATTCCCTTGTTCTCCCCCATCCTGTCCCCTCACCTTCCCCCCAGCCCACCTCCCATTCCCACCTCTCCCAGGGCAAAGCCTCCCCCCCCCCCCCCCCCCCCCCCCCCGAGGACTGAGATCAACCTGGTAGACTCAGTCCAGGCAGGTCCAGTCCCCTCCTCCCAGGCCGAGTCAAGCGACCCTGCATAGGCCCCAGGTTTCAAACAGCCAACTCATGCAATGAGCACAGGACCTGGTTCCACTGCCTGGATGCCTCCCAAACAGATCAAGCCAATCAACTGTCTCACCCATTCAGAGGGCCTGATCCAGTTGGGAACCCCTCAGCCATTGGTTCATAGTTCATAGCAAGCTTTTTTATTCATATACAGGGACTGCCTCCCCATAAGAAGGGATTTGAGAGGTCAGCACTAGACATGAGGAAGACAAGGTTTTTATAGCTCAGGGGTAAAGGTTTTCCAAATTGGGCTTGGCAGGCAGCAAGGGCCTCTACCTGGATAAGCCATCTTTCTGGTTCTCCTCAAAGCTTCCAGGGACTCAAAGATTCACCAGTGTACAAGAATATATTCGTCTCCCTTCAGAACTGCTGACCCCTAAAATTTTTGGCAACAAAACAATTCTTGTAGTTAAATTACAATATCACTAGGATGGGAAGCAAGGAAAAACGCTATGTCCCCCAAATGTTTCAGGTTCTACATACTGACAAGAATTGTGAAAACATTTGTGAGTCAAAAGTAAAGAACGCTAAATTTGTGTAAGAAAAAAAGATTTTTTCACATGGGCTCGCTCTCCTGTGATACCTGTTTTCACCATCTGAGAAGACAGTACTGACGGGCAAGAGATGGTTTGTGGAAACTTAAAGGAAGTGACTAGTTGTCCATGGTGAAACAGATGTAACAACAGTGTGGTAGATACTGAAGGACTCTATAAAAATGGTCAGAGAAGTGCTATAAGAGTGAATAGAATACATGAGGTATAAAACACACAAGCTGTATGCCTCATCTCACTCAAAGAACACTTAATTCACAAACATCAAGACGGAATATACTTGGGTAAATGTAGCAGGCTTTTTTGGACCACCAGCACCCACATCATGACAAAGAGAGTTATTGTTAATCATGAAATCTCAGCCTTAACTTAGGTTTGTTTCTAACTAGCTCTTATAACTTAAATTAGCCAATTTCTATTAATGTATGTGCTGCCTCATGGCTCATAGTTTTTACCTCTCCTGCTGCATGTCCTGCTTCCTCCACATCAGGCTGGTGACTACGCCTTTCGTCTTTCCCAAGACCTCACTGTCCCCAGAAGTCCACCTAACCTCTTCCTGCCTAGCTATTGGCCATTCAGCTCTTTATTAAATTAATCACAGTAACACATCTTCACACAGTGTAAAGGAATATTCTGCAACAGGTAAAGGACAGTAGCATTGATGAGAAAAATCTGGTACTGTTGTATTTAGGCTGATGGTAGGAGCTACTGGTGTTTAGAAATGTGATTACAGACACCAGTGAGGATGATATGATCATCAGATTGATGTCAATGGAAGAATCTATTGATCTGAAAAGAAGCACAGAATGTAAGGCAGAGGTATTGACTTGAAGCTACAGATGTGGTTATCAAGATACACACTGTCTAGGTCCAACACAGAGGGCTAGACAACAGTAAATTAGTCAGTCTATGGCAATAGATATATATGGTATTGAGCAATCTTTGTTCAAAAAATTCTAGTATAGATAGTCGGCTGCACCAATAGAAATTTATAACTCATCTTATTATTCAGAATTAAGTAAATGTTCAGGGCTAGAGCTTACAGAATGTAGGAAAGGTAAAATGTTTTATAAATAAGTGTTGTTGGTTGTTTTTGTTCCTTTGGGGGGCCCACCATCCAGCTCCCAAATAAATCACACATGGAGGCTTATTGTTAGTTATGAGTGCCCGGCCTTAGCTTGGCTTGTTTCTTGCCAGCTTTTTTAAACTTTACCCATCTACCTCTTGTTTCTGGGATTTTACCTTTTTCTTTCTTTCTTTCTTTCTTTCTTTCTTTCTTTCTTTCTTTCTTTCTTTCTTTTTTTTTTGGTTAATCTATAAGCAATTTAATGATGTTGACAAGGTAGATAACCACATTGTCACAGGTATCTGTGACTGAATTTCCAAATTTTAAAAATACTTTTAAAAAGCTTTATTTCTCTTTTTTTATAATTTTTTATTTAAAAAATTTCTTTCTTTTTACATACCAACCCCTATTCCACCTCCCTTCCCTTCTTCCACTCCCCCTGACACCTATGCCCATCCCATCCCCATTCTTATCTCTTCCTCATTGAGGATAAGGCCTCCTTGGGTAGCCAACACAGGCTGGCATACCAAGTTGGTGCTGGACCTAGCCCCTCCCCATTGCATCAAGGCTGAGTAAGGCATCACACCATAGGGAAAGGGCTCTAAAAAGCCAGTTCATGTACCCAGGATAAGACTTGGTCCCATTGCCAGGGGACCCACAAACACATCAAGCCACACAACTTTCACCTACATTCAGAGGGCCTAGTGTGGTCCCATGCAGGCTCCCCAGCCATCAGTCCAGAGTCCATGAGCTTTCACTAGCTTGGGTCAGCTAACTCTGTGGTTTTTCCCATCATGATCCTGATCCCTCTTGCTCTTATAATCCTTCCTCCCTTTCTTCAGCTGAACTCCAGGATCTTGGCCAAGTGCTTGACTGTGGGCCTCTGCATCTGCTTCCATTAGTCACTGGATATATATTCTATGTTGACAATTAGGGTAGACACCAATCTGAGTATAGGGAAAGGCTAGTTCAAGCACCCTCTCCACAATTGTTATGAGTCTTAGCTGGGGACAGTCTTGTGAGTTCCTAAGGTTTTCCCTAGCTGCAGATTTCTCCCCATCTCCTTAATGGTATACTCTGTCAAGATATCTCTTTCATTGCTCTCCCTCCCCATGTCTCCCCCAACTCGGCCATCTTGAGCTCTCATGTTTCCACCTCCCATCCCCTTCCCTCTATTCCCCCTCCCAGTTTACCCAGAAAATCTTAATCCTCTCCCCTTCCTGGGGTGGTCCATGTGTGTCCCTCTTAGTGTCCCCCTCTTTACCTAGCTTCTCTGGGGTTGTGGCTTGTAGCCTGGTTATCTTTGCTTTGTGTCTAATATTCACTTATGAGTGTGTACATGCTGTGTTTGTCTTCCTGGGTCTGGGTTACCTCACTCAGGATGATTTTTTTCTAGTTCCATCCATTTGCCTACAAATTTCATGATGACATTGTTTTTACCCCAAGTAATATTCCATTGTGTAAATGTGTCACATTTTCTTTATCCGTTCTTCAGTTGAAGGGCATCTAGATTGTTTCCAGGTTCTGGCCATTATGAATAATGATGCTATGAACATAGTTGAGCAAATGTTCTTGTGGTGTGGTTGAGCATCTTTTCGGTATATGCCCAGGAGTGGTATTGCTGGGTCTTGAAGTAGGTTGATTCCCAATTTTCTGAGGTACTGCCATACTGATTTCCAGAGTGACTGTACAAGTCTGCATTCCCACCAGCAGTGGAGGAGTGTTCCCCTTACTCCACATCCTCTCCAACATAAGCCGTCATCAGCGTTTTTGATCTTAGCCATTCTGACAGGTATAAGATGGTATCTCAGAGTCATTTTGATTTGCATTTCCCTGATTGCTAAGGATGTTGAACATTTCCTTAAATGTCTTTCAGCCATTTGAGCTTCTTCTGTTGAGAATTCTGTTTAGTTCTGTAGCCCATTTTTAAAATGGATTATTTTATATTTTGCTGTCTAGTTTCTTGAGTTCTTTAAATATTTTGGAGATCAGTCCTCTATCAGATGTGGGGCTGATAAAGATCTTTTCCCATCTGGTAAGCTGCCTTTTTGTCTTATTGACAGTGTTCTTTGCCTTACAGAAGTTTCTAAGTTTCAGGAGGTCCCATTTATTAATTGTTGCTCTCAGTGTCTATGCTGCTGGTGTTATATTTAGGAAGTGGTCTCTTGTTCCAATGCATTCAAGGCTACTTCTTACTTTCTCTTCTACAAGGTTCAGTTTAACTGGATTTATGTTGAGGTCTTTGATCCATGGACTTTAGTTTTGTGTATGGGGATAGATATGAATCTATTTGAATTCTTCTGCATGTAGATATCCAGTTACGCCAGCACCATTTGTTGAAGATTCTTTCTTCTTTCCTTGTATAATTTTGGCTTCTTTGTCAAAAATCAGGTGTTTGTAGGTGTGTAGATTAATGTTAGGGTCTTCAATTTGATTCCATTGATCAACATGTCCCTTTTTATGCCAATACCAAGCTGTTTTTATTATTATAGCTCTGTAGTAGAGCTTGAAGCCAGGGATGGTGATGCCTCCAGAAGTTCCTTTATTGTATAGGATTGTTTTGGTTATCCTGGGCTTTTTGTTTTTCCATATGAAGTTGAGTATTGTTCCTTCAATATCTGTAGATTGCTTTTGGTAAGATTTCCATTTTTACTATGTTGATCCTACCTATCTAAGAACATGGAATATCTTTCCATTTTCTGATATCTTCTTCAATCTCTTTCTTCAAAGACTTAAAGTTCTTGTCATACAGATCTTTCACTTGATTGGTTAGAGTTACCCCAAGATATTTTATGTTATTTGTGCCTATTGTAAAGGGTGATGATTCTCTAATTTCTTTCTCAGCTCCCATCATTTTTATATTGGAGGGCTACTGATTTTTTAAGTTAATCTTGTATCCTGCGACATTACTGGAGATGATTATCAGCCGTAGGAGTTCCTTGGTAGAATTTTGGGAGGTCACTTATATATACTACCATATTGTCAGCAAATAGTGAAAATTTGACTTCTTCCTTTCCAATTTGTATCCCCTTGATCTCCTTTTGCTGTCTTATTGCTCCAGCTAGGAATTCGAGTATTATATTAAATAGGGATGGAGAGAGTGGACATCTTTGTCTTGTTCCTGATTTTAGTGGAATCACTTGGAGTTTTTCTCCATTTAGTTTGATGTTGGCTGTTGGCTTGCCATATAATGCCTTTATTATGCTTAGGCATGTTCCTTATATTCCTGATCTCTCCAAGACCTTTATCATGAAGGGGTTTTGGATTTTGTCAAAGGCTTTTTCAGCATCTAATGAGATGATCATGTTTTGTTGTTTTTTTTCTTTCAGTTTGTTTATATAGTAGATTACATTGACAGATTTTCATGTGCTGAACCATCCCTGCATTTCTGGGATGAAGCCTACTTGATCATTTTGGAAGATTTTTTAGATGTGTTCTTCGATTAAGTTTGCTAGTATCTTATTGAAAATTTTGCATTAATGATCATGAGGGAGATTGTCTTTATGTGGTTTGGGCATTAGGGTAACTGTAGCCTTGTAAAAAGAGTTTGACGATGTTCCTTCTGTTTCTATTGTTCAAAACAATTTCAGGAGTATTGGTATTAGCTCTTCTTTGAAATTCTGGTAGAAATCTGCACTGAAACCATCTGGCCCTGGGCTTTTTTTTCTGGTTGGAAGATTTTGATGACTGCTTCTATTTTCTTAGGGGTTATAGGTCTATTTAAATTGTTTATCTGATCTTGATTTAATTTTGGTATTTTGTACCTATCCAAAAAAATTGTCCATTTCTTTTACATTTTCCAATTTTAAGGAGTACAGGTTTTTGAAGTATGAGCTAATGATTCTCTGAATTTCCTCAGTGTCTGTTATTATGTCCCCCTTTTCATTTCTGATTTTGTTAATTTGGAGGTTCTCTCTCTGCTTTTTGGTTAGTTTGGATAAGGGTTTGTTTATCTTGTTGATTTTCACAAAGAACAAACTTTGTTTCATTGATTCTTTGTATTGTTCTCATTTCTATTTTATTGATTTCAGCCTTCAGTTTGACTATTTCCTTTCATCTACTCCTCCTGGGTGAGTTTGCTTCTTTTTACTCTAGAGCTTTCAGGTGTGCTGTTAATTCACTAGTATGAGATTTCTCCAACTTCTTTATGCAGGCACTTAGTGCTGATGAACTTTCCTCTTAGTACTGCTTTCATAGTGTTCCATAAGTTTGGGTATGCTGTGCATTCATTTTCATTTCATTAAAGACTAGGAAGTCTTTAATTTCTTTCTTTATTTCTTCCTTGACCCAGTGGTGATTCAGTTGAGCATTGTTCAGTTTCCATGAGTTTGTAGGCTTTCTGCATTTTGTGTTGTTGTTGAATTCTAATTTTAAGCCATGGTGGTCTGATAAGATACAGGAGGTTATTCCAATTTTTTTGTGTCTGTTGAGATTTGTTTTGTTACCAAGTATGTGGTCAATTTTGGAGAACACTCCATATATTCTTTTGTGTTTGGGTGAAATGTTCTATAGATGTCTGTTAGGTCAATTTTAGTCATAGCATCCGTTAGTTCCCTTATTTCTCTGTTAAGTTTCTGTCTGGCAGACCTGTTCAGTGGTGAGAGTGGGGAGTTGAAGTCTCCCACTATTAGTGTGTGGGGTTTGATGTGTGATTTAAGCTTTAGTAATGTTTCTTTTACAAATGTGGGTGCCCTTGTATTTAAGGCATAAATGTTCAGAATTGTGACTTCATCTTGATGGATTTTTTTCTGTGATGAATATGAAATGCCCTTCTTCATCTCTTTTGATTCATTTTAGTTTGAAGTCTCTTTTGTTAGTTATTAGTATAGCTATACCAGCTTGTTTGTTAGGTCCATTTGATTGGAAAGTTTTTTCCCAATCCTTTCCTCTGAGTTAATGTGTCTTTGAGGTTGAAGTGTGTTTCTTGTATGCAGCAGAAGGATGGATTCTGTTTTAGTATCCATTCTGTTAGCCTGTGTCTTTTTATAGGCGAATTGAATCCATTGATACTAAAAGATATTAATGACCTGTGACTGTTGATTCCTGTTATTTTTGGTGGTAGTGTATATGTGTTTCCCTTCTTTGGATTTTGCTGGTGTGAGGTTATCTATTGGCTGTGTTTTGGTGGTTCCAGCTAATTTCCTTGGGTTGGAATTTTCCTCCTAGTACTTTCTGTACAGCTGGATTTGTGGATATGTAATGTCTAAATCTGATTTCATCATGGAATATCTTGTTTTCTCCATTTACAGTGATTGAAAGCTTTGCTGGGTGTAGTAGTCTGGGGTGGCATCCATGGTCTCTTATTATCTGCAGAACATTTGTCTGCAGGACCTTCTGGCTTTCAGAGTTCCATTGAGAAGTCAGGTGTAATTCTGTTAGGTCTTCCTTTATATGTTACTTGACTTTTTTCCTGCTCTTAATATTCTTTCTTTATTCTGTATGTTTATTGTTTTGACTATTATGTGAACTTTTTCTGTGGTCCAGTCTATTTGGTATTCTGTACACTTCTTGTTCCTTCATAGGCATGTCTCTCTTTAGGTTGGTAAAGTTTTCTTCAATCATTTTGTTGAATATATCTTCTGTGCCTTTGAGCTGGAATTCTCCTTCTTCTATCCCTATTATTCTTAGGTTTTGTCTTTTCATGGTGTCCCTCAGTTTGTGTTTTCTTTATTGCCTCTATTTCAATTTTCAAGTCTTGAACTGTTTCCTTCACCTGTTTCTTTGTTTTTTTCTTGAGTTTCTTGATTTTCTTGAAGAGATTTCTTGATTTCCTCCAATTTTTTGTTTGTCTTTTCCTCCATTTCTTTAAGGGAATTTTGCATTTCCTCTTTCAGGGACTCTATCATCTTCATAAAGTTGTTTTTAAGGTCATTTTCTCTGGATCATCTGCTTTGGAAATGTTCAGGTCTTGTTGTAGGATCACTAGGTTCTGGCAGTACCGTATTGCTCTTTATGTTGTTTAATGTGTTCTTACACTCCCATCTACCCATTTCTTCCTTTAATCCAAACAGGTGGAGCTCCAAGTTGCTCTTCTTCCAATTGGTGCAGATGGGGCCTCTGGCTCCCGTGGCTGCTCTTCTTCCCAACTGGTACAGAAGGGCATGTTTGCTGGTGCTGCAGGGGATGATTGGCAAGGGGGTGGTGGTGGGAGGAGGCTGCTACCCAGTCTGTGTAGCTGTACTGGCTGGGGGGGGGGAGGAACACAGAATATGCTCCTGGGGCCTAAGAGCTAGAGAACTGGGCTGACCTGCCCGGAGATCGGCCTTACCTGTTCCCAATCGGTGCAGGGTGGGTGTATGGCTCCAGTGGTCACTGGTGCGTCAGGATGATTGGCTTGGTGAGGGGGTCACTTTTACCTTTTTCTATTTCTGTATATCATACTCTGTTGTTAATTGTGTAGCTGAGTAACTGACCCTTTGTATCCTCCTCCTTCTCTTGCTCCTTTTTTTCTCCCAGATTTATCCTTCTATTTATTCTTTCTGTCTGCCAGCCCCACCTATCATTTTTCCTGCCTTACTATTGGCCATTCAGCTCTTTATTAGACCATCGGGTGTTTTATCTTAAATAAAAACAGGACTGAACTCTATTAATATATTTAAAGTAGTGTGATATTTGTCCTTGATCACCAGACCAAAAGTATAGTAAAAAAAAAAATATGGTTTTTAAAAAAAAGGACAAGAAATCTGAGTTTAAGGTATATGGGTGGCAGTACAGAGTTGAACATGAAATGTGAAATTTTTTAATACATGCTAATTTTAATATATACGTATATATGTGGTCATTAGTCATCAGGAAGACAGGATGACTTGGTTAAATAATGTTTGCAGGTGTCTATGTTTAGCACAATGAATACAACAGTGTAGCATGATGACAGGAGAGGAGGATATGCATATGTCCAAAAGCCTAGGCTCTCACATTCTAAAGTTCATCTAGCTAATGTTACTGGCCAATGTCCAATATGTAAGTCACAGGGAATATTACAAATATCTTGAATCTCCATTCCCTGAAGAGAAAAACTAGTTTTAGACAGCATACTGCCTAACACGTCTACCTCAGCAAGAATAATTCATTATCACAGAAATCAATTTATATTGGGGGTCTAATTTTATCTTCCTTTTCTTATGAGATATCAGTGCTTAAAGAGATTTGTTCCATTTCCAGGGTATTCCTCATGAGCATCCCACCATACCAATGTACTACACTATCATGTAGGAAAGGTAGTGTTGTATATAATATTGGATTGGATTCATGAATCCAAGACTGTATTTATCAGACTCCAAATGTAGTTCTAATTACATGTTGACCTTTTGACATCATGGAGAAAAATATGAATTTGGAGATGAATCCTCCTGAGTACAGAGGGTCACCATTCAGGAAGCAGGCTATTAGTCAATTATCATCAGCAATAGAAAGTCAATGGTGAGTAGAATATATGGTCTTTATAGTAAATATATGCCCTGTTCCTAAAATTATTGGCTTTGTGGCCTCAGAAGTCATAGTTCCTAATGCTTCCATCCCCTACCTCCCATCCTGAAAATCAATCACAATAAACTTAAATCAATGGGTGTGATCACTTACTTTAGTCTCTAAGAGATCTTTAGATGAAGAAAGATGTCAGTCCCTGGCAGGGAGATTTTTCTTCTGATCTTCAAGTGGAGATGAGGTTGCTGTTACATATTACATAATAGTATGGGTAATTCATTGAGCTATTGCTTGGGTTTTTTTTTTCATTGAGTTTTTATGATAAATAGACATGGGAAGTAGCTAAAGTCTAAGTGGAAGATCTGAATCTTGGATTCCTAAGACATACAGGCAAGCAGGTAGAATGGGTGGACATCAATATGAGGGAAATTTGGAATGGGTAGTAGTAGAAAATGATGGTGACCATTACTTACTTTCCCAATATCAGCTTCAGTAATGGGGCACAAGATTTTCCTTGTGAATTTTTCTCTAGAAAAGAATATCCAGCAGAACTTTGGAAAAGTTTTCCAAGTGGTACAAATAGCTCCATATCCCCCATGAGGATGTTCTGGACAACTACACACCCCTGTAGTGGGAATTCTAATTTGTCTTAATAATAAAAACCCAGAGCCAGATATCAGAATAAATGCTGAATTATCAGAGAAATAAAGGAGCCAGCCACTAGAGACTTCTTGCTTCTACTTAATCATCAGACTGAAGGGGGCCTGTGCTCCTGTCTCCTTCAGCCTTATATTACTGTCTCCACCTCCCTCCTGCTAGGATTAAAGATGTGAGCTTCCACTGCCTGTCTCTGTTTCTGTTTTAGACAGGATCAATCCAGGGTGGCCTTGGATTCCTGATCTTCCTGCTTCCTCCTCCCAAATGGTGGGATTAAAAGTGTGTGCCACAACTACCTAGCCTCTATGATTAACTAGTGGCTAGCTCCACACTCTGATCTCCAGGCAAGTTTAATTTGTTAAAGCACAAACAAAATATCACTATATACCCTGCTGCCAGATTTTTCACATCTGAAGTCTGACAGTTGAGTTCTCCTCTAGCTGTCTGTTAAGCTGATAGCTGCTTACTCATCCTGTAGCTAGAGTTTTCCTGCCTGGCCCACAGTCAGGACAAATCTCTCTCACCTGCCAGTCCCACAGAAGCTCAGACCCAACCAAGTAAACACAGAGACTTATATTGGTTACAAACTGTATGGCCGTGGCAGGCTTCTAGCTATCTAGTTCTTACTCTTAAATTAATCCATTTCTATAAATCTATACCTTACCATGTGGCTCGTGGTTTACTGGCATCTTCACATGCTGTTTGTCATCGTGACGGCTGGCAGTGTCTCTGACTCAGCCTTCCACTTCCCAGCTTTATTCTCCTCCTTGTCCCGCCTATACTTCCTCCTGCCTGACTACTGGCCAATCAGTGTTTTATTTACTAACCAATCAGAGCAATTTGACATACAGACCATCCCACAGCATCACCCATTCTACTCTTTAGAAGTACCAAGAGCCATTTTCTCCTTTCAGAAGTCTCCGAGCAGTTGTGGCTCCATAGTTCCTTCTTGGAGGCCATTACTACATATCAATCAATTGATATCCTCAGCAGTGCTCTGTTCTCTCTCCCAAAAAGATGTTATCACTGAGAGTAGTCCCAAATGAGTCACCAATGTGTAAAGAGCCATTGCAGAGTGCTTACTAGGGAACTCATTCTACAATATTCATCCATTTCAATTAATTTACAATACTTAAATATTAGGCAGAGATTCCTTGAGGTCAACCTGCTTCTCACATCTCAGTGCCCCACTTTTCAAAGTGTAGACTTTCTCATAGACTGAATCTGGGAGATACCTAAACCCTTGTGTCATGGGTTCTTCCTTATTCCTTGGCAGTGAAATTACTTCTTACAAGGTCCATAGTTGTCCATACTTCTTACAAGGTCCATAAGCTGCCCTGCTTATCTTTTCCCAGATGTAGATACTCATGAACTCCCCATTAACTTTATAGCTCAAATGTCCCAAACTTAGCATCTTTTTGTGAATTTGTCTTATTTTTCTTGTTTGTTCTAAAGCCAAGTCTGGGTTGTTAAATTATATCTTCTGAGTAATCTATCCTTTTGAAAATGCAGCTTTCTGAATCTGCGTTTAAAGTATCATCACTTAGTTATTCCCTTAATTACAGAGAAGAGATCAGTCATTTTATTGCAGGAATATCTTAAAATGAAAATTATGTAAATCAACCTCAATCTAATTCCAGTCTGTGTTAGTAAGGTTATATGGTGCCTAATTTTTTTGTTTGTTTGTTTTTGTTTTTTCCGAGACAGGGTTTCTCCATATAGTTTTTGTGCCTGTCCTGGATCTCACAGTGTAGACAAGGCTGGCCTGGACCTCACAGAGATCTGCCAGGTGTAGCTAGAGTTTTCCTGCCTTGTCCACAGTCAGGACAAATCTCTCTCACCTGCCAGTCCCACAGCCACTCAAACCCAACCAAGTAAACACAGAGACTTATATTGGTTACAAACTGTATGGCCGTGGCAGGCTTCTTGCTAACTGTTCTTACAGCTTAAATTAATCCATTTCCATTAATCTATACCTTGCCACATGGCTCGTGGCTTACCGGCATCTTCACATGCTGTTTGTCATCATGGGGACTGGCAGTGTCTCTCTGACTCAGCCTTGCACTTCCCAGCTTTATTCTCCTCCTTGGCCCGCCTACACTTCCTGCCTAGCCAATGGCCAATCAGTGTTTTATTTATTGACTAATCAGCAACACATTTGCCATACAGAACATCCCACAGCAGCCAGGCTCTGCCTCCTGAGTGCTGGGATTAAAGGTGTGTGCCACCACCGCCCGGCTTGCCTGACTTTTAATTATGTGTCACTCATCACAATTAAACTTGATTGAATATTTGTCTGGGTTAACCCTTAGATTTTATGATTACTTTTTTAAGAAAAAAATATAGTTTTGGGGAAATGAGATCCAGAAAACCAAGAGGAAATCAGAAGCAAAAGAAGGGTGCAGATATGAGCATGAACTGATTGGCCAATCAATCACATGTTTATCCTAATTCCTCCCTTTTGGCAGTGCTACATTGGGCACCAACAATAATACATACTTGTACTTTTTAGTTGTCTTTAGTAAGCAGTGTCCTAGTAGATAGAAAGGCACATGATATCCTATAAAATAGAAATAAAGTTAGAGTTCATCAGCATCACGTAGAAATGGGTGAGGCCATGAGAAGTGAGAGAAGACTTGTTCATGAAGGAGAAAGCCACTGTACTTGCAGTTAGGAGGTACAAGAAATGGAAATAATTTTTCAAAGCTAGTAGAATGGGAAGCAAGCATTTATGCAGATTGTAATTATGTTCTTCTCAGTGTCCATCATGCTGAAGGAAGCAAAATTAGGCAGACACTTTGTCAGCATTCACTTATACTTCAAAATTTCTGAGTTGCCTGAATACTCATATTTCCTAAGTGCTGTAGCCAAGTTTGGTTTTGGATGGAATTCTTCCTTGAGATAAATTTCAAACCATAGAAAAAATGCAGAGCTGTTGGCTTACCAGTAAGGCAAGCCAGATTGTACTTTGTGGGAGTTTGGATCCTGTAGCACAATGGCTTCTGGCAGACACAGATCCCTTTGAAAGTAATTCTAATGGCTTTGATGGCGGAATAGACCCTTTCTGGAACCAGTATTCATGTTTCCAATTATGTAGATCTTGTGATGATTTGCTTAGTTTTGGGCATTCACCTCTTTTTCATACACTATAGGAAAAGCAGACAACTAAAACGTCAGAATGCTGCAAGAGCCAAAGGAAATAAAATTATTCTTACAAACTAATTCCAAAGTTTTTTGAATATTTGCTTATTAAATGATTTAATGATATATAAAACAAATATAAAGTTAAACTTTTATGTGTTAGCATTATTATCTAAAACAACTGAGTTATTAAGACAGTGTAACAGTATCTTTATATTCACACATATATGTAGAATTTCTAATAAAACTTACCATTAAACAAGTATCTACCTAATTACAGATGCTTCGCATAACACTTTTCATAGTCTCATTAATTGTATGACTAAATATTGCTTGGGTTTTATAAGAAAGGGGATGGAGGTTGAAGATGTGAATCACTTTTTCTGAGCTCATCAGTGAGTACTGGAGGTTTCAAATGTCACTTTACCACATGACTCAACACCAACATTATATTTTCTCCCCATTGCCACCTGATCTGCTTGAGTGCAAGTGACTGACCTTGGCTTTTTATAGTAAATAGGTCTTTCTTCTGATGTGTGTTTAAAATTCTTTGACTGATATTATTAATTCCAAAAACCCCTTAGCCTGTAAGCACTTGATTTCTACAGCTCATAATACTAGTAATACTTAAAACAAAACAACAACAAAAAAACAATGAAGCTGTTCATTGTAGGACAGGTTTAGAGTTATAGAAAAATAACAAAAATAGCAGAGAGGTCCCACATGTCTCACGCATATTTCCCTATTTCACATTTCTATTTTGCATTCACTATAATCACCAAGCTAATGTTGTTGCATTGTTAATAAAAATCTACTTGTCAGTCAGAGGTCCTTTCTCTGTTGGCTTGTTCTAACTTCTTTTTCCTGGTTCAGCATCCATTCAGTACACTGGTCATAGTTAATAGCCACAGTTCCTTGTGTTTCCATTGTTGTGACAGCTTTTCAGAGAACCTTTAACATGACAGTTTCTGCACTACAGGTCAAGCTTGCCTAAGTAATAGTCCTTTTCTGAGACTGGTCTGACAATCTTGTTTATTATTATATTGGGGTTATGGTGTATGTATGAGAAGTCAGCCCTCAGGACATATGCCATTTCGTTATAGTGTAGGAAGACTCTGTGGGTCCATGTGATGAATGATGCTCCACCATGACCTTTTCCGTGGTCTGCCCCTTTTGTCAATATTGACTGGCAGCCCATGACAGCAAAGTATTCACGTAAAGCACTGCTGTGTGAGAAATTTCGCTGTTCTCCACAATTCACTCTGTGACTTTATAGTAACAGCAACTCACAGGCATTTGTTTCAAAAGGTGGATTATACTCAACTCTGCTTTATTAAATGTTTTGTTCAGTCTTTTGGCATTGGAAGCTCTTCTGTTCTATTTTTTGTGTTGCTTTAGTATAACCCAATCATGACATCATTTCCTTTATTCCATTTTGTTTCACTTGTAAGGAGCTTATTACTCCCAGAAGCTATAAAATTTCAAAAATTTTCCTCCCAGAGCCTGTGATGAGTTTTCCTCAGGAGAAGCCATGGTCCCTATTATTGAACAACAGCATTAGAAAGCAAGATTTGAATAGCAGATACACACATTGCTTTGGAAGTGTCATCGGATTTACATTCACTAAGCAGATAGGAATGATATGTTTGCATATGGAACATTACATGCACATACATCACTTTATAAACATTACACACACACACATACACACACACACACACACATACACACACACACACACACACACACACACACACACACACACACACACACACATATATATGTATGTATGTATATCAATAATTTTATCTCCATTAAACTAAACAGGGTTCTTATTGATGTCCCTAAATCGAATCCATTTCCATGTAGATGATTCTAGCTTTCACCCTGTGCTCATCTACGACTATCTATACCAACAGTGAGAACCTTGGCTACTGCCACCCTCCTTTCCATTACTTAATTCTTTAGAGCACAAAAGCTGAAGCTTCTAGTCCGGCAGATACTAATCATTTCCAAATCTTCATAGTTCATCATATTTATTTTTTCCACTTTAGTGTTTTATTTTTTGTTTTTCTTCTCACACATACATGTGCATGTGGTATGTGTGTGTATCCTTTGTGTTTGGGTACATGTATGTGTGCAGGTGTACATGGATGGATGTGCACATAAGTGTACGGCCCAAAGTGGTGTCAGTAATCTTCCTCAATTGTTCTCCCACTTCCTTCTTTGATGCAGAGTCTCTCCATAAAACCTACAAATTGTCATTATCATTATTCTCGCTAGCTCAGCTGTCTCTACTTTCTGAGGCTGGGATTACAGTTGGGTTGACAAACCACCCTGGCATGTGGGCTCTGGGAATCTGAGCTCCAGTCTTCTTGCTTGGGCAGGAAATGCTATAACCACCGAGCCATGTAACGTTCCATGATTTTAAACAAATACTCAGTATTATGTACCTACTATTAGAGTAACAAATTGTTTCAGTGTCATAGGAGATTCTCCTTGACCCTCGGGATGCATGGCAAGTGCTGATCACTTTGCCTTTGCATGGATTCTTCCTTCTCCACTGTGACATTCCAGGGATCCTGCACCACACAATGCTTTCAAACTACAGCCTACCTCTGTGATATTTGTGACTTCTTGAGCTTGACAGCTCATTTCATTTTTGTATGAATAATATTGGACACTTTAATTCAGTTGGGTTAGTGTCTGAGAATCTTAATTTTTTATGAAATTACAGAGTATATTTAATCTTGCAAGAAATTATGAAACTTTCTTCTAAATTTTCAGCAACATTCTATAAGTTTATAACATCTCAATAAGTGACTGTGAGTTTTGTTGCTTCAGTACTCATCATAGACAGGAAGATCAGGTGTTTGAAGCCAGCTTGGGTTACATAGAGTCTGTCTCAAAGCAAGCAAAAAGCAAATAAAAAAGAATCTCATGACAATACCTGGACAGCTATTTCAAGTGTTTTGTGTTGGGAACTATGCATGTAGACATATATCCCATGCAAAAACAGTCTGTGAGCAAAGTTCACTTAAGCAGAAGAGCAATAGTTAGATGTGCTCCACTTTCACTGAACAACTAGTGGTATTTGCAGCTAGCATTGGAGAAAGCTACCAGGAAAGGCTACTCAAGTTCTTTACTTTCAACCATATTTTTGTAATTTGATAGCAGCTCTGCCATATTATGCTGATCTGGAGCTTTTGAAGCTGCATTTAAAAAAAAAAAAAAACTCCAAGCTGTTGGCACAATTTCTAGAGTAATGGTTTTATTCTGGGAAAAGCTGTGGCTGTTATTAGTGGTTTGACTGCAGTGTTTCCATATTGCTGGAGTGAGCAGCCATGGATACACTTGTGGTTCATCCACAGACCAAAGAAGATTCTGTGATGAGTGCTGGGTGGAAACCACTGGGTGGCTCACAGTGCCCCGTTTGGTCACTGAGGCATCTCAGTCTCTATTAGGAGTCTTAAAATTTTGGCAATCAAAAAGAATATTATCCTTGCCAATATATATTCATTATTTGTCACATTTTTTCCTGGAAGACTTATCTTTAAGAATGGAAAAATTTAAACTATGCATCCAATATGTTTCCAAAGTAAATATCCTACACTCTGTATATGTGAATTTCACCAAATTCAGAATCATATTGCTAGAAGATTCAATTATGTATGACTTTCTCTCTTTAATAAGTAAATAGACTTTGCTGGTCTGTTGGTGGAAACATTCACAGGGAGATGCAGCCAGAGTATGAGAATTTCAGTTGTCTTGTTAGAATATGGACTGTTGCAGCACATGAGAATCAGTGGAAGACAGTAGCTGCTTCTTCATTTTATTCTGCACCCACTCAAAACAGACAGGACGTCACCAGAGCAGTTCTTCAATGTAATGCATCTGTCTTAATTATTAAATAACCAACTCAATTTTCCCTTAAACTCTATTTAAGCCACTCTCTGCTGTATACTGTTAATTCTCATGGAAAACAATAGTGAGTCAATATATTTATTTTTACTCTCACTTGGTTTTTCGTGAGAACAATCACATTCCACGATACTCTTGGCTCCTGGTAGTTGTCAAAATGGTTCTGGTATTAAATGAGATGAAATACTACTAGCTAAAATAATTATTGACCATTTTTAACACATAAATTAAAAATGGTCAAAGTTCTTCCTCTTGTTGTTTCATTTGTTTCATTTTACTTGTTGTTAGACAGTTTTCATGCAAAAGGCTTTTTTTGAGATTTGTCCAATTTTCCTTTGACCTTCTAATTTTTAGTTGGGGAACAGTGCGGGAAACAATCTGGTTTTGATGCAAACCCAAACTTTTGTGACCATGTGTGTGTTCTAAATAAACTAAACTAGGTCATATGACTCATAGGCTTTCCATGGTCTCACTGGCTTTATTTTCTGTCTAGAAACTGTTCAATTAATATTACTTGATTAGATGGACTTTTCAAACGCTTCTTTTAAAAAAAAATAAGAAAATCAGTATTTGCACAGAATACCGTATTTTAAATTTCTTTTGCTGTTTTGCAAAAATATTTTCTAAAGATTTGTAGAATAGACCAATTTGAGTAACACAATGAATATTTGAGCCCCTCAAGGGTTCCTGGGCCAGCTGTTGTCTGCAGCTTCAGCTTATGACTAAGGCTAAGTGAAGACAGTGATGGGAAATATGCAGAGCAGGTCCCGCCTTTGGGAAAGCTGACAGACATGCTGGGAGATTTATTTTCTCTTCATTTTCATTGCATTGTAGGTAAGAGAAGCAAGAAAAAATTTGGTAAAACAGCTACTCAAGAGAGTATATAACTCAACTTATCCAAATCATATTTTACTTGAATCCATTTTAAGAAAGACCTCTAACATTCAGTCCACAGTCACAGTCACAGTCACAGTCACACCTTTGAGGAACCTGGGCTCACACAGGCAGACTTGTAGAAAATCCACACTTGGGGCAAACTCAGAATCTGTGGATTTCTGTCTGTGCAAAGACTTCGGTCTTGCTAGTACCTTGTTGCCTTGTCTTAGGTCTTTAATCATTTTGTTTCCAATGGTTAATGGTCAACTCAATTCAAGCCTTTAAAGTTTCACTGATACCCGTATCATTCACCTTCGGTCCCTGAAAATATAGCAAGCCATGAATGCTTGTGAAGAGAATCCAGTGTTAGGGCATTCTGAGGTATGCCTCTCAGCTAATCCATGAAAACAGGCAACTGAGAAGCAGACAAACTTAGAATTGTAATTTTTTCTTTACTTTCTACTTTGTCTACTAAGTAGTGATAACATACTGTATGGTGTTTGCAAAAAAAATGCAATTAAATATAGGAAATTAATCATTTTTCCAAGAATTTTTTCTTAATCACTTGTATTTAAGGGAACGTTCCAATTCATTGTGACCCAAATAGCTAACATTCACGAATTTAAAAAGACATACTCTATTACATGACTTCCTGAATCCTGACATGAGTTCTAAGGTCACACTAAGTCATAAGTAGAACTGCAGTTTCAAAGTTTAGCTTCATGTCTCTTTATAGGTGTTTCAGAAATTTTAAAGTGCCAGTGATGCTGAGGATGGATCCAGTGTTTTGTTTTGTTTTAATTGGTGGAAATTATGGCCAGAATATTTCAGGCATTTCCCTTTTCAATTATTTTCCCTACATAGAAAAAAATATGTGGGCATTATACGAAACAGAGAATCTTAAGAGTAATCACTGTAGAAACATCCTTTCCTATAATTATATCATCCCTAGTCCTTCCCTGGCCCCCAAATGATCCAACTTGTCCGGAAAATGAAATGGGTCAGCTATTTATGCAGTCATGTTGTTAGGTGTAAGTTGAAATCTCAGAAGATTTATGACTAGCCCTTCACTGCCTGTCACTTCCTATCCTCTCTGCTGCCACTGTCTAGTAAAACTCAATTTATCTTCCATTAAAGCAGCCAGTAAAAATAAATAGATGGTGAGCTGAATAGCAAATGGAGTGTGTGTGGAGGATGGAGTGGGGAATTCAAATTTGCTGAATATTTGCTAACATCTCTGCAGATACTCTGACATACTACTCAATAACTAATTACTGATAGTAAACAAATGGTTTCCAAAGTGTATGGAAAGTAAAATAAACAGAAACCACTGGAAAACAGCAGCTGCTCTGCTTATGTCCCAGAACTATGTGCTTTCAGCTATTAGTAGATTCAGCCATAACAGTCTTACTTTTTTTTCCTTCCAAAATGTAGCCAAGTGACAAACATCTGTCTCTGCTTTCTTTGCAAGAAAGAACCAGAACCTGGTTTGCTTCCAGGCCATCCGGACAACAATTTCAACTGGAACAAGTGACCTTTGGATCAGACTAGAACATAAAAGCCTTGCCAGACTGGGAGGAGGGTGGAGTCAATTGGGAAGGTTCCCCAGCTTGTTCTTATGAAATTGCTTCTGAAGAGGATAGTCAAAAGTTAAGGGAAGATAACTTAAAAACAGTTATATTCAATGAAAAAATATGTGCCTACATTACAAACTTCAAGTGTAGTTAAATTTTAAGTTTTAAACTAACAATATGTGATATACAGACTCAGCAAATAAAGTTCTTTGAGTACAGGAAATGTGAACAGTTATGTAACATTCATCTTTGAGTATTCAGAATCTCTGAAGCTAGAGAACCATCCTTTTGTTTTCTTCTTTCAACTGGGTCAGAATTCTTTGGTCTGTAATTCCATGATAGCTGTTAGATGCTTTCAGACAACTGTCAAGTGTTTAAGCAAATTATCAGTTCAGTCAAAGTTAAAGTGATGTCCAGGAGTGGTGGTGCATGTCTTTAATTCCAGCACTGAGAGGCAGAGGCGGATGGATCAAGGCCAGCCAGAGAGACCTTGTCTCACAAAAAAGGGGGGCAAAGTTAAAGTAACATTATCAAGATTTTGTTGGAGAAGAGGAAGAATGGTTATTTTCCCCTCAATATTTATTTAGAAGGCATGAATTATTTCTTATATAAGTGTGCATAAGAAATTTGAGTCTATGCCATTAGCAAGGACATGTTAAAAGATCATTAAGCCTCATATTGAATGCTTATGGATGAACTGCTGTGCTCAGCTGCCAAGTTACGGAAATGGCAAAGCAACCTTCCTTTATCCATATTTAGTGGATCATCTATGTAATAGTTAACTGTCATCTGAAAAGTGTTGTTTACATGAAGAACTACAGACAACTAAGGAATGCTGAGAGCAGCAGAAACAGTCTTCCCCAGGGAAGACTAGTACATCAATTGTTCATCCATTATCAAATGGTCAGCCCTAAAAACATACACACAAGTAACATTATACAGACAGAGCAGGGTGTACTTAGGATTATGTATGTATACACGTATACGTACATGTGTATAACAATTAATGAAAAAGAAGCCATGAATTTAAAAGGTAACAAAGAGGAGTATATGGAAGAGGTTGGAAGGAGGAAAGGGAAGGAGGGAATGATGCAATCATAGTATAATCTCAAAAATAAAAGAAATGCAAATAAAAGTCAATGTAAAAACAATCAATGTAGAAAAAGGACAAGAGCCTAGTGTTAAAGTAATATCTATATTTTATAAAAATTCATTTAAAAGCATAGAAATAGAAGGCTACAAGGAATTTAGGAATTAATGTCTTTGCCTAAGTAGAAAATTTCACTTTGAATGAATTTAAAGTGGTTCTGTGGATAGAATTTCAGAACCAGGGTATCACAGTGGCTAAACACACCATATAATCAAATGATTGTCCACAATTAAGAATTACGTTTTGTATCTTGTTCAATACATTATATGGGAATTCAAAAACAAATGCTTCAAAGATTTGGCTTGAGTTATCTAGGAAGAAGACACTTTTCACAGAGCTCGTGAGGGTGGAGGCCAACACACCCATGACCACATCAGTAGTTCCTTAGTTGTTTGCATAGAGTTTAGTTTAGGTGGAGTTTCAGATTTAGTTGTCAAAATTTTAAATTCAGTCCAAGACTCTACAAGTAATTTAACAGAGGCTGAAATCCAAAATCATGAGTAAATATTGAAGTTGGAACTATAGATGGAAATACTGGCACAGAAAAATATTAACAGCCAATATTTTTCAGTTATGGAAATAACAAAAAGTAAAATGTAGCAGCATTTAGAAATGAAACATCATAAAAATTGTCAAAATACCTACCTGAGCATGACTTTCCATTATATGATCAAAGTTTTTTTTATAGTTTAACAATTAATTTTACATTTTTTATTAAGAAATTTTTTTCATTCATTTTACATACCAATCAAAGATCCTCCTCTTCCATCCTCCCTCCCCTGCAGCCTCCCCTCCCAACCCATCCCTCACTCCCTCTCAGAAGAAGGCAAGGCTTCCCATGTGGAGGCACATTCAGCAGAGGCAAGTCCAAGCCCTTCCCCTGCCTCAAGGCTGCACGAAGTGTTCCATCATAGGTAGTGGGCTCCACAAAACCTGCTCATGCACCAGAGATGGATTCTGATCCTACCACCAGGGGGCCTCCCAAGCAGATCAAGCTACACAATTTTCTCACCATGCAAAGGGCCTAGTCCAGTCCCCTGTAGGCTCCACAGCTGTTGATCCAACTTTCATGAGTTCCCTCTGGTTTGGTTTGGTCGTCCCTGCATGTTTCCCCATCATGATCCTGATGCACTTGTTCATAGAATCCCTCTTTTCTCTCTTTCACTGGACTCCTGGAGCTCTGTCTATAGAGCTAAACAGAGAATTCTCAAAGGAAGAATTTCAAATGGGCAAAAGACATTTAAGGAATTGCTCAGCATCCTTAATTACCAGGGAGATGCAAATCAAAATGACTGAGAAACCATCTTATGCCTGTCAGAATGGCTAAGATCAAAAGCACCGCAGATAGCTTATGTTGGAGAGGATGTGGAGCAAGGGGAACACTTCTCCACTGTTGGTGGGAGTACAAAGTGGTACAGCCACTTTGGAAATCAGTTTCTCAGAAAATTGGGACTCAATCTACCTTAATTATACATTTTTGTGTGTATCTATCTGTGTGGTAGGGGTGGGCACACATGTCCAAAGCATATATGTGGAGGTTGGAGCATTGCTCGTAAGAATCTGCTTCCTCATTCCACTTCCACTGAGATATCTAACTCAGATCATTGGGCTAGGTGCTATGCACTTTTACTCAAGAGCCATTTTTCAGGCCCAATTTTTCATCTTAAAAAAAAATCAAATAGAAACTGCAAGAACTAAAAATAAATGAGAACAATCTTTATTTTCTGTCCTGATAAATCTCTTATAGGATGTCTGACACCAGTAGTCAGTGCAAGATACTCATATTTAAACATAGTCAAATGTATATGCTCCCAGAAAAGTGATTGGTTCATGTGACTTTTTTGATGTATACATTTCTTTCTTTCTTTCTTTCTTTCTTTCTTTTTCTTTCTTTCTTTCTTTTTTTTTTTTTTTTTTTTTTTTTGAGATAGGGTTTCTCTGTGTAGTTTTGCGCCTTTCCTGGAATTCACTTGGTAGCCTAGGCTGGCCTCGAACTCACAGAGATTCGCCTGGCTCTGCCTCCCAAGTGCTGGGATTAAAGGCGTGCGCCACCACCACCCGGCTGTTTCTTCATTTATTAACTCAGATATTTCTTTCATTTTCATTTGAAATTAATAATTCTGCCAACTTAATACTACATTAGCAAATTTCCTAGGTATTTTCTCACCTACATTACATATGTAGGTAAAATAAGGGGATGATAAATACATTTTGTTGAATGAATTGGTGCATAATTCAGTGTGTAAAGATTGATACATAGGAGACCCATGTATCCTTAAATGTCTAGCATCATGTTTGGGAGGGGGTCAAAATTCTTCCTACAGTACATTTCAACAGTCCTATTATCAAGTCCACTTAGAAGACCGTCAGCCAAGAAACTCTAAAGGACAATTAGCTTTGAAAAGTGATATTTATATAATACAACTATTGCATCAGATGCTTCTGGTAAGAGGAACCAAATCATGACCTTTGCCATCATCAGTAACAAGTCCACGTTTGCACAACTGAGGGAGATTTATTCATAAAACTGAAACATGTGTGGGCTGAGAAAAATAGGTCAAAAGTTAAACTCTTTCTCTATTTCTCTCTTTCCAGTTCCAACTTATGAACACAAAAATTAAGTATGTAGCTTTAGAATGTATTTATAGATTATTAAATGAATATATCATACAGTTTAATTTATTTAAAATCTTTTATTCTCAGCAAAATCAAACATACCGAGTTTACATAGAAATACAATTTCCAATCATGTTTTCATAAAAATTCACTGGTGAAGTAAATGTTCATATTAATGACCAATTATGTACTATTTGATCATGCCAGTAGCAGAACAGATCACCATTAAAAATTGGTAAGTAACATATTTTAAATGTGTAAATATCATCTTAGTATTCTATTGTGTTACAATTGATATTAAATGTTTGCTAAATATATACCTAGTACATAAAGCTTTTTAAAATACAATAAAAATACAAACTCTATCTGTTAAAAAAAAGCCATTTAGATGGCTTCTAAACATCCTCATTATACAAATTCCAAAATACTATCTGACAAATAGAACAGCAAAGACTGCCTGATGAAACACATACTACCCACTAATTAAGGTTTAACTTAGCAGGTATAACAGAACATAAACAGAAAGACTCATCTATACCCATAGAACATGATGGTACAAATATAATATTGCATAAGCACATTTGATTTCTGTTCCTAGTGAAAAGGTACCTTTAACACCTGCATAAAACTCCATGAGAAAAATCTACTTAGTTTTGATAAATGTCCCACAACTAAGCCCAGATTTTCATTACTTTATTATCTTATATTGTGATAAACCAAATTAGAAATTTGACCATTTCTTTCTGCACTATCACTGTTAGTATTTTACATCATGGGCAAATATATTGGAAGCATATGTTTTCAAAGGTCAGGGTTCATCAGCATATCAGAATGAGTACTAAAGAATTTTATTGCTCATATTCAAGATGAAGCTGACAAGAAATTTTTGTGAAAAGTAGATTCTGACTTTAACAGAGCAAATGAAAATTAAAATTGTTAAATATTCTTAAATTTAAATAGAACACCTCTCAAATTTTAAAGTATCAACACTAATGTGGCACTGAGATATAAGGTTGGTAAGAGAAATACCACAACACAGGATATCTGAAAAATATTGGTAAAATAAAAATAGAAATAGGCATTACATTTGTAGAAAGCATAAACTTCATTTCTTAAAATACAGAGCAGAAGATGGCCCAATGATATACTAACATGACAACACATTAAAAATAAAATTTTAAGTTTTTCAGGGAAGCAATTTTTCCACAACTGTTACTTTTGAGACAAATTAAACATTTTTAGAATATAGCTTAAATGACTGATGTTATTATTTCATATTTACTAATATTCTAAATATATTTTATATAATTACTACTGGAACTTATATTCTTATATTACCAGGTAGAATTTAGTAAGCTGGTAGCATAATAGCTAAATTTTAGATTTTCATAATGAGATGAACATTTTACACACACTGGTTGCTTGTTTATTGATATCAAAATAGAACATGTGTAGTTGGATAGTGGTCCCTCTTCAGAAATCTGAAAGATATCAAGGTATGGCTTTGGGACTAGGATACTGAACTAATGTCCTGGAGAATGAGCATAAATGTCAAGGTGATAATTATTTAGAACACAAGGCAGATACTCAGAAAACTTGTCTTTCAATTATAAATTCACCCATAACAGAGAAGAGAACATAATATCCATTACACTTAGTTCTGCTTAATAAAAGATAAATCAACAGTGAAAGTGAGGAGGTTTTTACTTCCATAGATTTCAAAAATATATTGGCACGGATATAATAACTGTCTTAAAATAATGAATGAGATATATGTTTATAAACAAATTAGGCATAAGTCAGGATCACTCATTCTTGACGTCAACACCTGCTATCTAACGGGTCGAGACAAAATACTGTGCCTTCAAGAGTTAGTCCCATTTTGAACCCCTCCTGTAAAGCAAAATAAAATTGTTAAAGTATAAACACCAATGGCAAGAGAAAATCATATCACTAAGTAAGAGAGACTATCAACAGAAATTAAATTCTTTGTGTTTTAAGTAAATGCAGATTTTGGTTTATCAAAATTTTACACAGATGTAAAGTTCTCTTGTATTTAGTGACATTTTGCTATCTTAAGTATATGAGTTGAATGTGTATGAGAAACAGAAGAAAATAACAATACTGTTGCCATGGTGAACCCCTTAAACTAATCTGACCATCAGCTAACAGACACATTCTTGTAGACTCATGGTTTCCTCTCCCCCGAAGTAAACCTCCCTGTACACTTACAGACCGCCCTTCAACGGTTTCATTTTTGTTTCACAATGTAATGAATTTTGAATCTTCCTCTTGAATCTTTAAACCTCTAATTAACAATGAGGCTTATTTATTTAATGTAATGAGGGGACTTATTACTAGCTAATATCACAAAATAATTACTCTATAATTAAAGAATTAATCATATTTTCATATGAAACATTTTGTTGAACTGTATTTTCCTATTTGAAACATAGAGCAGCACACAGTAGACAGAGGAGAACTCCTCTGAACTAATTGCTTAGACACTGAGCATTGTATTGTATGTTCTTACAGTGTTCAAGTTTTGTGAGAGCAGAAATTTTGTTACCTATAATTTTCTATTATGTTGTCTTTAAATGAACTAACTTCCTACATTACATTTCTCATAAAACTACTTTATTCTGACTATAACACATTATTAATCTTTATAGTATCAATTCATTTCCATTATCTTACAATCATTAATAAGGCCAACAGCATAATTTCACACATAAAAATTGAACATATTTATAATTACTTGTTCCTGTTTTAAATAATATAGAATATATAAGTATATATGTATATACTTATATATATATATATATATATATATATATATATATATATATATATGTATCAAATTACTCCCCAAAGAGATACTAAGCTATAAACTAACCTTGGTCTAACAAGCATTTAGACTTGTTGTTTCTCAATACTTTCACTCAATATTGTTTATCAAAAAAATTAAATTTCCTGTTAAGTAAAAATGACACTTAGTTTTTTTTTTATTTATTATTGTGTTTGCTTTGATTATACAGAGCACATTCACAAGGGCATTAGCCAACTACGACCTCTTTTGTGAGCCAGGGCTTATTCTTCATGTGGTGAGTGGTTAGCCTTCCAATCACTTGTCTGTTCCTGCAATGCCAACATACAGGCAAGTGCATGTGTATGCACAGGATTGCATGCACATGTATGTGGATGTATATGGAAGATAGAGACCAATTTCGGGCATCATCACCTAGGAATGCTACCAACCTCCTTGAGACATTGGCCCGGAGGTACTGCTTATATTTCATGTATACATAGGTCCCCTCAATTTTTAAACAATTGACTTGATATTTGTACATAATTCTTTTATTTATAGACTTGCCATTATTTTAAAACATATTACATTGTTTTATGCTGTGGGATGGTCTGTATGTCAAATGTGTTGCTGATTGGTCAATGAATAAATCACTGATTGGCAGTGGCCAGGCAGGAAGTATAGGTGGGACAAGGAGGAGAATAGAGCGGGGAAGTGGAAGGCTGAGATGAGAGAGACACTGCCAGCTGCCACGATGAGAAACAGCATGTGAAGATGCCGGTAAGCCACGAGCCATGTGGCAAGGTATAGATTTATAGAAATGGATTAATTTAAGCTGTAAGAACAGTTAACAAGAAGCCTGCCACGGCCATACAGTTTGAAACCAATATAAGTGTCTGTGTTTACTTGATCGGGTTTGAGCAGCTTGGGACTGGCAGGTGAGAGAGATTTGTCCTGACTGTGGGCCAGGCAGGAAAACTCTGGCAACAAATGGCGTCCAACGTGGTGGCAGGAGTTTCCACCTAAAAACTGAGAAAAAAGATTCTAAAACGGAGCTAAAAACAGCTTCCTAATTGTCTGTCTCAAATGAGCGGCAGCTGCCGGTTTGAGTTACTGGCGGGTTGCTGGCATGCGCGCTCGACCTGCCGCCGTATGGCGGGAGTGAGGCCTCTGCAAGTGGCACATTAAGCTACATTGTGGATTTAGACTTTGCTAGTACAAAACAAAAAAAGAGGTTTCTGGGCTACATGCTGCTTGGATAAAAGCATAGACCCACGATGGCTCCCAGAGCTGGCGGTAAGCATACCGCCGCCATGTTGGGAAGCTGAGGTGGGCGGAGCCAGCAGCCACAGCAGCTGCAGCTTAAAGCAATAGATTCACAATAAGACAGATTCAGATGTAATAGTTTAAAATGTGTGTAAAATATACGTAGGCTTAAAAGAGACAAAAAAAGGTGATATATACAGTATAGAAACAAATACATGGTTTTAAAAAAAAATAAAGTCTTTAAAGAGACAGTAAAATTAATATAAAAAATAAGCCACGTAGAGATGACTATTACACAGAAAGTCTGGATTGTGTTGTCTTTGGGATTCTTAACTACAGAGAGATATTTGATTGTAAAGGAAGCTGAGTTAAACCAATATGCGTATTTTAAAGGTACCTTGACTTCAAAATTTGGATATAAGGATATGTTGCTTTGGAAAGGAGATTTTGCTTTTGTTCCCACAGAAAGCCAGAGGCTATGGATTTATTCCAGATTAAGATACATCAGGTGTGACCAACCAAGACCCCCTGAAAGGTCTCCGATGACACCATGGCCCAGATGATCCAACATCCAGAACCGTTTCAAGGCAACTGGCTCAGACGAATACACCCTCATGGACTACTCCATAATCCTAAAATGTTCTTTGTTTCCCCAGAAGATACAGCGCCCCCCTCCAGCAGGAAGTAGTAAGAAAAGCTACGCCCAAATTCCCAAATATACCAAGCTGACTTTGGAGATGTGTAAAGGTTAAAACCTTCCTTTTTAAGAAAAGAAAAGGGGAGGTGCTGTGGGATGGTCTGTATGTCAAATGTGTTGCTGATTGGTCAATGAATAAATCACTGATTGGCAGTGGCCAGGCAGGAAGTATAGGCGGGACTAACAGAGAGGAAAATTGAGAGAACAGGAAGCTGGGAGGGGAGACACTGCCAGCCGCCATCAGGACAAGGAAGATGTAAAGTACCGGTAAGCCACAAGCCACGTGGCAAGGTATAGATTAATAGAAATGGATTAATTTAAGCTGTAAGAACAGTTAACAAGAAGCCTGCCACGGCCATACAGTTTGAAACCAATATAAGTGTCTGTGTTTACTTGATCGGGTTTGAGCAGCTTGGGACTGGCAGGTGAGAGAGATTTGTCCTGACTGTGGGCCAGGCAGGAAAACTCTAGCAACAGTTTTATGCATATGTGTATACATGTTCGTGTGTGTGTGTTTGCATACTCATGTGTGCACAGGTGTATGTGTATGTGCAAGTGTGGGTGTATGCACACATGCATGTGCATGTATATGGAGGCCAGAGATCAAGCTTAGGTGTCATTTTCCAGGAATGACTTCCATGTCCTTTGAAACAAGGTCTTTCGTTGGCTTGGAATTTCCTAATTAGGCTACACTGGCCAATAAGTCACAGGAAACCATCTGCCTTTGCCTCCCTAGTGATGAGATTACTCTGCCTTTTTTATGGGTTCTGGGACTAAGATTCTCACATTTGCATGGCTAGAACTTTACCAGCTGAATTATCCTCTTGACTCTGTATTTCCTTATTATAATTCATAGAATATGTTCATGGCTATCAATACTGTCCTATCTCCTTGTCTGACAGAGACACATGCCTTGCAGTTTAAATTATGTCAGATCAAATAACTACATGATTGTATTTCAAATATATATTAAATTGCCCAACTATTTGAAATGAAATATGGCTTAATAGTTCAGCTTTAAATCTCACATGCACAAGACATTCCTAGAATTTCAAAGTTAATACTGTAACTCATGAATAATTTAGTTTTAATCCTCTCTAAGAAAGAAAAAAAACAAATATTTAGCTAGGAGGCTTATCACTAGTGTCATATAGCATTCACAGCTTAATATATTACATTGGCATTTTATATAGTATGCAAAGATAAAGCAGTTATATGTGTATATTAGATTAATTAGGAGAGCAAGATTAATAACAAATTCAGTGTAGACTCTAAATGAAAGAAATACTATTTTAATAACTATAGTTAAAGTGGCCCTGCAATTAAGTCTTGAACTAAAAGAAATACATAATGTGGTGAGCAATGAAATAGACAATCACTGAAAAATTAACCTGAAGATCTGAGTTACGAAGCCTCTTTAAATACTAATCACACACTAGTCACACACTAATCACACACATCCCCATGAAACTTGAATGAATAGTTATTAAGCAAAACATGAAAATACAAAAATTTAGCTCTTAAAAAGTTTGTTATCTCTTTAAACGATGAAAATGAGATACCAACCATCTCTGGCGCTACCCATCATGAAAGCAGAATAAAAAAAGACATTAAGAAAGTATTAGAAACATCAAAACCCAAACATCACATCCCAGTGATTACCTGATTACCACAATGCTAACTCACTCCTGTATTTTCTCAAACTGGGTTGCTACAAAATTCTGAAGTTTTATCTTTTAAAACCTATTGAGGTTTTAAGTTTGGTATCAAAAACAAAAGGCCTTCAGGAAGCTCACAGTCTACAGGCATCGTTCCAGATAGCGCATTCGAATTAGCACAGATAACAACAAAGAAAGGGAATTAATTCCCGAGAGGACACAGTATTATGTCTCATCAGCAAGACACATTTAAGTGCCATTTTCAAAGTAATTGAGATATAAAGGTGAGAAATCACTGCCATCAGACACAATGTATGTTGAGATAAACAGAAGTTTGATAGAGTGATCTTTGTTTCACCCCAAAATGCTATACATCTTATTTCATTAGACTTCTTAATTTGAACTTTGTTGATGTTATGATGTTTCCTAATTATATAAAAATTATAGGACTCAGTCACTAATAATTTTTTCAGAGTTTTTTAAGAAAGACATGATTTTAGTAAATTTTAAGGTTCTAAAAATTTTTTTCTGCAAAAAGAAATTATAAGTGATTACATTTTGAAAATTTTAATATATTCTTTGAAAACTTCAAGGCATGTTTTAAATAGTTCAACCTTTTAAATGGAGGCATATTACTAAATCTAAGATGAAAAAGATGTGTACATAATAATTAGAAAATAAGTCAGGCAGCATGTCATTTATCCAAGTGGGAGGATATTTGTATTACTGTCTTAAGGAAAGGCATGTGTTTGCCAGCTTTAGGGCCCAGTTTGTCCTCTGATTTGGGGGTAGGTATGCAGGGGTGGTGAAGCCCAAAGGAGCGGGTGGGTAAGCCAGGACAAGCAGAAATAAGTCTGCCTCCTCACATTAGTGTCTCGACTATCTCATCTCAGTCAGCTCCAAGTAACTAGTGCTTTTCTGGATTCTATCAATTATGATGTTTGTGATGTACAGAAGGACGTAATTATTTTATCCAAATGTGGATGGCAAATACAAAGAGAAGTCTTCATTCTGATCTAAATATGACTGTTGTTCCATCATTGCCCAATGTATGAAGCTTTAAAAACCAATTTCTTACAACTTACAGAAAAATTCAGAGACAGAAGAGAAAAAAAATCTACTTGACCACATTCCTAAAGAAGTTGCCTGTGGTGTCTGCCTTCTTAGTAGTCCAGGAGTCGAGAGACACAGTTACAATGCTTCTTTTCAAAGATTTTCCCTCATCTAATATCTTTACAGTTTTGAAATTCAGAACTATTAAGACTGAGACAAAAATCTTAAAATTTCATTGTAATGGCCTTTTAAGTTCTTGATTAGAAAAATTAGAATCTTGTCATTTTTGTATTAAAAATTAAGCATCTTCTTTCCATTATATATTGAATCATTCAAAGGAAGAAAGACACAATCCTCAGCATGTGTAACAGTGGTCATGAGTAAGTTTAATTATTTTTACTCTGACTGCTTTAAATAAGCCTTTATAGCAATGATGAAGGATAGAGCTTTGGTACAAACATTTCTTTGTTGCAGAATAAAAAGAAATAAATAATGTGTTGTCCAATCTGTTAAAATAGTCACCTGCATCTCATCCAATTTGGACTGAATATCTGGAGGGAAGTCCCCTGCTCCACAGTTAAATGGATCAAAAGGTTCAGCTCCAAAAAGGTCCCGTTCTATAAGGAAGAAAACACTTTTAGTAAGATGATCAAACATTAGTTGAGACACAAAAAAATCAGGATTATAATTTAAAAGTATGAATTTATTTATTATATTAATAGAAGTATTTCCATGACTGAATGAGCTACTGATTCTTATAGTTTATGTTGGGCATTTTGATTTAAGTATGCAAAAATATATTTTATGATTTTAGAAATTCTCTAGCAAGACAGGATCAGTCATATTCAGGATGGTATTGCCATAAACAAGTGTTTTAAGTTCTCAATTATGTGTGAATATTAGTGTCAAATATTTATAGTTGTATATTTAACTTGAAGTATTTAGAAAACTAGAATGGGATTATTGGAGAGGAAAGTGAAGAAAGACCTTCAGGGAGGAGAATAGTAGAACACAATAGACGATATGATGGGAAAATGCAGGAGGTTTAGGTAGGGAGAGGGTGGAAGAGTAGGACATAGAAGAGGGTTGGAGAAGGCATAACTAACACTAACGATGCATGGAAAATCATACCGAAACCTACTATTTAATAAGCTTCATGTGTGTGTTTGTGTGTATATAAGAGCTTAATTGCAGTTATGCAACACAAAGGACAATGTTCTTCCTAGAAGCCAAAGGTTGACAAATAGAAAACCCAATATCAAATGTGGATATCTACTCTAGAGGTTGATCAGGGGTGTCCAGTAATACCAGCAAACAATACAAGCCATTTCTTGGCTGCATATCAGAACTTTATGGCAAGATTTTATTGCTGAAGACACTACACACTTGGGTCATGGGATATGGAGAGATCACGTTGACACTAACCAGGAAGCTTTCTTCACTTTGGCCAGCTTTCACAGTACTATGGGTATTATTTAGACTTGGCCACCGGAAGAAAAAAAAAAACATTATTAAAAGTCTTACCCAGTTGTGAATTCTGTGTGCTATGATAATGACTGGTGTGGTAAGACCATGGATTCAGTAGTGGACCAAAGATTAAGGTGGTAACCAACCACTTTTAGATTGGATTTAAGGTCTGATCCACAGGAGGAAACACCTATCTGGTGCTGTAAATCTGGCCAAGAACTCATGGTTGAAGAGGTCACAGGCTCCATGTTGGACCTACTATTATTATCCTACTAAATGAACTTCATATTAAAATGCCTTCTAAACTCATATCTATATGTATATAGATTAGTGTAGCTCTTAGACTCAAAGAAGTTTCTTTGTGCAGTATATGGTGGTTAATGTAAAAACTCACAACTGATCAAAATGCAGAGAATAAGTGTCTGTGGAGTGCTCAGCCACAAATGCGACATCTAAATTATTCATCCCTCAAATTTAGAAAGATTTTACAGGAGGAAATAGAAAAATTGTAGGAGCCAGAGGTCAGTAAGGACAGGAGCAAAGCGGTGTCATGCAGATACGGCAGTCTCTGGACTCATAAAGTCATAGTAGCTGGTGTGCCTGCCCAAGATCAAGCTAGTCAGCATTCCAGCATGGAATAGGAAGGGGCTCATGAGTTCCTGACCTCTAACTGAGGAACTTCTATAGCTGTTGGCTTCTGAGTGTGTTTTCTTTAAGGGTGGAGTTCCTGTGAATAGACCCACACTCATGAGTATATAATCAACACAAATTAGGCTGGGTGAGTTATATAAAAAAGGGGGATGACATGAGTTGGGGTTGGATCTGGGAAAAGTTAGGGGGAGGAGTGGGCTATAAATATCAAAATACATTGCACAAAATTTTCAAAATATTAAAACTAATTTTAGAAAATATTTGGTCACATATAGTGGTTCATATTTATAACACTGTCACTTGAGGTTGGGGTTCTAAAGAGTTGAAGGCCAGCTTTGGCTACATAGTAAGACCTCATATGAACAAAACCACGATGGCAAAATGTCTGTGACCATGATGAGTTGCTTTCTAGAGAATTTTCTGTGTCTTTAGTGTAACTTCTTAATAACAGCATTACCAATATTTAGTAATTGACCTATTACAACACTGATGTTTTACTCTAGTATTTTCTAACATTAATGTAATACTATATGAGATTTCTCTAATTCCATTTGTTGCTGCCTCACAACACCATGGCAAAGCAGGGTGCAGAATTTGTAAGCTAGCAGTTCACTTGTAGTTCATAAACTTGTATCTCACTTTTACCGAGAAAAATTTTAAGCCACTTTATCTTGAGCAACATGAAATGATAGAATTTTCATAGACCACAGTGAACAAAGTTTTTAACAGGATTTTTATTTTAAAAAATGATAGGAATGCAGTATCAAAACAGCTTCTTAATACCAAGGTCAGGTCTAAACACATATATACAAGTAATACTAAATATATGGAACAAGCTGTATTTATACATACATATATATGTAACAATCATTAAGAAGGCTATGAATTTGAAGGGAGGGCAGTTAGGAGTTAGAAAGGGGAGAAGGTTAGGTGTAAATGATGTAAATACTGAACTAACATATGAAATTCTCAAAAAAAGTAAACAGAAAAACAAAACAGCAGGACATAGCGGTTCACATCTTTAACCACAGCACTTGGGAGGCAGAGGCAGGCAGGTAGGAATCTGTTAGTTTGAGGCAAGCCTGGTCTAGATAGTGAGTTATAAGATGGTCAGAGCTACACAGTAAGACTCTGTCTTGAAAAAACAAAACAAAACTGCAGGGAACCATCGAGTGGTCTTAGCCTAGCTGCCTTGAGAGGCCTGCACCATAGGTTTTTCAGGTTAGAACCTGTTGCTCCTGGGGCACAATGTACCTTCCAGTTCCTGAGAGATGATGCACTCCTCAGGGATGCACTCCCTCAGGCAGTGAAGCCTTTGGGCTGCTTTGTGTTTTTCTGTGTGTTCCCTTAGTAGTCATGGAAGCATGGAAGCCTGACAGGACAATTGGTCTTAGACATTAATCCTGTGTACCCTGTATGGCTTGCAAACTTCACTGTAATCTGGCATCTACAACTGTATTGACCCTGGAAATTGCTATTATATCCTGTTTCTGATAAAGGTATAAAACATCTGATTGCAATCAATAAAACTGTCACAGTCTCAGTTGTGCTGTGGTCCCTCCAACCTGATCTGATTTCATTCCTTGAGGCCATATCAGGTGACCTTGGCCTGTAAGTTAAGCAGGTGCTTATACAAAACAAAAACCAAGAAACAAACAAACAAAATCCAAAACAAAACAAAATGACCAAGGCACCAGCATGTGGAACAGCACTTTCCCATTGTGAATGTTTGTCAAAAGAAATGAATGAATGAATGGGCCACAACTGCTGATCAGAGTAGAAATTTTCATCACATAGACTTTCTTAACCTGGGATACAGAATCCTTACAGATTTCAGATGTGTGTCAGGCAGTACAGGTCATGTCTCAGATGGGAGATGCAAGAGCACACAAGTAGGTATGCTGTGGTTTTCTGTGAAGAGGTTTTCTAATGTAGTCTCTAGAGTCTGTGGCTCCCTATAAGTTATAAAAAAAATACTATACTTCATGTAAGTGAATATTTTACTTCTGTGCAACACAATTAATAACACCGCTGAGATCATTTGTGTATTTTGTGCATCTCAAGCTTAACTTGTATAATAAAAATTTTTACAAAGAATATATACTACATAGTTAACGACATTAGGATTAGCTGAGTCTAAGGCAGGCGTGAAAGAACGACAATTAATAGGTGGCTCTTTATCAAAGTTTCTCTCTCTTTTCTAGAAATAAGTATTGAGCAAATGTCATGCAGTTTGCTCAGCATGGACTAGAGAAATAAGAAGAGGCTAAAGGCATCGTCATTGTGAAACTAAGATGGCTAGGGAGTGTTTAACACATTCTGACTATACTCAAAAGGGAGAAGCACATGCAAAGGAAGTGAGAAGTGGGACTGAAAACACTGCAGAACTGCCAAGTTCTTGGCACTGAACAGACAAACTAAGGGGCAACCTCGAAGCTTTTCAATTCCATAAGTTTGCTAGACGGTTAAAATAAATGAATAGTCAAGAACGCATTTAAAATTCTTTAACTAAAACCCCTCTCTAGATTAGAATTTTAGGCAATGTGATAATTAAAATCAAGTCAAATGATTAATGCTCAAATGTCGTATCTAATCTGTCCACTTATCTTGCTACCTAGTTACTTCCTACTGCCATATTTCCTGTTAATATTTGTTTAAAATCCTGAACGGTCTGACTTCAGACTTTCAAAGATAACTCTAACAGATCAGTCTTTCAGTCTTATGACTTTTCTTCAGTATGTCCCCTAACTTGAGGAAACTCACTCATTCTGTGTACATAGTAGAGTAGCAGTTGACTGAGCCTGGGGAGGTACATCTCTAATACTTATCAATGAAACAAACGACCTACGTAAGGCATGGGTTACTAAGCACATTTTGACACAGGCTAAGTTAACTTGAAATTGCAATCCAGATTTTCTAAGCAAGTGCATTCTTATTTAGTATATGGTACCTGGTTTGACATAACTCATCATTTCTAATATGTGTGTAAAACACTCTTTTTATTTATAATTAATCCATTATCACATGAATTTGTGATTTTATCTAAGTGAATGGGATAAAAAATGAGATCTGGGAATGTTCTTAAGGACCAAGCATACCCCATTACTTCAGGGTGGTTATAGCATGATCTAAAATTTACCACTAATCCACATCCCCTCTTTCTCTCTTTTTTTAACCTTGGTCTTCAGTGACTATGAAGGTATGCTCAGTTTCTATGAGATAACAGATTTTATACTCTACACATGTGTGAGATCATGTGGCATGTTCAACCTTGTGCCTATTTTATTTTACTTTACACACAACAAACAGTTCCATCTCTATTGTTTAAAGTGACAGAATTTCCATCTGTTTGGCTGAACAGTATTCCACTGTGCACAAGTCCGTTTCCTTTACCCACTAGTAAGTGGGAAGACGCGTAGTTTCTTTCTACTTTTTGACAAATGTAACTGAATTAAACATGAAGATTGATATTGCCCCTTCAGACACACAGCAAGTATTATAATAAATGGATTGTACGGTAGCATTTTCTTTTAACTTTTTGAGAAATCTCCGTACTTTTGCTATAATATCTGTACTAGTTTATCCTTCTATCCTTGTAATATGTACAAGAGTCCTTCTCCATATTCTTGCAGAGTGAGGTAAAATCTCACTCTGGTTTTGATACATGTTTCCCTAATGAATACTGATTTCGAGCATTTTTTTTTTCATGTACCCAGCCATTGTGTTCTTGTATGGCATGTCTGCTGTCTGTGTTTTTAATTGAAAAGTTTGGCTATTGAGCTGTTAGGATTACCAATATATTTTAGATGTCACAAACCCCTTTGCCTGTTCTGTGGATTAGTATTCACTTTATTAATGATCGTCTTTGTGGGACAGAAGATTTTTTCGTTTGATGTAGTATCATTTGTTCATTACGATGATGAATCTTGGTTGGTGACACATCTAGAAAGAAGTATTCTCAGCTGTGGGATTTCCTCCTTCATAGTGGCCTGTAGGCATGATCCTGATTGGTAACAGATTTAGAGGGCCCAGTCCGCTGTGAGCCAGCAAGCAAGCCAGGAAGCACTGTTCCTCCATATAGGGTCTCTGCTGTGGTTCCAGCCTTGAGCTCTTGTCCGGACTTCCCTTGGTGATAGGCTATATCCTGTGAACTGAAAGAGTCTCTCTCCTCCCCAAGCTGCTTTTGGTCATGGTGCTATCACTGCAATGAAAAGCAGACTAGATAATCTATTTTTTGCTTTGTATACTATGGAGGTTTGAGTGAAAAAAAATTCTTCATTCTATATGCCAATTTTTAGATATTTTGAAAAATTTCTGTAGGCTGACATTTATAGTCTCTAATTATTATTTTTCTTTAAAAAATAATCATGCAAAATACATTGAGTAATTAAAATGAGCAATCTGCTTTCCCAAGTTCCACACAGGAAACAAAAGGCTACATTGTTACCTTGCACTAAAGGCTTCTGCAGACACTGTATGTGAAACATCTTAATAAGGTGGAATATGAAACTGGTTTCCCCAGTATTCATGTAGTTTGAGTGGCTGATGTTTGGCTATTGGAATAACTCATTCAGAGTCTGACAGGGCACAGATCAGATAGACCTATACTGTAAATGCCTGCTTGATGTTTTCTGATGCACCAAAGACAGATTTCAGTGTTGTCTACAGATATGTAGAATATACATTACAAATGTTTTTGAATATTTAATATATCAAAGACAAACACCTTAAATAATAATATACACAGAAAAATCATAGGATGTACACTCTTTACATATTCTTCCACTAAGGATACATGAATGCCTTGTAACAAGAATATCTAAACTACTTTAGTAAACATATTACAAATGACTACATGGTGACTCCTAGTTATTTCTAACAGTTAGAATATTAAATAAATAGAAACGCACAGTTTCTATTATGGTTCAAATAGCCTTATACCAAAATCTTATTGTTCATATAAGATTCAACTTACAAATAGAGATGTGTTTAGTATTTTTTCTCAATTATAAATTAATATAGAATTAATCAAATTGGAAACCTATATAAAAGCATAATATTTCAATAATTAAAGCTGTTGGCTTGTTACATTATTTTCACAGAAGGTAAAAGATTGAAACAACACCAAAATATAGCACGAATACTTATATACTTAGAGTGCTTACTGATCTCAGCAGATCTGCTAGGTACTGGTGGGAGCTGTGTGCCATTGCGAGTAGGCGTTGGAGACTGCTGTGATATTGGGGAAAATGGAACCATATCAAAGATGTCAGTGGAAGGAGACTTCACTGTCACACTGCCGGCCTGTAATGAAGACAGGAATCAGTGTGATGACCCATGCAGGTATATTACTATCCTGAGAATGTCATCTACATGTCAAACTCACAATCACAACCCTGAGGTGAGTAAGATACCTTGCCATTCTGTAAATGAAAAGTGGTTAACTATAGCTTCTTGTGGTTCAAACTAATACACCAAATGCTCATTTAAAAGAAAACAACAAAAATTTGTTCCCAAGTGAATAGTAACAATAGTGTGGACACTGTCAAAGATAGATTGGCAAGGTATGCTGAGCTTTTGTATACTTCCAAACAATTGTCAACCCTGTCAGAAAAAAATAACAAATACCTTAGAAACTATTTGAATAAAAAAGGAAAGTTTTGCAGTTGACTTTGCATGGTTTTTAAAAGAACAATTGAACATAAGAGACTACTTTCTCACTTATAAATGTTCAAGTTCAATTTACATTTTTGTGTTCTTAAAGGTAAAGTATATTAATTTGCATTTATAGGTACAAGAAAAATTAATTGATATTCATTGCAGTAATTTTATTCCTGAATAACTTCATGTTTTCAATAACAAACTGCAACCTTGTAAAATAAATTAATAATCATCAATGTAATACCCAAATTATTAAATTATACACTGCAGCTCAGGACTGGGAAGAAATACAGAAATGAATATTAATATCCTCTGAAAATGCAGCCAAAAACAATGTAAAATGGGAGAATTATGAATTTGTCAAACAAGATAAAATAATGTATAGTCTTCTGTGGAAACTGTCATAGCTGATTAAAGGATGAACTTTTTAGAGAGGAATAGAAGAACTTTTTACATTTCCTATTAGACTGTAAGAATGCTGCCCAGAGCAGCTCATGGTGAAAGTAGAGGTCTCAGAATAAAAAGAACAGGGGATGGCTGTATGTAGAGAGAGATGGACTAGTTGTTCAGCTAAAATGATTGTTAGTGTATTTTTTCAGCATAAAAGTTACAGTCATTTTCCCTTCTTCAATACTTTACATTATACCCCTCACTCCTTCTATATTTAGGAATGTTGCTCTCCTAATCCTCATCTGTCTTCCTTACTTCCATTTCTCTCCTTAGCTTATAAAAATATTAAATCTTACCTGCTACTACAAATCAGCAATATTTCTTTTCTCCCCTAGCATCTGTACTGATCCTACACCATATGTTCAGGGTTTCTAAACTCCCAGGAACCTCTGCTTCAAACTCTGCTAAGCAGTAACTTAAGAAAATAAAAATATCCCATAAGGGCCCCAGGTCCCATCACATTAACTCAAGGCACACCTTTTTTTTTTTTTTTTAGCACTACATAAAGGACACATTCTACAAGAATTCTTTTTAAGTAGGGAATGGATAGTAGAGTTTTCTGCTTAGTAAGTTACATGAGGTCTCAGATTGCTGCTCTCACTGACTGGCTTGAGCAGGCCACTTTTAGAAGGTGGTGGTATTAGCGCTCCCACTGACAGTCTGGAGCCAGGCGAGTTGACAGGAGTGACAGAAATGGAAGATGTGCTTAGACAAGGAGCTGGATCATCGCTATTGCTCCAGAAAGAGGATGGGAATCTCGGCAAAACATGTGGCACATGATCAGACACTCTGTGTGACAGCTGTAAAGAAAAACAGAAGGAGAAACACGCTAAGAAGGAGAAAGGAGGCTTGCAGAGAGTGAAGACATGCGTGAAGATTGTTTGGAAAAGTATTTTGTGAAAATTTCAGGGGTAAGTTTACTAAATTGAAACACAGCTGAAGATGAATATCTGTACAAGATCTCACTGATCACTTTTAATTGAAATATTGTCATGTTTTCATAGTTTTAAACAGAATATCAGATTCACCAGGACTTCAAAGGAAAACAGGAGAGAATAAACTAAGAAAGCCTGTCATATATTTTAAGGTCTCAGTGATGGGAGTGTACAGTAAGATGAACAGTCATGGACATAAGATACATTCTGGTGAATAGTTAGTGATTGTAGAATTTTCTAGTGTTAATATATTTTTAGTAACTTTCCAGTCTTTATAAGTATGACTACAGCAATACTTGCACTTTCACAGAAGTAATGCCCGTAGATTTGTAGGATATACAACTCTGTACATTCAGAAGCAAAACCAAAATCTAAAACTGTGACTCCAGCTCCCCTGCCCATCCTGAAAATAATGGAGTTCCCCATGGCAAGACACTCTGGAAACTGAAAGGAAGTTAACAAAGACCTCATAGAAATTGGAGGTCATAAACAGCAGGTAAGTAGTATAGTAAACAGGGTCTGAGTGTCAAGATTTTCAGAGTCATTCTTTTATCGTGGACATTTCTTGTCAAGAGCTGAGCTCTCTCCAGGTGTCAGATTCTATAGTTGCCAATTAACAAGCCGACATCAAAGCTATAGTTGATACTCTATTCATTTACTATGATACAATAAGCAAGAGGCCAAAAAGAGGGAGCCTACTCCATCACTGCTGCATTGTATTTTCCCTGCAAGAGGCACTGAAAGGATAGAGGTATGGGATGAGGCACTACATCATTGCTGAGGGAGCCTGAACAAAAGATTTCTGAAGGTTAAAGTTTAGGTTTTCCTTTTTTTTTTTTTTTTTTGTAAGAGAGGGAGAAGTGCTGAATAAAGAATCAGAGAGGGGACAAGTGTTGCAAAGACCCCCCACCCAGTATAAACAAAGCTAGGAGCAACATTAAAGAGAGGTCTTGACCAAGAGTATCAGATGGAGACCTTTGTATCAAGGCTTGAAATGCAGAGATTTATGAGAATATGGCCAGCTGGGAAGCTAAGGGCCTGACTCAACTTAAAACTGCCCCAGCTCTGCGGCAGCGGGGTGGGGTAGACAGCCCTCTTCTCACCAGTTTCCAGATGTTGACGCATACTTCTAAATTTCATTTTATGGCACTTCTTAATTTGCACTTTAAAAATTAAAATATAGTTTCATCATTTACCCTCTTCTGTGCTTCCCTCCAACCCTCCCATATCCACTCCATTTAATTCCCTCACTCCCTCTCAAACCCATGCCTTTTAAATTTTAATTACTATTGTTACATATGTATATAAATGCATTAACATATAGGTACAACCTAGGGAGTCCATTTAGTGTTACTTGTACATCTATGCTTCCAGGGCCGAGTACTGGATAACTCATTAGGGGGCTCATTCATGGAGAAGACTAATTGCTCCCCTCTCAGCAGTTGTTAATTGCTGATGGTACATTTTTAACATCACCATAAAAATAAGCCTTACAAGAAACAAATACTCTAATTTGAAACTTATACCAACAGGAAAGTACTATTTCAGGCTTCCCAATCTAAAGTGGGTTTATAATTTCTTAATTATGGGAGCTATTATCTTATATTGCATTTAAAAATCATCTAAGTTAAATGGTTGTGACTAGCCTAGCCACAAATCACAAAAAGAAACCTGAAACCAAGGCTCAGTGCTGTGAGCAGGCACTGTCTGATGGAACAGGACAGAAAACATGCTTGCTTCCCATTCCATAGGCTTTGTCTCAGGATCCTCTGTGTGCAGCCAACAAATCTGAAGCTGGGAACTAGTAATCATTTTTTGTGGGCACCAAATGTTCTTTACTGATGTTCATGTTTAAACTTTGTGCCTTTGTTTAAAGACTCATATTTGGCTTGTTGTGTAACTGAGAGTTTTCATAATGTGCTCTTGCCTAGCTTGAATTCAAGAGTAGTTGAGAAAGCACTAGGTTTATTTACCCACAACGAAATACACATTTTAGGGTGTAATTGTCTGACTGAGTCTAATCAGTGGCTGCACAGTAGATTATATAAAAGTAGAATTTTATCTAACACTGGTTAATTGAAAGGGAGACATTTGTTTTACCCAGCAATAGACAGTCCAGTATTCCTTGAAACTATAATTTTATTCATTTAACCCTGTGGGATTAGCTTGATTTGTTTGAAAGCTTCTGGACTTAGTAAAATAAAATGCAAGCCCTCAGACATAAAAATCATGAGGAAAAATTTGACGTAACTTGGTGTGCCCACATTTTATAAATGGACAATCTTCCGAAGGTGTTCATGAGACTAGGAGGGCAGAATAAACCCTCTTTTCAAATATAAATATAAGTGACACTGCCATGTGAATATAATGAATGGAAATCAGCTTGCTCCTAGACGATTAGTCCCAAATGGCAGAAAACCAGCCTCTCATCTACTGCCAAACCACGAGAACACAGAACAAAGCAAAGCGTAGAGTCAAGGAACGGAAATTTCTCAGTGTATCTAAATGATACTTTAGCATGAGGACCAATTTCTAAAACCAACAAAAAGGTCTCCACAATCTCAAAGTAATAAGGAGATACATATTATGGGTAATATCAAGGCCTATTTCATTTGTCAGAAAAAGAACCCATGACTTAGACAACTGAGTGGAATCTAGGACGGTGAATATTCTGTGTTGGGATGGCCAGTAAAGAGGTCATCTGTTTGGGGGGTGTTCCACTCAACACAAACACATTGAAAACTCATTAAGCATATAATGACAATTTAATTATGTGCAAACAACTCACCTATATTATTGTATGTGGGATCCTTAATCAATTATAGTATTTCTTCAGTTACTATATAGACACTACCTCTATTTCTTTAACCAAACTGCAGGCAAGTTTAATCATTTTGTAAGCATCCTATATTTTATTCCTAAGTTCAACACAAAAAAGTAAAATGTACAGTGTGTACAGAATCTCAATTCCAGAGTAAGCTGTAGGAATTCTATGAAGTATGCTTTCCTAGTGTGTCCTTGAAGGCAACATTCACTTTTCATAAGAACAGATGCAAGTTATTTCTAACTTACCAGAAATAGGTTAACCTGAAAGCACATGGAAAACCATTAAGAGATGCTTACACTTTAATTTGTATTTTAATTATTATACATCTGCCATTTTCCCAATTCAATAGTTTGACCCAATCCAAACCTTTAAAAATGGGTATTCATTCAGCAAATCCTACCGGCGTGCGCCTGGTGGCGCACGCCTTTAATCCCAGCACTCGGGAGGCAGAGCCAGGCGGAGCTCTGTGAGTTCGAGGCCAGCCTGGGCTACCAAGTGAGTTCCAGGAAAAGGCGCAAAGCTACACAGAGAAACCCTGTCTCGAAAAACCAAAAAAAAAAAAAAAAATGGGTATTCATAAGCTACTTCATATCAAACAATTGAAGGTAACAAAAACTTATTTTTAAAATTTTACTATAAGAAAGGTGGGAAGTTATTTTTACAGGGGTAAAGTAAATATAGTTGTACTTAGTACTATGCCAGCTTATTGCTGTGTAGAGAAAATAGAAAATAAAAAGCAAAGACATTGTTAATAATCTCATAAAAAGAAAAGCCTGAAACTATATACACACAAACAACAATTATATTTATATATTTGTGAAAACATATACATAAATATATATATATATGTGTGTGTGTGTGTGTGTGTGTGTGTGTGTGTGTGTAACAAAAATAATAAAAGAAAAAGAGGCTATCAATTTGAGAGTAGGGAGATGAGACTGGCTGGATATCCAGGGAAGGGTTGGAATGAGGGCATCTGGGAGGGGCTGGAGGAAGGAAAGGGAAGGGGGAAAGTGATGTAACTCTACTTGAACTAAAAAATGTACTGAAAAAATAAAGAATAGAAGTAGATTAAGAAAAGCCCTATAACAATATTTTCAAAATTACTGGATCAGATTTGTCATAATTCATAATTTTGGTAATTTCACTTAACTTTACTAAATTTTAGAAGTCTAGAATATTTTTAATTGACTCTTTTAACAATCAAAAGTTTTCTATGTTCTTTTTCATACACTCATCATTTACTTATGGTGAGAATAACCAATGCATGCTCCAGAACAGTGGTTCTCAAACTATGGGTCACAACCCCTTTGGCAGTTGAACTACCCTTTAATTGGGGTCTTGCATATCAGATATTTACATTATGATTCATAACAGTATCAAAATTACAGTTATGAAATAGCAATGAAATAATTTTATTGTGGGGGTCACCACAACATGAGGGTCACAACACTAGGAAGGTCGAGAACCACTGCTCTAGAAGGTCTCTGAATTGCAGTAAGATACTTAAGCCTATTCTTCCTGCTTAAATGAAACCTTGTCTTCTTTAACCAAGACCTTACTGTATTCAAACCTCCAATGCTCATTTACAACCTCACCACTGACTCCATTTTTCCACAGGTACCCAGTGTTAGTGCAGGACATTGTGCTTTGGGACATATTTGCAAGATCTGCTGGAGAGGGAGCAGTTCTTCAAATGTGTCCCAAACCATTGGATCCTCCCAAACCTCCACCTTCAATGAAATGGCCTCCGATTTCTGTCCTCAGAGAAAGGAAACATGATGAATATTCTTTGGGTTTGCATCCCAAATGATGACACACTTGTTTTATTTTTTGACAACCCAAAGGCTGAACCAAAGCATACCTGATAAATTCTAGAAACAAGTACTCAAGACTCACTGGAAAAGCACTCTCCCTCATACTCTGTGTTTTACAACAAGACTTACAATAAACATTTTAACATGGCCTCAAAGGGTGTGTGGTGCATTTTGCATTTTTAGAGCCAAAGCAGAGGACAGGCCATTGTTATGTATCTTGAGAAAAGGGAAGCAAGGCAAAATGAAACAACACAAAACCCTTCAGAGGAGTATAAAGTGAAGGGAAAAAATAAGAGGGATTATGATGAGAAGGCTAAGACCAATAACCCCACTAAGCATATTGTCTCCACTCAGGGGTCTGCCAACCTTCCTCTGCTTGGTTATTGCAGCTGACTGTCACCAGTTCTGTCAGCAATTGACATACCAACTCCCCACAGAGGATGGAAAAATATGAGCTGAAAGTAAAGGGAAAAACAGATCAAACTTTCAGGTCATGCTAGTTTGAAGCCCTAAGCCCAGTTCTCATAGAAGCATCCTTCTTCATGGTGATGAACTGGTAAGTCATTATGATATTGTCTATAAAAGTGTATGTATATAATTATATATAAATACTGTATATAAAAATTTTCATTTTCCAACAGTTTACTTGTCTCACAATGGTGTTTAAGTCCATGCAATCATGCTGTAAACAGTGTGAATAAGATTCATTATGAAGATTATTCATGGTAGAGATTATTAAACAGAAAAAATGTTCAGTATTAAATACATCTTTGCTAGAAAAAAATATAGCTTTAAATTGCACCTCTTTCAAAAATTACTTAATAATGGTATCATCCCTGGTATCGAGGAAAGGATTTCAAAATAGATCAGGTCAGACACAAATAACTTCATAACAAATGTTTTCATGATGTCTGAACAGAATCTGCGCATTTCAGTGTCTGAAGCAACCGCATCCAGTACATGGTCTTGTTCTCAGTCTATTTTCTAAAGTGATGTTCAGCATTGCAGGTCTAGACTGCATGACCACTGTGTCTATCCCAGGAAATACTAACCAACAGGAAAGAAGGGCAGATTTGCCACAAAGGGAGAAAGTATATTAAACCTTAAGATCAAAGTGGGGCTTAAATTATTTTAGAAAACATGGGGGAACAAAAAGAGTAACATGAAAAATAACCATGTTCTGAACTACCTACAGAATTTAAACATGGAAAAGCACCTTGTCGGGCAGTCTTCATCTCTATCCAGCCTTCGTTTTGATATTGATCACAAAACATGGCTTAAATCAGTACGGGATTCATGATCAAGAGGTGTTTGACATCATAGAATGATACACTTACTCAATGTACTTACTGGAGAGGATGACACGTGAGTTATTCTCAACCGGTTTTCTAAATCTTGTACTTTATTTTTAAGTTCCATATTTTCTGTTTCTAAATCTTGGATCTAAAAATCAAAAGATTATTGAATAATTTTCAGGATTTTTTTTCTTGGAACATATTGGCTGTTATCTCAGCTACATTAGCAAATAACGTTTTATTCTATTAAAACTCAAAAGTTCTCTGGTGCACAAGGAAAACTGGTTGCTAAAGCCAGGCAAATATCAGAACATCTTGGGTCACTGGAAAGACATTAAATTAAAGAACAAAACAAAACAAAACAAAATAAAAAAACCTTGTGTGTGTGAATTTTATGTTCCTAATGTGCATTTCTGTATTTTCTTGTTGAGCTGTACAATTTATACCCATAATCTTGGAGTATAACCACAAGACAGAAAAGCTGCTTGTGAAGACTGTAGGGTGGAGAAGTGGAGTAATTGAATTACAAAGGAATCTGATCTGCATGGGAATCCACTTACCCAGCATCTGCTGCCTCTGCTGCTCTGATCCCCATGAGAAGCATCAGGAAGTGAAGCAAAGTCACATGAGAACACTAAGTTCTTGTGGGAATTCAATATAAAACAGTTAAAGACTGTGCAGAGGCCCCAGGATGAAGAATTATAGGAATATGGCGAAAGCAGCACCCGCTGTGTGAGGAACAATTAATGGCAGGCCTTCTCAGTCTGTTCGACCATAAGCAAACTTCCCTGTATGCGCATCAGACAAACATGAAGCGAGAAGGTTAGGTTACTCACTCTTTTCTGCATTCCAGCAATCTGTTTTCTTGTTTCCACATCTTTTCCTCCAGATTCTAGAAATTTCCTGTATGCCAGGTCAAAAGCTTGGCCAATTGTTAATGTTATTTCTTCAGCCTTTGTAAAAATCATACAATGAAGATCTGCATATTAGTAACAATATATCATGCTGTTATTTACCCACCCCCACCGCCAAAACAAACAAATAAAAAAAAAACCCGGAGGTCTTCAGAGACATTAGTAGGAAGTATTCTGTGCTGGCATAAGGATCTGAGGTCCATCAGCCTCAAGAATAAAATCAACTGTAGAAAAAGGAGGCCACCAATGAGCAGCTATTCAAGTTAGAAAGTCCTGTGAGTGCAGCCTTCCCTCTGTTGAATTGAAGAGCTTTCTGCAGTTATTTTTCTCCCTTCCTTAAATACCTGGTACCAATTAAATGCAAGCATCGAATTGAGTGATTTCTCTTGCTGTTTTGTTTCTACTTTCTTTTCCTAACGAGAAGGGATTGTAAGCTCTGGGCAGGTGACAGGAATGAAGCCACCTGGGTATGGGTGTCCATGGACAATTCCAGGGAAGACCTCTCTAGACTAGCAACTAGGTCCTGTTGGTTCATTGTTCCTCAGAGATCTGAGCAGTTGCAAACAGGGTCAGATCTTAAACGTGGGATATTAGCGCAGAAACGTGAAATTTTATTTGAAAGCTTCTAATTTTCAGTGGTGTTAACAGTTTACATTTTTTTGTAAGATGATGATAAACGAACAAAGTATTGCTCTCTTCTGAATTGGACCTGGTACACATTCTATCAAGAAGAAACAGCTACAGACACCCAGAGTCCACTACCTCATTCCTCATTCACCTGAATCTCCACAATTTCCTGGCATTTGCATAAATCAGAATAAAATATTTATTTACTTAATTAACCCAAAGGGTCTTAATAAGGCATTAGCTGAGTCAATGCACAGACAAATGTCATAATAAGATGAATTTCTGTTTTTAATGACAGGAAAATAGTGGTAACATTAAATAGTGAAAAATCCCACTTTAACAAACCAACATTGTTAATACTTTTTACGTATTATGAACTACCTAAAACAAAACATTCTTCTTAAAACTTAGCTATTTAATTGACACTGTCATTTTATTAAAGGAGGGCTTTGCTACACAAAATAAGGATGAAAAATGTAGGCTGTTTCAAAAATTAAAACACAAAATATGACTATAAGAATTTATTATAAACGTTTCCACTATGGACATATTGGGCAGAGTGGATTCCTCCTATATTAATGATGCATGTGTGTCTTGACAATAACCCAATTTTCTACACAGAATTAATGGAAGTTTTATAAATGTGAAAGTTTTATAACATGGCATGCTTTAATCCTGGTTAAGGGAACTGCAGTCCATTGTTTAGTAGAATAGGCCATCATCTAAATTAGAAACAAACAGAAAATGTGCTGTGTGGTTTTTGTTTTGATATTTTGAAGCTCGCTGGCCTATAATTCACTTTGTGGACAAGGCTGGCCTTGAACTCACAGTGATCTGCCTGCTTCTGCCTCCCAAGTGATAGAACTAAAGGTGCATGCAACCATACACATTCTTTCCCTGCTTGGCTTTGCAGGTCTGGGGTCATGAGTGAATCTCTACGGCATTTATTTATTTAAAGTAAGATGAATGTTTGGCTTCAAATAGGCCATCACTTTTTTTGTGATTTTTTTTTTTTTGTTGTGGGATATTTGTACACTGTGAAGATGTATTGCTGTGATTGGTGTAATAAAAAGCTGAATGGCTAGTGACTAGGCCTGGAGGACAGGCAGGATTCCCAGGGAGAGAGAAGAGGAGGAATCTAAGCACTCGAATCATGTCAATGAGACACCAACAAGACATGGAGAAAGTTGGACACGTAGAATGAAATAAAGGTAAAAAGTCAAATGATAAAATGTAGATTAATAGAAGCAGGCTAATTTAAGTTATAAGAGCTAGTGGGACAAGCCTATGCTAAGGCCAAGCTTTCATAATTAATAAGTCTCCATGTCATTATTTGGGAGCTGACTCGCAGGATTGAAAAAAACTAGTTACATGTTTTAGATTTACCTTAAATTGTAAGAATTTGCACAGACAGGTCCTGTTAACACTGTCTCCTGCTCTTTCTAATGGTACCATGTCTCAAAGGTGTAGCACAAATCACAGCTAGGATATGGATAATATAGCCAAAGTACGGAAAACTTCATGACAACAATCCTTCACCTTGCTGTAGAGGCATTCCTTTTCCAGTCTGTTCTCACCTTTCCCTCAGACCATCAGCAAACATCAATTTGCTCTGTTTCTATGATTTTGTCTGTTTTGGAGCACTATAGATGTAGAATCATGGAACACTATGCTCTGGGACTGGTCTTTTCCTTTGTTTGCAGAGCCATGGAGCTGCTGTATGCACTGACAACTCATTCCTTTCCATTGCTAAGTTCTGAGGTTGGAATGTATAAAAGAGTGTTTATTCACCTACTCTTTAGGGTGATTGGAGTTTGGGGCTATTAGCAATAAGCTAAACTCATGCAAACAAACACATATGCATGCACATTTGTAAATATTGTCAGGTTTGTTTTTCTGTGAATATTTTAAACTTTTATTTCTGTGTTGTGAATTTCCAAACTGTTCATACAAGAGTTGCATGTTAAGTTTCTGAAAAGACTTACAAACTGTTTACCCTAAATGGCTTTAGCATTTAGTGTTCCCAGCAGCTACGCATGAGTCATGCAGTTTCCACATTCTCATCAGCATTTGGAGGTTTTATTGTAACCTTTTGGGTAGCAAATGTCTCAGTTTGATTTCTAAACTTCATTTTCCTAATAAATGCTACCATGGGACGTCTTTCATGTGCATATCTGTCATCCATAGATCCTCCTCATCAAATGAGATGTGCCTTCTGTCTGTTCTCTAATTTGATGGACTTTATACTGCGGAACACTTAGGGTTCTCGACACTAGCTTGTCTCCTCTGAGGTTCACAAACACCTCTTTCCAGGCTTAGCTTGTTTCATCATCTCTGTAAGAGCCTTCTCATCACCCTACAGAAGACAACGGACAAGACCGTAGTCATCAGCTGCTCTCAGTTCATTGCTAAGGTGGTTTTTTTTCGTCCAAGCATCTGGCAGTTACACAGCATGGAATGACTTTATTTAATCAAGTTAAATATCCATGAGTATTTGGCTTTGGGATTTTGAAGGTGGAGTCAAATTTGTTTTCTGCAGCAAGTCTAAGATGTGGCAGAGCACTGTGCACACTACAGTGACTTCCAAAGAAACTGAAAACCTGAATCTGTAATTTGTATTGCTTTAGTTTAAACTACCTCTGTCTATCACTACTTTATAATTTGACATTTATTTATTTATTTGTGGAAGTTTTACAGGGCAAATTTACAGGGCAAAATGTAAGCAGTTTTTTCGGGAGGGTAATTCCTTACTAACTTTTACAATACTTTAAAAAATTCTTAAACCTAAAACATTTATGTAAATAGTCTTCAAAAAGAGGTCTAAAATACTTTAGCTTTAAATGACATCAAGACTTAAGTCTAGGTTGCTATTGTACAAAGCTCATGTGACTTCAGCAGAAATATTTTCTTAGTTTACGATGGAAAAGAATGTTTCAAAATGAATGCAAAGCAAAAACTTACCTAAACTGGAAGGTAGAAAGCATAAGTTTTCTTTCTTTTTTTTCTTTCCTTCTTTTGTTTTAAACCATAAAAGGTAGTCTATAACCATTAAACATTTGGGGTCCCTACACGATGGCATACAATGTACTAGTTTAATGCTGCATTTTTCTCACCTTTGAAGCATTATTCTGTAAGCTCCACAAATGCCATTTTAAAGGCAACATTCTCTTGAATGGTTTTAGCATACTTGACTATTCACTGTCCTTTTAAGCATTTGCATTTCTAGTATTTCCTTACAGTTTTCTTCCTCTCCTCCCATGTTTGACAGCATTCACTTAAGATGTTTTATCAGAAAGATAATTCCTGTGTCAAATACCACGGACACCAGTGTATGCTGCCAAATCATCCTTGAGAGTCATCGCCACATCCACAATAACAGTCATTAATTGCACTCTTAATGGCCACGTTCCTGGGACAATGGCAGTGGTCACAATTGTCATTGTCCTTATTGTCTTTCCATTAGGGTGGGTGCTGAATAATACATACTTAGTGAATGTCTCATGGATGGTTAAAATCCTATTCTGTTTATCAGGTACAAAACATCATGGCAAATGTATATAAATAATCAAATTATTACTCATTCTTGATCGCTTTAGAGAACACCTGAAAATCGCATGGTCCAATGTACTCATGTAAGAAGTGCCCAGATACCCTTTTACCTGTCAGAAGGCTTTCTCTATAATTGTGGATTTGCCTGTTTCTCCTTGCATTTCTCAAATTACTTTGTTGAATATTTTGAGGTTTCTGCTACATGCATAAAAGAGTCATAATTTTTCATGTATTATTCAGTTTTTTCAATGTCTAAAACTTGCCTTTCAAATAATGCTTTTCATGTTGACTTTTAGTTTGCCTACTTTTATAAATTTCCAAGCCTGAAAAAATGAGGTATTTTTTTTTTTTTTTGGGAAAAAGTACTTTTAGTAAACTACAAGTTTTCTTTTCATCCATTTATAGATCCTGATTTGATTGCGAAGTCTAAAACTTCTTTACATAACTTGACTATCTCCTGCTTTTCCCCCCAAATGTTTTACAGTTGTACATTTATATCTAAGCCCATAGTGGATTTCCAGTAAATACAGTTGTACACTTTACATCTAAGTCCATGGTAGATTTTCAGTAAGTGTGTAGATGATGTTTGAGATACATTTTGTTGGCATGAGCTGACCATATGAACCCACAGTTTGTGTCAAAAGGCTATCTAATTTTACTGAGCATGGTGAAGTGTGTTTGCAGGAGCAATGTACTGCAGACAGAGGCAGAAAGAACACAAGTTCAATAGCAACTTGGAGTAACTACTGAATTCCAGGCCAACCTGGGACAAAGAATAAAACCATGTCTTAAAAAGAAAAATAAGCAAAAACTATCTTTACCATTCTGCTTTTGTACTGTTATCAAAAACCAGGGAAGCATGTATTTGTGTATTTTCTTTCTGTGTTCTACAGTCTGTTCTATGGCCCTGGATGTCTCTCACTTACAGAACCATAAAGAAACCTCTATATAAGGTAGATTCATGTTTTGCTTGTTACTGCTATTTTTCAGAATTGCTTGAACAATTCCAGTTCTTTTGCATTCATGTAAATTTATAGTAATCTTGTCTACAGTACAAAAGCTATTACTGTGATTCAAAGACTTGAATGAAACCTGTAACAGGTTTAAATAGAAACATGTGCAAACATATAGCACTGAGTGTTCCAATCTGTGAACACGGTGTGCCTTTCAACTAAAATACACATCTGTCATCTTCTTCATAAATTATTTAGTTTCCGGTCTACAAATATTTTACTAGGTTAATTTTACAATTTTTGTATCTGTCTTTCATTTGTCAGACTTCCAGGTCTAGCTCTTATTTCTTCTATATCTTTGATTAGATTACCCTCCTCTTTCCTTTTTTTGTTTTGTTTTTGTTTTTTGAGACAGGATTTTTCTTTATAGTCCTGTCTGTCCTCGAATTCATTCTGTAGACCAGGCTGGCCTCAAACTCAGAGGTCCACCTGCCTCTGCATCCTGAGTGCTGGGATTAAAGACGTGTGCTACAACCACTCAGCTTGATTAGCTATTTTTATTTTTTAATAAGACACTGATTTTTAAAAATTGTGTTCATAATTTCTTTTTTTTTTTTACATTTTAAGATGGTTGATTGTTCTAGTCATTGTTTTAAAATCCAGCATCTCTGGCTTCCTCATGTTACAACCTATTAGTTAACTCTTTCCATTTACTTTAAGATTTTCTGTTTCCTGATATGAAGAGTGATATTTGGTTCAATCTAAGGTATTTTGGGCTACTGACAAATTTGAGAAATTTACAACCCCAAATTTAGGCGTTATCTTAGACACAATTCCAGGAAGAAAATGAAAGCAAAAAGAAGTCTTGTTGCCTGGGGGGTGACAGGAGGGCAAGCTTTCTCGCTGTGAAATTCTGGCTTCTTTTGCTTCTCCTGTCACTATGGAGAAGGGGTATGTCTTAATGTGAAGAGATTGAGAACAAGGATGCAACTCGGAAGACTTAGATTTCTCCATCATTCTGTTATTAAATGTCACATGGGTAAACAATTTCTGCAGCCTTGATTTTTCTTTCTTTTTTTTAAATGAATGTATTCTATCAATAAGGCTAAAATTCATAGTCATTTTAATATTCTATGATTAATTCATTATAATAACTAATATTATTTATTGTTATTAATTAGAAAGGGTGGCATGTCAAAATTTCTGCATATAGATCAAGTCAACATTACATTTATGTTCATATTTTAATTAGAGATATAATTAAACATGTAGTGAAAAAATACAATACAACTGAGGAAACAGTTCGTCTTTGAGCACATGAAAGCAGGCCCACTCTTAGAAAGGTGGGTTCGCTGAGAGACTACATCTTCCTTTCCCAGAATTTTAGGCCCCTATGCGGTAGCTTACTGGACCACAGCACACAGCTTTGTAAGTCAGCCCCTTTTTCCGAATTACTCATAAAAGTGTTAATATTTCTCATTTTCTTTTTATCTTTCTAAAGCATCCTTTTCCCAACACTTTGAGCTTCTTTGTTCTTTCTCTAATGCCCTCTTCCTCATGTGGCAAGCCTCACGTCAGCAACTCAAATGGAGGGTTTTATCCCTTTACCGTTCTCCTCCTCCAGACAGATGCTGGGATTTATAACGTGCCTTCCATATAAGTTCAGCAATTAAACTCTAATAAAATTGTCCTTGAGGTTAAAAAAAAAGACCTATACTTTAAAAAATATGATGTAGCTATATAAGAAACACAGTTTTGCTTTATGAACATAATAGATTTAGATGGGTATCAAGGAAAGATTATGAAATAGTACATAATTATAAGAATGTTGGTATTTATTATGAATTCTAATTATGAACCATTTCAGAGGATTCCAAGGAAGTTGATTTCCATGTTCAAGGCATGGATGAAAGAAAACTGAGTTTATTGCTTTGGTGTAAATGCTAAAAGAGAGTTATATCTTAAAATATAAATTACTTTAGGAATATCTGCTTTAATATTCTCAATCATACAAACAAAATGCAAACAACATGCTGAGGAAGCATAGGAATATGCAACTATGGTGCACTTGTGAAGTGGGGTGAATTATAAATAATGTGGTCTCCATGTAAAGTCCCTTCTTGTCTGTAGAATACTGACTTGCGTTGAGAAGCATACTTTTCAGATGATGTTTACATCATCTATAACATTTACAAAATTCCAAATAGATCTTATGTGATGCCAAATAGTCACCACATGAACTTGTTTTTTAAGAGCTCTAAAATTTAAAAGATGTAGGAAATAACTTAGTTACTTTGAGTAAATTTAAACACTGTATTTTCCATCAAGAAAAAATATTGCTGGGTATCTGTTATCCACCTGGTGTAAGAAATAAGTATGAAGTAAACAGGTATTTATTTTCAAAAAGTCCACATGGAAAAACCAGATAAATAAACCACCTAATCATGACATTAGTAATTTTCTATTTTTGAGAACAAGGAAAAAATAGAATCTAAATGAGTTTAGTTCTATTTCCATTTTAATCCAACAATGTTGTTGAGGTTGGATGGTTTTCCATTGACGCCATCAATGGCTGCAATATGTGCTCAGATTAGGTTTTATAACAGAATGCAGACTTGGCTATGAAAATTAGCTTACACTTATAAGCAAGACACAGGGTTTTCCTTAAGATGTTGGATGATTAAGGAATTGTTGCATTTCAGAATTTCTCAAACACCCTTACATGTTAAGAACCTCAGAATTCATTCATAGTACACACACACACACACACACACACACACACACACACACACACACACACGGGGAAGGGGCCTCAACACCACTACTTATGTTAAGTGTTCTGAATAATAAACACCAAAAAGCAATTTTCAAAGAATTGGAAACAATTTAAGAAGGCATACAGCATTTATTCCTCAGCTTAAAATATTTGTTGTCACTAAATTCCTCATATTCTAGGAAAAGCTCACTTTGCTCACTGCTCCTCTTTACATCATGCAGACATTAGTCAATAACCTTTAGATTAACATTTAAAATAGACTACACTATTTTGATATAAATGCAAACATATAAAAGTAGCCATGATGCTCTAATGAAAGAAATTTGCATGCGAGCTTTTGTTAATGAACATAAGCATTTAGTTAGGATGAAATCCTGAAGGCTGTTCTCATGACAGGATGAACCTATTAATGCAGTTAAGCATTTGCAGGCCTTATTCATTTCCAAATACTTTGTTCATGCCGGAAACAAGACAATCCCTGGCTTGGAAAAGAGAACAAACCGCCCCAAAACATCTGGCATACTTACACACTTTTCACTGTCAAATACATAACACAAATGTTTATTTGACTCGGAATCTTTGCATATGAAAGTGAATATCCTCTTGTCTGTTTTATCATCTGCACAAAATGAGATTCTGTGAAGCTGGCAGTTGTGTTGGACTTCCTGCGAACATGAACGGAAATAAATGAATGTAGTTCATTCTGAAATGTCGGCTGTGTCAATAATACATCTTACAGTTTTGAAAGCATAGCAGTCACCTGCCAACCCTTGTTCTTATAATTGCACATGCCTTAAATATAAACAAATACACACATGATGGAGATGAAACTCCTGACTCAATGTTGAAACAAGACATTCACTGCAATGGTGCACACACCACTACATACTGGAAAAAAGGAGGATCAGTGGGTCACAGGGTTTCTCAGGTACAAAGGATATTTAAAAACCATATTCTTTAAACCTTGAATATTTACATAAGAGGATACAATTAAAATAATTCTAAAAGAACAAATTCTGCCAAATTCTTTGCATTTTCTTGTACTGGTAATAATTAGCAGTGTCGTCTAGAACAGAACCACCTCTGCACAAGTTCAACAAGCCCCAAACAATAACTCATCCAGAGTTTTCTCATTAAATACCAGGTCTGGATGCTTATTCATTCATTCCTGGGCCTTTTCTTTACAGGAAGGTCATCCTTGCAACTTTGATAGCAAAGAGCTGTTAACACGACAGCCTGCAGATGACTGAATTAGGGCTTGTAATAGGCAGAAAGACAACTACTCAACCAAACAGACAGAGTAGCAGCATGGGTGCACAAACACATACATACATCCACATACCACCGAACTATGAAACTCAGGATCATCATCAATATTATCTGTTTATGACCATAGTTTTCTGAAACACACTGGGGTCAGAAAAAAAATTTTACGTTATGTTATACTTAATTGTAAGTGATGAAAATAAAATATAATCAATAATTCTGTTTTTTACTCAAGCTATATGCATTCTTTATTTCAAAGTGCATTATAACACACAATGTCAGTCAGAAACTCTGGTCATCACATTTGGTGGGTGCTGTAAAAGATGTAGTTTCATCCAAAGCTGACTAGGTGAATGTCTTTGCAATTTTAAACACCAGAGTGTCTGCTATAAACATTTTTTCCTGTATTTATTGCAGTTGAATCAGAAACTCAAAGATTGTCATCAAAATCTGTAACAATGATGGCATAGAATCTTATCTTTCTGCATTTTACATGCATACTTGCTTTGATATAATCTACCATTCTTATTTCTACTTTGTTTATCAGACTGAAAATGAGAACTTAAATGTCACAGATAATAAATGCTAAGAGGATAAATCTGTAGCAATGCATTATCCCCCGAGTGTCAGCTGAATGACAGGTCACTAAGTATCTGCTGGATGAGCTTAATTATGAAATGGGAAAGATACTGGTGTGGCTAATATGCTTTGACATTCCTGATCTATACACTTCTACAGGAGAGAGCGGTAGTGCTAGAAAGAGTAGTATGTAGGCTTTCCTAACTAGAGCATGCTAACTGTAAAGAATAATTGGCTTCATTGTGACAGTCCATACATACATGGAACATACTTTCATCATATCTAGCCCATTGTCAACTGTAAGTTCTGCTACCCCATCCTTTCTCTTCTCTAAAAGTCTCTCTCCTACTTTCATATTCTTCTTCTTTTTGTCAATAGGCTATTGATGAGGGCATCTACTCTTTCTTGCCCCTAATGTTGAGATAAACAATGACCGTGTATGTCTCAGATTTTTTTCCCATATTTTTTTCTGATACTGCAAACATTTTTTCATATTGACATATATTTTGTTTTAATACAGTCAATCAAATAACCACCCTGAGCCATACTGCAGTTTCTGAATACTGATAGCTAGTATATATCATTAGTAACTATATAACCATGTTTATGCTACATTTCCTTCTTATCATTATACAGTTCAGAAAATAATGACTATACAACTGTATAACTGTATAATTATTGTTATATGGTTCAGAAAAAATGATTTATTATTTCTACTTACTTATAGGATAAACACATCATTCTGTAGCAAGTGGTGGAATGTGCCATTTTTTATCCACCCAACCAGTATGGTCACGTAGGATATTTGGTTTGTTTATATTGGTGTGATGATTTGTGTGAACTGTCACCTTGAGAAAACCCAAGGATCACACTAGGAAACAGGCCCCTGGGCGTATCAGTAGGTAACTGTATTGATTACATTAATTAATGTGGAAAGACTCGTGTTTGTTGTGGGTGGGACCATTCCCTGGGCAGGATATTCTAGAATGCATAACGTAGAGAAGGAAGCTGAATATTAACATGCCTTCATCATTGTCTTCTGTCTGAGGACATAATGTCACAGGATGCGTCAATAAATGCTGTCTTGTCTTCCTCCACTACGGACTGTAACAGGAACAGTGAGTAAAAACTCTTCCTTACACTGCTTTTGTTGTAGTATTTTACCACAGCAACAATCAAACAAATTAAGGCAGTTAGCAAAGTCATCTTCCTAAGAAAGAAGACTAGAGCTGAGGACTATACCTTCATTCTCTTGCTTTGATTTTCATTTTAGGTACTGAGGATTGAACTCAGAACTTCTTGCATTTAAGGATAATTTTTCCTGTATAGAGTTACACAGTCCACCTTGTGATAAAATTCATGTATATTAAATCTAGAACTAATTTTGTGAGATGTGATAAAGAGACTTGGGAACAATACCAACAAAACACACATATATTTATAATCAATACTGTTCATTACAGCTGAAATAAAAAAGATTAGTATGTGTTTCTCTCTGTGCCCACTGTTTCCAGAACCACATGCTTCATTTACAGAATAATTAACGGAAGTAGAAATGAGAAAAGCATAGGTGATAACTGCTACAGAGATTGTATTTATTTCAATTTTACCCACACAAGTGGGAAAGAAATAATTTCTATAAAGAAAGGTCATTCTTGATTAATAGTGTATTTAAAAATCCCACCTCTTACGCATATATCTATAAATAAATTTAAGAGCCTCATGTCTAATTGATCTTTTTCATAAATTCCAACTTAACTAAAGTGACTTTTATTATTAGATTCATTTATTTCTCTTGAAGTAGTGGTTTCTAAATTCGTGTGTGTGAGAGTTTCTGGTGAAATATATTACTCTCTCCTTTCACCTCATCTCCTTCCTCTCAAACATACCACATGACTGACTTCTCATGAGAACTGATTCTCAGAGGTACAATATGATTGCAGACATCAACATTCCAACAGTGTCTTGGGGACACTGGTGTTTAACAGAGCTTATAACTCCCTGAGTAGCTTTTATTTTTTCAATGGAATTAAAAGACGACACTTCCTGTATGTGCACTTAGTCAAGTCTTCCTGTACATGTGCAAAGTCTAGTCTTCCTGCACATGCACACAGTCTAGTCTTCCTGTAGATGCACACAGTCAAGTCTTCCTGCACATGCGCACAGTCTAGTCTTCCTATACATGCACACAGTCTAATCTTCCTATACATGCACACAGTTAAGTCTTCCTGTGCATGCACACAGTCAAGCCTTCCTGTACATGAACACTTTTGAGGAGAGCATACAACAGTCCCTTTGTAAGATGCTGTTCAGCAGAGGGAGCTGAAGGTCTGGGATAAGGATGGACACTGATATTATTGATCTGAGTAAGGCTGTTAGGAATGATCAAAAGTTAATTCACTAGTGATGTTCCATCAAATCCTGTTGCACCGACATTTTACTGATGGAGTTTACTTGTGAAAATCATAGACTTTGACAAGAACAGTTTAGGAGACAGAATGACAGACTGACAAGCTGGCAATGAGAGGCCTTAACTGGCAGAAATCTGAAAACAGGGTTATCCAGTAACAAGAACAACACAGGTGAACATCATTCAGCTTCTTGCCCATCTTGCCTTTACTCTGATTTTCACAAATTACAGATTTGGTCTACACTAAAATCGATTTCACAGTCTAATTAGAATATTTTTTTTGTTTCTGCTAGACAATAATCAACTATTAGCACCTTCTCTCTTTTCTTTCTTCTTTCCCTGTCCTTTTAAATGTTTTTTTTTTTTGTAATTCTATTGTCATTTTTTTTTTTTTTTTTTTTGGTTTTTTTCGAGACAGGGTTTCTCTGTGTAGCTTTGCGCCTTTCCTGGAACTCACTTGGTAGCCCAGGCTGGCCTCGAACTCACAAAGATCCGCCTGGCTCTGCCTCCCGAGTGCTGGGATTAAAGGCGTGCGCCACCACCGCCCGGCTTATTGTCATATTTTAAAGTTAAGGGAAAAATGACTTCATTCCCAGGTAAAATATCAAAACCTAATGAAGCAGCTAGGACCAACTGGAGGATACTCCTTACTGGGATCAATAAGAAGTATTTCGCCAAAGGGTCAAAAAGCCAAGAGAGAAGAAAGAGATGTCTGAACTGATTGTTGGATTCCTTTAGAGAACTTTTCCCTATTGTTCATTCACAGAAATACTGTCTTATAAAAGGCAGATTAAAATCATGCAGCACACAACAGGTTAAATAAAAATTTGTAATTCACAGTCTTCTCAACTACTCCTGGTAGCACTGGTCCATACATATCCATCCTCAGTCTCACACAGCGACAGATCCCTCATACTATTTATTAGTGGGACCAAAATAGATTGTCTTAAGTCTTTATATGTTGTACTTTTCTGAGGATATGACATTATTACTCTGTAGCTTGAGTTTTCCTGCCTGGCCCACAGTCAGGACAAATCTCTCTCACCTGCTAGTCCCACAGCCACTCAGACCCGACCAAGTAAACACAGAGACTTATATTGGTTACAAACTGTATGGCCATGGCAGGCTTCTTGCGAACTGTTCTTACATCTTAAATTAATCCATTTCTATTAATCTATACCTTGCCACGTGGCTTGTGGCTTACCGGTACTTTACATCTTCCTTATCCTGATGGCAGCTGGCAGTGTCTCCCTCACCCAGCTTCCTGCTCTCTCAATTCTCCTCTCTGTTAGTCCCGCCTATACTTCCTGCCTGGCCACGGGCCAATCAGTGATTTATTTATTCACCAATCAGCAACACATTTGACATACAGACCATCCCACAGCACTTCCCCTTTTCTTTTCTTAAAAAGGAAGGTTTTAACCTTTACACATCTCCAAAGTCAGCTTGGTATATTTGGGAATTTGGGTGTAGCTTCTCTTACTACTTCCTGCTAGAGGGGGGCGCTGTATCTTCTGGGGAAACAAAGAAAATTTTAGGATCATGGAGTAGTCCGTGAGGCTGTATCATCTGAGCCAGTTGCCTTGAAACCATTCTGGATGTTGGATCCTCTGGGCCATGGTGTCATTGGAGACCTTTCAGGGGGTCTTGGCTGGTCAAACCTAATGTATCTTAATCTGGAACAAATCCATAGCCTCTGGCTTTCTGTGGGAACAAAAGCAGAGTCTCCTTTCCAAAGCAACATATCCTTATATCCAAATTTTGAAGTCAAGGTACCTTTAAAATATACATTTTGGCATAACTCAACAGCTTTTACAATCAAATGTTTTTCTGCAGTTAAAAATCCCAAAGACAACACAATCCAGATTCTCTGTGTAATAGTCATCTCTATGTGGCTTATTTTTTATACTACCTTTACTGTCTCTTTAAAGACTTTATTTTAAAAAACTATTTATTTCTTTATATAACTGTACATATTCCTTTTTCTCTCTCTTTCAAGCCTACGTATATTTTTACACACATTGTAAACTATTACATCTGAATCTGTCTTATTGTGAATCTGTTGCTTTAAACTGCAGCAGCTGTGGCTGCTGGCTCCGCCCACCTCAGCTTCCCAACATGGCGGTAGTACGTTTTCCGCCAGCTCTGGGAGCTATCATGGGTCTATGCTTTTATCCAAGCAGCGTGTAGCCCAGAAACCTCTTTTGTTTTGTACTAGCAAAGGCTAAATCCACCATGCAGCTTAATGTGCCACTTGCAGAGGCCTCATTCCCACCATACTGCAGGTCGAGCATGCACGCATGCTAGGAACCCACCAGTAGCTCAAATTGGCAGCTGCCGCTCATTTGAGAGAGACAATTAGGAACTGTTTTTAACTCCGTTTTAGAATCTTTTTTTTTCAGTTTTTAGGTGGAAACTCTTGCCCCACGTTGGGCGCCATTTGTAGCTTGAGTTTTCCTGTCTGGCCCACAGTCAGGACAAATCTCTCTCACCTGCTAGTCCCACAGCCACTCAGACCCGACCAAGTAAACACAGAGACTTATATTGGTTACAAACTGTATGGCCGTGGCAGGCTTCTTGCGAACTGTTCTTACATCTTAAATTAATCCATTTCTATTAATCTATACCTTGCCACGTGGCTTGTGGCTTACCGGTACTTTACATCTTCCTTATCCTGATGGCGGCTGGCACTGTCTCTCTCACCCAGCTTCCTGTTCTCTCAATTCTCCTCTCTGTTAGTCCCACCTATACTTCCTGCCTGGCCACTGACCAAATCAGTGATTTATTTATTGACCAATCAGCAACACATTTGACATACAGACCATCCCACAGCATTACTCAATTGAAAAGACTAAAGAAATTATCTGTACATGCTCTATTTAATTGTACTTGTATTGTCTAAATATTTTAAGTATAGAACAATGAAGCATTTGGATCATGCTAAGTGTACACTGATAGGAACTAAGCTGATTACAGGATACGAGTGAAGTGTACGCTATAGCCCTGTACTTGTTACTCTCTTGGTCGATTGTCCTTTTTGCACATGTCATATGCCTGACGAGTTTTTCTCAGCCAAACCACCCATTTGGGAAATGAGCCTCACTTTTAATTATCTTATATCTAAGCAATCTACATATACGATGGTGGCCTGTAATGACACTCTCACTCTCCATCACTTCAATTTTTTGTTTTCAGCAGCAGTTATATTGGAACAGATGTAACTAAGGCCTTCAGGGCTTTATTTATTGTTTAACTGGGGGTGTACAATAGGAGATCACTACAAGGTGTATTAACAAGTCTCAAATTCAGGCCTTGAATTTGAAGGACACCATCGTTCTATAACGGTAAAGGAACCACATGTGTATCCATGCCAAGATCCCTCAACTATTTACAAATACATGAAAAGATTAGGATTCTGGGTCTGGAGAGATGGCAGTTAAGGTCCTCTTCCAGAGGACCAGAGTCTGATTCTCAGCACCCACAACCATATGTAGCTCCAGTTTTAGGGGATCTAATGTCCTCTTCTGGCCTCTATCAGCACCATGCATGCAAGCAGTGCTATAGACACACATGCTGGCAAAACACCCATTCACATAAATAAAATAAATTTTAAAAATAAGTTTAGGATTCTGTAGACAATGTCGGGCCTTAGACCTCATTTTCTTCTGCCTGAAGAACTCATTCCCAATATGGCAAATTACAACTGTATCAGAAATGTTTAATGAAATAAGCAGGGGCTCACTAGTTTGATGCTGTTTGCCTATTTCGTTTCTTACCTAACAAACTACAAGCCAAGAGAACTAAATAGCCTAACTTGACATAATACAAACAGTGCAGCTTCAGCCAATTACATACAGCTGGGTTTTAACCAATCACCGGCAGCCAGATCATTGTACCATGTCTAAATAAGGCAGACATCCAGCTGTAGCCAATTAGAAAATCTCCCTATCATTTTTATATTGGCCTTTAAGCCTCATTGCTCATGCTGATGGGTGCTTCTGCGTACTGTCTGACTTAAAGACTTACTACTGGGGTGCAAGGACTGAATGGGGAGGGTGCTAAAGAGATGGAAGAAACAAAGGGGTCAAGGGAGAAGATCAACTAAAACTAACGATACATGAAAAACCCTAAGGAAGACTGAAAATTGGTAAGACAGCTTAAAAGTATAAAATATAAAAACAATGAGTTTAAGTGGACGGACCCTGCATAGATAGATAAAGCTGCTCCTGGGAAACATAAGTCATTAAATGAAAATCCCTGTGTCAGAGGTAGGTTACCTCCTGTGAGTTGTTGATCAAGGATTCCCCTGAGGACACCAGATAAAAAGGTTATTGCCACTGTTGTTTGCTGTCCAACAGAATAGATGGCAAAAACCTATTCCTGAAAATGCCATAAGTGTCAGCCACAGGACATGGAAAAATCAAGTTGGACCTCACCGGGAGCTTTCTTCCTACTGGCTTGCTCTCACACTGCCAGGAGGTGCTATGCAGGCTGCTAAGGAAGAACTGCAATGCAGTCTTACTAAGTCCAGTCCTTGCATGCTATACTATCAACTGGACAGGCAAGATGAGCCCACTGGTACAACTGTGGCAAGTTTATATCATAGGGACAACCAACCACTTTCTGATTGAATTTGAAGTCTTCTCCAGAGGAGAGAATTCCTGTCTGGCACTGTAGACCTGGTCAAAGCCCATAGACATAGAAGTCGTAAGTCCTAGTAAGGAAATCACTGCTGTTGTTTACTGAATGACATAATGTGTCACCAAATCACCTCCTAAATAACTACACTTATGCCCATAGATTAGCGTTGTCAATTTGGGCCATAAAAACTTGTTTTTGCAGTTCAGTGGTAGCTGCATGGACTCGAGATTGCTGAAATGATGAAGAAAAGTAATTGCTGAGTACTCATCTGTAAGTTACATATCTATATCTCTCCCTCCAGGACTCTGGGGTCTCACAGAAGATGAGGGGGATGTAAGAGCCATGGGAAGGGATGGAGAGATGTGGGATACCGGCTTCTGAGTATGGCATGCCTGGTGCATTCTGAACTCAATGCAGCTGTAATTACCCACACAAGACCTACCCAAGACTGGTTCTAACACAAATCTTCTGAGCAGTGTAAGAGGCACACAAATTCCCAGCACTTCAACAGAATCTATAGTGAGTCTATGGTGAAAGGAGAGACCTTTTCTTCAGGGGAGAGCAAATGATAAAGTGAATAGCCCTTCACCATGTTCCTATAAGCAATACTAATAAAACTCATTGGGAAAAAAAGGAAGAAGGAAGTAGAGGGGGACTGATTAGGGGCAGAGAAAGGGAACTGCTGGGAGTAGGAAGAAAACAAAAAAGGCAATTGCAATAACTATGATCAAAATACATTGTATATATGTATGACAATGTTATAATGAAACCCATTATTGTGTATAATTAATATATGTTGATACAAACATGAAACTGCTTAAGGTTTGCTTTTAATTGAAGATAAGGCATTTATACAGGAAATTCGGTTCATATAAAGGCATTGTATGATCCTTAATTCAATCTGGTGTCCTTATTAAAAACAAAACAAAACTAACAAATAAAACTCAGACATACAAAGAATCTGAAGTGTGTATGCACGTGAAGATGCAGCAGCCAGCTGTGCCAAGGGAGGAGTCTATGGAGGAAACTGAGTTTGTGGACAGATGGATATTGAGATTCTAGGCTCATGACCACAAAGTTGTCATTGTTTAAGTTATCCAGCCTTTGGTATTTTGTCATAGCTGCCCTAGAAAACTTATACACATCAATTGTATTTACAAGAAAGGACTTTTTAATATACCTTTGCCTTTTCTCGTACCCAGCAAACCATATCATATGCATCTTGAACATAAAGTGAATAGAAATCTCTAAATACTGGTACTACCAGTACTGAACATACTTTATATGTTATTATGTGTGGGGCATAGGCTATAGAATAGATGCTCCAAGATTCCAAAAGTTGTTCCCTTCCCCAAATTCCTATATACATTTAAATAAATCACTAAGAACCAAACATTTAAAGTTAGCAACAAATTTTAAATATCCATGAAAATACATGTAATTGTCACTGGCTGAAAAATAGGGCAACACAACTCTCAAAAACAAGCCTTACCTTTGTTTTGGGTTCAAGAATTTTTACTCCATAAATTGATATTTGCAATTCAACTTTAGGAATCTTCTGGCCTTCAGATTTCTTGATGTGTCTTGCAAACTACAAATGACAAAGAAATTCACAAAGTTATGATTCTGTTCCTGTGGAAAATGATCACAAATGTACATTTGGAGTTTGTGTCCATGACAGACATTCATAAATTCAGGTGCTGCCCATTACAAAGCATCTCACAGAAACAGTTTTGCTCAGTAACCCTCTCTGTCTGCCAGGCCATTGTAATTCAGCTTCACTTGCAGTGACTTACTTTTTCTTTTTCCTTTGGTTTTTGTGTAGCTAAGTTTTCCTGCCTGGCCCACAGTCAGGATAAATCTCTGCCACCCGCCAGTCCCACAACTGCTCAGACCCGACCAAGTAAACACAGAGACTTATATTGCTTACAAACTGTATGGCCGTGGCAGGCTTCTTGCTAACTGTTCTTACAGCTTAAATTAATCCATTTCCATCAATCTATACCTTGCCACATGGCTCATGGCTTACCGGCATCTTTACATGCTGTTTCTCATCATGGCGGCTGGCAGTCCAGCCTTCCACTTCCCAGCTCTATTCTCCTCCTTGTCCCGCCTATACTTCCTGCCTGGCCATGGGCCAATCAGTGATTTATTTATTGACCAATCAGTAACACATTTGACATACAGACCATCCCACAGCACTTCCCCTTTTCTTTTCTTAAAAAGGAAGGTTTTAACCTTTACATATCTCCAAAGTCAGCTTGCTATATTTGGGAATTTGGGCGTAGCTTCTCTTACTACTTCCTGCTGGAAGGGGGCGCTGTATCTTCTGGGGAAACAAAGAAAATTTTAGGATCATGGAGTAGTCCGTGAGGCTGTATCGTCTGAGCCAGTTGCCTTGAAACCATTCTGGATGTTGGATCATCTGGGCCTTGGTGTCACCTTTCAGGGGGTCTTGGCTGGTCAAACCTGATGTATCTTAATCTGGAACAAATCCATAGCCTCTTGCTTTCTGTGGGAACAAAAGCAGAGCCTCCTTTCCAAAGCAACATATCCTTACATCCAAATTTTGAAGTCAAGGTACCTTTAAAATATACATTTTGGCATAACTCAACAGCTTTTGTAATCAAATGTTTTTCTTCAGTTACGAATATCAAAGAGAACATAATCCAGATTCTCTGTGTGGTAGCCATCTTTACGTGGCTTATTTTTTTATATTAGTTTGAGCCTATTGCTTTGAACTGCAGCCTTCTAAGCCTGAAACTGCGCTGGCGCTGCTGGCTCCGCCCACTTCAGCTTCCCAACATGGCGGTGATACGTTTTCCACCAGCTCTGGGAGCCATCAACTCTCAGAAATAGTGGGTTTATGCTTCTATCAAAGCAGCGTGTAGCCCCAGAAACCTCTTTTTTTTGTTTTGTTTTGTACTAGCAAAGGCTAAATCCACCACACAGCTTTGTAGCTAGAGTTTTCCTGCCTGGCCCACAGTCAGGACAAATCTCTATCACCTGCCAGTCCCACAGTCGCTCAGACCCGACCAAGTAAACACAGAGACTTGTATTGGTTTCAAACTGTATGGCCATGGCAGGCTTCTTGCTAACTGTTCTTTCAGCTTAAATTAATCCATTTTTATAAATCTATACCTTGCCACATGGCTCGTGGCTTTCCGGCATCTTCACATGCTGTTTCTCATCGTGGCGGCTGGCAGTGTCTCTCTGACTCAGCCTTCCACTTCCCAGCTTTATTCTCCTCCTTGTCCCACCTACACTTCCTGCCTAGCCAATGGCCAATCAGTGTTTTATTTAATGACTAATCAGCAACACATTTGCCATACAGAACATCCCACAGCACTTCCCCCCCCTTTTTTTTTTTTAAAAAAAAAGGAAGGTTTTAACCTTAACAAAGTAAAATTACATATAATTTGGGAATTTGGGCGTAGCTTCTCTTACTACTTCCTGCTGGAGGGGGGCGCTGTATCTTATGGGGATACAAAGAAAATTTTAGGATCATGGAAAAGTCCATGAGGGTATATCGTCTGAGCCAGTTGCCTTCAAACCATTCTGGATGTTGGATCCTCTGGGCCATGGTGTCATCAGAGACCTTTCAGGGGGTCTTGGGTGGTCAAACCTGATGTATCTTAATCTGGAACAAATCCATAGCCTCTGGCTTTCTGTGGGAACAAAAGCAGAGTCTCCTTTCCAAAGTAACATATCCTTATATTCAAATTTTGAAGTCAAGGTACCTTTAAAATATACATTTTGGCATAACTCAACAGCTTTTACAATCAAATATTTTTCTGCAGTTAAAAGTCCCAAAGACAACACAATGCAGATTCTCTGTGTAATATCCATTTTTACGTGGCTTATTTTTTATACTACCTTTACTGTCTCTTTAAAGGCTTTATTTTTTAAAACTATGTATTTGTTTCTATAACTCTATATATCATCTTTTTTCTCTTTCAAGCCTACGTATCTTGTACACACATTGTAAACTATTACATCTGAATCTGTCTTATTGTGAATCTATTGCCTTAAACTGCAGCAGCTGTGGCTGCTGGATCCACCCACCTCAGCTTCCCAACATGGCCATGGTTTACCGCCAGCTCTGGGAGCTATCGGGGGTCTATGCTTTTAGCCAAGCAGCGTGTAGCCCAGAAACCTCCCCTTTTGCTCTGCACCAGCAAAGGCTAAATCCACTATGCAGCTCAAAGTGCCACTTGCAAAGGCCTCATTCCCGCCATAGGCAGGTCGAGCACGCACGCTAGGAACCCACCAGTAGCTCAAACAGGCAGCTGCCGCTCATTTGAGAGAGACAATTAGGAACTGTTTTTAGTTCCGTTTTAGAATCTTTTCTCAGGTTTTAGGTGGAAACTCTTGCCACCACGTTGGACGCCATTTGTAGCTAGAGTTTTCCTGCCTGGCCCACAGTCAGGACAAATCTCTATCACCTGCCAGTCCCACAGTCGCTCAGACCCGACCAAGTAAACACAGAGACTTGTATTGGTTTCAAACTGTATGGCCATGGCAGGCTTCTTGCTAACTGTTCCTTCAGCTTAAATTAATCCATTTTTATAAATCTATACCTTGCCACATGGCTCGTGGCTTTCTGGCATCTTCACATGCTGTTTGTCATCGTGGCGGCTGGCAGTGTCTCTCTGACTCAGCCTTCCACTTCCCAGCTTTATTCTCCTCCTTGTCCCGCCTACACTTCCTGCCTAGCCAATGGCCAATCAGTGTTTTATTTAATGACTAATCAGCAACACATTTGCCATACAGAACATCCCACAGCACAGCTTAATGTGCCACTTGCAGAGGCCTCATTCCCACCATACTGCAGGTCGAGCATGCACGCCAGGAACCCGCCATAGTAGCTCAAACACGCAGGCTGCCGCTAGCTTAAAAGAGACAACTAGGAGCTGTTTTTAGCTCCGTTTTAGAATCTTTTTACTCAGGTTTTAGGTGGAAACTCTTGCCAACACGTTGGACGCCATTTGTAGCTAAGTTTTCCTTCCTGGCCCACAGTCAGGATAAATCTCTGCCACCCGCCAGTCCCACAACCGCTCAGACCCGACCAAGTAAACACAGAGACTTATATTGCTTACAAACTGTATGGCCGTGGCAGGCTTCTTGCTAACTGTTCTTACAGCTTAAATTAATCCATTTCCATTAATCTATACCTTGCCACATGACTCATGGCTTACCGGCATCTTTACATGCTGTTTCTCATCATGGCGGCTGGCAGTTCACCTTCCACTTCCCAGCTCTATTCTCCTCCTTGTCCCGCCTATACTTCCTGCCTGGCCACAGGCCAATCAGTGATTTATTTATTGACCAATCAGTAACACATTTGACATACAGACCATCCCACAGCATTTTTGTTCATTTGTTTGACTTTTCCTTTTGAGACAAGCTCTTCTTCTGTATTCCATGCCAGCCTAGAATCATTATGTAGATCCAGGCTGGGCTCCAATTTATGACAATCCACTGCTTTAGCCTCTCAAGTGCTGTGATTACAGGTATGAGCCACCATGCCTCGCTGATCCTAATCATTATACAACAACCTGCCCCGCAGAAAAACCCCAAAACCTTGATTTTCATACATTTCTGACATGATATTTAAAAGACTGAATGTGTACCAACCAGCAAAAAAAGCATGTGGGATGGTAGGTAGAGATTACTTCATTTTGAGATAATTTTATTTTAATACGTTCTCAGAATTTGCTGCTCATCTGCTGTTGAGTGACACCTACCTAGTTGTGTACACCGTCTTATCATCCAAACCAACAAAGATGACACCAACTGACATAACTGAACCAAAGCTAAGAGCTCCAGTCATTTTACACATGAATGACTCCTGTTTGGAGGCACGTGTGCTCTGGAATCATAAACACAGCCAGCATCTTGGAGACACAATGGTTTCTCACTACATAGATGTGGTGTTATGTCTTTCCACTCATTAAAGCACATGTATACATTTATTAGGATCTCTGTAAAAATCTAAAAGAAAATCAAAGCGGTTCTGCTCTCAGTCAGAGGAAGTTTCTGCCTATCTCTCCCCAGTTTCTCCAGATTTACTGAACAAAAAAATAAGATTCCAATTGAATTTGAGTATTAAACAGTGGACATGTTTACAAAATTTTAATATTAGAATACACACAAATGTTTATCTATGCACACACATACAGCATATATGTGTTATTAGAATCAGTATGTCCTGGGCACTATTTTGTAATTCTTTTTAGTTTATTTGCTACTTACCTGAATCCACAGTTCACTGGGTGTCCCAGTTTCTGTCCAACTCCCTACTTTCTTTAGTTCACTGGATGTTCTGGTTTCAGCTGGCAACCCCTCTGACTCCCTATTTTCTTCCTTATCTCCTTCCCTCCATATGACTTTTTTAAAAAAAGAAAAAGAAGGAGACTTTTAAAGTAGTAGGATTGCTCACCCCATTCCCAGAGCTTCTACAACTCATTTTCAGCATATGGAAAGTCCTCTGAACTTGATTCAAACGGATCAGATGTGAGGTTGGGCAGGGCTCCAGGGCTCTTGTGTGTCCTATTTATTTGCATTGTGTAATTCACTCTAATTTAGGGCAGATGTGAGCATGCATGGTATAGTTGTTCCCAAGGCAGAGTGTTCAAAGCCTTCTTATTTCACGTCTTTGCACTACCACAGAGAGGAACATAATTAATGCCTACAGGAGTGCCTTGAAGTGTCTGCCTTCGAATCCCAGCTGGTGCTATTTGTTTTACTCCACTTTGGGTGGCATAATTTTTCAGCCTGCTCTTTCCTGGATTCCTTTGAACATAAGCTGCTTAGTTATTATTTTTTCTTTTGTCTCTAGAAGCCTTACAGTGTACACATGACATCCAACGTGTGCCAAATACTTTTAGGTCTTTAAGAAACGTGTTTTGCTTCCATGCAATCCAAAAGTTATTCCAGCTCTCCCTCAAAGAATGTGTATTAGCTTTCTTTTCCAATTGTACTATCCTTCTGACTTAGCATAATTAAGCAATTCTGAGGTTTCCATGCACGAAGCATTAAAGTACCAGTTGTTCAGTGTTCTGTAACTACAGAAGGCCACCTGAGAAAAGCCACCTTGTTGCTGCTTGCAGGGTCATACCGTGGCTTCCAAGGCCCTTTCACCATCTGGAAACAGCAATTCCTGTGACCTTGGACAAGAATCATGTAACCTTGTATTTTACGAAACTCTTGCTACAGTCAGTATTTAAAACTTCTCTGTTTAGAAAGAAAAAAGTAAATGGAAGAAATGAAGAGAGGAAAGAAAGAGTGTTGATGTTACACATGCAAACACACACACACACACACACACACACACACACACACACACACACACACACTCAGGAGGAGGAGGACTGGAAAAGGGAGAGCCCCAAGAAAGGGAGGATGTTCAGACAAGAAAAAGAACTATCCAGCTGTTGTAAGCCTCTGGCATCCCTCCCCTACTTCATGTCAAGACGAAGTTAACAGTGCTAAAAGAGCCTTGAGTTCTCAGTTCTCATCCAACCCAAACTCCATTTCCTAACGTCCTTAAACACCCTAGCTATGAAACGGGCTGGTAACAAGCAGCCTGAAAGCCACACTTGCCCCCTTGCACTCAGACCACTTCCTGTAACATCACATTTTTTTCTTTCTTTCTTTTTTCTTTTTCTTTTTTTGGTTTTTTCGAGACAAGGTTTCTCTGTGTAGTTTTGTTGGCTGTCCTGGAGCTCACTCTGTAGACCAGGCTGGCCTTGAACTCACAGAGATCCACCTGGCATTGCCTCCTGAGTGATGGGATTAAAGGTGTGGGCCACTGCCACCCAGCTTAACATCACATTTTCTACATTTAAAATATAAAAATTTTCGATTCATTTTTATGTATATCAAGGTTCCCATCAGTTTTGTGACATGATTGCTGAAAATATATTTGCAAAAGTCTGGTATCTAGAATTAGACTCACTCAGCTTTATATCTTCAATAATTTGATAATTATGTCTCTCTGCTTTTTTTTTTTTCTAAAAGTAAAGCTCACTGCTCACATGACTTTGCAAGCTCCCATCTTAACTCTCCTTGATTTTCTTTCTTGTGGACTTCTTAATGGTGTTCCAAAATTATTCTAATTCAGGAGTGATGAGAGACAGTGCATGACATGATGCTCTCTTATCCTTGGCTACATTCTTTCTTTCTTATTATTTTACTGTAAATACTTGAACAACCTTGTTAACAAATGTCTCTCTCAATTTTTCTTCTGAATTCCTTCCTTTATAGATCTACATAGATGGAATGATCTATCCTTGTAACTTGAACAATCTAATAAAAAGGTTCAAAGGATGTGAAACATAAGCATTCTATACACCAGTATAATACAGCATCAAAACACAGCCTTTGTACCAATAAAATGATGAAAAAATGAAATGCTATTTGAAATTATAAAGTCAGTTAAACATATGTCACTGCTATTTAGAGCTTGCAATGAAAATTTAAAGAGCACTGACTTTGATGCTGTCCTTACGCAATTTCCATACATCTGTCTCTCAAAGGACATTTTGAAAAGTGAAATCTAACTCCATTACTATATGTTAGTGGGCAAGAAAATTAATTTAATACTTTGGTCCAATAATTTGGCAATCCTATGCTACTTTATGTGTATTTTTCCTTTATTGAAAATGGATTTTTTTCTCATACAATACATCCTGATTATAGTTCCCCTCCCTCTACTCCTCCCAATTTCTCCCCACCTACCCTCTGCCCCAGACCCACTCCCTTTCTGTCTCTCATTAGAAAAGAACAGGTTTCTAAGAGATAACCACCAAATATGACAAAATAAAAGACAATACAATCAAGCAAGAACTATCACATTGAAGTTGGACACAGCAACCCAACAGGAGGAAAAGAGTCCTAAGAGCAGGCACAAGAATCAGAGATCCACTAGTTCTCACTGTCAGGAGTCCCATAAAAATACTAAGCTAATAGCGACAGTACACATGCAGAAGATCTGGTGCAGACCCATGTAGGCCCTATGCTTGCTGCTTCAGTCTCTGTGAGCTTATATGTGCCTTGCTTAGTTGATGCAGAGGGCCTTGTTCTCCTGGTGTCCTCTATTCCCTCTGGCTCTTACAATCTTTCCATCTCTTCTTCAGTGGGATTCCCTGAGAACTGAGGGGAAGGATTTGATGGAGATTTAGACTCTATCTCCACATAATGTCTGACTGTGGGTCTTGGCATCTGTTCCCTTCTGCTGCTGGAGGAAGCCTCTCTGATGATGACTGGATAAGGCAATGATCTATTAGTATAGCAGAATATCATTAGGAATCATTTTATTGAATTTTTTTAGACCAGTAGAGTTTGGTTTAACCCTAGGTATCTCTGGGCTATCTACTCTCTGGTTCTTGGTCACCCAAGGAGTCTCAGGTATGGGTTCCTTCTCATTGAGGGGACTTAAGTCAAATCTGACATTTGCTGGCTACTCCCATAAGTTCTGTGCCACCATTGCCGTAGCATATTATGCAGGCAGGACAGATTGTAGTTCAGAGGTTTTGTGGCTGGATTGGTGTGCATGTTTCTTTTTCTGTAGCCTATCGAGTACCTTCCCAGAGCAAAGAGACTAGAATATAGGGTTGAGGGCTCCATGTAGGCACCGCTTTGATATCTTCAAGTTCATTGAGGAGTACAGGTGCTGTCCTAGGCAATGGGGTCCTGTTGTCAGTTTGTAGACAGCAACCCTTTGTTTTTGCAACAGCCTGAGTTGTTTAGGGATTTTCATGGGACCCCCTTAGTCAACAACTCAATTGAATGCAATCTAGTCTGGCCACTGGATACCTTGCTTGACTACAAGAGATGGCCAGGTGAAATTCCATACACCCTATTACTAGGAGCTCATATTAGGATCACCTTCATATATTTCAGGAAGTTTCCACTGCAGTAGGTTTCCACACTACCACCAAATGCTCTCCAATTTCAGTCATCTCTCTTTGCACTTTCTTTTTCTACCCCACTTCATCCCAACCTGATCCCCCACTCCTGTTCCCACCTACCCCCAGTCTGACCATAAAAATCTATTCTATTTTCTCCTCCCAAGAAGATCCCTGTGTCCCCCAGACCCTTCCTCTTTACCTAACCCCTCTGGGTCTAAAGATTGTAGCTTGGTTATCATTAATTTTATGGCTAATATCCACTTATTAGTGAATATATACCATATCTGTTTTTCTGAATCTGGGTTACCTCACTTAGGATGATTTTTCTTCTAGTTCTATCTTGCATGCAAATTTCATTGTCATTTTTTAAAATAGGTGAATAATACTTCATTGTATAAATGTACCACATTTTCTTTATCTGTTCTTCTGTTGAGGGAAATCTGTGTTGTTTTTAGTTTCTGGATATTATGAATAAAGCTGCAAAGAACATTGTTGAACAAATGTCCTTGTGGTAGGATCAACTGTGAATCTGTACATTGCTTTTTGGTAGGGTGGCCATTTTTACTCTGTTAATCTCACCGATCCATTAACATGGGAGATCTTTCCATCTTCTGATACCTTCTTCAAATTCTTTCTTCAAAGATTTGAAGTGTTTATCATACAAGTCTTTCACTTACTGGAGTTATCCCCAAGATATTTTATATTATTTGAGGCTATTAGGCTATTATGAAAGGTGTTGTTTCCCTGATATCTTTATCAGTCTAGCCACTATTATTTTTTTAGTTAATCTTTTATGCAACCACTTCGGTAAAGGTGTTTATCAGCTTTAGGAGTTCCCTGGTAGAATTTTTAGGGTCCCTTATGTATACTATCACATCATCTGTAAATTATTTAGCATGTCTATGCCACTTTGTGTTTCTTACACTTAAACTGCTAAAACATTCCTAATAATCATGCTGTTTATATATAACTAAGTTCTACATAATAATTGGTCAATTTAAGAAAAAAAGATTGTGAATACACAATAGAATTATGCTACACAGAGTGAAATCCAATGATGAAGACCTAGGTTGATGACTACGTCTTGACAGTGACTCGCAAGGCTGTATTACATTGAAGCAGTTTCACATACTTGAACAGAACCTCTTTAGCTAGGAGATAGTCCTTTCAAACTGGGGCCAAAAGACGTTTTCTCTGCTCATGTCTCAGGGAGGCTGTTGAGCTAATATCTATGTCCCAGTATGTATTGATATTAAGACATAACAAATTGTGAACACACATTAAGTCCAGGGGTTTGAGCTGATTGTGTTGAATCAGACCCCTTCTGAAAATAAAATTCATAATGATAACAGCTCTGAGTTTTATAGTGTCATACTTTTAGATACTTACTGCCTTTTTAAATATCAGGCTAAAGCATAATTAAGAAACAGAAAAATGACATGCTGTTTTGACAAACAGAATATGAAAGTATTTTCATTCTTACACAAGTTATTACTTTGAAATTTATAAACAATGAATTCTCTAATAGTCACAAAATAGTGAATAACCAAATTGTTAGAAACATTTTGTTAAAAATAAAGCAGATGTCATGAAGTACAGGAGTATAAAAATAACATAACTAAAAATTCTTTAAGAGTTCCATCAGCCAGTATTATGCTTATATTTCTAATTCTTACCTAATGTCAGAAGCCAATATATTTAAAAATGCAAACTTAGAAAAGAGAGTAAATATAAATAACATTTTTAACTACATGAGGAAAAAAATCTGAGCACAACATTACAATGTATTTACTAAAAGAGTCAGGACACACTTGTGTGGGAAACATAAGCAGAAAATCAAAATGGGGTCACGGACATTTCGTAGTTTCTATTTCTAATGGAGCCACAGCGCCACCCTATGGCCATATCTATATGATAGCAAAACTAAAAAAATATGTGTAATAAATATTGATACATTTTATCATAGCTTCTGACCTGACACAACAAGAAAGAAGCAATTACAACAAACTTATATAAAAACCATCCTCTTGCTAATGTCCACTAGTGCAAGAGTCTCTCCTATTTTCATTTTCCTGAGAAACAAATTTTTCAACCAATATAATTTATTTATGAAATGCATATTAATTTTGAAAAATACACATTTAATAAAAGCTACTGTCCATTAAGTATACATTTTAATTGTCTTGTTATTGTCCATTATATTCCTCAATAAGGCTTCATTTCTAAGTATGAAACTATACAGAAATGCCATATAAAACCTCACAAAATACATATAAACTAGTCTTAGTTTTAGAAGTCATTTAAGTTCAAATATCTCTTTGGCATAGTCATAATATAATTGAATCATTTTAGTTTCATATTTGAGATACTGAATGAAGAATTTCCAGGGTATAAAGAAATAGTGCCAACATCACAGTTCTTTTAAGATATGTTCTGGTTGTAGTAAAGTTGTGCTTAACCCAGGATTTGGACCACTATTAAAACAATTAAATACAATCATATTTTAAGTGCTGCCACAAACTACAAGGTCTTTAAATAAAACCTTCTATTAGTGATTAAAAATGTTGCTCAGACGAAGAAGAGCATGAATCATTATCTAACGAATAGTGGAAAGAAATGGCTAATGAGAGCATTTTCCAAAATGTGAGTGATATTATCTTGGGATCCCACAGAATGTTTACTTATAAGACTAAATAGTCTACTTTATTTCTTTATCTGTAGTACATATCTCATTCTGATCTTTTCCTTCAGTTTAAACTTTGCATATACTTCATTTGACCTTCTCAAAAACACAGTAGTAATTTTGAATGTTCATAATTCTGCCTGGAACAAACCACAGGGCCTAATATTCCTGTGGAATGGGCATATGATCTAGAACCAAGATCACAGAAAGGTTGTCCTACACCCACCAAAATGTCAGAGCAACCAAAGAGAAGAAAAGTTAACTTTGCAAATAAAGTAGTGGTCTGGTGATCCTCTTACAACAAGAAGATGCATGACATCTTGAAGGAGTTTTTCCAAATGAAATCTCAGTGAGGCTGACTTTTAAGAGGTGGGCTATTATATAAACATGTTTGTGGTGTGTAATGGTAATTTTATTAAGAAATTTGCTGAACATGAGTTCGTGAAGCTGCATAATTTTTTTCTCAAGAAATATAATACTTAGGCTGTTCAATCAATATTTTCTTCTGCTCCCTTAGTTACACAATCTCCTCTAAAACTGCTGTTGACATGGATGATTGGGGTATCCTTAATGTATAGCAGCACTACAAAATTCTGCTTTATTATCAACTCTAACCATATTTTCAACTGGTATATATGATACTTGAACTGTCAGAAATTTCTATGATGTTTCTACCAGTTTTGAGTTAGAGCATGGGTTCATATTATCCAAGAAATATAAAGCTGACCACTGAATATAAATGCTTTGGTCTTAAAAGCTTTTAGAGACTGTAAGAAATTATACTTTATAAAAATATAGTATGTACAGCAAAATAACTGTATGAATGTGTTTATACTTTAAAATGTCTCTTTTAACAGATGGTAGTTATTTAAGTGTAATTTAAAGACAGTGGAGCTATACCTACCACAGTTATCCATGTTTTGGACATCCGTCAATCTGCTGATGGCAAGAGACCAATACACTAGCCATTTTTCTGAGAGCTTTACCTACCTTCAGCTTCCTCACAGCGTCTCTCACAACTTCTGTTCCCTTTGGCTGCTCCACTTCTGTACTGCCAAGAAACTGAACACGAGCATCCATTAGACACAGGCTGCACTAAGTCCCATCATTGAGCTACCTGGAGGCACTACTCTGCATATGGGAAAGTTAGGCAGAAATTCAAACACAAATCCTAATTAAGGGGACAACTGTTACTCAGTTTGTGTACAACACACAACAATGCATCATTTGACCATTTACAATTCCTAGTTTTCAAAATATTTTTTAAAACGTATTTTACCTAAATATTTTACTTGAAGCCTGGATTGCCTTGGAGAACAAAAGGGGTTAGAGATGCCAAGATCTATGGGATACCTGCTGAGGAGAGCTGCTAACAGGAAACAGAATCAGACCAAGAGAAAGAAGAGTGTTGCAGTCAACAAAGCAGAATGGAATTGGAGACCTGAAGAAAGCATTTTGACATCAGACATGGAGCTGCCCAACTGGTTTTCAGTCTAGCTTTGGTCCAAGATTTCCTCACTATGCTCCCTTCCCTGCGTTTTGGAAAGGTAATGCATATCCTGTGCCATTATATGTTGGAAGTATGTGATCTACTCTTTGATTTTGATTTTTACAAATGATAAAGTTAAGAGATTGCATGAATCTCAGAAGAGACTTTGAACTTTAAAACATTGTTGAGACTGTGATAGACTATGGGGGCTTTTGAAGTTGGACTAAATGCATTTTGCATTATGATGTTGTTACAAGGTTATGGGGGCCAGAGAGTGGAATGTGGTAGTTTGAATGTAATTAGCCCCTGTAATTTCATCATAGGGAGTGGCACTGTTAGGAGGTGCAGCTTTGTTGGAGTGGGTACGGCCTTGTTGAAGGGAGGGGGTGGGGGGGCTTTGAGGTTTCCTATGCTCAGGATAACATGCAATGTCAGTCAACTTGTTGCCTGCAAGATGTAGGACTCTCAGCTACTCCTCTAGCACCACATCTATCTGCATGCCATCATGCTGCTCATCATGATGATAACTGACTGAACCTCTGAAACTGTAAGCCACCCCAATTAAATGTTTTCTTTATAAGAGTTGCTGTGATCATTGTGTCTCTTCACAGCAATAGAAACCCTGACTAAGACAAACTCCAAAAATGTTCTAAATAAATTCATGCCAATCAGTACTCTGGGAACCTTTTAAAGCTTCTTTCCAAGAGCTTTACTTAAACCAATGGAATTTAACCAAGGGCATCTTAATGTGGGCCTTTCTACTTAACTTTTCCTTCCATAATTAAGAAATACATTTAGCGCTGGGCATAGTGCCTCACACCCTCAATCCCTGCACATTGAGTCAGGGGATCAGAGGCCAACCTGGACTACATAGTGAGTTCAAGAACAGCATAGGGTTACAGAGCAGAGGAAGGCACACACACACACACACACACACACACACACACACACACACACACACACACACATACACACACACACACACACCTATACCCACATAGACACATACATATGCATACACACATATACATACACACACATACACTTATACACACAGACACATACATCTACACACATACAAATACATAGACACAAACACATATATACATGCATAAGCTTGATAACTTTATGACTGAGAAAGTTTTACTTCTTTTAATTCCTCTTAATTTTCAAAATTTAAAAGTAATAATTCCTAAATTAAATACATATTACTGATGTGCATCCCAGTGTTTTGTATAAAGGTTCTGAGAAACTCAAACATGATGTAGGGTACTAGAATGAGCTCTAGATTTAGAGTGTGGAAATGTCAGAATGTCACATAGCCTTGGTCTTTGTCTGACTTTTCTGAAAAAACACGAATAGTAATATTGTTGTTCATGCATTGTAAAATCACCTTAAAGAGAAACTGAAATAACAGATTTAAAAAAGAAATAGCAATGTGGTTTCTAAGTATGAGAAGTGACATTCCTTGGTTATCTGTGAGTGAGCGGCTGATTTGGGAATAGAGCTGGTGCCTACACAGTTCTCCTGGGATCCAGTGGACCAGCTCACAGACCCATCCTCCAGCTTCCACAGACTTGTTGTTTCTCAGCATCTTCAGAACTTTCTCTCTGGACAATGCCAACACCTTACCAGTTCTGAGAGATATTAAGCATGTCACAGATTTTTCTTCACTGCCTAAATCACCATGCCCCTCAGACAACACACTTCAATTTGTACTTTATTCAGTACAAAGGCAAAAACAAAACAAGCAGCAGCTCAGCTCCTTTGGTTGGGGATGAGTACAGTCCTGGAAAGATGGGATGTTCAGAGCTTTCCTTGAGCTGTAGCTGAGGCCAGGGCTTCGCCCAGAACCATCATCTCCCCATTTACTGTGTTCCTCCGGGAAGACTCCCACACTAACTCAAGTGTACTGTGATGGTTAATCGTCACTGCCAACTTAACTCCATGTATATTCACCTTAGAGTGGAGAAAGCACACCTCTGTTTGCATCTGTGAGGTCTAAGGGGATGAAGAGAGAGAGGAAAGCTCATCTGGATTCAAACAGCACCATCCAATGGGCTAGAGCACCAACAGATTTACAAAAACGAAGAGAAACCATCAGCACCATGCTCCCTGCCATGATGGTCAAGTCCCCCCACCCGGCCCAAATGCTTTCTTTTACAAACTGCCTTAGTTTCTTCATAGGAATAGCAAAGTAATTAAGACAAACATTAAGGTCAATATATTCTACCCATAATACAAACAGAATAATGAAAAAAGTCACTTAGAAAACAAGAGAACACATAGATATTAAAAATACAATTTAGGCAATTTGAAAAGGATTAGGAATATTAGAAGGATAAAGTTGAAAAGATTCATCAAGAATGATCATCCAGGCTGAATATGAAGCTCAGTTTGTAGAGAGTTTTCCCAGCATACACAAACCCTGGGATTAACCCCCAGCATAACATAAAGCGTATTATGCTTGTAATCCTAGTACTCAGGAGGTACTGAGGCAGGAAAATCAAATCCAGTATACATGCACAGTAACACACTCCTTTAATTGAAGCACAGAGGCAGATGGAGTTCTGTGAGTTCCAGGATAGCCTGGTCTACATAGCCAGCTAGGACTGACTATACAGTGAGAACTTTTCTCACACACAATGTGTCAAATTCCCCCCCAGCTATATAGGAAGTTCCAGGTCATCATGTGAATACAAGTACTGCTAAAAGTAAATATTGGATGATTCAATATTTTTCAAGTAAGATTATGGAAGTTGGGAATGAACTAGAGAACAAAATGAAGCAAAAAAACCAAAAAAACAAGAAACCAAACAACAACAAACCACCACTAAGAAGTTTACATTCTAATGGGAAAGAAAGCAATGACTGACACTAGGCAAATAACTAAATTACTTAAAACTTCAGACCCCTTTGAAAAGAGTTGGAGAAGGTGTGGGCTTGTAGACTGCAGTGCCATTGTGTCATTGACTGTCTCTGTTGCTTTTTGTTTTGTTTTGTTTTTCACTGTTTTAGACAGAATCCTTGGAGGAGAGCTCACTGATAAGGTGAAATGTAAGCCAACCAGAAAAATATGATTCAGCAAATATCTGATGGAAAGAAGATCGATCAAAGATAACAGTAAAATAAAAGTCAGATATTAAAAGTAGAACAATGAGAGTCAGTCCAGGGCAGTCCAGACCAAAAATGTTCACTGTTCTGATAGCACCAGCATTGTCAGTAAAACTGTTTTAAATGCGAGTTCCAATGACTCATAAACCGTGGGGGGACCCAGCCCCAGGTTCTGTATCCCCTTTCCACAATCCTCGCGAATGTGAGGAGGCCTAACAGCAAACTCCATGGAGCTGGAGAAAGAGAGAACAGGAGAAAAAAATGACCACATTATCTGAATGAAAGTTACAAGTTCCAGAGTAATAGACACAGCATTGTGGGAATTACAAATGCACACGTTAGCTCAATATCATACACCAGAGATACAGAAAAAAAAAAATCATAAAAATCCTACACAGAAGCCAGAGTCAATATAAAAGCAGAAGGGGAAAATCTGGAAGGAGGAAACGATCAGAGCAGAAGGAGCAGCAGAGAGAACAGGAGGTGAACACGATACTATGTATGTATAAAAGTGTCTTCAAGAAGCCCACTGTTTTATACTAAAAATTGCCTTTTAAAAATGATGCAAACTTCAACAACTATGTGTACAGACTTAGAGCTTGGAAGAAACTGTCCTGGGTAGTACATGAATATTGTGTGTGTGTGTGTGTGTGTGTGTGTGTGTGTGTGTGTGTGTGTGTGTGTGTGAGAGAGAGAGAGAGAGAGAGAGAGAGAGAGAGAGAGAGAGAGAGAGGCTTGAAAACAGAAACTGCAAGGATCTTGGGTTACCAAAGAGTTGTTTTGTTTCCTCAGAAGACACCACTGTTAGAAAGGACTTGGGTGAATACTCAGAAAAGAAGACAAGAAGAAATAGAATCTAAGGTCACTAACACTACAAAGGAACCAGAGTTAGTGATACAGCTGCAGGATGCTGCTGGTGGTGGTGGCAACATAAAGGTCCATCTGTTGTAATTTACTGACCTAAACTAAAAATGTCTGGTGCTTTCTCAGGCTGTACTGAAAAGCATGGCAATGTGGTATATGTTTTCCTCATAATTTACAAACTATACCCTCTCTTTTTTAATGTTTCAAAAATGCCTTTGATAAATACAACTGTAGATGTTATTTTATATTCCACACAGAATGAAATGCATGCATCTCTTGGTTTAATGTATAGAAAACTTACAGTCTAGGTAGAGGAAAAAAAAGTGAGCATTTTACAGTCTACAGCCTATTGAAATTGAAGGTATAAAATTTTCATTAAGTTTGATAGTGTATAAAATATTTACTTGCTTTATGGAATTATTAAAGACTATATTAAAATATTCATATTTGATTAATAGTTATCAAATACTTATAATTATCAATGAATTAAAGTGGCACAGACCTCAGTGAAGTCATTCCCTTAACCGTTTATTTCGAGTGATTCCTTCCTACCATTATATTCACAATAAGCACTTTACAAAAGTTCAGAAAAGTCTGAGAATTTCACCCACATTTTCAAACATTACTTCAAAAGAACCATTTTGAAGTCTGGGTAGGCTGCGTCTTTACCAGTAGAGGGCAGTGTTGCGCAGCACGATACAGCCATTTCGTCTGCTTTGCTTGCTTCGTCAAATATTTACAAATCACTCTAGAAATAATGAAGATTTTTTTAAAAAGTAAATAAATTAAAATAAAAAACAATTAAATACCTAAGGGTTCATCCAGTCAGCCAAGAAATGGGTCATAGTTAGCATACGAAGGACTTATTTGTAACAAAAAATATGAAATGTACATTTTATGTCAAATTCAAACATTCCACTTTATTGTATGTATTTGCTATACAATTTCTTTAAATGTTAAGGGAAAACATGTTAAAATATAAAAACAATGTTAAATCTTAAAAGACCAAAATTAATAAATAAAGAATATTGGTGGCATATTAGCCAATGATATTCTGATTAGAGAAAAAGAGACAAATGGGAATATATCCTTGTAACTAACAACACAGACTATAAATATAATAGGATGAATTTTCTAAGTCAACTTGACATTATCGTAATATGATTTTAAAAAAAGCACTTTTTAACCTTTTTGCTTCACAGTCAACTTAGTAGATTAACTGTATACAAGAAAGTCAATTTAATTTATAGATTTTACTTGGCTGAATTACTATGTTAGAGAGTCAAGCCACACCAAAAAAAAAAAATTTTTAAAAAGTGCATCTTAACTGCCAGTTGCTAAAGAAAGGTCAGATTCAATTAGATTTAAAACTATTACTTGACTGCCAAAACCATAATCCTGAAAGAAATAAATTAAAATAGGCCCTCCAAAAAGAGAGGTTTTAATTTAAACTTTAAGTGATCTAAAGGGCACCTTTTAAAGTAGGTCTAAAACGTTTTGATAGAGGATTAAAACTAAGCTTAGTATTAAAAAGCTTTATTACCTTTTATATTTAATTTGAAGTTCCTCGTTTTATTTCAATATTTTCTATGAATCACATGTTCTTATTACAGACAGATATGGGGTTGTTTCAGTGACACGCACTTTTTAAAGAAGGTTAAGAAATGTACGCCCAAACAGACCTGTTTTCTGCAGAGAGGCTACACAGGCTGCCCAAGGGCTCCCACTGAGCTTGAAGTCCACTCACAGTCAAAGGCAGCAGGAAGCACTTCTCAGCCTCAGGATTCCACAGCCTGATGCCCTTCAGTGCAGGACTGGGGCAGCTAGGGTGAAGGCAAGGCATCCGCTTGTATAAATGTTAAAGAAGTGTGAGCGAAAATAAAATGAACGTTTAGAGAAAACAAAAAGCAGGGGCTTTGTAATCCATTTCTCAAAAAGAATCACATGACTGTAAAAATGCATGGACTGTGGAGGTACTTCAATCCCATCTCATCATTTTAAAGAAGGAATCTGGGCATTAAGGAGGTGAAGCGGCTTTCTGAGGCCACGGCCCTCCAAACTCTCCCATACACTATTTATTCCTGCTCCTTTAGCAAAATAGAAAAGAATGGAAAGTGACATGGCCCATTAGATCAGGCTAATAGTTGGAATTACATGACCCTCTTTACCACATGCACTTGACTAAGATTTAGGCTATATATTCTCTTATAAAATACACTGAAAACGCTTTGGAGTCAAACAGATTTTTGGTTTGTTCTTCAGGCAATGAACTGAATTCAAGAATTCCATGTTGTATGTAGTAACATTCTCAATGTCTGTTTTCTCATTTTTGAATGGGAAAACTCAATGCTGTAAAAAGTTGCATGTCATTTTTGGCATAGCATGGACAATCAATGAAACTAATTTTGACTAAATGATTAAATATAATAGTCACAAGAAGAAAATAAAAAGAACCAATCACACAACGACTATCAAGAAAAATAGAGAAAAGCACTTTAAGTCAACAGATTTAGATTCTTGCTAGGAGACAGCAAGGAACCTTACAACATATACACACATTTTTTTCCTCTCAAAATTATATTGTATTTTTAAATATTGAGTTTTAAAAATTCGTGTTGTAATTTATTTACAATATTCCTTGTGATTTAATCAAATACACATTATGATGATTTTTTTGTGCTGAAATGTGATTTTATTTGTATGTTAATAAAATTGGCTGGAGATCAGAGGTCAAAGTGAGCCATAAGCAGAGTCAGGCGGTGGTAGCCCACACCCTTAATCCGATCACATGGCAGGCAGAGTCTCTGTGGGGTCAAGGACACAGCCAAGCGTGGTGACATGAGCCTTTAATCCCAGTACCAACCATAGAGACCTGGGGGTCTGTATAGACAGGCAGTGACTAGGAAGTCATGTGGCTGGGCTTAGAGCCAATGAGAAGACAGAACAGAAAGACAATAAAAACACAAGTCAGAAAGGAAGAAACTCTCTCTCAGTGGAAGCTACTGCTGGTGGTAAGCTAAAGCTAGTCGTGGCTACTGCTCTGATCTCTTTGGCTATAAACTCTGTATCTGGCTCTGTGTTTCTTATTTACTCGGACTGTTTAGAATTTTGTCTACAACACATCAACACAAGACAAGTGACAATTTTAAGGTATCCACATATATTCATATTCATATGTCCTTCATGAAGTGCTTGCTCATTCTGGGTTTCAGAGGATCTGAGCACATGCCTTGTGAAATAAGGTCTTAGATGCATAATTGGTTTTAATAAATAAGATTATTTTTTAATGTTGTTTATAACAAATCATCACTATTCTAAGAAATATTAATCCTATTTCTAGACAGCTTAACACACTTTTTCAAAAGTACGCTGGTATATAATTATAAGTGAAAAAAAATTCTTTTCATTTTCAACATTGTTGCCAATGTAATTTTCTTTGGTTATTGTATTAGCTGCAAAACAACACTGAACACAGTGATACTCATTACTCATCCATGCTGGTTCATTTTATGTCAATTTGACACAGGCTAGAGTCATTTTAGAAGAGGGAATCTTGACTGAAAAAAAAAAATGGAGCCACAGGATTGGTCTGTGGACAAGCCTGTGATACTTTTCCTTGGCTGATGACTAATTTGGGACAGCCCAGATCACTGTGGAAAGTGTCACTCCTGGACTGTGGTCCTGGGTTCTATAAGAAATAGGTAAGCCATCAGAGCAAGCCAGGAACATTACTTCTCCATGACCTCTGTTCCTGTTCCTGGCTCCCAAGCACCTGCTCTGAGTTCCTGCCCTGGCTTCCCTCAGTGATGGACTGATAAGCTGTAAGCTGAAATAAACCCTTCCCCCAAGTTACTTTTGGTCATGTGTTTTATCAGAGCAATAGAAATCCCAACTAAGACACTCTCTTAGCCTTAATTTTCTTTAATCCTACTCTTTTGACAATACAGCACCTGGTATAGTGAAGTTCTATCAAGCATCCTCCCCGTACCTGATATTACTCTAGACATCAAATGTATTCATTTGAAGAACCTTTACTATATCAAATGCCCTATCCACCCTCCTGGGCTAATGTGCCCCTTTCCCACCCTTTTGAGTAAACATCCCAGAAATACCCTTGCTCCTTCCTAGTAGATAGCTTTCCTAGTACTTTTCAACAAAGATACCACACTGTCATGATAATTATTAGTATGATCACTAGTTTTATTTCAATATCCTAATACACTTCCTTAAATATTGACTGTGTATCTGCACACCATTAGTAGTCTAGGCTTTGGAGACACAGCAGTGAAAGAAACAAATGTAAATCCCCAATGGAGAAAAAAGCTCAAATAAGATTGCATTTAAAAAGAAAAGTATCTGAGCTTTAAAATAAGGAAAATTGTCAAATTGAATTCTCTTTATTTTGTCTTAGCATTTTTTTATTAATTATATGCTTATTTATTTTACTTTCCAACCACAGTTTCCCCTCCCTCTTCTCCTATCATTCCCTCCTCCCCCTCTCCCCCATTCACTCCTCCCCTGCCTCCCTTCAAAAAGGGGCAAGTCTCCTATGATACCTATGATCCTGGGTTAGTGAGCTCCTATGATCCAGGTTAGTTATTTCTGAGAGTTCCCTTGTGATGACTTTGATTCCCCTGTCTTGTACAATCCTCCCTCCCTCTCTTCAACAGGATTCCCTGAGTTTGTCTCAGTACTTAGCTGTGGATCTCTGAATCTGTTTCCATCAGTCACTGGATGAAGGCTTTCTGATGACGACTGGGGTAGTTACCAATCTGATTACAGGAAATGGCCAGTTCAGGCACCCTCTCCACTATAATGCTAGGAGTCTTAGCTGGGGTCATCCTCATAGATTAGTTGGAGCTCCCCTTGCACCAGGTTTCTACTTGACCCCAAAATGCCCCCCACCAAGACACCTCTTTCACTACTCTGACCCTCAGTCTGCCTCCTCCAACTCAATCCCTCATGTTCCCATCCCTGCTGACCTCCAGTCTACCCAGGAGATCTCTTCTATTTCCCCTTCCCAGGGAAATCTATGCTTGCTATCTTGTTAACTAGCCTCTCTGGGGTCCTTCTTGCTCCTAGCCTCTCTGGGGCTGTGGATTGTAGCATGGTTATCCTTTACTTTGCAGCTAATATCCACGATGAGTGAGTACATATCATGTTTGTCTTTTGGGGTCTGGGTTACCCTATTCAGGATGATTTTTTTTCTTATTTCCTCCATTTGCTTTCAAATAGCCTGATGTCATTGTTTTTAACAGCTGAGTACTACTCCATTGTGTAAATGTACATTTCTTTATCCACTCTTTGGTTGAGGGGCATCTAGACTGTTTCCAAGTTCTGGCTATTATGAGTAAAGCTGCTATGAACATAGTTGAGCAAGTGTCCTTGTGGAATGATTGAGCATCCTTTGGGTATATGCCCAAGAGTGGTATTGCTGGTTCTTGAGGTAGATTGATTCCTAATTTTCTGAGAAACCTCCCTATTGATTTCCAAAGTGGCTGTACAAGTTTGCAACCCCAGCAGCAGTGGAGGAGTGTTCCCCTTGCTCCACATCCTCTCCAGCATAAGCTGTCATCAGAGGTATATAGCACTTGCCTGATTGGAACAACGACCTGAACTGTGACTGGGGATCATGACAGTTGCTCACTTTTACAAATGGGTTTGAAAGAACTGGGCTATTAGCTGCCAGGGTGAAACACTAGCTGGACATCACAGTATGCTCTCAGTAAACACTTCATCCCAGGACATGTCCTTCCTATGATGGGCTCACGTCTGAACCGTTTTGGTTTAGATCTCAGAGTGAAGACACGATAGGGTTTGTGGGTTTTATTCCTTTAAACAAGGGTCGGGTTCATCTTCTCACAAAATCAACACAATTAACTGTAAAACCCAAAAGCTTCAAGGAATAAAAAAAAAAAAAACTGCTAGGAAGCTGTCAGTGGAACTGTACATAGAAGATGGGAAAACTGAAGCTTCGAGGATTTAAAACAGCTGTGTCCTGGCCAGCAGGCCATTCTGCTTCTGCATGATCAATTGGGTCCATCTCCCTTTATCAAGCCTGCCTGGAATCAGCTGAAGACATGCTGAAGTGTGGTGTTTCACGTTGGCAGCTAACAGCCCAGTTCTCACATTCCCAGATGTAAAAGTGAGCAACTGTCCTGACCCACAGTCACAATTCAGGCCTTTGTTCCAATTAGGCAAATCCTATACACCTCTAAACTCAATTTAGCAATTTTCCTTATTTTAAAGCTCAGATATTTTTCTTTTTAAAGACAATTTTATTTAGTTTTTTTTTCTCAACACTTGACAGCATTCATCACTAATTAGCACTACTTAGTCTTGACTGTAAAGCTTAATTGGTTTTGTTTGAACTCTATTGTATGCTTATTTTTATTGACCTTTAAAAAAATCAATGATAACATATTCCAGGGCAGCTCCTGAGTGTATTTTTCAGCCACCTTTTGAGACTTCTAATCCTGGTGTTAAGGTAGACCTTTATGTTTTTATTAGACTATATCTAAATATTTCAGAACTTGATTAGTGACTATAATTCCACATTTAAGAAGAATTTCATTTTCTCCATACAGGACTTCATTGCAGCATAAAAATAGGATGTATTTCTATTTCCCATTACATGCTTGATTAATATACCATATATCCAAGCTGACTGCTTTCAGGCAGCAGAACTAGATCTTTAGATGAATCTTACAATGCACACTTCAATTTATTAATGGGGCTGTGAACCAAGCACTTGGCAAACATATGAATTAGAATTAATGAAGTATGAACTTCCATTTATCAATATGCCTAAAGTTTAGAGTATGTACTTTGAACTTCTCAAGAGATTTATTTTAATTTTACTTATGTGTATGTATAAGTGTATGTCATGTGAACATAAGTGCCCAAGGAGCCTAGGAGAGGGCTGGATTCCAGGTGGCAATGAGTGCTGAGAACTGAATTCGGTCCTCTGGTAGAGCTGCCAGCACTCCAGACCAGTGAACCATCCCCCCAGTCCCATATTTTTAATTTCAACATTTTTGAAATGCCATTTCATTCAGTTTCTTGACCATCAGGCTTACTATGAAATTCATATCTGACATAGTCTTGAAATTGTTCAGCTAAAAGTAACCAAAAGCTGGTCAGGAGAGATGGCTCAGTAAGCAAATGTGCTTCTCTTCCTAAACCTGATGACCTGATTTGGGTCTCTGGAACCCATATAATAAGCCTGACCTGGTAGTATGCATTGTTTTTACATAATTGCATTGTTTTTAAGGCAAGATGGGAGGCCTCAATGAGAGAATCACCTGGAAATTTGGAGGCCAGCTGCCCTGGAGTAGAAAACACAGCAGCAGCAAAGAGAGAACTTTCCTCAAGGAAGGCAGATGGTGAGAATGAACTCCTGAAAGCTTTCCTCTGGTTTCCACACTGTTGTGTGGCAAGAATGTGGCTGTACACAAGTGAAGACTGGGCAAGGATAGACTAGCATTTGAATCATGACACTTATCTGCACCCCATTTCAGGACTTACCTCGTATAGAACCAATTCTAGTTGGTCTTAATAATAAAAACCCAGAGCCAGATAGTGGGGTAAATGCTGAAAGATCAGAGAGACAAAGGAGCAGCCACAGCAACCTCTTACCCTGCCAACTCCTCAGCCTGAAAGGGGGTGAGCTCCTATCTCCTCCCACCTTATATTCCTCTCTCTGCCCAGCCATATCACTTCCTATTTCCTCCTCCCTAGTACTGAGATTAAAGGCATGTGCCTCCCAAGTACTGAGATTAAAGGCGTGTGCCTCCCAAGTACTCAGATCAAAGGCATGTGATCCCAAGCGCTGGGATTAAAGGTGTGTGCCACCACTGCCTGGCCTCTATGGTAAATCAGTGGTTAGCTCCATACTCTGATCTCCAGGCAAGCTTTATTTGTTAGAGCACAAACAAATTATCACAACCTTGCATACCTCTCAAAACAATATTTGACCACAGAAGCTATAAATGTTATTTACTACATGGAAGAAGTAACAAATAAACGGTATTTTCCTCCGCTCCAAAAACTGGTCACTTATAAATAATGAGGCTGAAACAACTTTACAAATGAAAGACACATTTGTAAAGCTGCCAAGCAAAGCTCAAAGAAACAAAATTCCATGAAATGTAATAGAGACTCTGAGATTTATTGCCATCTTAACATTATTGTTTATCTGAAGGCAGATGATATTGCATGTAGCTGGCAAGTTGGCAGACTTTTGTGGAGTCATTGTTGACACCCATCCTCTTGGAGCTGGGGAGTTCTCCTTACTAGGAATTCTTCAGTCAAGCTATGGCTGTGAAAATCCTGCAAGAAGGAACACAACGTGCTTGGGTTGTGGGGCAATGCCTGGAGTAAACACAAAGGGAGGTGGGGCACATGGCTGCCTTGACGGTTCTCTTATCCTGTGAAACAGATTTCAGGAGATGTTAAGGTTGTGGTGAGTTCCGCTCCACTAAGGATGAATATTCATAGATTTATTAAGATGAGACATGTATTATTTAACCACATAAATTGTGCAAAATACAAAATCTCTGTGTAAGCACTAGAGTCCAAAGTGTTACTTTTGTTAACTACTGACCTCAGGCTGATTTGTGATTGTCTAACAAAGTCTCATTTTATCTGTAGAGAAGAAAAGCATATCTATGACCCCATGGAGATCAGGATTTGAATCTTCATTCTATATATGCATTAATTTATCATCCCATACGCTATAAGTGTGTGAAAATGGCATATGCCTCAATTATTTTAAACATAGTATCTTCCTCAATGGATAACAGGTCTTCATCTTGGCTGTGCTTTGGTGACTCTGTTGTCTAGATGTACTACTCTATACATGTCAGCAGCAAAACACCCAATTACTGCTTAGGACACTGAGACAATATAGCTTTATATAATAAATTAGTGTTTGATAGATTTGTCACATTCAGAGGGGATAATGAAAACTATTTATAGATAAAGTTCTTATAGTCTCCTTAATTAAATTGTTCTAGACTAAATAATTGAGGAAGATTGTAGAAAACAATTGTTATTAAATGTTTTCTGACTTCTACACTGCTAAATGCAAGGGAAAAGGTCATTTTTCACAACCTTACTGGTGATTCTCATGCCCTTACTATAATTTCAGGCATTTAATAAGTGGAAATCTGAGATTTCAAGGAGACTATAAAATATATACATCAGCAATATAACATACATGCAAGGTATTATTATTTATGAAATGTTAGATTTCAAAACCTTCACCAAAAATAACATTAAGTGATCAGGTGATAATTATATTGCATATTATTATTTGTCCAGAAACCTCTTTTCTAAATTTAATAATCTAACTAATTTGTGAGGTTACTATAATTATCTTTAATAAATGAATTATATAAGTGAACTCTGTGTATGGTGAACCCCTTAATATGATCATGCAGTTGGTTATATGTAGTTATATATGGTTATATATATATATATATATATATATATATATATATATGAAGTTAGTCTGAGATACTCAAAGGACACAATGCTTCAGCAAATGTAATTTGTTTAAAACTTTAAACTTGTTTTGTTGAACCACCTAGTTCATGCAAGTAAAGGCACAGTATTTAAGAAACACGATACAAACCGTTTCAATGCCCCTAATTTATATGTATATATTTTAATACATGGATAAGTTGATACATAAGACTTCCTAACTTAAGGCAAAGCATGTCTTTTTCACTAACTTCACTACTCAGTTAGAAAAGCCAATGGACAAGTGAGATTTGGGCCACACAGGCAGATCTGGAATACTATGTCGTGATGTTTGACATTATTTATTGACAGGTAGATCATTATCACACAAGAACATTTGATCCTGCATTAGTAGGATATAAGCTGTTATAGTCTATAAATTAAAATGTGTTTCCTACGATGGAATTATTTGGGGTAGTATGACTATAGACTATGAGTTGAAATGCTAAACACATGAACAAGTGACTCAGGGAAAGTAAATGGTTTCAATAAGGAGAGAAAGGTGATACAGATTGATGATAAAAGATCTAAAGCCTAAAAAATTTAGGGGAAAAAACAATTAGAGGCACCTGTCATGCCAGGTGCCGGATGCCAGGTGGAGGTCCAGGGAGAAGCATCCATCACGGAGATGCAACAGGGACTTATGCCCAAGGAGAAGTGGTTTTCCCTTGAAGCAAGAAGCAGCAAGGAGGTTCAGAAGAGAGATGAAGACAGGGGAAGTTCATGAAATCCTTTCTTAAGTTCCTATGGGGCCAAGCATTCTCCTTCAAAAAAAAGATATAGCCCCCAATTAAAACAAGCAAGCAAACAACAACACTACTATCTCATACCCAAACAAAACAATACTACTTCATATCAAAATATATCTAAAGTAGCTTAAATTCATGGATTTTTAAAGTCATGCATTACAAAAATAGGGAAAAAATAAAGCAAAGAAAATAAAGCAAAAACATAGAAATAAGTTTATAACACAAAGCCACATAATCCTGTGCAGTTGCTAGAAGCCATTCCTGGAGTAGACATTACTTTATTCAGTAGCAGCAGGGAAGAAGAAATGGTTAACCATGGATTCAGTGCTGGGTGAAATCAAAACCTGTTTCATGCATACAACAGGACTTTGAAAAGCAGCCATATATGTGATTTCACCGGTAGAAGTGTTTGACATCCCATTGTCAGGTAGTCCACCAGATATTTGTTTTATGTTTATAATTGCTGTGAAGATAAAAGCAGTTTCTCTGTTATTACTGACTTTGTTTCTTCACATCATCTTTTCCATTTTCAAGTTCTTTGTAGATACAGTTATCAGTTTCAATTAAAGAGAAAAGCATTAACCAGTCTTGTCATTAAATTTTATTGTTTATTTGCCTGTATAAATAATGTTCTTCATAATTACTAGATAAATATAAGTAATTCAATCATGAATTAAGTTTTAGATGTTGGGGCATTACAGGGAGTATATATTATGTATACGTACACACACATGCATGTTCACAATATAAGGAAAGATATGGATGCTAGATAGAATTGAAGGCTTAAATTCAAAATGGTTCCCTTTAGTACACAGTTCTATATCCAGATGAATGCAGAGCCTTTAAAAGCCCAAATAAGTTTCTAGAACCATTTAGGACATTAAAATCTACAAATCATAACATCTTTTGTGAGTTTTGTTTTTCAGAATATAAACACTTTTTAGTTTTCGTGTCTCTATTATTAACATTGGAAGTTGGGTGTCACTGCATTTTCTTCTATTGTACAGGGTAGTGACAGCTGAATTATTGCTGCTGCTGCTTAGATCTCCAAAGTGTTATTGTTAGTGTGATGTCAGAGTTTTTCTGTTATACTGAACCAAGGGAAGGTAATTATTGGGAAAAAATGTACTACATCAGTTGAGTTCAACATTTTTAGAACAGAGTTGTCAAGCCTTTATTTTAATGCTTATACTTAGACAGACATACATATAATTAGATACAAACAGTTCACAGGTTGAACTAGACTGATGGCTCAACAGTTAAGGGGATGTAAGCCTGAGGACCTGAGTTCAATCCCTGGTGGCAGGCAAGAGTGGCAGGCACAAGGTGGCAGGCAAGAGTAGAAGAGTATCTCTGAGCTCCACATGTATGCAGCAGCATGAATGCCTGGGCTACATAACAAGATCTTACTGCAAACAGGAACAAAGAAGTGTATCTCAGAGTCATGTCATGAGGGCTTAGACCATATAAATGAACTGTACTCAAGGCAACGACTGACATGCCATCTCTCCTGAGTAAGAACACAGTGTTTATTCTTACTAGAGGATGCACACTTCAAGGTGTATCTAGAATAAATAAATAAAGTAAATAAGTAAATAAAATAAGTAGCCACTTATTTTATAAGTGGCTGAGGGACCTTGGGGCCAGGTGGGATAGGAGGAACCCAGGACCAGAGAAACTTTCTGGCTACAATGGACTTTTACTTACAGCAGCATGAATGGACTAAGAATTCATAAGAAAATTTCATCAATATACCATTTATTGATGTTGTTATTGTGTGTGTGTGTGTGTGTGTGTGTGTGTGTGTGTGTGTGTGTGTGTGTGTGACAGTGTCTCCATTCCCAATCCTCCTGCCTTAGTCTCATTACTGCTAGGATTATAGCCACATACCACCATGCTGGGCTACTATATTCTAAAAGTTCTTCTGAGAAGCTATATTCTATGGATATTTTCAAATACTCAAGAGATCATTAAACTTTTGCAAATTTATATGTACTGTACAAGTAAAGATCTTATTTCCAATCTACATTAGCTCTTCCTTGTGCTGCACATGGTGAAAGTTGTCTTAAAATAAAATGTTTCACTTCAGGGAAATGGATACCAGGGATTCAATAAGTTTGCTATTGAAATAGGTAAATTTTTCTTTCAACATAGTAATTAATGCCCATGTCCACATGGATTTAAATTATAGACATCACCTTACAGAAAAAAAAATGAATAATAATTAAATTCATATAGGACTAATAACAAACACAATAGTATTTGTGTTCATACTGAGTCCAGGATGAAAAATAATTCTGATAAATTAGGCAATGGCTGTTTAGCATCTAGATGGAATTAATCTTTTCTTGGGAGCTGTCTCACCAGGAGTGAGGTACACCATGATAAACTTAACACTACCTGTGGGTCATCCTTCCATGACCACCAGAAGCAGCTCTTTTCGCCTCCCCCTCTTCTCACAGGAACTGTTCCGGTTTTAAGGTCATCCACTGCCCACTACTAGCATGCTTTTAAAAAACCTCTGTAATTGGTCCTTCCCCCACCAAAACTTTTCTGGGTACTATGATGCTAACAGAACAGCAACAGGTTATGTATGAAATTAATACAAATGAAAACAAATGTCCTTTCTAAAGAACATAACATTTTGAAATTAAGGAATTAAAATAGGAAATACTACTCAGGAAATCATGAGAGTGTGTTCAGTATTGGGAAAGAGGGGCTGGAGTGAAGGAAGAGACGACTTTTCTAGCTAATACACCCGAAGAGGCTATACGCACAGGGCACTTGCTCATCTCCACCATGGCAATATACTCTTGAAGACTGGTACAAATTTTTCATGACAGGAGGGGAGCCTTTGCTGAGTGAGATGTAGGAACACCCACCCCTCTTTTAACAAAACAGAACAAGGGCCAGTCTTTTAGAAAGTGACTGTCTGGATGACAGTGCCCTCAGCTCTTTTGTTTCCCTTGTTAAGTTTTCTATCTGCTGTAAAACATAGAAGAAACATCTTATCAGGACACAGGCCCTGTTTACATACAGACAAGGGACTTAGAGTTCTCCTAACAACCAGCCAAAAAACCACAGCCTGTACACTTGAGTACAATTGCTGACTACTATCTGAAACCTCAAGGAAGGTATTTAATTTCACTCAGCCTCAACGTACTTGTTTACAAATGAAGTCGTCATAATAACCAATGTAGGTAAGCACATATAGGGTTTTCATACTGGAAGTAGGAAGCTTGTAGGATTTCTAGTGCAACAAACAGATTATGAGATGTCCAAGTTATAATCAGGCAAATTGCTGTTAGGATTTGGTACCACCAAGAGCATAATTAGGTTTTATGAGTCAGCTGAGACCAATACCCAATTTCTGCTAACCTTATCCAATTTAATAGAACCTACATGTTTGAAGTTCTTAAATCAGGAAAAGGGAAGTTGGGAGAAAATAACAGTCCTCAGCTAAGAGGGTACAGAAGACCAAATATATGAGGGCAGGGAATAGCTAGAGTAAATTACTTTCCAATTTTGACTCTGTGGATTCTTTTTAAGCTCACATAGACCTTCAAAAAGTCTTGTTGGTGGTGCATCTGTACTATGCAAAATAAGAGAACTCTTTCCAATAGCATGGGGATGGCCTCTTAAACCATCAGCCAGTGTCATTACAAGGCTGTTGTCCCCTAAGGACTTGCTTATCTATGTGATACCAGGGCAATTTTCTTTTCAGCTTCCTCAATCATCACCTACGGACAGTATGACACTCATTAACACTGTCACAGCTGGTGAACAGAAGGAAGAATCGAAACTCACACTTCTCAATTTTGCTGCTCATTATCAGCTTCCTATAAATATTGGAGGGAACATGGTAGCTGCTATTGGAATACTGGCTTTACTTATGCTTTTCATTTAGTTTGCTATTTGACCTTCAAATACCAAGAAAATATCTTTCCCAGTGCTTCTCAAGAACACTGAAGTAATAATAAAGATTTCTGAACTCCTTCTAGACCCACTGAAGCAAAAGGACTGAAGAAGAAAATGACATTGTAAAACTAGGCACATCCTTTTAAGAAACACTGATCTTCTTTGAAATCACAATAAAGCAAATCCTGCATATTAAATGAGAACACTGCACTTTGCCACTAACTACTGTGGATCTTTTAAGGCAGTCAAAGATAAACATGCTCAACTTTCCATACTGCAGAAAGGAACACATTAAAAATGAAACACTACGGGGCAACAGGAGCATTTCCATGGTTTAAGACAGTGGTTCTCAACCTTCCTAGCGCTGCAACCTTTCAGTACAGTTCTTTGTGTTGTGGTGAACCTTGATCATAAAATTATTTTCCTTGCTACTCCATAACTGTAATTTTGCAACTGTTATGAATCATAATATAAATATATGTGTTTGTCGATGGTCTTAGGTAATCCTGTGAAAGGGTCATTTGAACCCAAAGGGGTCATGACCCATAGGTTGAGAACCACTGGTTTAAGAGCTTGCCACTCTCAGAATGGTTTCCCTCTTTTCCTAAATATATTTATGTTTTAATATATATATATATATGAAAATAAAAGTAGTCTATATAATAATTTACTAACTCTACATATGTTTAACATATGCAAAAGAGTTATGCTACATATCCTCTTATTCTTCAACTTCTGAACCCAGAAAAGGTAAAATACAGAGAAATGCATTTGTGTCATACAGGTTAGAATATAAAGAAACATTGCTTGTTTGAAAAAGGCCAGCCTTCCATTTCTACATTTGGGAAACTGAGACACAATGTATACACTGGGGACTTTATGACTTTCAATGAATTATAATGGTACTGGTCCACTACCTCACTGGAACAAAGTAACACAAATGTAAAGTGAAAGCACTTCCCAGAGACACAGAAGTCTGCAAGCATAAAGAGGACACTGTACTTGATGATGTTGGAATTATGTGTTTCTCAGAAAATGGCTTTTTGATATTTGTCATTGCTTTGTAGACGTTTTACCATGAGTCAAGATGAAGTACACATGAAACATAATGTTAGTAACCCTTGCTGTTCAGCACTTGATAGGTCTGTCATTCAGAAAGGTGTAGGTTTCTGTTTTCCCACATCTTGTTAAAATTACTTATGTGAAATATTTTTCATAAGCATGAAGACAATCATATTTGTCAATGGATCTAAAGGATACAGTGAATTCATAGTTCCTAAATGTGGATACTTCTCACGCGCGCGCACACACACACACACACACACACACACACACACACACACACACACACACTCAGTAGTGGTGTGCTCTTCACTGGGGAAAACTATTTCACCACTGCCTGCATTCCTCAGTTGCCCATAGTTCTCTGCGTAGCCTTATGGGCTTCCCCATCTACTTTGGCATGTCTGGTGTTGTCCTTTTCAGCTCATTTTTAGGTAGTCATGTTGGTGAGACTTCATGGATGTAGCATTATGATACAATTTTAACAAAAAGTATTTTTCATTCTCTAATGATGGTCAATGAAAAAGCCATTCTACTGAGCTGAGATGCTTAGATTTATTCTGAACTGTTTCTGTACATTTAAGAAATAATCAAATTCACTGACATGTTAATCAAAATCACTCACAGTTTCTCCCTCAATAATTGAGTTTATTCAGTCTTAGTTTCCCCTAGAAGTTCCTCTAATGCATTTCTTAAAATTATCAATATTTGCAAATGGAAGTATTTTTCTTTGCTAATAGTACTAGCTTTTTTTGCCCATGGTCTTGGCAAACATTTGTGTTAGCAGGTATGCAGCAATATCATTCTAATAAGCAATAAAAACAGACAGGTAACCAGGAAAGTGATGCCATAATCACTGGAAATAAATCCAGACTGAGATGCTTAATTATTTAGGACTATAACTGAGGATCAACTAAATGCAGATTAGGCCCTTGCATCATGCATTTTCCCACTCAGGTACCATTTATATCTCAACTAGCAGTGGTTGAGGTGGGTGATTTATAATTCTCTGAATCCAAATCTCCTAGGAAGTAATTAGCTATAGCTGCCATACCTGTCATTATTAGTGAGCAATTCTGTCACAGATAAAATCTGCCTAGAAGACGGGGCAGGGGAGAAGAGACTGTGCATGTCTATTCAGTTTACTTCTACAATTTCATAATGCTGAATCTTAGAATGGTCCTGTTATTAAAATGTACGAAGAGCCAAGGACTGATCTCCTAATGAACTTGCTGTAGTCTAAAATCCCATCTGTATTTGTGGCAGTGGCTGATATTGTTGAAGCTTTCCCTCATAGTAGCAATTTTATATCCAACTGGTTAAAAAAGGGAAACACAACATTTAATAAAAATAAAATCATACACTAGCAATTGTACTGATATTATACTAATTGTACCAAAATACTTTAAAAGAAGGTACCATTTTCATTTTATATGTGTTAAAAATGTATAAAGCCCACTTTCAATTAGTTTCCCTGAGATCCCAAACCCATCCTCTTTGGATAAAAACATAAAGCTTTTATAGATCCAAACTTGTGTACTAATAATATAACAGCCCTTAACTATCACAGTTCCTTATATCACCGGTGGTTTTATTTTTGCCTTTTAAAGAGCACAAGCCTACTTTCCTACTTATTTCTCATCTTGGGGTGTCTTCAAATGAAAGATAATGACTTCATTTTCTGAGTCTATGGCATTAGAGATGTGTCCTGAGATCTAAATTAGGATGCAGTTAGTGAGATAACAAGGTTAGTAGTCCAGAAAGGCTCAGAGAATTTATATGATGAAGTACAATCATTCCACCTGGTGACAGCAGCCCTGTATCTCTATCATTATCCATTGCTCACGTGTAGGGGTGACCAATGATTGCCCTTCTCTGCTTGACCAGCCTTACCATTTTAAAATACTTTTGTCAGTGTAGGCTCTTCTGTTTTATTTTCACCACCTCTTTTTCATTCTTGCTCGCTTTTGAAGCACTGCTTATACGTGGAACATACCTAGATTCTGCCTCCTTTCCCAGCTGAACCTCTACGGTCTGTGGCTTACTACACTTCTCTGATCCTAGCACACTGAGCCTGTATCCCTTGCCTTCCAGCTGAGTTTGTGAATTGATTGTCTGTGATCTCTGTGCTTAAGCATTCTATCTTCATTCTTATGACTGCATACTGAAAATTTCTAGCCTTTAATTTTAAATTTTATTTATTCTTTTAAAAGTTATAGTTGAGGTACTGGATGTTGAACTATAATACTGTATAGATAGATGACTTTCTTTCCCATTTCCTCAGGTGGACCAGGAGCCAACAATATTACCACAGTGGCCACTGATCATTAAGAGCTGTGGGATGTCTTTCTGTACGCTGTGAATATGTGTTGCTCTGATTGGTTGATAAATAAAGCTGCATTGGCCTATGGCAGGGCAGGATGGAGCCAGGTGGAAAAATCCAAGAGAGAGAGTGAGAGGTGAAAGGAAAGGAAGGAGCCATTGCAAGCCACTGCCAGGAGAAGCAAGATGTGAAAGTACCAGAAAGTCACAAAGCCATATGGCAACTTACAAATAAATAGAAATGGGTTAAGTTATAAGAGTTAGCTAGCAAGAAGCCTGCCATAGGCCATGCAATTGGTAATTAATATTGAGCCTCTGAATGATTATTTGATAAGCAGCTGAGGGACCGCACAGCCGGGGGTCCTGGAGAAACTTTCTGGCTACAATTAAGATATAAGCCTTACCATACAGGCTCAGACTTGAAGACAACCAATAGCTGACCCTAATGGTCTAATGACTATGGCAACTGGTAGGCTCCCCACGACCCAGTGGAATACCCTCATGCCCAAGCACAAAAGGGTAGCACTAACTGAATTCAGTGGATTAAAAAGAATTAATTAGTTTAAAAATTATAAAAGAAGAACATGAAGTTGAGAGAGAGAGAGGTGATGGGGAAACATGTGGGTAGTTGGGGTATGAGGAGTGGATCTGATCAAGATATATCACACAAAAATGTATGGACTTTGAAAAGAATAAATTAAAATTAAAATTAAAACCTGGGTATCTTGAGAATGTAACTATAAGAATGAGGATAGTATAGATAAACACAAGAGATCACAAAGTATGCCAGGAGAAAGACCTGTAGTGACCCACTGAGATTCAGCTAAGAAGAGCAGTGGAGTCCAGGTATGCTCACAATATATGCAATGCCTCAGAAGAAAGCAAGAATAAGAAAGAGATGATGAGACAAAACAAAACAGCCTACACAGGAAAAATAAAAAAAAAATATTCAAAAGGACACAGCTAGAGAAGCAGAAAAGGCAAACATCAACCACTCCTATGAGTGGCAGAAATGTAGGGCTGCCATCAGGAGGTAAAATAATTGAATTTCATTATAAATAGACCAGTTCTGGCTTGGAGAACATAAGACCTGGGAAAAGAAGAGACAACAACAGCATGGAATTTACTGCAACAGAGATGAGCATGACTATGCAAGCACATGACATGCATGATCAGCAGACCACCAACAGCGTGAACTGCCAACCAGCTGCTCTCAAGACAGAGACGGGCATCAGCACTTACCCTGGCTAAATTCTGAAGGCATTTTGACGAGAAATACATTTTTCTAGATTCTGTAGGATTTCTGAAAAGTATTGATTTGTGATAAAATGGTCTCCATGAAAGACCCTCTTGTAAAAACAAAACATAAAACTCTATTATTTCATTGCAGACATTTTGAGGAACACCATCCTATACCTGGTTGCTGGTGGCAGCTTCATGGAGAAGGAGAAATACACCAGTGAGTCTCAGGGATAAAATGGGTGGATAGCAAGGAAGTAGAAGACAGAGAAAAACCAATACTGGTGGTAGACAGTGCTTGTGAGTAGTCATTCACCTTATTCCTTTAAGGACATGCTTTTCCTCCAGAATTAGTCTATGTAGTCTAAAGACTGTGACATAGGCTGCCAATGTATCCATCTTCCCTCTATAAAGATTGGTCTGGGAAGGGCACAAAACCACTCAAGTTCACTAGGGCTAGTAAGGCTACATTCAAACGAGCGCATGCGCTATTTGTGACAATATAAATCTGACACTGCCAGAAGTGGTGTAGCAGCATGAGGACTGAGGAAACTCAATGAGAACTCAGTGAGAAGGTCATGCTGATGATGTCCAGTGAGCTCTGAAGAGAACTGTCCTATACGCAGTGCCTTGATTTCTTGATTATGTCAATAATGCACTCAGCAAATCAGGAAGTCAAGAGCTCTCAGCTACAGCTCTGCTAAGGTGACAGAAACAAATTATTTGCAAATGAAAAAGGGTGGTCAGCCTTGAAACCATAAACACACAACAAAAACACACTCAGCAGCTTGTATTTATAGCACGTAACAGTAATATGAAAGAAAAAGAGTCTATCAACTGGAGGGAGGCTTAGGAGAGGTTTAAGGGGATAGCAAGAGGAGGTAGAGTGAGGGAACTGGGGTGGGAATTCAAGTAACAAGTTTCTCTTTTAACATGCCTATTACAATTTGTCTTATAAAGCTAGTTCTTTCTAAAGTCCACTCAACCTCAGCCTTACTTTTCTATTTACAATTTGTTCAATGCTACAATTTAGTTCTCCAATTATAAATATTAACAACCTTATTCTTGTTGCTCTTTGTGAGGGTTAATGAGGTGGTTAAAATGTGCCCACAAAGCTACTGCTAAGTTATTCACCTAGGCTTAAGGTCATTTCTGATTTATATACCCACTGCTGCACATTTATATAGAATGAAGTTCTTGAAACATCATTAACTTAAAGTTAACCCTGGGTCATTTCTTCCTGGTAGGATTAGAAGCAATATGTTAATTTTAATACTTCTGTGCTTTTCTGCACTGTCTAAATTTTAATCATTAGTATGTATCATATTCTGGTACACAATTATTATTCTTAGAAAATATAACCCATTGTTGACCTACTAATGTAAATAGCTGACTTGCACACACATGCCATTTTACTCTTTGTACTCCGCAACGGTTTTCCAGACTGGGCTGCAAAGCTCACTTTGGGCCTTTAGGTCCCAAACATTTCTTCTGTTTTGCTAACTCAATTGTGCAAAGGTGGATGTCCCATACTATCTGACCAAGAAAAGGACTGCCATGGAGTCTACTTTTACTTCCTTGATATGATTTTAAAGTTCAGGAGAAAATCCACTTAGTTCACATAAAATGTAAAGAAAAATCAACTAAATGGTGATAAACATTTTCCCAAAAACTGAAGAAATGGGGACACAACAGATTATTTTTAAGTGTAAAAGAGATGTGAAATTGATTTGGAGATGAAGTTTCCCATATTGCATGCCATTGAAAAAGAGAAAATAACAACTTCATTGTGATTTAAAATACATGTATTTATTTGTTTATTGCCTAAGAGATAAAAGATGATTTTCTCTAAAATGTCTGTAAAAACTATTGAGAGTAGCATGAGCTGGGACCTTAGCTTGTCTTCCAAGGAGCTTTGCTGGGCCTGGGTGAGCTGGCCACTGACTCACCTCACACCATGGAAGCAGAACACACTATATATCAAGAAGGTAACTGGACGGAACTTGCCCCCTACTGTCTTCCTAGTCAAGGCAGTCATCCCATAGTGTCCATCAGGAGGAGGGCGAGACACAGACAGGTGTAGCTATCAGTTAAGCTGCTCAAGTAAAGAGGCATATGTATGGCGTCATGTTTCCTTCCATTCCTTGAACTAATTTCAGCCTCCACATATCATAACACAATCTAAACATTATAGAAACACTTGGTACTTGTACTATTTAGAGAACAATTACAAGAAAAATAATCTGTATATTAGTCCAGTTCCTCCCTCCCCCCCACCAATACTTTCCTCCCCCTGTTGACTGAATCCAAAGGTGCAGAGTCATGGGTATTAAAGTAGATTATATTTGAAATGAGACCATGGAATCCAGTAAGGATGCTGATTCTGTACTCAATTTCTATCACCACCCACCACATGTCCCCTGCGTATTTTACCTCCTGTAACAACTCCTCCCTCTTTAGCTTCACTTCTCAAGACTCATTTCTGTCACAGAATGCTCGCCTCTTGCCTAAGGCTTCTGATGCTGCATATGCTGATTCTAGTCACTCATCAAAATGACTCCTGAAATAATCTTCATGAAAGCTTCCAATGTCTTTGGCCTTTCTCAAGCATTGTCCCACTGTTTTACTTTCTGCTCAGTTCCTTGAATTCACATTTCAAGCTTCAAAATTCTACTGCTTGACCTTTAAGGATCAGATCAATTAGTGCCAATTTCAAAAATATTATTTGTCCATGAAGACGTTTCTCATTCTTTCACAAAATGACAGACATACCCAACTTTCATAAGATGCCTCTTATAACTAGGTGCTCTTACAGAATTCTGTAGGACCATGAGCCACACAGTGCTGTGGGATGTTCTGTATGGCAAATGTGTTGCTAATTAGTCAATAAATAAAACACTGATTGGCCGTTGGCTAGGCAGGAAGTGTAGGCGGGACAAGGAGGAGAATAAAGCTGGGAAGTGGAAGGCTGAGTCAGAGAGATACTGCCAGCTGCCACGATGAGAAACAGCATGTGAAGATGCCGGTAAGCCACGAGCCATGTGGCAAGGTATAGATTAATAGAAATGGATTAATTTAAGCTGTAAGAACAGTTAGCAAGAAGCCTGCCACGGCCATACAGTTTGTAACCAATATAAGTCTCTGTGTTTACTTGGTCGGGTATGAGCGTCTGTGGGACTGGCAGGTGAGAGAGTTTGTCCTGACTGTGGGCCAGGCAGGAAAACTCCAGCCACAAATGGCGTCCAACGTGGTGGCAAGAGTTTCCACCTAAAACCTGAGAAAAGATTCTAAAACGGAGCTAAAAACAGCTTCCTAATCGTCTCTCTCAAATGAGCGGCAGCTGCCAGTTTGAGCTACTGGTGGGTTCCTAGCATGTGCGCTCGACCTGCAGTATGGCAGGAATGAGTCCTCTGCAAGTGGCACATTAAGCTGCATGGTGGATTTAGCCTTTGCAGGTACAAAACAAAGAGGTTTCTGGGCTATACGCTGCTTGGATAAAAGCATAGAGACCCACGATAGCTCCCAGAGCTGGTGGAAAACGCCACGTTGGGAAGCTGAGGTGGGTGGAGCCAGCAGCCACAGCTGCTGCAGTTTAAAGCAAGAGATTCACAATAAGACAGATTCAGATGTAATAGTTTACAATGTGTGTAAAAGATGCGTAGGCTTGAAAGAGACAAAAAAGATGATATATACAGTTATAGAAACAAATACATAGTTTTAAAAAATAAAGTCTTTAAAGAGACAGTAAAGGTAGTATAAAATATAAGCCATGTAAAAATGGATATTACACAGAGAATCTGCATTGTGTTGTCTTTGGGACTTGTAACTGCAGGAAAACATTTGATTGTAAAAGCTGTTGAGTTATGCCAAAATGTATATTTTAAAGGTACCTTGACTTCAAAATTTGAATATAAGGATATATTACTTTGGAAAGGAGACTCTGCTTTTGTTCTCACAGAAAGCAAGAGGCTATGGATTTGTTCAAGATTAAGATACATCAGGTTTGACCAGCCAAGACCCCCTGAAAGGTCTCCGATGACACCATGGCCCAGATGACACCATGGCCCAGATGATCCAACATCCAGAATGATTTGAAAGCAACTGGCTCAGATGATACACCCTCATGGACTATTCTATAATTCTAAAATTTTCTTTGTGTCCCCATAAGATACAGCGTCCCCCTCCAGCAGGAAGTAGTAAGAGAAGCTACGCCCAAATTCCCAAATTATATGTAATTTTACTTTGTTAAGGTTAAAACCTTCCTTTTTGAAAAAAAAAAGGGGGAAGTGCTGTGGGATGTTCTGTATGGCAAATGTGTTGCTAATTAGTCAATAAATAAAACACTGATTGGCCGTTGGCTAGGCAGGAAGTGTAGGCGGGACAAGGAGGAGAATAAAGCTGGGAAGTGGAAGGCTGAGTCAGAGAGATACTGCCAGCTGCTACGATGAGAAACAGCATGTGAAGATGCCGGTAAGCCACGAGCCACGTGGCAAGGTATAGATTAATAGAAATGGATTAATTTAAGCTGTAAGAACAGTTAGCAAGAAGCCTGCCACGGCCATACAGTTTGTAACCAATATAAGTCTCTGTGTTTACTTGGTCGGGTATGAGCGTCTGTGGGACTGGCAGGTGAGAGAGTTTGTCCTGACTGTGGGCCAGGCAGGAAAACTCCAGCCACAACACAGGGACATTTTTATAGAGGGATTCCATTAATAGATCTATTAAATAAAAGCATATTAATTGAAAGAAATTAAAGACTATGGATGGTGGCCTCAGTGCTAGAGGTTCAAATGACTGGCTACATTCCATTTAGTCTACTGAATCACTCACAACTGGCTGGTCTTAAACGATAACCTCCAAAGCATCAATAAACAGTTAGGTCAGGTTACAGAAGGTAAAATATGCAGGAGACACATGGTTTGGGGGAATGATAGAAATGACAGACTGAAAGACAGACGTGTATGCAGTACTCTGTTTTGATTTAGAATTCCCTCATCTCCCAGCTAAGTAGGTTAATCCCCCTGACACTGGGAACAGTATACTGCAATGGAAAGAAAAACGGATACTGGATAGGAGACTTGTTTTTTGCATCTAACTTTCTATTCTTTCCCTCTGTCAACTTAGAAAAATGATTTAAATTCTCTGAGCTTCAAGTAACTGTGTCAAGAAAATGGTAACACTGGAGTAACGAACCCAGTACTTTTGCATCTATAACATGTGCAATATCTTTAAATAAATTAATAAAGCAATGTCATACTGAAATGTTGCAGGGAATAACTGACATAAAACGCTTCACTTCTGCTTCAGTTTCTAGTAGCTTAGGAATACTTTTCAGAGCATTTTCAGAGGCGAAATAATAGTATACAGCAATTGAGCTTTAAAGTTAAGTTTGCTAATTATTTCAGTAATGTGAGAAAACCTGGTGAGGAACTAAGTAGCCTCTTTAAAAAAGCGGAGTTTTCAGGAGTTCAACTGGTTATACAACTAATCCGAAGAACTGAGAAGATAGTCTACTGTCATTTCTCTTTCTGAATTTGTCTTTGCATCTTACAAGCACACAGCCTACATGATCGTTGTTCAACAACAAATGTCCAGGTATATCATGATGGGCATATTAATTTACAGTTTTTAGTATTAAAATGCTTTATAATGTCCCATTACAAAGGGAGGGCGGGAAATGACATTTTAGAGATTTCTGAACTCTTTTTAAGTGTGTGACTGTGGAAGTCCACAAAGGTTTCCTAGTGAGATCTGATCTTGCTTTACCCAGCAGGGCTACATTAGAGGATGGCTTAACCATGTGCATGGTTACTAGGTGATTTGGAAGGGTCTGCACTTGGCTGAACTGGGGGAGGTCTTTTGCTCCACCCCTTGGCATTTCTATAAATAGCCCTTTAGAAGAGACAGGAGGGGCCGGTGGATAAGGATCCAGGCCCTCCCAAGGCTATCCTGTGTTTCTATCTGTTTCTCTCTCCTCTATCCTTCTGTCTAAATCTCTTATCCCTCACTCCTCAAGAGTTCCCTGGGGCAAAATGTGGGAGCTGGTCTCTTAGCTGGTCTCCCACAGTGTCAGTACTGCTATGTTACATAAAGAACACAGCATATGGCTACAGAAACAGAATTACCTAGAATTATTACAGAATATAACATTTTCCCACTGGATAAAATGAAATAGAAGTTAATTTACATAATAATCCTTCCACTTTCAAATGTTTGGAATAAACTTATTGTATGCACTAGCATCACTGAAGACCAAGTCTAAGATTTCAGGTAACTCTTTAGGAAAGCTTTGTGCAGATCTGATTTTTATCACTGGATCCCATGTTTGAATTAAAATTTCATAGTTGAATAAGTGAAATGGATTATTGTAGTGGGTATTTGTTTCACCTATGGCCTTGAGGTATCAGCCCCTAGGGCGTGGTCTCTTGGCAAGCTTAAAATCTGGGGAGCAGTACGTGGGGCCCCTTCTCTTTATGAGCTCTTGGATGGTGAAGACCCAGTCAGACAGCATGAAGCAGCTTGAGACCAGTTCTCAGCCTTCCAAGGACTCTACAACTGAATTTGCCTTATCCTGTATCAATGAGTTATCCCCTCAATATAATTCATTAATAAATAGTCCTTTTCTCAGTAATCCATGGATTTCCTGCATTAGATTATAGAAAATACCTCTGAATTTTGCATGCCAAATTTTTACATTCTTCTTATACCACAACCAGTAAACCTGACAAATTCTTATATTTATGGGCATTATAGAATTCACTCTAAAATGTCTTACAAATTTAGAATTCTAAACTATTTTGGGTTTTTCAGAAATGTATTACATAAATGTAACTTTTCCATGGCTTTTAATGGTTCCACAGAGTTCAATCTGAACATGCTTCATCCATGCTTCCCTCTTCTTTGTTTGACACAGTAGCAGACATTATATATTTCTAAGATACAAATTTTCTTCAATGAAGTTACAAACTAATATTAACATTCCACAAAAGCTTAATGTATGACATATTCATCAGAAACAACCTAAGCATTAATCAGATTATTCAGTTAATCTGAAATCTTTATCATGACTCATTAGTCCACTTAATGAAATAGCTTTCTCTTCATTAACTTCTAGCATGTTACTCTCTAAGGCATTCTTAATAAGTCTGCATGTATTTCTTTTTGTTTCTGGATTTGATTTTAAAAACAGGAGAAACTTCACAAAATATTTTGCTTCAGAATTCAGTTGTAGGAAACTCAAGATAATGTCAAGGCATAATCATCATCATGTTTTTCTTTAATGGTCTGTCAAACACTTTCTTTTATGTAAATTTACCAGCCTAGCAGTATTCAATCTCCTGTCAGCCTGCAGGAAATGTCATTATCTCCCCAGTGAAGTTCTCAGGGTGGCTACTGCAAACCTTCACTGGTGTTACAGTGTCTGAAGCAAGCAGAAAAAAATAAAATTCCTGACAAGGATTTGAAGTGGTTTGTTCTCTGTTTTTCACATAACAGTCAAAGCACTAAGTTATTCCCAAGTATAACTAGGGCAGACTCAAGAGTTGACAGAACACTATCTATGATGAAAATATTATTAATATGATCCTGGCATATCACATCAAATGCAATGTCATACTCTCTCTCTCTCTCTCTCTCTCTCTCTCTCTCTCTCTCTCTCTCTCTCTCTCTCTAAGAGAGAAATTGACACACATATACAAATTGACACACATATACAAAAATATATGATGGATGGATAGCTAGATAGATCAAATTATACATTCTTCATCTATACTTGTTTGAATCTTATAATAAACTATGGAGATCCATGTAGTTAGGAGTCTCTTCAACAATTTTTAAAAAAAAAAACATTTACATCAATCTGATTTGAGTTAATAAAGTGGAAATTTCAACAAAGATAGTTTGCAAAGTGGCTGTTCCAATTACTGTAACAAGATACATTAACTATAGCTACAAAATTTTAATAGCAGTGGAGTTTGGAGTACAAAGGCTTGTTCTTGTGGGGTGCAAAGGGAGCACACTCCATATCTAGTTTTTATTTTCCTATTCCAAATCATTTAGAATAGATTAAGCTAAAAGTTTCAAACAGCAGGAGCCAATATGTGATTTTATATATATATATCACACATACACACATTAAATTATTGGCTTGATTTTGTTTTCTGTTTCTTTAAATTTGTTTTGGAAGCCAAATTAGAGCTTATAGACTCTAAGTGTCTAGAGGACTGGCTGTGAGGAGTGACCAAGGCAGCCAGAAGGTGCACAGCTCAGAGTTAGCAATGCTCAAAACACACTTAGAGGAGAGCACATACATCTTGCTTCCTGTAGGAGACATCACTAGGAAATACTGACATCTGATAGAATCCCCTCTTTAAATCTTTCTTTTATATCTGTTGTTCACAGTGCTTCCCATCACCTATATAGTTCTCATCCAAAATTCTTTATTCTTTTTTTTTAAGTTATCTCTCTTCAGGAAGCCACAAGTTTTAAGGTCAAAGTCTATGTTTCTGTTTGGATTTGCTCATTTTTAGAGTCTACAAAAAGAATGCTTAAGACATAAAATTACATGGCAATGTCCTAAAGAATCCATTATTATATATTATATTATGTATTCATTTTATATTTATATATTTATATTTATTATGTATTATTTTATGTTTATAACATAAATATAATTTGCACATGCTGTATATATAAAGACATGAGTATATACTTTCTGGGTAGTGATTCTAAAGCTTCTCATACACTAGGCAAGTGTTCCACTACTTAACTACAACTCCAATCCCCTTTGAACATATCCAAAATCTAAACATTCAATCAAAGCATCAAGGTATCAGCATTCAAAAAGAGTTACGCATTTAAAAAAATAATAAATGTTCTATATGAAGTATTTGTCACAAGTCTTTATCCAGGAAGTCATTGTTATATGAATATCATAATAAACTGATTAAAATAAAAATCTGTCAGTATTTCACCTTCATAGAAAAGACAATTTAGCACTCCTGTCAGAAGTGGGAGGGCATGGAAATGCAGCTTCCTTGTGGGTGATATCTTTGAAAGTTTCTGCTTTAATGTTCTAATTATAGCAATGGGAGGTGAATATAAAATCCATCTTTAGATCCTAGCAGCCTTATTTTCAAAATGTGTTCAGACTCTGCAGCTCTTCTCTAGCCCCTAGTCTCATTCAAGTAGCAATCACATCTGGCCTGGACTCAGTGAGTATATTTTTGCCTCCTTATGATCAATTTTAGTTTAAAATTTGTCTCAGAAATCAGGCACACTTGTAATCTGAAGCACTAAGGAGCCTGAGACAAGAGTTACAATTTGAGACTAGCATGGTATAAACAGCAAGAGCCTATCTCATAAAACAACAACAACAAAGAAGGAATGGGGGGGAGGAAGGAAAGAAGAAATGTCTAGATAATGCCAAGTTGTCAGATCCCATTGTTACCCTTCATTGGTTTGTACATTGTTCATCACTCTGTAGCTCCATGAGTATTTGAAGAAACATTATAAGATGCCATATTCAATAAGGGCATGTGATTAAACTTGTTAAACCATCTCTTCTACTGTAAGTATACCAGCATCTGGCTATAGTGGCACATACCTTTAATGCTATCACTCAGGAAGCAGAGGCAGGCAGCATGGAGATCCCTGTAAGTCCCAGGTCAGCTAATGCTATCAGAGAGACCTTGTCTAAAAATTGGTAGCTGCTTAAATAGGCAGATTTTTACTCAATTGTTGATTTGTATTTTAAACTAGTTAAATCTGGTCAAATCTAGTGTGTTGAAAAAACAGGTCACAATTGAAGAGGAGTAACTTTCAAATTCTTTGACTATAGACCATAATTATAAAGATCAAATATATATTTTCCACATGCATTCTAAGAGTTTCTTTCTTTTTTATAGTTTATTTTGTCTCTAAAGGCAGGCTTCCAATCATCTATACTACATTGATTTCCTAACACATTTTCCCCTTAGGTTATAACCTGTAAACTAAAAGCATTGTTACAGAGTACACAGGATAATATGATACATTTCCAGTGAATTAGCATTAATGCTGTCACTACACATAAAGAAAATGTCAGAACTAATGATCCTTACATAGACTGACACTTATTAAATAATAACCTACAATTCTATATCCACATGTAGTTCAAAACTATTTCAATACAAAGATCAAATACATAATTTTACAATCAGTACTCTATAAAATGAAATAAGGTGGAACTGAAATGCATTCTTAAAAAGAAATTTAAAAGACAGTAATATTCAAGCAGAAAATTAAAAATTGAAGATTTCTCAATGAATGTTATCACATATTTCTCAGGGGACAACTACCATTCCCAAACCATCATGTTAAATTCATCTCCTTAATTTTAAACCAGTACATGCCAAAAGTGAAGTGATGGCAATCTTCTTAACATTAAGTCATTAAGTTTTTTTAGCCATTATCAAAGTAGGCATATTCCTGTTCTCTGTATACAAACTGTCCCTGTTACATGTACTATTGTCTGATGTTTATCACCTTATTTTTATGACCTATGTATTTGCTACCATTCAGTAAACTTATTACCAATCCATGCGCCATTAAGATGAGTTCCTAGAAGCCTAATGAGTTCCTATACTGATCAAGATTGACTCTCATGTAACTGTAGAGATCATTTAAATCTTCTATGTTTAGTGTATGACTTAACTGATGCTTCTGCTATCCAAAAAGTCTTCTCAGTTTCCCTTTTAGTTTTGTCTGTCTTTAGACTGATGACCAGCAGTCCTATGTGCAAATTCACCAAGTTATAATGTCAATACTCCATCAAATTCTAGTCTAGATACTGTGATGAAATCATTTTGTAGGAGTGCTTAATGCCTGCAATCAATTGATACTTCAAAGATAAGGCAATTATTCTGGATTATCTAGACAGGCCTGATCCAAGCAACTCAAAAAATCCTGGGAAAAGAATAGAGATGGAATTTGTATTTTTCAGAGGAAGAAGGAAATTCTACTTGTGATCTTCAGGGTCAGCTTCTGACAAGCTGGCAAGAATTTCCAGCCTGCTCATTTTGATGGTCCATCATATGGTCTCTCTCTCTCTCTCTCTCTCTCTCTCTCTCTCTCTCTCTCTCTCTCTCCCTCCCTCCCTCCCTCCCTTCCTCCCTCTCTCCCTCCCTCTCGCTCTCCATCTCCCTCTCTCCCTCCCTCCCTCTCCCTCTCCATCTCCCTCTCTCCCTCCTTCCATCCCCTTCTCCCTCCTTATCATTTCTCTTTTCTTAGTTAGGGCATCTATTGCTGTGATAAAACACCATGACCAAAGACAATTGGGGGGGAAAGGGCTTATTTCATCTTACAACTTTCAGATTGTACACCATATAACTGGGGGAAGTAAGAGCAGAAACTCAAGTCAGGAATCTGAAGGCAAGAAATGAAGCAGAAGCCATGAAGGAATTCTGCTTACTAACATGCTCAGTTGGCTTTCTTATATAACTCAGGACTAACTACCCAGAGTTGACATGATCCAAACTGAGCTGGGTGCTCCTACATCAATGACTAACCAAGAAAATTCCCAACAAATTTGCCTCTAAGCAAATTTTATGGAGCCTTTTTCTAATTGAGAGTTCCGCTTCACAAAATATATAGCTTAATTTGGTGGTGGTGGTGCATGCCTTTAATTCCAGCACTCAGGAGGCAGAGGCAGGCAGATCTCTGTGAGTTCGAGGCCAGCCTGGGCTATAGAGTGAGTCCCAGGACAGACACAAAGCTACACAGAGAACCCGTCTTGAAAAACCAAATAGCTTGTGTCACACTGACATAAAAGTAGCCAACACAATCCTAATCATTCAACTTTGTAGACAGATCTTTGATAAGTTGCTTTAGCAGTTGTAATATTCCAGCTGCAGCCCAGCTCTTATCACATCCAATGTGTGCCTTACTCACTGTGCTCATGCTTAAATCGCTCTGCCACACCTGTCAGGTGGAAATGACTCTCCCTGTTTTGATTTTTGGAAATCCTACCTCAGAGAAGTGACTTACTCATCTCTGAATCTCTACAATTTTCCGTAAGTGTCATGTGAATGGCAGAGAACATGGTATGTGCTGTTTAGTTTCTGTTGACTTGACATAATCTAGTCACCTGGGAGGATCATGCCACAATGAAGAATCACCTCAAAGAGACTGGCCTCTGGGCATGTCTGTATTATGTTTTCATGATTAATGATTGATATGGGAGGGTTCAGCTCACTGTGGTCAATGCCAGATCTAGGCAGGTGGATCTGAGTACTATAAGAGAGCAAACTGAGAACAGGGAACAAGCCAGTCAGTCAGTATTCCTCCATGGTCTGTTGCCTCTTGGTTCCTGCTGTGATTCCCTGCCCTGGCTTTACTTGATGATGTGCTGAAACCCACTAGACACATAACCCCTTTCCTTCCCAAGTTGTTTATGGTCGGTGTTTTACCACAGCAATAGAAACCCAACAAGGACATGTTGTGACCTTTAGGTGGCTAATGTGCTTCCTTATGATATAGTCTCCATGCAAATATAAGCTATCTTCTTTAGAGCTCTGGAATATAACAACATTCATTAAAGCTTTAATAAACAATGCCTTATACATAATAGGCATTTAAATAATGAATGCATAACCTGGTATTGTCACATTCAGTTTTTAAAAACACGTAACTTTAAAGTCAAACAGACCTCAGTTTCTCCAGCTGTCTCCCTCTTACTATCTTTGTGACAATAGGCCAAGTGTGCAGTGCCTAAAAAACCATTTGTTTTCTAACATATAGAGTGATGATAATGTTGTTATTATATAATACATAATGTTGTTTTTATATAATATTGTATACAAGGCCATCATAAGCATCAATAATAACAGAAGTCATATAAGAATACACCAGTACCATAAGTCTCCAGTGTCTATAAGGGTGGAACGAAATAAACTTCAGTGATAATGTTCTGTATTGATACATCAATCATTTATAATAAAAATCTACTATGAGACTGTCACTTTTGTAAGTTTTGCAAAAAATAATATGTGCTCATGGTCGCTAATATTTACTGGGTAGTTATTTTATGTCACATGTTGTTTCAAACTTCATCTACCTTCTTTATATTTAAAACAACTCATGTCAGAAATTGCTATTAGTTGACTTCCTTATTCGTGGATACACAGTCCAGATACAGAAAAATTAAGAAGTTTGCCCAGTGATATACAAAGTGATATCAAAAACTAAACTTTTTAGTTAGGATATGGCCCAAGGCAAAGTTCCATGTTCTGTCATCTTCCATGCTGTAATCTAGTTCCACCTCCTGTGAGCACAGGCTGACTTCTCATATGGTATATATGGTCTAACAAGAAGAGAGCACATCTTTAAAACAGATCCACTGAAAAGATGAAGCACTGCAGAGAAAAAACTGATGTTCTTCAGATTGCTGCAATACTCCTTGGTAGACACGTGATATACATCCTCACAGATGAGGTAAAATAAAACAGACGAAACCAACCTTCTTTCCCATAATAAGCCAGATGAAGAACAAGAGCAGTGCTCTATAATGCCCGTAATTACACCTAGTCATTTATGCATTATTAAACAGAGTCCCTGTGTTAGGCACTGTTAAAAACCCTTACAGTTTGATGCTGGCCTCTGTGTGGGAAGTGCCCTGTAATTTTTCATTAGTGTCAGTGATTTTACAGTTATTGCCTGGTACAGCACAAGCAACTTAACCCTGTCTACATTAACCCTGCAGTACTAAAGTAAAAGGTAGTCCCAATTAAAATAGAGCCTCCCAATACTAACAAACTAGAGTTTCAATACGATGCATTTTAATTACACAAAATGAAATAGCCTTGGTAGTTTCACCTAAAAGATACAATTGTACTAGGACTGTCACAGTCTGACTGCGCATCTTAAAATAATGAGAGCTGTCTAGAGTGATGTTTCCTTATATATCACATGCTGTTTATCATAAATACTTGGTAAGATAAGCAATAAAATTTTTTCTGGTTTGATAACTTTCCATGATAAGTGGCAGCAATCAGCCTCCATGCCAACTTTATAGGGAAATTAATAAACATACAGCAATTTCAAGAATATTTCTGTGGTGATATATTGTGTCCCCCGAAATATTGTGCACCCTAATAAAGCTTATCTGAGGATCAGAGGAAAAAGCCAGCCACTATAGTAAACACAGAAGTCAGGCAATGGTAGCAACACCTTTAATCCTAGCATTTGGGAGGCAGAGATCCATCCGGATCTCTGTGAGTTCAAGGCCACACTGGGAACAGAGCCAGGCATGGTGGCACATGCCTTTAATCCCAGCACTAACCACAGAGGTCTGGAGGTCTGTACAGACAGCCAGGAAGTGATGTAGCTGGGCAGAGAGGGGAAGTGAGATGCAGAACAGAAAGACATATAGGCGTGAGTATACAAGAAGTAGGTCTCTTTGGAAGCTGAGAAGTTGGTGAGGTGAGGTTGACTGTGGCTTGTCCTATTCCCAGGTCTCTCAGTTTTTTACCCCAATATCTGGCTCCAGGTTTTTTATTAATAAGAACATTTAGCAATTCATGTTACATATTTCTGTTGCATAGAAAGTATTAGAGTATAGAGAGAAATCCACTGAGTCTGTTTATCGGGCAAAGGAATTTATTGGAGGGAAAAACTCATTGTACAGAACAGAATAGTCACAGGTTCTGGAACACTGTTCTGGCTGCCTGATTCAGTCCCATATCCAAAACCACAAGGCAGAGAAGAGAGCACTTACTGGCATCTCAGGTCTTAAGGGTTGCCTAGAGGCCATGCCCAGGGGCATGTACCTCAAGGTCACAGGCAGGTAGAGCAGTTACCTGCTGCATCTCTAGGGGCAGTGCTTCATGGTCATAGATAGAACAGCTATCCATTATTTTAGAACTTTTTCTTTTCTGTGAAATCACATTTTTTTTTTTTCTGTCCCTAACAAATCTTGGTGCTGAGTAACACATTCTGGGATAATTTCTTCCTTGGACCTTTTATACGCTTCTATCTGTCAACATGGACATGAACCAGCACTGTTGAGGATTCTCATTAAGCACAGCTGATTTTCTGCTCAATAATTTTTTTCATTTTTCTACAATAATCCTTGAGTCTATGCTTACTGTATCACAGAGTATAGTTTATTAGCCTATAAACCCTTAAGTTCTCTTTTAAATACTAAAAGTCCCTACTTCCTCCATGCTGTCTTCAAAGTTCAGCAGGATAAGCTTGCCTTAACCCCATACTTAAAATCTCAGATACAGCCGGGCGGTGGTGGCGCACGCCTTTCATCCCAGCACTCGGGAGGCAGAGCCAGGCGAATCTCTGTGAGTTCGAGGCCAGCCTGGTCTACAGAGCGAGATCCAGGAAAGGCTCAAAGCTACACAGAGAAACCCTGTCTCGGAAAAAAAAAAAAAAAAAAAAAAAAAAAAACTCAGATACTACATTTGTTTCTGTCTCTTCAAAATTTTGACCCAGATTTCTCTGAAAACAAGGTCAAATCTTTTGCTAATTACAAAGTCTCATTCTCTTTATTGTACATTTATAAATTATATCCCTTCGTTAAATTTTCAAACAGCAGATCAAATTTTTAAAATGATGGCGTATGCATCGATGCTTCTGCCTCTTCATCAAAATACAGTAATAACAAGAAAGAATGACAGAAATGCATTTTGTGCTTTTATAGTTTCCATTTCATTTGCCGGTTTTCTTGGGCACCAATTACATATTAAAATTGTATCTCACTTTCCCAGACTAGTTTTTATTTGTTTTTGATGCACAACAATATTAAAATGCATTTTAAGGAAGCTAATTTTTAAGTTGTTTAATTTCCCAGAGGCAATGACATTGCAAAATAACTTAAATCAGAGTCCAACTCATAATAAGAAAAAGCATGAATGAAATACATAACTGTAGAGAAACTACATAGGGTATACTTTTCTTTTTAAATGAATTTAGAGATTACAATGATTTTCTACATGTTATATTACTTATTTCAGTAATGTCAAATTAGTTCCAAATACCACCTACCAGAAAATGCCAACATGTAAGCAATTTTTTTCTAAAATTAGCACAAATATTCAAAATAACATATAACAAAGTAAAATTAGATAATATCCTAATAACTAGTTTACCTTTGCATTATAGGGAATGTAATGTTTTGATAAAGCTTCAGGCGTATGCATCCATGTTTTGTCTGTAACAGAGAAAATGCAGTATTGGATTAAACCACCAATTTTTATGATGCAGTGTTCATACATTCTCACCTGAAGGAAATTTCTACTGGGGAAGGCAGTCTAATTTCTTGAACTTTCTTAAATTAAGAAAGTAAGATGTTGTAGCTGGAAATGATTAAGATGTGTATTCTTTTCCTGCTATAAAAGTCATTCATTAATTTAGTCGGGTGTTGCTATGTAGCCAAGGCTGGCCACAGCAAACTTGCTGTCCTTCTGTTACATACATGCACTTCTCCTGGTTCTCACTTTATAAGAACAACATGGTGGATCTATGAGCAAAAACAATTATGCAATTTAAGACAAGTCTTCTTTTATTTAATGTTTTCATGCATGCCAAAGTATATTTCATAACTGCCAGATAATAAAAATAATCTGTTCTTTTATAGTTATGATAACTAGCAATAGTATTTGTATATTCTAAAGGGAAAATTAGTTAAGGGAGCAACTGCGTTTGAGTGAAGTTGAAATCATCAGTTGATTATGCGCATGGAAACAACAGGCTATTAGGATTACCCTCATTTTAAATTTAGGAAAGCAATAGTTGAAGGTCTACTACCAGAAGTTTTGAAAATGAATAATATTAAGTGTATTGTTTGGAAATGGTAGACAAATGTAATGAAATATCAGAAATAAAGTAATTCCAAAAGGGCTATGTTGAAGGAGAAGGGGCATTCGCTCAGCAGTTAGAGTGTTTTCAGGGCACACATGAGGACCTGAGTTCAGATCTGTAGTATCCATGTAATAGCTGCCCCACAGCACTACTTACTGTAGCACTGGGGAAGCAGAGGCACAAGGAGCCCTTTATTTCTTTGTGCATCTAATCTAGATAAAGTAATGAGCTCTGGATTCAGTGAGAGACTGTGTCTCACAAAATAAGGTGGAGAGTCACTGATGGAGACCCCAACATCAACATCTGGTCCACACACACATGCACACAAACAAACATGTACACATGCACAAAGATAGATTTTGATACCAATGTGTACTGGATGCTGCTTATATTTATATCATCTATATTTTCATTCAGTGTTGTATTTTACTTATATATTCCATGTAACTTCCCAAATATTCTGGTGAATGTTTATGGGGAGAAAGTAGTCAAGGTTTACATAGTGCAAATTCATCATCATTATTACCTTTTGATTGCATTTGTTGGGGGTAAGCCTTTTAAATATTTGAATATATTTTATTTCTATTAGTTAAGTTCTATGTATATATTATTCCTCAGGGGACCTTAAACTCAGAATCAATATGACAAATAGAATAGAGTTTAAAAAAAAAATGTCCTTTTTGTTTTGTTTTTCTAATACAAGGAAGGCCTCACTATGCAGCCCGGGCTGGCCTGGAATTCACTATGTAGACCAAACTGGCTTCAAATTCTAAGAGATCCACCTGTCTTTGCCTCCAAAGTGCTGGCAACAAAAGCGTATGCCAGTAGAAAACAGAAATAAGGACACATAGAAAGGGACTATTTGTTACTAACAAAGTATTTTCAAATTTTATCTGAGATGATTATGTTAATAGAAACTAATTGATACCATTAATACATGTTTTACAAACTGGAGGATATTAAGATAAAAAAATTAACATATATTCCTATAAGGTCATTTGTTTTAGGATAATACAAAATACCTATATTAAACACATTTATGTGCTAGCAAGATTCTAAGATAAAACATTGAAGGGTCAATGGCATCATGGCAGAGCACAGCAATACACAGCACATCATGCAGAGCACAGCAAATAAGAGCTGTAAGTGGGTAAAATATTTTGAGAAGCATGCATTCAGGTTTTAAAACATAATATTGACAATGTCATTTCTATAATATTGACAATGTCATTTCATGAGTGAAAATGTTAAAGTGGTAGAGTGACAGATCAGTAGTATCTATCACCCTGCACAAAACTCAAGTCCAAGTGGATCAAAAACCTCAACATAAAACCAGACACATTGAACCTGATAGAAGAGAAAGTGTGGAATAACCTTGAATGCATTGGCACCAGAGACAACTTCCTGAATAGAATGCTGATAGCACAGGCACTAAGACTGACAATTAACAAATGGAACCTCATGAAACTGAAAAGCTTCTGTAAGGCAAAGGACAGTGTCGACAGGACAAAACGATAGCCTACAGAATAAAAGGTTTCACCAAATCCACATCTGATAGAGGACTATACTCATAGATTGCTGCCTAGCCCAACTGTCACCAGGGGAGGCTTCACCCAGCAACTGATGGAAACAGATTCAGAGACCCACAGCCAAACGTTAGGCAGAGTTCAGAGAATCCTGCAGAAGATGGGGAGAAAGGATTGTGGGATTCAGAGGGCCATGGACACCACAAGTAAACCCACAGAACCAGCTAACCTCGACTCAGGGGTTCACAGATACAACAACCAGGGAGCCTACATGGGACTGACCTAGGCCCTCTGCGTATATGTTACAGTTGTGTAACTTGGTCTTCTTGTGGGACTCCTAGCAGTGAGAGCAGGGGATGTTTCTGACACTGTTGCCTGCTTTGGGGACTCATTCCTCCTGGGTTGCAGCATCCAGCCTTAATAGAAGAGAGGGAGCCTAGTCTTACTGCAATTTGATATGCCATGGCTGGCTGATATCCATGGGAGGTCTGTATCTGAAGTGAAACAGTGAAGGAGGAGTGGATGGAATGGGGTGGGGGGAGGGAGGGGCTGGAACGAGGAGAGGGAGGGAAAACTGCAGTTGGGATGTGAAAGCAAAAAAATAAATTTTAAAAAAGGAAAGAACACTTGCTGCTCTTGCAGAGGACCTGGGTTCAGTTCCCAGCACCTATACAGTGACTCATAAAATGATGGCAACTCCAGTTCCAGAGAATCTGATGTCCTCTTCTGGCTTCTGGAGGGACCAGGCATGCATGTGGTACACACACACTAATGCAAATGTAGTAAAAGTAAGTTAATCTTTTTTAAAAACCTTATTGAATAGATTCCCATGTTATTTATACTTTTTATGATTACTAGTAAATATGACTAATTCAAAAATAGCTTTTTAAAAAATTTTTAGATAGTCTTGCTTTTTTACATTAAAGGCTTTAAATAAAGAGCTGGGGAGATGCCTCGGTTGGTAAAGTGCTTGTTGAACACATATGAAGATATGAGTTCAGATTTCCAGAACTCATGTAAAGAGGTAGGCACTGCAGCTCACAGCTGTAACACTAGATCTTGGGAAGATGAAGAGCAGAGAATCCCTAGGACTTCTGTACAGCTAATGTAACCAATGGGTAAGCTCCACGTTAATGAGAGATTCTATCTCAAAAAATAAGGTTAACAGTTATTTAGGCACCTGACATTAATGCTTGTCCTCTAAACATGCACATGTATGTATACACTCATACACACACACACACACACACACACACACACACACACACACACACACATGCACACACACTTGTACACATACATCATATATACAAATAAATTTGCTAGGCTTGGTGGCTCATTCCTATAATCCCTGAACTCAAGAGGCCAGGTCAGGGGGATGACTATAAGTTTGAGGGACTGCCTGGGCTACAGAATGAACTGCTACACAACTTGACTACAAAGTGAGACTCTGTCTCACAAAATTAAGAACACTGTAAATTAAGTATTACACACTGAGACAGTAGAAATGTCAGAGATTTATCTTTAAGAAATTTGAAAATATATACAATTTCTCTTTTCATCTCATTACATAATTCATCTCATGCTACTTCCCAGGATGATGTAATGTCAGACTGTTAGACAATAGAATGTCATGAGAGTTCATCCCTATCCTGAAGAAGAAAGAGCAGAGATTCTTTCTTCAAGTCATTACCACTGGAAGACTAGAGCTCCTGTCTGTCACTGTCTCAGACTCAGTAACCTAGAAAGAATGTAGGCACACAGATGTTCCTGTAGACAGGATAACAGGAACATAATATGATTTTTCTTTTTTTGCTGTCAACTTGATTGGACTTGGAATCACCCAGGAGATACACATCCTAGTGTATTTCAGGGACTTTCCAGAGAGGTTTAACTCAAGAAGGATGCCCCACCCTAAAAGTGGTCACCAGCCTCTTGCATGTTTAAAGAGAAACAAAAGAGAGATAGATAAGCCCTGGTGCTGCCTCTCTTTTGCTTCCTAGTCCATGGAGATGTTAGCATCCCAACCGCCCATGTCCACTACTGTGAACCTCAACCCTTCTCACCCATAATGGAAACTCCTTCCCCAGACTGTGAAGCAAAATAAATCATTCCATCCATAAGCTGCTTTCAAGTTTCATTTCAACACCATATCAAGAAATGTAACAAAACATATATTAAATTTCCAGAGGATAAGCTGCAATTCCTAACAAAAATCGGATCCCCACAACATCCAATATGGTAGTTTAGGGGTTGTCTATCATACATAACTTTATTTTTTAGGTAGAATATGTATAAAACTTGAAAGCTTTCTAAAGAAGTTCTTAGTACCAGCCAAATTTATATGCTGGCAAAAAAAAAAAAAAAAAAAAAAAAAAAAAAAAAAAAAAAAAAAAAAAGAATAAACTATTGGTGTTAACTCATGGATGTTGTTAGTCCTGGAGAGGGGAGTGCAGCTGCTGGCCCTGGTTACCTTGTCTAACCACAGAAGCAGTAAGATAATGAGACTGTTGAAGAAATAGGAACACAGACATTTTTGACAATATCCGCATTCCTTCCAATTATACTAAAATCACTTACTCAAATTGAACAGGCACATGAAAGGAAATGCCAACATTTCAAAATACCTGACAAATGCCAAACCACTCCAATGTTAGCTCATCAAATATAGGCTGTATTTAGATTAAGATCTTATCAGGAAAGATGTAATAATTTCATTATTTTTGTACAATGACAGCTAAACATAACATAAGAATAGCATCTACTTCTAGTATATTACATTTAATATGAAATGTTGCTGAGTTAATGGATATAGAATTAAAATTTCCATAAAGAAGAAAATAACTCTTAATAATTTTTGAATGCCAAACACTACAATTATATTTACTCATCAAAATGTCAAATGATAAGTTAAAGAAAACAAAAGTGAAATCAGCCATATTTATTAACATTTTTTGCTCTAAGATTTATTTTTTAACACAATTTAAATTAAGCAATTCAAAAATGCTAACAGAAAAAAGGCATAAAATAACAGCAATCATTAAAGTCTAACCTATGATTATGATGTTAGTCAGCTTTTAAGAAGTTTTTCAGAATAGCTCAGAAGCATGTGATTCCCATCTATGCAGCATTTTCTCTGTCCCTGGGCAGCCCTAAGACATTAGTGCATCTATAAAGAGCATCACTGAAGGGGTTAGAACTAAAGAAAGGAAAGATAACATCTGTGTTTGGGTACGAGGTGGTCATGGCTTGACCTGTCACTCCTGAACCAGTGAATGGGATTGTGTGCATTGACCAAGTAAACTAGATATCTGTGAAATAAGAAATGAGCTCTTCCTGATGGAGGGCCTTTTTGTCTGTTTAAAATACTATGCATAATACACACTGATACTAGTTAGTGAAAAGAACACTTGAATTAGATAGTCTCCCAGTATGGGATTATTATTCCAGATATTATTACTTGAATTCTCTCATAAAATTGAAGTTTTCCACTTTAAACTAAAATCCTAAACATAATCCTAAACATAATGCTATTATTTTTTCCAGCATATACAAGTATATTTTGTTATATAATAAACAGCCACAAACTCACCACTCTATGGGAAAAAACGTGACAGATTCTAGAGGGGAACATCTCCCAGGGAAGCTTTGGTGAGCCTTCATCAGTGTCCACAAATAAATGATCCCTGTTAATCATCTTCTTTACTAAGGAAGTGAATCCACCAAGTCAGGCAAGATCTGGTCTCTCCCTTTTCCCCTCTCCTGAATAAGCCTTCACCATTTGATAGCAATAAAAACAGCAGGTAGTAAGTGGAAGGGGAAGGCCCTACTGGGGAACAGAGAGCAGAGGCTCAGACTACTCCTTTTCCTGTGAAGACTTTCAGACCTGAGCCGAGGAAGGGCAGATTTCCTACTTAACTGAAGCTGTGAAATTTTCTTTAAAGCATTTTAGGGGATTATGCCTTTTTAACTGTTAACTCAATGACTCAAAATGATTTGCAGACTTTTTCATGGTTGAAGAATGAACAGAGGGTTGGGTATGCATCTCCATTGGTAGTGTGCTTTTCTGGCACGTATGGAGGCCTAGGTTCCATCCAGCATCCATAACACCAGGTGTGGTAGTGTAAGACTATAATCTCAGCATACAGTGTTCTTGTTTAACAACAGGAGCAGACCCTCTGTGAATTTCTCTTTAACATGTAATAGTCACAACTCTTAGTAAAACTTAAGGTAAAGCGTCTGGTATTAAGTTCTAACCTAGAGGCAGAACAAAATACTGATCAAAAATTTCCTGACTAGGATAACCATAAAACTCAAAAACCAAGTGAAGGAGAAGAAAGTTGGGGAACAATAAAGCAATGCAGGAAATCACAAATCTGTATTTCAGATTTACCCAGGGCTGTCCTACCACTGTGCATACATGTGTCAAATTCATGTTCCATTGAATTTGAATGTGACCTTTGAGATTTGCCAATGAAAACCAATACAAATCTCTTTCTTTCTTTCTTTCTTTTTTTTAAGATTTATTTATTTATTATGTATACAGCATATATGAATGCAGGCCAGAAGAGGGCACCAGATGTCATTACAGATGTTTGAGAGCCACCATGTAGTTGCTGGGAATTGAACTCAGGACCTCTGGAAGAGCAGTCAGTGCTCTTAACCTCTGAGCCATCTCTCCAGCCCACAAATCTCTTTCAAGTAAATATTTATTTCAAGATGAGGATTTAAAGCATTGAGTAAGACAATGGAATCAGATCTATGTGTATCACCAAGTCTGGCCCTTGTGAACCAGCTGATGAGCTGTGACACAAGTATTTTACTGCAGACACTTCAGGGTTGTAGGGCTGTTTCTAGACTTTGCTACTACAGAAAGTAAACACCATTTCTCTTTTAGTAGGTTTTAAATCAGAAGTAAGTTATAGACATCAATGTCACATTGCTTCCTTTTATTCAGAATAAATAAAATGATTTTTCCAGATTTTACAGTTTGAACAGTGTCTTAAAGATCACATTATGTCGGGAGGCAGAGCCAGGCGGATCTCTGTGAGTTCGAGGCCAGCTTGGGCTACCAAGTGAGTTTCAGAAAAGGCACAAAGCTACACAGAAAAACCCTGTCTTGAAAAACCAAAAAAAAAGATCACATTATGTAAATTCTCACTGAATACACTAGTCTCCTATACCACATCCAAGTGTTTGCACCTCTTATATGACAAACAGTAATTAAACAATATCATTACACCTTCACAAATATATTAGAATTTTTTCTTCATTAAATCAGTGGCCTTATAGTTTACACTTACTTGCCCATCATTACAGTAAATGCCATGGCTGAAAAGATAGTCTTTCAATTAAATAATGAAAAATAGTACTCATGGCATACAGGGAATGCTCAACTATACTTCCTGTGAAAGTGTTAAAGTTATCCCCACTTTTATTTCTGGTCTGGTCATGTTGTATGTGTCATCGCATTCTTTGCTCATTTTAGTTCCATCAGTAGAGTGCTTGGTTGGCATGCATGGAGCCCTGAATTTGTCCCCAGCACCTCATAAACAGGTGCAATGGTACATGCCTGTAATCCCAACACCTGCATCATGGAGGCCAGATGATCAAAGTTCAAGTTCACCCTCCTAGGCCATAAAGGGATGCCTGAATCCTAGGCTAATCAAAGAGAGACTGGAGTTGGGTAGAGAATACTTCAATTAGCTTCACTAACATAAAATAGAATGCTAATGCTGCAGTTGCTAGTTTTGGACTATCTATTATCCATACGTTAAATAATCTCAGTTGTTTTTACTATTGGGTCACTTTTTATTACTCACGACCCTTAAAGTCAACTTCCAAAACTGTATATAGATAATGCAATAATTAGATTTTCTATACCCTTCTTTGGCAGTTTACAATACCTACTTAAATTTATAGTGTAGAATGCAGCCTATACTTACTTATCTATAATCTTATCATAGATTTCAGATCATTTTATTCTATGCAATTTCACAATATAGCATACAGTTGCTAGAGAACATATAATATGTTCATATGTGTTATGAACTTAGCATATTAAACCTACAAATTAATTAGGGTACAACCAAAATGTATTAATAAGTAGTTCTTGCAGACATAAATTGTTCTAATAAAACTCTATTGGCTTGATAAATAGGAAAAGCTAATGTCTTATTTCTTCTTTATTAGTAATATTGATTTGACTCTCAAGTTCTCTTACCTTTCTTCCTGCTGAAAGCACGGTTCATGATGTGAATCCTCCCAACCCAAGCTCAGTAACACTCAGTATCCTGTTAAAAAATAAATGAAACATTGTTGACCATCCTCTGTGTTCACAACAGTTTTGGTTTGCTTTTTTGAGAAAAAGTCTTGCTATGTAGCCCAATCTGGCTTCAAATTCAGGGCAGTCTTCTTGCCTCAGCCTCACAAATGCTGGGATTATGGTATACACTGCTACACTCAGTTCTTAGTGCATTTTAAATTACAGAGCCTTTAAGAAATGTTAAATACTCAACAAGCAATTGTCTACCTAGTCCCACAAGGCAATAGATAAAGATAAACATTGTGTAGTACTATGAGGGACAGAGTTAAGTGCAATATGTCAGCTCAAAGTCTTTCAAGGCACACATATTGTTTGTTATATTCATCTGTAAAGTTAAGGAAGAAGGTTACTTTTCTTCTGAACTTGTTGAAAACAAATGCAATCAATTTTGGAGTTCTCCTTAATAACAGAAATTAGATAGGAAAATATTATTGCACTTGTAAAAGTAAAATAATTTTATAAATACATTCACACGTATAATAACTTGTAAGGGACTTTTCATTCTGCAAAAGGGCTGTCCAACTGAGACACTTCATTTTATTCAGCTAATGTTTTCATGTAAAAATTACTTCTAGATACCTTCTCAGTGATACTGCACATTAACAGTTTATGAGGACGTTAAGGTTAGAATCTCTATTTGGAGGCTCAGGAAGAGTTAAGTTTAGGGATGAATGTGGAAGGAGTGTTTTCTTTAAGAGGCAGACACTCTTGAACTGATGTTACATTCGTCTTTACATTTAGTAAAATTTAGTTAATGCTACCAGAATATTCCTCCTAGGTAACTCAAAAGACATTCTGGAATTGAAACACACTGTTCTTTCATAACTCACATTGCCATTTTTACCATTACTTCAATCACATGACATTAAAATATCCATTTAATAAAACATTAGCTGAGTAAAATGAATTGTCTGAGTTGGATAGCCCCTGTTGCAGAACAAAAAGTCCCCCAGCCAAGTGACTGTATGTGTGAATGTATTTATAAAATAATTTTAGTTTTAAAAGCATATTTTTTTTCTGTCTATCTCTGTTGTTAAGGAGATAAAACTGATTGCATTTGTTTTCAACAAGTTCAGAAGAAAAGTAACCTTCTTCCTTAACTTTACAGATGAATATAACAAACAATATGCATGCGTTGGAGGACTTTGGACTGACATATTGCACTTAACTCTGTCCCTCATAGTACTACACAATGTTTATCTTTATCTATCTTGCATGACAATCCTGATCACAGGAATCAATGGGAGTTCACATGTTCAACTGAATATCCCAGTTCTGTGTGCTTCCATCTTCCAAACATCAGAGAGCAAGGGACTTGCGGTAAAGCCTTTCCACAGAGTGCAGTTGACAACAGAGAAAGACCAAGAACTAACTACAACCCTGGAAACACTTTCCCCACCACATTCCTAAAGTCAGTCTTTTTCTCATGATAAGTGTGTCAAGCCGTTCATCCTAAATATGTCAGTGAGCATAGAAGCTACTCTTCCAGGGGTACTCTCAATACTCAGACAAGCCCTTAAAACATTGGACTGTACAACATCTCTCATTAATCTCATCTTCTAAATAATTTCTCTACTTACTTAAAAGATGAATTTGTAGTCCAGGGAGATGCAACCCAGTCATATCTGAACAATCTCCCCTGAAACCAAGATCAATAACTGTTCATTTCAAAGTACTTGAGAAGAAAGTCTAGAGGTCCATGCAGAAACTCCTCTGACAGAAAATCTGAAGACCACCCTTGAAGTTCAGAGAGAACAGGACCATCACATAGAAGCCAACGGCAATGAGCAATGAGAGAAACCAATTTCAAGAGAATTATACTCATGAAAATTGTCTCACTTGATCAGTGCAGAAAGAATAAAGCCAGAATTAAAACTAACAAACTTTAAAAGACACCTCCCCCTCAGAATAAAAACATTCCCAAGAACATTCTCAATTGAGTATACATCTCAAATGTATACTCAAGAGTATGTTAACAATTAGAGAATTAGTCACCACCCAGGAAAGTAAAATCCATATAAACTTTCCAAAATCAGGAGCACAAAAAAGCCAAAAAATGAAATCCAAAATAAAGAGAAAAATCAAGGAAAGCTGACACCAGAGAGAAAGGATGATGGATATGGGAGAACTGCTTTGACCTGCTCTCATGTGAAGAAGCCCAGGCTAAAATCAAGGCTCTATGGACATAGAGACAGATATATTTTCCCAAAACTTCTAGTAAGAATTAGTGGCAAGTGAGAAAGTGTGGTGGAAAGAAGAGGGGGACTGAAGACACAGGCATAGAGGCCAGACTGAAACAGAAGGAAAGGCTAGAAGGAGAGGAAGAAAAAAGGGAAGGAGGAAGTTGGGAGGGAGAGAAGACAGATTCTGGACTGTGGGAAAACTTTAAGTGGTGGAATACTTCCTACAGTCACAGAGGTGAAGAGGAAAGGGAGTACTGAAGCGATAAAAAGTGAGACTTTCCAAACTTGGTGGAACTATAGACCCACAGATCCAAGAAGCTCAACAAACCCCAAACATATAAAACAATACAAAACCTGCACCATGATGCATCGTCATTCAGTTGCTTAAAGCCTACCAATGGAAAAAAATAAATCTTTAAAGCATCCAGTGAGAAGGAAGAGGTAAGTAAGGGAGACACAGTAGAAGACAGAGCGAAGGACTGGAGAGGACAGCAGGTCAGAGGAGATAAACACAGACATTAGATCAAACTAGACCATTTTTATCTTACATTTTTTTTTTTTTACAATCTATTAACAACAGATGAAATACAGAGGCTGCATTATATTAATTTATTTTAGTTTATGAGTAAAATATTTAAAGATATATAGAGTCAACCAACATTGTTTAAATAAACAACATATTGGGCAGAAACTAAACCACTGGTATTTATAGCTGGTTTAAAGGTTTTAAAATGGGCAGGCAGCCTTTTAAGGAAAAGCAGTTTTCTGCTTATCAAACTGATATTGAAGTTTTTGTTTTTAAAAATCAAACCATATTGTTATGATTATGGAAACTAGACGTAGATTTAATATTAGAACTTGTAAAATGGTTCTGGATTTCATTTTTACCCTTGTGATTCCATTTGGAATCAATGTTCCAGGAATGGTTTTGAAATATTAAAAACTGATTAAAACACACATGAGGTTAATAGATTAAAGTCACTTTAAGATCTTGTTGTTCACAAAGAAGATGCCATTATAATTAAATGTTGTTTAATTCAATATTCAATTATAGATATCAAGGTAAACTTGGAGAAATACAAAACAAAAGCTTCCTTTTTGAATAATAAAGATACATTTCAATTGTACTCTTGAGTCTTTTACATATTTGTGAAAATGCAAGTCTGTGAAGCAGTTGTTAGAAGATGCCAGGTAATCTAAGACCCTGAATTAATTCCACACTCCAAACTGATACAAAACAGGTACTAGAACTACTGGAACCCGCTAGTGTGCAAAGGGTAGTAGCATCCTGTTAGCATAACACAGCCTGTTTGGGATGCTTGTATGGTGATATTTTATTTGTATTAAAATATTATTTGTATGTTAATAAATAAAGTTGCCCGGGGGTCAGAGCTATTAGCAAGCCATAGGAAAGTAGGGCAGTGGTAGCGTACGCTTGTAATTCCAGCACTTGGTAGGCAGAACTGGGTAAGTCTCTGTGTGTTCAGGGATACAGCCATTATTGGATACACATGCCTTTAATCTTAATACCAATCATGGAAAACCTGGAGGCCTATACAGACAGGCCGTGAGGAGGCGGTCATGTGGTTGGGTTTACAACCAATGAGAAGGCAGGACAGGAACTCTATATAAAGACTTTAACACAGGGGTAGCTCTGGTTCAGAGAGGTAGGACCACCGCAGGAGGAAGGGTAAGGTTTTAGCTCTTAGCTCTGACCTCTTGGCTTTCTTCTTTGCATTGGTTCTGTGTTTATTATTTAATAAGAAGGTTGGATACATCTACATTTGGCGCCCAACGTGACAAGAATTCATTAAAAACCGCTTGGCTTGCCTTGGCGGCAGGTCCGGTTTCCAGCCTGGGCGGCCCGGCTGCCTAGCTTGGGCCCAGGCCTGACTGACCCGCAGCTGGAGCTACTTGCAACTGCTACAAACAACTCAGACCTGCCCTGCTGAACAGGGCCCCTGCCTGTAAAGCCAAGGCTTAACTCGGCTCAAGCGGCTACACTTTCTCTCTCTCTCTCTCTCTCTCTCTCTCTCTCTCTCTCTCTCTCTCTCGCTCGCTGGATTCACACCTCGAACACCAGGTGGCTGTGAAATTCCCTGGGATTCTACTGTTCTACCCAGACTTGGTAAATCAATTAACATATCTATTTAAAAGAGAATTTTTTTCTACATTAAAAAAAAAAATGGCCGGGCGGTGGTGGCGCACGCCTTTAATCCCAGCACTCGGGAGCAGAGGCAGGCGGATCTCTGTGAGTTCGAGGCCAGCCTGGTCTACAGCGCGAGATCCAGGAAAGGCGCAAAGCTACACAGAGAAACCCTGTCTCGAAAAAACCAAAAAAAAAAAAAAAAAAAGGGCTTTATGTGTACATTGGAAGAAAATTGGGCTTTGTTTGAAATTTTAGGCACTCTGACAATGGAACAACTATATGAAAAGATTAATATTGATCGAATTATTCAGTTTATTACTTTTCTTATCCTCATTTTACTATTTAAAAAGATCGTCAACTTAAGTGCCAGGATAACAGTCTTAGAAAAACTTGCTAAACCGGTAAAAATGAATTATAGAGAAATTCAAATTCAGACAGAAGAAATAAATAGTGAAGTTGTTTCAAAATTGGATCATAAGGTTACAGAAAGAAAGCCAGTTTTCACACAATCACCCTTAATTTATCCAGTAGCCGTACAGCAGCTACCTGATGAAGAGAATGAACAAAATACTTGGGTTCCAGTTGAAATGTTAGACTTACGAAGATTTAAGGAGGCAATAGCATCTTATGGCATGCACTCCCCATATGTAAAGCAAATGTTAAACACCTGGTCAACTTGTAATAGGATTATACCAAAGGACTGGCGGGAATTGGCACAGGCTGTTCTTGAACCCGGACAAAATCTCCAGTGGAAAATGTGGTTCAGTAATGAGGCTAAAAATATAGAAAGACAATGGAGGGATAGCGGAATACAAGTCTGCCAGGATCAGCTTATTGGCGAAGGCCAATATGCTTCAGTACAAACACAATGTTCATATGATGTCCAAATCCTAGTTCTATGTAAAACGGCAGCTTTGAATGCATGGGACAGAGTTGAAGAACCAGGAAAAAAAAACTGAGTCATTTACAAAGGGTATACAGGGCCCCAAAGAATCTTTCACAGATTTCTTACAAAGATTGACTTCAGCAGTACAAAAAATGGTCCCGAATTCAGAGGCTAGTCAGATAATAATTGAATCTTTAGCCTTTGAGAATGCAAATGCAGCGTGCAAAAGAATAATCAGGCCGTTAAAGGCAAGATCTGCACCTTTGGAAGATTGGATTAGAGATACAGTTAATGTAGAGGCTTATGACCATGATGATATGTGGGTAGGAAAAGCAATTTCAAAAGGTTTGAGCAATGTTAGATGTTTTGGATGTGGAAAGCAAGGACATTTGAAAAGGGATTGTAAACAGGTCATTCCTAGAAATAATGTTTCTTCAAGGAACACTGGCAACAGAATGCCCCTTCCTTCTGGAGTATGCAGAAGGTGTGGTAAGGGAAAACACTGGACCAACGAATGTAGATCAACAAGGGACAGACAGGGTAACCCTCTGCCTCGAGCTTCGGGAAACTCCCAGAGGGGCCTCAGGCAGGCCCCCACAGTAAATCCAGTTCAAACCTTTCCTGCAGTTGTAGAGGAAACCCCTACTCAAAGCAACTAAATAACCAAATGTCTATTGGAATAAATCATGTTAGTCGAGATGATGAAACAGAGAAAATAGGAAATACAGGAAAAAAACATAAAGAAAATTTTTTGGCAAACTTCTATTAATGAACAAAGACCAAAACTAACAATAAAAATAAATGGTGTTTTGTTGTCTGGTCTGGTAGACACAGGTGCTGACATTACCATAATTGCACCAGAATTTTGGCATCCAACTTGGCCTCTTCAGGAGGTAAACATTCAACTCTTAGGAATTGGGACATTATCTAGAGTGAAACAAAGTGTAAGATGGCTTGAATGTATAGGTCCAGAAGGACAGAAAGGAAAATTAAAACCATATATGGCTAACATAGCTATGAACCTGTGGGGTCGAGACTTGTTACAACAATGGAATACTCAGATTAATATCCCTCCAATCTCAGAAACAAATCATAAATTAGTACATGTTTCTGAGAGAAATATTAAAAGATATTATTCTAATGAGTGCTCACCAGCCATCCATGTCATACAAGAACAGGGCACAACAACTGATAATCTTCCAAAAACATTAACAGCTCTACCTTTAAAATGGTCAACAGACAAGCCTGTATGGGTTCAGCAATGGCCTTTAACAACAGAGAAACTCCAGGCTTTACAAGAGCTGGTGGAAGAACAGTTAAATGCTCATCATATTGAAGAATCAACCAGCCCTTGGAATTCTCCTGTATTTGTTATAAAAAAAAAAAATCTGGTAAATGGAGAATGGTAACAGACCTTAGAGCAATTAACAAAGTAATTCAGCCAATGGGCTCTTTACAATCTGGAATTCCTTTACCTACTCTGTTACCAAAAGGCTGGCCTCTCATAGTTATTGATTTAAAAGACTGTTTCTTTTCAATACCCTCACAAGAAAAAGACAGAGAAAGATTTGCTTTCACAGTGCCTACTTATAATAATTCTCAACCGGTTAAAAGATTTCAATGGAGGGTTCTCCCACAGGGAATGTTGAATAGCCCAACTTTGTGCCAATATTTTGTAAAACAGCCATTAGAAGTGGTACGTAAAAAATTTCCTAAATCTATAATTTATCATTATATGGATGACATTTTATTAGCTGATTCAAATGCAGATACTTTAGAAAGAATGTTTGAAAAAGTAAAGAAAATTTTGCCTTGCTGGGGATTACAAATTGCTTTAGAAAAGGTACAAAGAGGAGATTCTATTAATTATTTAGGATATAAAATAGAACTTCAAAAAATTAGACCTCAAAAAGTGCAAATTAGGAGAGATCGACTACAGACTCTTAATGACTTTCAAAGATTATTTGGAGACATTTCTCATCTAAGAACTATTGTTGGGGTAAAAAATGATGAACTGAATAATTTGTTTAAAACCTTAGAAGGTGATAAGGACTTAAATAGTCCAAGAGAATTATCACCTGAAGCTGAGAAAGAATTGGCCTTGGTAGAAAAGAAAGTACATGAAGGGCACGTAGATCGTATTGATCCAAAGCTGGATTGCATTTTGGTTATTTTACCTTCTAGGCATTCCCCAACAGGAATATTAATGCAAAGGGAAGATATTATATTGGAATGGATATTTTTACCAAATAAACCAAATAAAAAATTAAAAACTTATGTGGAAAAAATCTCTGACTTGATTTGGAAAGGAAAATTGAGACTTCGTCAATTAGCAGGAATAGACCCAGCAGAAATTGTCATACCTTTAACTAAGGAGGACATTGAAAAATTATGGATAGAAAATGAAGCTTGGCAAAAAGCTTGTAGTAATTTTTTGGGAGAAATTAACAGCAAATATCCCAAAAGCAATAGAATTGATCTTATAAAAAGAGCTGATTGGATCTTGCCTCGAATTGTGAGGAAAAAACCCATATCTGGAGTTCGTACATTTTATACAGATGCCAACAAACAAGGAAAGGCAGGTTACAAATCAGAAAATTTAAGTAAAGTGGTTCAAAGTCCTTATAATTCAGTTCAAAAATCAGAATTGTATGCTATTCTGTTGGTATTAATGGATTTTTCAGAACCTCTCAATATAGTAACTGACTCTCAGTATGCTGAAAGAGTAGTATTACATGTTGAGACTGCAGAATTTATCCATGATGCTTCAGAATTAACTTCATTATTTATTCAATTACAAGATACAATCAGAAAAAGGAGTCATCCTTTATATATAACTCACATCCGATCCCATACTGGTCTGCCAGGCCCTCTAGCACAAGGCAATGATGAGATTGATAAATTATTGATAGGAAATGTGCTGGAGGCCTCAGAATTTCATAAAAAACATCATGTAAATAGTAAAGGTTTAAAAAAGGATTTTTCCATAACCTGGCAACAAGCCAAAGAAATAGTAAAGAAATGTCCCACTTGTTCCTTCTACAATCAAACACCATTACCAGCAGGATGTAACCCAAAGGGTACTCAGAGGAATGAAATCTGGCAGATGGACGTGTTTCACTTTGCAGAATTTGGAAAACTGAAATATGTACACCACACTATAGATACTTATTCAGGATTTCAATGGGCAACTGCTTTGAGTTCTGAAAAAGCTGATTCTGTAATCACTCATTTGCTAGAAGTAATGGCCATTATGGGTATACCTGCACAAATCAAAACTGATAATGCTCCATCATATGTCTCTGTTAAAATGAAACAGTTTTTTGCTTATTATAATATAAACCATGTTACAAGTATACCACATAATCCTACAGGTCAAGCAGTTACAGAAAGATCAAACAGAACTCTAAAGGATATGCTAAATAAACAAAAAGGAGTAACAAAAACCCCCAGAAATAGACTACATAATGCTCTATTAACTTTGAATTTTCTCAATGCCAATGAGAAAGGAACAACAGCTGCAGAGAGACATTGGATAATAGAAAAAAACTACAGAATTAAATCAACCTATATACTTTAAGGATGTGCTGACCTCAGAATGGAAACCAGGGTATGTGTTACGTTGGGGACGAGGTTTTGCTTTTATTTCTACAGGAGAAGATAAGCTGTGGGTACCATCAAAATTGATAAAGGTTCGATTTGAACAAGAGAGACCTCTTAATTAGAGGAGGTGATAGTTCATCAACTATCGTAAACATTCAATTTAAACTAACTTACACCAGTAACACATGCCTTTTCATTTAATCAGATAACTTGTCAAAAAGGAACATCCCCAAAAAACCTTGGGGAAAGGTTTTTGTTTTTGTCTTTTAGGAGAATGAAGGTTAAGGAATTTGAAGAACACTGGACAAATGAGACAACTGAAGAAAAGGAACAAATCATCTATCCTAAGAAACAGAGTGAAATGGCGTATGGGTATGTTATCTAAAAAAATTTTATGTCTTCCTAAATGTTTGTTTCTGCTTTTCTTTAAAGATTTAACACTATTTAACTTCTAATAGTCCCAGTTCAATTAAAATTTAAAGCTGACTTTGGAGTTGGAGAATGGCTCTCTCCTTCTTTAAACTCAAGCATGTTGTTAAAAGGAAAATGCAAACTCCCTGTATCATGCCAGAGGAAAAGAGCCATCTTCTGCTATGGGACAGGAGAAAAGCCAAATTAATTAAGGGACTATTCTATTACGAATCTCAACTCTTTGATTCTATTCTGATTCTTTAAACTTTTCTTAAAGTATGAATTTTATATCAAAATTTACAAGATCAATATATATAGATATATATACATTTTAAACTTTGTTAAGATATAAATGGTCATATAGAGTACTAACTAATTCTAAAAAGTCGCATATATAGTCTTTGTGTTCGAGTCTCTTATCAGTTTTTTGCAGGAAATCACGGTTAGGCCTAACATCAACTGAAGTCTCCAGGAAGAAGATGGGGGCCCACAACAACAACAATTCCACGTGGACAATAATAACATCACTAAGCTGACAAACATCATCTACAGATCAGCTTTGAACTACAAAGTGCTCAGAGCAATTTTGAGAAGAGCTAGCTGAGATGATCCAGTCTCAAAGACTACTTGAATAAGGATTTGAGATAAACCCTGAATTTTGGCATTATACACAGACTGGATAACGAAGGACATATTTACCTTTCCTAGAATTTGACAATTAACCTAAAATTTTTCTTTCAGGATAAAGATACCTTCGCCCATACCCAGCAGGAAGCAATTTCAAGAATACGACACCCACATTCCCAAAGAGGTGGTGTGGGGCGGTTGGTTTTTTTGGTCTTTTAATGGGTTTTGGGTCTGGGATAATTTTCATTGATTAGGGGGGTTGGTTACAAGTTGTTGTCAAGGGTTAGGAAAAAGGCTAAGCAAAGGAGATTAGATTTAAGGTTCTTATTAAAAAAAAAAAGAAAGAAAAAAGAAAAATGTAAATACATTGGATTGGATTGTTTTATATTGTATACAAATTATATATATTGAAATTGATATTGTTAGAAAATGTTATATATATTTTTCTAATTGTACCGTTCATCTAACAATGTAATGCAATTTTCTGATCCTTGAATGTTATTACCAACTATTAGGATATAAAGAAATGAAAGTTAGTAGTTAGATATTATAATAGAACTTGTAGTTATATTAGGTATGTTTTCAAGATTGAGTAGATATATTTTAGATAGACAGGTTATCTTCAAACCCTTCAGAGATCTACAGAATATGGCATTTAAAATGTTTTAATAACTTAGAAAATTTTTCTTTTTTGTTATGACTATGAGACATGTCGGCTCCTGGCAGTACCAATCCACTTCAGAGAAAATATGGGCATTGACGAAACTGTATATGGAGTTAGCTTTCATTGTGGCAAAAGTTAGCCACTGGACAACAAAGTATCCTCGAATCAACAGGACAAAATGAATAGACAGGACATGAAACAAAGGACTACTGATTCTTGCCAAAACAAGTGTGGTTATGGCTTTATCAAAAGGCATCTTCAGAGGCCAGGACAATATGGCACCATCCCTGAAGTGGCCTTCGCAATTCGAAAAAGGTACAGTGCCCTTTTCTTCGAAGGCAGCTGAACAGGCAGTGGGCCGATGGCCTCTGATGTGCAATGGAACAGCAGCTGAAACAGTTATTCTTGAAGAGTAACTAAGCTCACGCCTCTCAATAGTAGACTGGCATTTGATAGAGGGATATGGAGAAGAATGGGATGCTGAGATGAAGCCATATATACACAGCCAAGAAGAATGGACAGCTGAATTAAAAAACCATCAACAATTTCCAGAATTTAAAATCCTGAATCATGACATGACACTAGTGGAATTCAGGTGTTTCTGGTACATGGACTACTCTCACTCAATGTGAGGTTGAACTGTTGACCTTGTGTACATCCTACTTCACAAATGAGTCTGTCAGATATGCTAAGCCTATAGGCTGAAGATGATGCCCCAGCACTTCGGAGAAACCTCAGGTGACTGTCCAGACAGCTGTCTGTTTCTGTCAACTCATAAATTTTTTGGAAGTTGCTTATGTGCACTTCCTGTTTTTATTTTTGTTAGCTAATATTATTTCCTTCTTGGGTCTCTGAGGGAGTTGAAGATTAGTTAGTTATAGTTGAAGGTTACTTAGTTATAGTTGAAGATTAATTAGGATACATTTTGGACTTACCAAAATAGGATAGATAATGAAATTATTTTCTCTGAATTTGTCAAATACAAATGGACTAGACATTGTTTAGGTATTTATTACTTGTATATACTGTATATAGTTATTGTCCTTTTGTATATAGTTTTTCTTATATTAGTTATAAGCTTTTTCTTTTTTTCCTTTTTATTAAAATAGAAAAGGGGAAATATGGTGATATTTTATTTGTATTAAAATATTATTTGTATGTTAATAAATAAAGTTGCCCGGGGGTCAGAGCTATTAGCAAGCCATAGGAAAGCAGGGCAGTGGTAGCGTACGCTTGTAATTCCAGCACTTGGTAGGCAGAGCTGGGTAAGTCTCTGTGTGTTCAGGGATACAGCCATTATTGGATACACATGCCTTTAATCTTAATACCAATCATGGAAAACCTGGAGGCCTATACAGACAGGCCGTGAGGAGGCGGTCATGTGGTTGGGTTTACAACCAATGAGAAGGCAGGACAGGAACTCTATATAAAGACTTTAACACAGGGGTAGCTCTGGTTCAGAGAGGTAGGACCACCGCAGGAGGAAGGGTAAGGTTTTAGCTCTTAGCTCTGACCTCTTGGCTTTCTTCTTTGCATTGGTTCTGTGTTTATTATTTAATAAGAAGGTTGGATACATCTACATGCTTGTCTTGATGCAATTAGTGTCTGTTGTAAAGGTTCTGTGCTGAAATCCCCCAATAGTGAGACATCTTAGAATATTCTTCATATTTTATGCCTGTATGTTGCAAGCAGCTTTGCACTTATAGATAGATCAAATCTAAGTGACAACAAGAAACAAAACAAAACAAAAAACCAAACTCAGTGCACAAACGGAAACCTCATGCTACGTGACAAGCCAGGTAGTACAGAAGTGTCCTCTAAACTCCGTAATTGGAAATACATGTATGCTTATCATCTGCTTCCTCTAGCACAGTGGTGACCTGGACTTGATTACATTCATAAAAATATTTGCTATTTCCATAGATATGTTTTGGGACATTAGATAGGATTCATTACAAGTCTATCAAGATGAAAAACAAGTATGACAGGGTCCCTGCTTCCAAATTCTTAACCATATTTGGAGGTAGGAGAGAGTGGGCATGGGACTCTCTGAAGAGGCAGAAACCCAATGAAGGATGAGCATGCAAAGATGGAGCATGAGGTGACTGTTTAGTTCTGGGGAAAGCCTCAGAAAGGATGTGAGTAGATAACTTCCCAGACCGTCAAAGGCTGAAGTGTGAAAGGAATGCCTGACTCTGTAGAGGGGTAAAATGTGGGTGGCACTTGGTGATTGTGTGCATGGAGCTCCTAGCCTATTGCGAGCCTTTAGAGAACCTCCTGCCCCTCGCCAGGCCTCTGTTTTAGCATGGTCTGCATCAGTTGGTGGAGCACAGAATGGACTAAGAGGTGCATCTGTGTTCTTGGTTTAATTAATCAAAAAGAAAAGTGATATGTACCCTATCCTTCCTGTCATTTAAATTCATGAGTTTAAATGGCCTTATTTCTTTTCTTTTTTTATTTATTTTTTATTATTAAAAGAGTTTCTATTCATTTATATATATCAACCAAAGATTCCCTTCTCCTCCCTCCTCCAGCCCCCCCCCCCACCCATACCCCATTCCCACCTCCTCCAAGACAAAGTCTCCCATGGGGTGTCAGTAGAGCCTGGTACATTCAGTTGAGGTAGGTCCAGGCCCCTCCTCCCTGCACCAAGGTTGCACAAAGTGTCCCACCACAGGCACTAGGCTCCAAAAAGTCGAATCATGCACCAGGTATGGGTTCCGATCCCACTGCCTGGGACCCCGCTAAACAGTTCAAGCTAAACATCTCCCTCACCTATCCAGAGGGTCTAGTCCAGTACCATGGGGGCTCCTCAGCTATTGGTCTACAGTTTATGTGTCTCCACTAGTTTGGCTGGCCCTCTCTGTACATTTTCCCATCATGATCTCGATGTCCCTTGCTACAGAATCCCTCCTCTCTCTCATTGATTGGACTCCTGGAGCTCAGCCGGGCACCCAGCCAACAGTTACTGGATGAGGGCTCTATGATACAGTTAGGGTATTCAGCCATCTGATCACTAGAGTAGGCCAGTTCAGGCACCCTCTCGACTATTGCCAGTAGTCTATGTTGGGGTCATCTTTGTGGATTTCTGGGAACTTCCCTAGCACCCTGTTTCTCCCTATTCCCACGATGTCTTCATTTATCATGACATCTCTTTCCTTGCTTTCCCACTCTGTCCCTGTCCCAGTGTGAACCTCCCGTTCCCATACGTTCTCATCCCCCATCCTGGGGTGAGAACAGTTTCTTTTCTGATTTTGGTAAGGCAAATCAAAAGTCATTTCTACAGCTGTGACTCTCGCATTGTACAATGAGATCTTGAGCCAATGCTGGCATATCACAAAAAGCTATGTAGTTATCCAGTGACTAGAGCACTGTGCTTGTTCTCTGGTATCAGCCTGGAGGGGCTCCACCACTCAAGTCTCCAGATGAAGACATTTATGGGCTCCCACGTCCTTAGGACCAGAAGTAACACACAATTGTTAGAGCAGTCTCTTTCCTGCCAATGTAAACTTGATCCTCACGTGTGTACTTCAGTGTCTGTAGTATCCTGAGCTAAGGTTCTCAGGCTCTGGCTATGTTTCAGTAGTTACACATTGAGGTTTTCATTATGATTCTTTCCAATGTCAATTAAACTATTTTCTTCCTAGGTTTTCATTATGAAGTTGTGTCCTTAATGAAAGTCAGTTGTGTAATTAAAATGAGATAATTACACAGAAAATAATATCACTAAGAAAAATATTCTCAAAGACTAATAGAATATTTAATAGGAAACACAATTGTCTGTGCTGAAATAAATATTTATCGCACACTTGACTTGTGCAGATTGGGGAAGACCGCACACGGGATGTTTCCTTCTGAAGCACAAACTTTGTTCTTTGCAGAAATCCCAAGCAATACTAAATCTACTTAAAAAAAAATCACAGCTATTTTACTGCAACAGTGTGCACACTCCTGTGCTCCCTTATCCTTATCTCAGCTACACACAACATACTGTAACTTATTAAACCCGCAGCCTTGGTCATTTCACCAAATGCTTCCGTATCTGTATCCTAATAACTGAGAACTGTGGGACTCAACTACAGAGGTAAAGCTATCTTTGGCAAAACCTCCTGAACTCTTCTGAAAGACTAGATTTAACAGTATGGTTGCACAGTTAATGCTGTTAGAGTTTAAAACTAAAGACTATAGATTTCTAAGACTAAACTATGCATTCTATTTAATCTCTACCCATAAAACAATAGTATAAACTCTGTATTCAGTTTCAAATTTTCCATGTGTCACTGGGGTGTTGCACTTGAAAGGAAGCTGATATTTGAATCTTTTTCCTTGGTAAAAGTGTTGATACACTGGCACTTGGACAACAGACAGTTTTTAAATTACACTAAACATTTAACTAAATGTTAAAACTCAGTAATGATAAATATGTCTGAACTTACTTCTTTAATCATTTTATAGATACTTTAATGATTTTTGTTTAAGATAAACATAGAAGAGATTACTTTTTAAATTTAAATATTATAATCATTCTTCAATTTCTTTCTTAATTTAATAGAACCATTTTATCATAATCAGCTCATAAGAACATTACACAGCAGAATGACTGTTATAACTATATAGCAGTTCACTGAGATGTAAAGAACTTGGGTCTGGGCAAAGGTTTGAGATTACTTTTTGCCAGCTTTCAAAAGAGCCCCACAAAACATAACTTGTCCAGCTTAAGTGGGTGTCCAGAATAATGAAGCTATTTTCCTGAGATGAAACCAAGGTATAGGGGAAAGGAAGTCTTCAGATGTTAATGCTTTCCTCGCTTTTGGAAACAAGGACTGATGCATTGCTCAGGTCTGCACACAGGACTACTTGGACATAACAAAGAACACCTTCTGCTTTTGCCACTGCTACCATGACCATTTTCCTTTTAACTTTAATGTGGTCATAGTAAGCTCAAATTTGTTAGTTTTCTATATTGCTTACCTACTAATGCTTCAATTATAACTGATAAAACATTTCTCTTTGTCACCTGTTTGGAAGTAATGTACTTGATCCAGAGTCTGTGATTCTGGAAACAAACAAAACTTCAAGAAACTTCCTCTTCTCTTCTAAGTCCAAACACAGCAAAGACCTTTTCTCAGGTGGCTTAGGTGAGATTCAGGGTTCTCTCTGTAGTAAGCATAAGCAATTGTGACCCTCCAAAACCCCATTCTTCACTCTAGAAATGGTTAGCTGAACCACTTGTGCACAGGACCGAAAAACATGTGCTACCTTTTCTTAATCAAATTTCATACATGTCTCTTTGGCCCAGGATTCCAAGATGTGAGACTCACACACAATCCCATCATTCACAACCCTTCTTTCCTGACCTGCTGACTGCTGACCTGAAGGTGAAACATTTTCACAAATACTGTTCCAAATCACAGCCTTCTTCACCTCAGCCTTACATCCAGGTTTCCCTCCCTTACACTTGCTCACATTGTGACTAACGTGTTCTCCCTATCACATTTGACCCTCTCTCCTTAGAGAAATAATTCTCTCAAATAGCCTCTTCTTACCTAAGGCTAGATTTATTTGTTATATGACAAATCATTTGAACATATTTAGAAAACTTTCTGGCAACTAACCTCAAGCTACTTTGCTGAACTAATTTGAAAATCTTCCTTTCAGGGCACACTCAAATGAAGCAGCCATTTCATCCCTGCACTAATGAAGGCTTTCATATCTCTATCTACAACCAGCCACCAAATGAATTAGAAAACGATGCCCTGGAAAAACACATGAATCTGAATGCTAACAGATAGCACTTTTTTCATCCTTAGCATGTACGAAATAGCTATAAAAAACATCAGCTGAATTATAAACCAAATAAAAGTTTCTTAAAACAGTACACATTCTATTGATGATATAAAAACAAACATGTACCTCCAAAATTTGCTGAAAAAAAATTAACAGTTTAAAAGCATGCTGTTTTGAAAATATAATCAGGAAAAAGAAATCAACTTTTAATTTATTTACAGTAGTTAGGACAAGTGAAAAATATGAGTCTGAGAGTCCCCTACACTGGAACTGACCTCCTATATATCAAGTAAAGTTTCTAAATTGATTTAAAATATGTAGTTAATGGTTATAATGAGATCCTTCCTTTAGAGTATCCTTGATAGAGTCTATGACAAATTATACAGGGATCACTTCACCCCTTGATAAAGGACGGGTCAGTTTGATCAGCATAATCATTTATTTATTGATACCTTTTAAAATATTTCTTTTGGAGTTGGGAATGTAAGTAAGAGGTTAGAATAGTTACCTACAATGTGCAAGAACCAGGGTTTGGTTGATAATAACACATACAGATAAATGCATAGGCAAATCTACAGATAAATACATATGCAAATACATATACACACATGCATACATGTATATGTTTCTCTAGTAGCTAGTATATGTCAAAATACCTAAAGGAATAGAAAAATATATTTGTAAATATGAAAAGAACATGGTACTAACAAGTGAACCAGGTAAAACAATAAAAAGTATCTGTTAATAGTTAATAAAGTACTAGTGGATAGTAACCTGGCCCTGGAAAACCTCAGGAAGTATTTAAAAATACGTGTTCTTTAAAACTGGAAAGGTAAACTAGACAAACATACAAAGAATCCCCTAAAAATGAAATAAGAAAAACAGTAACAACACAGAAAATGGACAAAAGAGAAAAATCGTCAACTTATACACACGTAAGTAAACTGAGTATCCAAGAGGCAAACAAGCAGATGCTTATGTTTCTGGTAATTAGAAAGCGCAGATTTCAAACTACATTAACTCTCACAAACTTAATAGGGAATGTATTCTACACTAGTGAGGAAACAAGATTCTGACAAGCGGCTTCACTTCAAGCAAATCAACAGTTACCTGCCAGATAGTGTGTTTATTGCCAAGGATTCCCTCAGCCTATTTAAATGAGAAGGTGGGCTTCTAGTTACACATTCAAGAATAACGTCCTTCAGTTAGTTCTAAAGCACAGCCAGAGTGAAGCAGAACTGGAACAGAGTTGTTTTCAGCCACGGTTGACAACCTCTAACTAGTGTGGCTTATTTGAAGAACACTCTATGGTACTTAAATAAATTTAGTGTTCATATACATATAAATCAAAATCTCCATTATTGGGTATGTATTCCAACAGAGTTTACACAGCCCCCCAAAAGGCATGTGTAACTTCACCACGGTGTCCAGTGTGTTACTGAAGAGTTGCTACCCAGAAGTCCATCTCTAGCAGAGAGAATAAGAAAAATGTTTTAGATGTACATCATGTAGTACTATGCAGAACAATCAGCTTAAAGTAACAATTGAGAGCATAAAAAACATCAACAAACCATAGGAAAAAATGTTGACTTCAACAATTAAGGTGAACCAAATAATTAATTGTAAAATTAAATGTATATGCCATTTTTAATTCCAAACAAGTACATTGAATAACCATGGTAAACATGGGGAAATGTAATGAAACATTAAAATTCTGGAAAAAGATGATGACCTTGAACAGAACTAGTCAATAACCACTGTTTCCAATGAGCTAAGAAATATACATTTTTTTTCAATACTTTGTGGGTAAAGTCAATAAATACACCTTAATAGAAAGCTGGCAATTGTCTGCTATTCTAACTGATTTGCTCACCAGGGTATCCAAAGTCATGTGATACATTTGAGTTGGTATCAGAGTCCAGTCTTTGAAGACAGGAAAAGGCATGGGCTCCTTTGATGCTAGGGAACCAAAGACATCTAGATTGAGATGGTACTATTCAGCATTCCTTTTATTCAGATTCTTTGATACCCCACAGGAGCTTTTCAAACACTTTCTGCTCTTAATTTAGATCTTAAAAGAATATGTTGCTCCTTCCTTTGAATAAGATAATTTATGTCAGCCTTTTCTTCTTACCTGGTTCTTCAGTTTGTTCTAGAACTGGGCAATGGTGACTGGAAGCTGGAGACTAAAGTCTCAGCACTCAGTCAGAACCCAGTCCATGGTTTTCTTTACTCATTTCTAGAGGGAACAGAAACTGCTCTTTAGCTCATGTATCTTTGCTTTTTGTTCCTGTAAAAAATCAGTTCTTCAGACTCTCGAGAATGGGTGCCATTGCCATCCGCCATCGCTTAAAGCATATAAGTTACAGATTTCTTTTTCAACTTGTGCCACAAATTTCTTGACATGTTGGTTGCTTTCTCACTGTATTATATCCTCAGGCCCTCTGAAGTTCTATTTATGTCTATTTCAAAGGGAGAGATGATTGGTCTAAACTGATGGATAAATGTTGAAGAAAAGAGGGAGAGAACTGAAGAATAACAGCCACTTATTTTAAAATGAACAATGTTACAAATAAAGAATGCATGCTTGGGAAAGGCAAAATTTGAAAGGAGGAATTTAAGACTTTTCACTGGAGGGCAAGAGACATGACTATGTGGTTAAGAGTGCTTGCTAGCCAGGTGGTGGTGACACACACTCAGCACTCAGGAGGCACAGGCAGAGTGTGAGTTCAAGGCCAGCCTGGTCTACAGAGTGAGTTCCAGTACAGCCAGCGCAACACAGAGAAACCTTCTCTCAAAAAAAAGAAAAAGTAGAGATTGCTACACAACCACGAGGACCAGAGTTCAGATCCCAGTAACTACCTATAGTTAAGGCAGCCTGCCTGCAACTGCCTATAACTACAGCTCTGAGGGTTTGGAACCATTCAGGCTTACTCTTTTGCACACACCCATAAATAAATTCACACACACACACACACACACACACACACACACACACACACACACACACACACACAGTTGAGACAGAGAGAGAGGTGGGAGAGGGACTTTTAAAAAGGCTTCTTTTTAGGAAATGGTTGTTCCGAGATACCAATTGGACAGACAGCTCAAGGTTTGTGGGATATTAGGTAAGGTAGGGACGTATACATGATGACAAAGTATCCAGCTTACAGATGATGGCTCAGTTAAGAATGTGCTGGTGAGTCTTAAACATCAACTTGACACAATCTAAGGTCCAGTAGTTAAACAAATTTAGGATTCACAGGCATATAAATAAAAAAAATCTCCATTATTGGGTATGAATCCTAACAAATTCTGTAATGAGTTTTTCTCTGTCCCACCAGACAGGTCCTAAATAATGACACAGAGACTTCTTAATTATGGAAGCTTGGCCTTAGCTTAAGCTTATTTCTAATTGGCTCTTAAAACTTAAATTAACCATTTATGTTAATCTGCATACTACCATGTGGCTCATGGCTTTTATTTCTCCTCCTGCATGTCCTGCTTCCTCTGCATCTGACTGGCGACCCTGCTTTTCTTCCTCTCTAAATCCTTTCTGTACTCAGAAGTCCTACCTAACCTCTTCCTGCCTTGCTACTGGCCATTTAGCTCTTTATTAAGCCAATCACAGATGTGAAGATGTATCACATCTTCACACAGTATAATGGATATTCCACAACAAAATTCCATATAGGTCCACATTTGAAAGAGAGGAGATTCACCTGCTGTCATGTCTGTGGGTGGTGACATCCTATAGACATGGGGCTCTGAGTAGTATAAGAAAGAAAGAAGCTACCTGAGGTGCAAGAACAGATACATTCAATTTTCTCTGCTCTTGACTGTGGATTTCATGTGACCACCTGATGCTGTGACTTCCTTATACTAACACACTGGAATCTGAATTTGTAATCCAAAATCAATCCTTCCTCCCCAAAGTTGCTTTTCTTTAGGATATTTTATCACAGCAATAGAAATGACATTAGGATAGCGGAGTTGGGAATAAATAGCCAAGTGATAATTAGTCAAAGTGCATTCCATCCACTAGGCAAAATATGAAAATAATTCATACCCAAATCCACTAAGGGCAAAAAAGAATGAAGAAAACGTCTTCATCCAACCTCAAAATGAAGAATATTTTCAATAGGAAGAAATATGAGCAAGCAATTTGTGACAATTACAAAGAAGAAATCTGGTGGGGGGGGGAAGGCTACTAGTTCCATACTATGGAGAACACAGGGATTTTTACACTACAGTGTCAAAAGTCTGGGGAATATAATAGTCCGATAAGTAGTCTAACTGGTTTTGCTTCATAAGAGAATAAGAAGTGAGAAAGTGAACAGAGGAAATAGAAAAACTTAAAGATTTGCTCTATATACAGGAGCAAAGAATAAAGACAGGAACCAGGTGACATGAGATCAAACAGTAGACATTTGAATTACAACAAATGTACAACACAGGTAGAAACTTGAATTAAACAGAAAAAAATTGATGATACAGAAAAAAAAGAAGATAACCACAGGAGAAAAAGTCTTGAACACACATGAAGGTATATGGCCAAATTCACAAGTGAAGGGACAGTCCCTAGATAAACAGAACAATTCAAACATCATACACACAAAGAAAAGTTGACTTGTGGAAATACAAAGAATTACTTGCAGAATTGGTAATTTTGTGATGGAAGGATGTAGGATTTCTCTTTTGAGTAGTGTTTTCTCATTTAAATAAGATGCAGGTCATTAACTCTTAGTGAAAACAATTAAGATGTGTGAATATTAGAGAAAAGAGGAAAGCAGAGAGAAGATCAAAACAGTCATCTCTAATAAGAAAGTAAGCTGAAAAGGGAGCACAATTTGGGGGGAATTTTAATGGGTGGATGAGACCTATAAACACATATAACATAAACAAAGATGTATGAATGTGTGTTTTTATTTCTAAATGCGGGTCTGTGCTCGTGTGTGTGTGTGTGTGTGTGTGTGTGTGTGTGTGTGTGTGTGCATGTGTGTTCTAGCCATTGTTACCTATTGAAGTTTAGACATCAATTGTGGCTGAGACTTTTCCAGGCTTGTAATTCAAAGAGGGGAGGAAAAGTGCTTGTAAGTTATATGCTTTAAATAGAAACAAAGTGCCTTTGAAATTGTCCCAGGTTTATATACTGTGTTTAACAATTAAATTCCCTTTTCTTATCATATTCCCTTATTATAATAAACATAAGTTATTTAGCTAAATATACTATTTTAGGAAATCTTTTAAAATTATATATATATATATATATATATACAACTGTATACATTTGTTTGTCATATTAAGTTTATGCATCTCAGAACATCATTGGTAAAAAGAGATATTTCAAAGTCACCATGCTGAATGTGGACTTCAGCACAAATCGTCAATTCATAATGAGAACTGCTGGTGTGTTTCATGCGTTAGTATCATGATTTTAAATCTTTGACTTCCCCATCTCTGTCACAGGCAGTCCTCTTGCTCAATTTAAGTCTTATCTTTTTGGCCTTTATCTGCCAGCCTGAGTAAGCAGATCTGAGCTGAGAAGGCAAGAGTGTACATCATCTGGAACCACATAGTGAACAGAGAAAAATTGGAGGTGCCTGAGGCACATGCTCCAATAACTACCAAAGCTCATATCCTTCTAAAGACATTTCAGTACCGGAACCCTCAAAACTTGGAGCTGTCTCTTTTGATGTAGCTACTTTCTCTGTTCAATTCAGTTAATACATTTACTTAGCCACAGCCCCTTGAACTATACAGTGAAAAGCTATCAAACTAAAGCAATACTTCCTTTGAGCAAGTAATTCAAAGATAAAAAGACAATAATTCAAAACACAAGTGGATTCTTGCCTTCTAAATTTTGGAAGGTGTTAATATTTGTTATCATTTACTCACTGAAGAGCAAAAGGCCCTTCGATACTCTAAGATTTACACAGAAAGACAATGCATTCCTTTCTATGACTGGGAATTTGTTTTCAGTACCTTAAGTGTAGGGGGTGTTGAGTTATATCATTTGCCAACTGAGAAGTACTCCAAATCCTATTAAAGCAAATCAAAAAACAGAAATGTACATATTTCCATGGAATCTGAAAGGGGACAAAGGATACAGAAAAATATATGGATTAAAATAATCTTATAGAGCAATAATAAAGTGCATACTTGTGAGGATCCACATTTCCAAATGCATCAACATTCCTGAATTCTTCCATTTTAACAACTGTTTTGTATATGTGTACTCAACAGAAATACTTATCATCACCTAATATTTTGTAAAATGGCTACATGTATGTATTTCAAAAAAATTGTAAATAAATGAAAGACAATTCAGAGTAATGTATCTCAAAAAGCAAACTTTTTAATTTTAAAAGCAATCTTCTACAAAGGTATATTTGATATTTCTGATACATTATTTACTACCTAATGATTTAAATGCTATAATTTGTTAAATGTATCTACTGCTTTTGAAATATAATATGCAAGAGGCTAATAAATGCCTCCATATAAAATAAGAATAATGGAAGACAATGGTCATGAGAATCATTTCGACCACGAAGTCCCAAGTTGAGCCCAAAACACTTTACTGTAAGGGAGAATAACTCGCTTTGTTGTTTTTGAAAAACATGGAAACAATACACTAGTTCTCTTCATCATGGGAAACACAGAAACACCTTTCTCCCTCTGCGACCTCTACAAAATTGAGTTGCAAGAACTGCATTGGACAAATGTCACACAATATTCTTAAATGATTTGAGTTAGAAAATTACACAGACATGGCCAAAAATATTGACATGATTCTGTGTTTATTTTTGCTTTTTCGGATCCTTGACATTTCTAATATTGGGGCAGTGCAGGGAGGGCATCTTGGGCATCCATCTGAGTTTATCTTTCTCTCTTTCTTTTTGTCTTTTCTTTTTTTTAGAGTGCAGTTTATGGATTACAAAACAAGCCAAAAGTCACGAGACTGAGAATGGGACAGGTAGGGATATGAGGTTGAGAGAGATGTGGGAGGAAGAAGCGATCATAGGTATTATATATGCATATGAAATCAACAAAGAACAAAATTAAACATTTAAAAAATGTTTTTACATAGATTTAAGCATAACCCTTGTGGGTGAGATTTAGGGAAAGGACAATACTCAGCTAAGACATGATTTTGGACTTCTCAACAGAGAGATTAACTGCATCTATCTCTACTTTGAATTTTTTATATCATAAAACTGAACCCAGGAGGAGTTTCAGGAGGCTTCCTCTGCTTTTGAGCTAGTGATCAGGAAGTGAAAAGCTAAGTCATTCTGCTATTCATCTGTGGAGCACTTCTGGACCCTGAGCCTTCACATATGAAAGAGGATTCAGAAAGCACAATCTTCACAGTTAAAGCAAGCAGACAGGGTAAAGCAAATCAGTCTGGGAATAGCAGGATGGATTGGTCCTTAACGTTCTCCTACACAGAAGGCTGCATGTGAATATGAGAAAATATTAACTACTGTAGTACATCAAATCATCTGTAATGATTCCAAGTTTTAAAAATACTTAAATGATTATAAGCAATTCATCATAATCCCATAAATCTCTACCTTAAAAGTTTACTTCTGCCATTAGAGTAACACTGCATTTATACATATTTAATACCACAAATTGATGTTTGCTTTTTATTACCATTTTTTGTGTTTGTATGTATGTGCATGTGCATGCTCAGAGCTATGAGTTCAGGTGTGTAGGCGACACAGCACATGTGTGGAAGTCAAAGGACAATTTCCAGTGTCATTCTTCATCACCCACATTGTTTGAGACAGGTCTATTTGCTGCTGTATGCACGAGGCTAGCTGGCCTGGGTTTCAGACACTCTCCTGCCTTCACCTCCCACAGCCACACAGGATTACAGATTCATGCTTGCACACCCAGATTTACAGATTTAAAGTGAGGTTCTCATGTGTGTGCAGCAAGTACTTTACTCACCAAGCCATCTGTCCAACTCAGTGGTTGCTTGGAAATTAGGACTTTGATTTACTATATCAACACAACACATTTCCCTCATACATGGAAACTAAGTACATTATACACACACTGCACTAATGCACCCGAAAATCCCTTCCCTTTCCTCATAATTTACTCCAATGGGGAACTCAGAGGGAAAAGTAAACTGTGAAGATGGTTTAAGATGTAACCTCCCAATGAATTTCTTTACAAAGGAGAAGCAAGCACACTTTGAGAGAATGTACTTTCAAGTGTGATAGTAATAAAGAGAATGATAACTATAAGAAGTACAAATTACAATAAGCATTTCTACATTATGTAAAGATTGTCAAAGTCTAAGAGCTGGCAATTATGTTTAAATTCCTAAACCATCAGTAAACTGACATACAATAGAGGCACCATCCCAAAGAAGTCCTGTTCTGATGGAAGGAAAGTACAACCCTTCTTGAAGAGAGAAATAAATACTGTGTTCTCTTATGGTTCCAAGGCTCTGATTGGTTTTTCATTTTATCTTCTGCTTTCATAATGAAAACCATATGCAGCAATACACAGCTGAAGCTCATTCCTCTAACACTGCACAAATGTGCTCATTCAGCAGTCAAACTCGGTGACTGGATAGTGTATGTCTTTGATAATTTCTATGCCAACACTGACCAGGTGAAACAAAATAACTATGTGTTTTTCTCTGGTATATGTCAAGTTGGTGCTAGACTGCTAATAAAATTTAGTAGAAAACTAGCTCTTTAGAAAAAAATTAAATTAAGAAATCTCCAAATGAAATATATTGTTAACAATTTAAATACCCATAGGCCCTTTTTCTAAGCTAAGGAGTCACTCAGTTTTGCAGGTGAACGCTGACAACCTGTACTAAATTACCATCTGAGCAATCTGCCCAATGGTGAGTGTAAACTTGCTTAGCAAAAGCCAGGAAGTGAGAAGGGAGCCTAGTGTTGATGACATTTAATTATCTTCAGCTGTGAGGCAGATGGCATCTGAGCTGAGAGCTTTATTGAGTGGCAATGTCTAGGCTTCTGAAACACAACCTTGGTCTCTATGGCATCTCTTGTTGTGGTCTATGGAAGAGCAATTCCTTCTGGAAGTTTATTGTCTGAATGCAGCTACTAACAGAAAGCAGGAGCCCCTTGCTCCAATGTCCTCCCATTTCTTCTACACTATGGACAGCATTCTGAACAAATGAAACCTGAAGAAAGCAATACTGATTTATCCTGACCCACTGGGTGCAATGTTTCAATGCTTCAGAAAAATACAGAACTGAACATACATATGTTCATATAAGTTAAAAGTGAAACTTTTTAACATGAAGAATTACTTCAAACTCTAACACTACAATTAGCTTTTTATTCAGGGTCACTATCATTCCCTTAGTTCAAATTTCAGCTAGAAAATTTCTGTAGGAAGAGTTAAGGCTGGGGATGTAGCTTAGTAGGTCAGGTTCTCCTTTAGTGCATGTGAAGTCCTCTTTTCAATTGTATAAACCAGTCTGCTGGTGAATATCTGTAATTACAGTACTCTGGAGATGAAAGCAGGAATCTCAATAGTTCAGAGTCATCTTTGGCTACACAGTGGGTTCCAGGTCATATTAGTATATATTGAACCTATATAAAAAACCAGCAACAAAACAATGACTTAAATATCTGTCTTAGGGTTTCTATTGCTATGAAGAGATACCATGACCATGGCAACCCTTATAAAGGAAAATATTTAGTTAAGGTGGCTCACTTTCAGTACAGAGATTCAGTCCATTATCATCATGGTGGCGTGCTGGCAGACATTGTGCTGGAGAAGTAGCTGAGAGTTCTACATCTTGCAGGCAACAGGAAGTGGTCTCGCTCACTGGGTGTGGCTTCAGGTTATATGAGACCTCAAAGCCTGCCTCCACAGTGACACTCTTCCTCCAACAAGATCACACACCCCCTAATAGTGCCACTCCCTTTGGGGGCCATTTTCTTTCAAACCACCACAGTATCCTAACAATTTAGCTATGCTACATACACAATATTTAAATGTTATTTATCAGGAACAATTAAGCAGTTGGAGGAAGGTTATATGGTGCAGGAGGAATTATGAGGACAGGGGAATTATAAAGACATGGGAACCAGAAGCAAAAGGAGACCTTCACTCCTGAAGTCTGGCTGAAGACACACACCAGATAGGAATTAAGAATTCAAACACAATTAAATTTGCTCAATATCTTCCTCTCTTTCCAGCTACAAATCTGCCTTTCCTGGGACTCTTACCAGAAACTTCATATAGAGTAAAGGACATACCTCTAACTCTTCGCTTAATGTACTTTCTCCTAGTTCTACAAGATCGCAAACCCATCCAAGACACCTCTATAGCCACCCTATAATTTAATCATCATAAGGGGAACATAGATAAAGGAGGAAAGGGTCCCTTAAGATCCCAGAGAACAAAGAAATTCCAAAAGCTTCAACAATTCTACACAGTCACCATTAGGACAATGAGGCTAGACTCTCCTTTGAGAAGTGCACATTCATGCTACCTTGAGCACCTTTTAATTTTATTTTAAGCAAATTCTAATTCTGCTTCTCACTAACTCAGTCTGAAATTCTTTTCCCTGGTGTGGTCAAGAATCTGGCTAAGCAGGGCTCTTAGGGGCTCACAGAAACTGATGTGACAAACACGGACCCAGCATGAGTCTGAGCTAGGCCCTCTGCATATACCTTATGGTTGTGTAGCTTGGTGTTCTTGTGGGACTCCCAACAATGGAAGTGGGGGTGTCTCTGACTCTTTTGCCTGTGCTTAGGGCACTTTTCTTCCTACTGGCTTGCCACATGTAGCATTGATATGAGGGTTTGCACCCCCTCTTATTGTAACTTATTAGGCCATATTCAGTGGATATCCCTTGGAGGAGGAGGACTGCTCCTTTTTTTTTTTTTTTTAAGGAAAACAGAGGAGTTGATCTGAGGGAGAAGGGAAGGACTGGGAGGAGTGGAGTGAGGGGAAACTGATTGGGATACAATGTATGAGAGAAGAATAAAAGTTAGAAAAAAAATTCTGGCCTTACCCTAGCTGAGCTCCTTAGTAGATTAAGGGAATTTCTCAGGTCAATGTGGGGGACTGCGTGTAGCTATGTTCCTCATGACAACTGCTGCTATAGATGTAAATATTTAGATAAATAAATAAAAATTAGACAAACAAATAAAGTCTGAGAGAAAGTCCCTAAATTCTCTTCAGAAGGCACCATGACTTGTTCTACAAATGCTAAATCATCTGCTATATCACGTATATTATTACTGTGTATAATCATCACCACATATGCATTAATAAACAAACCGTAGGCGTGCAGAATTGGTCAAACTTATATGACTTAGTGAAGAGAAAATGAAGAGCATCAGAAAAACACATACAAAAGGGTAAAGAAGGAGAAAGAGAAACAGACAAAAGTAATTTTTAAAATATTTGAATGAATGCAAAAAATGAATAAAGTCTATAAAGGCCATTTGAGCTACTGCTAAACACTTCCTTTTTTAAAATTCAAGAAAAATTGATATGTCACTGAATTTTCCAATAATGTGGCAATAATTCATTTTGTCCCCAATCTCATACAGTCCTTCTGATGCACTGCTTCCAGGCATGACTCCAAGTCTCTGAATACTAGAGTAGCAATGGGAATTACTTTGCATTAGTAGAACACAGTCTCACTGGAAAAATCTGTAGCAGGAATACCGACTTTAATTATTTTTCTAGGTTTATCATTGCATGACACACCCTATACTGCATGACCGACACACAAAGCACTGATGATTCACAAGGCTCATACATCTATATCCTGATATTGTTGTATACTGTTTCATACTGCTGTGACTAGAACTCTATCTACAACTTAATTATCATTCATTCTACATAATTTCCTTAGTGAGCAACATAAATATGCTCATAAAGAGGCCTTCCTAAACTATGAATCATAGAAATTCCAAATGTGTACGGATAATACACATTTATGGAAGGAAGGGAAAATGGTAAAAACAAAATTAATGAAAAGACATTTCTTATACCTAAGGTTACCTTATGACTTGAAATGGTAAGTAAAGGATAGTTACCATAAGAGTAACTCAGTTTTGGCAAAATAAATATTCTGATTCTCTGCAGGGCTGAAGGTGGAAAAGAGACAAGCACTGGAAACAAGCAAGGCTTGGGGCTTAGCACAGCTGAGCTGTGGGCCTTTTCCATGTCAGAGACATTATGATCTGCTGTTCACAGGAATGTTCATATTTAACATATTCACCCTTTAAATCATGTCATGATAACTTCATTTTGTGAACACACATCCATGAGGATTATCACTGTTTAAAGCTCTCATGTCAAGGAAAAGACTCAGTTAAGACAGGCTCAGAGTTTTCCTGATGTGTTTGCTTCCCATAACGTGCTTTCCAAGGGAAGATCATTTTTTACTTAAACACCTCCCACCTTTCTTAGTCTTGTAGAAGAACATATTTGGGGGATAAGGCAGTAGAAGTAAAAGTGAGATTACCAAGAAGAAATATTTTGGTTCTAAATGACTATAATATAGGACTGGAGAGTAGTAGAATGTTAAAATGAGATGCAAAATAGGATTATGCCTCAAGCATGCCTTTTAAACTGCTAATCTTTATTTCAAAAGTATTTTTTTATCAAAGTTAGTAAATACTGGAAAACATGACATGTAATTATTTGTATTTTAGAATAGATAAGAAAGCAAGTCTCTTGGAATCAAATTAACTCCAGTAAAACATGTGCTCTGCACCTGTGTTTTTCTTGACAGCTTTCCATGTTTTTCCATGTTTTTATTTGAATCAACTCTCTCTGTCTCGGTGTCTGTCTGTCTATCTATCTATCTATCTATCTATCTATCTATCTTCTTCTTCTTCTTCTTCTTCTTCTTCTTCTTCTTCTTCTTCTTCTTCTCTCTCTCTCTCTCTCTCTCTCTCTCTCTCTCTCTCTCTCTCTGAGTGTGTGTGTGTGTGTATCTAAATTTTCTATTTCATATCATCAACAAAGCAGGTTTGTCAGGATTAGGAAGAAATGGACACAAGCAAAAACCATCTCATCTGGGATGGTTAAACTAAGAATAACAGAGAGTTGACATTATAGTTCCACATGCAGTGGGATGCTTCAACTAGGGAGTTATTTTCATTACAAATCTGACAAATTATAAGAATGCCAACATAAAAAAATTAGGTGACAATTTTTAGTATCTGTTTAGAAATTCTTTCATATTCTAACATTGCTGTCATTCAGAATCCTTTCATTATTACACTAGACTCTTATAAAGAGTTTTGTAAAACCAAATCTTTGTTAAATAGGACAGTTTGGGACATCCTAGCACAATCTATTTATATGCTAGCAGAGAGCAAGGAGAACCTTTGATGCACTGGAGCATGCAATGCTGGAATTTCAGTTCCAAAACCACCTGCTTGTGATTTACAGCACTGGCACAGGCACGTTCTAGCGGACCAAAACAGTGATGTGCTGGTGGTAGAATACACCTGGCTTGTACACAAATTACCATGATACAGTGTGGTCATAGGTAATGACTTCTTCTGAGAAGAAGGTGGGTCCAGAAGTCAGTAGTCACTCTTGGCTGGCTGACAAGGGAGCTACCTTTTATCTTCAAATTTGGAGTAGGAAAAACACTTTGGTCATGCATTGTCAATACAATATAGGTTGTTACAGTAGCATGGCAGAGTATGTTATATTTTTAATCTTCAAATTAACAGATAAAATTATATGTAACTATCATTCAGACTATTTTGTTTTAAAGTATGTACACTGTGGAATGACTAGTTTTTTTTTTTTCCTGTTTTTGTTTTGTTTTGTTTTGTTTGCTTTTCATGAGACTTCACAGAGACTCTCAGAGAAAATAAAGTAGTGTTAACTTTAGTCACTGTGCTCCATAGTAGTCTTTGAGCTTCTGGCCCCATCTAACTGACAATTGTATCATTAAAGAACTATTTCAATATGGAAAGTTTGCAAGGGAAGAAGGTCAGCTGTAGGGACACCCCCACGGGGACATGGGGGACACACCATGACCTGGATGGAGACAATGAAAACTAACAAACAGAACAAAGAAACAGAGCGCCAGAAATTGGCCTGTGAGGAAGGCAGAAAGCCATTGGATTTTAAGACACTGTTCCATAAGTCAGTATCTTTTTGGACTGAAGACAAACAATAAACAAAAATAAAACAAACATTTGTATCACTCACTTTCCCTTCCAGAGGGGTGCAAGTTTCTCTCCAGGATACATGTTTTTAATTCCACTTTCAACTATAACTAGAATTCTTAATTTGGGTTTGGAATTTCTTTTAGCTTAAGCTATTTTATTAGGTCATTTTTTTAGCAAAGGGGTCTGTTCTGCACTGTTTTGTTGCTTTTATTTCTCCTTTGAACAGCTTGTTAAGCATCCCCAGTTGACTGTGAACTCTCCATCCTCCTACACAGCCTCATGAAACTAGGATCACACAAATGCGCCACCTTGCTTGGCAGCAAAAGGGATTTTTAATACAACTATGTACAAGTTTGTAACATAAACTTCTAATAATACAAATTGATAAAATACTATTCTTACGGAATATTCTACTCTAACATTGGATTACCTTTACCCATAGGGTCTAGAGTCATGGTCACTCATCTCTCTTTCTTATGGTGAGACAGTCATCACTGTATTCAAGGTTAACTGAAAAGCCTCCTGGTTCCCATTCAATGCTTACAATATGATGGATGTTGACTTGGATCAGACATTCAGAGGCATTCAAGAATAAAGAAGCAAAACAAACATGTGAATCATGCAGCCCAACAAAAAGGGAGTGCTAGTAGGAAACTAGAAGTCACAACCAATTTCAAGCCATGTGGATAACAAGTATACAGCAAGAAAATGCCCTCCCCGGAAGCCCGTCCATTGTCTCTTGGGATCCTTGCTCGTTCTTATTTCCTTGATATGTATTCCCACAAAGACTATTAGATTAAACTCAACAGGAAGTGAAAACATTAATAAGCTATGAATAATTAAGATATTTTTATTCAAGCTTTTTTTAAAGTGGGGAATCCAGACTTCTAGTTCCCTAGAACTATTTGCCTATGTCTAAATGATTTCCTAAATAACTCAAAAGAGACAGGCTGCATTGATATGATGAAAGAAATATGAGAAAGAAGAAAGACAATCTAATCCTTCAAATAAAAAACTGAAGTTTATACAAAAGTTATGAATTATATAATACCACATTTAATTACCAAAGCAGATTAGCCATTTCATACATAAGAACAATTAATGGTTATGAGCTTTTGCTAAAAGCCAAACATCATTCTATATACTTCATAAATATCTCCAATAATTCCCACAACAATGCTATTTGAGTATGTCTTCTAATTGCCTAATTATATGGGCAAAAAATAGAGGCTGAGAAACTCATTTAGAGTAATTTAAGTAGTAAGGGATCCAGATTCAAGCTCACTGACTGCTGCTCTAGGTTTCCAAAAAGCATTTATCAGAGTCAAAATTGAAACACAAAAGACATGGTAATTCAGATACTTTCACTTAAAAAAAAAAAAAGAGGTATTAGAATATATTTTATTGGGTATGCATGATGATTAGCAGTGAAGTGTTCTCCTTGCAAGAAGGAAGACTTGGTTAGGCTTGATCCCCAGAACTCACATAAAAGCCGGACACACTTGTACTCTAGGTGCTAGGGAGTCAGAGACAACTGGATCCCTGGACCCTGCTGGCCAGCCTGCTTAGTCTACTTGATGAACTTCAGAACAATGAAATACATGATCTCAAAATAGGATGAGGAGTGTTCCTGTGGAAGAACACAGGAGACTGTTCCCTTCATAGGCACAGGTGCCAGAGCATACACACACACACACACACACACACACACACACACACACACACGCACACACACGCGCACGCACACACACACACACACACACACACACACACACACACACACACACACACACAGAGACAGAGAGACAGGAAGACAGAGAGACAGGGAGACACACAGAGAGATTATTTAGAAAAATCTGGTTATCCAACATCATAATTTTGTTCATTGCCTCATATCTCATTCCCCTCACACCTCATTTTTTAAAATGCTCAATATGTGACATGAAAGTTAAGGACCTTATATATGGCTCTGGGACTCAAGTAGCCTAATAGTATTTGCCTGGCATAATTAAAATAAGATACAAAGATAAAAATAACAATGAAAATCAGTCACACTTCTTTATGGATAATTTATCATGTTTATGTACTAGAACTGTTTTATTCAAAAATTCCAAATGGAAGAAAATTAATTGTGACCTTTAGATACGAATCTAAAACGCCACCAACTATTGTTTTAATTCCGAGTCCATTATTTTGCTCTCAGCACAAAGAATTTAGCCTCTGTAATTATTGTTGGAAGAAAAATTATGCTGGCATTTTAAAAAATGAAAGAACATTCCTATTAGCTGACACTTGATATTTTTCACTCAGAATTTTTAAAGGCTATTTTTTGTGTTTTTGAAAATCAATGGTCTTAAACTGTCAACACATCATTATAAAGTCTAATTCAAACTGTCTGTTTGCTGAGTAAACAGAGGCCATTTTAGATCTTTTGTCTTGTTAAGCTTGCAAAGGTCCCTTGGTCTTCGTTTTACAGTCCCAAGAAAGTGAAGTCTAGCATATGCAAGAAATGGACAGTTTCTGAGACAATCAGAGCCCATAGGAGACTCCGTGTCCAACACATTGAACCAGGGCTTTACTGAAGGTGACTTACGGGCTTCAGGTTATTCTATTAATGTCCCTTCCTTTTCTCAAACTTAGTTTTATAAAAACCATAGCCCTTAAGTTTTCTCTTTCAAATATCTTCCTAGAAGATTCACCGTATATATAGTCTGAATGTAAGCACCCCTACAAGATGTCACTCTAGACACCATGTATTACCACGGCCCAAGTCTGAACAGCAGTCTCCTCACGGGGGTCTACTCTCCCCAAACTGTGGACCGGTGAGAGCATCACTCACTGGACTTGGATACAAACCAACATGGATTAAATCCTAGATTTAAAAATGAAAAGTTTGTGTTAAATGTTAAACCTCCTCAGTTATCTGCTCACACCTTTAACAGTTAAAATAATCATTTAGTTTTAATTATCATTAAATGAAAGAGCATGTTAAGGGGCTTTCAAAAGTCTTGACACATAGTCTACCACTGTGCTGGTTAGTTTTTGTCAACCTGACACAAATTAGACACCTGGAAAGAGAGAAACTCAACTGAGAAACTGACTCCATCAGATTGGCCTGTGAGCATGTCTTTGGGAACTGTTAACTGATAATCACTATAGGAAGATCCAGCCTACTATGGGCAGAACCACACCTAGGCAGGTAGGTGTGAGCTGTGTGGCTGAGCAGTGAAGAGCAGAGCAAGCCAGTCAGCAGCATTCTTCCACACTCTCTGCTTCAGTTCTGCCTCCAGGTTCCTGCTTTGCTTCCTTCAGTGACTGAGTGTGCTCAGGAAGATGGGAAATCCAAATAAACCTTTTCCTCTCTGTACATTGCTTTGGGTCAGTGTTTACCACAGTAACAGAGGAACAAATTAATACAACTCGTTGTGCTTACTTTAAGGCTTGGAAAAAAAACTTGTAATATCTTGCACAGAAATGGATTATTGGGAAATCAAAATATGGTCAAATATATTGTAAACTTTAAAGCACTCTGTATTGAGGAATGATCACCCTGAGTCAGCAATCACACATTATCTCAAAAAAATACTATGATAATGACAATTAAAATATATTCATTGACAAACTTTCTTGAATTTCTTTTTTTAACCTTTCTAGAGCTTTATTGGGAGAGAGAGGGAGAGAGGGAGGGAGGGAGAGAGAGAGAGAGGGGAGAAAGAAAAGGGAGGGGAGAGAGAGAGAGGGAGAAAGAGGGAGGGAGGGGGAGAGAGAGAGAGAGAGAGAGAGAGAGAGAGAGAGAGAGAGAGAGAGAGAGAGAGAGAGAGAAACTGTGTGGAGGGGGGAGGACAGAAGGAAGGAGAGAGAGTGAGGAAAGAGAGTTTGAATTTCTTTACTTGGATTGGGCCAGTGTGCTCTGCTTCTCCAAGAAAAGCTCAGGATGCTGTTCCAGAGACTTCTGTGGGGTCAAAGGACCCCATGGCAAGGGCAGCTCCTTGCACCTTCTCTTTTGCCTCCTGCCTTTTCTAGAACAATGTGAGCACAACACACTGGCCCAAATCCTCTGATGAGAGGAGGAGTTACAAAGTCTGATTCCACCATCTTAACCTCAACAGAAATAAAGATCCCCGTAGTATGGAAATCACAATTCTTTTCCCACCAAAAGACACCGTAGAGTAAATGCTGAAGAGGTACGTGGTTTTTTTACAGGTCCATGATCAAGTTCTCAAAGAACTCTTGTATGTGGAGGTTTTAAACATATCTTATTTCTTACAAATACAAACTGGTCATGTAACAGCATAGTTAATAAATAAAAGATAACTCTAGCTATGACATTCATAATATAAGTGGTAAACTGAAAGCAAAAATTTTAAAGTTGATATAGTACAACATTGAAATAAATCATTATGTGGATATAATCCTTTCAACAGTATAGCCATGCCTTGTATATTCCTGTGGATGAAAAGGATGGGTTACCGAGAAACTTTTAACCCAGCCTACATCCTTAGACAACTTGGATTTTATTAGGTGTGTGTCAGGGGTGAATGTGGGATGTATTAGCAGCACAATGTGTCTGAAGCTTTTGTACTTGGCTTTCAGCTTTCCTGGTTTTAAGAAAGACCAAGGTTACATTATTTGTCCCAGAATGAGATGTTTTTTCTTTCCTTATAATTTAGTGATGCATTTAGCATTGCTTGGATATCTACCTGAATATCTACCAGCCTCCCCTCTTTTTATGTAATGGCAGGAGGAAGTCAGCCCATGTTAGATTTATATATTTACCCAACCTCAATCAAAGAGTCTATGACTAATTTACTCATTAAATATAAGACAAGTAAATAAAAATCATTTGAGGAAACCAAATAAGGTCTGTGGATGTAGCCCAGTGGCAGAATGGTTACCTAAAATGCACAAAGTCCCAGCACTGGAAAAGAAAAGCCAGGAGGGAAAATTTGGAAGAGTCATAGCTTCAGAATAATTCATTTTCAGTCCTGGAAAGCACTGCAAGTCACCTATCAACCTAGCAGGCATGCATAAGTGGTGTCATGTCTTCATTACATAATTACTTATTTAATCCTATTATATTATGCATTTCAGGGAATTAAAAAAAACAAAACTTGAAAATAAGAAGATATGATTCAAAAGAAAATTTTATTGTGTGCATACTGATAAACAGTAAACAGCAGGAGTAACAATTATCAAAAGAGACAAATAAATAGAATGAAATGAGAGAAGCTCACTCCAGCTGAACAGAAAGGATGCTTTGAAGAGATGCTTTCTTCCTGTCTCCCTGTCTATCCGTTCCTTCCTCAGCATATATTCTTTGAGCATCTTCTCTATCTCCAAGCACTGATCTGGGCAGGAGAGGAGTACTAAAAAAGACAAACTCCCTGCCCTTGTGAGATGGATTTTGTTGTAGACATGGAGGCTGTGAAAATAAAGCTAAAGGAGGAGGCAGTGACAGGTGCTGTAAAACAGAAAGCAGAAAAACAGGCTGGGAAATGATACCATGGCTCCTCGTTTTAGAGCTGAGGTGATGGATGGTGGATAAGGAGACACAGGGTGATTTTGGGGGTAGATCTGAGCAGAAAGAAGCAGAAAGTCAGGAGATGACTGACAAGATGAAAGACTGTTGCTCTTGATTAGGGGGAAACATTTCATTTAAAGATAATCTTACAGCAGTCTCCACCCCCCCGCATTTGCTCTTTCCTTCAGGCTGGACTTGGCTTCATGTTGAGCACCAAAGGTGCTGTTCAACAGCATGGCTCAAACTCTTCCCTTTCCTCCAACTACAAAAAACCAGATGGTGCATCTCAAGTGGACATTCTGCTGACATGCCATGTTTTAATCCCTCCCTAACCTGCATACTTCTTTTTATTTTATAAATGGAGAACAGGACAATCATTGTAATGTTTAAAATGACTCATCTGTGCAAAAGCTAGACGTATGAGTGCTTATATTTAAGTTAATATAATACATTGTACACATTTGTCAGCAACTGGTCTATATTTGGCTTAACAAGAGACGATTTAGAGGTGGCTTTAAACAGCCTACATTACTCAATATTTCAATTGTGGGAAATTTAGTTGATGGTTAGGTGATTTTTTTCCCATTCTTTAATTGATTGTATAAACTGTTAGCATGCAAATGCTTAACTTCCAGAGGCAATTTGCAATCCTTTACTTTAAAATCATTTTATTGAGGTAATAAAATGTGTCCATATAAATTGGATTAGTTGTGATGGCTATATAGTCATGCTTAAGAGATTACTGCATTCCTAATCTTAGCTGAACTGACCTATAATGCTGAGCAAGTGTCCACCCCCATCCATTCATGTCCCTATTTCTGCTCCAAGATAAAAGAAGTTATGAATCATGCCTATTTCACCAGTATATGGTACAAATATGCATTGATGAAAAAGGAATTGTTTACAGAAAGAAAAAGATGGTGCCTAGAACATCTGGGTGATTAACAGACAACCTTTTGTTACCCTTAAGACAGCTGAAGTAACTAATGTCTCTGGTTTTGAAGTAGTGAATGCTACAAACCAATGATCAGTGATTCATTTTAAAGTTTGGGCATCGCAGCCAGCCAGCACCCTCACCAGGACACACCGAACTGTGCTGAGATAGAGCTGTAGACAGAAAGGCTTGCCAACATGGTGAAACAGATCCGTGTGCACAGTGTGGCTAAATGAAAGAGACCGGCTGCAGCTCTGCCCCTTCTGAGGATGGAAATGTCCTACTTGACTGCTGGAGACGGTGATGAGATGGAGGTCCATATCTGGTCGAGCCATGGTTCTCAACCTTCCTAATGCTGTGACACTTTAATACACTTTCTCATGTTGTGGTGACCCCCAACCATAAAATCATTTCTGTTGTTACTTCATAACTGTAAATTTATTGCTGTTATGAATCAGAATGTAAATATCTGTGTTTTCTGATGGTCTTAGACGATTCTTGTGAAAGCATCATTTGCCCCTAGAGAGGTCATGACCCACAGGTTGAGAACTGGTGCTGTATTCATATGGGTTCCTAAGAATAAGGGTATGTCTAAAGAACATAAAACTTGAAGAAATTTGCTCTTTTATATCAAAATTACTCTTATAACTGTTGTTTTGAGTCTGGATCTCTGATGGTTTTAAGCCCAAGCCCATTGGACACTGCAGCTGTTTTCCACTGCTTCTTTGTTATACTGACATTTCATCAGCCCAATCTTTGCAGCTTATTAGGCTAAAGACGCCCAAGAATAAGGTTTTAAACAAAGGTTCATAAGGTTCTTGGCCTGGTATGAAAGAGAATAGTTAGGAAGGCTAGTTTAAGTGCACATTTACCATTTCAATCCTTTACTAAGGGAGGAAAATATAACAATGAACATCTTCCAAACAGCTGGATAGCTTACATGTTTACCCGGCCATCCAGATAAAACAGCTCTGTCTGCACCAAGGTGCCCGGCTGTGCAACATCAGATACCACATACCAACCCCTGACCTGCTGTGATCTCAGAACGGAGAAGCATTATTTTTAATAAAAAAAAATATTTATTTATTTTATGTGTGTGTGTTTGTGCCTACATGTTTATATGTGCACCACACGTGTGCAGGAATACATGGAAAACATAAGAGGGAGTTAAAGCCTTAGAACTAGAGTTGCAGGCAATTGTGAGAAACTATGTGGGTGCTGGGAACTGAACCTAGGTCCTCTTATATAAGAGCAGTAAGACTCTTCACCTCCGGGCCATCTATCCAGCCCCCAGAATTGTACAAACTATTTAGTCTTTTATATTTATACAACTTTCAAGGCTGAGCACTTTGTCCAACCAATAATGAAGAAGTAATAAACATGGGAAACGTGGTTTTCCCTCTTCCAAATAGAACAAACAGATAAATCTATTACATAGAAAATTCTGACTTCTGCTTGGTACATACAACTGCTGACAGGTTCCGTGGGCTTTGTAATATGAAGCTCTACACACCATTTTTAAAGGGAATCGATACATTTGGTTCTTAATATTCTTCGTTCTTGAGGAACAGACATAACCTGGAAAGTGTAAGTCTTACATTTCTAGCAACAATTTTGGGTCATTTCCTCATAGAACTCATCCTATTGGTTAGCAGGTATGAAACAAATCACACAAAATATAATTGAACAGTTAGCACACAGTAAAACAAGGCTGTGCTAGAATAGTCTACCAGGACTGGGGTGATAATGTTGATAAAAAATATAAAATTCTAGCAGACAATCCTGTGGTATGGGTAAGTAAAGTGGCAGGTTACTGCACACAAATTTTATAGTTTTTAACCTAAGAAGCAAAGGATACACACATTCAGGAAAATTTTTATAGTTAATCTTAAAGAAAAACCTCACTCTCAGTGACATAGTTTACAAAGATATTTCCTCCAGGGAGATGGAATGTAAAAGATATCTGCTCAAGTGGCATATGCATGTTATATAAATTATATTCAGCCTATAATTTAACTTATCTATTCCTGCTTTAAAACACATATATCACAAAACACAAGTAAAGCATAAAGGTATGAGAGAAATAAATCTTCAATAAAAATTGAAGTATTTCTTTTTTCCCCGTGAATTTACTATCAGGATTCCTATGTCCTACTTGGGAAACACTGATGAAGGAAAACAGATAACTAAAATGTGTGAATTACTATGAGAGACATGTGAACACACATCTGTTATACAAATCAGAGGGGCACATAATCAGCACATAGCATGAGAGAAAGGGGCCCACAGTGTGCTTCATGTGGAGGCCACAATTATGATGCTGCAGGGCCCTTTGATGATGGTGGCTGATTCTATCATAAGAAAATTTAATGATGGGATTTTAGGAGAACCTGGTAAGGGTGGCATAAGTAGTTAATCTTTTTGAAAAATACAATCAAGATGACAGCACAAAAACTGAGAAATGGAATCAACAACAAAAGTGGATGACAGGATGTGATAGGCTCCTAAAATCCTTATCCACTGGCGTGTATTCCTTACATAGTCCTACCCTGATTTTGGACAGGACCTCGAAGGAAGGGGGTAGTAACTTTCACACTAATTGCCTTACTGGACAAGAGGAATGACTCTGCAAGTACAGTTAAAGTCTCTAAACCATCGATATTTCAAATCTAGACATGGCAGAGTTTGGTGAGTTCTCTTAAAATAAATACTGATCTCTTTCTAAGGAGTGACTCCTGTGGGTATGAAGAAGGGAAAGCAGTAATATGAGCTTCCTGTGAGGAGAGTCAGCCTTTGGAACAGACTCAAGAACAAGCTTTGTCTCTCCTTTGCTGAGTCTGAAGGAGCGATAGTGTCTGTCAGGTGCACAGTGATGAGAAAATAAACTCAGCAATCTGAGAGATCTCCCAGGCAGGTTCTTCCTGGGCAGAGCCCACAAATCACAGCCCAGCCCAGACAACATCAAATCATCCTTGACTGTTATACAGAGGACTCAGGGAAGGCTATGAAACTTCTCACACAGTTGAAATTGTGAGATAATGAATGGCTGTGGGCACAAGCAAGGTACACAGAATTTATTTTAGGAAATGAACACAAAAGGTGTCTCTGTGGAATTGAGGACAACCCATTAGACTGTTTTCAAGAATGCTGAATAAATTAAAGAAAATTAAAAGATCATTTAATACACCAAAATATCCAATAGTTACTCTGTGAGAGCAATAGCACCTGAGAAAACATTTTTCTATGCTGTTACTCTGGAGAAAACAAAAGGTTCATGTTAACATTTGAAAATATCAGAAAAGCCCCTGCCCTATAAATTTTCAAAAGTGACCTTCAGAAACAGTCTCACAGTAAAGATAATTTCTGAAAATAAAAATAATTGAAAAATAAACCTGGATAATAGCCACTATCTAAATTAAATATCTAGTAAAAAATGTTAAGGGAAAAATCGGAGCCAAGACAAATAAGGTTAGATATCTACCTAAATTACTTAGATTAAGTTAAATAGAGTTCAGATAATGAAATACATTTAAAATAAACAAAATCTCAGAAAATTTCAAAATATAAGTGATATAGTTTGTGAAGTTTAGAAATAAATAATTTTAGAAAGACAACTATAATAAGAACAAAAGTAGATACTGATACAAAGAACAAAAGGAAACTTTTTAATATTTTAAGTTGAAATAAATGGAGCTATGTTGTGGATTATAAAGGAAATCACAAATGCACTAGACAGGAAAATAATCTAATGTATAATGATATTCAAAGGCCAAAAACAAAGGGTAGAAACTATAATTACTTTTTTTAAACTTCATTAAAATGGAAAGAGATTCAGAACTATGTATGTATGCATAAGCCAATTTATATTTATACAAAGTCACCAGAATGGCCAACACAAAACATATTCCAGTCACAGCCTAGTAAAATTAAACTGGAAAAAAAATTAGAAGTCGTGACAAAAGCTTAGTAGCTCTGTGAGGGGTAAGCTCGGAGATAATGAACATTCTGACAATGCACAGAGATGACTGAAGAAATGGAACCCAAGGCTGTGGTTTTCAAGCAGGCAAATAACTTGGAACTATTAGACAGACCAACTGTTACACAATACATAACTGAGAAACAAGATGAACTCCTCCACCATCACTGAATTCCAGACTGGGGAACTGCACAAATAACCAGGGTTCCTCAAAGTATGTTTGTTACATGAAGAAATAAAGAAAGCTGAAAGAAAAAATTCCTGACTAGAGAGACATTGCAAATTTTAGACATGTTAAAGAGTATGGATTAGTACTTAAAACAAGCAAAATCAAAAATTATGTTTATAAAACAGCTGGGAATTTGAGAGCAAGCTGTTAATACTATCTAAGAATTATGACAATGATACAGTAATTATAACTGTTTTGTATTTTTAAAAACTTATAGTGAGGAGGGGATAAGAAATGAGCATGTGGACTATAGCTCCACACTGGTAGAAGGGGGAAGTGGGTTGTTTCCACTATGTGCACGCTTGCACTCATTAGAAACGTTGTGTAATAAACTTCAGCAATGTTACCAGAAAGGTATAGAAACACCTGTGCTCTTGGGTGAGGTGACCTGCAGAGAGACGCCTTTCCTTAAGGACAAAGAGCTGGTTCTTTGGAGCGCTGTACAACTGAGACCTAAGTGGGGGCTTGGGAGGTCTTTGATGAATCCAGATTACAGTGATCCTAAGGAAACGGAATGGATGATACCCTTGCAAGGAGTGGCAAATTCAGAAAACAAGGATGGTGGCCTCCCGTGTTCTCTGTTGAGGCTTTTACTAAGGTGGGCATTAAAACTGTGTCCTGTCCAGAGTGACGTGAGCCTTGGGCATGAAAACTGCAGTCCTCCTCCTAGGACAGCTGAATTAACGGATTCTCTTACTGCTCATTTTCACTTTTATGTCAGGACGGGTGTTTGAGAGAGTGGATAGCTAACTGAATTTATGGCCAGATTCACCTTTACATTGTGGTAGCTGCGGACCAGAAAAGAATGTTAATTGCATTTACTCTTACCAGCTTGCCCTTTAGCCTCGCGGCCAGTTTCCGTCTCCTTCGCTGGTTCACCTTTAACCTAATGGTTCAGCCTCAAGCTGCTCCCTGGCTGAATTTTCATTTGAGGCATTTTTCTTTAATTTTTTTATACAATATATTTTGATCATGTTTACCTCTGCCCCAGCTCCTGACAGATCTGCCCTACCTCCCTACTTACCCAATTTAACTAAGCCATGATAAGCACTCTGAGGACCAATGTTAGCTTTGCAAGCTTTGAGCTGACATTGAGAATCCAGCTCATCTCACAATTCCCTAACCCATTCTCTATGCCAGCAGAAACGATTCACAACTCTTATCATAACCCCAATTCCACTCACTAGTAACTTTAATATTTGTATATAATAAAATTATGAACACATGGAAAAGGTTTAAAAACCTGGAATTTACAAGTATATTCAATTTGTTACTACATCCATAGTTTTTAATGTCACCATTTAAATCATATTCTTACATCATTCATCTTGCATTTGCCGTTTTAGCATAGTTGAAAGGTTTATATCACAAACCCAAGGAGTAAGGACTAGGAGCTCATCTGAGTTTATACCAATAATAAATGGAATACATGTGTCCACCTGAAATGGAACAAAGACACATTTGCTCTATTTTAAAACTGAACAAGTTCCAGAAGATATGTGTGTACGTATGTGTATGTATTGTGTGTGTATAGGAATGCATATATGTATGTGAATGTTAAAACAGCACTATAGAAGCTTAGCAACAGGCTAAAATATTTAATTTTTACATTTTCAACTGTTCATTGGCATGCCCATGTCACTGCACAGTCAATGGAGGTCACAGGATAACATACAGGATTCAGTTGTTTCCTTGCACTTGTGGGTTTCAGAAACCAAACTCCAGTCTTGGCAGCAAGTGCCATTACCTACAAAGCCATCACTGGCCCAAAGTAAACTTTTAAAGTGTTGTTTTCAACTCAACTTTCTCCATTTAAAAAATGCTAATCATAGACATTTGGTAACTCATTTGAAAATGATTTGAACAATTTAAAATTTTCAAAATAAACATTCTACCTGACTTTTAAGTCACCAAAGTGATAGGAAGCTATAACATAAGTTGGCATGGATTTGGGGTTTATCTCATACTTTAAAATAACTTCTCCTTAGAATTTCTTTCCTAATTATTTTTTTTCTGAGATTGTAATTACATCATTTCCCCCTTCTGTTTTCTCCCTTCAAACCCCATCACCGCTGTTATGTAAATTCATGGCTTTCAAACTACTCAGTCTGAATTATGTTACCTGTATGTGTCTCCAGGGATGACAATGTGATATTGGACAGTTATCTGGTGTGTCCTTTCCTGGGAAAGATATTTCTCTCATTTCTAGCATTCCTTAGATTCATGTAGTTCTTTGTTCTCTTAAAAAGTAAGCTATAAATGATATTCTTAAAATACAATTGAGTTGTAATCGTGTAATCTCTTGAAGAGGCTGTTTTGTTTCAAGACACTGAAGGAGGCCCTGTGAGAAGCGCCCTTTGTAGCAGGAAGAGCAGAAGTGTAGGTCCTCTTCATGAGCATCATCCGTGTGGTCTGCAGAGCACTGGTGTGTCTGGATTTAATTGGGGAGTACATTGTTCCAAACATACATCCAACTGTCTGCTTTTTTAAGCTTTTTTATTCATTTTTAAAGATGTTTGTTTTTAATCTGTAAACTAGAATCAAATTACTATTTAGTGGATTCTTTAGAACAATATGCTACTACTGAAAAGCAGGGTAGAAATATTCTGTAACATTTTCTGCACGGTTTACTTACAACCAGCTAGCTAAACCTGATACTTTTCATCCTAGGAAAAGTGAATGTGTAAGAAACAGGAATGGAAAAGAAGCTAAACTTAGTTGAGACTCTGAGTATACGCAGCTAGAGAATCAATAATTCATCTCCTAGGCAGCATTTTCCAGAATGGAAGCCAAAGACACATAAGCCCAGGGTCCTAGAGCTATACAGCGAATGCACCTCTACTTAGCTCCTTCACAGAAGCCCCTGTCTCTCATGTCTGGTCACAGGGACACAGTTATTAGCTCAGCAAAGGTGCTTTCAGAAAACAGCAAAGTTTCTCCTTATCATGAACAGGGATTTATAGAAAAATCAAAATTCCTACTTGAAATTGAGTGCTAATTAATAACATTTCATAGCATATTGGGCCATGGGAAGTCTCAACTGGTGAGGGTGCTTGCCATGGAAGCCTGCAGCCTGAGTTTGATTCCTGGAACCCAGGTAAAGGTGGAAGGAGAGAGCCAACTCCACAAAGTTGTCCTCTGACCTCCACACATGTGCGATGGTATGTACACCCACACACAGCATGCCTACACACCACAACAATAATGAATAAAAACTAAAATAATAAAATAAACCTTAGTGTTTATTATTTATTTCAAATAGAGGTGTACATACTTCAGTTACGTGAAAGAACACATTGGAGTTTCCTGGTTTAAAATGGAAGTACATCTCAAATAAGTTTCTATTATTAAATTTCTAGCTTCTCAGAGAGTAAGTCAAATATCAAGTTGAGTAGGGCTATTTAAGTATAATCAGAGAATGTGGATAAGCTTTACAATTTAGTTCCAGATAAGGTTAAATTTAACTATGAATATAGAAACATATAATGCATGTATATGAGATGTGTGTACGTACACACAGGCACGTGTGCATACCCACCTATCTGTAAAAGTAAAATAACAACAACAACAAAAAATGTAAAGTTTCTACTTTGTGACAGTTACCCAAGAGACACGACTTAAGAGAACAAGATTCCTCAGGGTTGAGTTTTTACAGATTTTGAAAACTTTCTTGAAAAAATATTTCTAGGTCTTCAAAACTTCTTCAAAATTAGAACATGTATTTATATTTTCAAAGATTCAATCTTCACTATTTTGACATGACATTTACTCCAGACAGTAAAGTCTCCCAGGCTATAAAACAAATGTTCAAAGAATGTTTACCTAACTACAACCGATAAGAGCAATAAATGTCTTGTGTGCTTTCTTTTCACCTCTCAATTGAATACCATTCGTACATTCAAGGGCTCACTTGTACCTTGTATTCATGAAAGGCAAAGCTGCCTGTGAGAAATCTCACTCTCCTTTCGCAGGATGGACACAAAGCCCATAAACTGATAGAGGTGGATTAAAGCTGTGGCTGATACTAGATTCTGATTCTCAGTTCTCTTCCTTCAAAGCATAGAAATGGTAAGACACGGAAGGGCATATCAATAGCATCCTAACCCTGAGCCTCCACTCCAGCCTTGTGTGGTGTGCTATCAGGCAGGTAACGCAGGCTGTTGTTGATCAATGCTACTTATTCTTTACATCTTAAGCAACCTTTGATTAGAACTTCACTTTCTTAAAAACAGCTCACTTGATATGCAATTAAATATCATAGATTTCACTATTTAAAATGTGATTTCAATTATTTTTACAACACCTACAAAGTATATAGCTCTCACATAACCTAATTATAACATATCTTCATTACTCCCTCAGGGCTACTTCATACGCACCCCAAGAGAGAAAACCACACAAAAAGGATTTTTTTCTCAAAGAGTGAAGATGGGGTTTTAAAATAACTCTTTTAAATTTTTATTTTAGGTGTGTGAGTGTTTTGCTCACAGGTATGTATTTATACCACACGCATGCCTGGTCTCAAGAAGGCCAGAAGAGGGTGTTGTATCCCCTGGAACTGGTGTGTGGCTGTGAGCCACCTTTGGGTGTTGGGAACTGAACCGAAATACTCTGCAAGAACTTCTAGTTCTCTTGACCACTAAACCGTCTCTCCAGCACTTAATTTTTTAAAAATTGTAGAGATAAACAAAATTGTTTAGGTGTATTTGTTACGTCCATCACTAAACATGAAAATGACAAAAATCATTTGTAATGGAGAATGGATGGTCTCAGCCCATGCTACTTTGGGGTCTTTTGAAATAAAGAAGTATCTGTTTTTTCATTTTACTCTTAAGTAGCAGTTCTCAACCTGGGGGAACAACCCTTTCATGGGTCACCTAATACCACTGGAAATATCAAATATTTCCATTATGATTCATAACAGTAGCAACATCACAGTTAGGAAATAGCAGGGGAAATAACTTTATGGATGGGGGTCACCACAACATGAGGAACTGTATTAAAGGGTCACAGCATTAAGAAGGTTGAGAATCACTGCTCTAAACACTCAGATTCAGCACTCAATTAAAATGACCTTTCAGATCTGATCAGTTCTGCACTTCACACTGTTGTGACAGAGAATGGTGGTCTGGCCAACCACCCTTGACATCACGACCAACTTGATCTCACCTCCATCCTCCTACTTTACAAAGGGCACACTCCAGGCATTTCTCTTTCTGTTTCTCAAACTGCCCAAATGCAAGCCTCCACCACCTACATGCTGACTTGCTGGGCACTGACACACAATTTGGGTGGATATTAATATTTTCTTCAAACTTCCTTTCTTTGAAATACACTAGAGCCACAAAAGAAGTATTACATCACCGAGCTGCCTTGCAACTCTTCAAAAGCCTCCCCACAGGCACCACCATTAAGATTCCCCACATCTCACAGAGAGGTATGTGCAGTCCTGAAGCATTCTAAGATAATGTTGCTTCATCGCTCAGGATAAAAAAAAGAGGTTTCAATAGAGATCATCTTGCCTTCACAGAAACTGTAGTTACCTTCCTTCTATCATTTTTTTTTCAAAATTCAAAAATGTGAAATACAGTTTCTTTACACTTACTCCTCGATTATCATACACCTCAAGTACTCTATGGAGAAAATTATAGGAATTATTAAAATCTATAGTGAGGAGTTATGATTATTTGTGAATTAGTTTGAGACCGTGAAAGGAAAACAATGATCTTTGTAAATTCAATTATCTCTTAAAAGCTATATTCTAACAACAGAACATTCAACCTATCTGGCAACCTATTTTTTTTCTTGCTATGTCATTTTATAACTGGAATTTTATACTAAATATTTCAAAGTGAACCTCAGAGACCAGGTACTCAGTGTTAGGATAAAAGTGCACAATTTTAAGAGCCACACAGATTAATTCCTCTTAAAAAGTTAAAAATTATTCTAAGTTTCAAGCTGTGTTTTGAAGAGATTAGATCTTTTTATATCATCATACAACTTAAAATTTTAGGTTTATTCAATACACAAAAACTGAAATTAATTTTCTGGCATAATTTTTATGAGAATAGAACAAAATATGATCAATCATAAACTTCTCATGATTCATAATCAATCACATGGCTTTCTCAGATGATTTGGCCAGTCACTGATGATACTCAACTCTCAGTGTCAACAGGCTTTGGGACATTCTAGGAGATGAGCACCTCACCTTGTCACATCCCTCCTTCTACCCGTCTTCCTGTCCCTGTACCTCTCCACTACCCACTCTTTGTCTCTGCTTGTATAAAGTTTACTAAAGAGTAGATTTAATCATGACATTTCCATATATGCAAACAGTGAACTTCAGTCAGATTTATTCCTGTATTACCTTTTCTAAAATTCTTCCTCTTGTCCCTTTCATTTCTCCTTTTATTACCTTGCCGCAGGCTAGATCCCACTCTTAGCTTTGCAGTATAGTACAATGATTTAAAATTATAGCCTCCTGGCTAGTCTCACAGTGGCAAGTATAAAAATGATTTGCCAAGTGGTATTACAGCTGTAGTCAACATTTCAATTAAAATGTATTCATGTAGCTTTTTCTATAAAGATCATGACAAAAGTTTCAGTGCAACAGATGGGAACTGAAGGCATTTCAAGCCTCACCAGCTAGAAGTGTAAAAATCAATAAGTCTCAACAGTGTCCTCTTGCAACAATACACACTTGATTTATTTTAATGTATAAATGATTTTATCAAGCAAATTTGAAGTGGAGACATATCCCGATAATTTCAAGAGCACACATAACTTGTCAACAAAGTAGTTATTTTAATATTTATTTTAAATGTATAGTATGAAGATATAGAAAATACATACTTTTAAATTCTACAAATCTTTTATTTAAGGACAGTATCAGAGAAACTGAAAACTTGATATCAGCATATAAGGGATATATTTGATTCTCTCAAAAAAAAAAACCCTATGTGAAAATTAGATAGAAATATGTAATATGACTAATATTATAAGTGACTAATTAAGAAACAACTTAGGCCTTGAGGATGCTTACAGACTTACCATGAAAAGCAGGCATTGAGGTATAAGAATAATTTCACACATGATAAGAAGTAAGTTTTTAAAAACAGAAAAGATACTATGGAGTATTAGGGTATCAATTAGTATAAAATTACAATATGAGAATTCCTAGGGAACTAGTGTTTAATCCATGACTAGAAAGATCCACATACACAAGCAAAAAGAACATGGGAGGAAAGATGTGTAGGTGAGTAACCAGGGCATCCTAAGAAAACAGACTAAAGAGAATGAAAAGTTTGGAGAAAACAAACGTTAAAATAAATAATGTGAATTGTTACATGAGGATTTTTGTGTCTGTGTTCATCAGGATATTAGCCTATAATTTCTTATAAAATCCCTATGTGATTTTGTGTCAGCTTGGATTATTAAATTAAATTTGAAGATTTTCTCATTTTGAAAGAGTTTGGGGAATATTAGTGTTTTAACCTCTTTAAATGTTTACTAGAACTTGGCAGTTAAGCTATCAGGTCCTCATCTTTACCCTGAAGCAAGGTTTTTACAGGCTCAACTTCCTTATTCATTAAGGAAGAGATGGCTTGGAGGTTAAGAGAATTTACTGCTCTAGCAGACCTGGGCTCAGTTTCCAGCAGCTCACAGTCATCTGTGACTCCAGTTGCAGGGTATTAGATGCCCTTTTCTGACTTCCACAGGGTTCAGGGACAAGCTTGCAGACAAAACACTCATATGCATTAAAGAAAATAAACAAATCTAAAAATAAATTTGAGTCAATTAAGATTTTGTGCTTCTTGTAATTTACTATTAGTTGATTGTGTATAACCAAGAATTTCTACATTTCTTCTGGGTGATTCAGTATAATCCTGCTGCTTGTCGTATCAATCTCTTAGGATCTTTGAATTTCTTTGGCTTCTATTATAATGAATTCACCTTAATTTCAAATTTTGAGATCTCTCTTTTTTTATTTAGTCTACCTAAAGCTTTATTGATTTTATCTTTTCATATAACTAGCTTTCAGTATCATTGATATATCCTCTTATTGTTTTTACTCTCTATTTCAATGAGTTCTACTCTGATCTTTTTATCCCTTTGTCAGTTAATTCTGGGCTAATATGGTTTTTCTTAATGCCTTGAGGTATAACATTGAGTTGTTTTTTTCCTTAACTCTGATGCTTGTGCGTGAGTGTTTGTGTGTGTGTGGTGTGTTTGTGGTTTGTGTGTGTGTATGTGTGTGTGTGTCTTATGTGGCGTGTGTGTATGGCGTGTGGTGTGTGTATGGTGCGTGTGTGTGTGTGTGTGTGGTATGTGGGGTGTGTGTTGTGTGTGTATGTGTATGGCATATGTGTGTGGTGTGTGTGTGGTATGTGCATGGCATGTGTATGTGTGTGTGTGTGTGTGTGTGTGTGTGTGTGTATGTGTGTGGTATGTGTGTGTGGTGTATGGTGTGTGTGTGTGGTATGTGTGGTATGTGTATGGCATGTATGTGTGTATGTGTGTGGTGTGTGGTATGTGTGTGGGGTGTATGTGTGTGTTGTTATAAACCTCTCTGTCACAGGTGCTCTGACTACCACTATTCCACCTGTTCAGCATGGTGTTTCCATAGTCATTTGTCTTGAGATTTCCAGATACTTTAATTCCTTTGGATCACCGGCTTTTTAGAAACTTCCTTCCTTCCTTCCTTCCTTCCTTCCTTCCTTCCTTCCTTCCTTCCTTCCTTCCTTCCATCTTTCCTTCCTTCCTTCCTTCTTTCATTCTTCTAGGGGGCACAAGGGTCTTACTGTGTAGTCATGGCTAGATGGTTGATACCCACTATGTAGAGCAGCTTCCTCTTGAATTCATGATATTTCTCTTTATATAGTCTCTCATTGGCTAGGATTACAGACTTGTGATATCATAGCTAGAAGCATATTTCCCAGTTCCACATATTTATAGTTTTGAAAATCTTTCTCATTTGTAGTTTTCCCCTATTATCAGCCTCTAATTTCATATCACTGTGGTCATAAAAGACCTCTGATGTGGTTTCAGCCTTCTTAAAGTTACTAATATCTGTTTTTGTGGCCTGACACACAGTCCCTCCTAAAGAACACTCTACATGAACTTAAACAGAATGCCATGGCTCCATCCACATAATCTGTGTGTCCACCTGGTCTAGAGTGCAGTCCAGATCCAACACAGCCCTCTAAATTTTCTGTCTGAATGACATTTCCATTTTTGACGGTAGTACATGAAAGTAGTGTATAGTCTAATATGAATGTGCTGGGTAGACTGTGTCTCTTCAGATATATGAGTATTGACTTTGTATATATGTATACTTCAATCTAAGTGTATATTTATAATTGTTTAATCTCCAAGGTGACTGGTACCTTGATCATTATGCATGGATCTTCTTTGTCTTGCTTTACAGTTTAGAGCTGACATCTATTTTATCACATATGAGCAACACTACTGTTGCTCTCTTCTGGCTTCCATTGCGTGGGATGAGTTTGTCCATCCTTCTGTGTCCTTAAAGACGAAGCAAATCGTTTGTAGACAGCATAGAGTTGGATCTTTTAAAAAAATACCCAGTTGGGCTGGAGAGGTAACTCAGCAGTTGAGAGCACCCAGTGCTCTAAATTCCCAGCACCCACATGGTGGCTAATAACTGCCTATACGTATATTTGGTGCCCTCTTCTGGCCTGCACTGGCACTTTCACTCACACAGATACACACATACACATCAATAAATAATAAAATGAATCCTTAATTTAAAAAAATACTCAGTTATATAAATTTTGATTGGAATATTGTATATGTTTACACTCAGAATAGCTATTGAGGTAGAGATGCTGTCTGTACTGCTGCTTCTGTGTGGTGTGAGCTTCTCTCTGTCTTCCTTTGTGAGCAGATTCTTTTCTCTACTGTCATGCAGTGAGTCCTTGCTCTTTGCATTTAATGTGTGTCTACTATAGATTTTTGTTGTATAGTTACCCTGAGACTTACATACGACATTGTAACTACAAAGGCTTGGTACAATGAATAATAGCTTAATTTTTATTGCATACCAACACTATGTACTTTTACTCTCCATCGAACATTTCAAGTAAAAATGTTTTCTCTTTTAACCTTTAAGCTAAAAATGTAGGTGACTTACACAGCAATATCACAGCACTAGTTAAAGCACTATAAACTTGATTACACACTTAATTACACCAGTGAGTTAGAGGTTTGTGTGTTTGTAATACTAATTAGGTCTTTTTCTTTCAGCTGAAAAGAAATTACCCTTAGCCTTTGTTCTTGAGTTTATACGTAGCAAACTCTCTCAGTTTTGGTCTAGAAGAGTCTTTGCCTCCTCATTTCTAGGGACCAATTGTGCTGAGCAAACACACTTGGTTAGCAGGGTTTTGCTCTTCAGTGCTTAGACCTGACTTCTATCTCTCTCCTAACTACTCTTAGGCAACTTCTCTCCTCTCTCCTAACTAGGCAAATTCTGCCCAGATCACTTCCAGCCTCATTGGAGCCCTCTCATATCTGAGATGTTACTTTTCTCCTGATGATTTCAAGGAAGGGCTTCTCTTTACCTTTGATTTGACAATGTGAATATGTCTTATTTAGATGTGGTTGAGATTTAATCTAACTGAAAAGCTCTGATCTTCCCATACTTGGACACTTACATCTTTCTTAGAATTTGAAATTTTTTGTGGTTATTTTTTAGTAACTTTCATGAATTTTTGTCATTGTCTTCTCATGTCAATTTTTGTAACAAAGATTTATTATTTTGATGTTATCATGTGAGACTTTTCCATTCATCTCATTCCTCTATTTTTCAGAATTTGTATGTTTTCTAATAATCTCTCACTAATTTCAGATTCTTCTGCATTATTAGTCTCGGTGCTGACATTCTTCATTACATTTTCCATTTCACTAATTATATTTTCAGCTCTAGAACTTCAATTTAATTTTTAGCATAATTTTCATTTCTCTGTTAATCTCTTAATTCAGGTAATTTATTGCTTTCCTGATTTCACTTAATTGTTTTATTGAATGTTCTTATCATAAGTTCACTGCACTTTCACAAAGTAGATGGTCTGAATTTTAGTCAAGCAGTTCAGAGATGCGCATTTCCTTAGGTCAACCTACTGGTGCCTTCTTTTTATTATTTATTGATGTCATGTTTTCTTGATTGCTCATGGTTTTTCTAGCCAGTATACAACAGAAGGACTTATTCCAGTATCTACATACTTGTTTGGTCTGGGAAATTCTTTGTCAATCAAGCCATCTAGAAATCCGGAGAAGGTTGTCTGATATGGCCCCCAAAGGCTAGATGCTGAAGTCCTTGGTCAAGCTTGCCCATCATCTGTGTGTCTGTGGGGTTGGATCCATTGTGATAGATTTGAGGATTGAGTATGCAGGAGAAAGCCTGGATGTTGGGTTCATAAGAAAGAGGCCTGGAGTCTTACTCTATGAGGATAAGATCGGATATACAAGAAGAAACATAGGCCCTGAGTAACCTGGAATGTGGTGAACTGGGAACCAGCCTGTAGCCTGGACTAGTGTTGGAGTGGCCCTGGGGCTAGCTCTATGAGAGTCTGTAGGGACAACTGGAGGCCTCATGCATAGGAAGTGTAATAGAGAACAAAAAAGCAATTCCTGGGCCTGGACTTTGAGCATGATAGAGGACCTTAGATTCTGGTTATTGATGGCCAGAGGAGGTGCAGAGACAAGCCCAACGTCAAGCCCAGAAGTGCAAGCCTGGTGGCTGACGTCAGTGGAGCTGACCTGGAAATGGCGCAGGCCTGAAGTCTAGGGCTTTGTCCAAACATCTAGTTCTAGGGTGGTCTAGAACATAGGATAGTCATGGAGCATGAAGCCCTGGGACAGACATACCGTCTATGGCACTGGTGTCAACCAAGCCAAGCAATCAGCAAGCCCACAGATTGAGGGAGCTGAACACATGCTCAGCTTGCAAGTGTAGGATGTGGCTGAGCACTGGTGCAGGCTCAGAAGTTCTGTCCACAGGCCTGGAGTTGGACTTGCTAAGTTCTCCTTTTCACTATGAAAATCCCAGTGAATGGGTGAAGAGCAAAATCGTGTGCTTTCTTCTCCCCTTTCTCCCACACTAGGCTGAGCTGTGCTGTTGTTGGCAGCCTGATGTAGTAATGGAACACCGTCCTTTGGGCCACTGTCTATGTGTCTCAGTTATTCCTTGTCACATTCCAATGGTAGTTATCTCTCACCAGGTTCCTTAGTTCTAGGAAAAGTATTTCTGCATGTAAATGGTCTTCAAATTTCTTGTTTGTGCAAAATGGTATGTGTTGGGAGTCCTGTTTTACCCTCTGCTGATATACAGACTGATAAGGCTGTTAACTTATTGAATCACCTTAGTTTTTAAAAACACTGATCAAGGATTTTTTAATTCACTTAATTTCTGCTTCACACTTTTTTTCTATTCTTTCACATCCATCTTCTATTATATATCAATTGCACTCTGTGTATTTTACTTCTGGGTATCTCAGTATTCGTCGTGGCCTTGAGTAAGAGTGGGAATCAGGAAGACACACTGAAGACAGGGTTAGTCTGTGGTAGTTAGTCCTCTGTTTCTTCTCTCTGTGCTTAGTGATCTGAAAATGTCACAGACTTACTCTAATCTAAATATAATAACGTTTTCAACCAGAAAAAGCAAACAGGACAGTGGCAGAGGGGATTCTGCTGGGTTTAATGTTTGATTATCCCTCTGACACATTCCAGCCAAATACTTATCCCTAGATTCTGCTTTCTAGGAATCCAGAACCTGCCATTGTTGAGTAAGGTGTCACCTTGGGGATATATCTGCTTTTAATTAACAGTCCTCCTGCGCATATAAAGAATTGTGGTTCCTCGTGTATGACACAGTTTCCTCCTAAAGTTCTCGTATGTATATATGTATGTATGTATTTATGTATGTATGTATGTGCATCCCACTAAGAATTTTCTGACATATTGCTAGCATGGTCCTGAATTAAGTTATATATGATATATTCATTTTCGGGTCTATTCATGGATTTGATGTATGGTTACTGTGTGCTTAGTTTATCATAAGAAATAAGAAATAACCTACAATTTTCTTTTTAGAAAGTAATTTAACATTAGTTATAAGTTTAAGATAAAAGCAGACGTCAAAAGTTCTAATAATTCTATCATCCTGAACATTTACTATCATTGTTATCATTACTGATAGCTTAAGGTGTGTAGTTAATATTTTAATATTTTCTTATTTCAATATGCTGTTATCAACCATTTTTAATTTATCAAAATAATAAATTCACCTTGAAATCTATGCATAGCGGTGCATATCAGAAAATATGTTTATGAAACTATAAAGATGAACATTAAGTGAGCCTCAACAGGAGTCTGAAATGAATTATTAATGAGGGGTAGGAGGAATGAAAGTGTGGGAGAAAATGAAATGTGACTTGTCTAGCACAGAATGAGGTGCTGGGCTGGCTCATAAAAAGGCTGCATGGGGTGCTGACTAGGCATTTGATACTTTTTAATAAATGCTTTCTATGATGTCAACATATGCCTATTTTACACAGAAGGTAAGGGACAGAATAAGGACCAAAGCTGGTTGTAATCTCCTTTCTCCTCATTTCTTCTTAGTCAAGTTTAGTTTACCTCTAAATGACCATGACTCTCATCTGTGGGCTGAGCTGTAAATCTCATCTTTCTCAGTAGGGACTGTGTGCTAACATGTGAAGAGCCACAGTTGACCCATACTAAAGAATGTCAGAGGGTTGCTACAGAGTTGTTGCTGCTCCTTAGGATCTCTCAGGGCAGATTTTTGAAAATAGGGATTTTTAGAAAACTGCACTCAAAGAGCAAGCATAAGAGACCTGTAGAATACAAGCAGCAAAGGTCTAGGGAATTTCATATTTATTATTCTAATCAAGCCAAGCATTTTAGATTGGGCTAGTCATTTACATAGTGATGGCATGATCTAATTAAATAATATAAGAAAGAGAAGCTTGCTTTGGATAACTCAATGTCTACACAAAAATTTAACCACATGTTTTCCTTAAATTATACTTATTATCTACTTATTATTAAATGATCAATGAAGGAATTTATTTCTAATTCTCCCATTAGTAAATCTATTCAGAACTATTTTCAAGGAAAGCTTTGTCTAATTTTTTTTACATTCATTATCAAATAAAAATGTATGTGTACGTTTGTAATTAATCTTAGAAAAAATTTTACACCATCCCAACATAACATGAACAAAATACCTTTACTGGTGAGTCAGTGCAAGCAATGCTGCTTTAAAAACTTTGAAAACTTTTAACAAATGAAACTCTCACATTAATCTCAAAAGATTTTCCTGATTGCAGGAATTAGCCAACATTTGTTCATATATTAAAGTTGCTATGCAGCACCATTATCCTGTGACACTTCTTTGTAGCTAAATAAGAGACAATCCCTAAAAAATTACTTGGGAGATTTAACTAAACCATCACATTTTGAGTATGCATCAATGAAGTATTGTCTTAGCACTCTGAACTAGGGTTGCAGTATGAGCAGAGCATGTAAGCAAAATCCTCTGTTTTCACAGCACAACCTATGAACTTACAGAGTATATTTAATATTAAAACTATAACTTTCCATTCCAGAAAGTCAAAAATCACTTACATCACACAAATTAGCACAGTCTGCACAGGAATGCTGTCACACACAGAAGGCAGGCTAGCATGAATGATCAGCTTTCAAAAGAGCATCACTTCTCATTCACTGACACATTTCCAGAAATAAGTGATAACTGTTTTCTTTCTAGATTTATTTTCTAAATATAACTCAAAGTAATACTTCCCCTTGATTTATCAAATAGCTATAAAATCTGAAGACATGTGATCTGTATCCCCACATATATTTCAGAATATTTTATAAACACCTTGGTCAAGTGGAATAATGTTTTATTCTTTTGTACACTGTTTGGTTCCTACATCGAAAGATGCCCAAGCTTTTGAAATCAGCTCCTTGCTTTTTTACAAATCACATTTCAGAGATTCTACATCAGGTCCATTTTAGGTGCTCAAATTTAACAGTATGTTTTCCAAATAGAAGTAGTATATGCTCACTGGACACATGAACATGAGATTTAAAAACAAGAGTTTTGTTTTGTTTTGTATTTTTTAAGACAATTAAAACTGAGTAAAAACAGATATGGGAATATATAAGAGCATTTGTCTTCATCATCAGTCATTAAATGAAACTAATTACATAGTGCTCTGATGTTGCCGTGGACTCAGCTGAGTCCAGCTCACTTGCTATTATGCTGTGGCTATTTCCTGTGTCAGTAAAAATTATTCAGATTGTCATGTTTAAATCTGTGCCATAGTCTGTTACCGGCTACAGCTATAAAGGTTTTCTAAATACCTTCAGTTTCAGCTACAATTCGTATACCAGGACCTTACTTGACTTGGACAGAAGGCAGAAGGCCGCACCTGAGCCATCCTGTGACTCCTGTTATCTCTCGCCTTTAATTCAGAGTCAATTCCACTGACTATTCTTCATTCCCACCAGCATCTCCTTACCCAAACTGTCATTATTTCACACTTGAACCACTGTGCCATGTTCCCACTGGCCTTTCTTCCTCTAGCACTGCTTGAAGTACTCCAATAATACCCAATGTGCTTATTGTAAAACAAAAGTCTGTTCCAGTCATTCATTTGTTTCACCTTCTGGTGGCAATCCGCATATACATAGCAATGTCTCATTCTTTAAAATGTTTTCTTACCTTCTGTCCCATAATCTCTTCTCTTCCACCATTACTTAGACTATGCTATGAATGTCAAACACTGCCGACCCTTCTTCCTCAAATCCCATGCCTCCTCAGAACTCAGAATGTGATTGTACTCACAGACAGAGAGATGTACAGCTCCTCAGGATCATGAGATAAGAGCCATTCTGAATTTAGGACTGATGCATTTTTAGAAAGAAAAGAGGACTCAGAGATGAGGAAGAAGGCCAGGCAGAGACTAGATGTCCACTGCCTCAGAAGGAATACCAGGAAGATCTCCCTGCAGCCCGGAAGGGACAGTGGCGCTGCTGACACCTTGATTTTGGAGTATTGCTCTCATAACCCTGAGCAAACAAAGTTTCATTCTCTTAAGCTACCTACTTTGTGGCTCTTTGTAACAGTAGCCCTGTGTAACTAATAGAGCACCCACCCTTCCTTTGTTAGTAGCTATCTACCAGTTTTTCTGCTCTCTGCCAAGTACAATTGTCTAAGATAAGAAAGTAAGTATAACCGGGCGGTTGTGGCGCACACCTTTAATCCCGGCACTCAAGAGGCAGAGGCAGGTGGATCTCTGAGTTTGAGGCCAGCCTGGTCTACAGAGTGAGTTCCAGGACAACTGGGTCTACACAGAGAAATCCTGTCTTGAAAAAAAAAAAGTGTGTGTGTGTGTGTGTATGTGTGTGTGTGTGTAGAAAGAACCAATTAATTTCGCATTACCTACCATACCTCAGTTTCCTAATGGGACAGACACATCCACTACCTGTGCTGGTTTTGCAGCTGGGAAGGTGCTCTGGGAACCTACCCTCTTCACATGTCTGCAGGTCTGGAGGAATGTTAGTCAGGTGCCCAGCACTGAGACATTCTTTGTGACCATGGAAGAACTGAAACACATGACTGGTTCAGATTTAGCTTCATGGCTGTACCCTTCAGTATGTACCCCTGTTCTTCAGATCCCTGGGACAATTTGGCTCTGATCAGTTCTGAGGACTGTTTGATTTGATCACCCTCCAGTCCTCTCAGCAAACTCATATCCTTTCAGCAAGATGCCTCCTTTTGTTTAAATACTCAGAACTAATTTCTGCTACTTACAATCTAACAGTAATTATACTGTTCAAATGTAGATGTAATTAGAACGTATCAGACTGCTATACAAATAGGCGTTTCATCAAAAGACACCCAATCAAGAGATTTCTAGTTCAGATTAGTGTGTATTTGTGTGGTGTGTGTGTTTGTGTGTGTATACAAGCACATATACAGACTAGATACCAACCTCAGCTATAGGTCCACAAAGGCCGTCTATCTTAGCTTTTGAGATACATTCTCTCACTGTGACAGATTTGGTTAGGTTGGGTAGAGAGTGGGCTCCTGGAACCCTGCTGTGCCCGCCTCATTATAGGTACTCATCACCATGACCTCCTTTTTACATGAAGTGTGAGGGCGACACATGTCTGTGAACTTGCACAGCCAGCATTTTACTGGCAGAACTATGTCCCCAACTCCTATTTCACTGTTCATAAATGTAAATGTAAGTATACAAACTTCCCTTGAATATTTTTCTGATATTTGAATAAATGGAATAAAAAAAAAATCAAAACACTTTGTATGGAATAACACATCAAAGTCAGTCAAGGCTTTGCTATAATAAATGATACCAACTTTTAGTCTAAACTAATCACTACTTTGTACCATAATGACCAACATATCTGATAAGCAACCAACTCTTGCTTGCTAAATTTCATTTTATTTCAGACAAAATTTATAGACCAACCAGTCAATCCTATTACATCAATATGCAGACATTTTTATTTAAAACTCTTTATTAAATAAAAGCCAAAGTTAATATTTTATACATGAAGATTACCATGATTAAGGCAGGAGCACTATGTCTTACACATTTAGATGTACTAAATGTAAACGTTAAAAGGTCAGTGAGAGCAAAACAGCTTTCTCCATTTCCATCAAGAGCTTAACAGTGGTTTTCATTTTTAAATCTAGATGTAGATAAGGTACCTGTGTGTCTTTGAGCTATAATCTGAATTTGCCTCACTGAAGCATATCCCTAGACATCCTCTTCAAACAGGAGTGCTGAGTCTTACCTCTTACACAGAGAGGGCAGAAGATATCTTTAGAGAGTTTAAGGGTAGCTCCATTCTCTTATAGCAGTAGCATTCCATCACACTTCTTTCATCCATTTTTGTTACTTCTCATTATTTTCTATTAATACATTGTAATTTAGAAAACATCTTTTAAGACTCTGAAAACGTAAATCACATGATAGAGACATCTGAACCTAAACTCCCTTACAATCTTAGAACTAAAATGTTCTCATTGGAGACGACATCTTTGACTCCTTCTACACATTTTCACAAAAACCTGTGCTTGCCTTAATCTTACCCTGGAATTTCCCAATTCCCCTCTATAATTAGTTTGTTAAATCCCTTTTTCTGTCCTTGTTTGACATTAAGCTAGTCTTTCAGCCTGCTGATTTTGTGGTTTTGGTCTCTTCTTTTTTCACTTTCATCTAACACTAGTTATAGCAGAAGAAAACCTGTTCTGTAAGGCCATTCATACTAGACATTCCAGATAGAGAACAGACAGATACACACATGTGTGGTTATCTGACAGAGAAGTATCAGAGGTGAGAAGAAGCAAGAGTTACAGAATATATTTTGAAAGTTTGTGTTAATTCTACAGATCTATCTTAGGAAATGGCTTAAACATAGTTTGAATTTAAGAAAGTAAAGATGCATATCACAAGGTGTGCTATTTCCCACTAATTAATTTTTATTTAGGCCAGGAGAGACCCAGTGAAGAATGTTAAGGACAGAATTCCTTTATCCAAGGCTAGTTTCCAGGACCACAAGCAGAGAAAGTGTAAACAAAAGCTCAGAAGCAATTTAAGAGTTATTCTGTTACTTTGGAAACCAAATATAGAAGGAAACAGGGCAAGTGGGTCTGAGCAGGAAATGGTGAATATACAGAAGAAATGAAAAATACCAATTAGTAAATGAAAGGTTCCTGGTACTAAAAGATGGTCATTTCACTTCTCTGTACCTTTCCACTTTTGACTGTCTATGTGAATGATAATTCTAATTTAATAGTTAGCAAAGATGAGTGAAGGATCAAGGTTTTAAGAATATGAAATATGACCTCTGTCCATAGAAGAAACAGAAATAGAGAGTATAGACAGCTTTCAGGATGGCCTCTGGTGATCTCTTCTAGAATTGGTGCCCTTGGTGATACTTTCAATTTGAATACAGGCTACACCTAATGACTCACATCTAAAAGACCGAAGACTACAGAGATGGTGTGTAAGGGTCCCACAACAGAACAAATGATCACAATTACCACTGAGTGGCATAAAAGAACAAACATTCTCTCAAACTTGTTGGAACCTTAAGTCTGAAACCAAGGCATTAGAAAAGCTTCATTTCCTCAGAAAATTAAGGTGAATTTTGTTCCTTGCCTCCTCAAAGTTTTCATGGTTCTTCCATGGTGGCATTACCCATACAAAAGAAAACCAAAAGCCTTCATGGGCCCTTCTCTGTGTATCTTTGAAGATACACAACACTGAATTCAGGTTTCATCTGAAGCCTGGATAATCACATCTGTGTATGTGTGAAAAAATCCTGTTTCCAAATAATTCCACATTCGCAAATACTTAGAGCTAGGACTAGATATGTCTGCTTGATCCCAGATGCAAATCATGTTAAATGAGAGCACCCTCCTTGACTTGGTTATGTTGAATAGACCATCACTGTAATTGGCTACCTTTTCCTCTATCTTACATTGCCTTTGCTAAGGGAAACTGGAGATAAACTGTGCCTAGATTCTTGTCCCACAGGAATGAGATGTTATATAGTCATGGTCTGAGATGCTAGGTTTTAGATAGTAATTGAATATGAACAATGATCTAAAGATTATTTAAGCAAACTGAACAATAAACTCAATTTTGCATATAAATACTATTTAGGAATTTTCTGCAACAAAAAAAAAATTGTGGTGAGCTTCATATAAACTGCAACCTATTCTACTAAGAAATGAAGATCTGCTGTGTAAGGGTCCTATAGTCTCAGAGGACTATGGACAAGTGCACATTAACTGATTTGAGAAAGGAACAGAGCACATAGAAGGGTCTCATCCACATTGCAAAGGTCAGGAGAGTTGGATTCTGAATATAAACAAGGTTAATCACTCCTGGGTATGTATTAACCAAGTTCATTTCCCTTTCAAAAAAGCAATGAGGCACTACTATGTAGTAAGAACACTCTACAACCCATTATACCAAGGCCCTTAAAAGAAATGATTTAAGCTGTTAGGTAAAATCATATACCATTATTGTGATTACTGAAAGTTTCTAAAGCTAAAAGAAATAGTAATACCTGGAAATCAAATGATATAAATAAACTAGTATTAACAGTCTATTTCATATAAACTGTTTTACCCACACCATCATATTTAAAGAAACTCAAATCATTTTAATAATAGATGAATCCTTAATTATAGCAATAAATACAATGAAACTTAGAAACAGTATAAATGTTCTAACAATGGTCTGAGCAAAACAGTTAAAGGAGAAGAAAAATCCTCAGTGTTCAGAATCCCCCTAATTTCACTAATACAAAACCCACCCTGGGTCTAATGCTTTTGTCTGTAGATACCACAAGCATTACCTCTCTTACCTCGGTCACTTTGGAATGCCAACTGTGTTATGTCTCAAACCCTGGGGCAAATGGCTGAAGCACCTATTTAACTTACCAACATGGACCTGCATCCCTTGCTCAGTCCCTACCTATTACAGGGTCCTCCAGGCTGGCATACCCCACCCCTACCCTAAACTCCAGTCCAGGGGCTGGACTGCCTTTCCCCAAGAGGCTTTTTCCTATAATCCAACCATTTTGGTTACCTGCTCCTTCTTGTATCTTTGCCTGCTTGGCTGTTGTACCTCATTCCCCTCTCTCCCCTCTTCTTTCCCTTCCCCTTCTCTCCACATGGCCCTGCTCAGCTTAGTTGTGGGGGGCCATCCCACCCCCACTTTTTCCCAGGGTACTCTTGAACAGGAGCAGCATGAAATATTAGAAATTTAGAGGGGAAAGAAAAAGATAGAAAACACAGGACAGCCTCGGGAGGGCCTGGATCCTAATCCATCAGGCCCTGACTGTCTCGGCCAAAGGGCTTTTAAAGGAATGCCAAGGGGTAGAGCAAAAGACCCCCCCCAGCACAGACAAGTGCAGACCATTCCAGACACCTGGCGACCATGCACGTGGTCAAGCCATCCCCTAATGCAGTCCTGATCTTACTAGGAAACCTCTGTGGACCCCAACACTTCGTCATGTCCACTCTGGACTTTTCCAGCTCTCCCTGTCTCTGCCTATGCTCTCCATGTATCTATAATAAACATTCTCCTCCCCTGTACCTGGGAGCATTCATGTTCTTTCATTTTCTCTCTCTCTCTCTCTCTCTCTCTCTCTCTCTCTCTCTCTCTCTCTCTCTCTCTCTCTCTCTCTCTTTCTTTTCATTCATCTGGTGATGAAACCCTGAGAGTTCTTTCAGAAAGGAACTCAGCTGCTCCAAACCAAGTTGCTGCTCTGACCGTCATGAGGAATGCAGGATCATTAGTTTCTGCTGACTTTTTCCATTTGCTGAATTTAATTTAGAGTCCGCCTCATCAGTTGCTTCTCCCTTCCACCTTATCTAACCATCTATCTCTCCTCACCTACTCAGTAAGTGTCCTCGTCCTGCTCCCTGGGGCCTGCTATGCCCTTTGGGGTGCCCACCAGGTGGGAATCTCCCTGCCCAGCTCTTTGCAGCCACCCACCTCATGGGCAGTTCTACTTACCAAGACATGTGCTCATCTCCCTCTGTGGGAAGCCACCCTTTTCCACACCCTCTCCCAATGCACCTCTTCAGCTGTTTTCTCACACACCTCCTCTAACCATTGGTGTGTCCCCTTCTACAGGGTGTCACTAAGGAGCTGTCTGTTCTGTCTACTTTTACTGCAAAGCCATATCGGTGTGCAAGAAGCTTTCTCTTGCCCTCTGAGCCTCTATCATGCGAAAAGGGACACCTCTCTTCTGTGATTTGGACATTTCTCACTAACCAGTTTCTCTGTCCATTAGGGGATGCCATGGATTGAAATTCCTATTACCATGACACTTACCTCCTCTGTTTCCTCATGGCTCCTTTCAGCTACTTCCTGGAACTTCCTCACCTCTCCCTCGGAGTTGCCTACTAAGTTCCACGTGTTGTCTACATGATCCTGTGTCTCTGACCTTTTCCTTGACCCCTCCCCTTGGGGCTACTTGTTCTATCTCACCTTGTGCCCTCCTTGGCCTGAACATGGTGAGTTTCCTTGCCTTCCCCCAGGAGCTGCCTGCTAAGTCCCACAGCTTTCTTAAACCCTTCTGGGCCTCTCAGACCTTGTCCGGTTTCTCTTCTGCTCTCAAGAAATCTATTAAGACTGCTGTGTAAACAGTCTTTAATCTCAGGATTTGTAAATTCCAAGGGTGTGGTTAAAGAATCTGTAAGATCTATAACAATATTTGGCCTAATACTTATAACAAAAGGCTTATAGTTAAAACCTATACATAGGAATTTTAATTTGCTACAATACAATATCTCATATATGTGATTCATTCTGGTTTAGAGTGATATACATATATATATATATATATATATATATATATATATATATATATATATATAAAAACTTGGATTCAACTCTTGTTTTAAAAAAAGATCCACTAGGAAAACATGTTTTAAACAGTAACCATGTGACTTGCCTCCTTCTTGGCTGATTATCTCATCAAGATACAAGCAACCACAGCATTGGCAGCCATCTTCACTAAGGTCAAAGAATACATGCCTTGTAATTTCACCATCGTAAGATGGCCACACAGCATAAAGCAACAATTACAAAACTTCTCAGTCCTACTGATCCTTTGGTTTATCACTGTATCTCTTTTTAGCCTAAGGAAACAACAAGAAGTGTCCAGGATGTTTTGGATATTTGGATGACGATAAAAATTTAAAGTTATAAAGGTCTATTCAGATTAACCAAAACCAATTTAAGATGTATATCTAACTGCTTATGTCCTTGCTACCTGTTCAAACTAAGTTTCTAGAAAATTTACATCAGTTACAATATATGTATGAAAAATAAGGTATATTTGATAAACAAAGTTTATAAATTTCTAAGGTCTACTCAAGTTCACAGTAGTAGTTGTCTAGATTCTTTATGTTTGATCACTTTGTTAAGCTTTAGTTATTTGGATAAACTAAATCATACATAAAAACTGTGATATTATAAAATGGTGCATTAAGATTAAAAGTTTTATTTTAATATTAAAAGAGCTTCAATTTAAAATTGTTATTTTCTTAAGTCTAAACCTAACAGGGATAAAAATGTAAAGTCTTAATCTTACAAAATAAACCCCAAACTAGTAATTTATCATATATTATTAAAGGTAATTAAGGCATGTAAGTTAGTAGTCAGTCACCTTATAAATAATCAAATTCTGTAATGTGCTCATAACTATAGCTGTAGTCATGTTAAGTAATAATGTAGTTAATTACAGGAGTAGGATTTATTTAGCCTCCTGTATATGTTTTCAAAGTTAAGACTAAAACAAGTATCTAGAAACAAGCAAAGTTTGTTTAGTTTAGTTTTTCTTAATAGATAATGGTCCTCAAAACTTTTCAGAGATCTGCTGAATATGGCATTTTAAATGTTTAATGGAAAAAGTATGCCATAACAGACACCCCAGATACTAACAGTGACCCCAAGGCCTCCAAAGACGATGATGGGGCACAGAAGACTCCACCTGGAGCTTGCTCTAAATGCAGCAAGCCAGCCACAGGGTGAAAAACTGCCCTTCACCTCACCCACTAGCAGGACCCTGTCCAAACTGTGGACTGTTGTGGAATATTATTTTAACTATATAAAGATGTATTATATTTGTTTATGTTGTAGATTATAACTTTAACTATGTAAAGGTGTGTTACATTTGTTTATACTGCATTTGTTTAACAATATAAAGATGTGTTACTTTTTTTATGCTGCTTTTGTTTAACTAGGTAAAGATGTGCCGCTGTTTCACTTTGCCTGACTAAGGCACCTGATTGGTCTAATAAAAAGCTGAATGGCCAATAGCTAGGCACTAAAGGGATATGCAGGGCTATAAGTAGGAGGAGGAATCTAGCCTTGAGGGACAATGAGGGAGAAAAAGAGGGAGATGGCCGGGACCAGCACACAGGCAGACACTGAGGAAGCAGAAGAGTAGGGCATGCAGAATGAAAGGTAAAAAGCTCTGTGGCAAAACGTAGATGAAGAGAAACAGGTTGAAATATGTTTTAATTGCTAGTGGGACAACCCTAAGTTAAAGCTGAGCATTCATACTAATAATAAGTCTCTGTGTCATGATCTGGGGGCTGGCAGTCCTAGAAGCCGACTACAGTAGACAAGCAGGACACTGGGGAGTTGATTGTCCCACTTTGCCTAAGACAAGGTAGGCTGGTCCCCCAAGTTCCTCCTCCACAGGAAAATCTGTAGGATCTCCTGGACCTGGAAGCTGAAGACTGATGCTGTTCTGGGACCTCTGCCCCAACAAAATCCAGATTTCCACGGAGGAACCTGGGGTGACTGTCCAGATAGCCAGTAAATGTCTGTCATTTTTAATAGATTAGGGAGCTGCTTGGTCTGTACTTCTGCTTACTAAGATGAAATTTATCCTTCTCAGATCTATGACATGTTGACAACTAGATATGCTAGCTTTGTCAGTTTAAGAGCATCAACCAAGGCTTCAGCTGCCTTCTCAGTTCTTTTCATATGTAAAAATCAGGCCTCAAGCCTCACTTTCCTAGAGCTAGCATGTCACCCTAAGGGACAAAGAAAGTGATTTAAGGTATATAAAAAATGAAAAATGCTTCTGATTTCTTTTCCTCGCTATGCTGTTGTTCTAATAACATTTCACAAGTTCAGAATTTTAACCACCAATAGACTTCTGAGAAGCTGTTAATCAAGCTCTGGTAAGCACTGCTAATATCGCAGTCACAAACTTAAAATTTTAAATTTCCTCTGGTTGTCTTCTATGCATAGACTTAAAAATGCTTCTCATTGTCCTAAAAACATCTCTGTCTAATCTATATATCCAGCCCTCTGGAAAGTGCATTAATGCTGTTAACCCAGAATCATTTTTGGGCCCCCATGACTCAAAGGCATAAATCTACTGCCTTTTCTACAATTCGGATTTTCAGTACAGAGTACAAACCATGGTAATGCAAAGACATCAAAAACTTCTATCTCTTTTTATAGAGTTAAAAAAAATTCTTGTATGTAGCAGGAATCTTAAAAGTTCTTATTAATAAAATCAAACCCAGGGCCAATTATTGGGGTGAAATGCTGGAAGGTCAGAGTACCAGAACAAGCCACAGCTAACCTCACCTGGCCAACTTCTCAGCTGGTCTTGTTTCCTCAGAATGGAAGCCTCTGTGTCCTCACATCCAAATGGCTCTCAGCTGATCTGTGCTCGTTGAAAACCTGAAAGCTTAACTGGCCAAATGCTTAACCAGCCAAATGCTTCTAGTTTCTGGTCTTCACGCCTTATATACCTTTTTGCTTTCTACCACTACTCCCTGGGATTAAAGGCTCGCTTTCTGAGATTAAAGGCGTGAGTCACCAAGCTTGGCTGTATCCTTGAACAGATGGATTTCTGCCTCTGGAATGCTAGGATTAAAGGCGTGTGCTACCACTGCCTATCCTCATGTTTAATATTGTGGCTGTTCTGTCTCTGACCCCAGATAAGTTTATTAGGGTTCACAATATTTTGGGGAACACAATACCACCACACTTGTAAGCTTCAGAGAATCTACTTGAATCCACTTCTTATAGGTTAAGTTTCCCCACCTACTGCCTATTCATGAGGTGGGATCTCTCTCTCTCTCTCCCTCCCTTGTCTTAGGACTCTGCTCCCCAACAACCAGGACCGTGAGTCAAAAAGTTTCAAATGTACACCTAAGAAAAAAAATTTCCCCTAAACTTTTTTTTTTTTTTTTTTTTTTTTCTGGAGCTGAGGACTGAACTCAGGGCCTTGCGCTTGCTAGGCAAGTGCTGTACCACTGAGCTAAATCCACAACCCCTTCCCTAAACTCTTAATGTTACCTTCTCTCCCCGGTCTATCTGTCCCAGCACATTTCAAATAAACTACAGAATGCTCCAGCAACTTGTCAGCTCCAGGTGTTCCCTCAGAATCTGCATCCGAGATAGCTTCAAATGGGCTAGCTCCAGGTGGTCCAGCCTCACAGACTTGTCCAATGATGCCTCACATCCCTAGCCCCAGATGGACCTGAAGAGTGAAAAGGTCTGATCTTCCCAGGCTTGGCCAGCATTCTGGCTTTCTTGGGTCCTCAACAACTACACCACAATGTCAACAGGAAGTAGTCATAGATTACATCTCTCCTTATCATTTATTACCAACAAAAAAGCTGGGATGTTAAGTCTCAAACCCTGGGACAAATACATGAGGAGCCTATTTAACATATCAAACTGGACCTGGCCACCAGGTTCTCCTAGCATCGCTCAACTCCTACCTGTTACAGGGTCCTGGGAGGCAGATCTCACCCCCATCCTAAACTTCTCCAGCCCAGGGCCTGGGCTGCCCTTCCCCCAGAGGCTTTTCCCTATATAATCCATCCATTTTGGCTTCCTGCTCTTTTTTCTCTTTGCCCTCTAGGCTGCTGTACCTCATCCTCTCTCCCTGCCCCTCCCCGTCTTCTCCTATGGCTCAGCTCAGCCTCATCATGTCCACTCTGAACTCTACCAGATGTCCCTGTCTCTGCCTATGCTCCTATAATAAACTTTCTCCTCCACCATACCTAGGAGAAGTCATGTTCTTTCCTTTTTTATTTGTTTTTTTTTTTCATTCAAACTGTTCATAATTTTAAAATTTACTTAAAATTCTCCTACTGGAAATAAAGAATCCAATATTTCTGATTTTCATTCTCACAAAATTGACAAACATTGATTTAAGAGTAACTTGAAGTCTGTTTGCTAGTTTAGTTTTATGTCAACTTGACACAGGCTATAATCACCTGAGAGGAGGGAACCTCAATTGAGAATATGCTTTCAGAAGATCTGGCTACAGGCAAGCCTGTAGAACATCTTATTAACTATTGACAGGGGGAGGGCCCAGCCCATTATGGGTGGTACCATCCCTGGTCTGGTGGTCCTGTGTTAAAGAGAAAGCAGGCTGAGCAAGCTATGAAGATTAAACCAGTAAGCTACTCTCCTTCAGCTCTTGCCTCCAGGTTCTTCCCAGTTTGAGTTCCTGCTTTGGACTCAGTGAACTATGATTCAGGAAATGTAAGCCAAATCACCCATTCCTCTCCAAGTTGCTTTTGGCCATGGTGATTCATCACAGCAATAATAACCTTGTCAGAAATTGGTACCAGGATCATGGTATGGCAGTGACAGACCTGAACATGTGTTTTAGGAAGGACGGTGGAAGGACTTTGGAACTTGGGCTAGAAAATACTTCGGTGTTTTCAAAGCTTGGTGAGTTGTCATAAGAATGTAGGAGATGCAGAGCAGTTGACAAAGGCCTGGCTTGTAGAGTTTCAGAGGGAAACAAAGACTTTATCAGGGCTGTCTGATATTCTGAACTATGCATCTAAGGTTCTGGTCATCTGGGGCTCAAGAATCATCTGTGATTACCAATAGAGAAACACTACTCCAGTCAAACCTTTGTTGCACTGGAACTACTGATACTCTTTAGCTGGAGTTGAGAAGTCAGCAGTGATTAAAAAAGAGACCAGAACCAATGAAGTGTTTCCTCAGGGTCAGCACACACTGGGTTCCAGAGGTGGACAATGTAGGACCACTCAATGGCAGCTGAACTTGTAGGATAAGAATCACCAAGGTGGTACAAGTTTTGTAGGCATACAGAGGTCACAGACAGCAGATGAGGTTTGTCACTGTGTGGGGTGCCTGAAGAAAGCCCAGCACAGGATGTGGGTGAAGTGCAGCAGTGGACCCCAGCATTTTGAAGATGCCAGTACAATGGGAAACTGCCAAGTACAACAGAAGCCGTGGAGTGGAGCTGGCCTGAGCCTAGGAGACAATCTGTGTGGGCTACAGAGGGAGGAATTGAAGAACTGACTCAGGCCTTTGAGAGAGCGCATAAATCATGAGTGAACCTTAGTCACTGGAACTGTGTTATTTACACTTTTGGAGTTTGGATTATTTTGATTTGATTGTGATTGCGCCCTGGTTCTTCTCTCTTGGAATAAGATATTTATTTTGACTTTACAGGATCCCACAATTGAGAGAATTTGAACTTTTTAAACAGACTGGATTTTTAAGAGATATTTTGAGTATTTTAAAGACGTTGAACTTTCAAGAGTTTGAATTTTAAAAGAGGGACTAGGGTACATTAAAAGGCCGGAATGTTTTATATTGAACAAAAAAGGAAACATTATGGCTTAACAATTGTAAGCCCCGGACACACACAAGTGGCCAGGCCCCACCCCCAGACTACTCTAATGGTCATAGGGGCCATTTCCAGCTCCTTAAGACTCAGGTCGCCAAGCTCTGCCCTACAGAGAAAAAAAAAAAAAAAGCCCAAGATCAGGGCAAAAAAAAACCAAAAGACCCAGGAATCATTGAGCTTCCTCCAAGATCAGGCTCCAGAATCCCACCAATCCTTTAGTTTGCCCCAAAACCAGGCAGCAGAATCACACCAATCCCAGGCCATGCTGGAAAGCTCTGTATAAAGCCGGCCTCCTACTCGGTTTGCTGATACTTCTCTCCTGACTAGAGGCAGTCACTCTCTTACGTCTCTCCCAATAAATCTCTTGTGTGAAGTTTGTCGTGTGGTGTGACTTTATGGCATTTCTTGACTCTGGCCTACCAGGATACCTTTCCCCTCAGAGCTGTAACCCGTACAACAGAAACGGATTTTTTGTGTCAAGCTGACAAGGAGTCAACTGCACTGGCTAGTTTTATTTCAACTTGACACGAGCTATAGTCATCTAAGAGGAGGGAGCATCAATTGAGAAAATGCCTCCAAAGTATCCAGCTATAGACAAGCCTGCGAGCCATTTTCTAATTTACTGATTGATGTGGTGCCAATCTATTGTGGATGGGTTCTATAAGAAACCAGGATGAACAAGCCATGAGAAGCAAAATAGCATCAGCTCCTGCCTCCATGTTGTGCCCAGTTTGAGTTCCCACATTGGTTTCCCTCAATGGAGCATGATTCAGGATATGTAAGCCAAATAAACCTTTTCCTCCTGAAGCTGCTTTTGGTCACAGCAAGAACAACCCTAAAACAGGTAGACTAATGAACTAGAATAGAGGACCTGGAAATAAAACAAAGCTAAATCCACTGCATTTCAACAAAGGAGGCAAAAACATAATTTGGGGGAAAAAAAAGAACCTACTCAACCAATGATACTGGAGAAACTGGATTTCTACCTGCAGAAGGTGGAATTAGATTTGTATAGTTTACCTTGTACAAAAATCAGTTCAAAATGAATCAAAGACCTAAAATATTGAAAATTTGAAAACTTGGGGGCTACCATGCAAGACACTAGGATAGCTAAGGACTTTCCAACAGAACATGATAGCACAGGGACTAGCCCCAGATGGGACTACATGAGAATAAGTTTCTGTATAGCAGAGCACACAGTCAGCAGAGCACACAGCCCACACAATGTGAGAGAATCTTTACCAGCCACACTTCAGACAGGAGCCTGATATCTAGAACCTAATACCTAAAGAACTGATTAACTTAAGTACCAAGAAAATAAAACTTCCAATCAACAAAATGGGCAAATTAACTGAATAGATAGTTCCAAAAAAATGGAAGGAAAAAAGGAAGGGAGGGAGGGAGGGGGAGGGAGGGAGAGAGAGAGAGAGAGAGAGAGAGAGAGAGAGAGAGAGAGAGAGAAAGGCAGACAGACAGCAGGCCAATAACTGTTTTAAAAGGTATTTAATATCTAGCCAGGTGTAGTTGCAAATGCCTTTAATCCCAAAACTGCAGAGATGGAGGTGGGCCTGTCTCTCTGAGTTCAAGGCCAGTCTGGTCTACACAGTGAGTTCCAGGGCAGCCAGGGCTGCATAGTGAGACCCTGTCTCAAAATTAATTAATTAAATAAAACTGCTCAATATCCCTTGTCATCAAGGAAATGCAAATGAAAGCTACTTTGAGGTATCACCTCACTCTAGTCAGAATAGTTGTCATCAATAGATCTGACAGCAAATGTTGGAAAGGACCTGAAGGGAACTGTTATTCACTAATTGGAGGTGTAAATTAATACAGTCATTGTGGAAATCAGTTTGAAGATTTAACAACAACAAAATAATAAAAATAGATCTAACATATAACTCACTTAACTACTTCACTACTGACAATATACTCACAGAACTCCATATACTATCATAGAGATATTTGAACCTATGTGTTTATTGCTGCTTTTATTCATGGAAATAACCTCATTGTCCATGAGCAAATGAATGCATAATATAAATGTGGTGTGTGTGTGTGTGTATGTGTGTGTGTGTGTTACAATACTGTTCAGCTTTAAAGAAAAACAAGGTTAAGAAATTTTCAGGGAAATGAATGTGCTTAGGATCAATATTATTAAGCAAGGGCACACAAACTCGGAAAGAAAAAAAACCTGCATGTTCTCTCTCATATTCAGAATTTAGACAATATGTGCATGTGGTGGTATTGTGTTCCCCGAAATATTGTGCACTCTAATAAACTTATCTGGGGTCAGAGACAGAACAGCCACAATATTAAACATAGAGGTTAGGCAGTGGTAGCACACACCTTTAATCCTAGCATTCCAGAGGCAGAAATCCCTCTGGATCTCTGTAAATTCAAGGCCACATTGGAAACAGCCAGGCATGGTGACTCACACCTTTAATCCCAGGGAGTGATGACAGAAAGCAGAAAGATATATAAGGTGTGAGGACCAGAAACTAGAAGCTTTTGGCTGGTTAAGCTTTTAGGTTTTGAGCAGCAGTTCAGCTGAGATTCATTCTGGATGAGGACTCAGAGGCATCCAGTCTGAGGAAACAGGATCAGCTGAGGAACTGGCGAGGTAAGGTGGCTGTGGCTTGTTCTGCTTCTCTGATCTTCCAGCATTCATCCCAATAACTAGCCTCAGGTTTGATTTTATTAATAAGTACCTTTAAGATTCATGCTACATGTGCATGAAGGTTCAGTTTGTCATACAGAAAAGAACAAGATAGGATAAAATATTAGGGCATAAAGAAGGGCTGAATTTTTGGTGAAACATTATCTGATAAAGGCCTGGAACTCACCAAGTAGGCAGACTGGCTGGAGAGAAAACCCCAGGGATCCACCCATCTCTATTCCACCCTCCAACTTGTAGTTCTAAGGCTGCAAGCATGACCCCTCCCTCCACCTCCACAATATGCTTTTTAACATGGGTTCTGGTGTTCAAACTCAGACCCTTGAAAGAACTATCTCTCAGTCCCCAACTTCAAATCTTTTACAAAATAAAGCCATTTTACAGCTTTACATCTCTTTAGAAGTGAAAGAACATACATAAGCAAACATTTTAACCTTACCTAAGCATGCTCAAATATAGGTGAAAGTGTATGCAGGCCCTGGGCTTTCTACAGCTTCCACAATGCAGCTGTCTCCAGAATTTTTCTTTTATCACTTTCTCTTCTATCAGGTAGAGTCACACATAAAGAACTAAACTAAAATGAGTGTTAGTAGAAGTAACCGATAGTTGTATTTATGTGTACTTTACTGTACAGATTGCAATATCTCTCCAAGAATTTTACTCATGTTTCTTCTGGATGTTTAGAAAGTTACCATCTATAGCAGGGAAATAATAATGAAACACAATAAATAATAAAAACACATTGCTAGATTGCTAGTGGCAAATAACAAAGCTACCAGAGGACAGTCGGTGTCTTAACTTATAAATGTGTCACCATCATATCACAGAGTCGTTGACAACGTACACCACTCTTCCTTCTGCCCTATGGGGCTCAGCTCTTTCACACCTTAGCGAATTAGATGCACCAAGCCCATAGATGATTCATTATGATTTGCTTTCCTGTTCATTCCACTCCCCCCCCATTGTAGAAAGACATTTAGTTTTTATTTATTCATAGTTCACTGCTGAAATATAGTTAGAATAAGAGCAATCAATGGTTAAACTTGAGGGTTTGTCCATGAGACCAAATAAAATAGCATTTCCAAGTAGTCATAAAACAACAAATTATTTTTATTACTTAATTCAGTCATCTCAAATATATGCCTGACATAAATTCAGATAGTAGCAGGACGCTGCATAGGATAGTTTCTTCTTGCTGAAACACAGAATCATTTTTCCAAAATGAGGAAACTCATATCTTTAACTCTCTGGCCCTGCTCTCCACCATAAGCTTGAGAAAAACACCTTGGCACACACATTAGTCACCAATGATAGACAATAGCAAATATTTCATTCCTATTTATATCTATGCTGTCTAAATATTCTAAAAGTTCCTCCATCTTACACAGAGTCTTCTTTAGAAATCTTATTTATTTACCAACTTAAAAAAAATCTAATATGATGTTAGATAGAAAGAAAGCAAGGTATTGGCTTAGCTTACATCAGCAAACCCCGGGGTACAACTCTCATTTAGATTTACTTGGGAGATGATCCTAGGACATAGAAGATTGAGACAATAGTGACAGTTCAATTATCAGCCGAGTGACACCACCCGCAGCCACACTGTCATCTTATGGGGAAACTCAGACACCCAATGTAGAACACACCTCAGTGGCATCACACCTAAAGGCAGCAGTGTTGGAAGTTCTCACACCAACTATCTTTAGTCACCTGCTAAGCACAGCTCCCAGGAGCACTGAATTCCTCATATTTCTAGCCCAAATCCCTTGGCACAGTTGGTCCAGTGGCCAAAAAATCTCTTGGGTAAAGACAGGAACTGTCGCCTTGGAGAATCTCCAGCTCTGAGGGAGGCAGTGACAGGCCGGTCAATATCGTCTGCCAACGGAGGCAGCTGTTTGAAAACATAGACACTATATTTTCAGCCCACATCTGATACTGTAAGTGACAAAGAATGCTTGCCTACCCAGTGATGCTGTCACTTAGTCACTTATGACATTCGCGTACTCCTTTCCATGCAAAGCTAAAGGTCACGCTGCCATATACTTTACCTCCTGCTCTGAAAGTAAGTCTGTTGGTCCAACACAAGAGCTGTTAAGCACAACATGTAACCAAAAAAAGGTAACTAAACAGCCAGACCACAATTTTCAGAATCACTTACCGGGTCCTTTTTTATTCTCATATTTGTTTTAGGTAATAAAAGAAAATAGTGGGATTTTTTTAAGGACAAAAATCACTTCTCTGGGTATGTAGGAAAATTCAGATCCAAAAAAAAAAAAAGAAGAAAATTAACCAAGATAATATCACTAGGAAGTATTAACAAAACCTTCTAGTAAATCTCACCCCAAAAGATAATAACAATGTATTTTCCTCAAAATGGTCACTGTGACTTAACCCTGCCTGAGTCTTACTTCCAAGGAGGGCTGACTAACACCCAGCCTTGCTATGTGTTCAAAGCAGCATATTCTATGCAACATGACACAACAAAGAAGAGAATAAAATCCTCGCATCAAAAACAAGAATCAACTTGTGCCTACCGCTGAAGTTCTTGCAGTGGTGAGACAGACTCTGCGTCCATGTCTGATATGATTAGATTTGTTCACAGAAACAGCATTTTGAATAATCTTGTAAAAAAATGAGACTGGCTTATATGCTGTTCCTTGAACATATTATTATTCTAGAATTTTAAAAATCCTGATTTCCAATTCAAATTGTTCTTACATTTCTAGTTTGAACATAATATATTCAATTTAAGCCTGTCTGCCACCATTTATCACTCATTCTCAAGCAATTTGAAGACAGATAGGAAATTAAGTGAAGGCAATCACTCTTTACAAGAACTTTCATACTTTTTAACAGTACTAACTTGAGAAAAATATTATCAGAACATGGCCAGGTTTTCAATTTGTTAACTTAGTGCATATCTATAAACGTTCCCCAAGTTATAAAACCAAGGTCAAACCTCAAGGAGGGGGGAACATTATTGCTACTTATCATGACATACAAACCATATATATGATGATCTTAAAGGTATTCAACTGCTAAAGAAAGAGAGGCCAAGAATTTGAAAGGGGATGGTACATGGGATGGTTTGGAGCAATGGTTCCCAACTTTCCTAATGCTGTGACCCTTTAATACAGTTCCTCATGTTGTGGTGACCCCCAACAATAAAATTATATTTGTTGCTACCTCATAACTATAATTTTGCTACTGTTATGAGTCATTATGTAAATAGCTGATATTTCCAATGGTCTTAGGTGACCACTGTGAAAGGATCATTTGACCTCAAAGGAGTCACAACCCACAACAAGTTGAAAACCACTGGAAGAAAAGAAAGGGGGAAATGATGTAATTATTTTTACTCACAAAACATTAAAACAATTTCAAAAGTATTCAAATCATTTTATTAGGGTCCAAGAATGACTGTATATGAGACATTATCTCCCAAGTGCCACAATTTCAGACATGGGCCACCATGACTTTAAATATTCAATTTAATTTGCAAAACGTTACCCCCCAAAGTTTTCCTATATATTTCTTTATTTCTAAACAATCTTAAAACTCAAAATGTAGAAAAAGTCTTAATTTCCTTTTATCTTTTCCATTTTCCCTCTATTTTCTTATCTGGTCTCTTTTCATTTTCCAATGACTTAAATTACTAATAAATTAATAAAATCCTAACTCTGGTTGCTAAATAATGCCAGAAACCTAGCACTTTTCTGTGGTAATATTTTATTTGTATGTTAATAAATAAAGTTTGCCTGGAAATCAGAGAAAATAGCAAGCCATTTTAAGTAAACACAAAAGTCGGGCAGTGGTAGCATATGCCCTTAATCCAATCACTTAGCAGGCAGGGTCTTTGTGTGTTTGAGGCCACATTAGGGAACAGAGCCAAGCATGGTGACACATGCCTTTAATCCCAATACCAACCATAGAGACCTGGAGGTCTGTACAGACAGGCAGTGACAAGGAAGTGAGGTAGCTGGGCTAAGATAGCCAATGAGAGGGCAGAACAGCAAGGCTATAAAGACATGGGTAAGACAGGAAGTAGTTGACATGTGGAAGCTGCAGAGCTGGTGAGGTAAGGTTGGCTGGTGGCCCTTCCTATTTCCCTGATCTCTAAGGCTTTCACCTCTATATTTGGCTCCATGTTTTTTATTTAATAAGACCGTTTTAGAAATTTGTCTACACTGTTCACCCACTTTCTTTCTCTTACTACCTACATTGTTTTAACAGGCTAATTTCAATTCAGCTTACTATAAGAGATTTTTTTTTCCTTTCCCAGTTTGTACCCCAACTTGCATGTCATGACTTTCATAGTAAGTAATTTGGTAATGCCACAGCAACGTGGCAAAATATAGATTTACAGAAATGGGTTAATTTAAGATGAAAGAGCTAGCTAGCAAGAAGCCTGACCCATAGGTCATACAGTTTGTAAGTAATATAAGCCTCTGTGTGTTTATTTGGGACCAAGTGGCTGCAGGGAGAGGTTTGTCCCGACTGTGGGCCGGGCAGGACCAAAGAAACTTCTGGCTACAAATGGGTGACAAGAATAAAGTAAAACACTGAATTTTTGCAGTCTGGTGTCTATTTTAGGAAAATCATGGAGTCAGTGATGTTCTGAAGAAACACAAAAGAGGGTGAAATAAGCTGACTGCTTCTTGGAAATCTGCATGTATTTACCAGATGGAAATTTGAAGTGAAATAGACTCGGGACATTTGTAAGATACGAACTGGGGAAAGTACTTGAAATTTAAGTAGGAATAGAGGAGATGAAATCAACTCATCCTGGAGCTTTCTATTCCCAGAGATGGCAGGCAGGACCAAGATCCCTATTATCTTTCCATGTAGAGGCCAAGGGATGACCTTGGCACCCAGTGTGCTAAAAGAAAGATGACAAACTTTCAAGCACATAAAAATGTAATTTGCTGGTTAAAACCAAAATTAATTTACAGTGGACAGTGTCCTTTCCATGGTCCTCTGGAACTGTCACTGACAGGAATTTTACCTAATCAAAAGAGATATAACTGTTAAGTCATCCAATCCTTCCACTGACACCAGTGGGGATCTTTTCCTATGAGTTTCAGTTCTATCTTTTTGATGACTAAATAGTTTATTTTAAAGTCTTTGATCTTTTTAAACATGAAACTCTTCACAAACTCTGACCACTCAGTTATTAAAAAGCCTTTTATAGCAAATGCAATCTATATTAAAACTGTGACAATGGGTATGAGTTAGCTAAAAACTTACATTTTGAGTTAAGAAATGACATATAGTATAATATAATCATTACCAAGTAAGGGAACATTTTAATATAACAGGAACTCAAAGACAGAAAAACAGTAAATCATAGAAAATAATTTAGTAACACCAATATTTGAAGTATGTGTGTGTATTAAGTATATATATATATATATATATATATATATATATATATATATAAGAAAATTTGAAGCTATAGAAAGTCATTAAAAGAAATTAGTTAACATTAAGATAAACTAGGGCTTGTGATTGCTGCATGAGCCTGAGCAGCTGAATTCAAACACTGGAACCCATTAAAAATGTCTGCTATGGTAGTCCCGCTGGTAATCTTAGCTCTTGAAAGAAAGAGACAGTTGGTTCAATGGGATTCACTGGCCAAGTGATCTAGCTTAACTGGTGAGCTCCAGGCCAAGAAGAGGCCTGATTTCAAAGGTGGTGAAAGTGTTCCTGAGGATGTTACCTGAAGCTATCTTACTGTCTATACACATTCACATGTTCATTTATATCCCAGAAACATACACAGTCAACACACACACACACACACACACACACACACACACACACGTGCATACATACCTACACAAACAATACTCACACATGGGTATACACACATGCACACACATTTAGAAAAGATAAACTAAAAGATTTTATCTAGACACAAACTGTTTGGGTTTTGTTTGTTTTAAGACAGGATCTCATGCATCCCATACTGTTCGAAAGTTTGTTTTATAAGTGAACTACCGATCCTCCTGCATCTGTTTCCTGAGTGCTAGACTTAGTCAAGCACCACCATGCCTGGTATACACTGTGCTGAAGATGCTGTTCAGATAATGTAGCATTTTAAACTGATATTTTTGGCTTCGTATTTTTACATAATAGTATGTATTTTACTCTTCATTTAATTTTGCATGTGCATTTATTGCACTTTCTTGCTGCCACCATTCCTCTCTCAGCAAAGAACAATTCTGGCCATGGCCTCCTGGGTGTCCTCTACAGACCTACCTTCTTCCTCCTCCCTGGCAGCAAGGTTTGGCCAAGAACTCTCAAGCAGTTCCAGAACTGGACAATGACAGCACAATGATCTATTCATGATGACTCATTCCTGAATATGGACTAAATTAAGGATAATAAAATGATTACACTTCCCTACAGCTAGAAAGAAACAATCTCTGTCCACTTGAGTTGATTAACTGGAAGACTGAAATCCCATAGGCTATTTTGACCTCCAGTTACAAGTTTTTTTTTTTTTTTTTTTTGAGACAGGGTTTCTCTGTGTAGCTTTGCGCCTTTCCTGGAACTCGCTTTGGAGACCAGGCTGGCCTCGAACTCACAGAGATCCGCCTGGCTCTGCCTCCCGAGTGCTGGGATTAAAGGCGTGCGCCACCACCGCCCGGCTCCAGTTACAAGTTTTAAAATGTATCTTAGTCACTGTTCTCTTACAAAATAAAACATTTAATTGGAGGTTTGATTACAATTTCAGAGGTTTAGTCCATTATCACCATGGCAGAGAGCATGGCAGCATGCAGGCAGGTGCTGGAGAAGTAGCTAAGAACTACATCCTGATCCATAGTCAGAGAGAGATGCTGGGCTTGGCATGGGCTTTTGAAACCTCAAAGTCCACTCACAGAGACACACTTTCTCCAAGAGGACACACCTCCTAATCCTTTTAATCCTTTCAAATGGTGCCACTCCCCCAGGGTGTTTAATTATTCAAATATATGAGCCTACTGGGTGGGGGGGGTCATTCTTATTCAAATCACAACAACATCCAACTCAGTGGAAAACAGCTGTGAAAGGAAGTGCATCAGAATGAATACTGCGAATGTAATCAATGAATACCACAAATGTAATTAATATCATGAGTAATTAATGAATACCATGAGTGTAATTAAAAAAATTTTAAAAAATACCATGACCAAAAGCAACTAAAGGGAAAAAGCGTTTATTTCGGCTTATGATGTTAGAAGTTTAGATATCCATAAGGAGGAGAAAGCCTGGTTTTTCAGTTGAGGGTAGAAAGCTGACCAATTTCATCTTTATACCCTCACAGGAAGCAGAAGGGAAACAGGATGTGGGGCGAGACTATAAACCTTCAAAGTCCATCTTTGGTGATCTAGTTCCTCCAGCAGGGCCTCATCTCCTAAAGGTTCCCTAATCTCTTCAACTGGGAGCAAAGAGTTCAAATAAATGAGCCTATGGTGGGCATTTCCCACTAAAGCCAACACATAAGGACTGCCTTAAATTAATCTATCATTATAAACATATTGGGCCAAAATGAGTGACTGGTATGTTGAGGGGAATAAAAGATTTCTACAAAACTGTTATTCATCTACTCGTGGTTTTCTGAAGATATTTGTTGTTGTCGAGGGCTTGATTTAAAAACACAGAATTTCAAATGGGCTTCCATCATATTCAGAGAATTTGCAAACATTAAACATTTTGTCTCCTTAAGACTTTCACCAAACTTAAGTTGGGAATATACACTATTAATTAGTACTTCATTTCTATTGAAGATAACAGGAGAGATTAATTTTGTAACTGGTAAATTAACAGGTTTGAGACATTTGAGCAACTTCATGAACTAAGTATGCAATATATAGCATTTTGTATTTTAAAAATCATCCAATAAATTGGGGCTAGAGAGATGGTTCAGCAGTTAAGAGCTCTGGCTATTCTTCCAGAGAACATGAGTTCTGTTCTCAGCACCTACGTTAGGCAGCTCATAGCCTCTGTAATTCTAATTCCACGGGATCTGATGCTCTTCTCTGGCTTCTGCAGGCACCAGAATACAAAAGCAAACATACACACACAGAAATATACACATACACACATAAATAAAAATAAACCTTAATGTTTTTAATGTCCAGTAAGTGGTATCTGTGGGGTTTTTTAATTAAAATGACCCCCACAGGCTCACAGGTAGTGGCACTATTAGGGGGTATGGCCTTGTTGGAGGAAGTGTGTCTCTAGAGGTGGGCTTTAGGGTTTCAGACACTCAAGTCAGTACTAGTGCCTGACTCTCTCTTCCTGTTGCCTGTGATACAGCGGCAGAATCTCAGTTCCTTCTCCAGCACCATGTCTGCCTGTGCACCATCATGCTCCCACCATGACAATGATGGACTAAATCTCTGAAACCGTAAGCCAGCGATAGAAACCCTAACTAACAAATTTATGGTATTTTACAGTGAAAATACCTTACTTGTAACTAAATAGAAATGTTCTGATGCTTTCTACTCTGAAAGTTACTTTCTTATATCTTTGAGGCTTTATAAAAAGACCATAGTTAAAGAAATCCTTTATGTTCTACTGATGGATCATTGAATTGTCTAAGCAAGGACATGCTTTGACCTGACCTCTAACAGTTTTTCACTACTACAGATTTGATTCCTCCTAAACAATATCCAGATGACCTACTAAAAATAAAAACTTTAATTATCAGAACTAAAAGCATAAACTCAACTTTTTTTATAAGAAACTTGTGGCTATAATATATACTTGGGTATACAATTTCACAATTAAATTTTGAAAGCTGGATCCTGGTATATACCATAGCAATATAAAATCTCATAAAGAAAATGTCCTTCTCAAATATCAAGTATTAAACCAATAAAATGTTAATTAAGCTTTTCCTTTTAAAACACATGAACATTTCTTCCCTTATATAAGTACAAATATATTATACTATCTCAGTATGTATTGCTCCCCAAAGTACTTGATTCTCTAGAATTTCTGCTTCATTTTTCTTCTCTTTAAATCTCAATTCAAACCAAATTCAATAAGCTACAACTATAGAAGCAATCATGCATTACAAATATACATTTTACTCATTCCTTTCCCCAGCTCTATAATGCATAGCCTAGGCTGTGAAATGGATATATAAAATACTTACATTGCATTTACCCAACTGTGAACACCTTTCTGCTCAGCCTTTCTCATACAAATCCCTCATCATTTCTTTCTCTCTTGAAAAAAAAAAAAAAACAAACTTTAAAATATCACTAACTTTTCGGTAATTCTGTAATTCACGAAGATAATATATCCTACCTGCGACCAAAGAACATGCATTTATTTATTTAAATTTATTCTCTTAGTACCCCAAAATATAGTTTAGTTAGAGCAGACCTTTTCATTGTTCACAGACATAACAGAAGAATACAAGATGTAGAAATGCCAACATAAGAACACTGCTACATTTCATATGGGAGTCAAACACATTGCACAGAAACTTGGCCAAACAGCCTGAGAGCGCCTGTGACACAGTGCAAGCCGCCGCTTCCCTCACTCTCCTGGAGGCATTTTTCAAAGGAGTTCATGTATGAGAGTACTTTCAAGCTGCTGAACACAAAACAAATGTGAGATCGTGTAATCAACCACAAAAGATGCATTCCAGGAAATGTTATAACTTGTGTCGAAAAGGTAAATTTGTAGAATGAAATTTCCACTTTCCAACAAGCAACAGGAGCAACCTCACTTATGTGTAAGCCTTACAAAGACAGTTCAACTCTGGGCCATCAAAAAATAGGAGATCAATGCATACTCAGTTTGTTTAATTTCCGGGCTGTAATTAGTTAAAAGGAGTAAATGCTCAGAGCAGCCTTCCCAATTCTCCGTATCTATTAGTTAAAAGGAAAGTACCAGCACTCTCCTGCAGAACTCATCACTAGAGGAAACCCTGCCAGTCAGGCTTCATACTGTGCTATGCATGAAATCACTTAAATTCAAGTTAGCACAATGTTTTGTTCCAGACCATGAAGACTTCACTTAGCACAGTTAATGAGGACATCATGTCTAGGAGCACATTTTTCTTTATATTTTGCTGTAACCATTTACAGGGGGAAAAAAAGTGAAATGAAAGGAATAGCAGTCCATGAGTGCCATAGCTTGAAGCAGAAAGGAACCAGTGCGTCAGCCCCCTCTTCAGTGGGTCTGCTCCTTGCTGTAATAGGTAACTGAAAGCTGTTTCAGCAGTTTATGATAATGAGCTTAGGTCATCGGTAATGGCTTTTCCCACATCTCCTCAGCAGTTTGATTCATGCAATGAACATTTATGAAACACCTGTTATGTACTTGGCATTGTATTGTAGAGTAGGAATACCTAACTGAGAGTGGATTATAATAACTTGCTATTATCAGTTCCAAAATAGAGGTTGGCCTACAAAGACCATGCATCTTACCCCAGAATTTTGATGAAGTAATTAGTAGAAGTTATTTACCCAGATTAAGATGAATTAATAAACATTTTATTTTTTGAAATGTTTTCTTGGCTGTAATGATATTTTATTTTCAAAAGAGCCTTATGACCATCCCGTTTTTCCTTTTCCATGAATCAACTCCAAGCATCAGAGCCCAGACTTCACTTGCCTTTAACAACTGGAGGGTTGTGTGCCTAGTTTGCATTCTGTATTCTCCTGTTCTTTTTATCACGTGATTCCACTCTTTTCTTGAACTTCAAGTTTTATTCACGGTACTGAAAAAAGAAAGTTCCTATCCACTGTAGATAGAGTATAGTCTCCTAAGAACCCTAATCTAACCTCTGATTCATTCCTTATTAAATAAAATAATGATGAATTTTCAGGTTTGTCTATTAACACTCGCCATGAATACAGTATAAAACAGATACAGTTTTGAAATGACTTAACAGATACTTGTACAAATGGTGTGCAAATGACTTGTGTCCTGCCAGCTTTGGTGTAAGTGTGAAAATCACTGACACTCGCTGTGTGACTGAATTAAATATAAGTTTTATCACTTTCTGCTTGTCTGACAAATACTAAATGTATTTATCAGCACAAAGCAGACATCTGAGAAGGATTTGATAAGGATAAGAGTGATAAACAAAGGAGACTGATATTATTAATAGGTCAAAAGTTCCATCTCACTAAAACATAAAAAAGTGACAATAAAATAGAGTAATATAAACATTTGGAAGATAACTTCATCTCAGTATTCTGACTCTACTTTTAATCAACACTTGTAGCTAGAGTTTTCCTGCCTGGCCCACAGTCAGGACAAATCTCTCTCACCTGCCAGTCCCACAGCTGCTCAGACCCAACCAAGTAAACACAGAGACTTACATTGCTTACAAACTGTATGACCGTGGCAGGCTTCTTGCTAACTGTTCTTACAGCTTAAATTAATCCATTTCTGTAAATCTATACCTTACCATGTGGCTCGTGGCTTACTGGCATCTTCACATGCTGTTTGTCATCGTGGCGGCTGGCAGTGTCTCTGACTCAGCCTTCCATTTCCCAGCTTTCTTCTCCTCCTTGTCCCGCCTATACTTCCTCCTGCCTGACTACTGGCCAATCAGTGTTTTATTTACTAACCAATCAGAGCAGCACATTTGCCATACAGAACATCCCACAGCAAACACTACCTATATAATCCTGGAGTACATGCTCAGAAAGATTTCAGAGAAGTAACTACTCAGGATATACACATCCAGAGGTGTAATCTTTATTACTCTTTAAAACCAAACTAATTTTATGCATTAAAGATGTCAACATATAAGTGTCACTTCTTATAGCGGTTGTTTATGTATTTTTAAGTTTAGATTTCAGTTGAAATAACCCATAAAGAAATGAGTGAAATTTAAAGTGAAGGAAAAAATTTGTGAAAGCAATGAAGGGGATCGTGAGTTTTATGTGCAGCAAGTTTGTCATAAACTCGGAGAACAATAGCTGTTAGATTATTATTTTTTATACATGGATTGCTTCACTCAAAGCAAAAATACATGGTAAGCATACTATGAGCATGTCCCAATAGGAGGTACTAGAGATACTCCAACCTATGCCTGCCATATGCCAAAGCATACACACACACACACACACACCATCTCCTGCCCTGTTAGCCATGAGTGTTCTGCCCCATCATTCTGCCAAAAGTATATCATCTTCTGAGACAAGTAGCATCAAATCTAAGACCAGGTCATCTAAGAAATTACCTAATCAGCAGCAAGTGGCATGAACCAAGAATGAGTTCCAGTCTGAATCAGTTTGCTTATTTGGAATGGGGGAAATAAACAAACAAACAAACAAAAACATGAAAGAAAAAAATATTTTTAGAATGTTAGGAGGGAGTAGAATTCCTAAAGACTTAACAGTAAATGAGCAGAAATTGATTCAAAAAGAAAAACAAGCCCAGTAGGGAGTATTGGTAGGAGCAGGAAAAGCACAAGGAAGGAGCATCAAGGTTTCAATGTTAGAGAATCAACTCTGTCATTACAGAACTGAGAGAAATCCTGCCAGATGAACCCTAGTTCCTCCTCTTGTCTGCATCCCACTCTTTTCCTGGGACCCCCTCAGACTCCACATGAGGATGAACCCATTTCTTCTTTAGCCCTCAATTTAAGTTTCCTGAAGTAGTTACCTATGTGACCTGTTCCTTGGAACCAAAACAACCCGAAACTACCTCTTCCGAGTGATCTCGTCAATGGGTACCCAAACAGTCAGTGTACATAAACACAGCAAGAGAACCTTCATCAGCAGCCACAATGGAAACAGTTTATATTGATTCCATCCAATTAATACTTTCTCAAAGAATTGTAGTACTGTAATAAAAGTAGTGCACATGAATTAACTATGTGTCTCCTCAATTAAAATAGTACTCTCTTCCTGAATAAAAACATACTTTTTAGCTGTAACTATCTGCTCTTCTCTAGCTAATCAAAAAGCAAAACATTAAACATCCTTATGCCATGATCTTTTCTCTTTCTTCACAAGAACAATAAACAAATATAATTTGCTTATAGGTTTTATATTTTGTTGTATTTAAAACATTTGTATTTTTCTTTTAATTCCAGGATTAATTAAATATATTCTTAGTCTATATCTTGGTAGAAAAAAACACATTCTCAATTTTATGGTTCTCTCACGCTCAAGAACCCTTCACATTTTTTCTGGATTACTCTTAGATATACATTTGGTTTTACTTTCCTATAGTATAAAACACCAGACACTGAACTTTCACTATACATAAAAAAAATCATAGAGCTAAAAATATACCTCAGGGATATAGCTCATGCCTATCATGGAAAAAAAAGGTCATCATTGTGCCAGGTATCTGGGAAAGAATGAAAAAGCTGAAAGGAAAAAGAGAAAGGACTAAGAAGCAGATGGTCAGTTTAGACTCCATGTTCTCCATCATTAGGAGTCCTCACTAGGATCACCTCCATACATTCCAGGAGGTTCCCTCTGAACTGTTTCCACCAACTCCCAAGTGCCCCCCAATTTCATCTATCTTTCTCTGCACTCTCTCCCTCTACCCCACCCATCCACAAAATTTATTCTATTTCTCCTTCCCAGGGAGATCCAAGCATCTCCAGAACTCTTAGAAAATAAAATTCTATTGTTTAATCCGAGAGACAGAGAGACAGAGAGAGAAAGAGAGAGACAGAGAGAGAGAGAGAGAGAGAGTTATTTTCATATAGTTAACAAACAAGGAGGAGAAGGAGGAAGAGGAGGAGGAGGTAGGAAGGAAGGGAGCCAGGGGTCTGGGAGAGCACTCACTGAGCATTCACAGTGTGTGCGTCCCATTAGCTGCACTGCAGAAAGAGAAAGAAAGCAGAGAGGCGGTGCCTAAGACTTGCATGGCCTACAGAGAACCCCAGTACTTCCCAGATTGTAAATTTTGGTCTCCACCCACAGATCTTGCAGCCCAGGCATTTCAGGAAGAAGAGCAGGTGGGCCTTTTCATTCCTTGTTCAGTGATGTCTGTCACTCTGAACCAGTGCTGACTGCTGAAACAGTTCTTGAAGTCAAGTGCCCTTTGTTAAGGGGTACAGACATCCATATTGCTAATCTTGTTCCAGTCTTGGGCTCCAGTGACTACTTCTGAGTTTCTGCAATCTTACATTTTCATTACACCCTCCCTTCAGAAGCTGAAACTTCACAAATAAGTACCACTGACTTGCATGAGTAAGGCTAGGCCATACACACACACACACACACACACACACACACACACACACACACAAAAAAAAAAAAAAAAAAAAAAAAAAAAAAAAAACCCTCTGGATATCCCTGGCTGTCTACATATTAAATGCCTCCTGATTTTTCACTGCTGTACCATACCCACAAGCTAGGGCTCCCTATAGCTTTTTTCTGGACACCTGGTGCTGATCCATTTCCTCTAAAGTGCCTGCAGGAGGTGAAACAACCTTGGTGATTGGCACTCAGTCCAACCATTGGAAGTCACAGTATGCCCTGTGGCTGAAACAACACTCTCAGTACCTGTCCTGCTCCTCTGCCCACACAGGCTAGTCACAGGAACACACAGGCAAGTATTCAGATGAGAGAAAAATTTGAAACTGGAAGATTATTCCAGTAATTAAAATGCACGCATGTAACCAGTATTTAAGTGCAGAGACATAATAAGCAAGGCAAATTCTCTACCTTCATGAATTATGCTTGCTTTATCCAAATATGTGAAGATTTAACTACAGGTATATGAGGCAGGGTAGAAAGGGAAAATCACAGGGATGGAAAAGGAAAGGAACCCCTCACCGCAAAGTCTGGGTGAGCTTTTCACCCGTTAAAGGTCAAGAATTTCAGCACACCTAACATTTGCTATGAAGATTGCTGGCTCAGAAACATTGCTTTTATATAGAGACATTCTGAAATAAGAGTTTTGAGCTAAGCTATCAAGAAGACACATGTAAGGCATGAGCATGAATAATCTTGAGTGTGGCCTACTCCTTTCCCAAATGTTTTTTTGGAGAGCCTGTAAACAACACTATTCATTTTTGTTTACAGTGAAAATATCCCAGCAGCTGATATCAGCTATAGTCCTGTCCACTCCATGATATCATTTATATTGCTTAGCAATTCTCTCAAGACAATAACTTCTGAACTCAACAAAATCATGTTTGTGACTACTGTACAGACAGTGAGGTGCTGATGTCCCTTGAGCAGCCCATGCCTATGATCCTGGCTATGTCCTGTGGTCTTTCCAAGTGCTTTTCTACTGACCCCTGATATGAAATCTGTTAAAACCTTCTCTGCTTCTTACTGGCTCATCTGGAAATTCCTTTCCAGAGCTGTTCCCTTCAATGTGATAATCTACCTGTAGCCAGTTCTCTTCTACTATCCGGGAGATGGAGCACTCCAAATTATCTGCGTTTCATTAGAAAACAGATGTGGGTGCTGATACCTTAGTGCCAAGATTAATCTGGCACTCTCTACCACTTAGAGGAAAACTTTCACTAGCTGCTGTGAATTCTTCTCCAAGATAGGCTTCTACAGAAAAGCAACCTAAGGATCCTGGGCATGAGCAGAGAATCTTCTAGGGGAGTCTGTAGGTGCTGATTTATAGAGGGCTGCTGTAAAGATTAATACTGTTTGTCCACTTAACAAGACCTAGAGTCATTTAGAAAACAAACTTTTAGGTGTGTCTGTGAGGGAGTTTCTAAATTGGCTTAACTGAGATAGGAAGGCTCACCCTAAATGTAAGTGGCATAATTCTGTGGTCTGGGAGCCTACACTTAATAAAAAGAAGAAAGTGACTTGAGCGTTGTGCTAATTTGAGTAAGAATGACCCCCATAGGCTCATATATTTGAATGCTTGGTCAGACTAGGAGGTGTGGTCTTGTTGGAAGAAGCGTGTCACTGGGGTTGAGCTTTGAGGTTTTAAAAGCCCATGCCAGGCCCAGAGTCTCTTGCTCCCTGCTGCCTGTGGATCAGGATGTAAAGCTCTTAGCTCCAGGGCCATGTCTGCCTGTGTGCCACCACACTCCCTGCTATGGTTGATAATGGACTAATCCTATTAAACTATAAGCAAGCTATCAGTTAAATGATTTCTTTTTTAAGTGTTGCCCCAGTCATGAGTTCTCTTAACAGCAATAGAACAGTGACTAACAAGCGTCAGCCAGCATTCATTTCTCTGTGCTTTCTGACTGTGGATGCAGTCACCTCCGGCCTTGCCCTTTCCACTATGTCAAACCCTCAAACTGAAAGTTACCATTAAACCCATCCAACCTCAAGTTGATTTTTATCTGGGGTTTTGTCATAGCAATGAAACTGTTGCTTGAGCACTGTGTGGAGGATAACCCTGCAGAAGCTACCAGGATGCACTGATTTGTTTAGCCATTGTAAGTCATTCTCATGAGCACAGATGGAATTCAGCAAGCTCACAATAGCATATTAAGTCTACTACATACAAACTGAGGACTTGAATAATATACATTTTTAAAGTTCAATTTCAGATTTGGCATACCTAATACAATGCAATCTATGAAACTCAGGGTGCCACAAGTATGTGAAGCATGCCTAGCAGAGGTCAATGCTGCTGGTGAGCAGCCAGCAAAACCCAAATTAACAAAGAATAGAAATAACTCCTCTTCTCCAGGATGGACAAAGTTCTTCAAATTTCTCACCCTGAAAATGTTATAAATTCTTCAGGTTACACAGTGTTTTGTTGTTGTTGTTTTGCTTTGTTTTGTTTTTTGTTTTTTTCTGAACTCTTTCCATTTGCCACCACAACTTAATTTATTTTGCTTTCAAAAAGAGTTCCATGATCCATCCATCTTCTCCATTCCTATTATCCACAGTAATAACCATGTCTTGAATACTGTATCTTAGTGACACTGGTTTCCCTAGTCCTTGCTCTGTTACCTCAGAGTGATATAAATCTTGATTCTGTCTCTTATTTACTATTCTTCAATGCTGCCTTGGAGTCTTCAAGATCAGTTTTATACTGCTCCATGATTTAATCAGCATACACACCTTAAATTCTGCTCCTATTCCTTGCTTCCAGTAATTGCCACCCACTGTGCTCTGTTCATCAGGGACTACAAAGTGATTGCGGAGCATCCACAAATTCACATGTGAACCATGTATTATCCATACTCTAAAAATGTCATGTATAGAGGCATATTATAATCATTCTGAGGTCCAAAAAGGAATCCTTCCAGGTACCAAAGGCAACAAAGTAATAAAATCACAAATTATTGCAAACACAGTTGACCCCAAAATATTTCCTAAGAAAAAAGGCAGACTGTAACATTTATGGAAAACACATTGAAAATTGAAAAGGGATAGAGTTGTCATGTGCATTGGGGAAATTAAGAATAGAGTTTTCAAGTTACTTGGCTATTTCATCCATTCATGTTTTGTTTTCCATCCTTTTTGTTACATTTCAATTATACAAAGAGGATTCATTTCCTATCAGGCATCGGTTTCATTTTCTATATTCTATTGTCCATCAGTGATGGAAAATAGAGTCAATAATTTTCCAAAATAAAATCAGAACAGTAGAAAAAGCTATGGTGCACAAAAAAAGGAACTAAAGAATATTCTAGTCTTTTGGCCAGCATTATCTAGTAGCTTTCTAAGTCAGACAGCAAAGCAAAAGATGTAGAAGAGGAGTCAGGTCCTTCAAGTCTAGAGCTTGTGAAAGAAACAGCACCAACTGCTAACAGGAAGAAGCCAGGGGACTGGAAGTACCTTTAAAGCTGGGGTTACCAGTAAATTTAAGCTAAAGACTTCAAGAGAATAAGCAACGGGCTCCTAACGGGTTTATGCATAAGTCTTGTAAACAGTAATGAAGTAATAAAGTTCACATCTGTTCAGCATCAGAAAGAATCATATCCTCACAGCTGGGGTCACAAACATGCAGGTAAGCCATCACCAACATTAAAGGAGGTCAGTTCTGTGAGTGGAATGCAATCAAGGGAGAAAGGTTTTACACACATACTCAGAACGGTTCAGTGGTCAGAGCTGTTCGAGAAACGCTTAAGTAAAGCATATTAAACAATTTTTACTGCAGTACCTCATGTATTTTAAAATACATGTTTAAACACCCCAGAACATAGCATTAGCATGAGTCTTTAAAAAGAAAGTGCTTTTTCATGAAATATATCCAGAATTTTGATCATAATGCCCTGAAAATAAACAAATAACCAAACAAGCAGGGCCAGTGAGATGTCTAAGTGGGTAGGTGAGTAAGAGTGCTTGCCACAAAGCCTAATGACCTGAGTGCAATCCCTCACTGGAAGGAGAGAACAGATCCCACAGTGGACCTCCACACATGCACCATAATACATGCATGCCAGAAACATAAACACAGATACACAGACACATACACACTAACAGTATATGATACAAACACAACAACACACAGTATGTAAATAGTACAATTTTTAAGAAAAAGAAACAAGTGATGAAAGAGGTAATTTCACCATTAACAATTACTTCCAGAAAATAACCCAATTACCACAACTAAACTCTTGACTAAAAGGAAGACATACATGACAGTATACCCATATGAGTATTACATCAGGTTCATGAAATATTTTTTAATTTTAAACACTGAATGAACAGTATTGTCCAGCATTCACAAAGCATACTCATCATCAAGAAGGAAATAAAATTAAATTTGGAAAGAAGGTAATTATGATTTTAAAAATCTAATTTTGTACAAAGTTCAACTGTATTTTTAAAATAAAATGCCTTACAGAACACAAATGGCATGTTTCTATCCCTAAGTGAAATGCATCCCTCTCTGGTATGATACTGTGATATCACCAGTTATATCAAAGGTGGGAGAGTGTGAAATGCTTTCTACACCAGGTCTTTAAAAGCTGTGTAAATAAGTGTCCATTTTCACCAATACAGCTTCCTTCTCATACAGCTAATCTGTAAAACAGAACCATCTAGGTTTATTTAGTTGTGAGCATTTGGTGAACCATAACAGACATCGAATGTGCAATATTTTACAATGTCCTCTATATTACTTTGGCAAAGAATTTAGTGTCACAAAGTTCTATTTATTGCTGCATACAGTTAGAACACCTACAGTACCTTTCAGGGCAGACCTATGTGCCTAATCCTTTCACTCTCTTCCCATTCCATCTGCATCAACCTCCCAGCTATATCTCAAGCCATAGTGGTGCCTGTTGGATAAGTCCTTTTCCTACACCTTAGCCTAGCTCAGGCACTCTCTAGTGACCAGAGACTCTAATTTAAATAATCTGAAGTCAGAGTAGGCACAGCTGCATTTTGAAGACAAGTAGGTGCAAAGACACCTAGGGCAGAGCAAGTGAATAAACAACAAACACAAATGAAGATGCTTATTCCCTAGACAAGAGATTTACATGGGAAAACATTTTAAGTGTCATTGTAACACTAAGCATTTCATTATCCATGGTTAAGATAACTACAGCTGCCATCTCTTCCATACTATATAATTTAGTGACATTGAAAGAGGCAAAGAGCTTTGTATTGATCACTTATTGAGAGAAATAATTAAATTTTACCATTTATGTCACCATAAGAGAGGCACTAAAGCCCATGATAGTCATAAATGATAACTGGCAATTAAACCATTTATCATATATTAAAACCATGACTGTAATTTGGGCTATTAATTTTTAAATTCTTAAATATGATAATAAAATAGAATATAAGCTTGCACAATGGAATTTCTAGAAGGCAGTATTTTGTTAATTGTACTGCATCCAAATGAGCATTTCAGGCCTTGCTATCTTTCCAAAACTGTCAGCCAAATAGTTTCTACTTAATCCCTCCTCCAGCATCTCAACAGACAAGAAATGCTATAAAAGATACAGGAGTCAAACATTGTGTACACCCAGAACCCATCCAAGAAGCAAATGTGCCACCAACCCCATCCACACAAATAATTACATTCATTTTAGGAAGACGTAAAGGCTTTGAAGGCAGCGGCAGTCTTACTGCCAAAGGGCTTTCCTCTACTTGATGTGTCCAGGAATTGAGGCCAAATAAGTGATTAAAAACCTCAGAATGTTTCTTTCAGCCTTCAGCTAATAGAGAACAATATAACTGCTTGAAATTCTGCATCATAAGAAAACATGAAATTGCCCATGGTGCTTCATTGGTAGGCTTTAAGAGGTGTAGTGTGTAAATACAGACTTCAGGCTTCTGACTGCAAGCATGCCTGCCTGATGAATTCTTAGCAGTTCAGAACAAAAGAGATCCCTTTGACCAGGAATACATTCTCGTTGGTCATAAGTGACACTATTTATGTGATCAGAACCAGAGGATCCACAAGTGAACTAGGTAGACTCATCAAAGCAAACCTGTCCAGGCCTAACTGCAGGATGTCAAAGGGAATTAGAGATGAGAGACAGCTGAGCAGATTGCCAGTGGGGAAACAGAATTCCCCAACATCAAGGAATTCACATCACATTACAAAGTGTCAACAAGTCTCGATAATCAAGATATTTTCAAAGCAACTGCTGTTATAAGATACCGAAAAATCACAAAATAAACACAGGAAGAATTGACATTTCACTGGTCCCCAGATGTTTCCTACTCTTTTTCTTTACTGACTCTTATCTCTGGTAGAATAATTTTCATGTATCCTCTTAATTCCTAAAGTTTACTAATGCATGAGCAACATGCCTTGTTGAGTTCTGTTTCTGAGTTGTGCAGCATGCTGTGTAGGTAAGGCAAGTATGTACATTGTCTATGAGAAGTGCTTGATCACAGCCCAGTTTCAGCCTTTCATCTTTTGTGATGTAAAGATGTGCAGCAAATTGGACATCAGGAAATTCATCCAGTCTCTAGCTAGAGGAGAAAGTTCAGTTTAAATGAAATGTCTGAAGTACTGAGTGATAGGCTTACATGCTGGTCTTTGCTTTCTTTTTTAATTTTTTATTAGTTCTTTGAGAATATCACACATTGTAATTTGATCATTTTACCCCCTCTTCCAAGTCTTCACAGATTCATAACCCCTTCCCTACCAATTTGACATTATGTTCTCTAAAAAAAATTAAAATAATAAAATAAACAAGTCAAAGATATGCTCCCTGCATACTCTTGGGAACATGGCCATCCACTGAGTGTGCTTGACCTTACAGGGGCCACACCCTTAAGGGGAATGCACTCCCTTTCCCAGCAGCCATCCATTGCTGACAGCACCTCGATTAGGAGCAGAACATCAACCAACCACCTGATTTTACGGTTTACTTCTATCAGTACACACCAGCCCACTGCCTACATACTGCCCAGTTGCTTCAGCTGGTTTGTGCTCCTCTTTACCTAGCTTTATCCTGTATCTGCAGAAAGAATAAACTGCTATCTAAAAGCAAAACCTTAGAACACAGTGGAGGCCTACTAACTTAAAGTTACTTTGAAACACAGATCCATAAATTTTAGACGTTTATTTCTTATATACATCCAACTTAAGTGACATTTACCCATAAAGGAAATTGTTATTAACAAAGCTCCAAATATTGTTATAACTGTTGCCATAAATATGTTAGCATTGTTCTAAACGTTAACAGAGATTTTGACTCTCTTTCCAAAATAAAATAATCTAGAAGTAAAAAAATGAAAATACAATTGAGTATACAATAAACATACTATACTGATTATGTTTTTTAATGTGTTAATCTTGTAGTGATTTTTATGGCAAGCATGGATGCCCAGCATCCATGGTTTTCACTAAACTAATGAATTTACCACACATATTCCCAAACTCAATTAATATTTGAAGAAAACTTGGTTTTACTTAATATTTTTCACACAAATTACTGTGTGAGAATTATATGGTATTGAATTTTAGGTGTAATATACTGACATAACTAAGTACACATCTTCAAACAGTCATGTATATTTATTAAGATGTCACAGAACATATGCATATCCTCTTTATTTTTCAGGCGACTGTATTTTAGGACCCTACAATTATTGTCAAGACAATGATGTCATTGGTGTCCTCTTTTAAACTATCTACAGACCAACAGAGTGGTCAGAGGTGAAAGGCTCTACTTCAGCTTGATGACAAGTTCAATTCATGGGTCCCACACAGTAGGAGAGAACAGATTCTTTCACGTTATCCTCTGGCCTCCACACACAAACACACTCAAAATAAATAACTGTATGTGATTTTAAGTTTAAAACACAATTATCTCAAATGTTAATTCACGCTTCTGCTATGTTTGTTGCTCGTGGTAAAGGTTCACTGCATCCTGATTGGGAAAGACTGCATGTGTTAACACTTGGGTTCTAGAAGAAAGGATCTAAGAATTCCCACTGCTGCTTTCCAAGACCTGGACTTCAGCAGCATGCTCCCTGTTCCTTCCTGGGGCCTAGAAAAGGTAAAAAGCTAGTGTTTCAGCCAGTGTGCACAAGCAGTGAGAGCGATGGTCCTCTCTCCCTAGCACACAAATGGAGAGGAAAATGTAAAGAATATTTAGTAGTATTTAAAATGTTACAGAATGATATAGCTAAGTCTGATCCATAAATACTAATAGGCGTTTTAAAGTCAAACCTTTAAAAAAAAAACTCATTATTAACAACAACTCTTCACTTTGTTGGCCTAGAAAATCACTCCTGTGAACCTCTCACAAGGTCTTCACTCTATTATCATTTCTAATATTATGGGAGATTTATTTTTTAATATTCAAGTGTATCACAGGCTATGTAATACATTCCAGCAAGTCCTTAAGCCACATACAATATTACATATGCATGTGTATCTTGTTACTACTTCCAAAATAACATGAAACCATCAAATGTTAAGATCTGCTGTTCAGAATCTATTGCTACTTTAGTTTACAAGCTGCATGAATTTATGAATGACCTAAATACACACCCACCTCTCTATTTTCTAGTCACTATGAACTTACTGCTTAAGTAAACCTAGTTTTCTGTGTCCAGAAAAACTTCTCATGTATTTATTTCATTCAACATTTACCTAATATGTCTCTGTTTAGACACCCTCAAAGCAACAGGCTTCATGCATCAGTGGCTAAAGAAATAGTGAATGAAAATTCCTGAAAAGAAGCTGTGTCTGGCTGTAAACATAAAACTCCTGGAAGGAGTGTGTTGGCAGAGACTGATGGACCAATTGGAATTTCAGAACTGTGGAGAAATTGGAAAGTTGTAAGTTCAGAGGCTAATTACTTTATCTTTGGCTAGTGTCAGCATTCTGGAACAACCATTCCTTGCCCCACTCTATCTGAACAAACACCTCATGATAATAAATAAAAACCTCTTAGAAGCTATTAGCTTAACAGAGCACTAGCTTCCACCAATCTAAGAGCTAAGAATGTCTTCAGATAGCATCTTTACTTTCAAATATATATATATATATATATATATATATATATATATATATATATATATATAACAGCTACCCCCATCTCAATTTATCTTCCCCTCTCATGTACCCACCAAAGTATTTTAAAGTTGCCTTGATTTATGACTTCCTTTTTTACTATAGAACTATAAAAACCCTGTGAAACTGCTTCCACATTGGAACATGGAATTTGGGGTAAACTAAATCTGTGTTCCTGGACCATGATCACTCAGAATAAACTATCCCCTTAGGATAAGAGTTGTGGTCTTTATGTAGACAAAATCATCTGTGAAATACACTCCCAATAATTAACTCCTGGTGGTGTTAGAACTTTAAAAGAGAACGCATACACACACACACACACACACACACACACACACACACCTAACTAAAATGAGTTTAAACACTCTAAAAAAGTTTGTTCAGCTTTTGACTTAATGTATATTAATAAGTGATTGAAAATAAAGTTTCAAGTACAGTTCAATATCATGTGTTCTAGTTTTACTTCTGTTGCTATGATAAAACAACCTGACATAAACATGTTGGGGGGGGGGGTTATTTGGCTTACACTTGCTGGTTATAATCTGCCCCAGTTTGCTTTTTAGTGATAGCATAACACTAGCCAAACCAACTTGGAGGAAAAGGTTTATTTGGCTTGCAGGATAAAAGCCACCACTGAGGGAAGTCAAGGCAAGAACTAAGACAGAAACCACAGAGGAACACCGCTTCCTGGCTTGCTGTCTCACACTACTGAGGAATGCATACTCAGGGGTGGCATTGCCCAGTGGACTGGGTTCTCCCACATTAATCATTAATCAAGAAAATGCCCCCACAGACATACCCATGGGTAAATCTAATGAATGCAATTCCTTAATTAAGGTTCCCCTTTCCTAGATGACTATTTTAGCTGGCAAAAACTAACCAGAGAAAAGTATAACGCCGATGTGTGGAGAGGGAAGCAGAAACTCAGTCAGTCAAAATGAATGGATCCTTACTGTGTTTTTTCACTCTCAGCTAGCTTTTTCTTCTTTTACACTATTCTAGATTCCAAATCAGGAAGGACTTCATTTACAATGGGCAAGTCTTCCTACCTCAATTAACATCAAGACAATCCCCCACAAACATGAACAGGGCCAACCCATTCTAGACAATACCTCAATTGAGACTCTCTTCCCAGGTGATTCTAGAATGTGGCAAATTGAAATTTAAAACTACCCACTGCCTTATACTAAAGTAAAAGGGCCAGAGAAAAACATTGTCAGAGAATACACAGTGAGTTTAAGTTACCTACCCTGCTCCATGGACCGACCCTGTTAACTGCTTTATACACTGTGTAGAAGTGCTGAGTACTCTTCTCACCTTCTGTGACAAAAAACAAGCAAGCTGACTGGTGAATTAAGTAGGTTGGAAGAGCCTAATAATAAAATAAGCTTAAGTTCTCTTTTGCAAAACTCAGTTTGACAATTTTCATGAGGAAGGAAAGGAAGAAGAGTGAGAGATGAGGGAAAGAACAGATGTGACTCTTCCAGCTACATAAAAAAACACAAAGAGCTCATCTTAAGTATTATTTTGGCCCATTCCTCAGATTACCTACTTAAATGTATCTTTCCATATTGAATTTTGAAGAGACATATACTGTTTATAGTCTTTAAAACCCAGCTGTTTTCCTGTTCTGTTTCATTCATCAGCCTTTACATCAGCTTCCTAATCCGTCTTGTAAGGTGGAAAGTTGGCGGAAAGACTGTCAGATTCCCTCCTCACAGCCAGCTTGCTTGTTTGATGCAATGTTGAGTATTGTGTATCCTTTTAACTTTCATAAACTTGCACTTGAATGGATTATTAGAGTTAGATTTTTTTAAGCCTAACATAGTATGTTCTTTCCTCACTTTAGCTTTTATTTTGGTAAATACGTATAATACATTTACCATTTTAATAATTTTAAGTCTAGTGATGTTAAATATATCCATGCTATTGTTCATACAACCTCCAGCTGTCTTTTGGTCTTGAGAACTGAAAGCTTTGTGTCCATTCAGCTGCAAGCGCTCACTCACTCACTCTTCTCTTGTCCTAGGCAAATGAAATACATTTTCTAATAGATATGAAAATATACACTCTCTGTGCAAATAGTTGTCTTCTAAATATCAGGTTTAATTATCCCTGAAGTATTTAACGCATAGAAGTCTTCGCTCAAAATATGTAGTCACCACTTATGGTAGGTACCTTTTATAATATAAAATTAATTAATATAAAATGAAATTGTTATATAAAATTAATATAAAAATGAAAATGTTACTTTCTAGATATCTCTGGAACCTGTGAGCTAGGAGTTGTTTTCAGTAGTAAGCCAATAGAGAGCGGTTTACGAGTGTGTTTGTTAGTCTGTTTTTAGCAATAAACATATGGTTAGGCAGGAATATTCCCACTGTTTCACAGATAGGAACTTGAAGCATATTATTATTCAATTCTGAAGTATTAGGTGTATCATCAAGGCAGTTTAAGCAGTCACCTTTATTGTGGGGAAATGTCCAAAAGCAAAGGTCAGTGAACAACTGGTTTCAGTTTTGATACTGCCAAGGATTCTGCCTAAGCCTCCAAGTGATGGTAATTTCAGCCTACGAAGTTCTGGTTCCTACACCATGGAATGAGATACTCAAAGGCTAGTATCCAACCTCTGTTCCACTGGGCTCTAATTGTACAACTTTGGACAAGCCATAAAAGCACACGCCATTATTAAAACGTGACATCCACTCATTGCCGCTTCAGAGGATACCTGTCTGAGCAGATGGAAGACAGTGTGGTGGTTTGGAAAAAATGGCCCCTAACGGGTGTGTCACTAATAAGAGGTGTGGCCTTGTTGGAGTAGGTATGGTCTGGAGGAAGTGTATCACTATGGAGGCTGGCTTTGAGATCTTATTTATGTCCAAGGCACTCCCAATGAGACAGACCACTTTCTGTTGCCTGCAAGCCAAGATGTAGGAAACTTGGCTACTTCTCCAGCACCATGTCTGCCTGGACACCATCATGTCGCACCATGATCATAATGGACTAAACCTCTGAAAAATGTAAGCCACCCCCAATTAAATGTTGTCCTTTATAAGAGTTATCATGGTCATGGTGTCCCTTCACAGTAATAGAAACTCTGACTAAGACAGACAGGCAAAGAGAATGTGAAGACAGGGATCATAATGATGATAAAAATATAAGACATGTTTACAATTATTATGCATAAAAGCTGAGAAAATTAGTGTGGCTTCTGACATTCCTAAGAAACACTATCTCACAGCAAGATCTATATTCCCCTGGCCCTCAGAATATTTCCAAACCTCTTCCATAATGACCATGGGCAGAAATTGTATTATAGATGCATCAGTTGGGACTAGGTTCTACAAGTTTGCGTTTTTATTGATTATGGTTTCATGTAATGCTCCCTGTCTGTTACAAAAAGAAGTTTCCTTGGTGAGGAGTGAGGACTACACTAATCTCTGAGTATAAGGCCAAATATTTAGAATGCAGTTGAGGTTTATGCTGGTTTAGTAAAGTGGTGGTGGAGAAATAGTCTTCCCCAGAGAAGAGGACACCAATTTGTTACTCAATACCTAATGGTGAGTCCTGAAAACATATGCATAAGTAACATTATTTAGGATGAGAGGTCAGTATTTGTATATTTAGAAATATCTGTGTGTATATATAAAGATACATATAATTGATATACATGTAATATAACAAGTAATTTAAAAAGAGGCAATAAATTTAAAATAGAGCAAGAAGGGGCATATGGAGGGTTTGGCGGAATGAAAGGGAAGCGGAAATGATCTAATTATTTTATTATCTCAAAAACTAAAAGAAATAATTTTTAAAAAAGAAAAAAATGAGGAAATAGCACTAGACAATGGTAAATGAAGAGCCTCTGAGGACAGAACATCAACTGTAAATAGCTGCTGAATGGTCATACAAGTCACTTAGTTTCTCTGTGCTTCATTTCCATATTTGTAAAATTAAAATAATATTGTCGTGGTTTAAAATGACAGAGTTAGTACATGGACAGCACTTAGAACACTATATAGTATGTAATGGGTGTGTGGTAAGCTTTGGAGTTCATTTTTCATTTAGTATTTTTTATTATATACTACAAACTTTTTTAAAAATCTCATCCCACTCCTTTTCTAATAATAATCCCTGTGAAAGCCTAGTAAAGCATTTGCCACACAGTAAACACTCAAGGAAGGTGTCTTGGGCCTTGTACTCCCACACATTTATTAGCCTATGAATTCCCCTAGTTAGTTAATATTTTGGCATGTTTTGCACAAAACAGCAGATATCTCATGTTTCCAACAAAAATCTTAGCAATTTATTGCTAAGAGGGAAAAGAGTTTTCTTCAACTGCTTTAATTTAAAGTAGAAATACTCAGTGTATACCACCCAAATCAGGAGTATCACATGTGAATTATCAACTTATTTACCCCTAATTTGTGTGATGTGCTTAGAAATGTAGTAATATAGAGTATTCTGAAATTTTGATATTCATGTATTTACTATGTTCCTATTTCAGCTGCTCAGCGGTGATACCAAAAATTATATATATGTTGGCATATCTGACTGGAATTTTACTGAAACATGAGTTTGAATGTATTTCCAGTGAATGATACTATTAGTCAGTGTCCTCCAGAGAAATGAAATCAACAAAATGTGTGAATGTATGTTGAAATAGGGGGCATGGATGAGAAGAGACTCACAATGTTGAAACACAGTAACTCCCAAAAATAACACACAAGAAGCTGGGAACACATGAGACATGACAATCTAACTACGAAGTCCTAACAAGCAAGATAGCTATGGGAGGATGTTGTCATCCAAAAGCAGGTAGCTAGATAGCACATCTGAAGTGAGCAGAGATCAATGTTTCAGCTCAAACAGCCAGACAAGAGGAATTCCCTCTTACTCAGCTTTTTTTTAGTGTCTAAAGTTCCAATTGACTGCATGAAGACTTCTCACGCGGGAGAGCAATATATGCTTTACTCAGCCCACCAAGGTTAATCTCATCCAGAAAATCCTCACAGTTGCACCCAGAACGTTCCTTGATCTAATGTATGGACATGTAAGGGCCAGTCAAGTGTGGAGGCCCACAGAAGTTTCCTAGTGAGATCGGAGCTTACTTTACCCAGCAGAGATGCATTAGAGGATGGCTAGACCATGTGCCTAGTTTCTAGGTGATTGGAAGGTTCTACACTTGGTTGAGCTGGGGGGGGGGAGGTGTCTTTTGCTCCGCCCCTTGGCATTCCTATAAATAGCCCTTTAGAAGAGATAGAAGGGGCTGGTGGATAAGGATCCAGGCCCTCCCAAGGCTATCCTGTGTTTCTATCTATTTCTCTCCCCTCTATCTATCCTTCTATCTAAATCTCTTATTCCTCTCTCATCAAGAGTACCCTTGGGTAAAATGTGGGAGCCGGTCTCCCAGCTGGCCTCCCACAGTCAAGTTGACACATAAAATTAACAATAAGTGGCAGTCATGCCTTTATTGTCAAAATTGAGACACAAAGAAGAGAGAGCTATGTGCCTAGAGCAGCAGAGCAACAAGTAGAAACTCACACTGTCCACAGCAGGCAACTTTGGGAACAGTTAGAAAGTTAGCTTTCATCAGAAGGAACTTGCTCTTCCTTAGTTCGTACCTCTATTTATTATTGACTGACTGACTGACTGATTTGTGTGTGTCTGTGTGTTTCCGTGTAACCATGCACATGCACCAAACAGTACAGACAGAAGTGAGAGGACAGCTTGTGGGACTCGGTTCTTTTCTTCTGCCCTGTGAGACCAGGAAATTTACTTAGGTCCTCAGGTTCAGCAGCAGGTGCCTTTACCCACTGGGATATCCTGAAGGCCAGCAACCTGCATTTTATTCAGAATTCCAAAAGTGTTTATTCACCTAATATGAAAATCAGCCAGTGATGTATGCCTTTTATGCCAGCACACAGGAGGCAGAGGCAGGTGGATTTCTATGATTTCAAAGCAAATTCCAGGGCAGCCAGGGATACACTGTGAGGCCTTTGTCTCAAAACAAACAAACAACAACAACAACAACAAAAAACCCTGAAATCAATATATAAATTATGCAAAGAAATTATCACATTAAGAAACTTGATAGAAGCTGGGCGGTGGTGGCGCACGCCTTTAATCCCAGCACTCGGGAGGCAGAGCCAGGCGGATCTCTGTGAGTTCGAGGCCAGCCTGGGCTACCAAGTAAGTCCCAGGAAAGGCGCAAAGCTACACAGAGAAACCCTGTCTCGAAAAACCAAAAAAAAAAAAAAAAAAAAAAAAAAAAAAAAAAAAAAAAAAAAAAAAGAAACTTGATAGAGAGGCTCGTGAAATAAGTTAGGTAATAAATCATTTGCATACAGTGCAAATGAGGAAGTTTGGGTTCCCAGCACCCACTAAAACCTGGATGGACATAGCTGACCTCCTGCAATCCCAGCCCTCAGGAGATAGAGGCACAGAATCCCTGGAGCAAGCAAGTTAACCAAACTTCCCGAAATGCTGAGACCTGGGATCAATGAGATACTGCTTTAGAAAAAAAGTCTGAGAGAAACCCAGAAAGTCACTTTATATCACTTCTGAACCTCCCCATTTGTGGTCACACACACACACACACACACACACACACACACACACCCCCTATGGCCACACATGCACGCACATCACACACATAGACATGAAGAATTTCAAAATAGGAAGATGACAGAGGATATGACACAGTCATACAGCAACACTTTGCTCTTAGGAACCCAAATTCATATTAACAGGATCTTGGGACACAGGATGAAGACAGTAATTTCACCTTGCAGATTAGAACGCATTCTTTTAAATCTTTTGTATTTGATCCCCTCTTGCACCCTTGGCTGAAAATGTTTACAAGTATAGAGTGCAGAGACTTACAGGGTGCATGTGGATGGAAACTGAAACCATTCTATTCAGAATCACGGTCTGGACAAACCGTATTATGTGGAAGAGGTGGGGTGGATACTGCAGGCCTGTACCCTGTAGCGACTCCTGAAGTGTAGCAGGATATACTCAACACAGGGGTTGGAGTCAAAGGGATGCTCTGGAACTGGAACAACTCCCAGGCAGCTTTCTAACATTTGTAACTGTGCTCCCTTCCTTCACTCTGCAATCAACAGTCCTTCACTGTTTAGTTTTTGTGCCTTAAATTTCTCTCCATTTCACCCTGCCATTCTGTTATAATTAAATTTAATCTTTCCCCTTCACAGATGCCTCACTAGGAAATACTTCTAATTAGTCCTTTCCCCTTCTTTCTCAGGGTATAGTCCATCCTAGGCATTATTTGCCTAAAAGCTGATTGTCAAACTCATGCATTATGTAAAAGAATAAGGCTGTGTTGAGCATGTTTCATAATATCATTATATGCTTCAGTCTGCAATTATCAGTTCAGTTTTCCCAATACCCACTGAATTTGTATGCAGCATATTTTCCACAGAGCTATTTGAAGAATGCTAACACTTGGATTCACTATGAAATTAATTGTGGACAGATATCAGTTTTTTTCTGATTTTTACATTTTAGCATTTGCTGACAACTGTATTGCAAAATGAGGATGATGTGTTATGTAGGTTCAGTCACTGGTGAACTGACAACAAGAACCAAAGCAAATGTACACAGTAAAGGAAGAAATACTTTTTATAAAACTTGTTATAATTAAACATAACTAAACTTGAACTATAAAATTTAAGAAAACAATTGTAATATTCAAAATTAGTTAAAATAAGTAAATAAAAAGCATAACATTCTGGAAAATAAAAATTACTCGTATCTTTACTTACAGATGACAAGATCTTATATAAAGAAATTGCGGGTTTGGGGTAGAATTGTGAGTGAAGTGCTTGCTGAGAGTTAGATCCTGAAGACACACATGAAAATAACAGGTTTGGCAAACACGTGCAACTGCAGTGCTGGGGAAGCAGAGACAGGTGGATCCCTGGAGTCTAACCTACTCGGTGAACCAGTGAGAGATCCTGTCTCACAAAAACAAGGTAGACAGGTTAGGAACAACCACCAACACTGTCCTGTGACCTCCACACATGTGCACCCACGCATGCACACACACACACACACACACACACACACCCATTTTACAGACAAATGCAATGGAAACAAGGGGAAAAACCCTTTGAAGATGACTAAACACATTAACTAATATAAACATAAAAATTAATTGTACTTCTTCAAAATAGTAGTAAAATTTGAAAATGAAATTGAGGAAATAATTCTTTTCATAATAACATCAAGCAGAATAAAATACAGGTTCACTAAAAACAAAATATATATAAAAGGAGAGTTGAAAGAAATTAAAGATCTGACAAAGAAATATCCTCTGCTTATGCTTTGAAGATTTGATACATTAAAATATTAATATTTTATTTAATTTAAATAGATAATTGTCTTGATTATTTACTACATTATAATTATATTGTATATGATATATATAATATATGTATAACACACAATGTAATATATTGTATAAATATATACTATACAATATATAATATATTATCCATAAAATTTTAGTTTAAAGTTAGTATTTTAAAATGCTAATATCCCTCAATTGGCCTACATATTCAATATTATCTCTATCATTTTAAGATTAATGAGCTGATTCCAAAATACATGCACTAATAAGAATACAGAATGATCAAAAAAATTTAATAATGAAAATGCTAGAAGACACACCTTTACATTTCTTTTGTGCAATCAACAGTACTTAAGGTATTGCTGCTGTGCTGTCCTGAAGCTAGACATATATATCCTCAATGGAACAGAAGTGGGAGTCCAGAAATAGACCCTTTTGCATATAGAGCTGATCGATTTTTCATAGTGGTGCCAGAACAGGGTGGAGGGGGCAGTCCTATCAGATGGTACATAGAATGGGATGTCATCTGTACACAAGAGTGAAGATGAACCCCTACACCATATAACATTCATATACAAATTTTCATTTTCAATACTTTATGTAAACCTCTTCAAAGAAAACCTGAATAGCTTTCATGTCATGGGCAATAGTTTCTAACATAGTTCATGAAAAGTACAGTAATAATAATTTTAAATTATAGGATCCAGTACTGTCATGAAATTGAACTTTTTCATGCTTAATAGATATGTAACCCCTTCTATATATTTCATAAAAACGAAGACAACCAAATAATGCCATAAAATGAATAAAAATTATTGTACATGTGGATAAGACTCAACAACCAAGTGATAACCCAACATTTGAAAACTGGAAAGAGTTCAGGTAACACATTTCTCCAAAGAAGATATACTAGTTCCAATAATCAGGTGAAGAGATGTCTAGTATGAAGAGCTGTCAGAGAAAGAAAACCAAAGGTGGAAAGAAACTCCACTGTACATCCACCAGAGAGGCTGAAATAAGCAAAGAAAATGTTAAGAAGTGTTGGCAAGCACGAGAATAAATTGGAAGCAATACACACTTCTGAGACTGTGAAACAGAGCATGTATTTTTGAGAAGTAGTTTGAAAATATCTCAGAATATTAAGCAGTTACCAGTCACTAGGAAACTCTCTTCAACATATTACCCAAGAGGAATTGTGTTTATGAAAGAGCTGTACATAAATGTGCAGAATGAAATATTTTTAATAGATAAAGAAGCAGACCAAATATTTCAAATGGTGAATATATAAGCAGAATGTGATAACCTAAAATGTTCTATGGGTGAAGTCATTATTTGGAATATGTAAATAATATTCCAGGGAAAATAAAATAGAATGTTTCAATAACATGTATTTATTTTTTATTATTTAAAACAAGGCAACAATTTTCAGCCTTTAGTAAAGTTGTTTATATTTGGACAACTGCTACTTTATGTCACTAGTAATCTAAGATACAGTGCTATTTTCATGTCAGCTGTTACACTGCGAAGCTGGGTGGCTGGTACACCACACTTCTAAATTTTTAATTTTTGTACTTTTGTTTAAGTCTGTTTATGACATTATCATATATTCAATGTATGAAATGAGTTTCATTACAAAAATTTCATACTTGAGTAACATATGCTTTAAGCTCATGTGACATTATAATTATTTCAACACTAACAGTTATTCCACATTCTTACCTTTCTGTATTCTGATGTTATGTTCCTTCAGGTATAGCAACTAAATCAACTCAAGATGGTGCATTTAGCTAGAACTTTTTCCTTCTATCTATCTCCATATAATGACAACTGGTAACAGACACTTAAATAAAAACATGTTTAACCCACATAAGTATTGAACAACATCCTCAACATACTACATTCAAAACAGATGTAATATACATAGTATGGTGTGGCAACCATTAAATACTGCTGGATAGGAAAGCTATAGTTATCTGTAGTTCATGATTCAGTTAATACTTATAGGCTTGGCCATAAGAAAACTTCAGAATATTATGATTTTAAGTAAGGTAAGTTTTTCAAACAGCTAATACAGTTCAGTGTGTGTCCCAAAATGTTCATGACAAATCCTTTCTACATTAAATTTCTCTTTTTTGATATCTCTGCCCTCTAAAATATTTGTAAAGGAGGAATATATAACTCACTTTAGTTAATAACAAGATCCAAAATTCTCTTTAGTAGATACTACTTCTTAATTCTTTAATTAAAACAAATAAAACATCTGTCTGTTTTCCAATTAAAGCCACAGATGTATGAATTCCGCCCGATGACTTTTTGACCTCTTTGACAGTATGTATATGGTTATATTACAACATAGTTCCTAGTAGTTTATCTTAGTTAGATGTTATAAGAACCATAGAAGGAGAAAGAGCCGTATGAGGTGCCTAAAGTTACAGTGTGGAGTCACCAGAAGTTGCTCAGAGTCTCTTGGAGTGCTTTAGTCATGAATCCTTCTATCACTAATCTGTCATGTATATTTAAATACAGAGCTTAACTTTTCAATTTTCTTAACCAAAACTTGAGGTGGTAATATCCTATATAGCATAAGGTAGCTTCTATAAATGCCTCAATGCCATGCCCAGTACAACATATCAATTATGATTATTGAACCCCAACAATACCTCCTTAGCCTATGGAGCAGTGATGCTGGGAAGGAAAAAACTATAATGCCTAGGACTGCATGTTATCAGCTGTAAATGTATTCTCTGACCACAAAACATCTTAAAAACTGCAGCTGATCACATACTCAGTATGGATTGTTAATGCTATTATTACCAAAAAAATCTAAAAATTTAATCTTGTTTGGTTTAGACTGCTATTACTCTTCATCAGACATTTATATACCAGTGAGTGCATCCCTCAGAAAATGATTAATGTGGTAAGCATTTGGAGGCATTAATTGACTCTTCATGTGGTCGCAGCAACCTGGAGATCCTGCAGTTTGGCTTAAGGCAACCTTCACATTATAACACATAGATTTAACTCTACTATATCAAGGATAACCTAAACAATAAATGGCTAATTAAACGTCTCTGGAACTAGGATGAAAATGAGAGGACTTATTTCTTTTTTTCAGTGTCAAGGTTAAAAGGAAGTTCTAGTCCACGTGATTTACCCAGACAGGCACATTAAATCACGGCTCTCCATAAAAATAAGGCCACAATAAATCTGCTAGAGAACATGCATTAGGCAGAAATGACCCCATTCACATTTTCTGTGATGATTTTAGACTGTAAATTCTAAAGAGCAGGAATAAGATCTCATAGTTCTTTTCATAGAACATCAAGCGGAGTGGCACATTCAATATATTCAAGTAATATTGGGGGTTACTGCTATTATCAAGAGATTGAAAGAATTCGAGGATGAACAGTTTCAAGAAGAAAAAATGGAGTAAAAATACATCACTTTTCTCCTCTCATCTAGTCTTCTTTGCTGACTTCTTTCTACACACTTTTCTGTCTCCTTAAATCTCTATCATGTCTCTTTCCATTAATAGGAAGCCTTTTGCTCAAAGTGGTTTGCACTGTATATTTCACTTCCATGCCTCCCACACATGGTTAAAACCACAACTTACATCCACCACTCAGCTGTGTCCACATCTAAAACTTGTGCTTGCATTTAGTCAGCTCTCTACTCAGCCACTTTCAGCACATGCCCAAAGCCATTATTTCCCCCCTTTCATCGTTTCTTGACTTCCTGGTGCCATTCTATCTCCCTTCTGAGGTAGTAGCTCCTCTCGGTCTCTTGTGCAAGTAGGCAAGTTAGCTGAGCTCCAGTGATGCTCCTTGGAGGTGCTGAAGAAAATCAATAAAGTAAAAAGGATCCTGAAAGCCATTTGCAAGGGTTCTGTGGAGCCAGCTGGAGGAACTGACACAGTGCAAAATGCTCCAGAGAGCGGTGTGATGTTAACGATTTAAGAAAATGGTCTTGTGTAACTGCACAGAGAAGAGGGGTCCATCTGCTTCCCGGCAAGCTCTACTCTACAAAATGGCCATGCAAACAATAATGAAGACAGTTTCTCAGAACCATACTTAGTAAGCAAAAAGTGGATTCCTTCCAGAACCTAAAATATATAATAAGGTTTCTGAAAGAAAGACATTTGTAAGCATTAACTGCTGAGTTTTGGCAATTATTCACAAAAATAAGATTCTTGGTCTCCTTGCTTTTGTATTATAACAGCATACATCATATTTGTATATAGTCTGTGTGTATATGTGCTTGATGTGTATGTAAGAACACAAGTATACCACAGCATATGTGTGGTAGTCAAAGACATTTGGAGAGTCAGTTTTTTACTCCCTCCTTCATGAGGATTCCAGAGATCTGATTTGCATGGCAAGTGCTCTTACCTGCTGAACCATCTGGTTGGCCGTTTAACTGTCTGGGAGGACAGATTACAAAACATACCTTTCAATTTTGTAAAGCACAACTGTTTAGAGAATATGATCTTTAATTATGTAAAAATGCAGGCTGAAGGGATGGCTTAGCAGTTAAAGGCACCAGATGTTCTTGTCAAGGACCAGGGTTCAGTTTCCAGGCCCCACATGATAGTTCACAACTGTCTGTAATGTAAATTCCTGAAGATCTGACACCTTCATCTGGTAGCAGGCACCAGGCACACACATGTTGAACATATATATGTATACATGCAGGCAAACACTTATACACATAAAAAAGGAAATATTATTTAAAAATGTAAGGAAGCATCAATATATGTGTATGTGTGTATAGGTGTATGCATGTATTATGTATACACACATATGTAGGTAGGACAGAATATATGTATATGTATATGTGTATAAAAACAATATCCAAGAATGTCATATATACATCCAATCACTGAGTTCCAGTTCTTTGAGAATGGGCACCCAGGAAATGACACTCAAAGATTCTTACAAAAGCTGAATGACCCAGTGGTCACAGAAATGCAGGAATGCTCTCAACAGTTTGAAATACATCCAAGAAATAACTTCCTACTCACTTTACAACTCATGATACAATGCTCCTCTTCTTATCTGAGATGCATAGTAAAATGAAGGGAAACCCAAGAGAAGATAGGGTCAAAGACTGGACCTACACAGCTGTAAGACATGCCAAGGGCAGCTAACCACCCACTAAGCCCAGGAGAAGGTCACAGAATTCTCTCTGTATCTCCAAGAGAAAGCAATCCTTCCAGTCACTGACTTTGAGTTCTGGCCTCCAAACTGAGAACATAAGTTTTTGTTGTTTTAATTTATCAAATTTGTGATACTTGTGATCAGAGGCCTAGGGAACTAGCATATGATTATGAACGTATTATTAAATATTTCTCTTACAATTTTCCACTTCCAACATAAACTTTCTGAGATATTATAGAAAAATATCATATTTATCCCACTCACACAAGAGGAAAAAAGGAACACAGAGGAAACAAAAAGAAAACAATAAAGATTAAGAAAAAAACTTGCATTTTAATTGCATCAAAGAATCAGTGCTCTGTAAGGACAATCATAAACTCTAGAGCTGCACAGGTAATCTCTGTCCTTAGTTGTATCATTGCTTAACTATCTGCATTTGAACAAGGTACTTAGCATCTCTAAACCTGTTTTCTACATCATCCATACACCAAAGAAAAAAGCATTCCTTCAAGAGTTAGGAGAAACTTCATGATCACCAATGCTAAAAACTTGGCACACTTACTGGCCTATAGCAAATAAACAGATATTCAGTGTTACCTTATGCTATTACTAATCGCAATGAAGAATCTAACCATTATAGAAAATATGAATTAACAGAGACTCTCCAAAAAGCTAGTCCAATCTCCTTTCTCCAGGGATGTTGAACTTAATTTTAAAGAACCTCACTCAAGAAATTGATATCATCTAACACCCTATTAAGAATGTCTCTGATTAGGCAATGGTTAGCATTTAATTCAATTAAAGTCACTAGTACAGAATTTAAATTTCACTAGTACAGAAAATAAAAGTATTCTTGTCCCAAATTACGTTTATTTGTGATCCATTATTTCCCAAATCAACCTTCCGAAAGCAGTTCACTGGTTTTCTTGGTCTCCAAGACCCTACATGAGTGCAAATGACATCTACTTCTTTTGCTAATCAATAGTGAGTGACACTTGAAGCAAATCCTTTTTCATTTATGTTCAACATGCAAGCAGTATTTTACAGTGCACACTGGAACATCAAACTATTCATTTCCTAGTAACAATTCTAATCTTATGAACAAGGCATTCACTGCTACTTTACTAATAAGGGCGTGGAAGTTCAGTGAAAAGTTGTATCAGTCTAGCATGTAATATATTCCTTTTATGTTTTTATTATGCAAAAAACTACAGACAGATTAGCAAAATAGCCAGTATGTACTCATTACATAACCACAATGACTATTTGAAAATTAACTTTCTTAAAATGTTCCTAATAGAATGTCCAGAAATAGACATTCTTAGCCTCAAATTTTGAGTAACACATCATTTAAAATGTTTACATGTCATTAGACAAAAGAGAAGAAAATACAACCAACAAAGATACTTCAGCATGAGAATTCCAGTTCAAAGCATTGTCTCTAGCCCATGAAGATACGGGACACATTCGTAAGCGGAAACACACAAATGCCCACAAACCTGTCACCAAAAGCTTCTTGTGCATGGGTAAGACAGCAAACCTCTAAAACTCCACTGGCAACCCAAAACTATGCCCAGCCAAGTGCTTACACCTCAGATAGACACTTGAAGTCTAGAATCTTTTAAAATCAATATTCCAGATAAGTTGCTCTTTTGTGCATCCTGACATCATAGGACATAAGGCCCTTAAATAAGAAAAACAGGGTGTTCCGTTGCTCTCCATTTGTCACAATGGGTAATGTCTATAAAGCTAGGCAAACTAACTATCCCTAAGACTCATTTTCATTTGCATAAGCATTAGAGGATGGATTTTCTTCTCTAGGAGTCATAGTGAAAACACTACACCCAACTGACATGTCAGTGAAGAAAGAAAACATGTTCAGCTTTAACTCTAAGACTAGCTTTCAGGAAATAAAAATGGCAGAAGTTAACAAAGACTCCGAACTTCCAACACAGAGTATGAAGTCAAGCAGAGAAATGGAAAATAAGAAAGCATTCCAGAGAAGCATCTACATTTTAACAGCCTTTCCAAGATCAGCCTGCCATAAGCACTGGACAGATATGGGCAGGGAAAATTACAAGCACATTTTCACCTTACTTTTGTATAGCTATTAAAAAGCACTTAAATTTTATGAGCTTTTTCCTTAGATGCAAAATGATAACTTGTAAAAAGCTGATTACATACACTACTACGAGAATGACTATCAAACAGACATCCAAGTAGTCTCTGAAAATGAAAATGCATTTAAAGTAGTGATTAATAATTAAATATGTCCCTCTTACCAATAAGGAATTACTTTGTAAGAGAGAGACTAACTGGGATAGCACATCCCTTCAGTGATGTGCCTGGGAAGTGCATCTTCGTATAGTATCACGTCCCTTAAGTTAAAGAAGGCAGAAAGAGGCATCTAGGATATAACTGAGTAATTAGTGTTCCTCCCATGCATGCTGAGACAAAAGTAAACTTGGATAAAGAAGGAAGTTTACAAATATTAGTTTTGAAAAAAAATTACAAAAAATGAATTGTCGAACTGCACAACATTTACTGCTTGGGCCAATAAATAATGCAAGAATTTGGAGCTGGAATGACTCCATTAGAGTCTGTGTGTCTCAGCTATAAGCAGTAAATTTACTTTCAAGTTCAGGTCCTTGACACAAGTTTTCAATCACAAACAGCATAAATTCATCCTAGTTAATTTAAGTAAAAAGATATTTACAGAGGATATTACACTCATGGAAATCCCAAGGTAGCCAATGTACCAGTCTCTGCAGTGAGAGGAAGTACTGAAGAACAACCCTGGTCCCATGACCTCCACACTGCTGCCTTCATCAGGCAGCAAAGGCCATCTTGCAAAGCAGTCTTTCATCAGCTTCTACATCAGGGATTCTGCAACTGTTGCCCCATTAAGCAAAATGGAGTTCATGGAGTCTCTTTCTTATTGCTAATTTCCAAATTCAAGTCCTACTTGTGTGTATCTGGTTGATGGAAATGGCCATATAACTGCATCATTAACACATAAGAAGCAAGGGTAGAGGACTGTTATTTTAGAAAAGCATTGACAAAGGATTTCTACAAAACACAAAGCTTGACAAAGATGCTGAAAGAAGATTTAAAAATGTCGAAAATGTTCCCAGTATGAGAGTGGTAAGAACACTATCAGGAGCTCCTGGCTGTTTACACATGGCTATAAAGAAACTGTCTCTGCCACTGATGCTGAGGCTGAGATCTGGAGCTGCCAATCCCTCACCTACCTCTGGCTACTCTCTCCCCTCAAGCCCTGTTCACCAGTGGCCTCCCAACGTTCAAAGCTTCTGCAACCTTAGGGTTCATGCCTCTGAGAACCCCTCTGCCTTAAACTGTGCACTCTAAACTTAATCCACAGCTGGCTCCAGCTTTGCCCACAGGTCCCCAATATTACTTCACAGACCACTACATACTTGGCTACCCATCACCACAAATCCACCACATCCTTCATCATCAAACTGTTCTATTTGCTTCATGGCCTGATCAGTTGCTTGTTTTCTTTGTTTATTTTTAAATAACTTGCCTAAAGATGTGCTCTGTGGGAAATGAGGATCTTTTCAGTCCTACATACTGCTGTGCCATTGGCTGTAGCTGGAGAATTTCTCTCCAGCTCCCTCTAAGTCCCGCCAGTCCTGGAGCCCACTTATGAAATAAACACACGGACTCTTACATTATTTAAACTGCTTGGCCATTAGCTCAGGCTTATCATTGTCTAGCTCTTACTCTTATATTTAGCCCATTTCTATTAATCTTTACTTTGCCATGTGGCTCGTGGCTTACTCACACTTTACATCTTCCTTGTCCTGGTGGGGGCTCCAGGTGGTGTCCCCTGTCTTTCCTCCTTCCTCAATTCTCCTCTCTGTTAGTCCGGCCTATACTTCCTGTCTGGCTATTGGCCAATCAGTGTTTATTTACATATAGTGATATCCACAGCAATTGGCACCTAGAACAGTGTGTAATACAGTCACCGTTAAAATATATGTTGCTTAATGAATGAATCCCTGAAGTAGTAAATAGGCCCTTTAGGACCTATAGAGACTGAGGAAGAGTGCCACAGTGATTGTTTGTGATCACACAGAGAAGCAAGAATACTCCCTGATTTCCAACCAAGCAACCTGCAGAAAGAAAGATTCAAGATATTTCAGCTAGCTGCTTCTCTTTTACTTAATTAAGAATAATTTTCTTTGTTGATTGATACATAAAATTATACATATTGTGGGTACCATGTGACATTTCAGTGCAAATTTATACTGTGTAGTACTGCAATCGGGTATCTCTTCAAATCCTTATCATTTCTTTATGGTGAAGATTTTACAAAAAACCAATCTTCCCTTATAGTTTGTTAATAAGTAGATGCATTCACTCTATTAAGGTCAACACACTGATCAGAGCCCATCACAGCGGCTTCCTGCTATCAAATGGTAACAGAACACCCATTGAACAATTTTTCCCAACTTCCCTTCCCCCTATTACTCCTGCAGCCTCTGACAATCACCACAACACTTTCAACTTGTATGAAATTGACTGTTTAGAGGGGGATCCTGTGCCACTTGTCATTTTGTGCTTGGATCATTTCCTTACCACAATGACCTCTCGTTCCATCCTGTTTCCACAAATGACAGAATTCTTTGGCCCAACAGTAGTCCATGGTACATGGACAATTAGAATGTTTCCACTCCGTGGCTGTCGTAGGAGGTGTTGCAATAAATATAGGAGTCCACATACTTCTTCAACACATTAATCTCATTCCCTTTGGAGGTGGCTGGATCGTGTAAAAATTTTAGGTTTGATTTTTGCTTAGAACCAGGGTACTACGCAGGGGTCCCTCTTCTCTATATCCTCACCAGCACATGGTGTCTTTTTGAAATATTCATTCTCACTGTTGTGAAGTAATAATGTCAATGTGGCTTTGTTTGCATTTCCATGATGATCAGTAATGCTGACATTCCTTATTCAACTGCTGGCCATCTATCTATCTTCCTTTGAGAACTGTCTACTTCGAATAAAGAAGTGTCTTATTTTTTATCTAATCAAATTTGTCTACTTCTGCTTTTGTGTCCTGTTCCTTTCTTCTTGAAGTTAAGGACACAAAAGGGCAGAGAAGAAAGAAAGAAAGAAAGAAAGAAAGAAAGAAAGAAAGAAAGAAAGAAAGAAAGAAAGAAAGAAAGAAAGAAAGAAAGAAAGAAAGAAAAGCTGATTAGAAAAGAACAATAAGCCCTACAATTACCCATTGCAGAATCCAAATCCCTACCCCAAAAATTTCATATAAGCCTCAGAAGATTTTTAGAGGATTAACTGTAACCCACATATCTAAAGAGCTTATTATAACATGGCATGTAGAGCTGCCTTATAATTGGAAGCTAATAAAATTATTAAAATTATTAATTTATGAACAAAGACACCCATATCTGAGTTCATGTGCTCTTGACATGCTAAAAGATATGTCCTTAAAATAATACAATCAAAGTTCCTCTGAAGGAAATGACCATGACTTTTAATTTCAAACAACTAAAACTTACTGGAAATCTGCTCTGTGACATGTAGCTAGAGTTTTCCCGTCTGGCCCACAGTCAGGACAAATCTCTGACACCCGCCAGTCCCACAGCCGCTCAGACCCAACCAAGTAAACACAGAGACTTATATTGGTTAAAAACTGTATGGAGCCGGGCGGTGGTGGCGCACGCCTTTAATCCCAGCACTTGGGAGGCAGAGCCAGGCGGATCTCTGTGAGTTCGAGGCCAGCCTGGTCTCCAAAGCGAGTTCCAGGAAAGGCACAAAGCTACACAGAGAAACCCTGTCTCGAAAAACCAAAAAAAAAAAAAAAAAAAAAACTGTATGGCCATAGCAGGCTTCTTGCTAACTGTTCTTATATCTTAAATTAATCCATTTCTATAAATCGATACCTTGCCACATGGCTCGTGGCTTACTGGCATCTTCACATGCTGCTAGTCATGGCGGTGGCTGGCAGTGTCTCTGACTCAGCCTTCCACTTCCCAGAATTATTCTCCTCCTTGTCCCACCTATACTTTCTCCTGCCTGACTACTGGCCAATCAGTGTTTTATTTACTAACCAATCAGAGCAACACATTTGCCATACAGAACATCCCACAGCAGTGACAGGCACATATCATGCACAGTTTGACTCATCTAAATTTCTTCCTAAATAATAATCTTAAATACATTTTAGCCTCAAAGATTATCTTGTCTCCAGTAGATAAGGTCCAAAAAAGTCTCTAAGTTTCACTTCTTTTATTTTAAAGCATTTATTGAATGAAACAGAATGCAACATACTAGAGACACTAAGCCACTGAAAATACTTTAATTTACTATTTCATAAGATAAATATATTAAAGTAAAAATCAGCAATGTGTGACATACACAGGATGTCACAGGATCTCAAATGAATGGTACCTCATCAAAACTACAGCAAATTAGAAAAGATCTTTCAATGAAATTATTCTGAGCATCATATGTGAAGGATAAGGAGGCAGGAGACTAACCAGGGATGAAAAGGGTCAAACATGACCAGAAAACTATGACAAATACAGATAACACAAAATCTGCAAAGGTCTAGTGCAGCATTTAAACACTACCACCTTTGAAACTAGAAGGTTAAGAAACAGGGTCACAACAGCTCCAAGAAGAGTCTGGACAGAGGGATGTGTCTAAGCCTCTTTACAATCACTGTTCTGGCAAAGACTGACTCCCGTTCAACTCTATGCTCTCTTCCGGAAAAGAAAAACTCATCCGCTGTTATATCATCTGCTAGCCTGGCACAAATCTTCAAACTGGATTCTGAAGTTACACTTTAAATATGTACACAGGTGCATTAAATGCATCTTCATTAAATCAGACTCCTCTTCCCTTTTACCTCTGAAATTCTTTTTCTATTAGCAACTTTCCTGAGAGGGATTGGCCCCTTGTCTTTCTCAGTGCCCAGAATGCTTCAGAGTCATCTGTCTTTGTTGATCTCGACTCTCACCAAAGAGCATCTTCACTTCCTTCTGTCCACAAACACTTTCTAAGGTACTTTTGTTACACTCTTAGCAAAATGCCTTTTAGTAAGTTTCTTGCTAAGTTTCTAGAAAGAAAGCTTTGGTCTTTGTGTCCTAAACATGATTTTCATTCCTTCTCCCCATGAACATGTTTTAAATCTTGGGATAGCTTTAAAATTAGAGGAAAGATGAAAAGCCAGTACAAATCCTTTCCTGGGGAATCTTTTGCAAAGCCAGGTTTGGATGCAGCAGTCAGTACCATAGATCCTGAGCAACTTATGCCAGTTCCAATGAGGTGTGAATGTCAGACACACAGGAAAAAGATTCCCCATCTTACCTACAAATTAGAATTACCCTGGAAGCTTTCCTGTGTTTATCTTAAATTCCAGTGACTGGGCACTTCTCTCACTCCATACTCCAAACTCTAACCCAAGAATTTATCTGACATAGATGCAGGCATCTATATTTCATAAAAGCTTTCCAGGTAACTTCAATGTATAGCCTGAGTTGAAGCCACTTTTCCTAAGTTACTGGCAACTTCTAATCTAATGGGCTTTTCCATTTCCTCCAAACAAGACAAGTAAGGGTGTCTGGTGTGCCACTGAGACAATGAAATAAAGCAAAACACTGACTTTCTGTGCCTGCTGAGTTCTAGAGTGCTCCAAATGTTGACTGCAAATGAACTGCTAGATTCGTCATGACAGGCAAGAGGACAAGGGAATGCACATTTCTTCTCAGCTTTCTTTTAAGAGCATTCTTCCTAAGCTGCCCTCCTAGGGCTACACTGCTCTCCAACCCTAGCTATCAAGGGGACATTTAAAGGGAGCAGAGAGTTCAGCGTTTGGGTGAAGTCACTATAGAAATTGCCAAGTCCTTAGGGAGTGTGATCTAAGCATCCTGTGATTAATTCAGCAGACCCTGCAGCTGAGCCTGGAGCACAGGGAGTCTCCAGTCTATGTGGGACAGAAACGGCTTTGTATGGGGACAGTCCAGAGTGTGGCTAGTCTAGCCTAAGCTGCTTATGTTAGAACAATGAGCAATCACATCTGAGCAGCAGCTGGACTCTTCAGGAGAGATCTAAGAATCGTCTGGTTTCAGAGTGCTGCTCCTAGGATTGAGGGCAAAGCTCCCAACATAACTAAGACAGTGGTTGTATTGTCATTGAAGTTCAAGCAAGAGGAAACCAGACATTATAGAACAATGTAACTCAGAAATTGGCTTTCAACACACAAACCTTCCACCAACCCCAAGGAGTTAAGTCTGCTTTTAACCGAGACTGAAGGCTAACGAATCATCTGGGAGTTTTCTCAAATTAAGGTAAGTTCTCTGAGTGATTAGAAAAGGTAGAGTTTACATTTAAAAGATGCCAAACTGAATTACTGCCTCTTTTGAATTAGAAAGGAACACAAAGAAAACTAATCCTGTCTCCTAAAACAATTAGCCTCTTGGCATCTTTGCCCCAAATCCTGTCACTTGCTTAAGCAGCGAGGCTTTTGACGCCTTTCCAGCTTTGGCCTCTAACTCACTGCACTGCATCATAACTGCTCTACTGGTCTCCCCACCATCTCCTCCCATCTATGGACGGTGATGTTCCCGCAAGACAGAGCTGAAGGACTGGTTACCTAATTTCCCAAGTTCGTTAAAATAGTGCATAAAATGCTCCAAGGTTGGATCATTCCAAAAGTGAAATTGTACTACTTAAGTTTTTGTTGTTGCTATGTTTCTGTTTTTGAGACAGAGTCTCCTGGAACTCCCTGTGTAACCCGACTGCTCTTGAACTCATAGAAATCTGCCTATCTCTGTGTCCTGAGTACTAGAATTAAAGGCATGGCCATCATACCCAGGTATATAAACTACTTTATAACTGAATTTTCCATGCCACATGTTTGTGGTAAATTATCATAAAATCTTTATTCATTACTGATGTGACATGTTTGTTAAAATGTACCTTGCAGGCTGCTCACTGCACAACCACGAGGACCTGAGTACGAACCAGATGGAGCATAGTGGTGCATTACTGTAATCCCAACATTGGGCAACCAAGGCCCACAACCTAGATTAACTGGCAAGCCCTGGGACTATAGGGACTGTGAAAGACACTATCTCAAAAAACAAAGAGGAGGGCTTCTGAGGAGCAACAACTGAAGTTGAGCTCTGACTTCCACAAGTGTGCAAATGCACACACATGTTCACGCATGCATACGCAGACACAGACACAGACACAGACACACACACACACACACACACACACACACACACACACACACATACACACACACACACACACAAAGAAATGTAGATTGTTGGAGCCCATCCCTGATCTAATAAAATCACTCTGGGATAGGAAGTCCTACAGTTTTCATCATAACCCTCTAAGTGACCCTTACATACAGTAAACTTTGAAAGCCACTAAACCACAGAAGTGTTTACAAATCCTTATGGTAAAATGACCAAAAGTGGAGGTTTTAAATATATTTGTTTTGGCTGGGCAAAAGAAAGCATGGCAGCTGTTACAAAATGCCAAGGGTTACCATCCTAGCTAATGAGCTGCTGGCACTCTGCAAATAGATTTTGAATAACTACTCTCAAGGATGTGGTGGGTATTCTGTATCAGGACAGAGGTTGAAAGAGCTCATTTCCACGGGCTGTCTGAACTAGGAGATCCTAAGACCATATAATTAAGGAATCTTCTGACTAAATTATGCTGCAGAGACAAAAAGGGGCAGCTACCTGGGAAGACAGCTATGAGGCTGGAACAGAGAGTGGGACCCAGTCAGCCTCTCTCAGGCACTCCTGGCATTTCTGGCCCATTGTGACAAGTCTGGAGAAGGCATAGACAGCCTGTGGAGCTGAATACATATCAGAAGTCCAATTTAATTTTTCATTCCAAACAAAGTGATTAAATCCAGTAAAGTTCTGCTATGAATTCCCAAGGCTGGTTAGTGACAAAATTATTCTCCTGGGCTTCCATCGCCTGGCACTAAATCTAGCTAGTGGTTTGAATGATGATGATTTCATTATTGCAAGTTATCTTTTATCCAAAATCCTAGAAAGTTAACAGAAATCACAGAAAGTCTAAGTAATTGAAATTTTATACATATAAATATGCCACACTGTAAGCAAATGGCTTAAAATAATTGCACTTTTTAAGGAAATTGTCATCTGGAAGACAGCTGCAGTAAAGTTCCTTATGTTCTCTCCTCGGAGTTAAAATTTAATTCTGCTTGGCAGGAAAAACAGTGATTACACTCACTTTCCAGCATTTACATAAAATGCCTTCTTAAGAGGCAGTATTTTCAAACAGATTTTTGTTATAGTTACACTTGGTATGCCTACCTATAACTTTACAAAGACGTCAATATTTTAACAGATAAGCACATTGCCAGGTTCGTGCGTGTGCGTGTGTGTGTGTATGTGTGTGTGTGTGTGTATGTGTGTGTGTTTTAAAGTTCACTGAATTGACCCAACCATCATATATTTACAGCAAAAATTATAAATATCATAGTAAAGTATTTGAGAATCAACAACCTAAGAAACTTCAATAGTCTCTTAATTTTAAATATCTATTTATTGATGACTCCTAATTTATGTCTTCAGGTTGGGCATTTCTCATGAACTGCCAACTCAGTACACTAGCTGTGAGGCATGTTAAGAGGATCAACATCAAATCACTAACCTTCTCTAGACTCTTCCTCCAAAGGTAGTCCTCAGAACAAAAAAGACAAGCCCACCCATTTGATTGCTAAACTTGGCATCATTCCAGACTCTTCTCTTAGCATGACATATCCATAAGGAAACTCCTCAAACAGCCGAAATGCGTCATCACCATCACCTTCTTCAGCAGCCTCCTGACAGCCTCCCTGTTCCACTTCTGCTGCCAATGAAAGTCTCCAAGCAGTATAGACAGCGATGTACTAGAAGCTTCCAGCCTGACATTTGCTATAAACTCTAGGAAAGCTCTCTATGATCTTGTTCTTCTTCTAGATCTGTCTGAAATTACTAATTAAATTCGAACTACTCCTCCATTTGCTTATTTCATTCCATCCCTCACCTAGCCCATCCTACTGCAAATCCAGCATTCTAAGAAAAGTCATTGCTCCTTCTTAAAGAAAGATTCCCTTGCATAACCCTGCATGACCTTCTCTTTGCCTCCTCTGCATCACTAGCAATGCCAAGCCATCTTTTAAATACACCAAAACTGATACCTGTATTGGTCAGTGTGGTGATATTTTATTTGTGATGAAATGTGATATTTTATTTGTATGTTAATAAATAAAGTTGGATGGAGATCAGAGGTCAAACAGCCATTAAGCAGAAGTAGCACATGCCCTTAATCCCGATCACATGGCAGGCAGAGTCTCTGGATGGTCAAGGATACATCCAAGCATGGTGACCCGAGTCTTTAATCCCAGTACCAATCATAGAGATCAGGAGGTCTGTATAGACAGGCAGTGACGAGGAAGTCATGTGGCTGGGCTTAGAGCCAATGAGAAGGCAGAACAGGAATGCTGTGGGATGGTCTGTTTGTCAAGTGTGTTACTAATTAGTCAATAAATAAAACACTGATTGGCCATTGGCTAGGCAGGAAGTGTAGGCGGGACAAGGAGGAGAATAAAGCTGGGAAGTGGAAGGCTGAGTCAGAGAGACACTGCCAGCCGCCATGATGAGAAACAGTATGTGAAGATGCCGGTAAGCCACGAGTCACGTGGCAAGGTACAGACTTATAGAAATGGATTAATTTAAGCTGTAAGAACAGTTAGCAAGAAGCCTGCCAGGCCATACAGTTTGTAAGCAATATAAGTCTCTGTGTTTACTTGGTCGGGTCTGAGTGGCTGTGGGACTGGCAGGTGAGAGAGATTTGTCCTAACTGTGGGCCAGGCAGGAAAACTCTAGCTACACAGGAAAGCAATAAAAAGACAAGTCAGGCAAGGAGAAAGTCTTGGAGGAAGTGATGGCGGTGAGGTGGTCAGATAAGGTAGTCATGGCTCTTGCTCTGATCTCTTTGGCTTTAACTCTGTATTTGGCTCTGTGTTTCTTGTTTACTAAGACTGTTTAGAATTTCATCTACAGGTCAGTGTCTTGGCAAATAGGTGCCACACTAAAACTGAGGAGAATAATGAAAGATTATTGACAAGGAAGCAGAAAGGATGTGGGGGGTGGATACTGTCTGTCTATCCTTGGGATATTGCCAGCATCAGCCCTGAAGGGACATGATGAAAGTAAGATAGTTGAAACTAGAAAAAAATTACAGTGAAGAAGACTGCTTTGAGAAAAGTGCTAGAAACTGGAAGGTAGTCATGAGCCCAAAGCACCTGCTAAAGAAAGGAGCTGAAACTCACACTTCTCCCTGCCTCAGATCTCTTCCCAAGAGACCTATTAAGACAAAGCAGACTGGTTTGCCTGCCAGAGGGAAAACAAAATGCAGAAGACTGGTGGACAGATCTGGAGGAGAAGATCTAAGTACACTGCACCAGTCCTCCTGGCTAATGTATCTCTCTCCCATCACATGCATTACTGTCTGGCCTCCTATTCATTGTTTTGTTTTTTTCTTTCTTCCACACTAAAATGTCAGTGCTCAGAGAGCAAGGACTTTTGTCTGCTTGTGTTTGTGGTCTCCCTAACATCTGACAGGACCTGGCACATATCTGGCTTGCAAATATCACGTATTGAATGAGTCAATGTAGATGGAATGGCAATTACCTTTCAATATGGTTTCTAAACATGATCTATAAACAACACTTCCTTAAGAACAATTCTCCTGGCTTTTGGTAAGACAGAAGGTGATTAGGAGCTGACTCATGATCTTTGATGTACAGCATAGATGTCTCTGATTTTGTTAAAAAACTGAAAAAAATGACAGAAATATAGAGTCCAAAAGGCAAGAGAGTATTACATATTTTAGTATCCACCTATCTACCTGCTCTCACCATGAATAAAACAAGCACAGCCTTCAATCGCAGGACACTTCACACCGTGAGCAAGGAATTCAAGAAAGAGAAGATCAGTGAGGAAGAGACGTTAGTAGAACCACTAATTTCTTGATTTTCTATTCATGGCATTTGCTTGCTCGATGTGCACAGCAATCAGAAAAGCATTGCTTCCTCTGTTACAGCTCCTCAGACCCCCGAGGCTGATGCAATTAAAGGAAAAAACAATGGGGGATGGCCAAATTTCTGTTCCACTTGTGCAAACTGAAGAATTAACAGTGGTGGAGAATCCATTATCAAGTAATATGTTTGCTGATTGTAATGGGGAAATGACAAAAGGGTCTTTCGAGCCCATCCCCAGTTCCATATGACGAAAATCTCAGTCACTCATGGTGCCTGCCTATCTTCATTGTGTTGAATGGGAAGAGTATGAACAAGGAAGAGGGGAAACTGGTAGGTTGAATAATATCAGACAACTTACACTGACCTACCCCTAGGAACTTAACTCCGCACATGCTGAAGCAGCGTTTCCTTGTCCTTTTATCCAGTGACATACATGTTTTCCACTGAAAGGGAATCTGTCCAATTTAAGAAATTATAAACACAACCCCTGAAAATGATGTCCCAATTCCTGAAGGAAATGCATTCAGTACAGGGACTCATTCCATACACTTCCCATCAGGGTCAAATCCAGTACAATGAACTTTGAAATTTGTACAATGGGCATAAAGGAGAGTTACAAAATAAATCTTAGGGCTGGGAGTGTGGCTAGGTAGTGAAGGTCTTTCTTTCCTCCCAAGCAGATGATCCTAGATTCAATCTCCAGCCTAAAGGAAGGCAGAAGCAAAGGAAGGAGGAGGCCACCAACTGCAAAATACAACAAATTTGAATAATTTATCATAAAGATAATAAAACTCAAGAATAAACACATATTTTCAGATAATTACTAAGCCGGGTATGTTTTTTGTAACTCTGTGATTCTGTCTGTCCTCTGTTAGCAGGAGTACAGTTTCATCTCTGCCCCCGTGATGCTGGCACCAGGTCCTCTCGGTGGCCCCTGTTTCTACACTGACTCATCATCACTCTTGGTGCAGAGGCTTACTCAGAAACAACAGGAGCAGCAGGAGGCTCCTAGGGGACAGTAAAACAAAACTTTACTAGTTCAGTATCTATAAGTAGTTAGTATTCACTGATCTCATAGAATTGCTGATATTCCATATTTTTTCACTTTCAAATTGATGTTTCAGGTGACTCACACTACAATTAAGAACTAAATCCATAATAAATGTACCCGAAACTGAGTATTCCATTAGCCAGATTCCAAGACTGTCCACGGCAAGTGTGACACCACTTTGTAACCTGGGAAGTATGATAGACAAGGTAGTAGAGGCACAAAGAGGCCATAACATCCTAACTGCAAATTTACACATAATCACGTGAATACGGCCCAAGATTCTGGACAAAGCCTGGGAAATAGGAGGTGCTGGAGCTGAAAGTCCACAGTGAGTTACTCTGCTGTCCCAGTCCTGTTACCAAAGTCTCAACATGCAGCTAGTTCCAAGGACACTTGTTAAATAAATCAGAAAAACAAACACACCTCTCTTTTCCCTACAAGTAACAGTTATCACAGGTCACTAAGCAATCATTCCCAATTTGCAGACAGCAGCAGAGCAGGGCCTGCTTCATCTGTTTTTGGATTCAAACATTCCTGTCCAAAATGAGGCAAATGTCTGTGAAACAAAGAGTGCTTTATCGACACAGGAATGTCATCTCTCTGTGGGTCCTTGGGGAACTCGTCAGTTGCATTGTGTACACTAGGCATCTTGTTCTCATGTGAGTACTTGCAAAACACAGCACTCCCTGATAAAAATGGTCTCAGCACAAAATGTAAACTTGTGTTTTATCTGGAATCTGACACCAGACTATTTGCTAAATAGCCCTACAATACAATAGCTCTCTGGACATATGGTTCTTAAACCTGACACCAGACACCACACAGAAGTTAGAGCCCACAACCCATTTCCACTGGCATCTTGTTTGTTTTTCTCGGGCTTTCCAGATAAGCCTCTCCACCACAGACCAAAGCTGCACATAGGCAGCCTGCTGATCCACTGAGTCGGCAGCCAGGACAGGAGAGCTATGCTGAGTCACACAATGGCCACAGTCTGTTCAGTCATCAGCATGAAGCACAGCGTCAGCCCTAATAGCTAAAGGTTGGCTTTGTAAGTGGAAGCCATCAATAGGAAAGGGGCTATATTCCGGAAGGTCACTAATAACCTGCTTCATGGAAATAATTAGGAACTCTGCTCAGAGAGAGAAGAAATAAAACTGCATTTACTGTTCACCCCATTTGTATCCTTAAAGGTATCTAAAATCGCAAGACTCTGGACTCAGAGAAACAGCACGTCAGCTATGCTGAAGCTCAGTCGAAGCATTATCATCAGTACAAACAAGAAACAACAATAATAAAACTCACAATTATTGAAGGCTATTACACACCAAGTCAGTGAGCCCTGTTGATCAGATGTCTTAATTATCTCACTAACCCAAAAGGCAAGATATTTTAATCGTTTACATGTTGTGTTTTCCATCTGTAAAGCAACGATGATTTTTCAGGGTTTTGGTGAAAATTAAAAATTAGCCTTTAGTGGTGGATATATGAAGTAATAAAACACCCAGGCCATAAATACATGACTAGAGTCTTAAAGCTCATTCAGGTTTCACAGTTGCTGAACTATTAGCAACGCACTCAACACATGCAACAAAGGCGCTGAAAGCCACAAACATGTCTTTAACTCAGTTGGAACACTGCCTTGTGTGCTCCACAAACTTAAGTAATGAGTTAACAAAGACTCGGCAAAGATACTGAGCAGAGTACTTCATCGTTGAAATGAGTCATTATGTATAAAAAGCCCACTCCCATACACTAGTAAACAACTAAGAAAGTAACACACCGGCCTGGAAGTTAACCGAGGACACAGATTCTATGGGTGTTACCTTGTTTTGTCATCTGCAGCCACGCACACAAGAACAATGAAAGCAGTAGAAAGCAAAATGTTAGTCTAGATAGGCAAGAAAACAAGGACCCACAGCAGATACAACCTGGGGGACATTTGCTTCACTGAGTTAAGCTCAGAGCATAAATTTCAAACTTAAAACCTATCTTCACCATAAAGTGTATGTCCATCTGGAAAGTGTGAAGCTCCCTAGTGCTTCTATGACAGGAGACACTTCTCTAGGGAGAGTTACCTGTAGTCCTTGCTTAGGTTGTCCTGCCAGCATAGCGAAAATATCTCAAAGATGAGCAAAGAGTCAGTGTTTGGCTCTTTACTCTGCCTATCTTTGAGATATTTTCGATATGCTATTATGCATATGTGTGTGCGTGTGTGTGTGTGTGTGTGTGTGTGTGTATGTATATTATACAAGGATATATACATGTAAAATACAAATTAAAAAGCAACTTCATAGGTGTAACATGAATCTTAAAAGGTCTTATTAATAAAAAAAAAACCCAGAGCCAGATATTGGGGTGAAACCTGAGAGATCAGAGGAACAGAACAAGCCAGCTACAAGTTCTTACCACTAGGAAATCCTCAGGCCAAGAGAGCTACTTCCTGTATACTCACGCCTATATGCCTTTCTGTGCCCTGCCATCTTATTTCCTCTCTCCACCCAGCTACATCACTTCCTCTTTTCGCCCAGCTCTATCACTTCCTGTCTGTACAGACCTCCAGACCTCTATGGTTAACTAGTGCTGGGATTAAAGGCATGTGCCACCACGTTTGGCTCTGTTCCCTGTGTGGCCTTGAACTCACAGAGATCCAAATGGATCTCTGCTACCACTGCTTGACCTCCATGTTTAATATAGTGGTTGACTTTGTCCTCAGATCCCCAGGCAAGCTTTATTTGTTAGAGTACAAATAAAATATTACCACACATAGGTAAATAATCACTGATAAAAGAAAAACAAATTTGGCAAAATGATCTATTAGTACTATTAAAACAACAAAAGAATAAAATGGCTTGCTTAAACTATTAACATAAACAATGAATAGAAAAAACATAACAAACATAAACAGAAGCAATGAGAAAGCTTACCAGGAAAATCTAAAACACTCCTAACACAAAGCATCGAGGAAATCTGGGACACAATGAAAAGACCAAACCTAAGAACAATAGGAATAAAATAAGGAAAAGAATCCCAGCTCAAAAACCCAGAAAATATATTTAACAAAATCATAGAAGAAAGTTTCCCTAACCTAAAGTACATGCCTAAAAATGTACAAGAAGCTTACAGAACAACAAATAGGTTGGATGAGAAAAGAAAGACCTGAGTCACATAATAATCAAAACACTAAACACACAGAATAAGGACAGATTATTAAGAGCTACAAGGGAAAAATGCTGAGTGACATATAAAGGCAGACCTGTAAGAATTACACCTGACTTCTCAACAGAGACTCTAAAAGCCAAAAGGGCCTGGACAGATACATTGCAGGCTCAAGGAGACCACAGATGCCAGCCCAGACTAATATACCCAGCAAAACTTTCAATCACAATAGATGGAGAAAACAAGATATTTCATGACAAAGTCAAATTTAAACAATATCTATCCACAAATCCAGCCCCACAAAAGGTACTAGAAGGAAAACTAAAACCTAAGGAAGTTAACACCTACAAAAACCAGGCAATAGATAATCTCACACCAACAAAACCCAAAGAAAGGAAACACACACACACACACACACACACACACACACACACACAATCACCAACAACAACATAATAACAGGAATTAGCAATTAGTGATCATTAATGTCTCTCAATATCAATGGACTCAATCCGCCAATAAAAAGACACAGGCTAACAGAATGGATAGGAAAACAGGATCCGTCCTTCTGCTGCATACAAGAAACACACTTCAACATCAAAGACAGACAATTTTCTCAGAGTAAATGGTTAGAAAAAGATTTTCAAAACAAATGGACCTAATATGCAAGCTGGTGTAGCTATCCTAATATCTAACAAAATACACTGGAAACCAAAATTAATCCAAAAAGATAGAGAAGGACATTTCATGCTCATTAAAGGAAAAATCCACCAGGATGACATCTCAATTTTGAACATCTATGCCCAAATGCAAGGACACCCACATTTGTAAAAGAAACATTATGAAAGCTTAAATCATACATTGAACCCCACTCATTAATAGTGGGTGACTTCAACACTCCACTCTCACTAATGGACAGGTCACCTTGACAAAAACTAAACCGAGAAATAATGGAGCTAACAGATGTTATGAAATGAGTGAGACCCATTCTTCCTACCTGATAGCCTTAATAGCAGAGGAGGAGCCTAGTCTCACTGCAATTTGATATACCATGGTTGGCTGATATCCACGGTAGGCCCCGCCTGTATCTGAAGAGAAACAGCGGAGGAGGAATGTATAGGATGGGGCGGGGGGGGGGGGGGGGGGGGGGGGGGGGTAGGAACTGGGAAGAAAGGAGGGTTGAGATGTAAAAAAAAAATAAAATAAAATAAAAAATAAAGAAAAAAAACCATGAAAAGAAAACTGGTAAAAATTAACCATAAAATAAAATGAATTAAAAGAAGATTTTACCATTAAACCACTTAAAGGGAATTAAAAAATTTAAATATAATGAATGAGAAATATCGATTCAGTGCAGACAACTGTGGGATTTATCTTATACATCTCTGATGAATGCATATGAATCTGTGATGAAGATACCCAAAAAAAATCAAATTAAAATAATTTCAGTTGGCTAGATGAAACATGAGGTTGACTATTACACACAGTAGCTATAAAAATTATTTCTATTCTCCTTTTAATAAACCCATTATAGTCACAGGTACAAGTCTGCAATATAACCAGGAATTACATAGCACCTCTAAGAAGTCTAACTCATGGCCAAAAATATTTCTGACAAGTTTGGGTGCGCCATGTTCTCCCTGGTTAGAAAATATTATTGGGTACTCTCTGCCTTCTACCCACTACACAGGCAAAGGCAAGAGGCTAACCTCCACTTACCCTTGTGTATCAATTTCTTCTACATTGGACATGATCATTGCCACCTTAAATCTCACCATCAGTGATTGCCTACAAAGACCCTTATAGATCAGGCTAAAGGCATTTCTTTGTATAAAGAAGGGGTAAGGGTCAGAGGAACCAAGGAGCTCAAGACCTTCAGGGTTCATGAAGTTCACAAATCTTCCTGAGGCCCTCATTATGCCCCTCTTGTCCTTGAATTTATGTAAGTGGTACAAAACAAAACAAACAAAATAAATAAACAAGTGAAAAACTGAGGAGGGACCTATGGATAGTTTAGCTGCTCATTAGTTTACCAGGGCTTATTCAGTGATGCAGCTGCCTGGGAGTCGTGCATCTTGCAGGTAGGACTCCAGATGTATACCTTTTATGTGTCATTCATACTACACGGGGGTCACCTGTAGGATAGGGGCTTACTAATTGCCTGGAGAACTTCTTGGTTCTATGGTTGTCTTTGAGTCACCCATACTCCTATAAACAATTCCAACAAACTCATTGGTTCATGTAGTTGAGTAGATTGTTTGGCCTGCCAGTTCCCTCACTATCTGGGATGAATAGATGCATTTTTAAATCTTTTTTTTTTTAGGTTTATTTATTTATTTTGCGTGTATGAGTGTTTTGCTTGCATGTATGTCTGTGCAAGACGTGTGCCTTATGTCCATGGTGTTCAGAAGAAGGCATCAGATGCTCTGGAAGTAAGAGTTATTGATGGCTGTGAGTCACCATGTGAGTGCTGGAAACTGAAGAAAATAGTCCTCTGCAAGAGCAACAAGTTCTCTTAATCACTAAGTCATCTTCCCAGCCCATGGATGTATCATTTAGTCTCTCCAGGAAAGTCACACAGGTGTTGTGGCCTCCCATTAAAAAAAGAAGAAGAAGGAAAGGAGGAGGAAGGAGGAGGAAAGAGGAGGAAGGAGCAAGAAAAAGAGGCATGGTTTCTTGCCAGCTTGTTGACACACTCTTGTAGCCAGATGCTTTTCACTGTCCTGTCCTGTCCCATGGCCACTTGTAAATAATCATTCAGAGGCTTAATATTAATTACAAACTGTTTGGCCTATTGCTCAGGCTTATTATTAACTATCTCTTACAACTTAAATAAACCCATTTCTATTAATCTATGTATTGCCATGTGGCCGTGGCATTACCAGTCTGTTAGCATCTCGCTCCTTGGGCAGCTGGATGGTGTTTCTCTCAACTCCACCCTTCTTTCTCCCTGTATTCAGTTTGGCTTTCTTGCCTAGCTATATTCTGCCCTGCCATAGGCCAAAGCAGCTTTATTCATCAGCCAATAAAAGCAACAGATATTCACAGTATACAGAAGGACATCCCACATCACACTCTCTCTGTATTATGAATTAATTCTTTGTTATCTTCAGTGATAGAACTTTTCAGCTACCTCCCAGGAAAGGTTTTTAACCTATCACACCACTGTGCTCATTAACTGAACATCTTAATTGCATCCTTTCAGGAAGACCCAGTGTAGGAGACTCCTAATGAAAGGAAGAATGACCCTTATCAAAGTGTTTTTCTTCGTAGTCACTCCCATTGGCATCATGAACATCCATACAGGGAGTACATTTTCACATATGGTTTTCACACTGATCATGGTTTCTAGGGTCTCCATTTATAATTTGCTTCGCATTTCCCATCTACTATGAAACAGTCACTGAACAGGTGCACTGGGGTCTCGCAGGTTTGTAGTCAACCTGACTCACTTAGCAGAGTTCACTGAAAGAATAGCAGATTGTTCCACTGTTGGTAACTATTTTAAAATAGCATAGAAGGTGCACTAAGTGTATTTTCTCTATATTTCCCTGGCTGTTCACTAAAACCTTTCTTACTATACATAAAATCATTAGAAATCCCACAGATATCTGAAGAGAGCTTACTGTATACATTATTAAGTCAAGATCCCAAGATGGTCAGAGCAAATGATTCCTTAGTCAGGAGAAAAAAAAAAGAGCCCTGGTGGTTAATTATCTATTTATTACTAGTAATTGCTTATACAGCTTGGTCAGCTGAAGGAAAGCAATACTGACTAAGCCATCCTGTGACAGCTGGCTTGGAAAGCCCCATGTTCCGATACAGTTCAGTAGAGAGGCAGAGACTGGTTACATATTCCACTCATCATCAAGATCATTCAACATGAGACAGCAGACAATGTAAACTGGCCCCAAGTTAGATCTCACACTAGATCTTCAAGGGGGGCTCATTGATTTTAAAATGCATCATGAACAGGAATGGAAACAGATGGGTGGGTCATAGAACTGTCTTCCTCTTGGCTCACATATTTTTAATGCATCAGCCAGCTCTCTCTACACAGAAATCTTTGGTTTAGCTATTTGAAAAGGAGATGGAGGGAGGCTAGTGATTCATTGAGCAAGAGTATGAACTGCGGGCCCCAGAGTTTCAGGGATCTCTGTCCCCAGAGAGGCAATTACTTTACTATTCCATTTCTATTACTTGTCAATGTTGTGGCTGTGGCATGTCACTTATGCTCCCTAAATGTCAATGTTCTCAGCTGCAAAGTATGTCAGGCGTCTTTACTTCAGCCCACCCACAGAGTTTACTTGGAGGTCATAAGGCATAATACTAAACATTCTTCATGAGTTGTGTATCATTAGTGGACTTCTTTCACTTAGGATAGTGGCCCACCATCAGTCCAGGATGATGAGCAAAACACCTCGGCCTTCTTGACTCCTGTGCCTATACAATCAAATCCCTAATACATAAGCAGCACTACTAGTGAGCTGACAGGTTGTTTGGCTCTCCTAGTCTCCCAGAAGGTATATTGGAAATAAAGGCCCCTCTAATGCCAAGGTGTCTTATCTGCAGTGGCCATTGAGGCCCTATGACTTCAAGTTTCCTTCTGTTTTTACAACACACTAAAGGAACACAAATCTTTGCCCAACTGTACACAGCATCACCTGATGCTGTGTTTACTGCAATTGTCTGTGGTCTTAAAATTAACTGAAACTAAACTTTCAAGTTAGCAGGGTTGCTGCTGAGAGTTCTAATGATTCTGTGAATATACAGAAGCAGTGTGTTAAAGGGGTAATATCTTCGGATATGGGGTTTGCAAATTTGGCCATAGGCCTCTGATTGCACAGAGCTCGAGATGGACTGTCAGTACCGGATGTGATGGAGAAATTACAGCAGAGATATGACTGAACGGAAGGCTGCTTCCAAAATTTATCTGTTATGCCTGCTCCTTTGGAGACTGAGGAGTGGACACATGAGATCAGAAAGCAAAAAAGAAAAGATATATTTTTGTAATACATTAATAGTGTAATTAAAAATTATTATGGCATGAAAAAGAGCTTTATTTATACTGAGGCTTTGCAAAATACATATTAATTAAAGCATCAGTTTTTATTAGTTCTGTGTTTCCTTCCACACTTGCCATTGAGTTCAGCAGAATAAAAATGAATCTACAACTCAAATTAAATCATATTTTAAATTTCCGAAGTAATCAAGCAGAGGCTCTACATTCACTCTATTCAGTATCTTAGAGGCATCTGAAATTATTGCAGTCACTTCAAACACCCTTGGAATACTATTTTTCTTGAAAAGAAGGCATTGAAAAGGTTGCCAACACTTTATACACTCACCAAGAAATTATTGTTACAGGGCTAAGTTACAAAATGTTCCCAGGAAAATGATTTAGAGGTATGAGAAGCTCTTCTACAAATTTAATTAATAGCATTGAAATTCAGTCATTTGCTCATTCAGCCATGAGTAAAAGCAACATTGTGTGCAGAGTAACCTCAGACACCTACCTGCCTACGAACAGCATGAAGGTCCAGGCCGGGGCATTCTTCTGACATCAGGATTTTAGTTAGTGTTCTTTCAGCCCAAGCTTAAGCCACTAGCCCTGTAGGCTGAGTTTAAGATAAATACAACTAGCACTAAAAATTTTTCTATGCTATACATGCTACATCTTCCATCATAGAAACAAGAACAGTATGAAGGTAAATCATTCTTTTCAGGAGCCTAATTATATGGTTCTATTATTTAAGTTAGTAAACCATTGTGCACATTCTATTTACAAACATACTAGGTTTTTTTTCTGTCTAGTAATGTTATACATAGAACATATTTCATAATAAAATAAAACTGAGAGACTGAAATGTCCTGTAATCTATTATGCCATATCAATTTCCCTATTCAAAACTAGAAATAGGCATTAAGATTCAAAATGACCCCAGCTCTAAATAACTACTATAAGTGAGCACATATAAAACTTGAAAAAAAAAGAAAACAGAGTCTTTTCTAAATATGCACATGACAAAGTCATCTTCAGCTACTCCTCTAATGGTGCATTCCACATTCCATTCCCACACACAAATTCCTTCACTGTGTCTGTAGTATGATCTTTTTTTTAAGATGAGGAAGTTATTTCTCTGTGGGTGGCAAAAACATTGAGATTCTTCAGGATATTGTTTAACTAAATATTAAAATAGCATTCCTCCATAAATAAGCCTTATTTATCCTTCAACATACAACATGGCATGCAAGGAAGGGAGTATCTGAATACAAAAGAATTCTTACCACAAGATAGTCCTTACCTAAGGCAGACAAATAAGAAATGGATCAGAAACCAGATACACTCGACTCTATAACCTAAATCTTTCCTATATCCTAAGATTGCAATCTAGCCATGAAAAGTAAAATAAAATAAACAAAACCACAAGTACAGTGGCATTTCTGGAAGATGGATATGTACCCCTTTGCAAAGAATTCAGACAGAACCTAGGATGCTTAAAGGGAGAGACAAAAATGCCTGCTGAACCTGGAAGGGAGTGTAGCAATTCATAGACAAATGAATTTATGTTCATTTTTTGGAAAACTTAATAAAAGAGAAGTGAGAACTAAACAGCAAAAGTAAAATTCCCTAAGCTCACATGATGGTAAGTTTGTGTAGGCCATGGAAGTAATAAATACAAGGACAGGACAGAAAATCAGAGGGAACAGAATGGAGATAAAGACGTCTTGACAAAAGGCGGAATTCTGGAGGCTTTTTCCAAGATGAAACACTGAAACCCGATCAGAGTGGCAATGAATGGGAGTGAGAGAACAGCAAAATCTGAGAGGAAAGTTAAAGAGTGTCAAGGAACTGGGCAAGAGGTACCGAAGACCAAAGCTGGGGTCAGCAAAGGAATCGGAATGGAAATGATTAGCTCTGATGCTCCTCCTAGCCACAAAGTCTACAATTTTAAATTAATGCAACCTTTACTGCAAACATCCAAGTAAGAGGGGCACATGAAACTTTAGTTTCCAAGAGAAACCGCCACAAAACAACTGAAACAACACAGAACTTCAGTTTTGCAAGACACTGAGACACAGCTTAGAAATACCTGGTAAAAGAATAGCTATAAATGTGGATTATCATAAGCCACTGTGAATAGTATCCCCAACCACATGCTTGAACTGTTCTTAATGGCATTCCTAAGGAGATCTAGAATTAAGAAGGCTGGAACCACCTTTAGCTCTCTCCTTCAACTGGGCTAGTACTAAAGTTTATGAACTAAGAACAACAATGACAATAAATAAACAAATAAAAAACGAGGAAGTTGTATTGCCATTTCCCTTCACAGCCCTCAGGAAGTAGCAGCAATCTCCTCTCTAGCCTCGAAAGAGTTCTATGGCATAAGGGTCCTATATGAGTGGTGTTCCATGACAGTTAATATTCAGTAGAGATCACTGTGTAAATAATATTTTAAAATGACACAGATAATTTTATCATATTCCAGAAATTCCTATTTAAAACCAAAACCTTTGTGAATCAAGTGGAGACGCTTCATTGCACACAAATGTGTTCCTTCAGTGTCCAGTGATAACTTTCCAAGATGGTAAGCGATTCCTCACTAACATTTAACCTCTGTATCTTTCTTATAGTATTACTTATTTATAAAGATGTAACAAGGAAAAGAGATTGTGATATATTTCCAATTGAAACATATTTAAGTTTTAAAATGGTTTATTTACATAATATTAAATTTATACAAGCAATATTATTATTGGTGGTAGAGCAAATAAGTACAAAAGATTCATTTTTATCATTAATCACACTGCGCATTTAGCCTTCCATATCCACCAGCACTAGTGGCATAGAGATCACTGTCAGGATATTAATTTTACTTGCTCTTCAGTTTATGAGAAAATAACTCATTATTTTACTTAGAATCAGTATAAGCATTAAATATATTACTGGTTTACAAAACATAGTTTGGGTTCCTTTGAAAACAAAACACTTCATTTTTCTATTTTGAAGAGATGCCATTTTCAAATCTTTTAAGACTGGCTTCCAGTCATAAAAAAAAAAAGGAAATAACAGAAACAGACTTAGACGTTACAAATTTATAAACTATTGTATTGAAAACAAAAAGAAAATATGACACATTTAAATGAACAAAATGCCTAAATTTCATGGTCAGATTTTCAGTTCAAAGTCAAGCATTGTTCCTGGAAGGGAAGTGATTTAACTCTGTGCTGTGGACAACTCAAAATAGACAATTTTTTTAAAACAGTCCATAATAGAAATTTATTTTAAAATCAACAGGAAATTCATTAAGCGTGAATATATACTAGGGGCGGAAACAGGAATATTAAGTGTAAAATACAGGAAACACTTTGTGAAGCAGACTCAGCTTCCTTGTCAGGAAAGTTGTTGTTCCAGTCCTTTTCTTCAGGACAGCAGAAGATGTGACATCTCAAAGATAACTATCATCTATCTGAAAATGTACCCTAGTACAGAACTCTGAGGTTCCCTAATCTTAGGTGAAATATTACAACTCCTCTTTTTTATTCCATTTAAATTGCATATATTTGCATATTAAAGAACAAATGCTAAGAAAAATACAAATTCAGACTTTGCAATGCATGTTTCCTTGAATTACCCCCCCCCAAAAAAATGGAAACCACATGCACATTAGCTTTAGCCTACCATGTATTTTATAAAGCACAAAGAAATACAATAAAGCAACTTCTGGAGGCATTGCCATCACTAACTTCAAGCTCTACTATAGAGCTATAGTAATAAAAACAGCTTGGTATTGGCATAAAACCCAACATGTGGACCAATGGAATCAAAAATTGAAGACCCTAATTTTTGACAAAGAAGCCAAAACTGTACAATGAAAAAAGAAAGCATCTTCAACAAATGGTGCTGGCATAACTGGATGTCAACATGTAGAATATTGCAAATAGATCCATATCTATCGCCATGCACAAACTCAAGTCCAAGTGGATCAAAGACCTCAACATAAATCCAGTTACACTGAACCTGACAGAAGAAAAAGTAGGAAGTAGTCTTGAATGCATTGACACATGAGACCACTTCCTAAATATAACACCAGTAGCACAGACACTGAGAGCAACAATTAACAAATGGGACCTTCTGAAATGGAGAAGCTTCTGTAAGGCAAAGGACATGGTAAATCAGACAAAAAGACAGCCTATAGAATGGGAAAAGATCTTCACCAACCCCACATCTGACAGAGGGCTGATCTCCAAAATATATAAAGAACTCAAGAAACTAGACATCAAAATACCAAACAATCCAATTAAAAAGTGGGGTACAAATCTAAACAGAAAATTCTCAACAGAAGAATCTCAAATGGCAGAAAGACATTTAAGGAATTGCTCAATATCCTTTATCGTCAGGGAAACACAAATCAAAATGACTCTGAGATACCACCTTATACCTGCCAGAATGGCTAGGATCAAAAACACTGTTGACAGCTTATGTTGGAGAAGACATGGAGCAAGGGGAACACTCCTCCACTGTTGGTGGGAGTGCAAACTTGTACAGCCACTTTGGAAATCAGTATGGCGGTTTCTCAGAAAATTGGGAATCAATCTACCTCAAGACCCAATGATACCACTCTTGGGCATATTCCCAAGGAATGCTCAATCATACTACAAGGACACCTGCTCAACTATGTTCATATCAGCATTATTCGTAATAGCCAGAACCTGGAAACAACCTAGATGCCCCTCAACTGAAGAATGGATAAAGAAAATGTGGTACATATACACAATGGAATATCACTCAGCTGTAAAAAAAAAAAAAAAAAAAAAAAAAAAAAAAAAAAAAAAAAAAAAAAAAATGACATCATGAAATTTGCAAGCAAATGGATGGAACTAGAAAATATCATCCTGAGTGAGATAACCCAGACTCAGAAAGACAAACATGGTATGTACTCACTCATAAGTGGATACTAGATGTAAAGCAAAGGATAACCAGACTACAACCCACAGCTCCAGAGAAGCTAGGTAACAAGGAGTATTCTAAGAGAGACACATGGATCACCCTGAGAAGGGTAAATAGATGAGATCTCCAGAGAAAACTGGGGGCAAGAGGGGAGGGGCAATGGGGGAGGTGATGGGGAGATGAGAACATGAGGGAATGGGATGATCCAGCTAGAACAGGGGCAGAGTGGGAGAGCAATGAAGAGATATCTTGATAGAGGGAGACATTATGGGGTAAGGGAGAAACAGGGTTCTAGGGAAACTCCCAGGAATCCACAAGGATGACCACAGCTTAGACTACTAGCAATAGTGGAGAGGATGCCCGAACTGCCCTACCCTGGTAATCAGATTGGTGAATACTCTAACTGTCATCATAAAGCCTTCATCCAGTAACTGAGGGAAGCAGAGGCAGAGATCCACAGTCAAGCACCAGGCTGAGCTCAGGTAGTCCGGACAAAGAGAGGGAGGAGGGATTCTATGAGCAAGGGGGGTCAAGATCATGATGGAGAAATCTACAGAGACAACTGAACCAAGCTAGTGGGAACTCATGAACTATAGACCGACAGCTGTGGAACCCACATGGGACCAGACTAGGCCTATCTGCATATGAGAGATAGTTGTGTAGCTTGATCTGTCTGAGGGGTCCCTGGCAGTGGAATCAGGATCTATCCCTGGTGCATGAGGCTTTTGGGGACCAATTACCTATGCCTTGATGCACCGGGGAGTGTCTTGATCCTGCCTCAATTGATGTACCAGACTTGGCTGACTCCCCATGGGATGCTTTACCTTTTCAGGGATGGGGGAAGAGTCGTGGGGGGAGGCTGGGGGGGAGCAGGAAGGGGAAAGAAAAGAAATACAATTCTGCATGAACTTCTATGAAGACATGAAGATCTTAGTTAGAGATTTTCAGTTACTTGTACTTTTATATGTAAATTTTTAAGCATTAGACAGTACCTTTTTATATATATAAAAGTATTTTATTTCCTAAGTCTCTGTCAACTATGTATAAATAGTTCAGGCTTAGTACTCTTGTACTTAAGACAATTTTAATCTTACTTTAGCATATACTATGACCTGAATCAGGAAAAATATATGTTAAAAAATGATTGTGGGTTCAGAAATGCTACTTAACCCCAATTCTCTATTTGAGTAACTGCCCCATGTTACCCTCCCACCAGAACACTGGCATCAACTGGAGATTTTGATTTTAAGTATTTGAAAATTTCAGGAGTCATTCTTCATTGTGTCAACTGGGCAACTTCTCCTAGCACCTAGAATGGAGAGCCCAAAATGTCTCCCTAGACGAGAAAGGGATACAATTGATATGTCTCAAGCACCCTATATACTTATCACCATCAAACCTGATGCAAAAATGTGCAAACCTAAAGACAGAAGACAGCAATGGCACAGAGGTTGAGAGTAAGAAGAAAAATCAACACCACTAAAAGAACTGAAAGTGTCTAATATTTACTCCATGGTTGATATGAGAAGTGACTATGGAGTATCTCTGTAGTCATTATCACAAACACAAAAGGATACAGGCAAGTCTATAAACAGCTATCATAGAAAAAAAGATTCCTATTTTTTAAAAGCAGTATTTCTTGTTTAAAACAAAACATGACTTTACAGAAGTAGGTGATGCTTTTGCAGGCGAGGTCATCACCCTGTTCCTCACAAGGGTTGTGAAGAAATGTGAGAGTAACTTAGTGAGACCACACTAAGCAGTGGTGATAACTAGTTGGGTGGATTGAGAAAATAATTAAGTGTGACCTTTGGCCATAGAAGCAAATCTCTTTAATTACAAAGAATGTTGATCTCCTCCAGCCCAGCTAAAAGAATGCGCATTGTGACCCTAATTACAAAAATATTTTTAACAAAGTGCACATTTGGAAATGGCTAGAATTTTTCACTAAAATGAAACATACTGAACTAATAGCAGTTTTTACTTCCAAGAGGCATGACCATGGGAAGAGCATAAGAAAACACTCATATTTTGTTTTCTTGTCTTTTGTCTTAGTCATTTATAAGATGGAAATGCATTTTTATGTATAACGGGTGTTTTTGGGTTTTTTTTTTTTTTTGCAAAGAATGAGTTTTTACAAAATGCAAAAAGTCTGCCTTAACCTGTTAACACATAATAAAAATACCTTGTTTTATGTACAATATAAATTGTTTGAACATCACAGTAAGACCTTTAGTCACTCTCCTACAACATCACCACAACCACTAAGACCCTCCCTGACCACTCCCCACCCTGCAAAAAGCAATCTTGCTAGTTAAAGAAATCTTGGGGTTCATAGCACAGATTATTGGTTTGTTTTTCTTTGATTGCATGAGTTGGGGTGAGGGGCAGTGTGTGTGTGCATGCCATGGGGCCCGTAGGGAGACCAGGGGCAACTTCATAGGGTCAGTTCCTTCTCTCATCTTTATGTGGGTTCCTGGGATCAAACTGAAGTCACTAGGCTCATGCAGCAAATGCTTTTACCCACCAAGCCCTTTCTCCTATCCACTTATTGTATAATTATTTTATATTCTATTATAAATCACCCACGCATTGACATACATTTCCATACACAAAATTAACAAATAAATAAGAGCAAATGAATACTTTCTGTACATTATTGCAAATGCTTGGAATTTTATTCACACTATTTTTTATCTGAATGTGTTGTGTGTGTGGTGCATTTAAATGAGTGTTCTGGACTACCAACACATAAGCATGCACGTAGAGATGGGAACAGGATATTAGGTATTTTTCTCCTTACTGCCTTGAGACTTGGGTCTTTAACTGACCTAGAAGATCTTGATTACAGGTAGACTGGCTGGCCAGTCAGGTCAGGAAATCTACCTGTCTCCACTCCAATGCTTGGGGCACAGGCATATGCACCATGCTTGGCTTTTACATGAGTGCTGTGGATTAGAACTAATTTCCTCATGCTTGTAGAACAAGGGTTCTTACACACTGAGCCATCTCCTCAGCAAAAAAAATTGGCACTTTCTAATATGTTTCTGAAAATTAACTAATACCTTCAGAGTATTTAGGGCATTTTTAGGAATTTAGAAAATTTCCTGATATTTATATATAAAAAAAAAAAACATTCCACAACCTTTGAAACAGTTTCTGTACATGTTCACAACTTCAGGGAGTCACTGTGACTTATACATAATACACAGCAATAGTCAGTAAACAGGTAAAGAATGAATTTTCTGTTGTGCTCTTTTTTAACTCTAAGCCAGAATAATTGCACTTTGATGGATTATGATTGATTTTCCTCATTTAATAACATATAATTCTGTGGGACAAATGTAAATTAGAAGAAAATCAGTTATTAATTTAATTAAAATTGAAGAGGTTCCGTAAAGTCCCCACTCATCCATTAAGGCAATGTACAATAAATAGCCAAGAGAAATTTTGGCAGAGTCTAAGAATTATCCTGCCAGCGTGTAAAAATGAATAATGTAAAGCTGGAAATGAAAAGGTGGTGATCATAAAATCAATCCCCTTACAAAATTATAGTGCTAATCCTGAAACAGCATTTCTTGCTTTAGCTAATATCATCCATGCATTGTACATATGCCATAAGACAAAAAATTAAACATATTAGCAAGTATATTACATATATACTGTAAACATATTAGTATTAGATAGTAAACAGTATTATAATTAGCACAAGTATGTACTAGTTTATATTTTAATTAATTCATTTTAAAATACATTGTAAATATGCACATCTTTAAAAATCATATTGTGCATTTAAATCATATAGTCATATCATATTATTAGATACGGTAAATAAAATCAGTGTCCTCTGCAACCTTCCAAGGAGAGTTATACAGTAAAATGACACAGCAAAGAAATAAAAAAAAAATCATTTACTCCTCATTTCTTGTACTTCACTAACAAGTAGCATTTTTCAGCACACAAATATTTGACAGGTGGAACCTTAATATGGAAAAATAAATGTTAAATAAATAATTAAAATATACAAAAATAAGTTTGTGTCATCATTCTAACAAAGATATACAAATGAAGTAATAGTAAGTTATGCCATAAAATGGCCATCAGACCAGACTATGTTGTGTGTTAAAAGTATTTCACTTCCAATATTATTTTTGAAAAATCATTGTCTCCCCAATCCTCCCTGGGGATTTATAGGCAGTTAGTGGTTGTTTGATCATTTTCTGAGAATCTGTGGGCAGATAAAGGTCAATGACTGAAGGCAGACATTTTATTTAGTGGTGTGGCCACTTAGTATGGTTCCCATGCTCCTGTAAGCAACCTCTCATCCATGCATATGTAAGCAACTCTACAAAACTCACTGAGTAACAAAAAGAGAAAGAAAGAAAGAAAGAAAGAAAGAAAGAAAGAAAGAAAGAAAGAAAGAAAGAAAGAAAAGAAGAAAGAAAGAAAGAAAGAAAGAAAGAAAGAAAGAAAGAAAGAAAGACAGAGAGATAGGGAGGGAGGGAGGGAGAAAGGAAGAAAGAAAGAAAATACATGAAAGTAAAAGAGTAGGTGGGAGTAAAAGGGATCAATAGGATTGATAATGAGCTAGAAAAGAGTAATTGGGAAGAATTATGAATAAAATACTTTATGTAAATGCAAAAAAGTCATAATGAAATCATTATGTAAAATTAATAATAGTAATAAAACATTTAAAAATACATATTTTTCAATTAGGAGAGAATTCCTTCTATTTCAATCTCAGTCCAAGCTTAGGTCTGTGCACACTTATAATTTCAAATAATCAAGAAAACAAAAACAAGTAGTGGAGACTGTCATTCATTCCCATGGAATGAATGAAACAGTGCAGGAGCTGATTCCTTCATTCATGACCAGTAAGTCATGCTGTGGGTAACTTATTTCCCATTAACTTGTCTGAAATAAAAACTGATCTGGCTGAATACTGATACTAAATAACAAATTGTTTAAGCAATTATGTATGAGTGGGTTATCCCTTGCCCAAGTCCTTGTCTGGCATTTGTCTTCCTAGGGGTCCCTCTCAAGATACTACTTTCGCATAATTATTTAGAAGGGATATGCTCTAAATAAAAGTAGATCTTGTGTCTGGAGAGATGGCTCAGAGGTTAAGAGCACTGGCTGCTCTTCCAAAAGTCCTGAGTTCAATTCCCATCAACTATGCGGTGGCTCACAACCATCTATAATGAGATCTGGTGTGCAGACATACATGCACGAAGAAAATTGTATACACAATAAAAAATTTTTTTTAAATTTTAAAAAAGAAAAATTGGTCTTGAATTCCTGGATTCTTCATTTACTCATCAATTTTTTAAAAGTCTATCATGCCAGACACTGTTGTTTTAAGTCTTTAGAAATAAACAACCACACAGCAAATTTCTGTGCTTCTTGCATTCTAGCATACAAGATATGCAAGCAATAAAAAAAAAATGCTGTAAGATGACTAAAGAAATACAGGCTAAGACTATTGAAAGAAGTAAAGCAGGCTAGAGGTGGCGGAGTAGGCCATCTTGAGAAGGCGATTTCAGAGAGAAGACCAGAGAGAAAGGAAGACAACTGGGGTGAGCATCCAGAGCAAAGTGTGAACAGTGCACCATGCAAGCAGAAAGGTGTCTCTATGTTAACTGGAGCCACGGGAGAGTTTTTGTGTAGAGAAGTAACACAGGGCAGGATAGGGGACAAACACACACAAACATACATACACATACACACACACACACACACACACACACACACACACACACACGTGCAAACATTCACATATACTCATGCACATACAGACACATACATACACAGACACACAGACACACATACAGAGAAAAATACCTCAGCAGTGAGTGAGGCCATCCTAATATCAAAATCTACCAATAAGCAAACAAAAACATAGTAGGCAAAATGTCAAAGAAGTGTAGGAGTTCATCTTGACTCTATTTCCTCCATTGTATTAAAGATGCTCTTGACACTACATAAACATGTTAGGGTTATTTGCAGTTAAAAAAGCAGAAATGAATTGTAAAGAAGACTGCTTCTCATTGCTGCACGTGGCTTACCCACACAGAGGACTGAACAGGACTTCTATCAGTAGACAGTGCACCATGAACCTAGTGGAAATCACCACAGCACAGCTCTTTTGTAGTGATATTTGTAATCTAAGAAATAAAGCTTTCCTGAAGATCAGAGGACAGAGCCAGGCACACAGTTAGCCACAGAGATCAGGCAGTGGTGGCACACACCTTTAATTCTAGCACTCAGAAGGCAGGGGCAGAGATCCACCTGGATTTCTGTGAGTTCAAGGCCACTCTGGGCTACACCAGATTAATCCAGTCTAAAAAAGAAACAGAGCCAGGCAGTGGTGGCACACACCTTTAATCCCAGCACTAGGAAAGTTGAAACAGGGAGTGATATGGCTGAGCAGAGAAAGGTAAGGTAAGAGGTGGTGGCTGTGGCTTACTCTGCTTCTCTGATCTTTCAGCTTTCACCCTGATATCTGGCTCCAGGATTTTATTATAAAACCATTTAGAATTCATGCCAAACTCTTTCTCTGCATCTTCTATTGTGGCAGTTTATTCACACCCTATTTTTCACTGCTAGTACTGCTTACATTCATTGGTTTATCTCTTCAACAACCAAAGAAACCTTTCACACTCCAGCACCAAGTGATGCTTAGTACTAGAAAGACAATGGTTAAATACATTTTAAAAATATATAAAACGACAATTTTCAGAAAGAACCTCTGGTAACCACAATACAGAGAGAAAAAAAATTCTCTGCCACAATTTTACCTCTGAGGTGCTCAGGGTGGCTGGATCAGAGAGAGCAGTAAGAACTAGTTGGCCTCTGGAGTTGAAGGAACCATCACAGTACAGCATAAATCGTGGCTGCAGGACCTTAGGCAGTGTATCCAAACTTTTTGTCCTTCAAATCCCCTTGGTAAAGAAGGGAGACAATATAGCCTACTATGTAGGTTTGCCACAGGGGTTAATGATTTCTTTACTATGAGGAAGAAGCCCTTGGGAAGACGCCGATCTAATCACTGAGTGCAAATACTCAGAAAAAACATAGTTGTTATTATTATTATTATTATTATTATTATTATTATTTGAACTGGATAAATATAAATATAAGTAATGGTTACAATTACTTTTCCAAAAAGTAAACAGGAATTCTCCGTAGAGAAAATGATTGAGCCAGACGTGGTAAGGTCTGTGACTAAAAGTTCAACTGGACCACATGATCTCACAGGTTTTTGGAGGCAGGAAAGAGGCAAGTGGAGGTGGTCAAGCAAGCAGGACACTACCAAGTCCTGACAAACAGGGAGATGGGATAATAACACAGCACAGGTAGTTTCTTTCAATTGAAAAGAGAAAAAAAAAGTGTACAAGACAAAATTTAACTGTTCAAATTTAAAAAGCAATGTTTCTCAAGCATGCAGAAATCTGCATGGCCTCTGGAGTTGAAGGAACCATCACAGTTATTACTTATTATAGATCTTTTTTAATTATTTATTTTTCAAGATTATAATACAATTGCATCATTTTCCCCTTCCTTTTCCTCCCTTCAAACCCTCCCATGTAGCTCACACCCACCATTTTTTTCTATTTCTTTGTTGTTAAATATACGTGTGTGTTATTAGAAATACATAATATTCCCAGATACACAACCTGCTTAGTCTTTATAATATTATTTATATATATGTTTTTTATGGCTGGCCATTTTGTATTGGATAGCCAGTTGGTGTGCTCTTCTCCAGGGAAGACTATTTCTCCAGTTTTCAGCATTCCTTGGCTGTCTGTAGCTCTTTGTTTAGGTTCAGGACTATTAAGCTTTTCCCCATTCCCATTATCATGTCTGCTGGTGTCATCCTTGTTCAACTTATGTTTAGGGAGCCATGCTGGTGAGAATTCATGGCTGTAGACTCTGGCACTTCGAGGAGACGTCCTTATCTTCTTTCTCGCTCTCACAGTCATTCCGTCCTCTCTGCTGAAGTGATTCCTGAGTCTGAGGTACAGCTGTGCTGTAGATGTATCAGTTAGGACTGAGCTCCACAACTCTACATTTAAATCGATTCGGAGAGTTTCTCACCTCCATACAACTGTTTAAAGACAGATTAGGTAATTTTGATGAAAGCTATCTAGTTGGAACTAAGAACCAGATAGAAAATTCAAGGAAGTCCACAAGCAAAAATTCACTGGAACAACTGCAGTGGAGGGTGGAGTTGGAAACACCAGGGAGAGGGTCGGATGTTAAAGCCAGCTCCACGGCGAGACCCTGGCCCAAAAACCCACTACAGAAAACACTTAGGGTTCGTGTCACTCGATGTTTATTATGTTAAATCATATAATTCATGTCACTTTCATATGCTTGATTTAAATTTTTCATTTCACTAAAGATTAAAGGAAAAGATGGTTTTTTAGAGAAATACTATTTGCAACATTCTTGTTTCTTGAAAGAAAGAAAGGGAAGAACAAGACCGACAGGATGGACAGACAGGACAGACAAGGCAGGGACAAAACAGCAACAGGTTTGTTGTTTCTCAACCATGCTAATGGAGCTGTGAAGGGAGGCCCTGCAGAAGAACCAGACATTAACATCTCTGTCTTATCCCTCATGTTTCACTTTGCTACCAGGTTTATTAAGGCAAAGCAAAGTTGAGAGCTGGGGGTGTGGCTCAGAAAGTACGTGTCCACTTAGCAAATACAAGGCCTTTGCTTGTACTCCGGCACCACCATAAAGGAAATTTTAACAAAGTAAATATTTTATAATATCAGCCATATTCAAAATGTACAAGGATCAATATTTTTATAAATGTAAAATGTAGTTGTTTATAACATAATGGCTCTTTATAAACATCCTATATATAATATTTATCATAAAAATAATGAACTACATTTTGGGAGTGTTATTCTATATTTATTTTATAGCAAATAATTTTCAATAATCTGAGAAAATCTATTTTGTCAAAACTGGTTACTTTGTCATATTTTGTTCCAAGTATCTCTATCTCTTTATAATAAATGGTCAAGTTTTAAATGATTTTGTGGATCAGTAGGCAGAACTCAAAGGACAAACGGGAAGAGTTAACTCCACAACACAAAGTGGGTGACTTTGAGAAACAGTTTGTGGAAAGAGACTTCAGAGAGCCTCACTGAGAAGTTAGACACCACCCAGGGAGGCCCCCACTTCCCTATCCTCTGACCCAGAATTGGAGCTCATTTGCTAATTATGTGAGATCTGTATTCAGTAACTAGAACAGTGTCATGAGGACCTGGAATTTGAAATCAAAAAAATTAATTTAAAGCCCTGGCCATATAAGCTGATCCAGTCTAGAAATATCTGACAAATACTGGATACAATTTGCTCTGAAACTTTACCACACAATAGCTCATTAAAATAATTTTCGAATTGTCTTTTCTAGCCCCATCTGAAAGGGCACAAGTTTAGATCTCCAACTCAGTCTATAAAAAGCTGGATTTTCTTAGAGTGTAGAGTTTTTCTCTCTGTCTTTTGCTGGTTTCTCAGTTTCAATTCCTCTTAAACATCAGTGCTGTAACCCTAGGACAGTAATAACTGTCTCAATGCTGATGACTCCTGTGACGGCTGTTCTTGGTTGCCAACTTCACTAAATCTGGAATGAACTACCATCCAGAAACGGAAGGCATACCTATGAGCAATTATTTTTGCTTGGTTAAAAGTGGGTGAATCCACTTATAGTCTGGACCTTTAATCTGAGCCACACCCTCTGCTGGAAGCCTATACAAGGACATGGAAGAAGGAAGCTTCTGTTCTTTGCCTGCTTGCCCTCCCCTTGCTAGCAGGCCCATTCTTTTACTGGCTTTAGAACCTATTTCTTTAGAATTCCAGCATCTACTGAAGACCAGCTGAGACATCTAGTTTTGTGGACTAAACAACTTCTGGATTCTTCGGACTTTCTGTTCATAGCCTGCCACTGTTGGATTAGCTGGACCATAGCCTGTAAGTAATTCTAATAAATCTCATTCATATATATCAATGTCACAGCTAGACACTGATCTATGCATGAGTCAACTCCTGGAGGAGGTACCACAAGACCCACAGTTATTCAGTTTTTCTCCTAAAAGCATGGCTATTGAATCACCAATCCAACCAGATCACAGTCTGCCATCAGAGCTCCATTCTGATACTGACATGGAAACTCAAGACATGTTTCCCCTTTTAAGGGGAGACCCTTGAAGATGCTGAATCATCTAGAACAGTAGTTCTTGACCTTCCCAATGCTGCAACCTTTTAATACAGTTCTTCAGGTTGTGGTGACCTCCAACCATAAAATTATTTTCCTTGCTACTTCATAATTATAATTTGCTACTGTTATGAATAGTGATGTAAATATCTGATATTCAGGGTATCTGATATGTGGCCCCTGTGAAAGGGTCCCAATATCATCCTGACCCACATATATAGTCACTGGAGTCAGGCTAGGAAAGCAACAAATTCAAAGCAATGATGTAACCTTGGAAAAGAGAACTATTTATTTTCAGAAGCCTCTGGATGATCTGACAGAGCAGAAAGCAAAGTCTGCTGTTGCCTCCTCTACAACAGGCAGAGTACATTCTAATAATCTAGAGTCCAGGGTAGGGGACACACAAGAGGGAGCCAAGTGAGTATTTACAGGTTCCCACCTAGATTCTCATTTTCACACCTGCCCGAACGATATATAACATTCATATCCTATCATTATCTTCAGTTTACACTTGAGGAAAAAGGTCCAGAAGGCCTAGGTACGTCTGACTTGCCAAAATAAGTACCCACCCCCAAGACCCCTTAAGCAGCAAATAATGAAGTCAAAGCAAGAACACACCCTGGGAACATCTGACACAGAGCCTGTTAACCACAGCTCAGTAAGTTTTAATAACTCACTTTAGGTGTTCTGTTATACCACACGGATGACACACTTCCTTTTACATTTTCTTGCAGTCAGTAAGATGTAAAGGGGACAGGAACATGTAACAAACCCAGTGCATTTCTGCTTGTGAGCTCTGCTTTGTTAATGCACATGATTCTTTTCATATTTTAATCAGGGAGGGTTTCTTTGGAAAATGTTACAGAGACAGGTGTGGGGAGCAGCTAGGAATGCTGCTACAGGCTTGTAATCCTAGTACTCAGGTTGCTGAAGCAGGACCAATGCTGTGAGTTTAAGTACAACACACGCCATAAACTAAGTCCCAAGGAAGCCTGAGAACAAACTGAAGCCTTGCTTCAAATAATTAATGATTAGCTAATTAATTACTGAATAAACATGTTATAAATTTGATACAAGTCAAAATCCAGGTGTTGTAAGATTTTCATTTTAATACAAGAAAAGAAATACTTCAAGATTTTTCTGTGTTAATAGTTTTCCTGTGGAGATTTACAGAACTAAATGAGGATTTTCTTTAGCCTTTGATGAAAATAACATGTTCTAAATATCAAACCTGAAAAACAGATTTCATCTACAAGGCCTCATTTCCTTTAATGCCTGTGCAGATGTCAGGAAAAGAAAGACACAGCCTGTTCCCATAACCCTAGTCCAGCACACATGGATACTAATGCATGCAATGAGAAGATGATGTCCTAATGGTCTAGATTTTCAGCTTCTATTAACCATGAACAAAATTATTAGATTAAAAGCTAAGCCACTGCTTGAAAGAGCTGAGCTAGGGACAAATCAGAGGGCCGTGGCTGACCCAAGTGACACCAGTTTACAATGTTCTCACCCTTCCTCAAGGCTCAATCAGTTGTCTACTGATGAAAAAAATCACCATGGTTATGACAGAAACAAGAGCCAAATAATATATGCTTCTCTGATTACTCATTTTCTGTTTAAACAGTATCAGGCCACAGAAACCCAGGTTGTAGTTTTCTGTCTGTCTGTCTGTAGTTAAGGCAGAGTCTTACTCTGTAGCCCTGGCTGACTTAGAGCTTGCTCTATAGACCAGACCTTGAACTCATAGAGATCTATCTGTGTGTGCCTCCCAAAGTTTGGATTACAGATGTACAGCACCAACCTGCATTCAAGATATTTGATGCATTTCAACAGTGCCATGAGTTTGAAATCATCAAGTTATGTGTACAAGATTCTCCTCATATTCATCCTGCATTTATCCCAGTCCACAGACCTTATGCCAGAAATCACAGTATATTATGTGAAAAGCTACAAAAGACAAGCTGTGGGGTAGTACATCATCTCAGATGGAAATCCTGAGCTCTCCCATAAATAGAATGCTTTGCCATTTACTAGTCAAGTGATTTTGTTTTGTTTTGTTTTGTTTTGTTTTTCAAGACAGGGTTTCTCTGTGTAGCTTTGCGCCTTTCCTGGAACTCACTCTGTAGACCAATCTAGAAATGATGTGACCACAGTATGCATATACTAAATTAATCGAAAATTTAATTAAAATTTAAAAAACAAAGCATGCAAAATTATTTTCTTCTAAGTAGCCCTAGAATAAGATAATTTCTAATTCCCATTACTCTGTTTCAACTTTCTCTTGCCTACATACAATGGCTGACTGAGGAAAACCTCAGGTCTTTCTAACTATAGATGGTGGTATATCACAACCCATTATTATCATTCACTGTCATTATCCCCAGAAATTTCCGTTCCTTTTTCTCTATGCTACTTTTTTATCTCTGCTTCAGTCTTCTGCTTTGGGAATACCTTATATTCCCCTCTTCCAACAAGCATCACACAGCTTCAGATATCCTCCACCCTATTTCTGAGATGACCCAGAAGTCATACTTAGCAGCCACACTCTGTCAAATCAAAAGAACCCTCTCAAAACTTCCAGGTTTCAAATATCACAAGAGATCAACTGCCTAACTTATCAAAGAAGAGATAAATTTGTGAAATAAATTTGCAAAAATTAGGGCAAGTTTCAAATTACAATTTTATCGAGAAGCTAGTTTTATTTTTAAAATAAGCTACTCAAAACAAAAATATACACTATCGTAAGGAATAAAAAGTTTTTTAAGATTATCCTGTCTACCATCTTGGTGAAGAAAAAGGGTATGAAATATGTAAGTGAAAAGGACATGCCAGATCATTAGAAATTATTAGTATTATTAATTCAATGTCTTGTTTTTACTTTGAATTACCTTACCATTATGCAATGGCTAGCTTTAATTGTCACCTAGACACAACCAGAATCATCTGTTGAGGGATATCTACATTAAGTTGGCCTGTAGGAATGTTTGAGGGGAGTATCTTAACTAAGTTAATTGATGGGAAGACTGAGCCCACTGTGGGCAACATCATTCCCTAGGCAGTAAATCTTGAACTATAATAAAAACTGAGAAACAGAGCTGAGTACAATCAAGCAAGTAACTGTGTATGTGTGACTAGCTGTTTCAAATTTCTGTTGCCTTGACTTCCCAGCTCTCATAGGTTTGTGAGCTAAAACATTTCCCTGCTCTTTTGCTTTTCGTCAGGGTATTTTATCAAAGCAACAGAAATGAAATTCAGACATCATGTAAGTCAGCTTTGAATCACTAAAATAATATGAGTGAAACAATCAACTTATAAAGAGAAAAGAGTTGTTTTGGTACATAGTTTTAGGGGTCTCCATACATGATAACATTGGCCTGGTTACCTTTAAGTCTATGCAGAGTCAGAACATTAGTATAGGAACAAGTAGAAACTAACAGAGACAGAAAGAGAAAGCTGGATAGAAAAGATAGAAGGAAAATAGGAAGAAGGGAGGAGGAGGAGGAGAAGGAACAGTGTCCCACAATGTCATTAAAATACAAGTCTCTAAAAATCTAAAAGACTTCCCACTGCACCCCACCTTAAAGTTTCCAGTCTCACTCACAGCAGCATGATCAAATCAAGTGCTGGGTCTAAACCTCCAACACTCAGGTCTGGGGACATTTAACATCCAAATTTAGGACTCTTACAATCCAAATTATTAATCTCCTGACAAATCAAATCGAGCAAACTTCAAGGTTATATGCACACAACTCGATCAGTGAGTTATGTTTTTTTTTTAATTAAGTGGGTTAAAATAAACAAATGTCTTAATACACAGGTATTTCAATTTGCTATGTCCAAGAAAAAGAAATGATTGGCTGTTTTGTCATCAGGAGGACAAACAAGAAGGAATCAGGTCTAGACATTCAGGTAATTCACAGTGATGCAGAATTCCAATGGCTGCTGACATTACTCACGGCCTGCTCTGCCTCCAGTGAGGGCTACCTGTGGACACTTAGAACAAGTTCATAATTACAAATTACTGATAACAAGAACAATAATGCTAAGGATACAGAAAGAACTCTATAAGTTCTGTTCCTACTGTTACTCTCCTGTTCAAAGAACATCTTTTGGTGCTGATTCATAAGTATACAAAGAGGGTAGGTGCCATAAAGATCCTAAAAGAAGGACAAATTAATGGGGGGGGACAGTTTATATTTTGTCTGATTAGTTCAGCACAAAAAGGCATTGAAAATATAATTCACAGATACTTAGTCTCTTCTTCATTTTATATATACTGTGAGCTCACACACACATACACAGAGACAGAGACAGAGAGACAAAGACAGAGAGATGAGAGAGAGACAGAGAGAGAGAGACAGAGACAGAGACAGAGACAGAGAGACAGAGAGAGCGAGACAGAGACAGAGGAGAGAGGGAGAGTATGTTTTAAAAACAAGAAAGTAGAACTCTTTTTTTGCTCACTGAGCAGCCCAGTCTGGCCTCAGCAACCTTCCTATCATTGACTCCTGGGTGCTGGAATTACAGATGTGAGCCATCGAGCCCATACCATACTACATTTTCTACTGAATTTTCCAAAATAGGTAATGAGATTCCCTTTACAGACTTCATACCAACTGGCAGTTATTCATTTCAAAAACTGCAAGAATGTGGCTCCCTTTTAAACCAGAAAACAAGGTCACCAGAGTGCATGTCTGTTCTGTAATCATAAACGGAGGCCCCCAGTCACTGGACAACAGCTTCTAACAGAACAATAATCCTGAGAATGGTAGCATGCTTTATTCTGGGCTCCCTACAGCAAGCTTCCCAGTGTGTGACTTCCTTAGTTGCTTGGAGTGAAGGTCATGATCTCATGGGTGAAGCATCTTAAGCATGTTTATTGCATTCTTATGCAAAAACACTGAAATGAACATCTCAATCCCAGCATCACAGGAGGTCCCAGTACTTTGAATGTTTGCATAAGTAACTGCCCCTCTGATGTCTCTCTGATTTTTCCTTGGGTATTCAGGTTATTAGCTACGTCTCTCTGGGGCCTACATGCTTCTAGTATTCATGCTGGTACTGACTCTAATATAATAATAGCCTTGCTATTGTTTCAGTTACTGTGCCTGTTAACAGCAGCTTCTCATCATCTGTATCACGGCCAGCCACAGTCTCACCCACTGTTTTCCCTACTCTGTACCACCTACACAACCTTCTTGCTTTCTTTTTCTCACACACCCTTATTCCCAACAAGCCTGCCCATTGTGACTCTTACCTCTTATTTGAGCCTGTTAGGTTATTTTTAATTTTGCTTGCCTTCATTTCCTGCTTAAACTATTTGGGTGACTACTTTGGCTTGGAAGGACATTGGTATACTAAAATATATTTTACTCTTATACTTGCCAATTCTCAGCTCTGGGTGAATCCTATCACTTTTAGAGCAAGAGAACCAAAGTTATGTTTTCGTACCTTGAGAAAGCATGCTACAAAAAAAACCAATATACATATTTCTAAATAAGTCATCAAAAACCTAAGTTAAGAGGCTGGAAAGATAGGTCAGCATCTACCAGTATATACTGCATTTCCAAATGGCCTGAGTTCTGTTCTGAGACACCGCATCATCAGGAGGCCCACAAGTGCCTGTAACTCCAGCTGCACACCATCTGATGGAATCTTCTGACCTTTGCTGGCACTGGGACACAAGGGGCAAATGCTCACACAGATACACACACACACACACAAAATGAACAAAAGTTCCTAAGTCAAGAAAATGACTGGATTACTTGTGTTGGAGTGAGCTAGGGGGCTGAAAACCTGGCATTAAAGAAAAAGATTATTCATAACATAAAACACGGGCCAGTGAAGACGGCTCGGTGAGTAAACTTCTTGCTCTGTTAGCCTGATGAACTGAGTTCCACGCCTAGATCTCACATAAAGGTGGAAGGAGAAACTCAACACCGCAAAGTTGTACTCTGATCTATACAAATGAACTTCTGTGTACACCCACATACATACATATGTGAATGTGAGGAACACAGGATGGGTTGGAGGAAGAGGGAATAATGTAAACATGACACACATATATGAAATTTCTTAAAGTAAATTTAAAAATTTCAAGATTTCCTGTAAAAAAAAAAATTTTAAAGAAGAAAGCAAGACCAACTGCATTCAGGATCACAACAGGTATAAACCACTCCTTTGCAGTGTGGAAGAAACAATGGGCTCAAACCCAAACGCAACAGAAAACTGGGAATTAGCAGGAAGCAGAGCAATGGAAGACAAAGGCCAAAGAAGCATCCCAGTCACCAGTTATGGAGACTGTGGGTGAGCTGATCTCGCAGAATCCTTGCTAAATGCAGGCAGAGTGATCAGACATCGTCTTGCAGGTGTGGCAGTAAGAAACCCAGTTATATAATCGGATGAGATCAAACACTGAGACTGCTAAGCTGAGCTAGCAAGATTCTTACTAAATCTGGACAGTGTGACAGAGAATCCCAGACGCCAAAGCTCAGTAGTAACTGACTGGAGTCCAGTAAAGAAACTCATGTCATTTCTTTTTATATAAAACTTCAATATACATCTGTACTTTAATACCCCTGTTGATGGATCTCCAATTTATAGTTTTAATTTCATTCCTATAAGATTTGTGTGTAACATAAATACTTACAAACGAGCATTAAAATGAAACAATTTTAAATTACTCAAACCAGCAGCTGAGATTGGTTTAATCTTTCCTGTGTATTCAATGTTATCAGTCTACTAAAGATACCACACAACCAATAAATAGTGGTATAATTTTGTGAACTGATTAGGTTATGAATTTTTATTTCAAATTAATTTATTCTTTACTGAATTACTCTGAGCCTAGATTATTCCTCTCTTTGCTTATGCCCCTACTTTTTTCAGCTCAGGTTAAATATTATTAATAAAATGACTGATATATTTGCTGTATTAAGGCTATAGTACTATTTTATGATTGGCAATATTTTTAAAGATGAATTGTACTATTATGTAAAATGCTTACAGAACATATGTGTAATAATCACTTAGAAAATATTAGTATTAAAAAGCACCAACTCCCAATAAATAAATAAATAAATAAATAAATAAATAAAAATTTTTAAAAAAGCACCAACTCCTTGTTTGGGCCCTGGAAAAGGATGAAAGCCTGACATCTCTGCTTTCATGTGGTGTGTGTCTCCATTAGTTTGAGTTACCTGCTTACTTCTGCACAAGGCATGTTAAGAATTCAAGGAGTGTCTTATCTAGAAAGCTAAACTATCTCATTCCCTTCAAAGCTGAAGGCATAGAGGTAGACAACATCCTAAACGTGCAATCACCATGGATTCCAGGAACAGCAAAACCTCACAACGCAGACCACCACCCAGCTGAGGCTGCACCCTGAAGCAGAAGTAACCATCCCAACAAACCAGACTGATCCTGTTCATAGGTGACAGCAAGAAGGACCTGTTTAGACTACCTTGCAGAACCACCTTGCAGAATTGAGAGAGCAATCAAGACCAGACCTTGATTAGGATGCTTAATTATGCATACGATTACCCTGTGACACAAGTCTTCTTCTTAACTTACTTAAACTTAAAACTTATGTCAGTATCCTAAAGACAGAGTAAGGGGTTACTAGACCTCTGTGATGGCTATTCTTGGTTGTCAACTGGACCATATCTGGAATGAACTATAATCCCAAAATGGAGGGTACATCTTTAATCCAGATCTTGAGGCAGGAAGACAGACCTTTAATCAGGGCCACATCTTCTGCTGGAAGCCGCCTATATATGGACAAAGGAAAAAAGAAGGCGTCTTTCTTCCTTGCCTGCTTGTTCTCCTCTTGTCAGTACATCCATTTCTTCACTGGCATTGGAGCCTATGTGTTCGGAATTGCAGCATATACAGAAGACCAGCTAAGATATCCACTCTCTCGGGACTGAGCAACTACTGGATTCTTAGACTTCCCATTCACAGCTAGCCATTGCTGGATTAATTGGACTGCAGCCTATAAGTCACTGCAATAAATTCCACAGATAGATAGATAGATAGATAGATAGATAGATAGATAGATAGATAGATAGATAGATAGGCAGGCAGATAGGAAGGTGGGTAGATAGATAGATAAGCAGGCAGATAGGCAGATAGGAAGGTGGGTGGGTGAGTGGGTGGGTGGATGGATGGATGGATGGATGGATAGACAGACAGACAGACAGACAGATGACAGATTCATTCATTCATTCATTCCATATGTTCTGTGACTCTAGAGAACTCTGACTAACACAGCCTCTTTATCTGTTTCTGTCAGTGTGGCCACACTGATTGGACCTCTCTCCTCTTTACCTTTCATCAATCCTTGTCTCTCTAGTTGTCATATTGGGGCAGGTGCCTGTTGAGGCAGCTATGGCTTCTGCCTAAAACTCCTGAGACAAGTATCTGATTTAACAATTCAATTATTATTTCTAGCATGGTTCTTTACAAAATTATGATTCCACTTACTAACTACTCAATTTTTGGCTTTAAGTAATTAGAAATTGCATCAAAGTTAAAATGAACTGGCAATTCATATATTTAATAGGAAAAATGGCGTACCATTTGTTGATGTATATGTGTGCTGGGGGGAATGAAAATGTAAGAAACATAATTAAAATATCAGTATCCAAAAGTTGGATGATTGAAGCTTAAATAACTTTAGTTGCTAAAGTTATTTGAAGGTACATGAAGAAGCACAGGCTTGAGCAGGGTGGGAGGCTGGTGCTGACAAGTGCTGGGAGGATGGAAGAAGGGGTACCCAGAAACAAACGTGGTCATACGAGGTCCACAAAGTGCACTATGCAATGTCTCTGCATTGCCCTCAGATTAGATGATGACTGAACAGGGAGTCCTGCATGCAGTCTCTTTTTTCCCCAGTAACTAATATTTCCAAGTTAAAGAGATTTTATAATTCCTTCCCTCTAGGAAAACAGCTCTAGATGAAGCCACTCCTTGAACTTCAGAAGAGAAAGAGGATGGACACAGGAAGTCATGGAGAAGCAGTAGTTCAAGGCTGCCAGACTTAGAGCCTGGGATATTATTTTCTGAGTCCCAACACCCCATCCTTTGGACTTGAAGGTAGTACAGATCTACTAACTGAGGGCTACGTGAAGTTGTATTACCTCAATAATTTTATTGATTTGTTGTTTGTTTACTGATTACCTCAAATGAATGTACTTAAATACCTTCTCCTTTCATACATTCAAAAAGTAAAATGACTCATTCATTTCAAGTAAATTAAACCTCAATAAAATTTAAAATAATAAAGTAGATGTATCTCACAAAGTTACCAAGTCAAGCAAAAAGAAGAAAAAGACCATAGATAGGGAAATATTTTATATCATATGTACTTTAAACAGGAGAAGTGAGAGGTTCCCATAAAAAAAAAAATATTGCTAGCCAGATCATAATCTTTACAAACACAGTTAATGCTCTCACAAAGATAAATACTTTTAATGACTCCAATTATATGTTACTTAGATCTAGAGAAATAAAAAAATGATAGATATGATAGATGATCTTTTTTAAAAAAATTGATATTTAAAATTCCTTAAGTCTTACATGTAATTAATGATCACCATCATAAACATAGAGGCAAAGAGAAACATCTCTAGGGGCTGCTAAATTATTTTCATGGCATCATGCTTCCAAGCCTTTTCCAGTGCCCATCTGAAACAGGGAGACTTGATCTAAAAACTACCTCCACACAATCTTTTCCTAAACTGCTTCCCTTTGTCCCTACTCACTCAACATCCTCTCCATTGTCCCTCAGAAAAGTGCCAAGTGGCCGGGCGGTGGTGGCGCACGCCTTTAATCCCAGCACTCGGGAGGCAGAGCCAGGCGGATCTCTGTGAGTTCGAGGCCAGCCTGGACTACCAAGTGAGTCCCAGGAAAGGCACAAAGCTACACAGAGAAACCCTGTCTCGAAAAACCAAAAAAAAAAAAAAAAAAAAACAAAAGAAAAGTGCCAAGTCCTATAGCAAGTTCTATCTCTGTCTCTTACTGATATGCACAGAACTACAAAAGGATATGTGGCATTCAATAATATTCCCTAAATTCTACCACGTTACAGTCCACTTCTCTGTAGATTCACAGTTTAAACATATATTTATCAAAAGGTGAAAATTGCAAAGTTACAACGATATAATTGAAAACCATTGAGTCAAACAAAAGCATTCACTGAATCTATTATATCACATCAAAAACAGATTTTTAAAGCTTTTTTCACTATTCTAAGAATTGTTTTTCCAAACTGATCATAAATTTCTTAAGACTGCTTAATGTAAGCAATTAAGCCTATGACAAACCCATGTTATAAATTAAGATCAGTTCTTCCTTTAAAATGATTAAAGATGATATTGGCCATATGATATTTCTTATTCTTTGGCTATTAAAAATTTTCAACTTATATTTAGAATCCCATTCATTCATTAAAAGAGACACTGTAACTAATACAAATTTGAAATAGTCCTTCTTGCCAGAAAGCAATTCTATGTAATAAAACTGAAGTATCAATTGACTTTTTCTATCAGAGGCAGCAACTGCATCATTTCAAATAAAGTTTATTTACTCAAATTTGACCTTTAAATATTTTATTAAATTGTACTTTGAGAGAGTGCTCTACATAAAACAACTTCTTACTAATTACACTAAATTACTGCTATAGTACAAGAATAAATAACTTTGAACATAATTCTGTTATACAATTTGTTCTTCATAATAAGCCAGACTTTCTCTGTAATTATGTATACTACCAGTAATAATTTATACCAGAAGAAAAAGTTATAATTTCAAGAGTGCATCAGTATGGTTGTATCCATGTGTTCACCTAAGAAGGTGAACCCTAGAGATTAAATATAAAGTTACTCAAATTCTTAAGCTTTATTAATCTTTGCAATATAGTACAGAATACAGTGGCAATCCAGTTGCCACAAGAGTTCATTACTTCATCATATTGTGTGAGAGGAAGAAGTCTTTGTAATTAGTCTAAGCATGGAATATTGGAACATGAGACCAATTTCAGATACAGGTATAGCACTTCAGTGAAAACAGAAAATTGGCATTTATTCTCCTACACAATATGTGAGCCAATTAACTATGTTCTTATTTAAAAAATAAAAACCATGTATGGTTAGCATCACTAGAATGGCTGAAAACATTTCCTAAGCATAAAACAAACACAAACAAATAACAAATAGCAAATAACAGCCTGAAAGCAGCAAGGCTTATTCAGGAAGAAAAATGTTCGGGTATTCTCTTTAAAAATAAAGATCTGACTCAATTTAGTATCTCTGCTGTTTGGAAGCAGAGTGATTCCTATGTTCAAAGTTTATGCCATTTTTCTTCCTCCAATTTGAATATATTTAGGCTCCCATAGGAACAAACATAAGCTTCCTCATCTATAAATGCATTAAAGCAAATACTGTTAGATCCACCAATCTCTAGAACACTTAGAGACCAGGGCTCACAGCAGCCATGCAATTGGCTTCTATAACTGTCTTGAATTCATTATTATATTCAAATAAATTATTTTTTTATCCTGTGAGGTTTTAGAAGATAACATGCAATATTGCAGCTCAAATTACAAACAAATCAGTCTGCTAAGTAAAATTTACATCAAAAAGTCATCATTTCCATTCCACAGTGGGAGAAAAAGATGATTTTGAAAGACAAGATATTTATATTAAAATTAACATAATATATCCTTAAATATGCAATATATATACAAAAGTATCTATAGTGATATTCTATTATATCAACCGTAGCTGGAAGTTTTCTCAAGTAACACCTGGCCACGTAGTCCCTCAGCCACTTATAAAAAAATCATTCAGAGGCTTAATATTAATTACCAATTGCATGGCCTATGGCAGGCTACTTGCTATCTAACTCTTATTTCTTAAATTAACCCATTTCTATAAATCTATAAGTTGCCATGTGGCTGTGGCTTACCAGTATTTTCATATCTTGCTTCTCCTGCCAGTGGCTCACGGCATCTCCTTCCTCCTCTTTTGGTTATGATAAAAGATAAGTTAGATATGAAACCTTAGACTCACAAATATAGGATAAATAGAATATTTTCTTTGAATTTGCCAAATATAAATACACTAGATATTATAACTGTAGTTCTTGCTTGATAACTGTTTTGTTATATGTAATTTTACTAGGTTAAAGTTAAAACCTTCCTTTTTGATTAGACAGAAAAGGGGAAGTGTTGTCGGATGGATGTCTTTCTGTATGCTGTGAATATGTGTTGCTCTGATTGGCTGATAAATAAAGCTGCATTGGCATATGGCAGGGCAGGGTGGAGCCAGGAGGGAAATCCAAGAGAGACAGTGGGAGGAGAAAAGAGAGGAAGGAGATGCTGCAAGCTGACAGCAGGAGAATCAAGACGTGAAAATACCGGTAAGCCATGGCCACGTGGCAACTTATAGATTAATGGAAATGGGTTAAGTTAAAAAATAAGAGCTAACTAACAAGAAGCTTGAACCATAGACCATCCAGTTCATAATTGATATAAACCTCTGTGTGTTTACTTGGGTCTGAGCGGCTGCAGGGCTGGTTGAGACACAGGAAAACTTCCAACTATAAGCAACACTACTTTATTCCATATATGCTTGCTTTTGACACATCCATTATTCATCATAATGTGAAATCTAATAATAAAGACTATTATTAAGCATTTTACAGAAATGAGGTTTTTTTTTTTATTTAAGTCATTTATCATTCTTATTTTGTTAGCTCTGTTACATTGACCTATTCACCTTAAGGAATTAAGTTAAACATTCATAAATACTACATAGTACAGTGAACTTAAAAACAGGTATATGTTTCACTGTTGATGTGATACCTATTAGCTGAAACTAAAAATTAAATATTTCACAAGTATCATGTATCACCAACTAACAAGTTCATGAGTTACAGATATTCATATAGACAACAAATAAACTAATACAGACAAATCAGCAAAGTTGAGTTCAGTGCTATAATCTTAACACAGAACTAATTATGTTCATAATAAACATTTAACAAATACTGAGTCAATCCATCAGTGGCTCCAAATCTCTCATAGAACCATTACAGAAATTGTTATGGCTATCAGCGTTAGTTTCCACATTACAAATATATTTGAGTCTCTCATGTGCTGCTTCCAAGAAAGGAGGACTCTCATGGTGGCTTGCACTGGAATCCCAGAACTCAAAAGACTGAGTGAGCTGGTGGATTGCCTCTAGTTCCAGTCTCTGCCAGCCTTGACTACATAAATACTGAGTTACAAGCCACTCTGGGCTACAGGGTTAGATACCACCTCAAAAGCACCAAGCATAAATATGCAAATTAATAAATAAACAATTGAACAAACACAATTTTGCAAATATCCTCCTTAACATTTCACAAAGAAAAACCACGAGCTAGGCTTAAAAAATACCTGGCTTTGAATATAAAGATAACTAAAAACAGTGAGTTTACTGGCTATTCTTTTGTCTTTAACATAACAAAATCTCACTCAATATCTTCAAAAATGAAAACCTGAGAATAAGGGGCCTGAGACATTCTATACTCCAAGGCCTGATATGCAGCTCTTACACCAGGCTACCCCATAAGTGTGGCTCTCACGCCTCTTCCAAGAAGGTTCTTTTTTAGCAGACTATTACAAAGATCCACAGTTGGTAAAAATGCTGAGACTAAATGACATGAGGGATCCAGTCCCAAATGAAACATCTACTGCATAACTCATACACCCAAGGCTTGGGGAAAACTGTGTTAGAAAAGGCATAGCGATTGTAAGAACCAGAGCACCAGGACAACTACTGCTGGATAGGGAACTTCAGACACGACAGACAGGCTGCACTCAGGAAATCTCAGCAATGTGGTCACCTGACAAGATCTACACAACAACAACACTAGCTGATATGCCAACATGGATGTGTACATTTCACATAAATGAAGAGTTACAGTCAATCAGTGGAGGGATGAAGGAACAGATAAAGGACCAGATCCCTGGTAGGTTACCCTATCCCAAGTGGTCATCCTAAACACATCCACATACCAGTAACACTACATGGAATCAGTAGGGCTTTTTTCTGGTGTGTGTGTGTGTGTGTGTGTGTGTGTGTGTGTGTGTGTGTGTGTGATTTATATATGCATATATATGCAACAATAATAACTGAAAGAGATGAATCTGAGACAATGTGGGAAGAGGTATAGCAGTCATTAAAGAGGAATAGAAATGATGTAAATACAGCACTTTGAGATGAAAATCAAAAAATTTAAAATTTTAAAAGTGAAAAATTTATGATTATAGCTATGAATAAAATGTAAAAAAATTTAAATGTACAAACATATGTGTGTATAACAGATATAAACATCCCAATTTTATTCCCATAAACTCAGTAGACTGAATGAGAAAGCTCATGACCTTTAAGTCTGAATGCTCTTAACATTTCATCTCTTTAACGAGTTTGGAATTGTGTAAAGGAAAGTTTCTTTACTTTGCAAGCGGAAAAACTGAAGTCACAGTCAAGAAAGACACTTTGCACATGGTGATTCATAAAGTCAATCTCAGAGAGAAGAGTGATATTTACAACCTCAAACTCCCACATCCAACCACATTTCTGTTTTGTACATTCAGCTCCCATGCCCACAACAGTAGACCCAGCTCACTGAGTAACAAAATGAGGGACAGACAAAACAGAAGTGATGTTAATATAGAGTCAGAACTGCAGATAAGACATTGAGTGCCTGGCTAGCCTCGAATCAAGTGTGTGAAATACTGAGATCGCCCTGACTTGTACTTCTTCAGGTGAAAGGAGGAGATCTGTTTCCTGGGGTCACTGCTGAAACACAAGAAAGAAATACTAGATGAGCTTTCCATTCTAATTCCATGACCCCAAATCCAGGCTGTTGGAGAATAACTGAATTATTCAATTTAGGTGGAAAACCATCTGCTCAGCCCCGGTCTTCAGTTCTTACTGGCCAGGAAAACTAGGAAGAAAGGTCCAGGTCAAAGGACTGAACTTGCAGCTAACAACGTGCATCTTGAGGAGACATGGTAACAGTGTGAACACATGCAAAGCATCATCAGTGCAGAAGGTACCATTGCTATTCCAGAGAAAGCATGATAAAGGTCACACTTCCCCCCTCCAGGCCTTCTTACACTCCTTGTGATACTCAACTGCATTCTAGGCTTAGTTAGTTATTTCTTTTTCCCCCCAAGAAGACTCTCAGTCATTTACAATTTTCATTTCAAAAGAACCCCTTATTGAGCCGCAGTACCACTACCAACCCTTTCCAATTATTCCCTGCAACTTCCCCAGTCTCTTTCAGGCCTGGCTACTGAGCTCGGTCTGATTTTGGCTGCCAGCCAGATTCCTCTCTTCTTTCCTTGTCAGTCGTAAAAACTTGGAAAATGCTCCTGGACAGCTCAAGGAGAGCGTTTAATTATGCAGTGGTACAGTACCTTAGCCTGACCGTTGTTTCCAGAAAAGCTTGCAGTCACCAGCGTCTGAACTCTCCCAATCGGTGCGTTTTCTAGCAAGGCTATTTGTTAATAAGGAAGGAGGGAAAGGCTGGCAGAACAAGCAGGCCATTTGCAAATCTGAAAATTTTCCAATTCCTTTCAGGGTTTCCCACCTCTCACCATTCACTGTCTTCCAATCTGCTCTTTTACGACCTGATCACCCATATGGACTACATAAACCATCGGTATCCTGGCCTCTGCAAACCCTAGAATTAATAGGGTAGCTAGAACTGGCATAGTCTAGGAAGTTTTCATTCTTAAGTGATGGTGCAGCACAAAATAAATTTATTGCATTTTCCTAATTGATATTATGTTGTCAAACTTACAGATTGAAATAATGTAGGTAAATGTCTACTTGCAAATGAAGAAAAGCTCTGTCGAGTAAAACTAAGGCGGGAATGGGGTGGGAGTACCTTTTCAGCCCACACTTGGGAGTTTCCCCAACACCAGTTAGATCTTCCTCACTCTACCTTGGCACGCTATTTCTAGCTGCAGCGTCCAGTTTCCTGTTCAAGTCCCATTCAACATTGTAAACACATTCCAAGAAAACTAGACGGCCCAGAGTTCCCTCCACACACACAGGGAAGTCAGCCCAGCAGCCCGAGGATAGAGAACCAGCTGTGCCGTCTTTGGAGCGAGGTCGAGAGCAAGGCCACCACCGGGAGGTGGACCCGAGCGAGCAAGCTTGGCAATTCGGGTCCCACTAACGCAATGCCGGCAGAAGAAGCAGCGATCTAACCCGCCCAGCCAAAGGGCAGCCGCGTGGACACCGCCCCAGACTGGGGGCCCTGCCCGCCCGGAGCTTTATAGTTATCTGCCGCCTGGTCACGAGCTTCTCGCCTCCCCGCCCCCTGCCCACATTTTCCCAGCGACCCAACAAAAGAGAGACCAGGCTGAACGAAGTTGGCTCTCGGTCGCCTCGCTGACCCAGCGATGCCTCCGCTTGCTGGGCAGCGCCTGCTCAACGCACCCCCAGCGGGATGGTCCAGCGTCCGTTCCCCACCCCCCAAAACCCTCCACGCTCGTTCCCGGCCCCTGCGCGCCCGTGCCAGACTAAGGCGAAGTTCCCCCGAGGGGCCAGCGGGGGCTGCTGCGGGAAGGCGCTGCACGGGGGAGCCTGGGCGCCCCCACCTCCCTCCGGTACAGCCCCCGCCTGCAGCAACAGGTCCCAGCCTCCTTCCCCGCCCGCCGACTCCCTGCAATTTCAGGGTCCGGATCGGTGCAACCTGCGGGCAGCCACAGCCCCGCGCCCCCTCACCCTCCCCTCAGACCGCGCCCGCTTCCTGGGGTCCGTTCCCGGTTCCGCGCCACCTGGTCGGAGCTGGCCGGACCCGGACGCACTCGAAGGCTTCCTACCGTGGCTCCGCAGAGGGATGCGGCCGCTCGGCTGGGGCAGACGCGGGATCTCCGGGGACCCTGGCCCGCGAACGCGCGTCCGTGGCGGACAGGGAAACTTTGTGGACGTCTACACGGCGCTGGGCCCGGGACTCTCGGGCTCCGGCCCCCTCCCTCCTCCTCCTAATCTGCCGAAGCCTGAACTGGCGCTGGCGAGGGCCCGGGCTGGGTCGGGACTTCCAGTCGCTGGGGCTGGGATCGCGGGGCTCCCCCTCTCGGCCAGAAGAAAACTCCTAGTGCGCACTTCGTCCGGTCTCCTAGGGACGCTGGTGGGGTTTTCTGCAGCAGCGCAGAACAGCCTGTCTGGCTTTTAAAGGCAGACCTGGAGGAGCTGGGAGGTGAGGAGAGGAAGAAACCGGTCCCCGGGAGGGGCTGTCCCTTACCCGGTTCTTATTCCGAACGGAGCGAAAACGCGGGCCCCGCCCCACTCCCACAGGGCCGGGTTTCCTTTTGAACCTCCTTCCAAAGATGCTGTTTCTTACGAATTTAAAAACACCTCTGCGGTCTAACAAGGGGGTAAGTGCCACAGGAAGGGCATAAATATGAGTGAGGCGTGCCCTCTCCTAGACTCAATCATGAAACACTGTCGATACTGCGCTGAATAGACTTTTTTCTTTTATATTTTTTTCTCTTTTAAACTCAGCCAGAATCTTTGCACATTATCCCTCCCACCTCACTCCCCACCCCCAAAAAAAAGAAGGAACAGGAAAATTGCCTCAACCGCCACATTCTGTGTATTTGCAGCCTTCCTAAGCTTACCTACGAATTCAGAACTTGTGTGTGGGGTTGGAAGGATAACACAGCAAACCGTTCTTAATGAATCTGGTACTCTTGAGTGGGAAAAGAATAAAAACGTGCTCTCATAGGAATATGATTTGGAGAATGAGAGGACCACTACGAAAGTTTCTGGAGATAATCCTTAGAATTTAGCTACCTCTGTAGCATGAATCTTAAAGAGTTCTTATTAATAAAATCAAACCCGAGATCAGTTATTGGGGTGAAATGCTGGAAGGTCAGAGAGATAGAACAAGCCACAGCTAACCTCACCTGGCCAACTTCTCAGCTGATCTTGTTTCCTCAGACTGGAAGCCTCTGTGTCCTCATCCCAATGGCTCTCAGCTGAGCTGTGCTCGAAACCTAAAAGCTTAACCAGCCAAATGCTTAATCAGCCAAAATGATTCTAGTTTCTGGTCCTCACGCCTTATATACCTTTCTGCTTTCTACCATCACTCCCTGGGATTAAAGGCGTGAGTCACCATGCCTGACTGTTTCCAATGTGGCCTTGAACTCACAGAGATCCAGAGGGATTTCTATCTCTGGAATGCTAGGATTAAAGGCGTGAGTGCCACCATTTTCTAGCCTTTGTATCTAGTGGCTGTTCTGTTCTCTGACCCCAGATAAATGTATTAGGGTACACAATATTTTGGGGAACACAATACCACCACATACCTCGGTTTTAGTTTGGATGTGAAAATAGAGGGGAAAGAGATAAAGTTAGTATGCATATAATATCTATGTGCTTTATAATATGCTGAATTCCAAGCCAGAGCTAAGAGGCTAGCACACAGACCTCCATGTATTCCAATCGCCATGCTTACTCTTTCTATTGGCCCGGATACTCTCTGCTCAATTACTACAAGAGAAAGATTTAGGTGACGCAGCTTGTGGCAGTTGCATGTCCAGGAGTTAAAACGGACTAGTGTTAGGGAAAACAGCAGAAAATGGGTTCTTCAACACCCCATCATATTTTGCTGTAATTTGAGGAGACAGGTAGTGGAAATTTTCTTCCAAAGACCTTGTAGTTGAGTGGATCTTCTCTCTGATGCTTGTTCTGTTAGAAAAGATGCAGCCTCCCAATATTTCTAATGAAAACAGTTTAGAGATCACCGTATTCTAACCAAACTCCCTTGTTTTGAACACTAGGGAATGGAAGTCCAGGGATATTAGGTGATTTCCCTGACACTGTGTTTAGATCTCTTGAATTTGGCTCATAGTTTTTTTTGTTTCCCCCTTTATCAAAACAAGTAAGCATACATTAAAATTATTGTAAAAAGAGGCCACGTATGTAGCTCATTTGATAGACTGCTTGTCTAGCATGCACCACATAAAAATAAGCATGGTGACACATACATGCCTCAGGAGGTAGAGTAAGAAAAATGAGACGTTCATAACCATCTTCAGCTATTGTAGCTAGGTAAAAGAAAGCTTGGGGTACGTGGAATGGTGACTCAGAAAGAAAGAAAATATGAAAGAAAAGAAAATTACAGTGAAAACACTTATCCACACTAGTTTTTTTCCTGTAAATAACCATAAGTAATTCAAGAATAATTACTGATAATTAAACAATGCCATTTGAATCATTTTATCACTATGATTAGAAACTATCACTTAAGAATAAGGAAGTCATCAATTTAATCCATTTTATACTTGAAAATATGTGCGATACTTTAATACAACAGTAAAAGATTCTAGCATAGACTCCCAAGAATACATAGTTTGAGAAATATTAGATCATTTTCAATAAACAAGTCTTCTTAAGCATGGGACCAAAGAAAGACTGGTTCCAGAGATCAAACATCACAAGCCCATTCAATGAGTCTGTGGAAAGTGTCACAGTGTGTCCTTTACCTGTTCATTTGCCTCTACTAGCTTTCAAAAGGACTTTTAATCCCTTCCTCACTCCCTGCCTTCACTGAGCTGACTCCAGGGCTCCTGAAGCCACAGCCCATAGTCCCCCTCTCAGTAAGAGGCCTCTTTCTAGCCTCCTCCTTGCTCCCTGGCTGAAACAATTTCCCAGGGATCTGTGTTCCCTATCTAGGAGGGGCACTAATCAGAAAACAAATTGTGGCTAAAAAGTACATTCACCACAGGACAGATGGATGAAAATGCATGAATTGCCCCTACAATCTCTCCGACCCTTACACAGTGCTCAGGACGGTTTGCTTTTGTATTTTCTCCAAGTTGGTTATTGCTTGGTTATTCTTATAGTCTAACTCACAATATGAACTTTATGAAATGGCTTGCAGGCACAAAAATCTTAAGGATGTTAGAACCAAGTTTTTAACAGCACTAAACCAAAGCAGAACAGAGTTTTAAACCAGATTTATGAGAAGGAAGATGGCAAGGAGAAGGCTGCGGAAGCATGGCAGGGTACAAACACTAAACAGTGCCTAATTCTACCCACTGAATTTCCTCAGAGTTACAGTTACTTTTTTTTCTATTCATCATGTTGCATGCAGCCACTCATAAAAAATGAACAGCCTTCTATTAATTTTAAAATTAATGTTCCTTCTCAGGCCACTTTTGTGTTTTTCTTACTTGAATAGGAAGAGAGTTTACAATTCTTACTGAAGGTGATGTCACACCCCTGTAGTTCAGCACTCTGGGGGCTGAAACAAGGTGATTCCTGATAATCACACTTTGACAGAATTTACAACCACCCAGACAACAAGCTTCTGGGTGTGTCTATAAGGGCCTTTCTAGAGAAATCTGACTGAGGAGTGAAGATCCACTGATTCCATGGGCTGGGTCAATACAAGGGGAAAGCTGAGAAAATGAGCTGAGTACCTGCTAGTTGATCCCCTGCTGCATGGCGAAGGATGCCATGTGACCAGCCTGCTTGCCTTACTGCTGGGTTTACCCCTGCCACAGCCGCCATACCTTCACTACCTAATGGACTGTAGCCTCAAAATGGGAGAAAAAGAAACTCTTTCTTCTTTAAGTTGCTTTCATCAGGTATTTCATAATGTCAATGAGAAAATAATTAATGCAATTAAGTTTGAAGCCAGCCTGAGGTACACTAGGAGATTATGTCTAAGAAAGAAAGGGACAGAGGGAGAGATGGAGAGGGAAGGAAGGAGGGATGAAGGAAAGAAGGAGGAAAGGAAAAGAGAAAAAAGAAAAAGAAAACACTAAATTGAAAATTACCTGTTATTTTTGATTAACAAATACCATTTTACCATAAAATACAAAAATATGCTGATTATTTAGTCCTATGTTCCTGCAAATGCATCATTTAAAGTAGATGATAACGCCTTCTGAAAGGAAATAAACATCAAAATGGAATTAAAACTCTTGTGGTGGTTTGAAAGAAAATGGCCCCCAAAGGGAGTGGCACTACTAGGAGGTGTGGCTCTTTTGGAGTAGGTGTGGCCTTGCTGGAGGAAGTGTGTCACTATGGGGGTGGGCTTTGTGGTATCCTTTGCTCAAGCTTTGCTCAGTGTGACACTCAGCCTACTTCCTGTTGCCTGTCTATCAATGTGCAGCAGCTCCTCCTCCAGCACCATGTCTGCCTGCATGCCACCATGCTCCCACCATGAGGATAATGGACTAAACCTCTGAAACTGTAGGCCACCACCTCAATTAATTTTTTTCCCTTATAAGACTTGCCATGTCCATGATGCCTCTTCATAGCAATAGAAACCTGAATGTGGTGGTATTATGTTCCCCAAAATATTGTGCACCCTAATAAACTTATCTGGGGTCAGAGGACAGAACAGCCACTAGATAAACACAGAGACCAGAAAATGGTGGTACACACGCTTTAATCCTATCACTTGGGAGGTAAAGATCCATCTGGATCTCTGTGAGTTTAAGGCCACATTGGAAACAGCCAGGCATGGTGACACATGCCTTTAATCCCAGCAAGTGAATCTTTAATCCCAGGGAGTGATGGTAGAAGGCAGAAAGATATATAAGGTGTGAGGACCAGGAACTAGAAGCATTTGGCTGGTTAAGCATTTGGCTGGTTAAGCTTTTGGCTGGTTAAGCTTTTAGGCTTTGGAGCTACAGTTCAGCTGAGACCCATTCTGGATGAGGACTCAGAGGCTTCCAGTCTGAAGAAACAAGATCAGCTGAGAAGTTGGCCAGGTGAGGAAGCTATAGCTTGTTCTGCTTCTCTGATCTTCCAGTGTTCACCCCAATAACTGGCCCCAGGTTTGTTTTATTAATAAGAACTTTTAAGATTCATGCTACACCTGAACAAAGACTTTGACTCCATCTCAATTGAAACAGGAAACATGTATCAAGTGTTGCAATGGCCAAATATCACTTTAGTTCCAGAGTTAATGGGTATTTATTTTTCAATGTCTGTCACTTCATCACACATTCTAAAAGGACCAATTTATTTTGGTCTTCCTGATGAAGAGGATAAAATGTACTTTATGAAAATAATTAATAGGGGCAAGTGCAAAAGAGGAAATAAATAGCATGTATGTTTTTACCCTCAAGAATGCGCATTGCTAACATTTGTTCCACACTCCAAGGCTTTCCTGAGGTCACTGAGATACTCCAGTAAATATTAGCCCTGAAATATAGTGTTCTATGGTTTCTTCTCTTTTTTATGTTTATAAAGCATTTCCCCAAAATTCTCTATCTGTCTTTCTCTCTTGTCTCTCTCTGTCTCTCTCTCTCTCTCATCCTTTCCACTTTCTTTTATTGTCTAAAGTTTTTGTCATCTGCCCCCACAAAATGACAACTAGGTATTCAATGCTACATACAAAATGAATGATCCATTCATTACCCAGTAATTTTAGAATTCAGCTCAATCCAGGTCAAATAATATAGAAGATGGAACTTGTAAAATGCCCCCTCCCCAGATGGAAAACAACCAAGTTCTTTCTCTAGTCAAGCTAGTAAAGCCTGTGATCCTGGAGAAAGATACATCTTCTTAGCTACAAATTCACCCTCAGCTCCTAGTCAAGCATTTACAGGGCTTGCTTAGGAAGAGCCAACTTGCATGAAAGCATGATATGAGATATTATAGTGCTTTTTCATTTAACTATTTCAGTATTCAGACAATTGAACATATTAATTACCTCAGGTTTTAATCATTTAAATCATTTATCTATTGTACCTAATTCTCTTCCATTATTTCTTCTTCCATTCAAAGTTCATTTTCTTTCCAGCTTATATTTTCAGTTGATCTTTGGACTCAATCTGTTTTCTTATCACATCTTTCTCTCTCCTACCTTTGACCCTGCCCCCCGACTCTTCTGTTAGAATTGTATTAATCTTCTATATCACTTGAACAAATTTCATTATTTCTTTTTTTCTTTTGATCCTGGAACAGGATACTTTTCCATCCTGAAGAGAACTGACTTCTGCATCATTTATCTCATACCTCTGCCTCCCACCTGTGAAATCACCACTTGATAAACACCCTAGTTTTTTTTAAGAACTACAAGAACACATAGCACATGGAAAATGGAAGAAAGAGAGAAAGCACAGGTCTGGATACACAGTCACCTTTCTGCCTTAGTTCAATTCAGGAGCATTCTAGAAGAGAGTATCTTTTGTGAAATGCAACCACCCAGGCCTCTCCTCAGGGAAGGCATGGCTTTATGACTAGGAATGGTGTCCTCAGACTGCATTCTTACCACAGTGATTGCAGGGTGACAAAATTTGCTCTAAGCAGTGTTATGTTTGTGAGAAATTGCTGTTTTTAGAAACATTCTGCTACCATACTTCACATTCCAAAATATACCCAAACAAAAATGTATTTGCAGATAGAATTGGTTAATTTTTTTCTCAAAAGAATAGATCATAAATAGCAAAATGATTTTTTGACAAATAAAAGTTTATTTGAAAATTAGAGTTTGCAGTCTTTCATTAGAATACTAATTTCATCATTTTCTTCAGAACTCTATATCACAATTTATCTATGCCTGGTGAAAGGACCTGAGAGAAAGGTGGGGCAAAGCAAGACACCTACGTGCTTCAGATTGACATCACGTGATCTAGGAAAATTTCATCACACTTTAAAATGCAAAGGTGACATTGGCTCCTATCACAACTAAAAACCTCCACTCGCTGGGTATCTTTCCATTTCTGTTGTAAAATCATTCTCAGGCTTCTCTGTAAAAGGCAATCTGTGCAAGAATTTTGAGAACAGAGAAGTCTTGTTGGTTCTGAGTCAACAGTCTCTCTGGCCAACAATCTGAGAATGCGCACAGATAAGTGCTATCAGCCTGATGGAAACTGGCTGCTTTACAAAGGGTGTGACTGCAAAGACCATTGTTCAGTTTCAATGAAAGTTGCCTGAAGCAATTTCACAACCACACAAATCCTTTGCATAAACTGACTGTAAGGATGATCACTTTGCCATCTAAGAATAAATTGCTAAAGGTTTTTACATGAACTCTGAAGTCTACCAACACAATGATGTTTGAATATCCACATATTACACAAGTGAAGAATAGAATATATTTTCATATTTATCAATAAAACGTAATTTTTACTAGATTTTTGTTTAGAGCTATGAGTTGAAAAATTAATAAAATGTAAATAAACATATGGGTTCATCTTATAATTAAAGTCTCAAATCTCTCAGTTTAAATTTCATTTATTGAATTAAGTTTCAGTTATTATAAAGGTGAAGTTTAGGTTGGTATTTTTTAAAGAAAAAAGTAAAACAAAGTTTTGAAATATAGGCTCTGGAGTAAAGCAACTTGAACTGTATTTGTGCACTTCCCAGGGAGGGAGGGGGACATGGTAAGGCATGGGCTTTTCTACTACCAATTTCTCCTTTTTATCTTTAATTGTTTCATCATTTCTAAAACAGAGTTACCAAGATTAAATCAGTACATGTAAAAGACCTAAGAGAGTCTACCAAATAAGTATAAAATAATTGTAAGGCAAAAGCAGAAAAAAACAAAACTTTTGGTGAAACAATGTAATGTGTCTGGAATCTGAATCAATGTGAAGAAAAGTAAACGGAAACAGAATCTGTGGTTAAAATGAAAACAATCATTGAGGGTCAGGAAAGATGCCAAGTGGTTAAAAGCACTGACTGCCCTTCCAGAGAACCTGAGTTTGGTTTACAGCAACTACATCAAGAAGTTCATAGCCATCTGAAACTCCAGCTCCACGGGATCCACCACCTTCTTCTGGCCTCCTCAGGCAGCTACACAGTCGTAGCTTACAAACCAACAGCATATACATTTAAAATTAACTTAGAAAGTAAATTATTACTGGTATTTTTCTTTAAAAACTAAGGTATTTTTACCATGAGAGAAAATTTTTACCTAAATATTTGTTTTCATTTTAACCCAGTCTCCAACAATTATTCAGAAATTTTAGCAATTTTCTACCAATGTCCTTGTTTCAAAATTTCACATAGCAATTGACTTAGTCTCTTGTAATCTGTGATAGTTTCTGTTCTTCCTTTGTCATTCATAGCAAAGACACCTTTGAAGGGCAATGATTGAATATTCTCTAGGCTGTCAGTCAAGTTGAGTTTGTCTTCAGTTGTTTCATAGTTACACTCATTTATATGTTAGGGGAGGAAATACCACAGAACTTGAGTGTCCTTGTTGCATAAATAATGGGGATGCATGATGAGTTCACATTGGTGATGCCAAGATTAAAAATGATGGCAGCCAGTTTTCTCCACTATGAAGTTAATATTTTTCCCTTTGGAATTAACAATTGAGGGACATACTTTGGAAATATGTGAGTATCCTATTACTCCTTAAAATTTTCCCCGATAATTTTAACATGCATTGGTGGATCACTCCTGTAGCGATTATTACTCTAGTAATTAATTACTCTAATGTCTTTTCTATTTTCTTTCACAGGTTTTACATTTTTGAATTGAAATTCTTTGTAAGGAAGAAATGTTTCTTCCCTCAAATCTATGGTCACCTTTGAAGTTTAGTTTATTTCAGATATAAAAACACTCTCTGTTTAAGGACCCAGACTTGCATCTTGTTAGAGTCGGGAATGGTGGAGATTAGATTTTCAGGGAGTTCAATCATCAATCCCTTTACAATCAGGAAAGTGAGAACTTCAGATGTCAGGCACTAAGCTGGGGTGGGAGAGATGATCCTGAGTAAGCCTTGCCTTTACCCTTAAGGAGCTCATAGTACCATAGAAGGAAACTCAGATAATAAATAAAGGAATTAAATAGCACAGGTCAGGCACTGACACCGGAATATGTTCTTTCATATTCAGGGAGGGACATGCCAACAACTTAAAAACAATTCATATTGTCAAAGTGTGAGCTGAATTTTGAAAGGATATTGAATATGTGGACGGCCAGCAAGATTGAAAGAGACACTGATGGTCAAATAAATAGCACGAGGGCTGAAAAGCCTGAAGAAAACAAACAAACAAATAAACAAGATAAAAACAAATAAGCTCAAACAGTCTGTGTGTTGATAAGCGGAGTGAGAATTTGAACTTCTTGTAGAAAATGGAAGCTACCAAGAATCTTAACATAGGATAATTTATCCTGGTGACAGAAAAATCATCCTGGGGACAGTTTAGGGAGGATATTCAAGCTATGTGACATCAAATGTGGAGATGACAAGCATGTGAGTTGTGTTCTCTTATTATCCAACTCTATATCCTCAGGTATCTGACCTGCTCAGTATGAGAGGGAACAGAGAAGATAAATCTTAAAGGAAATAACCATCCCTCTCCTAGGAAAACGTCCAATGGCGTGTTCTCACAGTGCAGAAGTTTTGACTTATGCCTATAAATTTTGAGCCCTGATCATAGTTTAATACCATTTTTAGTACCTGAAATTTCATGTCATTGGGAATTCAGATACTGCTGACATCTGAGAAGGGTCAATGCCATAATATGACTATGGAGAAATCTAGATTTTTATAACCAATATTTTTGTCTAACTGCTAGATCATGATCTTTGCAAGTTTTTACAAAATTGAAATAATGTAGGTATCTCCAGGAACCTGTTTCATGTACTTACTTCAGATTACACCTAAACAGGAATTATTTCAATTACTTTCCCAATATCTAATTCTATTTCTTGAGAATATTATAAGTTGTGGAAGTGAAGCCAATTGTTGAAAGAAATTGTTCAAAGATCAATATAACTAAGGATCACAAAAAGGAAGGCAAACAAAAGAATATTCTAGTTATTACTGAAGCACATGGAGTCTTAATAATACAATGTCAAAGAGAGCTTAGATTAGACAGAGAAGAGGTGTTTTTCAGATATCATCTAGGTATCAAAGAAACTCATAATCAATGTGAATTAAGCTACATGCTATTATGGCAAACTAGCAACAGTTTAATCTTTGAGTTTTTGTATGAAAACATTATATTCCTTGAATATAAAAATATACTAGCTCACACAAATATTTTTTAAAGTTACTGTAGAAACTATGTATTACTCAGAATTTTGGTAAGGAGTAAATTGTTTATTTAAACCAACTAATTTGAAGGTAATTTAATGCAGAGATTATTTTTAAAGATATGGACAGATGTTAAGGAAATTAAGGAACACATTACTCTCTATAAAAATACTTTGGGAAGACATTATTATGTCCTAGAAAGACAGGAAATAAATCCCAGAAAAGGGAGGATAATTGTAGAGAAGGATTTCTAACAGAAATTCCAAGCTTCAGCAATCATAACAGATAGGAAGGAACAGGACTGGCAGAATCAAGGACTGGGAATGGGAGTTGATATTACTCTCTTCCACATCCACATTCCTGATGGCAGTTCCCCTTGAACTACATCAATAAGAAATCTGAGGCTTTGATGCAGTTGAGATGTGTTTCCAATGAATTTGTGTTCTTTAAAGCAGGTCAGAATACAGATGTGGAATAAAGGGGGCTGGAAAGATGGCTCCGCTGGTTAGAGCACTGTCTGCTCTTCTAGAGGACCTGGGTTTGATTCCTAGGACCCACATGGTAGCTCACTCTGTCTATAAGTCCAGTTTCAGGGAATCAGATGCCCTCTTCTAGATTCCACAGGCACCAGCCATGTACGTGGTACCCAAGCACGCATGCAGGCAAAACATGCAGACACAAAATAAAATAAAATATTTTTTTAGTATAGAGAGTAAACCCAGAGGACTAAACTAAAGATATTCAACATATTTTTAAATTTTTATTTTTTTATGTGTATGTGTGTATGCTTGCATAAGTTTATTTGTACCGTGTACTTGCCTGGTACCTATGCTGCCCAGAAGAGGCCATTGGATCCTGTGAAAGATGATTGTAAGCCACCATGTGGGTCTGGTAATCAAACCTGGGTCCTCTATAATAGCAGCAAGTGCTTTTAACTGCTGAGCCGTCTTTCCAGCCCCATACTCACCACATTTTCGTCAGGATTTTGTAAGATGTTCATATTGTAGAGTTCTCTGCATTTAGATTGCTTTTTATTGGAATGTACCTCTTCTTAATGACTAGAGCAAACAGGTTTTCTGTGGAATTTTTTGTTAATTTGTTTGCTTTATTTCTTTTTTGATTTTGATATTATGTCTCATAAATCCTAGACTGGCCTCAAACTCACCATGCAGCTGAGGATGACCTTGAATTTCTCCTCTTCCTACTTTTATCTCCCCATTGCTGGAATTACAAACACGCCCAGTTTTATGTTGTGCTAAGAAGGAACCACACACAGGACTTTGTTAGAGCTAGGCAAGCACTCTGGCAAGTAAAATACACTGATTAGAGGAGTCTGAGCAACACACATTTCCTTGCTTGGGATCTACTGCACTTGAGGAAACACAGAATGTAGCATGTCAATCGTGTTTTATCACTTTCAAATGAATATTGTAGTTTGGGGGAAATAAAGAATATGGAAATTCGATGAAGCAATATTTGATAAAATATTTTTATGTCAAACTTATAAAATGGGAAATGAAGTAAAATACAAAATGGATGCAGTATACAGGTTTAAGACTTTTAGTTCCCAACTGGGCCTCTTGAAATCCAATTTAACATTCAAATAAATACTTTTGAAAATGTGACAGATATTTAGGAGAACCATTTACATACTGCTGAAACATCAGAACCACTTGGATGACTATTGACAACAGCACAAGAGGTTTTTTTGTGGGATGGATATTGAAAACATCTTCACAACAACAATCTATAAACATTTGTCTTCATATTCAGAGTGTATGTTTTACCCATCGCCGAGAAGACAGAGATAACTACAGAAAATCACAACCACTCAAAATGCGGTTGTGGAGCCCAATCCCTGTGGCACACCTGCAAAGGACTGCTGCATCTAAGGCTCGGGGCACACACACTGGAGGAGAGGAGGTAACAAGGCCTTAAAAACCAGAGGGTTAGGGAGGGAGTTTGGTGTGAGACTGTGCGGGTCTCCTAGGAATGTCAGAAGCTAAACCGACTGAACAAGGGTGACGTCAATGGACATGTCAAAGTGGGCAGGGAAAAGCCTCAGAGGCCTCAACACTATGGAAAGAGCTATACGAAACTGGGGAAGGCTGGGAGCAGGAGATGAGATCTTCCCTAAGAAAGAGCACACCAATAGTTCCTCCAGTGCCAAATGGTTAGCCCTGAAAACACACATACAAGTAACATTACATGGGCTCAACAGCTATTTAGGGATATATTGTATATACATTTACACACAAGCATGCAGTAACAACCAGGGGAAAAAGAGGCCGTGAATTTAAAAAAGATGCAAGGGTTTGGAGGGAGGAAAATGAGGGGAGAAATGCTCTTATTATATTATAATTTCAAAAATAATTAAGTAAGCTTCAAGTGAAGTGTATCATCTAGAATCTGTATGTGTCCGTGAGCACTATGTTTTGAACTCACCTTAATAGCGAGGTGATATTGTCTCATCCACCTTAAATAATAGTTAAGAGTAAAAGGTTATAATTCTAGAAAGTCAAAACCATTAAAATTTATTATTTCAACTAGTATAGAAATTTTTGTGTAGACTCTTGAAAATAAGTCAATGGCTAAATACACAAACAGGAATAAAACATCTTAAAGAAAATTATTTTACAAATTTCAGCATATTTTATTCTGAATCAGCTAAACAAGTTTAACTTACAAAGTCTTTTGTCAGAAGTACATAATTTTTTCCATTTTTATTTTCTGATTTATTCTCAGTTTTTTTTAAAATGGTTAATTTTGTATGAATACATTGCTTAGAAGCAGAGAACTTTAACATATTTATTTTCTTTTTTTACCGAAAATTTTCAGATTTTGCAATTGTATTGAAGAGATCTTCCTATTGCTTCTAAGATCAATTCATTCTTTAGGAATGTGATGGCATTACTTTCATTTTTTTATATAAAAATATTTATTTCATCCAATAGTTTCAGTCATAGAACCATCAAATCGCTTGGTAAGTATAAAACCAGTCATCTGAGGTATAAAACCCATCATCTGAGCAAAATCATGACGTGACATTGAGCTGGTCTGGGCACGTGCTTGCAATCTCGAAAGCAGTAGGCAGGCTGATACAAAAGGACTGATCACAAATCTAAGCCTGGACCACGGAGTGAAGTCAGAACAGTGAACTGAGACCCTGCTGTGCCCTCCAGAGTTCTCTGAACCCGGTGCGTCAGCTCGGGATGATGTTTCATGGTATTAAATACAACTGCTTTTCCCGATTCCTTGTAGCTATTGAGTTAGAGACAGTGTTTTCACACTTTAGCATCTCTGTGATACAGGTCCGTGTGGTCTGGTTTTTGAGCTCCTGGTCTGGCTTTCAGAAGCCCATAATGCTAACAATAGCTTGAAAGACAAGTACTTTTGACTTCGAAGTGACATACTTTTCTTTGAACGCAAAGTTTCATTTGGAGTTTCCTTTCTTTGTTGAGTTTTGATTTCATTTTGATTTTTGGTTTTTTGAGACAGCGTCTCATTAGAAAGTATAGATAGGCTAGCCCTCAACTCTCTTTTTAGTACAGGCTGGCCTCAAATATGTAACAATCCTCTGCTTTAGCCTTCAGAATGCTGGGATTCCTAAATGCGCATAGCATTATGCCAGCTCATTTATATTTTTTAAAGATTTATTAATTTTTATTTAATGCGTTTGTTTTCCCCCCACGTTTGTCTGGCACCACATGCCTTTAGGTGCCCGTAGAGGCCAGAAGAGGGCGTCAGATCCCCTGAAACTGGAGTTACAGATGGTTGCCAGCTGCCGTGTGTGTTGGGAATCCAAACCAGGTCTTCTGGCAGTCTGTACTCTTAACGTCCTAGCCATCTCTCCAGAGCCTCTTTTATAATTCCCAAAGCTATATTTTGCGTGTTAAAGGTCAAAATTGGAAAAAACCAATGCCAAGAACTGAACTAGAGAAGATAATAATCTAACATCATTTCCCCTGCCCCTGAACATCAAAAGACCTCACTGTAGGACTCTCAGGAGAGCTAAGGATAATAGTGAATGGAGAGAGCACCTACCCATAGGAGAAAGCATGCCTCATCCTCTCTGCAGCAGAAACTGACTCTCTTCATGAGTACTGCCCTCCTGAGGAGCTGTATTCCTGGAAAGACTTTTCTTTAGGAGCTAGTTCTACTCTGCATTGAGAGAGCACCAGTACCACTCCCTAGCTTTACATCTAGCTTTAGGTTTCTACCACAACAGGGCAGCAGGAAGAATCTCACTCATAATTCCGTTAAAGAAATGTTAAAAAGAAGTATGCTTGTAGGTTATTCAATAATAACGGTCATTGCTTTTCAAAAAGTTCAGTGAGGATGAAATTAAAATCATCATAATGTTGCTTACTGATATTTCAGAAAAAAAATAAAATAATTTTCAAACTCTGAAAAATAACAAGCTATTACAAGTCTTTGAGTCAAACAGTGTTCAATCTTGTTGGCTTTGTGACTGCTTTGCTCCAAAGAATGAGTGCAGGTTTAAAAGAACCAGTTTCTTCTAGGAACTCATTCCTTCTGCTAAAAGACATGTAAACCATGATCACATGGTAACCCTGGGTGGAGAGATGGAGCTGAGACCTTCCTGAGTCACTGTGGTCTAGATTGTGACTTACCTGTGGCTTTCTAAATAGTAACATGCAGGTTTAGGAGTGTCTGTTCCCAGCAACAATCACCAAAGATAGCATCTGAAAACAGCCAAGAATCTCACAGGACACAACAAAAATGTGGTGAGGTCCATTACCAGGAGAAGGGGCAGATATTTTTTTATGGAGTTGTAAAGATATGTATAAGAATATATTTAGAAAATGTATTGCTTTAGAGTGATGGATTATAAAGCAAATAGAGGAATTTTTGAAATTATAATGTATCATATAATTAATAAAATATAAGGATTTTATAACTGTAATGGATACATCTATCCTAACCCTTTTCACTTTTTTGGTCTGTTTGTTGTTTGGGATAAGTTCTCAATAGGCAGCCCAGGCATGTAGTAGGATAGGTCCACATGGTCGAGGAAATTGGCTCAAACCAATTGTCAAGGCATGCATATAACGTACTTCCTTATGAGCCAACCTGGAGTCTGCCTGAGGGCTTAGCAACAGGCACTGTCAGAGTTCCTGATCACTGTTAGAGTTCCTGATTGTGCCCAGCCAATGAGGGATGACCACACAATGCCACCAGATTGGGACACAGACTGGGTGCTGGGAGGAAGGTACATAAGGCCTTCTCCATGATTGAATAAATGAGTCTGCTGTTTGCCTTCAACTGACTCCCTGTATCTGTGTCATTGATGCTGTACCTTCTCACCCCCTCCCACCAGGGAGCCTTTAGGATCCAGCAACACAGGCTGACCTCAAACTCCTGGAAAACTTCCTGCCTCAGCACCTGGAGTGCTGAGATTATCTGCTAGAGAAATCATTGCTGGCCTTTTTACATCTTAAATATTGAATATTGCAAATAATCTTACTTAATATTCAATTTAAAATCAGCCAATCTTAAGATGTATGTTTCTAATAAAGAATTAGCAGGCAATGAAAGATATAAGAAAAGCAAAGTAGCACAGACTCCCGCAACTGGTCAAGATGCAAAGACTAACTGACCATGGGCACCTGGGTCCAAACGGGGCATCTGTAACACAGCCTCCATGCCTAAGGCTCAAGGAACATGGAGGAAGAAGGGGACAGAGAGGTTGTATGAGCCTGAAGGCTGGGATGACTGTTGCAGGAACAGCACTGTCTTCTGGATAGGACAGGGAGGTTGCTCCATGAACTCTCAACAGTTCTGTGTTTTTGCCAAACTACAATGAGTTTTTATATATGACTTACACCTAGCATCTACATTTTCTTTATTATTTTCATTCAAACTGCAGATGCTTTTATGTCTTTGGCATCTTCTATCTTTTAATGAATTTTCTTTAATTTGCTACTGAGCCACCATATGTATGGCATTAAGTTGTAGTATGTATGTTTTTACTTTTAGTTCTATTTTTGATTTTCAGATCTAGTCTTTATAATTCATGGCTCTAGTTATTTATGAGGTTTTTTCTTTTTTCTTATATACCTTTCTTTTTTCATTTAATAAAATTAAACATTTGTTTCATAGAATTTCCAATTCTCCAGAGTAAGATACTTTTCCCCCTTAAAGCTAATATAACAGAATGCCTCAGTGATTGGAATCTCATTACATCATCAACGTTGAGCTTTGTGTTTATGACCAATATTTCTTTAGTTTTTTTAATGTAACAGTTCATATGTTTCATAATATACTTGACTCCTTTGTTTCCAGAACCTGTAAATTATTTAAAATACATGCTAACAGGCAAACACATGCATTAATAAGCACATGCATGAGTCTGTGTAGATGAACACACACACGTACAAACACTTATACATATATACAAACACACACTGACGCACAAACACTCACACACCTTCATGATGTGTGCCCACGTATGTGTATACAATTGAATAAAAACACAGGCACAGGTGGTTAAAGCATTTCCAAGCTAATTACAATGACAAGGCCTCAAAATTTACATTGTTTGATAATTTTTTAGTGATAAATTATGTAAAACAAGCAAGTTCTTTGGAATTTATTTTAAAAATACCAAAGAAAGAAGAGAATTGGATGGCTATAAGAAAAATCATCTTAATTTTATACATTCTTAATCAGATTTCTTTTGAGTAATAAAAAAGACAATGTCATCAAAAACCACATAAAAAATGAATATATCTGGTTGAGTACTAGTGTGGAAAAAGAAGAGTTCCCAATGAGTGAATGGTCCATAATCGTCTAGAATTTTAGATCTATATTTGAAATGTCAAATAGCATGAAGTCAAAGAGGGAAATGGAGAACATAAGGCCAGCTGTTCTTGATGAAAGTGTCACTGGTTCTCCGTCAGTGACTGCTCTTGCTGGCACACCAAGGGCGTCATTGTCTCTCAATCCAACATGATCTTGAAGCGTTGTAGGAAACTTTCTTGCCAGTTCCTTTAAGTTCCTTGACACATCACCAAAATCTCCAGAAATTTTATATGCAAAGTCATTGCAACTGCGCATTTGATAAATGCCACCATCTGAAAATAGTATCTAGATTCAGTTACTTGATAAATTGTCTTTTTATATGATGCTTGTGTGTTCAGAGTTTCTAGTTATTAAAACTAAAAGAGTCCTAACCCCAATAGGAGAATAATGAGGCTATGTGGGTTCAAGATTCATTTTCCTCCCTCATCAACCTTCCTTCTATGACTTTCATGCCTTAGATGTATTGTATGGTTAGGGTATTTTACATATTGGTAAAACTGTATGACAAGGTCCAACACAAAGATCAATGTTATATTTGTGGAAGTTATAGTAATCTATAGCTCCACCTCCCCACTTTCCTCATGCAAACTCACCCCCTTATCTACTAAGTCTTTACATACCACATATGCACATTATACTTTATTCGGATGGTTAATCCTAAATAACATGATTCCTGAAAGCAGAAATTTTATTTGTTTTACCTTTATATTCAATACCACCCAATACAATAAATATAAAATGAAAGTGAGATAGGTATTAGATGCATAATAGTATCATAAATGAAGAAATATAAACTGAACACAGGAAAGTATTATGCATAGTTATTTCAAAAGTATTCTCTCTTGCAGATATAAAAATCTCAAGGAGCTCTATATCTCTTCATTGTTTGGGGGGTTTCCTTCATCAGATTGTGCATAATGAAATCTGAAAAGTTATAAGTACTATATAATGTCCCTCCAATTTTCTTTGTACACTAGACTATTAAAACAGAATGCATGTTTTGGTAAATATTTTATTGCTTAGGAACTTTCACATTTTCTCTTGAAATTTACACACAAGAACTAAAAGCACAAAATGAATGTGCAGTAGGGAAAATAAACAATAGCAGTGTCATAATCAAGTAGCCAAGTAGACCACACTCAAAGCTGAAAACTGTTTCATTGTTTAAAATCCAGCCGAGTGGTACAGATTGTTTTATTAATGATACTAGTGGATAAGCCACATTACAGAACAACAAAGAAGCATGAGAATTAGATAAATACATACATACATACATACACACATACATAAATAAATACATAAAGAAATAAATAGCAACTCTTTTTAAAGCAGGGTCTGCCTATGTAGCTCTGGCTGTCCTGGAACTCACTATATAGACCAGGATGTCCTGGAACTCATAGAGATCTGCCTGTCTCTCCTTCCCAAGTGCTGAGATTAAAGGCTTGCACCACTACACACAGCTAAAAGTCAACTTTATTGATTTATATGTATGATCTAGAAATTGTTTTATTAATGAAACAGGCATGCTGGCTGACATAGCAAACTGAAAATCTCTTTTGTGGCAGCCAGCATAGGAATTTAATGTGTACAAAATGTAAATTTGAGTCAAACAACTTTTTGCTCATTGTCTTATTCTCTTTTCCTGTTGGCGTTATAAAATACCATGACAAGACAACTCAAAGGAGAAAGGGTTTACCCTAGCTCACAATTCAAGGTAAAGTTCATTTTGGGGAGGAAGTCAGTCAGCTTGAAGCAGCTGGTCATATTGCATCTGCAATCAGGAAGAAGAGCGATAAAAGCATCAGTTTCCTTTTTCCATTTTATATAGTTGAGCATCCCCTGCCCAGGGAATGGTCTCACTCACAGTTAAGATGAGTGGTCCTTGTTTAATTATCATAGTCAAGATAACCCCCCTAGGCACGCTCAGAGTTTCTTCTTCAAGACACTCTATATTCTGTCAAGTTAAAAATTAGGACTAGCCTTCACAGACGTATAATGAAATATATTCTATTAAAGGAGAATTGCTGGTTCTCTTTCTTCTATTATAGCAAAATACTTGAGAAACACACTAATGCAGAGTCAGAGACTTTGGAACACTCAGCCCTAAATGGGATATCTCCATCTAGTACCCCCACGAGCTCATGAAAACCCCTAAAGAGGAGGTTAAATAAGTGTGAGAGCCAGAGGAGATGGAGGACACCAAAAGCACAAGGCCCTCTGAAACAAATGAGCAAGGTTCATACAAACTCACAGAGACTCAAGCAGCAAGCACAAGGCCTACAGAGGTCTGCTACAGACTCTCTGCATGTATATTATAGCTTCCAGTTGACTATTTCAAAGGGAGTCTTGAGTGTGTGAACAAATGAGTCTCTGATTCTTGTCCCTCTCTTGGGCTCTTTTCCTTCTGTTGGTTTGCCTTATCTAACTTTGATGTGATGGTTTTTGTTTTATCTTTTATTTTATTTAGTCATGTTTGCTTGTTACCTCTTAAAAGCCTGTTCATTTCTGATGAAATACAGAAAGGGAGTGGATCTGGAAGGGAGGGAAGGAGGGGGAGAACCAGGAGAAGTAGAGGGAGGGGAAATTGTAATCTGGATATACTGTATGAGAAAAAAAATCTACTTTTAATAAAAGGTAGAATATCATTAACACTGATACCTTAAAAAGTAACAATAATCTATTTTTACCTGGTGCTTAGAATAATTCAAAATGAAAAAAAGAATAGTTCAAAATCATATTAACAGTAGTTTATGGGTCAAAGTTCAAAATCCATATTTAAACATTGTGAAAATATCTTTTTTTAAAAGATTTATTTATTTATTTATTATGTATACAGGAGAGGTGCCAGATCTCATTACAGATGGTTGTGAGTCACCATGTGAGTGCTGGGAATTGAACTCAGGAGCTCTGGAAGAGTAGTCGGTGCTCTTAACCTCTGAGCTATCTCTCCAGCCCCATTTTTTAAAATATCTTAATTAACCTGAATTACCTAATGTCTTAGTTAGGGTTTCTATTGCTGTGAAAAGAAACCAAGACCAGGCAACTCTTATAAAGGAAAACATTTTATTGGAGTGGCTCACTTACAGTTCAGAGGTTCAGTCTATTATCATCATGGTGGGACAATGGTGGTGTGCAGGCAGACAAGGTGCTGGAGAAGTAGCTGAGAGTCCTATATCTTGCAGGCAACAGGAAGTGGTCTGAGTGTCATAATGTGTGAAGCTTGAGCAAAGGAAACCTAAAAGCCTGCCCGCACAGTGACACACTTCCTCCAACAAGGCCTCACTTACTCTAACAAAGTCTCATTTCATAATAGTGTCATTCCCTATAGGCTTTTAGGGGCCAATTACATTCAAACTACCATACCTATCTAATATATTTAAAGATGCAAATGTCGTCACATTTGCTTCAAATCTTTCTGTCACTGAAAGTATCCTAGATACAATTGGATGTTTTTCCACACAATCCCTGTCCTTTTTAGACGCACATATTCTACCTAAATATATTTAAAATATTTCTCCTATTTAAAATTTTCAAAAATTTTAGCAATTGTGAATATTCCTTCAGAGCTCTCTATTTGTCCATGTTGCTATGCCTAGGATGTGTTCATTCTTCAATATATCTCTGTGCAGCATGGAATTGTACACCACACTATTTGTAATCATTTTTATTGTTTCATAAGAAAGCTTTATTTCAATCATTTTATGATCCTATTGAAAATTTTTTCTTCTATTGTCTCATATGTAATTTTGTTCAAAAAATTCAATAGGAAAGCCATAATCCTTCTTACACACCACTTTATTCTTAGAAAAGGAGAAAATCAAAGCAATAGGTGAACCTGCTTAAACATTTTCGTGTTAAATTGGAGATTTTGCAACACACACACACACACACACACACACACACACACACACACTTCCCACTTATAGACAAAACACAATTTAAAAAAAAGCCTTGAGTGAAAATAATTTAATTTGTGTGTATTTTACATTTCTGGTTTTTACTGGGTGATTAATGATTGCAAGAAATCTGAACTGATTTTATGTAGAAAACACTGGTAAATGGAAAGGCAGAAGACATCCTGAAAAGAAACTAACCTAAAATGGAGATTCTAAGAGCAAATGGATGCTATTATCAAACGCTATCTTTTCTCTTCTTCGTTGAGTATAGAGGAAAGCCAAGCACATGAATATTATTCACCCACCTGTTTATATTCAGTCTCCTTTCTTAATTATTAGTAAAAACCATAATGAGAGTTGACAGTCAATGTGAAGAGTTACTTTGACCCAGAGCTCCATAGCATTAGCCAGGCTTGGTGGCAGATGTCTATAAGCCCAGATACTTTAGGCTAAGGTTAGGAAAACCACAGGTTCAAGGTCATCTAGTGAGATTCTGTCTCACAATAAAGTAAAACATCATCTGAGTCTATAATTGCAGGAAAGTAATTGTCTAGTATGCTTGAGGCCCAAAGGTTCAACACAGTAATGAAAAATAATTAATACGTCAAGAATAGTATTATAGCATAAAAAGGAACAGTTTGCAAATGTTACATTAAGTCAACTTTGCTCTCCTTTTTAATGAAAAGCAAAACAACAACAAAACCCGCAACAGATTGGTGATTGCTTTGTTAAATACTGGCAAGTATATCATTTGTAGTCATTTATACTGGCAAATATATCATTTGTAGTCATTTATACATTGGCAAAAAATAGTCATTTATATCCTGTGACAGTAATCACACTAGTGTGTGTATTTTACACTGTGTTTTATTCTATCAGAGATCTCTTAATGTTTCTAGGCTGGTCTTGAACTCCTTAGCTAGTTAGGTTTAGGCTTCAACTTCTGACCTTTCTGCCTTACGTTCCAGTGTGCTGGGATTACTGGCATACACCATTACATTCTGTTAACCACACTTTTTAAATCAAGAAAGTATTTCAAGACATCACCTAGTCAAGTATTTGAATTATTTTTATGTTCACATAACTGTCAAGTACAAAGGTGCACTTTTTTAGTTTAGCACTCAGTGATACCTTATTAATTTATTTCCTGATTCATTAATTCATGTATAATTGTTAGTTAATGATTTTGCTCCTAAGCATGTAAGAGTACAAACATTGTGCATTTTGTTCAGTTGTTCCCCCCATGGATTAGTGTCTGCCATGTAAATGATAAGTCTATATTTGTTCAATAAACAGAAAACTTTGTTAGTCATTTTGCATTACAATACTGATAAAGTATATGACATAAAGAATGTGGTAGTTTGAATGAGAAATACACCCCTGGTCCCACAGAGGCATGAATGTTTAAACCCTTGATCCACAGTTGGCACTGTTTGGAAAGTTTAGGAAGTATCACTTTGCTGGAGGAAATAAATCACTGGGGTCAGAGTTTGTGTGTTGAGAACCTCACCTCACTTTCAGTCCACTCTGCTTTGTGCTTATAATCAGTTGAGGATGTGAGTTTTCTCCTTTCTGCCCTGGCCACCATGCCTGCTACTTGGTGTCATTTTCCCCATCATAATGGATGCCTATTTCTCTGGAACTGTGAGCCCAAATCAGCTCTTTTTTTCTGTGAGTGCATGGTATTTTATCATAGCAACAGACAAATCACTAACATAAGCATCTTAAAAGGAAGAAGAAAATGTTTTGGTTCATTGTTTCATGGATGTTTGTCTATGGTGGTCTTGGCTCCATTTTCTTCTGATGATACACATGGTAAAATAGAACATTATGTCAAAGAGGGTGAATAAGGCAAAGTGAAGATAAACTCTTTCAAAGAATGCCCCCGGAGGCCTATTTTCTGTCTAGGCCCTACCACCTAACAAACCACGCATCTATGAACTCATCATTAGGTTTATCCACTAATGAAGTTATAACCCTTAAGACTCAACCACCTCCCAAATTTTCTACCAGTGAAGGACCTAGTCTTGAACAGATGACCATATTGAGGACATTTCACATTCGAATTTATGATTCTAAATTATGATTCCAACTAAGGCCAGAACACTAAGTGGCTCCCCAGCCACACAGACAAGCATGTGACTAGTCAAAGTCTGACAAACAGGTGCTGTGGACTCCCTCTCTGTTTGGTCACAGCCTCCTATACCACTGGGACATTCATTCTTTGCTTTATCGTTCTCAGCTTCTAAATGTACTCTCGGATTTATTAGGAAGTTTAACTGTTTAATTCGTCACAAGAAGTATGTGTGATTTTCCATGTAGCATATCCACTTGCTATCAGAATTCATTTTTATTAGGACCATATATTCCATATTTCTTAATAGTCTATTGTTACCCTTTTAGATTTGGCATTACTGAGATTATTGTTAATCATTGCTTCCTTTTTCTTTCCCTTATCTTGAGTTCTCAGCTCTAGTAAGCCTATGGCTTAATTATAACATTTTTCTCTACTCTTATTCCCAAATGACAAATGTGAGTGATAAAACCCTCTGAATTCATGACTATCAGCCAGTATCTTCCTCTTTGCCAGCAGACTGATATCTGTTCTGATGGAATAATCCTCGGATTGCTGTCCTTTTTTTCCCTCAATGGTCTGAGGACTAACCTATTTTTTCCTATCAGATAAGTTGTCAGACACACCTAGTCCTTTTCTTCATAAGCAACTCTCTCTCTCTCTCTTTTTTTTTTTTTTATCAGGAAGCTTAAACAGCTTTTGGACGTTTTCAGCATGAGAGTTTTCACCCAATATGGTTTAACATAAACCTGTCATCTTCAAGACTGGCAATCTGATGAGATATTTGAGTTTATGAGCGTTGATGTTCATTTAGCTCATCTTGGCGGCTCACATCTGTAACTATAAAACACTAGGAAGTCTAAGACAGGAGGGATACCATATAATAAGATCTTGCCTCACTACCTGTGCCTTACCCACCTCTGCAAAAAAAGTTCAAAATTTTTTTATTCTTGATTTCTTCTGAAACTACTCTCTGTTTTATGAATTGCACATATTTGCTATATTTAAGTCTCATTTTCATTCACATGTCACTTATACTAGTGCTTTTTGGTGTTGTTTTGAGCTGCCTCCTCCTACAGTCCTGTTAAGATTTCAACAGCATCTGTCCTTTAATTTACAGGCAGAGTGTTTTAGTGCAAAGGATTATATTATTTCCAGGTAGTTACTCCTTATCTATGCCCTGGAAAGTTCCTCCTCAGACGTTCTGTTTTAGTAAAGAACTAAACCAAATGTTCTGTAATTCTACCATGTGCAGATTGTCCCTCAAAAGACTGATGGCAGCTTTTTTCTCACTGCATCTGAGGCACTAACCACACACTGTCACAAATTGGACTCCTTAGAAAACAAACCAAAATGGAGACTTACTGTTAGTACATTCCCAGAGAGAATGAACTATGGAGCCACACCTAGGTGAATCCTTGGATAGAATGAAAAATTAAGATACAATTATCATTCGACCCAAAGCTTCTGCTCAGTTAGCTGCAGGCTGAGCCCTTGGTTGGGAAGCGCTCATTTGGAATGGGATTGAGGGGATATGAAACGTTTGTCCTGATCTTGTATTAAGCAGTGATTGGATAAAAGCAGCACTCAAAGGTGTTGCACATTTTCCCAGTGCAGGCAATCCCTAGAGAGAACTTACAGCTGAGAGTCTGGTTTTGCCCCTACTTTTGGAAGCAGTAGAACAATTTTCTTTTTCTTAAAAGGAATCTATGTATACCTTGTACACCATAGCTTCCCACCCATCCATCCTAGAATTCCTAAGACTGGACAGAATAAAGAGTGTCTCTCTCTGTGTAGTTCTCTTCTTGTTACATGCCAGGCCTCTGTGACTTAGCCATCATCATCTGGTGTGTATTCTTCTAGGGACCTACCATTTCCTTTGTTGGAAGTGCTTTCAGCCCATTAATGGCATTCACAACAATTAGTCCATGCATCAATAGAGCTACCATTGAACTTCTTAGTGATGCTTATGTTTCTTTTATTGGTAGAACTTCTCTTGCTTTCATAATGACATGTCTTCAAGCCTCCTTCACGAAACACAGTCATGTGCTAGGATTTCCAGTCTTATACTGTCTCACCACACTAAAAAGCCCTCTTTGCTGTCTGTCTCACACATATAGATTGCTGATTTTTATGATCTATGAACTATTTTTTAAATTAACCCTGTCTTATTGGTGTCTTTGCAGAATAAGTCATAGCCCCAGAAGAATCTTCTCATGTTTATAAGCTGTGCAATACCCCAAATTTATGTTTAAAACCTACTATTTGTCTATAGCCTATTCAAAATCCAACCCCAAACATAATGTGATTCCTTCACAGCATGATGGCTAGTTTTCGAGCTGTTTTAGGGAACAATCTCTCTCCTACCTTAGCAGGTCCAACATATCTCTAATAGAGTGATTTTAGCCCTGTTTAATGATCTAGGATTAGAAACAGGCATGGAGAGGATCATAATTGTGCAGTGTACATTACTTTTGAGATGTGGCATGAGGGTACACTCAGCCTTATTAGTATGGCATTAGCCATTATCAAACACTTAGGGTATTATAACACAAATACAAGAAATCAAAATTTTTATAAACCTACATGTTCCATCTTATAGGGTAGGGTTCACTCTTTTTCAACAAGTCATTAGTATGTGCTAGAAGAATTGTTTACTGTTTGGCCAGGAGCTTTATCTTCGGAGTTTTTGCTAATTCTTCCCCAAGTCCATGATGCTACTTCCCTTAATGCATCTTTTCTTTGATGTGCTACCAGGCATGCACTCTAGATTTCACCTTTAGCTTTGGTTGATTTTGTTTGTTGTCTTGGAGCATCAGGTCATGCTCTAAAGCCACAGCTTGCCCGTAACTTGCTATGTAGACTGGGCTAGCCTTGGATGTGTGATATCCCTTTGTCTCTGCTTTCTGAGTTCTAAGATTATAGATTTATGGTTAGCTTTACTTGGCTTTTCATAATCAACCATTTAATTTCCATTTTTCATATTTTCTACAAAAATGCACTTAGTGATTGCCTTAGTGTGTTCTTTTATTTTTTTTTTTTGTCAAAATCTCTCCCATATTTTTCAAATGCTTGATAAATCTTACCAGAGAACACATTATCTTTTTTATTGGTACACTATCCTCATATTTAGTTAATTTCTATAATTACTTCCTATTTTGTGCTCTACGCTAAGATTGTATGATTATGGCCACATTGCTACCTGGGTGGAAGATAATCTAATTCCAAATTTCATTTTAGCATCTGCTTTCTCACACTTCGCTCTATATCTTCTGTGGCAGGTTGGGTTCTTAGCAAGAAGACAACAAAAATGATTATTGACATGCAGGGTATTCTGTAATAATCTTGCCAGGGACATGGTAAAAGCAGCCAAAGGGAGAAGGTGATCCTGTAGTCTGAACAAAATTCTCATTGACATTCTAAGGAGGTATAGCACTGACGTGGCCTTTCAGAGTTATCCTGAATTGTGCCAAGACGACTGGGCTTGCTTTTCATGCACAATTTAATTTTGTGTTGAAGCTTCCTTCAATGAGAGCATGCCTTTTCTTTGCAGTTTTCTTCATCCCATATAGTCCATAAAGACTGCTGAGCATTGAACCACTTTTGAGTAGTACATGTGAAATCTGAGGGAAACACTTTTACTCTTGAAGGATAATCTGGACAGTGATTGTCAACAAATCCTACCTTGACTTCAGAGTGAACAGGTTATGGTGGAGAGGATGGGGATTTCTGCTGCTAGGAGCGAGTTTGAAGGCCGTAATCTGGCAGGTGGCTTTGCAAATAGGAAAAATCCACACCTTCTTTAGATCTTAAAGGTCAAAGATAATTTGGTTTCCTTTCTAACGTCTCATAAATTTAGGGATAGGGTGATAAAATATAGTCACGTTAATTCTGGGGATTTCCAGATCACCATCGATCGTGTTTTGCATATCCACAGATCTTTCATACAGTTCTTTGTCCCAGGCTACTATCTAAATCAGCAGAAGATAGGTCTTGAAACTATTGGCTTTGCTCTGAGCTTACCAGGTGTCCTCAAAAAAGGTGCACTGAATCTCTCCATGCAGTATATCCGAAAGGCAGCCAATGACCTTCTCACCTCTGGACCAGGACAAGGATCAACAAGTGTCTCCAGAACACTGATAAATCCTTTTAAACATGCTTCCTCACTTATGTACTGTAGATAACACTGAACATCTGCTCAATCTTTGATAGAAGAGTCAAGGTTCTTGTCTTCTACCTGTACCACTTCCCTTACTTCTTCATTTTCAGCGTTTCACTGGATTACCTTAATGTTTTCTTTTTTCTTTGTAAGTTTTAACTCCAAGTTGCTTGACTGTTGCTTCATTATTTACAGTAGGAACATACAATGCACCCCAGCCTACCTTCAAATGTACTGTGTATTGTGTGATATAATTTCTACGTAAGAATATTTTACTCTTTTTATTGCATTGCTGTATATGTTATACATCTCACTAGCCATTGTTATCATTTTGGCTTTGAAAAACCAAATACACTCTGAAATTTTTAAATAGAAATAATAAAGGTCTTTATATTTACTCGCAGTTACATTTCCCATGCTCTTCATGCAGTCACAGAGAACCAGGTTTCCATATGATTTTATATTCTCTGTCTCAAGGACTTCAATATAGTTTTTGATTGCTGATAGTGAATCTTCTTGTCATTTATATGTCAGAAAATGTTCTTTCCTTCACTTTTGAAGAATAGGTTCTCTGGAGAGTTCTAAATTGACAGTATATTTTTTGGTATCTTAAGGAGGTCATTCTAATTTCTCTGGCTTGCAGTGCATCAGAGGAGAATCCTGCTGTCACCTTGCTATTTGCTCCTCTTTATATAACAGGTCTTAATCTGATACTTCTGAGACTCTTTCTGTTGTCACTGGTTTTGAGAAATTTGATTAATGTGACTTAATGTAGTTTGCTTCATTTTTCTTATGTTTGAGAGTTATTGAACCTTGCAGAGCTATGGTACAAAGTTTTTTATTAAGGTTCAAAAATTCCGTAATTGTTTTTAATTTTTGAGACAGTCCATTGTACTTTGCAGAATGACCTTAAGGTAATAATTCCCCTAACTTGGCTTAGAAAACATGCACCATAGTGTCAGCCTTCAAATGTATTTCCTTCTCTCTTTCTGCTTTCATTCAAGGACTCTAATTTCATCTACATTAAGCCAGTTAAAATGTCCCTCAGGTCACTGAAGTATACTCACTTTTTAGTCTTTTCTTAATATGTTTGATTTTGAATAGTTTTGTGTATATTTAAGCACAAAAGTATTTGTTACTTTCTAACCTCTGGTTAATTCCATCTCGTTTAGTTTGAATCTCAGGCCCTGGAGTTCTAAGCTCTGACATTTTTCTAATATTATTCTTTTAGCTACATAACATGTACAATCTTTATCTGTTTTCTTGAACATATGTAATACATTTATAATATTTGTTTTCAAGATCTTATCTGCTACATTTTTCATCTGAAGTATGTCTGGGTAGGTCTCTAAGAACTGGTGCGTTTTCTTCAGTATGGGCTGTCTTTTCCTGTCTCTTTGCATACAGTATAGAGTAGAAGACATTCATGTTGTCTTCTAATGTGTGAAGTGTCTATTCTTGACATTTTCTCTGGGAAGCAAACATATTTAGAAACCATTTGATTTGAATTTCGAATTTAAGCTTTGTCATTAATAAAGAAACATCTAGTTCAGGCTAGTTTTTTCTCTTACCACAGGCTTAAAATGCCTTCTGGGTACATTGGCTAGGTCTAAAGCCATACCACCCTGAGCATGCCCTCTCTCTTCTGCATTTACCAGTCAATTCATCATAAATTAATTTTCTGCTGACATTTTTGAGAAGTAACTGGCCTTCTGTGAGCTCTGCAGGAAGTGTTCCTTCTAATCCTTTTGAGTAGCTCTTTCCGTGAGTGTTGTGTAGTTGTCTCAAATAGCTGAAGGCTGCAAATGTTCTTTTGAGCCACTGTCCACTGTGTAGCCATAAGAACTCTTCCTCTTGCTGGGCGTCCCTTTTGCTTAAATCAGGAAATCATTATGTGTGTATAGATATTATTGTTTTATTGAATGTTGTTTCAAATATATACATGAGCTTGAGTAGGATTATCAGGCACAGGGGAACAATTCTGCTCACAGAAGACATGGGTTATTAAATGAAAATCTCAAAGTCAGAAATGAGATGCCTTCCTATAAATTACCTGTTAAAGAGTCCTGTAGAGCACTGGAAGCAAGGCTCTTGTCCTCACTGTTGGCTTCCCACCAATTAGATGTGAAGACCCTATTGCTAAAAATACCACATATTTTCATTGTATGACATAGAGAAAAAACCTCAAACTGACCAGGAAACTCTCTTTGCTGGCAGGCTTACATAGTGACACAACATGCTATGTAGGCCATTGAGGGAGAAGACATCAACGGTCTTTCACAATGATGAATCCTATATGTCACAATAATGACCTGTTGGTAAGATGTGCCAGTTGGTGTAATAGTGGCATGATGGTCCTGGGGGTAAACAGCTGTTTTCTGATTGGATATGAAGTCTGCTCCACAGAAGAGATTTCATTCCTTGTATTATAAACCTGGGCAAAAGTCCATGAATGATGAGATTATAGGCCTAGTAGGGGAACCTACTTCTATATATCTATTTATTTATTGCTAAATGGTTATGTTGAATTGTTTTCTAGATATTTATGTTTATACTCATAGATTTGTTACTTTTAACTTTGGTCAGAGTAAGCTTTTTTCAGTGGTTAGTATTTAAGAGACTCATAACTAGATCATTACAAATAACATCAAATGATAAGCTGTGGATGGTTCATCTATTTCACCCTCCCACTATCCAAGGATCATGGAACTCATGAAAAAAGGGTCATAAAGAATTTAAGAATCAGTGGATGGGGAGGAGAAATGTGAAGAACAGACAAGACATGGCTGTTACACACATCAGTTCATAGTAGCTGAATTACCTGCAAAAGATCCAGCCAGTCAAAATTCCAGCATGGATGGGTGAGAGACCCATGAAGTCCTGCCTTTTGGAGGAGTTTTTGGCAGTTAATAGTTGCTGCAGGAAAGACAGACACTCTTCTTTGGGAATATGGCCATTGGTAGGTTGGTCATGTTCCAGAGGATGGCTGTACACCCATGTGCCTATGGGCAGCACTAATTGGGCCCAGGGAGCTATTGATAACCATAAACCCCCACAAAGCTAGGAGAAAGACTGGGAAGGGGCACTAGGACGAGTTGAAAGAAGGTAGGGGCATACTAAACTTGAAGAAATAAACATTTTTATAAAGAGATGTCAAATTTCTATATTCTCCCATCCATTATTTAGGACTGAAGCTAAATGTTTGCAAGCCGTTGAGCATGTTAATGCTAAATAAGAGCTAAAGATATATATATATATGTGTGTGTGTGTGTGTGTGTGTGTGTGTGTGTGTGTGTGTGTGTGTATACTTAGAATTCCAGTTCAATAAAATGAATTTAATTTTATTTATTTATTTTTACAGATAAAATGATGTGCTATTTTGGTTCAAGACAACTACCTAAACAGGGCTAAATTAACTTAGCATTTCACAACTTACTGTAGACATTTTATGTGAAGATATAACGTGATCTAACAAAAAGCAAGCTTTCTTTTGGCAGAACAATATTCCTTATATTCTCTCTGCATGCTAAATTTTTCTGAAGTGATGATTTAAGAAATCATCTTTTGTTCACTTAAGTTTTTGTACTTTCATTAAATGTAACTGGATAGTTAGTAAATTGGTATCATAGACAAAATAGAAGTGTATTTTCCTATTTTTCTCACCTGCATTGAAACTATTTTGCTTATATAAGAAAAATACATTGAAAAGGCAATACGCTGAGGCAACAAGTCACAGCTAAAACATTTTAAAAATACTAGAGCCCTTTAGTGCCAGTCTAGCTACTCAAAGCTGAGTCAGAGGTCAGCCACGTGCTGCTGTTCCTCAGAAATGTAGACACTTCTGAGCTTCAGACCTGCTGACCTACAGTTCATAGCATAACGCAGTCCCAGGTGAATTGTGGGTACAGCAGTTTGGGGAGCCCTGCTCACCCCAGCTGCAGCTGTCTCTCCTCTCCTCAGTAAGGAGCTATCATCTGGCTAATTATCCCTGATTAGCAGCTGTTACAGGAGATGAGCAAGAGGTGGAAGCTGAAACTCCAGATTACTGATTCCAAACTGAGAAGTGTCACCTGCTTGATACTCCAATACCCTCCCACTCTCTACCCAGCTCTTTCAGGATTTCTGACACAAGAGAATCTAATAATCAAGATGAACACTAACATCTTTGTGATTTTTCTGATCCTCCTTCTCTGGTTCCTGTATATTCTTTTTTTGCTTTAAATGTTTTTCAATAAAAAAAATCAGGAGAATTTAGGGGCTTGGAGATAACTCATTTGGTATATCACTTACTGTGCTAGCAATGAGAACCTTAGTTTGGATGCCCAGCACCCATGTAAAAGCTGGGCATGGTGGAGCTTGTCTTTACTCCCAGTGCTAGGAAGGCAGAGGCATCTGGATCCCTGGAGCTCACTGGTTAGATAGCCTAAGTGAACCGGTGAGCTCTAAGTTCAGAGAAAGAACTTGTCTCAAAAACTGAGGGGGAGGCCAACACCTGGTATTTTTCTTTGTTCTTCATATGCATGTGCATACATGTACATGTGGACACACCCACAAGAACACACACATATGTATGTATGTATGTACATATGTATGTACTATGCATGTATGTCTGTATGCACCACACACACACATACCCACAAAATTCTGGAGACTAACATGTGCTAATAATCAAAGTTACTTATTTGACTCTTATAATTAGTTCCTGAAGATCACTAAAATAAGTAGAAAATTTAGAATTACTTGGTTTGTATTTTGAAATCTTTTGGATATGACTAAAAGTAATGCCTTAGAAATAGATAGTGTGTTAGAGAGATGAGATAGAATATTGAGATAATTTTGAAACAAACTTTCCTTGTTTTTTTAGGGGTGAAATTCCAATTTTAAATTATACATATTATATTATTGAGAGAATACATAAACAAGAGAAGTGTATTATTGGGTTCCTCTAAGATCCACATGCTGAGTGATAGAAGACACAAAGGCCTGACAATTTCGTGTAGGTGTTAAAGAGTCCTGGGTTCTAGACTGATTTCTTCTATAGGAGAAGACAGAGGCCACTTATGTATTGTGAGTTCAGTTATTTTTATGTCTCTTAATATGAAGTCCTAAAATGACTCACAAGGATCTAAAATTATGCTTAACACAGTAGCAGAAACATGTCATACCATACATGATGTATGGACTGGCTGAATAAATACTGTGAGCTTTGACTTGTTTCTGTCCTCTGCTATTATTGTACAATACCACCTGTCTACCTGACCTTCCATTTTCCATCCACAGATTTCAACCACTATAGTCACTACACATGGCAGAAAACACAGTGAGCCTTCTACATTTACAGGCTACACATTTCACAGATTCAACTGTGAATTTTTAAAATACCTGAAAAATTTAATAAGGCAAAATACAATGACTTTTTTTGTGTGAAAATGCCATAACAAAATCCATAACGTTATATAGTAAATTAAACATCAATAACAAAGATGGTGGTTATCATGGTATCTTAGTTACTCTTCTAGTGCTGTGGAGAGACACCATGGCCAAGGAAACTTAGAAAATAAAGCATTTAATTGGAGGCTTGCTTATAGTTTCAGAGAGTGAGACCATGGCCATCATAGTGGAAGCTGGTTGCACCTAGGCAGGCATGGCACTGGAGCAGTAGCTGAGATCTTACACCTGGTCCTCAAGCAGAAGGCAGAGAGAGAGAGAGAGAGAGAGAGAGAGAGAGAGAGAGAGAGAGAGAGAGAGAGAGAGAGAGAGAGAGATCCTGGCATGAGCTTTTGAAACCTAGCCTCAAAGGCCACCCTCAGTGACACACCTCCTCCAACAAGATCATACCTGTTAATCTTTCCAAAACAGACCACCAGGTAGGAACCAGACATTCAAATATATGAACCTATGGAGGCCAGTCTCATTCAAACTACCACATTTGGTTTGGTGGTATTAATGTATGGCATTGGTGTCTAAAAAGCTACAGGAAATGTGCATGTCAGAAGCCACTCTCTGTCCCTTGATTCTGGCGGCTCTTAATTCTGCCCTTCCGGCTTCAGTCATTTAGAGAGACTAAGAAAGTTGCCAGGATTCACCTTAGAGTAATTCTATCAAAATCTATATGTCACTTGGTGTCACATATTTCATTACTTCTAAGGTCCTTTATCCCTAAAAGGATACAAACAAATTCTCAATCTTCAAATGAGGCAGTTTGCCAACATAGAATACAGTGATCAGTCAACTGGCAGGGATACAATATTAAGAAGAAGGAACAACAGGTCTCTGAAGACTTGCCATCATGTTGTGAACATGTTCCTGCTAATATCCCACATCTATGTTGTACTTCATGTGACAAGAGAAATATATTTTAAAACATTATATTTATTGAATTTTTTTGTTGCCTGTGGTGAGCATGACCAACTCAAATGGTCATGCTTGGTGACAAGTGCCTTTACCCTCTGAGTCATCTTGCTGACTCAAGAGAAACATTTTTGTAATTAAAGTAATGTCAGTAACCTAGTGTTTAACAATCTCTAAAAACTCAGTTAGTCACTCATTTTGGTATTCTCAGAGCCTGCCATCTATTCACAGCATTCTCACATATAGCCACTGTTTCATTTTCTGTAGTTTTGCTTATTTACTAATTCTCTTATCTCTCTTCCTTTTCTCTCAATTCCAACCGCGTTGCTTTATCTTACTACATCTAATAATCCCATGATCCTCAATGTAGTTCTTATATTGTAACTACAAAAACACTCATGTTTCCTTTGACAACTTCAGGGGCTCTAATTTAGTCCCATGGACCCATGACTGCATGTTTGAAACACATGTTACATAACTCAAGGGGACGAATAAGTAATGTGCTGGCCAATTTTATGTCAACTTGACACAAGCTAGGGTCATCTGAGACATGAGAACCTCAGCTGAGGAAATGCCTCCATAGGATCAGTCTGTAGGCAAGCCAGTAGGATATTTTCATAACTAGTGATTGATGGGAGAGGGCCCAGCTGATTGTAGCTGGTGGTCCTGGGTTTATAAGAAAGTAGGCTGAGCAGCCTTCCTCCACGTCATCTGCATCAGTTTCTGCCTCCAGGTTCCTTCTCGGTTTGAGTTGCTGCCATGACTTCCTTCAGTGATGAACAGTAAAGTGAAATTGTAAGCAAAAAAACCCTCTCCTCCCCAGCGGGCATTTAGTTATGGTGCTTCATCGCAAGAGTAACTCTAACTAAGACAAATATGTATTATGTAATGGTGCCCAAAGAAATAACTATTTCAAGATTCAGTGATGTACCAATGAAAATGTATTCCTCACTCACATTGCCTGTTAGTTCTAGATTAGTTAAGACTAGTTAGTTAATTTTTACTTCAGATTCAGGGAAATAATGCTGGTCTAGCAGAAACATTAACAGTAACAACAGAAGAAGGAAAGATGGTATAACGGATGATATGTTGTCATTTAAATTTTCTGCTCTTATGTGACAGGCATCATATATCCTCATGTTCCATGAGCTAGTCAATTAATACTTGAGTAAATTTATCTATAGTCAGGGAAGTTATCATTTTTCTTTTCTAGAGAGAAAGAACAATGAGTATGCACATGTACACATGTACACACATGTAGCTAGAGATTTTTTGGTTCTGCCTGGCTCATGGTCAGCACAAATCTCTCTCACCCGCCAGTCTCGCAGCCATTTAGACCCAACTGAGTAAACACACAGAGACTTATATTGCTTACAAACAGTATGGCCACAGCAGGCTTTTTATCATCTAGTTCTTATATCTTAAATTAACCCATATCTATTAGTATATAAGTTGTCATGTGGCTCATGGCTTACCAGTACCTTATATCTCCCTTTTCATGGCAGCGGCTGGCAGCATCTCTCGAACTCAGCCTTTCTGTTCCCAGAATTAGTATATATATAATATCTTAGATAGAACATATTAAGTATTAGATTCAGGTTCTTTAGGATAGGACACCTTTTGGAATGATCTTTGTAACATGCCATTTACCTATGCTCTGGACGTCTCTAAATTTTAGTATGTGTTTCTTGCTTGATATTGTTCGCATTGGTTGTAGTTCCATCTTATCTAGGTCATTATCCCTCATTACTCCTGGACAATATTTGATAACCATTCCTTTGTATATAGTCTTGTATTAGGTTAGAACCTTCTTTTTTAGACAAAAGGGGGAGATGTAGTGGGTAGCCATTCTAGCTTTGATCTGGAAGTTCCAACCCCCATTGAGGTAACTATCACGCCCACAAGACGGGGCCAAGAGAGGACCCTGACTGAAGACCCGAGATCTGGATGCGCTGGCTCTCTTGGTTCCTGGACGCTGGAGGTAGATGGAGCAGAGTTCTCCAGAGAACACTGCCGGACTGTGCTACACCTTTCCCAGACCCTGTTACCTATCCCTTCACTTGTAAGTTACGCCACAAAATAAACCTCCCTTTTAACTACGTGGAGTGGCCTTAATAATTTCACCAATACACACAAATACACATACAACACACACACACACACACACACACACACACACACACACACACAAACCTAACTCCAATTCTAGGGGATATGAAACCTTCTACTGAATTCCACAGGGACCAGACATGAACATCATACATATACATACATTCAGGCAAAACATTCATAGACAGAAAATAGAGTAAATAAAACTAAAAAATTCAATCTATTTCACCAAACTGTTATACATAATATTATATTTTTATAATTGTTTGTGGTTGTGCCTTCATGGAACAGACTCCTTCAGTAAAGAAACACATTTTATTAACCTTTCTTTTCTTAGAACAGAGCTGATGCCTGGCACACAGGTGGCATTTGACAAATATTTCCCTTCTGAATTAAAGACAAACAATATCTAGTCATAGTTGTATCTAGAAATTTCTGAAATTCAATAGCCTTTAAATAAAGCCACATGATTCTTAAGCATAAGTATTTCTAACCTGTGTGTGACACACTCAAACCACATGCTGAGATTATCTGCCAAACACATCTTACTGTGTCAGACATGTGGCCGAGCTTGAATCCAGTTTTGAAAAAGCTCTCTAGGAGTTTGTCTGAAGAGCAATAAAATGTTAACTTCTGCCAAAAAGCATTCTGAGCATAATTGTTGGAATCTAAATTGAAAAGAATAACAGGAGATTGCCCTTTTTTATTTTTGATCAGTAAGGTAATATGTCACTGAATGGTGTATCTGAAGTACTTGTGGAAATATTCTAAAACATATAGAATACAATGTTCGCACTTATCCTCAAATAAGGCTCTCCATGCTTTATCAAAAATAAATATATGTACTTCATTTTCTTTCAGGATTAGTTAGTGTACACTTAATCACATAGCTCAAGTAATATCATTTGAGAAGTTTATAAAGCTGAAGTCATAATTTTCATTTATTTATTTATTTATTTATTTATTTATTTATTTATTTATTTATTTATTTATTTATTTATTTATTTTTCGAGACAGGGTTTCTCTGTGTAGCTTTGCGCCTTTCCTGGTACTCGCTTTGGAGACCAGGCTGGCCTCGAACTCACAGAGATCCGCCTGGCTCTGCCTCCCGAGTGCTGGGATTAAAGGCGTGCGCCACCACCGCCCGGCCATAATTTTCTTTTAAATTACTATGCTAAATTAAATTTTATGGTATTTTTGTCAGAGAGTAAAATTATTATTTTACATCTTGACATCCTGTGACAGTAGAGCAAGAGGCAAGAAAGGGGCCCTTTCCTGTGAAACAGTGCAGGCGTATAATAAACAGTACATTTTAATTTACTTTATTGTGCAACATTTTTATTTAGTTTTAAGTGATACATAAAAACACTAAAATTGTACATATTAAGGGGGTACCTCGTAATGCTTATATACACATACACAAACACAGAGAGCAGAATTTGTAGAATACTAAGTGTTTTCAGTCTCCTCAAACATATTTTCTTTTCTTTATATTGAAACTTTAAATTCCTTTCTTTTGGCTTTGTGAAACACACAACATGGTGTGGCTATTTACAGCTAACTCACCCTGCAATTGTCTATCAGAATTTCATGTACCTATTAAACTGTACCTCAGCAACTGATGACCAAAATTTTCCCATTGTCTCCAACAACATTATTATTTGGAATTTTAGGTAGAGTTATATAGAAAGATTAGACTTTAAAAAAGGATTACTTCATAAAATAGTGAATGCTTTTATTTCATACAAGAAAACAGTTACTGATTAGGTAGAAATGATTCATGTATAACAAAATGAAAGAGCTCAAATTAATTATGTGAAATAATTAAAAGACTTTTTTTAGATTTGGATACAGGTAAAGGCAGAGCTTTAAAGAAAGAGTATGGGACAGATCTGCCAACCAACTGCTCACTGATGCATGAAATTGAGCTGTGGAAGCAAAATTCATTCCACTTAGTTTTAAACTCCTATAAAAATGCCTCTTTTTACAACAATAAAAAGCATCTATTTTAAATTGCAGATGATTCAAAAGGTAGAGGCAGAACCTATCCAACTGGGGTTTCTTAGAGAGAGCATTTCAATGAGTGAATCTTGTTGGGAAGAAACTTAGTCAGAAATGAGCAGGCAGTGCTACCATTTAAGGATGTTGTGCTCTGTGCATCATGCTGGGAAAGACTATATTTGCTTGTGGAAGAATCATTTCAGTGACTCAATTACTGATAGAAATTTAGGTGATTCAAAGAACTTGGTGTTGCTATTGTTTCCTAATAACCCTACTTTTTTATTGTTTACTAAGGTGAAGTCTTTCTATATACTCTTGGTTGGACTAGTACATATTACATAGGCTGGGCTGACTTTGTACTCCTGATAATCTTCCTGCCTGAGACTCACCAGTGTTGAAGTTACATCTGGGCCTCACCATATCTGTCACCTTCATTTCCTTGAATTTTTTTCCTTTTGATTTATTTGTTTTATTTTGTATAAGTGTTTTGCCAGCATGCATGTATGTGCACCACATTCATGTCTGTTTCTCACAGAGGTAGGAAGAGGGAGCCAGTTCCTTTAGAACTGGAGTTACAGTTGATTGTGAGCCATAATGTGCGTTCTAGGAACAGAACATAGTGTGGACTTGTTCTTACTTTCATCGTTTGAAAGGAAAGGATAAGTCAGGCATGGTAGTGTATGTCTGCAATGTGGGAACACCAGAGCGGAGGCAGGAGAATCATGAGTTTGTAGCCAACCTGGGATATGGAGCAAGGACTTATTATATAAAAGAAAAGTAAAAGTAATCCAACCCTCCAAAAAAAAAAAACTATCCAAAGATCTAAACAAGGGAACAAATACAAGTACGAAACTGGGACTGAGGGAGAGAGTGAATTATATATGGTTCAAGTAAAGTCACCTTGATAGATGGCTGGGGTAGAAATCAGGTTAAGAGTAACAGGAGAGTAGAGCGTTGCTTTAGCAGCACCTGTGACCAGGAGTGGATACCACTTCTGATCTAGCAACCTCCATAAGATGAGCAGAGCCATGTCAGGCCACGGCCTTAGCAGTGATGAGGCTGGGGGTTGATACTTTTTCCTGCCTAGGAATAACATATCCATCTGCTTTGCAAACCTGGAGCTTCCAGAAAACAGGATGCACTGTTACAGGGAGTGCCTGAGTGACATACTTTGTGAACTTTATCAGGGAGGTCAGTATGCTGAGAATTATCCCACATATATGAAAACAGTTGAATGCAGATCTTGTAATTTTGACAAATATTAATGCTGTGCTGGGCATCTCTCAGATAATTTCCAATTTTAAGCTGTATTGCAAATCGCCCTTATAGTCACTTTGAAACCATTTTCTTACTTGACTTTTGTTTTAAACAAATGCTAAATTAATTTATTTTCTCTAGCTTTCCAGAGGTTTGACACCATTTGCTATATCTTTTCCAATTGTGTATTTGATATTTATTATTCTTACATGTAATAAGCATATTACATTTACATTACATAATCATAAATGTAAACTATAATTTATTTTGTTTTAAAGTTGTATATAAATGATAAATAGGACATCTATAATTTACTTTTCAGAATTATTACTTGAATCATATCCATAATGATAGGTGAAGGTGTTAAAAAGTTTTCTACTATGTGACTATGTATTTATTCTTTTACTCATGGGTATTTAGGATGCTAGTATATTTTACTTTTGAAATTACATTTATTTATGTACTTATTTATGTAACGTGTATATGTGTGTGGTTACTTCCATGCCACATCACACATGTGCAGGTCAGAGGACAACCTGTGGGAGGCAGTTGTCCGCTTCTACCGTATGGGCTCTGGAAATCACGCAGGTCATCAGTTTGACTGCAAACGTTGTTTGCTGATTCATCTTGACAGCCCATTTCTAGAATGTACACAGTATTGATACAGTTTTGTAAACTGTATTGGAAGTTCACTTTGACTCACTTGAGGTAATAATATAAATTCTAAGTATATTGAATTATATTCTCTAAATTTAATGTGCCCTTTCATTCTGGAGATTAAGTAAAAATGGTATCTTACTTTTTATTTTGGTTTGCTTCATAATAATTTATGAAAACTTTTGGTTAGGTTGGTGGCCCATGCCTGAGATTACAGAGCTTAGGAGCCTTAAGAGGAAGGCAAGCCTTGAGTAGGAGATTGTTCTGAACATGCACTTTTACAATAAATAAGTAAATATACATGTGCATATGATTTGATGCTTTCATCCTCGGGAACATCTCAAGTCATTACCATCTTGTGCAATGAACTGAACAGGCTGTTCATCTCTGTTTGTTGGAACTTTCACTTTCAGTTGGGCCATTGTTTTCCCAGAATCCTGACATTTTTCTCTTTGTTATTTGGTAAAGTTTTAATCACTCTTTCAATGTCATTTATGGCATAAAGATCTAGTTAGCATTTGTATTTCATAATGTGTCTGGACCTTCTTTCTCTTGCACTAGCAGTACTTCAAATAGTGACCAATGATGTTACATTTTCCCCCTCCAGATTTTATTAAGAAATATGGCTTTATGTGTACACTAGACCAGTGATGTTGCATGTTACACACATGTGTTACCCTATCTCTATCTTACAACACTTTATTGTTTGCTATCTTTAAGCTTTTATAAATCTTCATTCTTGGTAGTACCCTACACATAACAGTTAAACAACTTTTATGCATGGTATGGTAGGTAGAATAATAGTCACCAGAAGTGTTCATGCCGAGTCCTGGTATCTAAGCATGGACCTTAACTCACAAAAGGAAGTAGTTAGAGATGTAACTGTAGTAGTCAATGACCTCATCTTGAGATAGGGAGGGTAGTCTGGAAGATGTGTATGGATCCATTGTAACCACAAGGGTCTTTATAATGGAACAGAATGCATGGGGCAGGGGTGGGGAGCATATTGATAGCTGTGTGAGCAAGATTTGGCTCACATTGCTGGCTCTAAAAGTGATGGAGAGGGCCATCAGCCAAGCAACGAGGGTGGTCCCTAGCTGGAAAACACAGAGAACCGGGGTCTTTTGGGGAACCTCCAAAGGCAATACAACCCTGCTGGCTTCTTGCTAGTCTGAGATCTACTGGCATCCTGGCCTCCAAAGCTGTAAGACAATAAACTTCTGTTTTAAATCACTAAGTTTATAGTAATTTTTGCAGCAGCATGGAAAACTATGTAGATGAAAATTTGGAGAACCAGATCTGACTACAGCAATGCTTTCATTAACTGAAATCATTCTGTGTCATTCCTTGTCATTAAGTGTTCTTCCCTTGTATTTAAATTAATAAAAGAGACTTCTCTAATAGATCACACACTCAATTTTAACTACCAACTAACTAGCATGACAAATTTGTTTATTATCATTATTATTTCAACAACAACATTACTGAGTGCCAGTCACTGTTTATCCACTCTCTCCTCACTAATTTTTATAAATTTTATTAGACATAACTTCACTCCCTCTTATTCTTGTCACTTAGAAATGAAAGGCTCTAGATAAATTCTGTAGAACCAGACAGACCAGGGCTTAGTATCTAATCCCCAACTTCCTATTGGAATGATTTTAGCTTTGTGTTCATGCTTCTCATTTGCTATGGAGAACTATTCTTTCACTGTGCCTGGGTTTGAGCATAAAATTATGCAAGATATAGATAAAAGATGTTTCTTATCTCAAGAAACATGTGATCTGTATGGCAAGCTCGGATGTATATTCAAATAGAGATAAAATGAGTGTTGCATTTAATAAGCATTGTTGTGTGATATTTTGTTTGTGTTCTGACAAATACAGCTTGCCTGTAGATCGGAGGGCAGAGCTAGTTAACCATAGAGACCTAGTGGGATGGTGGTTCACACCTTTGATTCCAGCACTGGGGAGGTAGAAAGAAGTGATAAGGCAGGGTGGAGACAGGATCTCTCTTGTTTGGAGGATCTGTAGAGGTAAGAAGTCACTGATGGCTGCTCCTTTGCTTCTCTGATTTTTCAGGTTATTACCCTGATATCTCACTCCTAGTTTTTATTGATAAGACTAATTAGGTTCATACTTCAAAGCACTGTGAAATTTAAGAGAGAGATAAGGATCAGTTTGCTACACAGAATACATTAATGATTAATGAATCTGATGAAGAGGAAACTGCTTGTGAGTCAAAGGCAAAGATGGAACTATGAATACCTTGTTCATGGATAGCAGGAGACTGAATCATAAAATTTATTCATTTTGTGTTGTCACAATATCTTCATAGGATTCAAAAATCTCCAAAAGTTAGTGAAATCTGGGCTGGTCAAATGGCTCAACAGTTAAAGGTGATTGCTACCAAATTTGACTACTTGAGTTCAATTGTTGAGATACACATAGTGAGGAAGAGACTTGACTCTCACAAGTTGTCCTTTGACCTCCACACATGCCCCAATTACTCCCACAAAATAAATAAGTATTTATAATTTTTAAAAATTGTGATTGAGCAGCTGAGGAAATGGCCCAGTAGTTTAGAGCACATATTCCTCTTAAAGTAGACCCCAATTCAATTTCCAGTACCTACATCATGTGGTTCACAACTACTTACAACTCCAGTTCCAGCAGATGCAACACTCTGGTCTCAGCAGGCGCCAGCACTCACATCCTTAACCCCCAAAACAAATACACACACACACACATGAACTTAATTGAAAATAAAATAAATATTTATAAAAACAGGATTGGTTGCTAATACATGTAAAATGTCCTTAATAATTTACTGTATTTTTTGCCCAACTAATTAATATGATGGATTGGAGATCATGATGAAGGAGTTTTCTTTGAGTTAGTTCTCTTCACTTATTATCTTCTCTCCATTACATTTGCTTTCTTTTTTTTTTTAAAGATTTATTTTAATTTCCTTTTAGGCATTAGGTACAAATTAGTTAACCCAATCAATCAGTTACTTATTTAATAAATAAGCCTCTAAGTGATGTGTTCTTAGTGATTTCAACACTAAGAAGTGTTCCTACTTCCAACACAGTTACACGTGACAGAGAGAACTGTACAACCAATTTGATGTGAACATAGACACATGACTGAGACAGGCTCAGGATAGTTGGAGAGGGCACTTTGCTAAAACAAAAAGTTAATTCTACTTCAGAAAGATAAGAAGAGTTTCCTAGAGTAGCCAAAATGTAAAATATAAATATATCAGGTTTTTGTAAGAGATCATGATTGTGAAGATGAAACAATATGAGAAAATTATGGAGCATTCACTCTAAAAATTCTAATTCCATTCCATTGCCCCAGACCACCGTATGCGATAGTGGATGCAAAGGGGAAGAAAGGCACAAGTGGAGAACAGAGGACATTATCATCAAAGCCCTTCGGTTCTACTCTGATGGCAAGAGAGAACCACGGAAGATTCAGTTCAGATATGATCATGATCACGAGCAGGTTATAAGGAAGACTTTTACATGAGGTTAGAGCAGTGGTGGTCTGGAGAAAAGGCTCCTTTTGGCACCACCACACCATAAGCAAATTGACAGGCATCTGATCTGTTCTTATGCCGCTCACCATCTCGTTCTCGTGCTTTACTCTGCAAGCATCTAGGGCAGTGACTCTCAATCTTCCTAATGCTGTGACCCTTTAATACAGTTCCTCATGTTGTGATGACCCCCAACCATAAAGTTATTTTTGTTGCTATTTCATAACTGTAATTTTGCTGTTATGAATTACGATGTAAAAATCTGATTTGCAGGATATCTCATATGTGTCTCCTGTGAAATGGTTGTTCAAACCCCAAAATGGGCTGTGATCCACAAGTTGAGAACCCTAGACTCTAGGGACACATATATTTAGTGTTTACTGATGTATATAGGCAAACACAGATAAACATTGTTACATTTATGGAGTGCAAATTGTATTAAGAACTATGCGCAAACTATTTCACCTACTTTTCCCCACAAAGTACACAGATCCAGATGAGGGCACAACCAGGCAGGTGGCTATCTGAAGAATCAATCGGGAGAGGGGTTTGTTAGAAAAAAAAAAGTTAGGGGATTGTTAGATCATTGTTAGAAAAAAAAAAGTGGGGATGTGGTTCTAGTTAGCTCAAATGTCCATACAATCCCTACATACAATCTTATGTAGCAAGTGAACTATAAAATAGAACTGTGAACAGTTTGCTTATTGAAAATAAAAACAAGCAAAAGTACTCCCTACATTAAACTATTAAATTAAACCTAAATTAAATATTTAACTGATATGAAAATTCTGTGTCAATTATTACCGCTCTAGTTGGAGGCATGAACCTGGGAGAGCAGGACCTAAATGAGGTGGACAAAAGTCTCATGCAATAGCCAACTTTACTCAGAGCATCAGACAATTTTTGTTCTGAGGGTTAAGAAGAATCACATGGTAAGGTGTTCAATCCCAAGGACACGCCACATGTGGTAAAATACGGTTTCCATAGAGGCATATGAATAACAATAGCTGAAGTAAACTCCTCCTATCTGCTACACCTGAGAGGGGCACAAAAATACATTCCAAGAACAATTCCCTGTTTTTGAAGAAACGAAGGTTTACAAGACTTTCTCGGAGTTTTATCACAAGCACTGAGAATTCCTTCACACAACTCCATTCTTGGACTGTGTTCCAACATGTCATGATTCCAGGCTTTGTCTCCACCCTGAATACAGCCAACTGGCATAAGAAAGAAGTAATTGGTATGGAAAAGTGAAAATGTACTTTATGGGGCTAAAGAGATGGCTCAGTGCTTAAGAGCATTGACTCCTAGAGGACCCAGAGTGGATTCCCAGCAGCCAGCTGGAGGCTCACAGAAGTCTGTAATTACAGTTCCAGGAGATCCAATACCCATTTCTGGCCTCCATGGGGACTGCACATACATGACACACATAGACCCATACAAACAAAACATTTTTAAATGTATTTAGTTTGTGTTCCCCATAGACATAAAAATAATTAAACTTTATATTATTAGGCTCTACCGGTGAATAAAATTTATTACAATTTCCAATAGTTTAATGATGTTTTTATTTAGTGCATGTAACAAAAGCCAATTTTTAAATGAAAACTTGAAGGGGTATAAAATACTTCTACTTTATTCCAGTTAAATAAACACTAAATTGGTTCTTTTAAAATTATCTCTTTAAATATGTCTTAAAGCCTGTCTTGGCATGAGTACCCTTGTGTTTCACCCTAGCTCTGAAGATTGCTACTAACAGATTTTATTCACTAATTCATTTAGCTTTCACACCCCAGTGTTTTCTATGTTATAAAGAAGCTCTACCCAATGGTAGCCTAAACAAGACCTGAAAAAAAATGACAAAACCAACTGTCATGCCACAATGACAAGGCAAGACTCACACAAACCCATTCTTAGGTGAAGAGCTACAAACAATTAATGCTTGCCAGTAGAGGAAATATTAGTTTAATCCAGGGATGAACTTCCTGATACCTGAGCCATTTCTTAGCAGCCCTAAACAAATGCAAATATGAGCAACACTAAATGAACTTAGCATGTTGTATATATGTATGTAAGTATATACATATAAACAATAAGTGAATAATTAAAGAATAAGAGGCCATAAATTTGTGCAATGTGGGGAGCAGAGGAAGAGTTGGAGGAAACAGAGGAAGGGGGAAATGATGTAAATGCAGTACCTATATATAAAATTTCAAAAAAATAAAATATTTTTAAAAAGAAAGAAATGAATACTTAGAGAGACCAAGTAGTCTGATAAACTCACAAAGGGGGTGACCACCACACCTGCCTGACAAGTGACTTTGTCCCTGGACTTGATATTTCTGCTCTTTCCCAGCTCTTTATATCACTAGCCTAAGGTGGTTTGCTCCTCTAAACAGAATGTTGGCTTTTCTTATGTTGCCTTCTACCCCCTAGTGGGAAGATGAAAGGTTATGTTCTTTGGTGATATCTAGGTAAACTATAGGTATTGTTTGCCAGGAATACCCAGGAGAGCTTTATAATCACAAATAAGCTAAAATGAAACTCAGAGGTTTGCTCTTGAGGAGAGCTTGGGCAGAGTTAGAGACAAGAGATAAAGTTCTGACATTGTTTTAAGCATAAAATATACTTGCCCTTGAGGTAAAGTCTATCCTATTGTTTTGTTGTTGTTGTTTTGTTTTACTTTTAATTGAGCTAAGAACTCCTTTTCACTCATTTTTGTATTTGTTGTTGTTTTTGTTTTGTGTTTTTTGAGACAGGGTTTCTCTGTATAGCCCTGGCTTTCCTGGAACTTGCTTTGTATCCCAGGCTGTACTCAAACTCATAGAGATCCACCCACCTCTACTTCCACATTGCTAGAATTACAGGCATGTGCCACCACTGTCTGATGTTTTTATAAACTTTTGAGATGAGTTCACTCTTTCTTATTACTGTCCCTTGGAAATAAAAGGCTCTAGACAAATTCTAGAAAACGTTGCACAACATAAAGAATGTATCTACCACCAGATAGACAAGAGTTCAGAATCTAAATCCCTAGTTCTTATCTGAATGATTTTATCTTTGTGTTCATACTTTCTTATTTGTTATAGAGAACTATTCTTGGATGACTGTAAGGAAAAATAAAAAGTTTCACACAAAGTTTTTGTATATTGTAAGCTTTTACTAAATTTAAATACTAATAAAATATTAAATATAAATTCATGTAAAGCCACAGGTGGAGAACAATTTGATCTACAGACACTGGAGGAACTGTTAGACTTCACATTGCACAGAATAAGCTGCTTTGTTCTGCTCACACAGGTGGGGAAGAACCTACAACAACCTGCCGCACATTTCTCTCTTTGTGTCTTTTAAATAAATGACAAAACTTAGTTTAGAAGAGTTGAAAACTCTAGGGTGGAAAATTAATGATTTGTGTTCATGGTACATTAGAAAAAAGTTGTTGAGCTTGCATAATCTTATTGTAAATGTTTACATAAATGTTGAAGGAATGGTATTACGTGATTTTTAAAGGTATTGCTTTTAGACTCAAATACCCAAAAAAGTAAAACTAACCTAATGCATATCTTAATTTGGAGGTTGTCATGAGTTTTAAACATAATATCATGATTTTATTTTTTCAAGTATAAGCTATAAAAGCCATGTTCTATTGTAAGAAAGATACTTTATTTTCAATTTTGTTCCATGCTATATTTGACTCTAGGGCCTTTAAAGTTTTCCCTAGCTAACAAAGGTTTAGACAAAGAAATTTCAGAGTGTTTTGAAAAAACTATCTTTAAGACATAAAGGTCTGGATTTTCCCATGTGTATGTGTTCTGTACTTTTTTTTTTAAACCTCTACAGAATAAAGCAAAGAGACATGCAAAGCGGGCAGTAGCAATACTTCATGTCTTGTTGATAATGGTAAATTAGTCTCTATTTTCTACTTCTTCTAACTTCAAATGTCATTTTAGAAGCTCTTCACAGTTCAACTTGAATGAGATGTCAGCTGTGCCATTTGCCTTTATTGTAGGCTGAAATCATTTCATTTTTGATTTCCTTCCCCAAACGTTCAGTGGTTTCCTAATATTGTCTTAAGAAATGGTAAGTTCTGCCTGCCTATGCAAAAAATTGGTTTTGACTCAATAAAAAACTCACCATACACGAGCTGAGTCCTGGCTCCCTTGATCTCCTCCAATTTGTTTCAAACCCTGAAGCAGCTATTACCTCTCACTTCTCGAAGACCCCAGAGGAACATAATTCTAACACCAAGGCCTGCTTTACTATAAACTGTATAAACCCACTGTAGATAAACTGTTATGTATTCTGTATTGCTCTATTATTGTGTAACTTTCCCCCCTTTTCCAAGCCACAGTAATTTTATTTTCATACCTCTTTAAAAGATTAAGTCACATCCATAACCAAACAGTTATCTCTAATGGTAAATGAAAGTTGTTGAAGTTGATATGAAAAGCTGCTTGAAATTGAAGAGGGCCCCTCTTTCCCATGGAGAAGGCTTCCTATAATCTCTGAAGTATCATCAGTTGAAGATAAACAAAGCATTAGAGAGTGGATGGGCATAGTTACACTTGGGTGTTCAATAGTTATACTTCTCCCACTACCCAAAACTTAGCAGCTAAACACTCAGTTGTCAATGCTTCATAGAAAAGGTAAATCAGTTTGGCTGATAACACATACCATTTACCTAGGTGGAAAGATACTTTAAAATAATCAAGAAATTGATTACATTTTTACATTTGGATATGTGGGCAAGAGATATATTTGGATGACATAACTTAAAAATATTTGTGATAACCAACTATGTACAATTACTCACTATACTAAACTGAGGAGAAAAGGTTAAAACATCTCATCACATTAATAATCACTGAAGTTTGCTGACTTTCCACTGATTCCCAATGCTCTATATACTTTCACGTGCAACATTTCATTTAAGATTTAGTCGCCGGGCCGGTGGTGGCGCACGCCTTTAATCCCAGCACTCGGGAGGCAGAGCCAGGCGGATCTCTGTGAGTTCGAGGCCAGCCTGGACTGCCAAGTGAGTCCCAGGAAAGGCGCAAAGCTACACAGAGAAACCCTGTCTCGAAAAACCAAAAAAAAAAAAAAAAAAAAAAAAAAAGATTTAGTCTGTGCACCATAAAGAAGTAAAAAATAGCTGACTACTGTGGATTATACCTATTTCAGCACTTGGGAAACTAAAGCATGAGGATTATTAAGAGTTTCAGGACAGCCTGTACTACAATGTGAGATCCTGTCTGAACCACACCCACCCACTCCCACCAACCCCACACAGAGAAAGAGAGAGGGGGAAGAGAACAATGATGATGAGGAGGAGGAGGAGGAAGAGCAGAAAGAAGAGCAAGGAAACAAACAATGCTTAAACAGAGTGGAATAAATTTGCAACAATTTACACATGAATTGTGAAAAACACAAAGTGTTTCCGAAAGTTTGGGGATTTGTGTCTAGGTCTGAGAAGTGAGAATGAGAAGGAAAGACAGGGTGAGCTTGGATGGTGCTGAGTGGAAGGAGGAAGGGTGAGGTACACCCGAACAGGCAGGTTACAGCAGACAGCAAGGAGGCCTCGTGCTCCAGTCTGTGACGTGGCTTCCTAGCGCATGCTCTGCATGACTCGCTAGGGACCGGTGCAGCTCTCTTTCCCCTTTCAAAGTGACACGAAGACAGAGTAAAAGTTGTCATCTAGCAATTCCTCCTGACGGTCTTTACAGCGCTTTACAGAGCACGACTCAAGAGCTCCTTTGCCTTCAGGGTTCTTGACGGATTTAAGCATTTATTTTGTTTTATTTTTGCTGCTGTTGTTGTTTGATTTTTGAAGCAAGGTCTCCTTATGTAGCACTGGCTGTCCTTGGAACTCCTCATGCAGACCAGGCTGGCCTCAAACTCACAGAGATCCTCCTTGCCTCTGCCTCTCAAGCAAATGACACATCTACAGTCTATGTTTTGTTCATTTTCCTCTCATTTGGTTTTGAAAAGGATTATCATTAAGTGTGCATATTGCATGCTTTTTCTATCTTTGTTACTTGTATTTTGGAGCCAATATTTTATTACCTTTGATAACTATTTGATGTTGAAATATTGTTTCTTTCATTGTTCTTTCTCAAGGTTTTTGTTTTGTTTTGTTTTGTGTGTGTGTGTGTGTGTGTGTGTGTGTGTGTGTGTGTGTGTGTGAGAGAGAGAGAGAGAGAGAGAGAGAGAGAGAGAGAGAGAGAGAGAGAGAGAGAGAGAGAGAGAAAGCACACATACCACCACAAGAGTGTGGGCAGAGGACAGCTTATGAGAATTGGCCTTCCTTTTACCTTGTGGGCTCCCTGTAGTCACTCAGGTCATCAGGCTTGGCTGTTGCTTTACCTGCTGAGCAATCTCTCTGTCTTCTCAATTTATTTTTAATTTGTATTTTTAATTAATATCTTCTGTATTTCTGGTTTGGGATTTGTGGAAGAACTAGTCATAATTTATTGCTTGTACATCAGTTAATCAGTAAATTTCAGATCTTCAGATTACACTGAATAATGACTTTTTAATAGCATTTATGCTTGTACATGGGTATCTATCCACCCCTCCTTAGAAAAGCTCTATAAGTTCCTATTTTTTATTTTTTATTTTATTTATTTATTTATTTTTTGCTTTTTTTTAAAATTTATTTTAATTTATTTTGCAATACAATTCAGTTCTACATATCAGCCACGGATTCCCTTGTTCTCCCCCCTCCCGTCCCCCTCACCTTCCCCCCAACCCCCCCCCCCCCCATTCCCATCTCCTCCAGGGCAAAGCCTTCCCCACAGACTGAGGTCAACCTGGTAGACTCAGTCCAGGTAGGTCTAGTCCCCTCCTCCCAGGCCGAGCCAAACAATCCTGCATAGGCCCCAGGTTTCAAACAGCCAACTCATGCAATGAGCACAAGATCTGGTCCCACTGCCTTGATGCCTCCCAAACAGATCAAGCCAATCAACTGTCTCACCCATTCGGAGGGCCTGATCCAGTGGGGATCCCTCAGCCATTGGTTCATAGTTCATGTGTTTCCATTCATTTGGCTATTTGTCCCTGTGCTTTATCCAACCTTGGTCTCAACAATTCTCGCTCATATAAACCCTCCTCATTCTTGCTAATTGGACTCCCAGAGATCCACCCGGGGCCTAGTCATGGATCTCTGCATCCAGATCCCTCAGTAGTTGGATGAGGTTTCTAGCACAACAATTAGGGTGTTTGGCCATCCCATCACCAGAGTAGGTCAGTTCGGGCTGTCTCTCGACCATTGCCAGCAGTCTGTTGTGTGGGTATCTTTGTGGATTTCTGTGGGCCTCTCTAGCACTTTGCTTCTTCCTATTCTCATGTGGTCTTCATTTACCATGGTCTCCTATTCCTTGTTCTCCCTCTCTGTTGTTGATCCAGCTGGGATCTCCCGCTCCCCCAAGCTCTCTTTCCCTCAACCCTCGCCTTTCATTACCCCCACTCATGTCCAGGCTGTTCATGTAGATCTCATTCCATTTCTCTATCATTGGGCGATCCCTGTGACTCGTCTGCTACTCACATCACCAGGGAGGCTACCTGGAAAACAGGACCCCAAGAAAGACACAGGGATCGCCCAATGACAGAGAAATGGAATGAGATCTATTTTTTTATTTTTAAGAAATACTTTCTATTATTATTGTGTGTGTACATGCCACAGTGCACAGAGATCAGAAGAACTCTGTGGAGATGGTTCTCCTTATCTACCTTTTACAACTTCAGTGGATCAGATTCTGGTTGCCAGGCTTATGTGACAAGAGCCTTCACACTCTGAGCCATGTCACCATGCAATCGTGCTTCTTAATACACAAGTTTCCAACTGGGAAAGAAAGTGAAACTCTTCATTACCGGAGATGATTGAGATCTGGTTCGTATGCTGCTAAATGCTTGTAAACTTCTAAGATACAGTCTTGTTCTCTACCATGGGGTGGCCTAGAACATGTGATCTGTCCGCCTCGGTTTCTAAGATACTGGTATTACAGGTAAACATCACTGTTCCTGTCTCTTATCATTGTTTTTAAAATGGATTCTTGTTCTTTTCTATATCATACGAACTGAAATTATCTTCCTAGAAAAGTTATAAAGTCTTGGTAATGAGTGAAGTAATAAATCACAGACTCTTCCATATACTTTATATACAGTATATACGAATGTTGTATTCTCTCTCTATAGTATCCCTGGCATTGGTAGGCTATGTTTCCTTAAGAAGGAATGTCTCAGTGTTGATGTGCATGATGGAAAAATTCACTACACACAGAAATCAAATCTCTACCTTGACTGATACAACACGTAACTTGACTGACGCTGTGCTTCCTCTGAAAAGTAGGAAACCCGTGGCACCTGGAACAGCTGCAGCATTCCCAAGTTCCTCCCTGCCTGTAGTGGACTTTGCTCTGTCCCTTAAGTCATCTTCCTTTCCTGCTGTGCTTCTCCTCATTTCCTCCTGCACCAGTCACATTGCTGAGTTCTTCCACAATCACCTCATTTTGCCTTAATTAAGTCTTTGAAAACCCAATTTCCAAATATAATCAGACTCTGAGGTTTAGTAGTGCCATTGAAGGGATTGGTAACATACCTCCCTTACCCAGTAGATGATTTTAACCACTATAGAGCCCCAAAAGTTGTCTGTTTTGTGAGTTCTTGAGTGGGCATGATGCCTTGTTACATCATCAATGGCTATATTTACATTTGAAAAAAATAGATAGCCAGCAAGTATTAATGATTCCTAGGTATATGTAATGAAAATGAAGGAAATGTTTTTAAAGGATGAATCTCATTATGTAAGAAAACAGAACCAGGGATGATGGTATACTGAGAAAGCTGAGGAAGGAGTCTGAGCTTGAAAATTATAGAGAACACCATAGTAATGGTCATTCTTGGAAAATAAATTCATTAAAAAAATGTGACATTTTAATGTGTTTGTATCTTAGAAATGGATAAGAATAGAGTTGGTAAGGCTTTTTGTAGATTAAATGATGTTCTGTTATAACGTCTTAAGAAGATCAGTTGTATCAGAGTCTGAGTAGATGCTTCTTGATCTTATTCGGAAGGGGAGAATTTGCTAGTGACTGTAAACTGTGGGAACGTGGACCTTCTACCCACCAGAAAAAGTGTCACCGGACAGCAATGTTGGAAAGAGAATGGGATTTCCAAAGCAGTCGGTAGCAATTTAATGGCATGTTTTCTGTCTTTGTTTAATAAGTTTGAACATGAAATAGGATTTTAAAAGAAGAAAAGAAGGAAGGAAGAAGGAAAAAAGCGAGAAAGACTGATTTAGATGGACATCCAAATTCCAAAGTGAAGAGGGTCTGCCAGATTCCTGCATGTGTGATCTACTGAGCAGGTCTTTCCGACCTCAGAGAGGCTAGTTTGGAATCCATGCACCACCCACACATTCACCCTTCTGTGCAATGCACTGTAACTCTACCATTTATCTATTTCCATTCTTCTCCTGTCTATCTCGCTACGGTGCAGCTTCTGACACCACAGACATCGGCCAGATTGAGGCCGCACTCACCATCGAGTCACTGGTGAGAAAGTGGAAGACGCTTCAGCACTCAGTGTGTCCTGTGACCTGTCTGCCTCCACAGAGATGTTCAATGGGTAGAAGTGGAAGCTGAGAACCTGACTCCTGGGGAAGAGTCATGATAGATGTATTTACAGGGCATGAGAAGAATAAAGGAATAAAAGGAACCAGCACCTGGACCAGAGTGATATGAAAGGCATAATGATCCACACTGAACACACTTGTAAAACAGCGGCAATAGGAAAATAAACAAATACAATGAACAACACTGTCTTTCATGACATTCAGGAGTGTATTCTGGGTTCACATGCATAGTCCAAATCCAAGACTTGCTACTCCCAGGTTTTGTCTTTGTCTAAAGCATCTAGTCATTTCTACCCTTCATCTGGTATCTGTGAAATAGTATCTATGACATCAATCACGTGACAGACATTAAGGCCCATGGAAAGTGCCTTGCAAATACTAATTCATTTACTCTTTTCTCCACCTCAACAAGACAGGCACAATCTTTGCTCTTTTACTACTCATATTTTACAGCTATTTTGGGTATGATAAAAAACACATGGTGACACATAGCTTTCTAGACTCAGAGGCAGTAAGATTGTATTGCATTTGAGGCCAGCCTGGACTACAGTATGAGACTCTTTCAACACCACCACCACTAACAAATCACATAAAATAATTCCTGAAGCGTAATAAACACCACCCTTCCAAAATGTTGAGAAATAAATACTTTTGTCAAAGACTTTACATGTTATGTATATAATATATGTATGTATAAATATATGTGTATAAATTATATATATATATATATACATATATATGTATATACACATGCATACATGCACACACACATAAACAAAGAGGAAACCCATCCAATCACCTAGTATTCTACAATTTACTATGCTGGGGGGTGGTAATTATTTTAATGCACTAATCTATAAGGGAAGATAAAATAAGATTGAAGTAAACACAGAGTTAATAAAAAGTAAGTCACCAGTTGGTGGTAATTCTCTACTGGCTTTTCTGCATGCCTTACATTTCTTTTGGTCTGACCCATTTTTTCAAGGACATTCCTTTAAGAAACAAACTTCTGAGAAGAGATAATGTTCTCATCAGAAACTCATCTCATTAGATTGCAATAACATCTCCCTCTAGGAAAGGGCTAGGCTAATTTGCTAGCAGTTCTTTTAAACAAGATTGGGTTTCCTAAGCTGCTCGGCTGTGGTTCAAATGTTTGTATGTGCAGCAACCCTGCCAACCCTCACAGTCCACCTTCACCTCGTCTTTGCAGATCCTGGGTAGAGAGGACAGACACAGGCTGGAGGCAAATCCTGCTCATGTGGAAGATTGTGGCACAGCACTGAAGCAAATATTGGAGTCACACAAATGCAGACCAGGGAACACCAGCTACTTAGGCAGACAGCGAGATATGGCCCTGATGATACCTTGGGTTTGTGAATTTTAGCTTTCAGAACTGAGAGGGAATAACATTTATTCTGCTTTAAGTTATGTAGTCTGTGATTAATTTCTGAGGAAACAATATACTACTTTTATCAGCACAGTCTTCAAAGTTGTTATCTTTAGAGAAAAATGAGGAAATACCATTCTAGTGATAAAAGAGAATAATAAGCTCTTGGACCCAAAGTTGTGTATTAGAAGCTGTCAGAACTATGCTGCACCCTCCAACTCCTACATACACTAGGAACGTGTGCAAGGCTGGGAGGTTTACCATCCTCTGTGAACCCTGCTATTGCTATCACTGTGAGGAGGTTGCCATAACTGTTGCTGCCTAGAGAGACTATCTGGTGAGTTGGGGGAAAGTCTATGTCAAGTGCTTGAGATGTGAGTGTTAGCAGTGCTGTTAGATCTGTGTTTTCCAGAGATTCTGCTGACAGATATGGTTGTTGTAGAATATTAGTTAAAGATGCATTACATTTGTTTATGCTGTGGACATTTGTTTAATGATGCAAAAGTATGTTGCATTCTTTTATGTTGCATTTGTTTAACTCTGTGAAGCTGTGTTACTTTGCCTGTCTAAAACACCTGATTGGTCTAAAAAAGAGCTGAACATCCAGTAGCAATGCAGGAGAAAGGATAGGCTTGGCTGGCAGGCAGAGAGAATAAATAGAAGGAGAAAAAGAGGGATCGGGAAGCAAGAGAGATAAAGGAACAAGAAAAGTAGGGGCCAGCCACCCAGCCACCCAGCCAGACATGGAATAAGAAGGATAGAAAAGATATACAGAAATAGAGAAAGGTAAAAACCCAGAGGCAAAAGGTAGATAGGATAATTTAAGTTAAGAAAAACTGGCAAGAAACAAACCAAGATAAGACTGGGCATTCATAAGTAAGAATAAGATTCTGTGTGTGATTTATTTGGGAGCTGGGTGGTGGGCCACCCAAGAGAGCAAAGAACAAAAAATAAAGAGTAAAAAGAACAAATGACTACATATGGTGATGATGGAGGTGGATTACATGGATACTATGAGCAGAGGAAGGAATTAACAAGGCAGCTAACATATCAGTTCAGGTAAGAGGTATAAGAGGCATGAACTACAGCAGAGGCAAAGAGATAATGGATAAAGAAGATGGTCACCTGCTAACATTGATTGGCTACTGCTAGATATGCCATTGGTAGCTTCAAACAAATCTACACGAGTTATTTCTACCTAGCCTATAAGAAGAATATACCTATGACAGCATTCTTTTTAGTTTAAGTCTTCCAGATGAGGCCTGCTCTGATATTACCCGGATCGCTAGACATGCTTAAGAGCCCTCCACCCTACATGAGGGCATACCAGGATGTGTTGTCTGCAGAGACTGATCATAATGTCAGCACAACTGAAGGTCTTTTATCAGAGTAAAAGTAGCTCAAAATTTTCACATCACCAATGTAACATTAATTTAACTCAATATATGGGGAAAATACCTTAATAAGTTTGATTGCTCAAATATATTAATGCTGAAGTTTGCATAAAAATTTATGCTGGAATTGCCATCAAAATCCAGTTAAGTATTTAGAATTCTTAACTTTAACTTAACAAAATGACTTAAAAAATGTCACTGTCCTCTGCTCTTAGAAAATCGCATACAATTCAAGGAACCACACCCAAGCCTGAAACCTAAACAATAAAACACAGGAAAACTGTGCTTGCCGTGGTAACAAGCAAGAAATGGAGCTTCTTGCTGTGAGAAGTATTTTGAAGTATTTGAAAACATTTTCCCAGATATATAAACACATACTAATAAAAATTGAGTACTAATGAATTTAAAACTTAAAATCATTTTTTCCTTTAGATGCTTATATTTATCATTAAACTACCTTTATATACAATCACCAACTCAAGTGAATGTATACACATTTATATTTTAAATATAGAAAAGAACCATTTGAGATTTAGAAAAGGTTTAGATATGTGATGATTTCATCAAAACATTCCCTCATAGTTGCTTGAAATAAATGTTAAAAAAATTGAAGGGCAAACAACAAAATTCATTTGTAACAAATAAAGAAAAAGGGTGAGATTTTGAAAGTAGAAATGACAGGTTTCTGAGAACAGAGACTGAACTCTTTTCTTAGAGAGCGTCTCTTGTTCTGAGCTTATTTGAAAACTTCACAAATGAAATGAACATATTACTCTTGGTCTTCTGAAAGTCAGGAATATTAGTAGTCATTCTCTTTCTTTTCACCTTAATGTTATATTACTTCTGAATTGTATTTTTAGATCCATATGTTTTCAGTTCCAACCATTCCAGTTAGGAAACTGGCAAAAACCCAACCAATATCTTGTACACCTGCAATAACCATTTGAAATCTGAAATTAAAATTAAATACCATTATGTGAGTATGCTCTATCATAACGAAGTAGTGAACTCAAAATTTAAGAAAATAAGATAAAGCAGTGCAGTGGTAGCACATGCCTTTAATCCCAGCACTTGGGAAGCAGAGGCAGGTGAATCTCAGGGAGTTCAAGGCTAGCCTGGTCTACAGAGAGAGTTCCAGGACAGCCAAGGCTACACAGAGAAACCCTGTCTCAAAAAACCCAATCAATCAATCAATCAAATAAATAAGATAAAATGTATAAAAAACATAAAATTTTGATAAAAGACACAAAAGAATTGAATAAATACGGTGCTCATTCCTATATGGATGGGAAGAGTTAATATTATTAATATTATTAGAATTTGTTCAAATTTGGTCCACAGGCAATCTCAAACAAAATCCAAGCAACTTATTTTTTATTATTTCTCCAGTAATGCTAATGTTTGTTTGAGTGTTAAAAACAACCCTGTAATTGTTAAGAAAATATTTAAGAAAACTAACCAGAGTGGGAAAGTAACACCACAAAACTTCAGTACTTAACTGTGCAATTAGTGCATCAAGACAGGATAGCAATGGTTACACAATAGACAAATACGATGACAGAGCAGTGGAAACCAGGAGATAGACTACATAAATACAGTCACCCATTGTGTGACAGAGGAACAATTCAACAGGGGAAAGACAACCTCTTCAACAACTGGTCCTGAACCAAAGACATCCATATTTCACACACACACCACACACACACAGAGAGAGAGAGAGAGAGAGAGAGAGAGAGAGAGAGAGAGAGAGAGAGAGAGAGAGAGAGAGAGAGAGAGGACTGTAATAATACTATAATCTTCCTAGAAGATAATCAAAGAAAAGTCTGTACGTCTTCACTAACATTTCAAACATGCCACTGTCAGGAAAGCAAAATCACAAACTGAAAGGAGAAGGGGAATAAATATAGGAGAAGGAGAGAGGAGGGTAAAATAACAATAAGAATGTCTGATAAAGTCATAAGAAATAGTACTATTAACTATTCACGTAAAACCCTATGAGATATCTAAGCCCATGTAGTGCATACGTAAATCTACATATGTGGTCTAAGTGAACTTTTCTCATCTGGGCTGACAATGCTTTCTCCATTAACAAGAACAATAGACTTGACAACGTGTGGGGGAAGCCCGGAAGATCTCCACCATACAGAAAGAGCTATACACAATAAAGGAATGCTGAAAGTAGGAAAAATAGACTTCCCTGGGAAAGAGCCACCAACCAGTTACTCAACACCAAATGCTGAGCCCAGAAGACATACGTATAAATAGCATCATACAGACTGAGCAGGTTATATTTATATGTAACAAAAATTAATGAAAAAAGAGGCCATGAATTTGAAAGAGAGCAAGGAGTTGTATATGAAGGGTGTGGAGGGAGGAAAGGAAAGGAAGAAATGATATAATTAAACAATGCTCTCAAAAAATAAAAGAAAACTGCACATCTGAGTCCTCTTGGATATATCTCATAAAGATGTTTGGATAGAAACGCACATTCAAAGATTCTCCACGTCCCACACATCATAAAAATGTATGTCCAAACGACATTTAGATACCAATGTGTGTTTATTAAAGTATCCGAAGTCCAGAGGATGATACTACCAAAAGCTGAAAAGAATGCAACGTTTTTCTGGTACTTAAAAGACAGTTTGGCACTGGTTGTGGTGGCGCATGCTGGTAGGATTTGCTGAAGGAGGGGAGGCAGGTGTAGCAGGAATCTTAGAGAGTCCTATTAATAAAATCAAACCCGGGGCCAGTTATTGGGGTGAAATGCTGGATGGTCAGAGAAACAGAACAAGCCACAGCTAACCTCACCTGGCGAACTTCTCAGCTGATCTTGTTTCCTCAGACTGGAAGCTTCTGTGTCCTCATCCAGAATGAATCTCAGCTGAACTGCTCCTTGAAAGCCTGAAAGCTTAACCAGCTAAAAGCTTCTTGTTTCTGGTCCTCACGCCTTATATACCTTTCTGCTTTCTACCATCACTCCCTGGGATTAAAGGCTCGCTTTCTGGAATTAAAGATGTGCGTCACCATGCCTGGTTGTTTCCAATATGGCCTTGAACTCACAGAGATCCAGAGGGATTTCTACCTCTGAAATGCTCGGATTAAAGTTATGAGTGCCACCATTTTCTAGCCTTTGTATCTAGTGACTTTTCTGTTCTCTGACCCCAGATAAGTTTATTAGGGTGCACAATGTTTTGGTGAACACAATACCACCACAGGCAGGAGGATCACGGCTTCAGGGCCAGCCTGAGCTACACATTAAAAAAAAAGACACTGTGGCAGTTCTTACAAATATAAGCACAGCCTATGAAATAATTTAGCAATGTCTTTATTTAAAGAAGCTTCAAACTTATGTCTATTTAATATAAATACTATAGTTGCTTTTTAAATGCACATGTGGAAAAGCAGCTAAGATGCCATCCTCTAGAAAGTGAATGATTAATTACCTATGCTACATTCAGGCAAAGGGATATTCACTGATTTAAAAAATGAGCTACCAAGTTATGAAAAGATGTAGATGAAACTTTTATTACATTATTTAAGGGAAGAAAGTCAGCCTGAAATGCTGGATGATCCCACCAACATACTTCTCTAGAGAAGTCACCCATGGAGAATGAAAGGATCTATAGTTGCCAGGTGATAACTAAGGAAGGCTGATGGGAAGAAAATGTGCAGATGATTTTTAGGACAATAAAACTATTCTTTATGACCATAAATCTGTCTAAATCTGTAGAATGTACAAAAAGAGTAATTTTGCTTTTCATTTTTTTTCTCATTGCTTTGACAATGATAAATACCCAACAAAAACAACTCAAGACAGTAAGGGGTTGTTCTGGCTCACACTTTGAAAGTACAGTCTGTTATGAGTAGGAAGCCATGGCATAAGTAATGTGAGGCATCTGGTCACATTGCATCTTCAGTTAGGGAGTGTCCTAGATACTTTTTGATTACTGTGACAAAACACCATGAGCAAGACAACTTACAAAAAAAAAAGAACTAATTGAGTGTCTTAGTCACTGTTCTATTGCTGTGAAGAGACACCATGACCAAGGCAAGAAAGTATTTAACTGGGGACTTTCTTACAGTTTTAGAGGGTTAGTTTGTGATCCTTGTGACAGAAAGCAGACAGGCACCAAGCTGGAGCAGTAGCTAAGAGCTTACATGTTGTTCTGTAGGCATCAGTAAACATCAGGCAAGAGGTGTGGGGAGAGGGAGAGGGTGAGGGAGAGGGAAAGAGAGAGAGACTGCATCTGGCATGGGCTTTTAAAACCCTTTAGTGACACAATTCCTCCAACAAGGTCATGGTTCCAAATCCTTCCCAAACAGTCCTACAAAATGTGGAACACACAGGAAGTAAAGGGATATGAATGCCTGGGGCCATGTACATTTAGGGTGGCCTTCCCATATCACTTAAAGCAATCTGGAATCTCTCACAGACCTACCCAGAGGTTCACTGATGAAAAATTCTAGATCCCATGAAGTTGAAAATAAATGTTAACAATCAAAAAGATCAAACCATAATTTAAACTATAGGCTTTGGGTACTGTTGAAATACTTATGTGAGTTCATTAGTTGTGACTTCAATTGAAGATGCTGCTGACAAGGAGTATCCATGTGTTAGGCTATGCAATATATGGAGAGCTTAGTATCCTTTGCTTAACTTTGTTATAAGCTAAAATTGTTATAAAATATTGTCTTAAATTTTTTATTCAATTGTTTTAAACAACACAATTCTCTGAGGAAATTTTAATAACAGGTTGTATTAAGATGATGAAAATTTTATATGAACAACAATGTATTTCCTGCTCTCTATTTATAGTGTAGTTTCAAACCAAATAAGGTCTGTAAACACAAAAGCAATACTTCTACTTGGATATTGTGCAACTCTTTAACCTTGGGAAGATTTTTGCACCTCTTTTTCTTCTTACTCATCGAGCTTTGATATGTACGTATCACAGGGAAAATTTTCTGGCCTTTTCATTTCATAGAGATGGTGGAGGAAGCTCATCAGCAGGGGCTCCTGTGGCCCTAACTGGGCATGTGAGTTCCCAGAGAGCAGGGCTCCACATGTGGGCAGCCTGGGCAGAGAGGTCCCAAGTGGGTAGATGCATCCTTTGCCAGAGCTTGGAACAGCTATATTTCATAGAGATAAGAAATCTACTTTTAGCTACAGTAAATTAAATTCCTTTTTTAAAAAATATATCTTTGCATTTAGTTGAGTCCAGACAGAGTTTACCTAATTTGACTTTTTTCTTCACACCAACCTATTCAAAGTATTATAGCATATGAAGCTTATGTAAACTGAGTACAGTTGCTGACATCTTAGATAGGATGGATAAAGAGGAAGAAAAATGAAACTGTTTAATAAAATAAGTTTGGATTTTGTGGCTTGAAGCTGCCCTTGACACTCAGAATTCCCAGGTTCATTGGTTAGCTATGGTAATTTTTATTTGGTATCATGGTACTGGCTCCTCAGGTCTAGCAGTTCCCGAGTGCATCTCTAGACAAGACCAAGGTTTCATCTCACCTTCAAGTATATTTCTTATAGTTATGCTTACACTCAGCCATGGCTTGTTTTGTTGATAGATACTTTAGAAAACTTCAATTTATACACTTGAAGGTGAGATGAAACCTTGATCTTGTCCAGGGGTAAAACTCAGAAGCGCCGGGCGGTGGTGGCGCACGCCTTTAATCCCAGCACTCGGGAGGCAGAGCCAGGCGGATCTCTGTGAGTTCGAGGCCAGCCTGGTCTCCAAAGCGAGTTCCAGGAAAGGCGCAAAGCTACACAGAGAAACCCTGTCTCAAAACTCAGAAGCTTCTAGACATTACTTAATATAAAAATTTCAAACTTTTATTTAGAAATTGGAAATAGCAAAGATGTGTATGGTACAACAAGTTGCACAACTGAGGATACCACTCTGGTGCCATCGACCACTCCTTCATTGGTTTTCTTTTTCTGTCTCTTTTAGGATGAAACCTGGAATTATTCAAGAATTGTGGAACAGAAATATCACTAAAGATCATATATTCTCCAAAATCAGTTAATCCTTAAATTTAAAGGATACTTGTGTTGCACTCTGCCACTTGCAATTTTCAGTCTATGTAAGATCAGTCAGATAAATGCGAACAACCTGCTGTTTTCACTGAGGCCCCTATTATGTGTGCAGTTCATTTCCAGACTTCCCCATTTTCTCTCCATCACTTTCTGAATCCCAGTGTTGAGCTGTCACGAATATTTTCTCTCTGGGTGTTTTGTGCTGCTGTCCCTGAAGAAATAGGCTTTCTTTTCATTTGCAGAAAAACTGTCTGCAATGTTCAGATATTGATCAAATGGAACAATTCTAACTTTTATCTTGGGATCCTCAAAGGTCCTATTTTTGAAACATAAATAATTTAAACCACCTTGACTCTTCCTTCAGAGCCAGATCTCCTTTCAAAGGAAATTTTCCTGACATTTTAGAGGTTACCGGGATTTTTGTTAACTTTGAATTAGATTAAATGAAGAAAGGAAGTCAAATATATTCAATATGAACACTTTGTGACTTTGTTGGATGCACTGATAGTAAACATTTTGTTTGAAGATTTAAAAAAATGATATAGATAAACTCTTAATGCTAAGAAAGGGAGGATTTTTTCAAATAAGTACTATTGCATCTTTCCAGCACAAGGTGATCACACACAGCAGAAGTGCAATATGGGTATAATGGTGTTCTTTATATTGACTACATGGTGGGGCTGATGTAAATGCATTCATAGCTGTAAGGCAGAAGATGCCAAACAGTAGAGACAAAAAACAGTCTCTTGATATTTCATAGTTAGAGTCCAAATGTCCAGGTGTATGAGGTAGACAGGATTAAATAAGCCAATATCAACCATGGCACCAGAGCAACCACTAACTACTTTTTGCAAAAGCTAAACTGGATAAGTATGAAGATAAAACCCAAAACTCCACTACACTTACTTGGCTTTTTGAAGGTTCTGATTAAGTGACTGCAGAAAAACATCAGGTCACTGAAAAAACAAAATGTTCATTTCACTTAGATTTTTCATTATTGCAGTTTTTTCTCCTTGGGTATTTTTCATTCTTACTCGTTACTCATTTACTGCATTTTTTTTTAATGACAAAGTTCTCACTGTATTTTTACTAGCAGGGAAACACTTTAAAATGTGTTTGTTGTAGCTCAGTCTGGAATGTTTGATCAGTATGCTTCCATTTATTAAGTAGTTGGAGAGTGGGTACAACTTAGTACATCAGTATGGTCATTCACCACATCTAACCCCAGGTGAATGCAACTGAAATAAGGTCCAATATTTGAAAATCTCTCTTCAATTTTGGCACACATCATGAGTCAAAAATTTCCAACAAGTATCAAAGTATGTGTTTACAGGACTGAGCTGGATCCCCAGTGCTGATCCACTGAATTTGAAAATGAAGTTCCGGATATACTGGGAAAAATGAATATGTGATTACTTCACATTAATAAAAACTGAAGTGATGGCAAGTGTATAATCTCATACCCACATTAACACCAGTCTGGAAGTACAGGAAAAGCTTTCCTTAGAAGCAATGTGAGTTAGGGAGGAGCAAAGTGCCTGCCTAGACAGCTTACATCTCGAAGACAAGAGCATTCTGGGCAAAAGTGCTAGCAAGGAGCTGAAAGCATATTCCATATAAGAAGGGTGAGGATGTGACAGGAACCCAGGAGTTGGGTCTAGGGGAGAATGTGGACAATGTCCCAATAACAGTCTGAAGCAGGCCTTTTGGAATCATCCTAAAGATGCTGGGAAAGATCCAGAGGGAAAGAGAATAATGCTTAAGAGGAGACACATTTCAAATACTTTGTAATACAGAATCACCAGGGAGGGAGTGAATGTTGATGAGCGTTTACCTGCTCCAGGGGCAGTGAGTGATGAAGAGACTGAAAAACTAGTGAAAATGAAGTTTAAAGGTGAAAATTGTAAGTATATTTTGGATTTACAAACCTATGTAACATCGAGGTGCATCAACTAGGTCACTGATTTTGAATCTTGACTTGGAAAATAATTTAGGAGTCTTCAACTGCAATTTATACCAGCTAAGATTTAGTATAAGCTACTATTGTGAAAAGGATTTCTAGCACAATCACCAAAGCCAGGCCAAAGCATTTCTTTTCTGATGCTACAGAGCGACATGGCGTGAGGCTTCTGGCAGGTTTCCGAGTTAGACCTGTACTGATTGCTCTATCTTGAAGTATCTGAATGTGTTCCAGACCAAGAAAAGCAAAGAGAAGACAGGAGATTGTGCCTTTTACTTTGAAGATAGTGGAAAAGACACATCACTTGGTCTAGGCCAAAGTGCTCTCTGTATTTAGTGACAGCATTCTGTAGCATTTTTAGCTACAGGAGATTGAAGGATGTCTTCCTTGATTAGAACTGTCATGCTTTTTTTGAGAAAATCTGAAAATTGCAGAATAGAAAAGAATCTGGGACATTTTTGAGGAGAGGAAGATTTGGGCATCCTTAAATTAGAGAATAAACAATAAATGCATTTAACTTGTGGCCAATAGGGACAAAAATCAAAATTGAATGTTCAGTAATCATCCCTAGATAAGAATTAGGACAACTCACCTACAGAATGGGAAGAGTGGAGGCAAGGTCAGCAACATTTGTGAACTTGGTGGTAGATTTTGGATGTATCACCACTGGCTCTTCCTATCTCTAATGAAAGATGAAGCTGTCCTTTGAAGGTGACTTGAAGCTGGCACTAGAAATCACAGTGCTAAGAGTAGAGAAGTTTTGACATTGCATGGGAACTGGGCAGCCAGGTTTCTATATCCTGCTTGTATCTGGGGTTTCCATGCCTTCATATCACAATGAAAACACAGCTCTCTTTTTTATGATGTATGTAGTTACATATAGTGGAGACATGGATGTGGGTGTACAGTGCTGTGAAGAAAGAGAGACATTTACTATACCTTGGTTGTTTGGGAGTCTGAATTTTTGCTTGACACCTAAGGCCGAATGATCTCACCAGTTCTCTAACATTTTTTTTCATATTTTTTCCTCACTTGATTAACTTGATCAAGATCTTGTTTTCCTTACCTTATTCCATTTTACTATATATTTCCTTATCTTATGTTATACATACCATCTTTAAACTGTAGTTTATTTTAAAAAATAACTTTGATTTTTTGACATATATAATATAATATATATTATATATAATACAATATATAATATATAATAGATAATAGATAATAGATAATAGATAATAGATAGATAATAGATAATAGATAATAGATAATAGATAATAGATAATAGATAATATATAATATATAATATATAATATATAATATATAATATAATTACACCAGTTCCTATTCCCCTTTCTTCCTCCAAAACCTCTCATGTACCCACCTCTTGCTCTTTCAAGTTTATGGCCTGTGTTTCTTTAATTGTTGTTATATACATACATACATGTTTATATATGTGTATTTCTAAACATGTAAATACAACCTGCTTTGCCCATGTAATGTTACTTGTACATGTATATTTCTTAAAGGGAATAACATCATGTTATAAAATTTTACTCTTTGATGCTTTTTTATGTCAGTTTTTTTTCACCCTTCTTATTTCTTTATAGCAATCCATCTTCCCTCATCCTATTGGCTTAAATGGTTATTAAATTTAAATTATATCTTAGAAAGTAATTTCATTATAAGTGTATTTTCAATTCATTAAGTCAGAAACATAGGTTTTACTAAAAGGGGTCAGCTCTGATTAATGATGGCTGCTATTATGCAAACAGATGGAAAATGTGATGGCAATGTTCTATATCTCATTATTCTCTTTATTGCCTTTGTTAACAGCAACAAAGTACTCTACACAATAACAACCAAACTTAGAATGTGGTTCTCTGAAATTTACTACTGGTTTTTCTTCTATGCAGAGACTCTAGAGTGAGCAAAAGATTCTGAGCAAATGCTGAATCCAACAACAGTTGAAAGCAGAGTTTTCCAAAGTGTAACAGTCCTATCACTTACTTTATTCTTACATCACCATGGTTATCTTGATAGGAGCTTATCAGGCCGAGACTTCCTGGTACACAAAAATCCAATTCAACTTAATATACTCTAGGAGCTCCCCCATGTGACTAATCTCTTACCATTCTACAACAACAATGCCCTTGTAAGTAGAATGGTCTGATTGCCAAAAATATATCACATTGATTGTCTCTTTTCACCATACCTCATGAATAAGAAAGTGATAGAAGTGTAAGGAAATGTAGGTGTCTACAAGGTTGGACATTAAACTTTTAATCAAAATGTCAAGGATATAAAATGTAAGTAATACTAGATGTAAATGAGTCTTTCAGATCCAATATGATCATGCCTTAACTATAAAACAGACAAACAAGCAAACCAAAATATAAGGAGTGGTAACAACCACAGTGCAATGAAGCTCAGGTAGTGGTTCTAAATGAAGTTATCCAAGGAGGAATTATTTTCCCACAAACCATTTCCAAGATAAACATTGTAGGCTAGATTTAAAAACCTATTAAACCCCTTGAGAAATGGTATCTATCTTAATACAAAGGTACAAAGTATTATTCTGAATTAGAATCATGAAGAGCCTTTTCCTTTTCATAATTAAATAGCAACCATGATAATGGCAGTCTTGATATTTAGAAATATAAATTTTTTTCAATCAATAATAGAGAAACTCAAACCTAATTCTCATATGAATTAATAATCAGATGCACTTAGTAATTTGGCTACTGTCATTGCCCTTTACTCAAGGAAAAATCTGAGCAATTCTCAAACTGTGCATGGTGAGGCCTCAGGATTTCTTCAAGAGGTGAAAGGTAAAATGACCTTAAGAAGGTTCCTGGTTAGACAAGGAACCATCAATAGTTTCTACCCTCTGCAAGAAAAGGAGCTTTGTTTTGTCTTTATAATAGAATTCTATAGAAAACTTAGCTCTCTGTATATCATCCACTTGCACATATCCCTCTGGCTACCCTATTCTGGACTCCCAGCTTGTGTCCTTGCTTGCTGCTGATGGATCAAAGTAATTTCTTCTCCCTCTCCACAATTACTGACTTAGGGAGGGGGCTGTGCATCTTCCCGAAGAGTGAGACTTTAAGAGAGCTCTTTTTGAAAGGTTGTGAAACAGAAATTGATATCTTTTCTTGAAGGAGATGAGAATTCAACTCTACATGTCAGAAAGAATCTCATTGATTCCAACTGGCAAACGTTCTAGGAGCGTAAGGATTACATATAGGATGGCATTAGCATGATGAATGATTAAATCAAAATATGGAAAGAACTCATGACCTTGATTCCATTCATCAACTCTGAATCAACCAATCGGCCTGATGTTCTTGTAACCGTTTATATTAACTAATGCAGTCGTATTATTTAAGAAAATTTGCATTTGTTTTTTGCTTATAGCTGAATTATTTTGACTGAAACAGGGATAGCTTGTAAAAAGACACTAGAGAGAAAAGCTTTGCATATTCAAGGTCACGATGCTACCGGCAAGTATAAAAGAAAAAAAGCTGCATTAGAATGGTGCTGGACACTAGCAGAAAAGAAGTTATAAAGGCAAATGCGTGTGGTTCAAGGGGAAGAAGACCGGGTTTAATAGAATTAGGAGGTGTAAGGTTCCAAGGCTGCAGTATAATATTAGAATCTATGATACAGAGACAACTTTTCTAATGACCTTGGGAATGCAGTAAACATGTATGTCAATGGCAGGGCGTGGGAATAGGGTACCAGCTGACTTTCTCAAATGGCTTATGAAACATAAAATAGCTTCTCTTAGAAGAAGCTTCAGAGACAATCCTTCCTAAGGAAAATTTACTTCAATAGAGGCCAAGAACTGGCAACAGAGGAAGGATTTGGGGAGTTTAAATTTACAGGAAAGCTAGGCAAATAGGAAATAGTATTTTTGAGAAATCAGAGTGTAAAAGGTTCCCAGGAAAAATTAGAATTGGATAAACTGAAGAAGAACCCTCTGAAGGGTTTGTTATAACAACAACAACAACAACAACAACAAAACCCTAGGTTGGACTGAGAATGTGCAGATAGGAAAGTTGACTTGACTGATAGTACCCATGGAAGCTTCTAGTAAGGAAACAGACACACCAACCCCACTGGTATATACCACATCTGGACTGCAGGGGAACTGACCTGCAGATGGAATCTTCCATTTCCAAAGTTACCTCTTTCCCATCCTATAAGCCCTAGATCCCCACACCACGTGTGCACAGTCTCTACTTCCAAAGAGAGACTGTGGCCATTCAGTTGTTTTGGTCTAAGAAACACTGGTTCTAGAGATGTCTGTGCACATCTTTTATTCCCATGCCACTGTCGTTAGTCCCTGCAACACTCTTCCCATTTCTTCCTATCTACCCCACAATCATAGGGAGCACTTACAAAGACTGAAGGGATATGAATCATGCAAAATACTGCTGACTAGGAAATACTATGTGGTTTTGTCAGTTCAAGGCAAGCTGAAGTTTGCTAGATCTCGGGGACATGAAAACACCAGAGAAACAACTTTTCAAAGAGAAATATATGAGATGATTGTTTTGGGAAACCCAAAGAAATCCTTCAGCTGTACAGCAGGGCAGGTCAGTGTGAAGGTCTCTCTTTTAGAATTCAAGCAGAGCCTCGTTAGTAAATTGAGGTTGCTTCTATACTGAGAGAAAAGACAGCTCGTTACATTGTGTGAGGTCTCACAGATAGGTGTCAGCATCACTAGACGATTTAAAGGTTTCAGAGTGCAGTCTGTCTGAATGGAACACATGCTATTGTTTTTAGGGATAGGCTCCATTCTTTTGAAATAGGCAATATAAATAAGGAGTTAACATAAACTTTCCAAACAGCAGATAAGACTTGGATAAAAAATTTCTCTCTTTAGTTGTTTAACATCCTTTCCTAGTAGTTTATCTTCTTAATATATGATGTTTTCCTCAGATAAATTTATAACTAGTCACCCTTCTGGATATATGTTGTATGTTTTTAAATTGGTTAAATAATCATGTAATTTCTGTTTTTTTAAATCTCCTGTACATTTTATAAAGAATGAATACAAACATTTACACTAGAGCTCTATCTGTAGATGACCTTAAACATGAAAAGACACAAACTCAGATTCTTCTTTCTGCATAAAAATTTAAATTGTCATTTTAATCTTTATACATTTGCTCTGCAGATCATGGCAGGAAAGAGAAAGTGTTTAACCAATTATCTGATTAAAAACAAAGTAATTTCTGTTTTTAAAATCATGCTACCAACATGTATTCTAATATCTGCTATTAAATACTCTTCTCACTGCCTCAAATATCTTTCATTTATCGAAGTCATATGTCCATTTTTCACAGTTTAGCTTTCTTTTCTTCGTGAGATCATTCTAGCCTGTTTTCATTCATGGTGGCTTCCCTTCTCTTGTGGGTATGATAGCAATCCAGTCAACACTGAATTATATTTTGTTTTTCTTAATATTTTTATTTTTAAGATTTATTTATTTTATGTGCATAAGTATTCTACCTGCATGTATGTTGTGCACATGTATGTGCCTAGTTCTTGCTGAGGTCAGATGAGAGTATTGCATCCCCTGAAATTTGAGTTTTTGATGTTTGTGAGTCACAATGTGGATGCTGGGAACTGAACCTGCACCCTCTACAAAAGCGCCAAGTGCTACCAACTGCTGAACCATCTAGCGAGCCCCTTGCTTGTTATTTTTATAATTTAAATGTGTCAACCAGTAGGAAGAAGAGTCATGGAGGTAGAGTTTGGATACATTCCTCTCTCAAGAGATTCTGCTTGGAATGCTCATCTTCAGTGTAGCTGTATGGATAGGAGGGAAGCCTTTAAGACATGAGACCTTGTGGGGAAGTCATCATCACTGGCAACATTGCCTTAGGAGGAATTGATGGGACTGTGGCTAACTTTCATAATAAAATTGCTATGAAACAAAAATCTGACCTCTGATTCTCACCCTGACATCTCTCTCTCACACACACAGGTACTCACCCTGCTATGATGCCATTTGTTATAATATAATCCACAGGGGGTGCTGATGAGAATCTATATTATGCTGTTCAGATGTTTAGCCTCCAAAACCATGAGCTAACTTTTTATTTATAAAGTTCCTGAATTTGAATATTTCATTATAGTATGAGAAAAAGATAAATACATACAATGAGAATTAGATTTTTTCAATGATAAGTTTATATTTTATTGTATATTCCAAAGTAAAATGACTAAAGTTACTGTAATCAAAGGATGCACATTTTATGTGTCAAATTATATAAGAAAATTTAGAATAGATAGAAAATTTGAAGATATATTTTGTAGAGGTTTCAAAATTGTTTTCTAAATAAGAGAGAGAGTTGTCATATTGGGGGGAAAGGCACAAATTGGAAGTATTCATGGAAAAAAATCTGTTTCTCTGTGTTCTTGTATCTGGTTATAATTATAATTACACTCTTCTCATTGCTTAAAATGTCATTTATCTGTAAATTTTTATGTCCCTGTCTCACAGCTTAATCTAATTTTCTTCTTTTATGAAGTCATCCATGTCTGTTTCCATCCTTCATGGCTTTCCTTTCCCTATAGGCCTCAATCTAATTAGCACTGAATTACATCTTGTTTTACTTAATAGTTTTATAACTCAAATGTACCAGACTATTAACCTCTTTCTAACTGTAAATGCACAGCATGGAGAGCCTTCGTTGTTCTGCATGTGCTTCTTTACTTCCATAGGGAAATAAGAGTAACTTGCTCCCAAGGCTGCTTGTGAGGACTAAATGTGGGCAAAGCATTTCCCATATCATTAATGAACCAATAAATGTCATCCATATTGATGAAAATGGGCTAATGAAATAAATATAATAATTCTGGACCCACAAAGATCATGTGGTCATATATGTACAGTGCATGTACATATATGATCCTCAAAAAAAATCCTAACACAGTGGTTGTATGAATACCTGTTAAACAACTTTGGGTTTACTCTTACTATTTATTTCTTCTGGTAAGTGTTTTACAGTTACTACAAGAGGTCTAATAATGTAGCAACCCCAAGAGGGAAGGTCTAGGGTCATTTATCATTGATATTTTCTTCATATTTGATGTATGCTGGTCCTGACTCTAGTTTAAGGTTACTTTTCTAAACCAATAGTGACAAACGCCCTGACACCTGGTAAGTGATTCTCTGATTGAATTCATCTAACTGGAGTCAGTTTAGCTGGGTGAGTGGAATCTGGCTTTTTGGGAGAAGTAGCACTTTCAAGTCCATACATTCTCAGCTTATTTTACAATGGTTAACAAGCATTTATTAGAATGATGGATTTCCAGGGACCATTCTCTCAAAAATATTTGATGTATTTCTTAACAAAAAAAATCTTTGGGACTTGAAGTTTCTGTTTTATATTCAGTTTGGCAGTAATTAATTGCCATGACATGCTCAGTAAATTAACATTAGCTTAAAATATTTATGATGAGTTTTTTTCAGATGAGTACTATTTAAAACAAAATTACAAAAATATTAGTGCTTATTATATTACTAATCATGAATGAAAATTTGTGAAGTAAAATCTTAGGGTTTTACTTAGCGAAATGAAGTAATTGAAATCCCACTGAGAGCTTGTGATGCATTTGCCTTTGGGAGAGACACTTCATAGGTGAGCATCCAGACAAAGATGGTCATGATTAGCAATTTGCTGCTACACACCATGAGGCCATGCAGTCCAGGCTCTCTTCATTCTGAACTTTTGACTGTTTCCCTTTCTCCTTACTATGTTATTAACTTGGTCTATACTTGGTGATTCCCTCTTTATTCTGAACTTTTGACTGCCCCCCCATCTCCTTACTATTTTTACTAACTTCATTAATACTTGATGTCTTCCTGTTCTCTCCATACATTGGTCTAAGCCCAGGATAATCAGAGAGAAAGAGTCTCCAGTTTCATGTGGCCTTGGCTTCTTTTCAGTGCAGTTAGTGTCTAGTCCAATGCAGCTAAGTACATTTAATAGTATCTGTTATGTTCATGCCTTCCTGCCATGAGAAACAAAGATGCAGCATAGCTTTTTACGTAAAAGATAAACAGTTTAGAAAGACTAACATTTACAATCAGGAAATAAAATATTTTAATTGCTGAAACAGGTGGTTGTTTAATTTGCTGAGTTCTGATGAAGGCTCTGTTCTTACATTTTTAGTGCAAACTGTAGCAGAAGGAAGATGAACATGGCTGCTGCTGTCTGTGGTTCATTCCCTGTGGGTTGTACCTTCTCAGATAAGACCTATTTTCTTGTTGCCTTTTCACTCATACAATCTTTCCTTGACTTCCAGTGAACTAGCTAACAAACTTTTGTTACCACTATTTCTTTATTGTTAGGTGGCTTGATGATCCCAGGTAAAAGACAGCAGGGATGCATATTGAGCAGCAAAGAAAGTTGGAGAAATATGTACCTAGAGGAAAAAAACAATGTGTTAAATAATTCTTTTAATAAATATTTACCAAGTATCTACTGCACATAAGGTGGTATTTTAGGTCCTGTTCATACAGTAATATAAAACAAATAAAATATATCCTTACAGGAATTATTTTCCCAGTAAGTAGACTAATTAACAAATAAATAAGAAAATATTTAGTACGTGTGGTTTAGGAAGATAGCTCAGTTGTTAAAGCACTTTTCTTGCAAGCATTAGGATCTAAGTTGAATCTCCAGAGTCTATGTTTAAAAAGTCAGGCATGGTGATATGTGTCTACAATCCCAGTGCTGAGAAGACAGAGTTAGGCAGATCACTGCAATTTCTGGGCCAGGCAATCTAGTCTATTTGGGAAGCTCTATGTCAGTGAAAGACTCTGTCTCAAAAAAAAAAAAAAAAAGTGAGGAGAAACACCTTATGTTGACCTCTGGCCTCCACACATATTTGCATAGCTATGCATGTACATACATGTGAACACATACCACACAGAATATTTAACATGTCAAGTTAACATGATTACTACTGGAGAAAAATAAAGCACAGAACAGACATTGGGATTCTTCGAGTCATGACAGACTTACCTCCTATAAGATGCATAAGAAGGTTCTCACAGAACAGCTGACATTTGTGCAGAGGCCTGATTGGTCAGTGGTAAGGGAGTAAGCAGTAAGAGTACTTGGGGGAACAACTCATATGTAGGTTCAAGGGCCAGCTAGGAGGTATTGTGGGGGCAGGGTGTTAAAAGGAAGAAAGGCTTTAAAATGAGTTATGTAGATGGTAAATCTGATATGAAATGATGGAAATGCCCGAGTAACCCTGGCAAACATGAGCTCAGTCATTATCTCTGTGGTCAAAGGCCATAGTTTAGGTAGCAGAGAAAGAATTTGTCTTCCTAAGGACAGGAAATCAGTCTGAGGGAAATTATGTAAAATTTAATTTGATTTTCGTACGTTTAGAGAACAATAATGAAGAGACAGAATGTGAATTTGGAGCCTGACTTGTTTCTAGCCTGCCATAAGTGGATGAGCTGCTCGGAGCTTCTAGGCTAAGCTCTCTGGGTCTTCCTTTTGCTTTTTCTCTGAAGGGAAAGGGTATTACCTAGTTGTTATTTTAACCCTAAGCAAGCAAACCTGCTGCTACGAACATGGATTTGCTGTTTTTCAGAGAGCCAAGAATGCCTTGTCTGTGCTGCTTTTATTATTTTCAAAATTTATAACCGTCCTTTCTATTCACTTCTTGGTTACTGAGGAAAAAGCCACCTGGTCTTCTAGCCTGCTTTGGAGCTGTGCAGAGACAAATCTGGACTGTCTGCACAGGCATGCTTGTCCACTTTGTCCCTGAATGAATTCCAGGGGAACTCTTCACCCCGCTCCCCTGTCGCTCCCTCCCTCCCATCTTTAAGCAGCCAAATGATTGTCAGCCATCTTTTATAGGGCTGGAGAGGATGTCCTGTGTTTTACTGTCATCTTGAATACAGGCAACTACATGGTGTGACCAGACCAAGGAGACAACAACAGGTCTCCAAGGTATTTTGGATTGGGATGGACTGTTGTATGATAATTCATGTTCTGTATTGAAAGCAAGGTTTATGAAAGATAAGATTAAAAACAATGCTTGTTTAATAAGGTTAATACCTTACTGCAATCCCATGCATTCATATATAAGAATGTACCTTACTGACAGCCAAACTTTGTACCATGAGAGAAACCCAGATGGTACTGGTTTTGAAGACATAAAAGGGCCATAGATCTGACTGGGATCTAGAAAGCAGGCTTTGTATGCCACCAAGGATGGAGCCAGAGAGATGACCTAAGCCTCAGAGGAATCCCAGATATTAAGCATTGAATTGTTTGCGTCGTTGGAACTTGGTTTTGCCTTGTGCATATTATTGTCATGCCCTGTAGCTTCCCCCTTGAAGTAAAAAAAGGTACTTTATTTTTGATATTGTGGGAACACACAACTGAGAGATTTTAAACTTCTTTAAGAGGAAATTTTGGAATTTTACAGAAAATTAAAATGGAAAAAAACTGATTAAAAGAACAGTATTTAAAATATTTAAATTTATAAGGTTTGAGAATTTTAAATTTATAAAAATACTTTATTGTGATGGTTTTATTAATATGTAATCTTTATAAATAGATAAATAAAAGGCTAGGAATTTAAGGCCACAGCTATGAGTACCAAACATTAAACTCCAGAAACTGAGGTATTCCTATCTTATGACGCAGCAAGACAATGACCTAAGCAGTCTGGCAGAATCTCTCCTTACTTTAGGCCTATTCAGGTAAACAGAGACTGATTTAAGAATGTATGCCTGACCTCTTTGCTTTTGCTAACATCATTAAGCTGTAGCTATTTTGAAACTGAGTCATTCAAGAAACTGTGATATTCTGTAATGGTGCTCTATTTGAAGACCAGGGAAATAAAGCTGCCATTCTCCCTATGGACTATATTCATGATTTAAAATTTTTCTTTTGGTGCTAAAATAGCTCCAATTCAGAAATTGTGCCTCATTCAGAACTATACTTATAGTTATGCTAAGTACAAATGTAATTAATTACATGAAATAGCTTTATTTAGGCCCCTGTACATGTTTTCAAGGTACAGCCTAAAGCAAGCAACTGAAAACAAACAAAATTTATTTAGCTCAGATATTCTCAATAGGTAATGGTTCTCAAACTTGCCAGATGATATGCTGAACATGGCATTAAGATTTAGTGGAAAAAGCTTACCATGACAGACAGAGACCCCCAGCTCCTAGCAGTGACTCCAAGGTCTCCAAGAAGACGATGAGGCACAATGATAACTCCACCTGGAAACTGGCAATGCTAAACACTGGACAGAACTTCTCAGTTCCTTGTCTGCTGCCAGGACCTGGCCCAAACTGTGGACAAACAGGACACTGGAGAGTTGATTGCCTCACTCTGTCTACACAAAGTAAGGTCAGTGCCCCCATGTTCCTCCTCCACAGGAAAGCCTCTCATCTTCTTGGCCTGGTGGGGGAAGACTGAATGTGCCCTAGTACCTCACTCCCAATGCCATGGAGACCACAAGAGCCTCAGATGACTGTCTAGGTCGTGGATTAGTCTCTGTCATTTTTGATCAATACATAGGCCGTTTGGATTATACTTCCTGCTGTAATTTATCCTTCTCAGATCTCTGATGACAGTGCCAGCTAGATTAACTGTAGCTTTGTCATCTTGGCAGCAGCAGAGAACCAGCTCCTCCTCCAAAGGCTGCAACCACTTCGTTAGTTCATCTATTGCTACTAGGTCTCTTGTTAAGAAAGAGCAGACAGGGTTGCTTTGCGAACAGACTTCATATTAAAGAACAAACAGGTTTCAGGTGATTAGATAGTTATAGCTGAAGGTTAGTTAGGTATAGTTGAAGATTAGATAGTTATAGTTATAGTTCTCCTTGTTAATAATTTCAGAAAAGAAACTCACTAAAGAGTAAGTGTATAAATTTGAAAGATATAAGATAGTTCTGTTAGTAATATGTTAGAATAAAAAGTGAATCAGGTACATTTTGGACTTACCAAAATAGGATAGATAATAGAATTATTTTCTCTGAATTTGTCAAATGCAAATGGACTAGACATTGTTTAGGTATTTATTGCTTGTATATATTGTATATAGTTATTGTACTTTTTGGATATAGTTTTTCTTGTATTAGTTGTAAGCTTTTTAATTTTAGACAAAAAAGGGGAAATGTGGTGATATTGTGTTCCCCAAAATATTGTGCACCCTAATAAACTTATCTGGGGTCAGAGAACAGAACAGCCACTAGATACAGAGGACAGAAAATGGTGGCACACACGCCTTTAATCTTATCACTTGGGAGGCAGAGATCCATCTGGATCTCTGTGAGTTTAAAGCCACATTGGAAACAGCCAGGCATGGTGACTCATGCCTTTAATCCCAGGAAGTGAGGCTTTAATCCCAGGAAGTGATGGCAGAAAGGTATATAAGGCATGAGGACCAGGAACTAGAGTTAGTGAAGCTTTTAGGCTTTTGCCTGGTTAAGCTTTTAGGCTTTTGAGCAGCAGTTCAGCTGAGACACATTCGGATGAGGGCACAGAGGCTTCCAGTCTGAGGAAATAGGATCAGCTGAGGAACTGGTGAGGTGAGGTCGCTGTGGCTTGTTCTGCTTCTCTGATCTTTCAGCGTTTACCCCAATACCTGGCTCCAGATTTGTTTTTGTTAATCAGACCCTTTAAGATTCATTCTACACAGGTGTAACTTTTTTACTAAAGGAGCATGTTTGCAATGACTGTTCAATAATAACCAGTCATGTCTTTGGTAAATGATTAGATGAAAAAAGGTTTAAAGTCTATCCAAATTATGAGGGTCTAAGAAAATGTTCTAAGATATATAAATGTAATCTATAAAGATATAAACATTAGCGGGGCGGTGGTGGCGCACGCCTTTAATCCCAGCACTTGGGAGGCAGAGCCAGGCGGATCTCTGTGAGTTCGAGGCCAGCCTGGGCTACCAAGTGAGTTCCAGGAAAGGCGCAAAGCTACACAGGGAAACCCTGTCTCGAAAAACCAAAAAAAAAAAAAAAAGAAAGAAAAAGATATAAACATTGATTTGAGGTATATGGAAAAAGGAAATGTTTCAGACTTCTCCCCCTTTATGCTATTATTATACTGCGATTTCTTATAAACACCTGTTAGCTGCTGTTTCTACAATATGGATTTCAATACGGATTGCAAACAATGGTCATGCTAATAATTCTGAAAATTTATCTCTTTTTGTAAACTAAAAATTCATGTAAGCTTTAGGGAATCAAGGCAGTCATAAAACAAGGACCTACCTCTCAGAGGTCAAACAGACTCCAGGAAAGTACAGCCCAAGTCTTCTCACCTGTCTATGGGATGGGATCTCTGTCCTGGTCTTGGGACTCCTCCCCTCCTTCAACTACTAGGACTATGGACCTAAAAGTTCCAAATGTAAGATTTTCCTTTGAGTTCCTAAACTTTAACTTCTGTCCTTAGTCTGTATTTGTCTCAGCAGATTTCCCCTTGGCTGACAGACACCATCCAAGAATCAGCAGCAGACTGCAAACTGCTGAGCTCTGAACTTTGCTGAAAGTTGATATAAACCAGTCCAGCTGATGTGATTGCTCCCTGTCTCTTCAGCTGGGTCAGCTAACCAGATGTTTCTGATGACTGCCCCATTGCCTGGCCTCTGACTAGCCTTTCAGCACTTCTGGGCCTTGACAATAACCTTTTAGTTTCAGCTGGAAGTATTCACAGAAGAGAATAACTCAGTCCTATCTCCCCAATAGGCTGAAATGCTAAGTCAAAAGGAAACTGGCATAGGCTACCAAGATGGCTACCAATTGGCATACCAGGAAAGATGCCTGTTAAAACCAAATAGACCCTGATTTGTCAACAGGTAGATTCATTAGCTGAAATAGTTCTAAAAAATGATAGGACATTCTATTTGCTTTATGCAGAACAAAGAGGTATTATATGACTTTAAGAGAAAATTGCTGTTTCTGTACAAACCATTCGGGATTATAACCTGGCTGTACTCAAAGAAACATTGTAAAAGGGGACCTGAGATTAAATAAATGACCAGTATCCCATCCATTTCCAGACTCCTTTAGATAGTAACTCTGATGTCAACCATCACCATCATGGGGCCTTTGACCCTTCTATTTCCTGTCTGGGTACCATTAGATAATGGTTATTGGATCCCAATATAAACAGGTACCCATTACAGAATCAAGGATTTAACTCAGGATGCAACTCAGTGGATTGGGGGTGATGTAAGAGCCAAAATTAATTTGTAAGTCCTACTTGCCCAAGGATAAGATAACTTCCTGGAGTGTTGGGAGTTGTAATTCTTGGAAAATAACAAGCCACATGTTTTGACTCCCCTAAACAAATTTGTTTGAAACAACTGTACTTGATGTGCATAATCACATATAGGCAGGAAATATGTCAGGATTTCTGCTTGCCTCTGATTGGCTCTGATGGGAAATGCAATGTATTATTGGTTTTGCCTTCAAAAAAGTACTCTCTCACGTGTTGCATCCTAACTGCAGTTTCCCCCTTCCCCCTAACCTTCTGGTTCCTTCCCTGACCCCCAGGCCCAATCCACTACTCCTCCTTTCCCTTCAGAAAAGGGAAGGCCTCCCAGGGAACTCAACCAAACATGGCAAATCAGGTTGCAATAAGACTAGGCACCTCCCTTCATATTAAAGGTTAGTCGAGGCAACCCAGTAGGAGAATGGTCCCAAAAGCAGGCAAAAGGGTCAGGGACATAACCTGCTACAATTGTGGGAGCCCCACAAGAGGACCAAGCTACACAACCATAACATATATGCAGAGGGCCTAGGTCAGACCCATGCAAGCTCCCTGATTGTCAGTTCAGCCTCTGTGAGGCCCTGTGAGTCCAGGTTAGTTGATTCTGTGAGTTTTCTTGTGGGTCCTTGACTCCTCTGCCTCCTTCCTCTCCATCTTCTGCAGGATTCTCCAAGTTCCCCCTAATGCTTGGCTATGGGTCTCTATATCTGTTTCTATCAGTTGCTGGATGAAGCCTCTCTGTTGACAGCTGTGCTAGGCTCCTGTCTAGAAGTACAGCAGAGTGTCATTAGGAATCATTGTATTGACTTGTTTTGTTTTGTTGTTTTTGTTGGTTGTGCTTGGTTCTATCCTAGGTCTCTGGGCCATCCTGCTGCTGGTTCTGGGCCCTCCAGTCAGTGTCAGGGGTGGACTTCCTCTCATGGCATGGGTCTCAAGCTGGACCAGCTATTGGTTGTTCACTCTCACAATTTCTGTATCCTCTTTATCCCAAGGGTTTTGCTTTTTTAAACCCCTGCAAAATGTGACTCATAGCCATTCCCTGAGAACCCAGGGGTGGACTTGGCAGCCCAGCATTTAAGTAAAGCTTGTTTCAAATTTGGTTCAGAATTGTGGAACTGACCTTTCTCTCATGAATCTCAGGATTAACACAACCTATAGAGAAAAAAAAAGGAAAGAAAGAAAGGTAATAAAAGAAAGAAAGGAAGAAAGAAAGAAAGGAAGGAAGGAAGGAAGGAAGGAAGGAAGGAAGGAAGGAAGGAAAAGAAAAAAACTATAGGCCCTGCACAGGGGGCAGTGCTTAGCTCTTTTATTAGGAAAACTACGAGTAGTTAATTTTTACCACCTCAGTTTATTTTCTACTGAGAGTAAACATGTTCTAATAATTTTAATCTACATTTAGAAATGAGCTAGGATGGGTTGTTAAGTTCTGGCTGGGCATGTTAAATAGGGTAACCAAATGGGTATTTTTGAATGCTGGACCTTGATTATTTTATACTTAGACCTTGGTGGTCAGACTTAGGAATGAGTCAGGCATAACAAGGTGGCCAAATAAGGAGGCAGACATTGGTAGATACTTAGGAATGTAATCTAATGGTTTAGCAACGGGGAAGTAACAAGGGAGGGCAAGACCTGCTGGTACCATGTTTGCCATGCTTGGGCCTGCTAGAGACCTCCACGAATAATATCAGCCCTGAGATAAAAAAAAAATCACAATATTCAGTGAGCGACTACATTTTTCTGAAGGCATTGGGAATCACGTTGCGGGCATGGCTTTCAGTGCCCAAGTCTCCACTCAGTGAAGGCAAGAAATTCAGTACTAGTGACATTTTGTAACCACAGTACTGATGACAAAAGACTCCAAAAGTGCACATTTGCTAACATACAAGTTGATGGAGCCTTGGCGCAAGCACTTAGTACTTTAGCACTTCTGTGAAGTTAGTATGGTAGTTTGGTTTTTTCCACAGGATATAATGGGAGTGATTACTCTTTTAAAATTTAGCAATCCACTTTCCCCTGTCAGTAATAAAGCCCCATTGGGCTTGAACTTTTGCAGGTGGGAAGTGGACACTAGCTTCCTGTAGATGAATTTCTAAGCGGTCTTATTAAATAAGAAACACAGAGCCAAATATAGGGGTGAAAGCCTTAGAGATCATGGAAATAGTGAGAGCCATGAGCTAACCTTAACATACCATGCTGCTGTAGCTTCCCAAGAGAGCTACTTCCTGTCTACCCAGTCTTGTATTGCCTTGCTATTCTGCCCTCTCATTGGCTCTTAGCCCAGCTACCTTACTTCCTTGTCACTGCCTGTCTGTTCAGACCTCTAGGTCTCTGTGGTTGGTACTGGGATTAAAGGCGTATGTCACCATGCTTGGTTGTTCCCCAGTGTGTCCTTGAACACACAGAGACCCTGCCTGCCACATGATCGGATTAAGGTCATGTGCTACCACTGCCTGACTTTTATGTTAATAGCTTGCTATTACCTCTTTTCTCCAGCAAACTTTATTAACATACAAATAAAATATCGCCACATTTCAGAACAAGTAAAATATCACCACAGCTTCCACCCTTAACCAAGAAGCTATATGCAACTGATACCAACTTATAAAGGAAAAATTAATTTTCTCCAATATAACAACAATTAATGAATAAAGAGATCATGGATTTGAAAGAGAGCTAGGAGGAGTATTATGGGAGATTTTAGAAGGAGGCAAGAGAAGGGGGAATGATGCAATTATATTATTTTCTCAAAAAATAAAATAATTAAAAATATGAAATCAGAACTATTTTGAGAAAATATAAATACCAATAATTCTATTTTGATACTTTCACAACTGATGGGAAAATACAAAAAATCTCAGTTTTAGTCAAATGATACTAAAATTACTTTTGGATATGATCTTTATAAAAACATAGCTCTAGACCAGTGATACTTAACTTTTGAAGATTGAAAAATCCTTTCACAGGGGCAGCCTAAGACCATTGGAAAACACAGATATTTATACTTCAATCCATAACAGTAGTAAAATTATAGTTATGAAGTAGCAACGAAAATAATTTTATGGTTGAGGGGTCACCACAACATGAGGAGCTGTATTAAAGAGTTGTAGCATTAGGTAGACTGAGAACCGCTGGTCAAGACTATACGAGTCAGTCTAGAGATGGAAAAGGTAATTCATCAGAACTAGTTACTAGTAGGCATTTTTAAGAATATATGAATGAAAAATTATGTGGGTCCTTTTGCATCCTAAAACTGGTATAATGAATTACTTTTAAAAGCCAGGCAGTGGTGGCGCATTCCTTTAATCCCAGCACTTGGGAAGCAGAGCCAGCCGGATCTCTGTGAGTTGGAGGCCAGCCTGGTCTACAGAGCAAGATCCAGGCACCAAAACTACACTGAGAAACTCTGTCTTGAAAAAACAAACAACAACAACAACAACAACAACAAAATACAAAAAAAGGTGAAATGAAGTAATTAGAAAAAACCCAAGTAGAATTTGTTCACCTCTTGTATTTTTTTTATGTCAGCACTGATAATTTTGATAATTTGTGATTACAAAGTAGTCTTCATCTACCTAACAGTTAGATGAAGTCCATACATAGTTTGATTAGCTTATGGCAGCTTATGTTTTTTTGTATCTTATTATGAAGCAAAGCCATTTATTTATTGCTAAATTAAAGCAATTGTAAAATTGCAACCCAATAAATAGTTTTTCAAAATTCACTTCTGGTAATTTTGTACTTTATCTTTTTTTTTCCAGACAGAATCTCACCAAGTAGCTCAGGCTAGCCTTGAACTCACAAACCTCTTGCTTCGTAGGATGATAGCCCTGTGCCACTACATCTAGATTGTAACTTACACTTTCCTTTTATAACTAAACTATAAAATTGTACTTTTCAGTTTAGAATTTATGTAACAATAATTAAAATATAAAATAAACAGAATGATAGAACTTCAAATTACTTTTGCAGTTGTGTTGTGTTGTTTGTGGTACTGAGGATGGAAACAAGGGCCTTGTGCATGCCAAGCAAGTGTTCCACCACTGAGCTGGAGCTTCAGTCTTAGCAGTTTTGATAACAATCTGTTTAATTTTCTAGTGACACCTTGGGATATGTTTTCTTTGAGTTCTTGAGAGTGGAATTGTTTAGTTCTGACAGTTTATAGGACATGGGAAGTCTGATATTCCCTTAGGTTCAGCTCAGACAGAGAATCTCAGTAATCAGGAAGGAGGAACTATTTTTTCCTGCCAAGTGCTGTGTAGTAACACAAAACCAAACAAAGTTAAGCAACCAACAATAAGTCATGCTATAGGAGGATTGAAATACCCTTTTATTGAAGGGTGCTACATCCCCAAAGACATTCAGAATACAACTTAGATATCTCATTTAGCTCATTGTGGAAGGGATGGTGTGGCCTGTGGCAAATCAATCTTCTTTAAAGTCTGCAGTTGGACCAGAGCACAATAACTCAAGTGTGGCACATTGATGTGCTGGATACTTTGAACTAAAGGAGGTTTGAAGGCCTCAGAAGCAGTGCCACAAGCAAAGTCTGTCTCTGTCCTTTTTCTAGCTTTCTTTCTCCTGCTTGTCTTGCAGGGATGGCCACAGGCAGGCCATAGAAAATGGAACAACTCTCCTCCTGATTAAGCCAACTTTCCACTGCATTATTGCATAAAGTCTGGCCAAAAATAAGCTTTGTAACTAACTTTGTTAGGTACTAGGCAATAAGACCCTCATTCTGGAAGGAATCCTGCCATTTACCCAAGAGTAGAGAATGGTTACCTAGTAAAGGGAAGTCTGAGTAGATAGACCTTACTGTCTTTCCCTCAGCCTGAGTCTGTTTTTTTAGATCACAGGCCATCATCCAGTCACATGTCCACGTACATGGATGATCATTCTACATTAAACTTAAGTAGAGAAATAGCTTCTTCTGGCCTTAGGATATTTGTTGTTGAGGCTTTAAAGTTAAATGTTAAATGACTTTGTTAGGATGTAGTTTGTTACAGGAGTGTCTGTTGTGACCCTTATGATGAGTGATGAAAGGCATAACAGCTTTCATCTATATCATATCTTCTCAAGGACAAAAAAATTTTCCTGGCCTAAGAGAGAAGAATAAAGATGTACAAGTTTGCTTTAAGGACACTGCATCTGTATCAGGCAAATATCCATTAGAGATAAGTCTCTCAGGAGACTGTCTTGTGCACTACACCCATCAACTTGTATCTAACTCCAGGCAGAAAAAAATTGCAATGAGAGAGAAAAAGGGGGAAAAGGCTCTAATGGGAGTTGCTTAAACTTTACACCAGTCATTGAAAAGCACAGCTTGTGTCTCTCAGTTGCAGAGTGATGCTTGGACTGCAGGTGCAGAAGTGTTCACACTGGCTCCCATGTGGGAGTAGGAAATCGGCTCTGGGCCTTGGCACCTGCAGCATACATGTCCTACCTTTGGTGCGAGTCTTGATAACTTTGGCAGTAGATACAATGTGGAAATAGAGACAGGCCATGAAAAATCACACAGACAGCAAGTCATAACCAATATAAAAAGTGATCAGCTGAGCAGCACAGCTCTAAAGAAAATTATTGAGGTAGAATCTAAGAGATCTAGAACTCTTGCTGAGAGAAGACAACTAGTGAGGAAAACCACTTTTATTTATGGTTAAAAAATTTTAATATTATATTATTGTCATCAGGATGATTTTACTCAATTAAACACATTAAGTATCTTCATAGACAGACATAATTTGGAAAATGGAGAGAAGATACAACTGTTACCGCACAGGAGGAAGTTATATGTGTTCTTTTGTTATAAATGGCAGTGATGGAGAGGACCAAAAAGTAGGGAAATAACTATTAAGTAATTGTAAAAGAATAAAGAAGGTTAAACAACACAAAACTCAATATTATAAGAAGTGCTAGGAACAAATTTACAATCACATCCAACTATTTTAATAAGGAGAGTGTAATAGAGAGAGCATGCCATTCTCCATTCCACACAGGACACAAATAAGAAATGTGCCAGAAAATTATATGACTGAGATTCCTCGTCTGTCTACTCGCCTCTAAGTCTCTTGGATTTGTCCTCTTTGGGAGGCTGACATGGTGGTTTTAATGTCTCTCTAACACAGTCACAACCCTTCAGACTTCCTTTTCAAACAGGAGATTGTCTTGCTTTAAGCAAATTTTGTTTAATTATTGCAGAAAATCTGAGATGAATAAGGTTAGTTATTTTTATTATAAAGAACAATCAGATTATTTTCTCCATGTACCAAGTAACCTTTTTTTTATAACTTAAAAGATTACTATATGGTACACATATTATTACTTTACTGATGTACTTAATAGGTTTTTAAAATATGTTGCTGCCTATAGAATTATGTCTGTGCAGAAGAATAAACAAAGAATAGTAACAGGAATCTTAAAAAATAAAAATGTTTGTTTTTGTATCTTTACACAGAAAATGTAGTCTGGCTGTGAAGTGCTATAAGAACTGTATTTATCTAACCACTTAGGGACAGATATGAAGGGTAGATTATATATGTAAGTAATAAAAAGAAAGGGAAAGAAATAATAATATAATTTTCAAATGCTTGTTATTTGTGTCTGGGGAATTGCCTTGGGAAATTTAGAAATAGAGCCAGATCTGCATAGATACAATTGTCTCTATCCTAAGGGATAAATGAATCCTTGCTTAACGGTTTCATAAGAAAACATTCCACTCAGCTTTAAGCCTCTTTCAAACAGAAAATTTCAGCTTGAGATAGCAGTGAGTGCTGTAAAAATACTTCCTCAAATGTAAAGAATATAATGCATATTTCTAAAGCAAACCCCTAGTGCTTTATCAAGGCAGTATTATACATGTAAAATCTATTTTAAATGAAAGAATATCAGAAATGCATTCATTGTAAGAAGTACTTAAAATGTGTATACTGGCTGATGAATTTGAATTTTATAAAAGAAATGAGGATATTGCTTGATCATTGAAATTATTTCTGTTTACTGTATAAATCATGACAAAATATGGGACAACGCTTATATTTCAATAAAATGTGATAGTCATTCAACGTGTTGAGATGTAAATATAGCACAATGACAATATATAACAGATCTAAACTTAATCTTGTTCACATTATTATTAATCACGGTGTTTCTTCCAATTTGACAGAATTTATATGGGGATTGACCTTTGTTTCATTCTCCAAATTTTAACAAGTATAAAAATAAGACAAAAAATCAGAGTCAATGATCCAAAATACAATCAATCCATCGTCAAATGAAGCCATCTAAATAACTTTGGATGAATTAAAGTTTTATTGGGGAAGGCTGTAGCTCAAAGGGGAACCAATTTGGAGGATTTCTTGTAGTTTCCAACTTCTTGATCAAACTCTAGACAGCCTCCTTTCTGACTCTGCATCTTGACCTCCCTTTTATTATTTATGTATAGAGAATTTGCAACTGTGATTTTTTTCAATGAGATGTAAGTCATCTTGGTGCCCAACGTGTTGGCAAGAGTTTCCACCTAAAACCTGAGAAAAGATTCTAAAATGGAACTAAAAACAACTTCCTAATTCTCTCTCAAATGAGCTGCAGCTGCTGGTTTGAGCTACTTGTGGGTTCCTAGCATGCGCGCTCGACCTGCCCTATGGTGAGAGTGGGGCCTTTGCAAGTGGCACTTTGAGCTGCGTGGTGGATTTAGCCTTTGCTGGTGCAGAGCAAAAGGGGAGGTTTTTGGGCTGCATGCTGCTCGGATAAAAGCATAGACCCACGATAGCTCCAAGAGCTGGCAGAAAACGTACCGCCGCCATGTTGGGAAGTTGAGGTGGGCAGAGCCAGCAGCCATAGCTGCTGCAGTTTAAAGCAATAGATTCACAGACAGATTCAGATGTAATAGTTTACAATGTGTGTAAAATATACGTAGGCTTGAAAGAGACAAAAAAGGTGATATATACAGTTATAGAAACAAATACATAGTTTTAAAAAATAAAGTCTTTAAAGAGACAGTAAAATTAATATAAAAAATAAGCCATGTAAAGATGGCTACCACACAGAGAATCTGGATTATGTTCTCTTTGATATTTGTAACTGAAGAAAAACATCTGATTGTAAAAGCTGTTGAGTTATGCCAAAATGTATATTTTAAAGGTACCTTGACTTCAAAATTTGGATGTAAGGATATGTTGCTTTGGAAAGGAGGTTCAGTTTTTGTTTCCACAGAAAGCCAGGGGCTATGGATTTGTTCCAGATTAAGATACATCAGGTTTGACCAGCCAAGACCCCCTGAAAGGTCTCCGATGATACCATGGTCCAGATGATCCAACATCCAGAATGGTTTGAAGGCAACTGGCTCAGACAATACAGCCTCATGGACTATTCCATAATCCTAAAATTTTCTCTGTATCCCCATAAGATACAGTGCCCCCCTCCAACAGGAAGTAGTAAGAGAAGCTACGCCCAAATTCCCAAATTATATGTAATTTTACTTTGTTAAGGTTAAAACCTTCCTTTTTGAAAAAAAAAAAAAAAGTGGGGGAAGTGCTGTGGGATGTTCTGCATGGCAAATGTGTTGCTGATTGGTCAATAAATAAATCACTGATTGGCCAGTGGCTAGGCAGGAAGTATAGGCGGGACAAGGAGGAGAATAAAGCTGGGAAGTGGAAGGCTGAGTCAGAGAGACACTGCCAGCCGCCATGATGAGAAACAGCATGTGAAGATGCTGGTAAGCCACGAGCCACATGGCAAGGTATAGATTTATAGAAATGGATTAATTTAAGCTGTAAGAACAGTTAGCAAGAAGCCTGCCACGGCCATAAAGTTTGTAACCAATATAAGTCTCTGTGTTTACTTGGTCGGGTCTGAGCAGCCGTGGGACTGGCAGGTGAGAGAGATTTGTCCAGACTGTGGGCCAGGCAGGAAAACTCTAGCTACATCATCTAATAAGCATCTTATTAGCTTTATAATCCAGAAATGCTTTTCTAAAGGATGGAAGACTAAGTCTTTGTGTTTCTGGACTGTAACCATGAACAGGTATTGCACTCTGGTCCTTGTTTCTGTAGCAGGGTGGGGACCAACCTCTGGGGGTGCCTTAGTCTACATTATAAAACCACCCTGTCAAAAAGATATGAGGAAGTTTACTTTCCCTTGGATACATCAATTACCAAGTTGTATTACTTATGATTTCCACATTCAGCCTTTAAAAACTCTTCCACATTTTTCTCCACAGTGGAGTTGTTTCATACTATATTCTCATCTATCTTTTATTACAATAGTCTTGAATACAATTTTTACATGTTGCCCTTTTAGGCATTGTTTTGACAGACTAAAATTTGTTTATATTTTTCACACTTATCTGTATATCTGTTACACTCATCCCACTTCTTCATCTTGTTAGATGAGTTTAAGAGTTTAGTTAACATGGTTCTCACCTCCTTTAATCTGACAGACTCTTCAGGAGCAGTTATACTCTTAGACCATCCCTAGATCACCAATGGAAAAATCTCCCAAATGGTGTGTTTAGTTTCTCTTCAAAAGCTGCTCATTTCCTTCTGTCAGGTTCTCACTATGTGCACAGTTGTCTTGAGTAGCTTTGTTTACAGTTAGTATATGTGGTCGTTTGAATAAAAATGGCCCCATAGGCTCATGTAGTTGAATGCTTATTCATCAGGGAGTGACACTAATTGAGAAGAATTAGGCAGTGTGGCCTTGTTGTAGTACATGTGGACTTGTTGGAGGAAGTGTGTCACTAGGGTGGACTTTGAGGTTTTCAAAAGCCCAAGCCAGGGACAGTGGCTCTGTCTTCTCCTGCTGCCTGCAGATCTGGATGCAGAACTCCCAGCTCCAGCACCATGTCTGCCTGTATGCTGCCATGCTCCCTGCCATAACTATGGACTAGACCTCTGAAACTGTAAGCAAGCTGCAATTAAGTGCTTTTCTTTATGAGTTACTGTGGTCATGGTTTCTCTTCACAGCAGTAGAACATGGGCTAAGAAGGTATATTATCCTATATTTTAACTTCAGACAATGTGTGCAGGCAAGAACATTTTGTTATTATGAAATGAAACTAGCAAGTGACCTTTTTATACAAAGAATTTTTAAAAATTATAAACAAATAGGATTTTTAATATGAAAGAAAAAAGAACAGGTTCAGTATGATTAAATGTATTTCATATTATAAAATATCATGAATACATTACATTACTAGGTATAATAAATAGCCAGTTTTTTAAAATAATCACTGTGATTGAATAGCCACATACACAGACAGACACAGGTATGTTATGCTAATGATTCAACTAACACAAGATAACATTGCTAATTTGGATATTTCTTTCTGAAGTAATAAGCAATTATTGACGTAAAACAAAGAAATGGACAAAAACCCACAGTATATCCCATTGACTCACAATTCATTTGTATTGCTGATATGTTAAGGTTTCAATAAGATGATTGAGGAAGATTTTTTTGTTTTTATATGGAGCATAGATGAAGCCTGGACTCGGCTATGTATAAGCAAGATATTCATTTATTACCTTACTTGTCTTACAAATAATTTAAAACTGTGTGAGATAAAGACAGATTCTTTTTTAGAGATGTTCCAATGTTATATGTGATATTTGGAAAGTCTATCACTATGCATACATGAATCATGTGCTGTTAATAACCAAAAACTCCCAGCAAGCAGCCATTCCTCTATTGAGACAGAGACAAGACATGGTACTATCTGATAATAGCTTCATTCAATTTTTTTTAAGTATCACATTTGAAGTGATAGAATGAGTTGTTTATAATCCAAGGGTTGTGAATTAGCAGTTGAAAGGCTTTAATCAAAGATCCACACTCCATCCACAGGTATAGAAAGCCATTCAATTAGTGTTATCTAAGTCTACACAAGAGAACTTGTTAATTAACAGAATAAATGGCAAAAAAACATTTTCATCATCTCAATGAAAATTGATTGGTTGAAAATAACATCCCTGTGTCATCAATGGAATCTGAAAACCTGTGGAGCTCAGTAAACTAGCAGGTTTTTAGGACACTTGCAAGAATTTAAATGTGAAATGTCCCCACAAGTTCATGTTTGAACACCTGATCCTCAGTTGTGGCACTGTTTGGGGAGGTTATGGAACCACTGAAACATAGGATCTAGCAAGCAAGAATTGAGTCACTGGAGGTGGGACTTAATGGTGATATCAGAGTTCTCTACTTGCTGAGCTCCCAATACTTTAGGGAGCTGTGTTGGAAGCCCTAGCAGCTACTCCAGCCACCTTGCCTTCTTGCCATGATGGACAGAACCCTTTGAAACTGTCAGCCAAACAAACCTCAGCTCCTCTAAATTGTTTGTTAGGTATTTTTTTTTTTTTTTCACAGCAGTGAGAAAAGAAACCAGTACAATGCCCTGGTTCCAGTTCCTTTAAAACTTGTCCCTATCCTTGCTAGAGGACTGTTTTTTTCTCCTAAATGTATATACAATTCCAGGGTCATGCTGCAAACCTTAGGGGTTTGCTCTGGGCCAAAGTCTGTTCAGGACTGGTTGGCCTCACTTCTAAGGGGTGATGCAGCCTCCTGCCAAGTTTTGGGCTGGTTATGGCTATAGAACAAGATTTTGTTTAAAAAAGATTCCAATTGGGTGGCAAGTGCAGGGAAGCAGAAACTCTGTCTCGTTTACATTAACATGGCTCTGGGTTTGCGCCTTCTTAAAGATGAGGAAATATTCTGAGACTTTGATACTAATAACAAAACATGAGGTTTCAGGAGATGAGAACTGTAGCTTATACTTACTTCAAGTTGCTGCCAACTAGACTTGCATAATCTGTCACAATAGTAATTCTCATCCCTGGTTACCCAGTGGATTCAAATAGACCACTTACCCCAAAAGGTGTCTGATTGGTTGTTCTGCCCCTGGCTGATTTTAGTAGTCACAGCTGGGAGTAACAGTCTCACATCCTTTGTGCGGCACTCATTCTGAAGTGCTTCCCTTCTGTGAAAGCCTGTCTCTCCTCCAGGCTTTTAAAAACATAAATGGCCCATCACTGGAAGAATGAAGGTCTGAATGAAGACAGAGTATTTTAGCATCTTTCCATTTGGCCTTTGAATTTCTCTATCTTCATCCATGTATATATTTGTCTGTGGAATTCTAATGTGTTAACTACACAATTCCTGTTATTTAATAGCTGAACAATAAGATCTGTATTGTTTACTTGGATTCATTTACCCATTCTGGCACCATATTACCTAAAGTTTGGCTTCCAGGCCAGTGAGTGGCATAATTATAATTTAAAATCTTCTGAAATTGAGAGCATTTGCACACAGGCTCATGGATTATTTCAGTATTTTTAGAATGTTACCCTACTCACTTGAATGCACTTAAAGCTAGCTGTCAACCCTCCCACACACCCAGGTTGCTTTTGGTCAGGTATTTATTTGGTTACAGTAATGGGCAAAGTAATGCATGTGCATGGCTGCAAATGAAATATAAAGAATACATATTACTGGAAAGCTTTGTTCTGTGTGACTGAGATATGTTCTGTTTTCTATGCAAAATTATCAACATATGATGAATTTGCTAGTACTTTTTTGTACAATGGTATTTAAATACAAGGGGATATTCCATCACAACTGATACCTTTGTTTATTATTTGCATTATAAACAATTTAACAAGAGTAATTCCATTTTGTTCAATGGTTTATTTGTTGTAAGACATGTGCAGATGGAAAGTTCTTCCTACAAAGGTTGACTGAGTAATTCATATGGACCGTTCACATTTAATCTGATTTACTTATGGTAATTTTTTACTGTTGTAGTGTTCTATATGAAATGCTTTGATTTTACTAATTTTGAATGTGTTTCTCAAAAATGTTTAGTATTTGTACTCAATAAATACTCAACAATAATTGAAGACTTAAGCAGCTTTGGCTTTCCATGTGCTCAGTAAGATGTTGGGTGGCCTGAATCTGGTTTATGGCATCTAAAATTGGGCTGAACTATATGTTTTCTGAAACTATATTTTTACATAAGAAACATTAGCCATGTCCAGACTACATACCTTATTCACTCCTCCATTTCTTTTCACTTCAAACTTCCAATGAGAACTTCCTTTCTGTGGAGACAAACACTGTGACTGAGTTTCTTATGGGTTTACAGCTTCTCTCCTATCTTTCTCTATTTTGATTTAAAAGCTAAATTATTTTACTTGTCAGGGTTTTTCTACTTGAAAGTACTGGCATTTTATCTAAATATGCAGAAGTTGTTCAGTAACCTCAATGTTTTGGTGACAATAGTATTAGAAATGCAGAATAAATAGTCATCTATAAACTCACAGCAAGGATCATTTATATATGAAATTATCCAACTCAGGTGATAATGAAGTTGTGTAATATTTAATGAATTAATAAAGACCCTAGCATCTGACAGTTCTAGAAATTGTCTAGAAATTCTACTTTAAAACAGAAACATCATTATTAGCGTTATAATAATGTTCAAGTTCCAACTGTTTGTAACTCTAAGTCTTACAAAGTTATTAGTTCTTTATCATTATACTACACAGGTATTAAAATCCAAGCTGCAACCTTTTACTTTTTAATGCTGTGGATTGAACCTAAGGTTTTGTGGCTGCAAAATACTTATTTTACCACTCAACTCCAAACCTTTTGGACAAAACTTTTGACTTTGATATAAGATCTGATAAAACTGCATAGACTTGACTTAAACTTGAAATCCTCCTGCTTCAGTTTCCTGACCAGCTAAGATCTCAGACTTTAGCCAAGGGTTCCAGCTGCCATCTGCATTCTAAATGATGGTGAAATGTGTTAACTACACAATTCCTGTTATTTAATAGCTGAACAAGCAGGGAAACAACATCCAGTCAACTGATTGGCCACCAAAACTGTGGCAATGTAGGTAAAGAGTTAACTATTTTTCTTTCTTAGAAATGTTATATAAATCATGAAAATAAAAACACAGTGAGTAGGAAAGGTACAAATTTCCTCAGCATACAGTCAGGGATGTGATGTGTTAAAAGACTCCCCCCCCCCCCCAGATGAAACTTTTTCATTTGACTAAAGAGAACCCCCTTCCCCTAAGACAGTTGCTGTGATAATATCTAGGCACAAACTGTCTTTTTAAAAGAGTGTGAAAGTACAAACTAACAGAGTTTTATCCATGATTGTGCACGAAGTAAAATATTTAGAATCACCATTTTCCAGACATTTCTAGATTTTTGAACTTTTTTCAGTCTGTTTTATTTTGATTGTTTTATATTTTAAGGACTTTCATATTCATGTGTCTTAGTGATTATCTTTTTGATTACACATATTTATAGCAGAACATTTGAGACTATCATAGGTTCCAAGGTATTGAATTGCCAGCACAAATGAAAAAAATGCAATATTCAATGAAAACTCCCTTAGCAAACTGCTATCAATGTGACTCAGATTTAAAGTTGCTAATTCTTGGGGAATTGTTTAGCCTTATTTTCTTCTTTGCTTGGTAGATGATATCTGGGAAGCCAGGCACACAACAGCACAAGGATTGCAGAACTGACTCCAGTGTTAGAGACAAAGATCTTGGATCTCCAATACCAAATGTTCAGCCACAGAAACATACATACAAGTAGCATTATACAGCCTGAATAGGCTGTATGTATGAAATATATATGCAGATATCTACATATACATATGTATACACATAGAACTTTGTTTTGTCACAGGAGCCTCATGAGGAGGGGGAGATATGACTTACCCCCTTCCCTAATTCTCACAATTGATAGTAAAATTCTTTGTTGGTGTTACTGTATCACATGGTATTGAAATAAAAAGTAAGGTGTTAGAATTTTAAAATTCTTAATTTCTATTCAAGTTTTATCTAAACATCGCACATTAGTTAAAATATACCAAACTGGAGCAGCTAACCTTCTGTTCAATAACTGCACTTGGAGACCTATACTGATGTGACCAGAGGAATTAAAAGAGAATAGTTCTCCCTTGTCATTCAGTGTCAAGTAAGTCCCAGAGAACTGTGGGCCATCTCTCAAAATGTCCTGTGTGTGTAGCAGGGCAGGGTGGGGGAGTCACTTGTTCCTTTGTTTAGGAAGGCCGTGGAGATGCCCTGAATGAACTCTCACCAAGTGTCCAGTACACAAAGATGGTCAGCACAGAGGAGAAATTCCTTACCCACTTGCAAATGAACACTGGTCAAACAATGTCTTTGACTCAACATCACATGGATGGACAAACAGTCAAAAGAAAGACTAGAAGAACCAGAGGTTCCCCACAATCCTAAATGGGTCAGATATTCAACTGATTTTAACAGGAAAACAAAATAATTAATTTCGGCCACCTACATGGCTTTAAACACCCAGCAGGATAATCTAACTGGGATTAACATTAACATGACTCTTTAATAATTCAAGTGATTACAGTCCTCAGATACCATACTTAACCATAAGAGATATTATTTGTAAAACTTTCTTCCTAATAATTCTCTTTTTTATAAATACATATATTGCCCATACATAGAACTACACCTTGGCTTCCTTCAGTACAGTCGTGTCTATCTGCAGCTGAGAAAATAGTCCCATATTCTTAATTACTAAGGCCAAATTTAAATGCTGTATGTACCAGTTGTAGAGCACTATCTTTTTCTGGGAGTGTACACTTCACAGCTGTAATGTGGCATTCTGTGTTCTTTTGTTTTATTTAAAAAAATTTATTTTACATACCAACCACAGTTCCCTTCCTACCTCTCCTCCTGTTCCCTCCCCCCACCTCCTTTCTACCCCCCTCCACACCTCAGAAAGGGTAAGACCTCCCATGGGAGTCAATAAAGCATGGCATATCAATGTTGAGGCAGGACCAAGCTCCTCCCCACTGCATCAAGGCTGAGCTAGCCATCCCACCATAGGGAGTAGTTTCCAAAATGCCAGCTCATGCTCCAAGTACAAATCTTGGTTCCACTGCTAGAGGCCCCACAAATAGACAAAGCCACACAACTCTGACCCACATGCAGAGGGCCTATGTTGGTCCCATGCAGGCTCCCTAGCTGTTAGTCTAGAGTCTGTGAGCTCTCATGAACTCAGTTCAGCTGTCTTTATGGTTTTCTCCATCATGATCTTAACCACCTCCTTGCTTATATAATCCCTACTTCCTCTCTTCAACTGGACTCCAGGAGCTTGGCCCACTACTTGGCTATGGATCTCTGCATCTGCTTCCATTATTTACTAGATGAAAGTTCTATGATGACAATTAAGGTAGTCACCAATCTGATCACAGGAAAAGGCCAATTCAGGCACCTCTCCACTATTGCTAGGAGTCTTAGCTAGGGTAATCCTTGTGGATTCCTGGGAGTTTCCTTGGCACAAGTTTTTCCCTAACCCCATAATGGCTTCCTCTATTAAGATATCTTTTTCATTGCTATTCCTCCCTGTCCATCCCCCAATTTAACCATCCTGATGCTTCATGTTCCCATCCCCTAACCTCTTACTCCGCAATCCCAGTTTACCCAGGAGATATCATCTATTTCCCCTTCCTAGGGTGATCCATGCATCCCTCTTGGTGTCCTTCTTGTTACCTAGAGCTGTGGATTGTAGCCTGGTTATCCTTTGCTTTACATCTACTATCCACTTATGAGTGAGTACATACCAGTACATACCATGTTTGTCTTTCTGAGTCTGGTTACCTCACTCAGGATGATTTTTTTTCTAGTTCCATCCATTTGCCTGCAAATTTCATAATATCATTGGTTTTTACTGCTGAGTAATACTCCATAGCGTAAATGTACATTTTCTTTATCCATTCCTCAGTTGAGGGCCATCTAGGTTGTTTCCACGTTCTGCCTGTTATGAATAATGCTGCTATGAACATAGTTGAGAAAGTGTCTTTGTATATGATTGAGCATCCTTTGGGTATACGCCCAATAGTTGTATTGCTGGGTCTTTGAGGTAATTGATTCCCAATTTTCTGAGAATCCACCATACTGATTTCCAGAGTGACTGTACAAGTTTAAACTGCCACCAACAGAGGAGGAGTGAGTGTTCCTCTTGTTCCACATCATCTCCAACATAAGCTGTCTTCAGTGTTTTTGATCTTACTCATTCTGATAGGTTTAAGATGGTATCTCAGAGTTGTTTTGATTTGCATTTCCCTGATAACTAAGGATATTGAACTCTTTAAATGTCTTTTGGCCATTTGAGATTCTTCTGTTGAGAATTCTCTGTTTAGATCGGTACCCCCATTTTTTAATTGGATTATTCGGTATTTTGATGTCTAGTTTTTTGAGTTCTTTATACATTTTGGAGATCAGATGTGGGGTTGGTGAGGACTTTCCCCATTTCGTAGGCTGCTGTTTTGTCTTATTGATCATGTACTTTGTCTTACAGAAGCTTTTCAGTTTCATAAGGCCCAATTTATTAATTGTGGATCTCAATGGCTGTGTTACTGGTGTTATATTCAGGAAGTAGTCTCCTGTGCCAAAGCATTAAAGGCTACATCCTACTTTGGCTTCTATAAGGTTCCTTGTAACTGGATTTATGTTGAGGTCTTTGATGCACTTGGACTTGAGTTTTGTGCATGGCAATAGATAAGGATCTATTTGTATTCTTCCACATATTGATATCCAGTTATGCCAGCACAATTTGTTGAAGATGTTTTCTTTTTTCCATTGTACAATTTTGGTTTCTTTGTCAAAACTCAGGTGTTCATAGGTGTATAGATTTATGTCAGGGTCTTCAATTCAATTCCATTGATCCATGTGTCTGTTTTTATGCCAATACCAAGCTATTTTTTTTATTACTATAGCTCTATAATAGAGCTTAAAGTCACAAATGGTAATGCCTCTGGAAATTCCTTTATTATACAGGATTGTTTTAGTTATCCTGGGGTTTTGTTTTTTTCCATATGAATTTAAGTTTGTTCTTTCAAGGTCTGTGAAGAATTGTATTGGGAATTTGATGGGGATTGCATTGAATCTGTAGATTGATTTGGTAAGATTGCCATTTTTACTATACTAATCCTACCCAAGAGCATGGAATATCTTTTCATTTCTGATATCTTCTTCAATTTCTTTCCTTAAAGACTTTTTTATCATACAGGTCTTTTACTTGTTTGGGTAGATTTACCTTAAGATATTTTATATTACTTGTGGCTATTGTAAAGGGTGATGTTTCTCTGATTTCTTTCTCAGCCTGTTTATCATTTGTTTATAGGAGGGCTACTGATTTTTTATAGTTAATCTTGTATTCTGCCATATTACTGAAGGTGTTTATCAGCTTTAGGCATTCCTTGGTAGAATTTTGGGGTCACTTATGTATACTATCATATCATCTGCAAGTAGTGAAAGCTTGACTTCTTCCTTTCTAATTTATATCCCCTTGATCTCCTTTTATTGTCTTATTACTCTAGCTAGAAATCCAAGTACTATATTGAATAGATATGGAGAGAGTGGACAGCCTTGTCTTGTTCCTGATTTTAGTGGAATTGCTTTGCATTTCTCTCTATTTAATTTGATGTTGGCTGTTGGCTTGCTGTATATAGCTTTTAATATGTTTAGGTGTATTCCTTGTATCCCTGATCTCTCCACGACCTTTATCATGAAGGGGTGTTGGATTTTGTCAAAGATTTTTTTTCAGCATCTAATGAGATGATCATGTGTTTTTTTTCTTTCAGTTTTTTTTTATATGGTGGATTACATTGACAGATTTTCATATGTTGAACCACCCCTGCATCTCTGGGATGGAGCCTACTTGATGATAATAGATATTTTTTATGCGTTATTTGATTTGGTTTTCCAGTATTTTATTGAGTATTTTTACATCAATGTTCATGAGGAAGATTGGTCTGTAATTCTCTTTCTTTGTCACATCCTTGTGTGGTTTGGATATCAGAGTTACTGTAACCTCATAAAAAGAATTTTGGCAATGTTCCTTCTGTTTCTATTGTGTGGAACAATTTGAGGAGTATTGGTATTAGTTCTTTGAAATTCTTATAGAATTCTGCACTGAAACCATCTGGCCCTGGGCTTTTTTTCATTGGGAGAGTTTTAATGACTGTTTCTATTTCCTTAGGGGTTATAGATCTATTTAAATTGTTTATCTGGTCTTGATTTAACTGTGGTATGTGGTACCTATACAGAAAATTGTCCTTTTCTTTTACATTTTCCAATTTTTGGAGTTGAGGTTTTTGAAGTATGAACTGATGATTCTCTGGATTTCCTTGTTGTCTGTTGTTATGTCTCCCTTTTCATTTCTGATTTTGTTAATTTGGATATTCTCTCTCTGCCTTTTGGTTAGTTTGGATAAGGGTTTGTCTATCTTGTTGATTTTCTCAGAGAACCAACTCTTTGTTTCATTGATTTTTTTTATCGTTCTCTTTTGTATTGTTTCTATTTTATTGATTTCAACCCTCAATTTAATTAATTTAATTATTTCTTGGTATCTACTCCTCTTGAGTGATTTTGCTTCTTTTTGTTCTAGAGCTTTCAGGTGTGCTGTTAAGTTGCTACTATGAGATTTCTCCAACTTCTTTATGTAGACATTTAGAGGTATGAACTGCTTTCATAGTGTTCCATAAGTTTTAATATGTTGTACATTCATTTTCATTGAATTCTAGGAAGTCTTTAATTTCTTTCTTTATCTCTTCCTTGACCCATGGTGATTCAGTTGAGCATTATTCAGCTTCCATGATATTGTAGGCATTCTGTAATTTTTGTTGTTGTGGAAATCTAGCTTTAAGTCATGGTGGTCTCATAAAATACAGAAGATTATTCCAATTTTTTGTATCTGTTGAGATTTGCTTTGTGACTGAGTATGTGGTCAATTTTAGAGGAGGTTCCATGAGGTGCTGAGGAGGAGATATATTCTTTTGTGTTTGGGTGGAATGTTCTGTAGATGTTTATTAAGTCCATTTGAGTTATAACATCTGTTAGATCCCTATGTCTCTGTTAAGTTTCTATCTGGCAGACCTGTCCATTGGTGAGAATGGGGTGTTGAGTCTGGCACTATTAGGGTTTGATGTGTGATTTAAGCTTCAGTAATGTTTCTTTTGCAAATGTGGGTGCCCCTGTATTTGGGGCATAAATGTTCAGAATTGACACCTCATCTTGATGGATTTTTCTTGTGATGAATATGAAATGTCCTACTCCACCTCTTTTGATTAATTTTAGTTTAAAGTCTATTTTGTTAGAGAGTAAGATCGCTACACCAGCTTGTTTACACATAGTTGTGGGCCAATTGCCATCCTGCCTTTTTTCAAATGGACCAACTCTAAATTTGGGGAAGAAAACTCTTCAGAGACTTAACAACTCAGCCCTGGGGAAGAGACTGAAGTTTCGGGCTACCTGAATCTGAGTGTTTTTTCCTGTGGGTGTCTGCAGCATGTAGATTTATCTTACCCTCTAATAAATGCCTTACTTCAACTACTAATACACACACACACACACACACACACATACACACACACACAGGAAGGGGGCATGGATGTGTATAACTACTAATGAAACTGACCATGAATTTGAAAGAGAGGACAGAAGGTATCGGAGGGAGGAAAAAGATGAAATAAAAGAAAAGGAAAGGAAAGGAAAAAGAAGAGACCAGTAGATGTTTGGAGAACATGATGAGATGAGAAGCTGATGCAACACAGTACTTATTTTTACAACTTCAAAGAAATTTGAAGTAATTGAATACAGTGTTAATGCTAGTTTTACAAATAAAAGACTCAAATTTCTGCAGACATTAAAGTCTTGGTATTTGCATGTGGTCATAAAATACCCTTTCATATTTGTTAAAGATTTATAATACTCATAACTTTTATAATCTATAGTCTCAGCTGCCTGATCTGGTATCACACATCTCAACTTGAAGACCTCACGGGTTCAAGAGGCCATTCTGAGTATATGTTTAGTCCCAAGTGAAGTCGCTGAATTTAGATCGGTATGTCTATATAATTTTGATGTAAGTCAGTTTTGGCCACAGTGAATGTCATTTGTTATAAAACATATAAAAACTAAGGAAAAATTATAATCTCTTTTTCACAATGAAAGAACAGCTTCTTCTGCAGGCTTACTTACAAGTTCTGGTTATTTTTAAATTTCATAACTTTTAATTCCCAGAAAACATTCTTGCAAAATCCTCTTCTAATTAGGTGGGCTCAACTCTTGTAGTCTTAAAAAATTCCAGCAGGCTTACTTTGGGATATTTAATGGAATACTTTGCTCTAGGCCTGCCTGTCCACAGAGGATTAGATATTTTCTGACACATTCCTTCAGCTAAGAAAAGAATCTTATGTGATCTGAAAATAAAATATGAAATATGCAAGAATTTTGTACTTGAAGAACATGAGATTAAACTGAATTTGTGCTTTCTGATTATGCTTGTGAAATTTTATAGCTTATTTCTCACTGAGATATCTCATTGATGTTTCAAGTGGTTTGTCTTTTGTTAAGAAGAATGTGCTCAGAAAGTGAAATCCTATAACTCTAGGGAAATACTTAAAATTCAAACATATGCATAAAATAAAAATGCCTTTTTGCAAGATATGTTTCAAGATGTCAAATACTGATTTGATTAGTCATAAAATTTCAGAAAAACAACTTACAGAATTATGAAACCCAAGGATAGGATATAAGTGCAGAGTCATACCAAAGAAGTAAGCATTAGGGTAATTTAAACTCAGCCACTAGTCATCAAAAACAGTACATGTTATAATAATTTGTATGTGTATGACAATAATAAAATGCAGTTTCACATACAAATTGATTTGACTGTGTTTAAAGTAAAAACCATTTACTAACATAGAGAGAAATGAACTGCACCAAAGTCCTGTTAAGAACAATTTGGTTTTTAAAACGCTAATGAAATAAAGTAATAAATAATATTAGAGACAATTAATAAAAGAGACAATCCTCTTCAATTGGTAGTTTACTTTAATGTACTGGACAAGCAAGTTTATAATAGGACAGAAAGGAAACAGAGAATTGGGTAAACAAGCTTGTAAAAGAACAATATATCGTTTTCAGTAACATGAAATTATGGCAATTCATTTGAAAGTCCTCTTGCAGAATGAAATTTTGTTAAATGCTACTATCCTTCTATACTTTTATGTGAATGACAAAGGAGAAAAATAAGTATTAAATTGACATGATTCTCAAATAACTCTGAAATCAAGCACCTCAGCTGGAGTTTGGTACCATTTGTTTATATAGATGTTCTCCATTCTTTACTCGTTGAACTACATAACTTGTGAGAAGTTCAAAGTTAATGACTCCAAAGTAGGACTGTTTTCCAGTTTCACTTCTGTTTTGAGATGAGTCCCAGTTGTAGCTCAGACTTGAATTTGTAGTGTTCCTCCTGCCTCTGATTGCCTGACTCAAAAAATAGTATTTTTTGTCTTTGCCACAATTTCTGAGGTGTCTACAATTACCATTTTTTTTTCTTTCTAAGTGCTAGAGACAGAAAAAGTGGTTGGGGAAGGAGAGAAAACTTTGTTGAACATTATTCTAACTATCGAAACAGTGGTTATCTTGCTGTTTGATGTGAAGCATTCACACAAGTCTGGCTCAGGAACCAACTTGCCCACCTGATTTTCATATTAATTACTAGTCCAGTCAGACACAGGTCATGTGACATCCTGAAACACAGTGGCACCATGCCCAGTGGAGCAATGACTGAGCAGAGACAGGGTTTCTAAATATACTTCAGTTATTCTCCCCAAGTCCAGGAAACTCTTCATTGAATGAGCAGAGCAGCAGGTCCCTTGTTTGTGTTTCTTAGCACAAAGGCTAAGAAATTTAATATAATTATCACTCAAGAGTGTGGTGAGTAGTCAAAGAAATTAGAAAAAAAACTCATCAAAATTGAAGTTTGATACCAAAGGACCCCATACAAATGTCAATAAATAATCTTAAAAATGGATTTTAAAAAACACAAACTAGATATCTCTGAGGCTATATCCATGAAGTCTCATCAACACAACTGCCTAAACAAGAACTGAAAGGCAACTCAGTACCAACATCAATGGGCATTCTAACAGAGAAGGGGAAAGTTCCTACACTCAGGGAGCCTCACTCCTAGACAAAGAATGGTGGGTAGCTGAGAGTAAGAGACAGGTGTTCCTACTTAGGCAAGAGTTCCATACCCAGTTTGTTATCTAATACCAAGTGGTCAACCCTGAGATCATATCCATATAGATGTCATACAGATTGCATTGTGCTTATTAATTTAATAGTATATATATATATATAGATATATAGATATTATAAATATCTATATATATATCTGAAAGCAGGTTATGAATTGAATTTGGGAGACAGAGTAAGGTGGCACATAGAAGGGGTTAGAAAGACGAAAGGGGAGGGGAGAAAATGATACAAGTATAGTATACTTTCAAAAAAACATAAAATAAAAAAGGGATTTATATTATTCTACCATTTAAGCAATGACAACATTTTTCCTAGAACATCTGTCTTAGCTAATTTTTCATGCATCTGATTTTGAGATTTGATTTCCTAGATCTTCTAATAAAACACTGTCTTAACCTGATTCCACATATGGAGCAGTGCAGGGGATTCCCAGGATGAGGGCAAAACCAGGCTGACATGAAATTTTATTACCAAGATAATACTGCAAGGGAGAATTATAGTTTCATAATATTACTTTATTTTTCTTACTTAGACTTATAAAGACACAATTTTATAAAAGATCAAAACTATTATGATTAATTTGTGGTAATAAGATTATTTATTTCTACTTGAAGTGATTAAGATAAAAGTCTCTATAGTACAATTATAAATGACAATAAATCCAAATATTATATATATATATATATATATATATATATATATATATATATATATATATATATCCTGATGTTTGTAAGAAATTGTTACTTACAGAAAAAATTCTTTTTATACTTTGTGTGTGTGGGCATTCCACAGCATATATGTGGAGAAGACAGGACAGTTTGTGGGATTCTCTCTTTCTTCCCGAGGGTCCTAGGGTTGAATTCATGCTGTTAGGTTGGGAAGCAGCAACCTTAATCCACTCAGTCATTTTGCTGGCCCTTTATAAAAATTTAAAACTACCATTTATGATGTGTTCGGGTGAAAGCTGCTAAGTGCATTGCATTACCAAATAAATGTTGTTATGCTCATACTGGTGGTAGTTGATTATAAAAGTACAACTCAGAAAATAGTTATGCTATTCTTTCTTTTCACTTATTCACTTTATTCAAAATAACTAATGACAATTCAAGGAAATCGAATCATAGGAAATTTATTGTTACAATTTTTGAGACTTTATTTACCTATACATAATTTCACACTTTAACATGTAATGATACCAATCAAGATAAGACAGCCAAATAGCCCATGAAGGAATGGGAACAAAAGCTTCTGTTTGAATGTGCTGCTACTGTCTATACAGATCATTCTGTGAAGTCTGCAAAAATAAATCACAAACTACAAGTCAACTCTTTGAAAGAACAAGTGGGCTGATCAAAGTTGTGGTATTCAAGAACCAACTGCCTGTATTTACTATAATGGTGAACACAGAAGGCTTGAAACCACCCTAATAAAAACAAAAATATAAATCTAAAAAGTATTTGCAAGCTACGGATGCTGAAATGAAAAACTACTATGCAAGAGCTAAAATAACCTAATAAGTGGAGAAATAACCTTTACAGGAATTGTAACATAGCATGGTAAAGCTGATTGGTAGATTTAATAGAGGTTTCATCTTTTATCAAAGTCTTAGAAGACTATTTTTTAAAAAATAAAAAAAAAATTCTTTGTTTTTTGGAAAGGCAAATAGACTAAAATAGCTAAAATTAATTTTGACTGAGGAATTTGCACAAAATACTCAAAAAAGAAACAAACTTAATCGTTGGACACCTTTGCATCTAAGGGAATTATACTGTAAAATTCTGTATGATTCCATTTTCATAGTTTTCTTTTTTTAAAAGAATATTTTAATTTTATAATTAACTTAATTTCGCATATCAGCCATGGATTCCCCCAACCTCCTTCCTCCCACTCCCCAGCCCTCCCCCCCAATCCACCCTCTATTCCCACCTCCTCCAAGGCAAGGTCTCCCCTGGGGAATCAGTCCATCCTGGTAGACTCAGCCTTGGCAGGTCCAGTCCCCTCCTCCCTACACCAAGGCTCAGCAAAGTGTCCAGCATAGGCCCCAGGCTCCAAAAAGCCAGCCTATGCACCAAGGACAGGTCCTGGCTCCATTGCCTGGGGGCCTCCCAAACAATTTAAGCTAATCAACTGTCTCACTTATCCAGAGGGCCTGGTCCATTTCCATGGGGGCTCCTGAGCCATTGGTTTACAGTTCATGCATTTCCACTAGTTTAGCTGTTTGTCCCTGTGCTTTTTCCAATCATGGTCTCAATATCTCTCACTCATACAATCCCTCCTCTCTCTCGCCAATTGGACTCCCAGAGCTCCACCTGGGCTAGTTTTCTTAAAATGCTATTATAGAAATAGAGACTTGATCAGAGATTCACAGATTCAGGATCTGGAGAAAAGGAAAGTGCTCTAGCTAATGAAAGTAGAACCTGAGATGGAATAATTCTGTCTCAGTTGGGGGTGGTGGTGGACATGAGTCAACAATGTGACATATAAGATTGGGTGTATGCATGTGTGTGCACACATGTGTATATGTGCGTGTGTGAACACATGTACATGTGTGCACATGTATACACATGCATGTACAAATGACTATACATAAAACTAGAAGAATCTGGGATTGGAGAGAAGTTTCAGCAAGTAAGGGTGCACTTTGCTCTTGCAGAAGACCCAAGTTTGATCCTCAGCATCCATGCTGGGCCTCTCAAACCACCTGTGACTCCAGCTTCACGGAAATCTGATGCTCTCTTCTGGCCTCCATAGATTCTGCACTCAGGTTCACACCCACACATACTTACACATAATTTATCTGTAAGGGGCCTTGGAGTTGGCACAGAACACACGCACAGACACCAAATTCTCAGCGCAAAGATTTATTACCCTGGAGGGTTCCTGGGGCGGCGGTGGGGCTGCCTCCGGATCAGGCAAAGACAGAGCAAGTTTTCTTCAGGAGTGGTTTTTAAGGAGAAAAGGGGGAAGTCTGTTTTAGGATGAGTTACTCAGTGTATCTCAAATGATGAATGTTGATAGCTGGACCTTGGGGTTTTAGTCAGGCATAAGGAAGTGGCCAAACAAGGAAATAGACCTGGATGGATAGCTTTAGGAATGTGATCTAACAGTTTAGCAAGGGAGAGGAAGGGAGGAGGGCAAGGCCTGCTGGCACCATGTTTGCCATTCTCAGGCCTTTTAAAGGGCTGTTCATAATTAATAAACAAAAATCAAATGGTGGCCTCTGAATATTCTGAAGAATTTCTTCAGTGTTAACTTCCTGGATGTGTAGGATAGCTACGAAATGTTACCACTGCGGAATATTGCATGAGTATAGGCTATCTTCTATGCTGTTTTCTATATTTATATGTAAAACTATAATTCCTAATGAGAAAAAAAATTTTAAAGTAATAAAACAATGGCAAATGAAATGTATCTTAAAAAGATGAAGTCTTGTCCACATAGGCTTTTTTTTTGCTGTTTGTTTTTAATATTTAAATGAAGGGTCCTCTAAAAGGAAGTGATGTGGAAAAATAGTTTGAATAGGTGAAATTCTGTTATGATAATGTCAATACCATCCATTTGTAGAGTGCACTACAAAACATCTTGTCTGATATTAAGGCTAAAGTATATCTGGGGATCAATTGTATTTTTATTTTTATTTATTTATTTATTTATTTATTTATTTATTTATTTATTTATTTATTTATTTATTTTTTAGGTTTTTCGAGACAGGGTTTACTCTGTGTAGCTTTGCGCCTTTCCTGGAACTCACTTGGTAGCCCAGGCTGGCCTCGAACTGGCAGAGATCCGCCTGCCTCTGCCTCCCGAGTGCTGGGATTAAAGGCGTGCGATTAAAGGCGTGTGCCACCACCGCCCGGCCAATTGTATTTTTAAATCTGCCCTGGTCTTTCTGACAAATCTGCTCCCAATACTGTATTCATCCCTTTATATTCTGTTTCTTAGTGTATGTCCCTCGAGGCTTGAGAGTAGTCAGGTCCTGCCCTCCACACTGCTTTAGTGACTGGCCCTCACACCTGTTTCCAGTTGCAGGCAGCCAAGCTCTGCCCTACAGAGAAAAAAAAAGAAGCCTAAGATCAGACCATAGAATCCCACTAATCCCCAAGCTTACGCCAAGAGCAGGCCACAGAATTCCACCAATCCCTGAGCTTGCCCCAAGATCAGGCCACAGAATCCCACCAATCCCCGGCTATCCTGGAAAGCTCCACACCTCTCCAAGAAATCCTGTATAAAGCCTATCTCCTGTTCAATTCTTTGATGCTTCTCCCTAGAGCAGACGCAGCCACCCTCCTATATCTTTCCCAATAAATCTCTTATGGGAGGCTTGTTATATGGTGTAACTTTGTGGTATTCCTTGGCTCCTTACTGACAGGATCCTTTCCCTTCAGAGCCTCAACACTTGCATTGGGGCAACCCATTTCCCTAAGAGCTGTAACACTTTGTTTTACTTAGTGTTTCTATTGCTGCAAAGGGACGCCATTACCATGGCAACTCTTATAAAGGAAATCATTTAATGGGGTGGATTGCTTACAGTGCAGAGGTTCAGTCCATTACCATAATGGTGGGACATGGTGACTGGCATGCAGGCAGACATGGTGCTGGAGAAGAAGCTGAGAGTCCTACATCTCACAAACAATAGGAAGTGGTCTGAGTGTCACACTAAGCAAAGCTTGAGCAAAAGAGAGCTCAAAGCCCACAGCACAGTGACACACTTGTGTGTGTGTGTGTGTGTGTGTGTGTGTATCTCCTTTATACATATGCATGCACAAAGATTATACTATACCAGCATTTAACCTGCTTCTATAAATTTAATAAATATTACTTAACATTGACAAATAGGCCTCTGTAACCTTCAAAGGTGCAATTAATATGGAAATAAAAGTACATATTTAAATAACAAAAATGATTAAGAATTTACATGGGACCAAGTTGTCACTACTTTAAAGAATGCTCTAAGCAATGCCATTATTCATACATTTTATTCATAGTACAGATTTATTGAAGAAAATAATTGGTTAGAGGATTCTTTTAAATCCTGAAGTAGTCTCTCCTGCTCCACAAGTATTCTAATATCAAAACCTTTAATAATCATCATATTTGAGAACTGATGCTCTGATTAAAGGTGCAAGGGGGTCACATTTTTTTCTGCCAGTATCTTACCCAGGCTATTGTGGAGATGTGAGATTATGAACAAAGAAATAAGGGTCCTTCTCTCTACCTCATGAGTACAACATTCAGGTGACTGTTCATTATCTTTATGTCTGTTTTTCATCATTTAACCCTATCACCAATACTGAATTCCCTCCTTGCTGGTGATGTCTGTCCCACAATGTTTAGCTATTAGTTTAGAACCTGAAGTTAATGCCTAAAAATAGCTTCAAAAGACAACAGTTTTAAAATGCTGAGTGTTAATATATTTAACTATAAAATACTTTTTAAGTTTTCATAATTTTTAAGTATCCCAAATTGTTTTTTCTTACACAAAATGCACAAAAGTAAAATTTTCCATTAGAAGCCAATCTTTTTTAGTACACCTCAGGGAAAATTATTGTAGAAAAATATTTACAGTTCACTTTCACTAATAAAATGTGACATAGCAACAGTTACCCATGTAAATATGAAAATATGTTCTTTCAAGGTTTCAGAATGGAAGTAATTTTTACCTATATTACTCTTTTTTTAATTTATTTTTGCTATTCTCATTTCAACTCAGCACTTGTTTCCATGTGGGTAGAATTCTTTTTGTTCCCAATAGCTCACTGTACAATACCATGAGGTTATTCTTTCTAAAGTATAATGCTGATAATTCTACACTTCTAGAGTCAAGCCATGTACAGCCACAGCTGCTAGTTGTTTGTAGTGCCTACTTGTAATAGACTGAAGGCCACTCATGATCCATCTACCTCCTCTTTCTTCAGATTTGTTTCCTTGTATTCTCCTTTGTGGAAGCTGTGCCTCAGCTAATTTGGACACAGGAGTATTGTTCGCACATTTTGCATGGCTTGATGTATCCCCTACTTATTTATTGCTGTACTAGAACTTGAGCAAGGGTGTTATGTATGCCAGACAAGTAGTCTACTAACTGGAGTATAACCTCTGTTCCCCACAATATTTTAAAATGCTAACTTAGGGTGGGCAGGATGGCTTAGTGGATGAAAGCATTTGCTGCCAAACCTAAGGACCTGAGCTTGATGCTCAGGATATACAGGAGAGATTGACACCTGAACCTTGTCCTCTGCCTTCCACATGCATGCGGGGGTATGTGTAAACCTCCTGTAAATAATTGCAACAAAACATTAGAGCTAAACTGAACTAAAATACTAGCTTATTCACAAGGCTTTTTTTTTTTAACCAGATATTATTTACAGTAACATGGATTTCACTAATATCCCTTGTAGTTTTAATACACTCTGTTTTTAGCAATCATTAACAATAAACCCAACCAATTATACAGTTGTATAAATATACAAACTATTTTACTTTGGCCATCCATATCCAGGAAACTACTGCATTGTAGCCACTTTGAAATTAGCATTTCTGCCTTTCTTGTTTGGCTGTCTGCATTTGTCTCCCTCATGTTCATAATCAGCTACCATGATATCTCGCATTAAATATATATGTATAGTAAATCTTGTTCAATTTAAAGAACCACCAGAAAAATTGAGATATTCTAGTTAACCTTGAAATTATAACTAGCATTTTCCCTTTAGTATATAGATTTAAGCAATTTAAGAAAGAACTACTAAGGATTTTAATTTGGGAGGTGATATGACTCAGAACAGACCACCATGTCCTTGGATCCACACTGGCAGTTGTATTTGGCTGAGTCAAAAGGTGCCAGACTGTACTTTTCCACTCCTTGTTCTGCTGAGATTTTGATCTGGGATTTTTAAGCTGAGCCAAATAGGTAGTGGAACTGATTGCCAACCATCTGATCCTGTAGTGTGTGCTAAGCCAGGTGCAAACTTGCTTCAAAAGTTAAACCAGCTTCAGTCAGTCAATAGGAGCTCTAGTGTGCACCTGGTCTGGAGACATCTCATTATCCCTAGTACTATCATCTTCATTGTTTAAAGAAAGGTGCCACTGAAAAGTTTGATTACCCTTTGGACATCTCTGGCGCGATGGCCACAGGGATGGACAGCCACAGCATTGATGTCCTGGGTGTGTTGTTGCAGAAAATAATAGTTGTAGCTTATGTTTACTTTCTACTCAGGATTTAAAATCTGGAACTGAAATTCTTTAAAAAAGCAATGACAAGAAGATGCCTATGAATTCTGGTATTTTTATGCTTCCAAAGGCTGTACTGTCATAAAAGTAGTAATTTTTTCAAGGTAAGTCAAATGGTTCAGTAATCAGTTCAGAATTATAAAACATGCATTTATATATTGCTAGAACAGTGGTTCTCAACCTTCCTTAGGCTGTAGCCCTTTGATACAGTTCCTCATGTCATGATGACTCCCAACCATAGTATTATTTTTGTTGCTACTTCATGACTGTAATTTTGCTACTGTTATGAATCATAATGTAAATATCTGTGTTTTCTCACGGTCTTCGACGACCCCTATGACAGGGTCATTGACCCCCAAAGGGGTTGTGACCCACAAGTTGAGACCACTGCTCTAGAATATAAAGCCAGGCTGGATACAAGACATTTAGAAAAGTTTGGTGATGATCATTTCATAACAGCATAGACAAAAAGCAGACTGATTCAGAGTCTGAAAAGATTCAGCTATTTAAGAGTCAGACAGTAAACTTCTGAGGACAGAGAGCATATGACCAACCATTCATTTCATTTAAAAATAATTAGAAAGTTGCAGTGAAGGATGAAGTTTAACTAAATATTTTTAAACTACTATTTTCCTAATTATTGCAATCACTTACTTGAATGTGAGAAAAATGATTTTATGGTTATCACAAATATCTATAAGGAAAATACCTGTTTGGTTTCAATAGTCTGCTATTTTAATGGTATCAGGATGCAAAGTTATCATGTGATAATGGATCTTTTATCTTACACTGTTTCACAGATATTGTAATATACAGTCAACATTAATTTGGAGTATATTTAGTGTTTAAGAGCAATGAAAAATGACAGTCAATATTCTCTAATGATGATTTGTAGAGTTAGATTTTTTTCTGATCAACACATCAGGGAATCATATGAGTTTAAATTTATTTAATTTTATTTTATTTTAATGCATGAATCTTTTGCCTGTATGTATGTCTGGTGTCCTTGGAATCCAGAAGAGTGAGTTAGATCCCCTGGAATTGGAGTTACAGATGGTTGTGAGCCACAATGTGGGTGCTGGGAATCCAACATGGGTTTTCTGGAAGAGCAGTAATTGTTCTTAACAGCTGAGCCGTCCCTCCATAAAATTTTTGCCTTCTATGTTTAGACTAGAACACTAACTAGAATCATTAAAGATAAAAAGAACTAGGTTCCTTCTTTATTACTTGCTCTTGAATCTTTCTCCTTTGTTGTTCATTAACAAACTATGGGAATGCTATCCCAGCTTTAAAGGTTGCTAATAAAAGAGTGTTCTAGCTCAGAGAGAGCATGCTTACTAATTATCTAAACAGGATCTTATGTAATAGACAATCAATGCTCTTTGTTTTGATAACGAGTACTCAGAGGTCCCATACATGTGATGAGCTCTGCATCAAAGAGTAGATTGTTGCTCTCAGGAACTTAAATTTATTTATTTATGAATTACTTCACTGTTGAACATTTATCTAATAGATATTTTATGCCAGACCATTCTCCCAGATTCTAGAGAAACAAAGGCAGTAAACTCTGCATCCTTCCCTGTCAGAACTTCACCAAGTCACAGAAGATATCAGCTGTCTTAATAAAAAAGTGCATATCAAGAGAATCAATCTGAAGGAAGAAGTTTGAGTTTGGAGAACATTTAATGCATTCATTCAAAAGAGATAATGGAGTGCATATTCTTTTTTATACTGTTTTTCTCTTACTTTAAAAAGGGCCACATATATTTCATTACACCTGGCCTGAAAAAGAATTTTCCATACTGATTTTATGAGAGCAAGTATTCAGAGCTCAAAGAACCTGGGTAGGCGACCTGAGTCATGAGGCACATAGTGTGGGCTAATTGTTTTGTGGAGTACCCTTCAGGATTGAGAAAGCTGAGGGAGACTTCCTAATGCTGAAAAAAGTCTCCATGTACAAAACAAAATGCCCTATGACTTCAGTATGGGGACTTTCTGTCCCATGGAATAGCAGCTTCCCCATCCATTTATAGGTCACCATTCTCTCAAAAAAAATCTTTATCTGTCTATCTATCTATCTATCTATCTATCTATCTATCTATCTATCTGTCTGTCTGTCTGTCTGTCTGTCTGTCTATCTGTCTATCTATCTATCTATCTCTATATCTATCTATCTATATCTATATATCTATATCTACCTATATATATATATATATATATATATATATATATATATATATAGAGAGAGAGAGAGAGAGAGAGAGAGAGAGAGAGAGAGAGAGATGGCCAAATTGCTGATGTGGCAAATCAGTGCACTGAAAACAGATATGTCAGGAAAGTCAGAGAAAGGTGACTAGATAGAGGTTAAGTTTTAGTTTACTGACAAATCAACTTTGTACATTACTTCTACATCACAGCAGACACTTCTATTTAATGCCAGAAGGCTCAAGATCCACAGAATCATGTATCTTATATACACAGCTTTAAAATGACAGTTTCTGGTTATAAGGAAAAAAACTATTTTCTATAAAAAAAAAAGAAAGCTGAGAGAGTATTTGCAGGAAAAAAGAAAGGGCACCATCAAGAATTGAGAGAAGGGTGGAAGATGACAGTGGGGAGGCAGATAAGAGCCAGATAAATGATATGCATACAAGAAAAGTTTTAATAAAACCCAATATTTTGTATGCTAGCTAAAAATATAACTCACAGGGAAAAAAATGACAGATTCTTCAGTCTCTGGCTTCTTTTTCCTACTTAATATTGGATCCTTACTCCTTGGGTTTATGTTCTCAAAGAAGATGGCATTTAGATTAATAATGGAGCTTTGAAAGAATTAGGTAGAAAGAGCTACAATACTTTCTGATTAAACCCTTTCATATTGATACATTTTCTTCACACAGACTAGGAGTTGGTTAAGCTTCAGCAGGATTGTGTGTGTGTGTGTGTGTGTGTGTGTGTGTGTGTGTGTGTGTGTGTGTGTATGATGAGGCTAAAATTCACTCATTTTTCTGTAAGATTTTCTTTACCAGTTTTCTTCTGTACACTCTAGGTCAGTTCTTACTTGTATAGGGCTTGGTACATATGGTAGCTACTACTCTACAATTCATTCTTCAGGCTGTTAAAGTTTGGGAATGCCTTGCTTTCTGTGCACAGACATTATGAGCATCAAATAGAATTAATATAGCTCCCCAGTTTGTTTATTCACACCCCTTATGTAGGGCATACGTACCTCATATAGGGGAACTGGCTTGAGTTTCAGTTGTACTTTCCAAGCTTCCCAGCCTTTCTCTAGCATATTTAAAATCAGAATGCTAAGTAAAGAGGAAGAGTGGAAACATATGCTATTTGAGTGACATGGAATATAATAAACTTTCAATTGTTTAAAAGAGACAGAGATTCAGTTTCTGCTTCTACTCTAATGTATTATCTAAATGTGAGTAAGAGCCCAACATTCTCTGTGTTTAGTATTTTGCCTATAAAAAGACTTGCTTGTTTCTATGCCATTCTTTAGTAACAGGGGGAAAAGGCATTAAATTCTATGTCAAATTACATCAAGATGATGTGAGGCAAGTAACTCTCATTGAGGAACAGCATTTCATGGTTCTCAATACTGGATGCCTGTCACAAGCATCCAAAGAACTTTTATAAAATGGGTATTCAAGGCCCACACAGATGCTCTAATTCTAGCATATTTATAAGCACCAATTTGTAACAATGCAAACATTTCATGGTTTCTTTTTCTGGGTAACAGTAGTAAGGAACATGAAAAAGTTTAAAATAGTAAGATTCAGAACACATGTTTTTAGGTGAACAAATGAATATAAAATCAGATAAAACCTCTCTTTAGTCTATAATTTCTTTTTATTATAGAGCTGATAAGCTATATTTCTAAGATAAGAATGCCAGGTGCAATGGAGTCTTATCTCAAGTAAATTAATGAAGAGAGTGACCCTTCCTGAGAGGCAGAGCCCCTAGACCAGATGTGCCCATGGCATCCAGTGTCCCCATCTGCTTCGAGACTGGAGAAAAGACTCAGCATGACCCAGTACCAGGTGGCATTGCCCAGATGGTTTGCCAGCTTGAGTGGCATCCAACTCAGCTCCTCTCCACACTCCAGAAAAAGTTATTGGGAGCATGTCAAAGGCCAAAATAAACAACAAGGTCATTGTCCTTTGATCTAAAGAGAGGTAGTTTGTAAATCTTTGACCATGTCCATGTTACTGCTTGCTCTCTCATTGGTCTTTGGTTCTCAGTACATCTAAGTTAAAATGATGTCATTAGTGTTTGATGTTCGCATCTCAGAGACAGAAACAGATGACCTGATGCATGAAGAGCCATTGATTTATTTGCTAAACTGTAGTTTATTTCGCTGCTAATGTCACCATGAGATGTGAATTGTGAGTTGCAATGGAGAGAGATGGTACAGGGAAGAATATATAGTGTTTGGTATATGTTTTCAATAAAATCTCTTACAAAATGTGGTTGGTAACATTTTAACAGTAGTACTATGAGTCAATAAGATTTAAAAATCTTTTTTTTTAACAGCCACAAGAAACAAGAAAATATACTGGGCCATATAAATCAGGGTCACCATAATTAAAAAAACCTGAGGAATTACAGATCAGCTGACAGCTGCCTAAGATGAGCCTTTGCTGAGTAGGTAGACACAGTGGTTTGCATAACTGTACTGAAGAGAGAAAGGGGAAGATACAAAGTGTCCAGCACTTGCACAGTGACTAAAAGATGATGTTCAAGTGCAGAGAAATGCAAAATGAAAATCTGTGTTGCTTTGTACAGAGACATGCTACTAATGTAGGTTCTTGTTTAGAGACTATAGGATAAAATAATTTTTAACAGCAGCATAAAATTAGGTGAAACCTTGTTGAATGGGTTAGTGACACAGGTTTAGTCAAAGTATAGATACTTTATATCCTTGAGTTCGTGGAACACATCAAGTGCCTAAGGTTTATATACATATGATAGGACAGTAGGAAGGAAGAACTCTGAGAGTGAAAGATTTAAGCAGGGATGGAAGTGAGGAGGACTGGAGAGAGAAGGAGTAGGGAGTGGGTGTATACAACTAAGGATGCATGAAAAATGCTTGTTGAGAGCTAGTACTTTATAAGCTAATTAAAACACGTATTTTTATATAAAAAGGAGTTTGAACACAGGTACCTTGAATGCATGGACAATGCTTCCCTGCTAGAAGAGAAAGGTTATTAAATGAATATCTTAATGCTAATGTGAGAGACCTCCTATGAGCTGTTTGTCACGCGGGCCCACAGACTAACACAGGCCATTGCTGCTGCCCTTTGCTGCTCATTAGAATGAGATGGTAAGACCATACTTCTGAAGTGCAACATTTTGTGGTTGTAGAACAGAAAAATCGAGCTAGATATGCAAACCAATAGCTGGGTTTGATGACAGAGGAAGGGAGCTCATTAGAATGAGATGGTAAGACCATACTTCTGAAGTGCAACATTTTGTGGTTGTAGAACAGAAAAATCGAGCTAGATATGCAAACCAATAGCTGGGTTTGATGACAGAGGAAGGGAGCCAGGATCCAAGGATGTAGGCTACCTTATGAGTCTCAGGAAATGTACAGAAATGGCTTCTTCCCTGAAGCCTTCAGAAAGCAATGTATCTTACTAACACAGATTCTAGTCTAGTGCAGTCAGTGTCAGACTCTGATAACAGCATTGTGAGACGTTACTATACTTGTGGGCTGTATTTGAGCTGCTAACTTAGTTATGGTCACAGTTGAAATTAAGTACACTCATGAATACACCTTTAACTTCTTTAACTCTTTCTTCGGATAGCCAATAATTTTCTTCAAAATGCTTCTTTCATTTTTCAAATAGCATTGGCTCAGTGAGTTCTTTCCTTATTACTTTGTCTGAAGTTACAAATTCTTCCTCTGTTGTTCCTATGTAGATTTTCTGTTTTATTTAATTTTTATTATTATTTATTTTTTATTTTATAATTTAATTTAATTTTACATATCAACCACGGATTCCCCTGTCCTCCCTCCTCCCGCCTTCCCCCCAGGCCACCCCCCATTCCCATCTCCTTCAGGGCAAAGACTACCCTGAGGATTGAGTTCAACCTGGTAGATTCAGTCCAGGCAGGTCCAGTCCCCTCCTCCCAGGTTGAGCCAAGTGTCCCTGTATAAGCCCCAGGTTTCAAACAGGCAACTCATGCAATGAGCACAGGACCCGGTCCCACTGCCTGGATGCCTCCCAAACAGATCAAGCTAATCAACTGTCTCACTTATCCAGAGGGCCTGATCCAGTTGGGGGCTCCTCAGCTATTGGTTCATAGTTCATGTGTTTCTATTCATTTTATAATTTTAACACAAGTGAGTTTCATTTTTAAAAAAAGATAGATTTTAATTGTGTGTATTAGTGTGTGTGTGTGTGTGTGTGTGTGTGTGTGTGTGTGTGTGTGTGTGTGTCTGCCAACAGGTGACAGAAGAGGGTATCAAATTCCCCAAAGATTTTTTAGGTTATATTTGGTTGCAAAATACCCGATGTGAATGCTGGGAACTGAACTTAGGGCCTCTGCAAGAGCAGCAAACACTTCCAGCTACTGAGCTATCTCTAGCATCCAAAACTAAAGGATTTCTAATTGGTCAACTTCTTGACTGCAAAAAAAAAAAATGTCATAGAAAAGCAATTCAAAGGAGGGTTGATTTTGGTTTACAGTTTCAGAGATTTTTGTCCGTGGCCCCTTGGATTCCTTGTTTCTGGGCTATGATGAAACCCAACATTGTAGTGGGTAGATGAACAGAACTAAATTAATCACCTCATATTTGACAGGAAAACAGAGATGGGAAAGGAGGGAGAGAAACAGAGATAAGGGGAGAGGAAGTTGCTGGAGGCAAGAAATATAATTCTAGTTCGTGCACATGTCCTGGTCAACAGAAAGATCAGGGAGGAATACCATGCTAGTTCACATATATCCTGATCCTTTCCCAACTAGGCTCTAACTCCTTCCAATAAAGCCATCAGATCATGACTTCATGAATGAATTAACCCATTGATGAACTCAGATCTTATCACTCTGTGACTTAGAGTCTAAGTTTACTATACATTAGCTTTTGGCTATCAGGGGAACAGTTCCATCTTCAAAAGTCCCCACAGTCTTTCACAGTCTCAACACTTTTTAAAAGTCCAAAGCCTTTTCTGAGACTCAGTGAGATCTCTTAACTGTAACTCCCTATAAAATCAAAAGGCAAATTATTTCCAACATACATATATATGACACAAAATATATATTAGCATCCCAAAAGGAAGGAAAGGCGGCATAGTAAGGAAATACTGAAGCAAAGCAACACCAAAACCCATCAGGATAAACTTCAAATTTTGGCTAAGATGAGTATTCCAATCACCCACTCCTTTCAGCTTTGTTGAATGCAACATACTTATCTCTCTTGTGATGGTTCCATACCCAGTCTAGAGCTAGCTGTGGAGGTATCTAGGGCTCTGGCATCTCCAACATCTAGGTATCTCCAAAAATATCTAGGTTTTATCTTCATAGCTTCATGTAACAAACTTTCCAGGCCTCCATAAAGGAACTCTCCTGCCAGACACCTGGCATTTTGGCTTTCCTTAAACTTGGAGGAAGATTCCACAACCCCCTTAATTCTGTATCTTTCTGATAAAGCCATAACCACATGGCCAACGCTGCCAAGTTCTACTGCCTGTGAAGGGACCTGGTCACCTCCTTGAAATATGTTTGCATAAGCTTTGATTGTTAATGCTTTTATAAGAAGAAGTGATTTCTAGGCTTATTGCTCTCATAGGTTGTAGGATTGGCTGGATGGGGTCTTGCTCTGAGGGCACCACTCCCTGTATTTCATTTTTGTCCTTAAGCCTGTTCATAAACTTACCTCTTTGAGCACAAGACTTGGCTCCAACATCAAATTCCCTGATGCTTTTGTTCTCTTCAAAATGCATATTTTATATTTTTTTTGCTCTGATTGCTTTTTTTCATTATAGATCTGCATAAAAGTGATCACTAATAACTACTTGACAGTTCACACTAGGATGTTTTGAAATTTCCCAAACTCTTCAGTTTAGCCTCTGTAAGATTTTTTTGGATAAGGACAGAAAGCTGTTATCTTCTTCACCCAAATAAAAGAATGGTATCTAGTATTCCTACTCTCTATGAGACCTCTTGAGCTGGACCTCTATAGTCCACATTTCCCTCAGCACCACTGTCTTCTGTGCTCCTACTCGTATGACTCATTAATCCCCATTCATAGCAATAAACTGTTCTCCTAATCCAAAGTCCTAAAGTCCACATTCCATCACCAAGCAGCCTGATCAGTCCTATTACAGCAGCATGCCACTCCCTAGTACCAACTTTAGTCTTTGTTGATGTTCTATTGTTGTGATGAAACACAATGACCAAAGAAACTTATATAATAGAATATTTAATTCAGGGCTTGCTTACAGTTAAACCATAATCATCATGGTGGGGAGAGAGAGAGAGAGAGAGAGAGAGAGAGAGAGAGAGAGAGAGAGAGAGAGAGAACGAACCTGGAAAGGCCTTCTTTTGAAACCTCAAGGCCCACTCTCAGTGACACACCTCCTCCAAAAGGCCACACCTTGTAATCCTTCCTAAACAGTTCCACTAACTGGAAACCAAGCAATCAATGATATGAGCCTATGGGGCCATTCTCATTGAAACCACCATAGGTACATACATATCTTGGTCTGTCAGGGCAGAGAACCCTCCCACAAACTATCTGTATTCAGGATGAGCTATCAAAACATGTGGGGCAAGATAAGAGAGGCAGGGCTCATATTCTGAGTCTGAAGGAAATATTGATGCCTGAGGAAGCATATAAAGTACAGCATGGCTAAAACTCAGATGGCATATATATGTTCATTCTACCCTTCTTAAGTTGGTTCTCTAGCCCCCTCTTTCTTTTACGCTATCTTTTGCCATCTGAGTTCTAGCCATGTTGTACTATATATATATATATATATATATATATATATATATATATATATATATATGTTCATATATGTGTGTGTGTGTGTGTGTGTGTATGCAAACATCCTATGATACATAAGTGCTATCTGCTCACTCTGTATGTTACTTATGTGTATGTCTCCAGGCCAAACCCAAAGCAGTGTAAACCACAGAATGGTTCTAAGAGGGGAAGTGATCACATCATTTTTTTAATTTTTAGAAACCACTGTTTATTTGTACTAAGGTACCATTCTGCCAAGTACATGGAAAAAGAATTTGACTAAGAATGCTCAATCCAAATAACCCAGTTACATGAAGGCAAAGGGAAATATTGTTTAATGAATGAAAATCATTCTTATTCCTAGGTTCAAAAAGAATTTTCAACTTTAACATTCCAGAAAATAAGTGAATGAATGCAACCTTGTAAATTTTCATAATTAAACGTTTATTCCAAGTATCACAGAGAGTTTCAATCCAAGCACAACACCATCTAGTTTGCTATCACATTTCCAAGCAAGATGTTTGTGAACATTTTCCATGATAAATTTCAGACCCTTGGCTAAAATATTGCTCTCATATTATTTTTCAGTAATTTGACTCTTACCACTGAAAATTTTAAATCATCAGTACTGTTTGAAGGGGCAGAGAGGCCAGGAAAAGCATGAATACCTTATAATGCAGGCATTAGCTTTCCTTTGTTTAAAGAAATCCTCAGTACATAACTGCTGGGAGATGAAAGAGAATGACTCTTCTTCCTCCTCCTTTCCATCCTGTTCCCAAGGAGAAGGGAAGTTATTCACAAGAAGTAATGGTAAAATATTTTATTTTAGATGAATTTGTGAAAATATTCAGATTCTGCCACTTGGATGAATTAATTCACTATAAAGTTGAAACAATATTTATCTTCTGTAGAAAATAGGCTTAAAAATAGTACATAACCCAGAAGAAGAAAGTGAGTAAGGTTGATTTTCTTTCTGTGTCTGTGTCTGTCTGCTTACCTGACTCTCCCCCACCCCCCGCCTCTCTCTCCATGCACAACCAGGGCTCTTTTCTATAACAGCAAACAATAGCTAAGTTCACAGCAGCCTTTTTGTATGTACCAAGATGATGAAAGTTCTAGCTTTTATGGAAAATGGCACAAAAGAAGATCATCTAGACCAGGTTTGAAGATCAGCAAAAGTTTAACATATTTTAAGCCAAGATATGTAGTGTAAACACAATTTCACAGGGTGTGGAAAGAATAAAAGATTTCACACAAGTATACAAAAAATTAGTCAAAACATAATATTCTAAATTCTGTTATTAAGTCATTTAAGACGTCTCAAATGAAGAGCACAGCACAGATCTAGAAAGCAAGAAGTGGAGAAAGGGGATTTTTGACTTTGTAATGCATTATATAGTATTTAAAGCACTACTTATGAAACAGGGGTAAGACATTGCCATCATTTTTGTTGTTACTATTCCTTGAAACAACGTGAAGAATAATACAGTTGAAAGCAAAGCAGAAAACTTCAATAGGATTTATTTAAAAATAAAAGGTTCAACATTAAAAGAAATACTACTCTTTTATTTTATATCAGCTCTATTCCTCTCCCATATTTTCATTTTATGCAGTTTTATATTGTGGGAAAAATTTGGAGCTGTTCTGCTCCATAAAACTTTTCCACAATCATAACCTACATGGAAGTATTCAAACTGGCAGTATCCAAGTTGGAGAAAAAAAGGCTGAGCAATCAAACATATTTTGGTTACATTTCTTAGTGGGATAAAGATTTTAAAAGTAGAAGTGGGAACTCTAGATTTCATCTGAGAGATTACCAAGTATACAGTAGAAGTTACTGCAGAGGCCTGTGGATGTGTTCTAGGTCACTCTGTTCATGAAGGTGTTGTGTAGATGTAAACAACCTTCTTATTAAATAAACACAGAACCAATGCAAAGAAGAAAGCCAAGAGGTCAGAGCTAAGAGCTAAAACCTTACCCTTCCTCCTGCGGTGGTCCTACCTCTCTGAACCAGAGCTACCCCTGTGTTAAATAAAGTCTTTATATAGAGTTCCTGTCCTGCCTTCTCATTGGTTGTAAACCCAACCACATGACCGCCTCCTCACGGCCTGTCTGTATAGGCCTCCAGGTTTTCCATGATTGGTATTGAGATTAAAGGCATGTGTATCCAATAATGGCTGTATCCCTGAACACACAGAGACTTACCCAGCTCTGCCTACCAAGAGCTGGGATTACAAGAGTACGCCACCACTGCCCTGCTTTCCTATGGCTTGCTAATAGCTCTGACCCCCGGGCAACTTTATTTATTAACATACAAATAACATTTTTAATACAAACAAAATATCACCATATTTCCCCTTTTCTATTTTAATAAAAAGGAAAAAAGAAAAAGCTTATAACTAATATAAGAAAAACTATATACAAAAGTACAATAACTATATACAATATATACAAGTAATAAATACCTAAACAATGTCTAGTTCATTTGTATTTGACAAATTCAGAGAAAATAATTCCATTATCTATCCTATTGTATCTAATTCACTTTCTATCCTAATTAGTCTTCAGCTATAACTAACTAATCTTCAACTCCCTCAGAGACCCAAGAAGGAAATAATATTAGCTAACAAAAAAATAAAAACAGGAAGTATATGCAAGCAACTTCCAAAAAATTGTGAGTTGACAGAAACAGCCAGCTGCCTGGACAATCATCTGAGGTTTCTCCGCAGTGTTGGGGCATCATCTTCAGTCTATAGGCTTAGCGTATCTGACAGACTCATTTGTGAAGTAGGATGTACACAAGATCAACAGTTCAACCTCACATTGGGTGAGAGCAGTCTATATATCAGAAACACCTGAATTCCATTAGTGTCATGTCATGATTCAGGATTTTAAATTCTGGAAATTGTTGATGTTTTTTGAATTCAGCTGTCCATTCTTCTTGGCTATGTGTGTATGTGGCTTCATTTCAGCATCCCGTTCTTCTCCATATCCCTCTATTAAATGCCATTCTACTGTTGAGAGGTGTGAGCTTAATTACTCTTCAAGAATAACTGTTTCAACTACCTTCCCATTGCACATCAGAAGCCATCGGCCCACTACCTGTTAAGTTGCCTGCGAAGAAAAGGGCACTGTACCTTTCCCGGATTGCGAAGGCCACTTCAGGGATGGTGCCATATTGTCCTGGCCTCAGAAGATGCCTTTTGATAAAACCATAACCACACTTGTTTTGACAAGAATCAGTAGTCCTTTGTTTCGTGTCATGTCTGTCCTGCTTGTCAGCAGTTGATTTGAGGATACTTTGTTGTCCAGTGGCTAACTTTTGCCACAATGAAAGTTAACTCCAATTGCAGTTTTTTCAATGCCCATATTTTCTCTGAAGTAGATTGGTACTGCCAGGAGCCGACATGTCTCATAGTTATAACAAAAAAGAAAAATTTTCTAAGTTATTAAAACATTTTAAATGCCATATTCTGTAGATCTCTGAAGGGTTTGAAGATAACCTGTCTATCTAAAATATATCTACTCAATCTTGAAAACATACCTAATATAACTACAAGTTCTATTATAATGTCAAACTACTAACTTTCATTTCTTTATATCCTAATAGTTGGTAATAACATTCAAGGATCAGAAAATTGCATTACATTGTTAGATGAACGGTACAATTAGAAATACACATGTAACATTTTCTAACAATATCAATTTCAATATATATAATTTGTATACAATATAAAACAATCCAATCCAATGTAAAGTATTTACATTTTTCTTTTCTCCCTTTCTTTCTTTCTTTCTTTCTTTCTTTCTTTCTTTCTTTCTTTCTTTCTTTCTTTCTTTCTTCCTTCCTTCCTTCCTTCCTTCCTTCCTTCCTTCCTTCCTTCCTTCCTTTCTTTCTTTCTTTCATTTTATAAGAACCTTAAATCTAATCTCCTTTGCTTAGCCCTTTTCCTCACCCTTGACAACAACTTGTAACCAACCCCCCTAATCAATAAAAATTATCCCAGACCCAAAACCCATTAAAAGACCAAAAAACCACCCGCCCCACACCACCTCTTTGGGAATGTGGGCGACGTATTCTTGAAATTGTTTCCTGCTGGGTATAGGCGAAGGTATCTTTATCCTGAAAGAAAAATTTTAGGTTAATTGTCAAATTCTAGGAAAGGTAAATATATCCTTCGTTATGCAGTCTGTGTATAATGCCAAAGTTCAGGGTTTATCTCAAATCCTTATTCAAGTAGTCTTTGAGACTGGATCATCTCAGCTAGCTCTCTCAAAATTGCTCTGAGCACTTTGTAGTTCAAAGCTGATCTGTAGATGATGTTTGTCAGCTTAGTGATGTTATTATCCACGTGGAATTGTTGTTGTTGTGGGGCCCCATCTTCTTCCTGGAGACTTCAGTTGATGTTAGGCCTGACCGTGATTTCCTGCAAAAAACTGATAAGAGACTCGAACACAAAGACGATATATGCAGCTTTTTAGAATTAGTTAGTACTCTATATGACCATTTATATCTTAACAAAGTTTAAAATGTATATATATCTATATATATATAATCTATATATATTAATCTTGTAAATTTTGATATAAAATTCATACTTTAAGAAAAGTTTAAAGAATCAGAATAGAATCAAAGAGTTGAGATTAGTAATAGAATAGTCCCTTAATTAATTCTCCTGTCCCATAGCAGAAGATGGCTCTTTTCTTCTGGCATGATACAGGGAGTTTGCATTTTCCTTTTAACAACATGCTTGAGTTTAAAGAAGGAGAGAGCCATTCCCCAACTCCAAAGTCAGCTTTAAATTTTAATTGAACTGGGACTATTAGAAGTTAAATAGTGTTAAATCTTTAAAGAAAAGCAGAAACATTTAGGAAGACACAAAATTTTTTAGATAACATACCCATACGCCATTTCACTCTGTTTCTTAGGGTAGACGATTTGTCCCTTTTCTTCAGTTGTCTCATTTGTCCAGTGTTCTTCAAATTCCTTAACCTTCATTCTCCTGAAAAACAAAAACAAAAGCCTTTCCCCAAGGTTTTTTTGGGATGTTCCTTTTTGGCAAGTTATTATCTGATTAAATGAAAAGGCATGTGTTACTGGTGTAAGTTAGTTTAATTTGGATGTTCATGATAGTTGATGAACTATCACCTCCTCTAATTAAGAGGTCTCTCTTGTTCAAATCGAACCTTTATCAATTTTGATGGTACCCACAGCTTATTACTCCTTTTTGTTTATTTAGCATATCCTTTAGAGTTCTGTTTGATCTTTCTATAACTGCTTGACCTGTAGGATTATGTGGTATACCTGTAATATGGTTTATATTATAATAAGCAAAAAACTGTTTCATTTTAACAGAGACATATGATGGAGCATTGTCAGTTTTGATTTGTGCAGGTATACCCATAATGGCCATAACTTCTAGAAAATGAGTGATTACAGAATCAGCTTTTTCTGAACTCAAAGCAGTTGCCCATTGAAATCCTGAATAAGTATTGATAGTGTGGTGTACATATTTCAATTTTCCAAATTCTGCAAATGAAACACATCCATCTGCCAGATTTCATTCCTCTGAGTACCCTTTGGGTTACATCCTGCTGGTAATGGTGTTTGATTGTAGAAGGAACAAGTAGGACATTTCTTTACTATTTCTTTGGCTTGTTGCCAGGTTATGGAAAAATCCTTTTTTAAACCTTTACTATTTACATGATTTTTTTATGAAATTCTGAGGCCTCCAGCACATTTCCTATCCATAATTTATCAATCTCATCATTGCCTTGTGCTAGAGGGCCTGGTAGACCAGTATGGGATCGGATGTGAGTTATATATAAAGGATGACTCCTTTTCCTGATTGTATCTTGTAATTGAATAAATAGTGAAGTTAATTCTGAAGCATCAGGGATAAATTCTGCAGTCTCAATATGTAATACTGCTCTTTCAGCATACTGAGAGTCAGTTACTACATTGAGAGGTTCTGAAAAATCAATTAATACCAACAGAATAGCATACAATTCTGATTTTTGAACTGAATTATAAGGACTTTGAACCACTTTACTTTAATTTTCTGATTTGTAACCTGCCTTTCCTTGTTTATTGACATCTGTATAAAATGTACGAACTCCAGATATGGGTTTTTTCCTCACAATTCGAGGCAAGATCCAATCAGTTCTCTTTATAAGATCAATTCTATTGCTTTTGGGATATTTGCTGTTAATTTCTCCCAAAAAAATTACTACAAGCTTTTTGCCAAGCTTCATTTTCTATCCATAATTTTTCAATGTCCTCCTTAGTTAATGGTACGACAATTTCTGCTGGGTCTATTCCTGCTAATTGACAAAGTCTCAATTTTCCTTTCCAAATCAAGTCAGAGATTTTTTCCACATAAGTTTTTAATTTTTTTTTTTTTTTGGTTTTTTCGAGACAGGGTTTCTCTGTGTAGCTTTGCACCTTTCCTGGAACTCACTTGGTAGTCCAGGCTGACCTTGAACTCACAGAAATCCACCTGGCTCTGCCTCCCGAGTGCTGGGATTAAAGGCGTGCACCACCACCGCCCAGCTAAGTTTTTAATTTTTTTATTTGGTTTATTTGGTAAAAATATCCATTCCAATATAATATCTTCTGTAGATGTAACCAACGGTCTTATTAAATAAGAAACATAGAGCCGATTCAGAGAAGAAAGCCAAGAGGTCAGAGCTAAGAGCCTCACCCTTCCTGATTCAGGGATCCTCTTCAGCCAAGAGAGCTCTCCGAAAAAAAGGGGACCTACTTCCTGTGTGTGTCTTTATATAGTCTAGCTGTTCTGCCTTCTCATTGGTTGTAAACCCAAACATGTGACTGCCTCATCACTGCCTGAATGTACCGCCCTCCAGGTCCTTAAAGGCGTGCGCCACTGCCGCCATGCACTTGCTATGGCTCTAATAGCTCTGACCCCCAGACAACTTTATTTATTAACATACAATTAAAATCACATTTCAGTACAAGTAAAATACCACCACAATCTTCCCTTTGCATTAATATTCCTGTTGGGGAATGCCTAGAAGGTAAAATAACCAAAATGCAATCCAGGTTTGGATCAATACGATCTACGTGCCCTTCATGTACTTTCTTTTCTACCAAGGCCAATTCTTTCTCAGCTTCAGGTGATAATTCTCTTGGACTATTTAAGTCCTTGTCACCTTCTAAGGTTTTAAACAAATTATTTAGTTCATCATTTTTTACCCCAACAATAGTTCTTAGATGAGAAATATCTCCAAGTAATCTTTGAAAGTCATTAAGAGTCTGTAGTCGATCTCTCCTAATATGAAACCTTTTGAGGTCTAATTTTTTTGAAGTTCTATTTTATATCCTAAATAATTAATAGAATATCCTCTTTGTATCTTTTCAGGAGCAATTTGTAATCCCCAGCAAGGCAAAATTTTCTTTACTTCTTCAAACATTCTTTCTAAAGTATCTGCATTTGAGTCAGCTAATAAAATATCATCCATATAATGATAAATTATAGATTTAGGAAATTTTTTACGTACCACTTCTAATGGCTGTTTTACAAAATATTGGCACAAAGTTGGGCTATTCAACATTCCCGGTGGGAGAACCCTCCATTGAAATCTTTTAACCGGTTGAGAATTATTATAAGTAGGCACTGTGAAAGCAAATCTTTCTCTGTCTTTTTCTTGTAAGGGTATTAAAAAGAAACAGTCTTTTAAATCAATAACTATGAGAGGCCATCCTTTTGGTAACAGAGTAGGCAAAGGAATTCCAGATTGTAGAGAGCCCATTGGCTGAATTACTTTGTTAATTGCTCTAAGGTCTATTACCATTCTCCACTTACCAGATTTCTTTTTAATAACAAATACAGGAGAATTCCAAGGGCTGTTTGATTCTTCAATACGATGAGCATTTAACTGTTCTTCCACCAGCTCTTGTAAAGTCTGGAGTTTCTCTGTTGTTAAAGGTCATTGCTGAACCCATACAGGCTTGTCTGTTGACCATTTTAAAGGTAGAGCTGTTAGTGTTTTTGGAAGATTATCAGTTGTTGTGCCCTGTTCTTGTATGACATGGATGACTGGTGAGCACTCATTAGAATAATATCTTTTAATATTTCTCTCAGAAACATGTACTAATTTATGATTTGTTTCTGAGATTGGAGGGATGTTAATTTGAGTATTCCATTGTTGTAACAAGTCTCGACCCCACAGGTTCATAGCTATGTTAGCCACATATGGTTTTAATTTTCCTTTCTGTCCTTCTGGACCTATACATTCAAGCCATCTTGCACTTTGTTTCACTCAAGATAATGTCCCAATTCCTAACAGTTGAACGTTTACCTCCTGAAGAGGCCAAGCTGGATGCCAAAATTCTGGTGCAATTATGGTAATGTCAGCACCTGTGTCTACCAGACCAGACAACAAAACACCATTTATTTTTATTGTTAGTTTTGGTCTTTGTTCATTAATAGAAGTTTGCCAAAAAATTTTCTATATGTTTTTTCCTGAATTTCCTATTTTCTCTGTTTCATCATCTCGACCAACATGATTTATTCCAATAGACATTTGGTTATTTAGTTGCTTTGGGTAGGGGTTTCCTCTACAACTGCAGGAAAGGTTTGAACTGGATTTACTGTGGGGGTCTGCCTGAGGCCCCTCTGGGAGTTTCCCGAAGCTCGAGACAGAGGATTACCCTGTCTGTCCCTTGTTGATCTACATTCGTTGGTCCAGTGTTTTCTCTTACCACACCTTCTGCATACTCCAGAAGGAAGGGGCATTCTGTTGCCAGTGTTCCTTGAAGAAACATTATTTCTAGGAATGACTTGTTTACAATTCCATTTCAAATGTCCTTGCTTTCCACATCCAAAACATCTAACATTTCTCAAACCTTTTGAAATTGCTTCTCCTACCCACATATCATCATGGTCGTAAGTCTCAACATTAACTGTGTCTCTAATCCAATCTTCCAAAGATGCAGATCTTGCCTTTAATGGCCTGGTTATTCTTTTGCATGCTGCATTTGCATTCTCAAAGGCCAAAGATTCAATTATTATCTGACTAGCCTCTGAATTCGGGACCATTTTCTGTACTGCTGAAGTTAATCTTTGTAAGAAATCTGTGAAAGATTCTTTTGGGCCCCTTATAACCTTTGTAAATGACTCAGTTTTTTTTCCTGGTTCTTCAACTCTGTCCCATGCATTCAAAGATGCCGTTCGACATAGAACTAGGGTTTGAACATCATATAAACATTGTGTTTGTACTGAAGCATATTGGCCTTCTCCAATAAGCTGATCCTGGCAGACTTGTATTCCGTTATCCCTCCATTGTTTTTCTATATTTTTAGCCTCATTATTGAACCACATTTTCCACTGGAGATTTTGTCTGGGTTCAAGAACAGCCTGTGCCAAATCCCGCCAGTCTTTTGGTAGAATTCTATTACAAGTTGACCAGGTGTTTAACATTTGCTTTACATATGGGGAGTGCATGCCATAAGATGCTATTGCCTCCTTAAATCTTCGTAAGTCTAACATTTTAACTGGAACCCAAGTATTTTGTTCATTCTCTTCATCAGGTAGCTGCTGTATGGCTATGGGATAAATTAAGGGTGATTGTGTGAAAACTGGCTTTCTTTCTGTAACCTTATGATCCAATTTTGGAACAACTTCACTGTTTATTTCTTCTGTCTGAATCTGAATTTCTCTATAATTCATTTTTACCGGTTTAACAAGTTTTTCTAAGATTGTTATCCTGGCACTTAAATTGACTATCTTTTTAAATAGTAAAATGAGGATAAGAAAAGTAATAAACTGAATAATTCGATCAATATTAATCTTGTCATATAGTTGTTCCATTGTCAGAGTGCCTAAAATTTCAAACAAAGCCCAATTTTCTTCCAATGTACACATAAAGCCCATTTTTTTTAATGTAGAAAAAAATTCTCTTTTAAATAGATATGTTAATTGACTTACCAAGTCTGGGTAGAACAGTAGAGTCCGAGGGAATTTCAAAACAGCCACCTGGTGTTCGAGGTGTGAATCCAGAGAGAGAGAGAGAGAGAGAGAGAGAGAAAGAAAGCGTAGCCACTTGAGCCAAGTCAAGCCTTGACTTTACAGGCAGGGGCCCTGTTGGCAGGGCAGACCTGAGTTGTTTGTAGCAGTTGCAAGTAGCTCCAGCTGCGGGTCAGTCAGGCCTGGGCCCGAGCTAGGGAGCCGGCCGCCCAGGCCGGAAACCGGACCTGCTGCCAAGCCAAGCCAAGCGGTTTTTAATGGATTCTTGTCACGTTGGGTGCCAAATGTAGATGTAAACAACCTTCTTATTAAATAAGAAACACAGAACCAATGCAAAGAAGAAAGCCAAGAGGTCAGAGCTAAGAGCTAAAACCTTACCCTTCCTCCTGCAGTGGTCCTACCTCTCTGAACCAGAGCTACCCCTGTGTTAGTCTTTATATAGAGTTCCTGTCCTGCCTTCTCATTGGCTGTAAACCCAACCACATGACCGCCTCCTCACGGCCTGTCTGTATAGGCCTCCAGGTTTTCCATGATTGGTACTGAGATTAAAGGCATGTGTATCCAATAATGGCTGTATCCCTGAACACACAGAGACTTACCCAGCTCTTCCTACCAAGTGCTGGGATTACAAGAGTACGCCACCACTGCCCTGCTTTCCTATGGCTTGCTAATAGCTCTGACCCCCGGGCAACTTTATTTATTAACATACAAATTACATTTTAATACAAATAAAATATCACCATAGTGTTGGGCTTTCCTTTAATGTCCAGAACTAGAAGCTGAAGATGGAAAAGTATTCTCATCTTTTTTGAAGTATTTAATTTTATTTCCTTCCTGGTCTAATTGAAGCTGACCTAAAATTTCATCAACAATTTTATTATCCTCTGAACTTTTCCCTTTTGTCTCACACTATAATTTTCATAATGAGCATCATCTTAAACCCAAGAGATCAAAAAATATATTTTCTTCTCTGTGAATAAGATAATCAATCATTTATATATTTGTATAGATATTATATCAGTAGATGAGACTGAGGCCATTAATTTTTATTTAAAAATTTGAATTAAAATATAACTACATTACTTTTTCCTTTCTGTTTCCTCCCTCCAATCCCTACCATGCCATCTCCACTCCCTCTCAAACTAATGGACATTTTGTCTTTGATTATTATTGTTACTTGTTGTGGGATATTTATTCACTGTGTGAAGGTATATTGCTGTGATTTGTATAATACAAAGCTGAATGGCCAGTAGCTAGATGGGAGGAATGGGTGGGACTTCCCAAGACAGAGACAACTCTGGGAAGAAAAAGACAGCCAGATGCAGAAGAAGCAGCATGAGCAGTATGGAGAGATGAGGTAATGAGCCATGTGACAGAATGTAGATTAAAATAAATGGGTTAATTTAAGTTATAAGAGCTAAGGGGATAAACCTAAGCTAAAGATAAGCTTTCACAATCAATAAGTATCTGTGTCATTATTTGCGAACTGGCGGTACAGAGAAAGACTTGTTAGAGTTACTGATATAATGTTTATCTAATTGTGGATTCTATGGTATTTCTCCCTTCTGATTTATAATGTCTATTGACATTCCCATTGTTAAAGTCTTGTTTAGGTAGGTGTATTGTTAGGGGCTCATGGGTGTAGCTTCCTTGTCATTTCTGGGAGACACAATCTCACAGTAGACTTTCTGGTCTATTCACATTTATAATCTTCCTTTCTCTTCTGCAGTGTTCCCTGAGCCTTAGATATAGGAGTTATTTTGTAAATGTATTTGTTGGGACTGGGATTCTCATAATACAGCATCAAGGAATCATATTATTTTATATTTATGGAAAATTATACACAATGTATGTACATATATATATACACACATATATACATCTATATATACACACATATGTGTGTGTGTGTGGTATGTATTTGTGGTGATTTCAATGAGAATGACTCCTGTAGGCTCATACAGCTAAAGATACAGCAAGTTCATTCCCTCACTGACATGAGAGGCTATATAGAGAGGCTATATTCTAATATACACTGAAGACCAGCTGAGACAACCATCCTCAAGGACTGAACAACTACTGGATTGTTGGGGTTCCCTTCCAAAGACAACCATTGTTGGACTAGCTGGACCACAGCCTATAAGCCAATGAAATCAAGGTCAAGCGGCAAGGAAATAAAACGAGAAACACTTGGCCTGGCATGGGCTTTTGAAACCTCAAAGCCCACCCCTAGGGACACACCTCCTCCAACACTGCCACACCTAATCCTTCCCAAACAGTTCCAAGAACTGGGGACCAAGCATTTAAGTATATGAGCCTATAGGGGTCATTCTCATTTAAATCACCACAGATACATACATTCACACACACACACACATACACACACACACACACACACACACACACACACACACACACACACTGCTTATAGTTGTCTCCATGTGTATAGCTTTCAGTAAATATAATATGATTCCTTGAGGCTAGAACATGAGAAGACCAGCCCCAATATATACATATCTCTCACACATATACATACACGTATAATAAATCCAATATACACCACACACATACACATTCATATTCCTATCAGTTCTGATCCTTTAGAGAACTTTGACTAATACAGTGTCTTAAATAATGTATGCCAATTGGACTGATAATGCTCCTGAGACTATCTAACAAAAACTCTTGCACCAGACACGAAAAATCTGTTAGAGTGGTTCACTAGGGTAGTCCAAGAGGCTCATAAAACAATATTGGTTACTGATGTTTACCTTGGCTGCTTTTCAGAAGTAGAAGCTAAGTTCCTATGGCTGAAGCACCACATTCTTTGGACAGAAGATATGAAAAATTTGGGCTTAGTGTAACCTGAAAGCATTTTCCTTTTGGTCTAGCTTTCATAGTGCCCAAAAGTGCTATGTAAATTGTCAAAATAGGAAAGAAATTAGTAGTACCACCCATCTCTGACACTGTGAACTATAACAACAACTAGCCTTGCAACATATCCCTCAAGGTGCAGTGGTGGTACTCACATTTTAGCAGTAACCGAGAGATCTCCAAATGAACTTAAGAGCCACTCAATAGAATGGAAATGATACTTGGTACTAGAAACCAAGCCAAATATCAAAGGAAGTGAGATCATGAATATTAGAAAGGAAGCTACTATTGTCACTTTACTAGACCAGCATAATTCCTAACTATATAACAAAATTTATCCCACAGATAAATGTAGTTCTCACTCTTCATCAAAGAAGTTTGTTTTTATAAAGAATAGAGATCATTACAGAAAAGTACAGATGGTCATAATTCAATAAAACTAATAATTTAAAGAAGGAAATAAATTGATTTTTTTATAATTTTTTAATTTAAGAAATTTTCTTTACTTTTGCATACCAATTCCTGTTCCCCCTCTCTCCCATTCTTTCACTCCCCCCACCACCTGCCCCCATCCTACCCCCATCCTCTCCTCATAGAGGGTAAGGCCTCCCTTGGGTAGTCAACACAGGCTGTTATACCAAGTTGGGGCCAGTCCTAGCCCCTCCCCCCTGCATCAAGACTGAGTAAGGCATCACACCATAGGGAATGGGCTCTAAAAGGCCAGTTCATGTACCCAGGATAAGTCCTGGTCCCACTGCCAGGAGACCCACAAACACATAAAGCCACACAACTTTCACCCACATTCAGAGGGCCTAGTGGGTCCCATGCAGGCTCCCCAGCTGTCAGCCCAGAGTCCATTAGCTCAATAAAAATAAAGAAGTACTTAAAGAAAGTGGATGCATTGTGAGGTGGTATTTCTTAAAAGAAGAAACTATTTCCCTGTATAACTCTTTGGAAAATATAAGAAAGAAGCAAAAGAAGCATATTTTCCTGAAAATAAATGGTATATATACCACAGTAAACACACAGAACCTTCATTGTAATATCAAGGGGAGCCATGTGTAGTTGATAAGCACAAAGGTATTCATTATGTTTGAGCATAATCTACTGAAGAAGCAGAAGTTGTTGGCACATCTTTTAAAAAGTGTATCTAATGTATTTGGTAGATACATGATTTTTCATCAAGAAGAGTTATTTAGAGGCAAGTTGCATTTAAACTTCACACAGTAGCCACACTGCTGTGTGTACAAGTGCATCATCCTTTCTAAAAATGCATTTTTTTCTTCCAAATTTTTGAGAACACATTTTTCCTTTTAGAGTAAAATATTAATTTGTATCTATTTTTCAAATGTCTACATATTAGAACCATTTTAGTTTTTCAGAAAATTTGTGATGTGAAAAATGAGTTCTCATGTACTCTATAACATCTGCCATTTGTTTGCATCTTATCCCCTACCACACTCTATTCTGGCTGCTGTTATGATTAAACACTTTCCTCCTTCTGTTTTTATTACCCTCTCCCAAGCATTCAATATAACTTTTGTATTCTACTGTTCAATGTTTACTCACTGTATTTAGTTAATAACCCAAATCCTTTAGCTGTGTCTCAAGATATTTTTTCTTGTTACTATTTTATGCTACAGCTCACACTCTGTAGTTGGCCTTCATCTTATTTTTTTGAAGAGTTCACATAAACATTTGCTTTTTCTATTGAATAAACCTTTTACCCACTCTTTACTTGGCAAAATTTTACAGATTTTTCAAGTCACAGTGTCCTCATTAATTACAATAAGAAGTCTCTTCAGATATACCTGGACAAAACAACATGAAAAACCTTTCCTTCAGGTCATTTCACACTACCATCACTAATCTTAGATTTTTTTCTATATTCTTTTAAATGAGAATTTTTCTGTCCAACTATGTACATTGTGCAAATGAACAGCAAAACACTTGTAAAATCCATCTTCAACTTCTATGTTTATTCATCTTATTTTCTAGTTAATAACAAAGAGTGAGGGCTTCTCAGAGTTATAGACTGATATTATTTATTATGTTAAAATATTGATCACCACAATCCATAGATGCTTCTGGGAGTTATATCCAAGATGTCCTTGTAGCCTAAAAAATCAAGATATAATACTCAATTAGGATGGTCAATGAACTTCAGTCAATGGCTTTATGAATAAAATATAAGGTTTACATACATGTGACAAAATTAAATCACTGAAAATAAAAAGGAAGTAATTCTTTGGTTTTCAGATTGAATCTTTCTTTTTTTTAAGATGATTTTGGCTCTCAGTCTTCTTTAGTTGTCTGTGGTTCTCTGTATAGGCTGAGGCCTTGTGGTCTTTCCCCATCTGCTTAGACATTTCTGTTGTTGTCCTTGGTCAACTCAGGTATAGGCTGTCATGTTGATGAGACTTTATGGGTGATGTTTCTTTTGTTACTAGGAGACACAGTCTCACAGCAAACTCTCAATTCTCTGTCTCTTATTCTTTACATCCCCTCTTCTGCAATGACCCCTGAGTCTTAGATGTGGGAGTTGTTTTATAGATATATCCATTGGATCAGCCCTGAAAACATATGAATAAGAAACATTGTATAGACTGGGCTTACATTTATCTTTTTAGGAATATATATGCAAATATATAAATAACAACAATTGATGAAAGAAGAGGCCATGAATTTGAGAGTGAGGAAAAGGAAAGAGAAAATGATGCGATTATATTATAATTTCAAAAATAAAAGAAACAGCCGGGCGGTGGTGGCTCACGCCTTTAATCCCAGCACTCGGGAGGCAGAGCCAGGTGGATCTCTGTGAGTTCGAGGCCAGCCTGGGCTACCAAGCGAGTCCCAGGAAAGGCGCAAAGCTACACAGAGAAACCCTGTCTCGAAAAACGAAAAAAAAAAAATAAATAAAAAAAAAAATAAAAGAAACAACAAAATAAAAAAGAGAAAAAATTTCTTTATGAACCTTGTTCTAATTTTTTTTTCTTATTTTTCAAATTAACTTTTTGGTTAGCACGATAAGTGATTGACATTTAAAAGTACTTCATTCTTATTCACTTCTCTTGATGGTCCCTTTCCTCCACCCACATAATTCCCCCTTCTGCTTTCATGTCACATTTATCCCACTACCTCATTGGCTCCTTACTGGCTCCCTTCTCTTCCTTTTGACCTCTTTCCTTTACACAGTCATATTTCTATTTCTATCTACATCTATTTATGAGAGGAAACCTTGATATTTACTATGACTTATTTTATTTAACATAATGGTCAGTTTCATCAATTTTCCTAGGAATTCCATAACCTTTTGCTAACTGAATCCTATTCTACCAAGTTCTACTATGAGATTTGCTTCTGTGTGAAAAGAAGAGTGGAGAAATAGGTTTCATGTAATGGAGTAGAAAAAGGATGAGGTATATCTTGAAGCTGCTGTGAACAAAATTAAGCATATTCATAAAACTCAAGATCTGGCATTGCTGATTAAACTCCGCTTATGCCTACCTTCAGTTTTCTGATGCTCATACTTTAAATTTAATTGTGTGATATGTTGTCTGTAGAGCACATGTAGAGATCCCCTAATAGTTTTTCCTGCTTCTTTTCTATTTACACAATAATTTATTAATTGAATGAAGAGGTATCATTCCACTGAAGATGCAAACAAGAACATAAAGGGATTTCAGTACATTTGTCTTCTCTTTGGCTGACATGCAACTTGAATGTAAGATTCTACTGGTTCTTCACATAGTTTTCACATTTTCTCATCCTATCTCTCCTCTGGGACTATCTTAGATACCATGTCTTCTAAAACTGTAGCCCTCACTCTCTTGGACTCTACCCAACGAGAGGCAGCTACCGTTCTGGGTTTTCCCCTCCCAATAAATCTCTTGTGTGGGGTTTGTGTGGGGTGTGACTTTGTAGTATTCCTTGACTCCCAACTGCCAGGATACCTTTCCCCTCAGAGCTATAACACTAACACAAGAAAATTTCTCAGACCTCGGTCTGGCAGCCTGAGGCTGATGTTGCTTGGTGTGGCAGATGAAGATTAAATGCTGTTCTATATGACAGCTGAAGACCTATGATCACTGCCCCCAATGGAGCCATGGAGACCACTGGAGTCTAGGGCAACCATCTAGGGAGTGAGTAAGTCTCTGTCATTTTAATTGATATATAGACCAGTTGGATTATATTTTCTGCTTTAAGTTATCCTTCTCAGATCTCTGATGATATTGACTAACTGTAGCTTTGTCAGTTTAATAGCAACAAGCACACCAGCTCCTTTCCTAAGGATTCAGCTGCCTTGTTAATTCATTTAAATCAAGCCCTCACATTCCTAGAACTAGTAGGTCTCCAGCTGAGAAAGACAAGTTACATTGCTACCAGACTCTGAAAAGAGATAAACTCACAAAACAGGTTTCAAAATAACTTTTTACTATTCTTTTATTTAAAGGAACTTGCTTTACAATGACTGCTCTCACAATCAGGAGCACTTGTGTTTCATGGTAAATGATTGCATAGAAAAAGTTTAAAGTTTATGTAAGTTTAGGGTGTCTAAGAAAATGTTCTAAGGTATATAAATATGGTTATAAAGGTTTGAGGATATGAAAGCTTAAGTAAGTTATGAGGGTCTAAAAATATTTTAAAATGTGAACATGCAAGTGATAAAGTTCTAAGAAATTGCTTTAAGATACGTAAATGAAAGTTGTAAAGGTCTAAAAATGATTTAAGGTTTGTGAAAAATAAAAAATGTTTCATACTTCCTTTCTCCTCACTATGCTATTGTTATGCTAAAACTTCTAAAGTTCAAAATTTCAACATCAATAAATTGAGTTTTAATAAGCTGGTAAAGCAGTGACTACTATTATCAGTCACAAGCTCAAGATTTTAAATTTATTTTGGTTGTCTTCTAAGAATGGGGTTAAATATGCTAAAAAAAAAAAATCTCTGTCCAATCTATATAGTCAATCCTTTGGAAACTGTTAATGCTTTTAATCCCAAATCATTTTGGATCCCTGAGCTTCTACTATGAATCAAAGGCATGAGTCCACTGCCTTTTTGACAAGCTGGATTTCCATACAGATTACTAACAGTGATAATGCTAACTTATCTAAAACTTTTATCTCATTTTGTAAACTTAAAAAATTCATGTAAGCTTCAGGGAATTGACTTGGATCCACCTCTCACAGATCACACAAGACTCCATATAAGTATTCCTAAATCTCCCCACATGCCTATTCCTGAGGGTGGGGTCCCCCCATTACCCCCCCCATTACCAACACCCCCACCACCCCACCCCCCATCTTAGGATTCTCTCCCCCAACTACCAGGACCATGGGCCTGGAAGTTTCATATGTATACCCATTCCCCAAACTCTTTAACCTTACCTTCTATTCCTTAAATGTATCTATTCCAGAAAACTTTCAATCAAAGACTTCAAACTGCTCTAATGCAGCCTGTACTTTCCTAGCTCCAAATAGTCCCACAGAGCCCAAACAGTGACCAAAATAGCCTGTTCTTCCTGGCCTCGGCCAACATTCCAGCTTTCTTGGGTTCCAAAGATGTCAACACTTCCAGACAACAAGAAACCATCTAAATGACACAGTGCTCTCACTCCTACTTCACTAGTCACCCTTCACATGTCCTTACCTTTTATAATAAACAAAGGGGAGGAATGTTAGTCAACTAAGAAACATCCACATTCCAGAACCATGTGCTCCCCCCTCAGCCCCACACTACCTTCAATGACTCATTGCCAATGTTATGAATGGCCAATGTGACAGTTTCCACCATCACCACCTTCCCAGTATTTTCCCTATGTGCATGCTCCTTACCCCCTCTATAAAATTTACCATCATGACCTGATCTGCTGCTGTCTCCATCCCTGCTCAGGGGCAGCCATTTTGCATACCCCTCCCCCAATCTCTTGTATAAAGTCTGTTGCATGGTGTTATTTTTGTGGCATTCCTTAGCCCCCAGTTGCCAAGATACTCTTTGGCCACAAAACCCTTTTAGGTATTATGAAATGCATTGTTTCCCTGATTTTATTCTCTTGTACATAGGAAAATTATTAAAGTTATGTGATAATTTTGTATCCATCTACTTTGCTGAAGTGTTAATCAGCTGTAGGAATTTCCTGATGGGACTTTTAAGGCCACATATACATACAATCATAACATCTGCAAATAAGCATAATTTGACTTCTTCCCTTCCTAATTGTATTCTTTAATCTCCTTCAGTTATCTTATTTCTCTAGTTAAGCCTTCAGGTACTATAATGAATAGGGATGGTGAGAGTGGGCAGTCTTGTCTTATTCCTGACTTTAGTGGAAATGCTTTGAGTTTCTCTCTATTTAAGTTGAGGTTGGCTTGCCGTAAATCACAGATATTATGGTGGGGTATATCTCTTGTATCTTTAGTCTCTCTAGTACTTTTTTCATGAAGGAATGTTGGATTTTGTCAAAGGTCTTTTCTACTTCTATTGAGATGACCATGTGTTGTTTGTTTTTCTGTCTGTTTATATGGTGATTAAATTGATTGATTCACATATGTTGTACCTCCCCTGGGATAAAGCCTACTTGATCATGGTGAATGGTCTTTTTGATGTAGTCTTGGATTTATTTTGCATGTTTTTTTTTTATTTTGAGAATTTTAGCATCTATGTTCATAAGGAAAATCAGTCTATTATTCTCTTTCTTTATTGGGTCTTCATGTGGTTTAGGTATCAGGGTATTTGTGGCCTCTTAAAAAAGAATTGAGCAATGTCCCTTCTGTTTCTTTTGTGTGGGATAATTTTCAGAGTATTGTGGTTAATTCTTCATTGAAGTGTGATAGAATTCTGCATTTAAACCATCTGCCCTGGGCTTTATTTTAATTACTGCTTCTTTTTCATTACAGGTTATAGGTCTGTTTAAATTACTCATCTCATCTTGATTTAACTTTGTTAGATGGTATATATCAAGAAAATTATTCATTTCTTTTAGATTTCTACTTTGGTGAGCCACAGGTTTTTAAAGTATATTCTTATGAGTCTGTAGCTAGAATTTTCCTGGTCCTGCCTGGCCCACAGTCAGGAAAAATCTCACCCACCAGTTCCGCAGCTGCTCAGACCCAACCAAGTAAACATACAGAGACTTATATTACTTAAACTGTTTGGTCTAATGGCTCAGGATTCTTGCTAGCTGTTCTTACATCTTAAATTAACCCATTTCTATTAATCTATAAGTTGCCACATGGCTTGTGGTTTACTGGTATCTTAACATCTCATGGCGGCGACTGGCAGTGTCTCTGTGACTCAGTTTTCCACTTCCCAGAATTCTCCTCTCTCCTTGTCCTGCCTATACTTCTTGCCTGGCTACTGACCAATCAGTGTTTTCTTTATTAACCAATCAAAGCAACACATTTAACATACAGAACATCCCACAGCACGAGTCTCTGGATTTCCTTAGTATCTGTTATTATAACTCCATTTTTGTGTCTAATTTCATTAATTTAGATTTTCTGCCTCCACTTTTTAGTTAATTTGGGCTAGCATTTGTCAATTTTATGGATTTTCTCACAGAATCAACTCTTTGTTTCCTTGATTCTTTTTACTGATTTTGTTTGTTTGTATTTTATTGATTTCATTCCTGGGTTTGATTATTACTTGCCATCTACTCTTTGGGACATTATTTCTTCCTTTTGTTCAGGCACTTTGAAGTGTGTCATTAAGGTATTAATATGAGATCTCTCTAATTACAACATGTAGACATTTAGATTTATGTACTTGCCTCTTAGAACAATCTTCAATATATCCCACAAGTTAGGGTATTTTTTGTTTTTATTTTCATTCAATTCTAGAAAGTCTTTAATTTCTTTCTTAATTTCTGTCTTGACTCAGCTTTTTTTCAGTAGTTAGTTGTTCAATTTCCACAAGCTTATAATGTTTCTGTTGTTGATATCCAACTTTAATTTTGATGGTCAGATAGATGCAGAGTGTTCTTTCAATTTTCTTGCATCTGTTGAGACTAGCTCTGTGTGCAAGTATGTGGTCAATTTTACAGGAAATTCCATTAACTGCTAAGAAGAAGGTATATTCTTTTGTGTTTGGGTGAGAATAAATATGTTAGGTCCATTTGATTTATAATGTCTTTCAGCTTCAGGATTTCTGTTTAGTTTTTTTGTCTGGTTTGTCTATTGGTGAGAAAGGTATTGAAATCACCATCACTGTGTGGTCAATATGTGATTTTATATGTAGAATTGTTTCTTTTATGAACTTCAGTGTCTCGTATTTGGTGCATATGTTTAGAATTGAAATGTCCTCTTGATGGAGTTTTCCTTTGATGAGTTTGTAGTGTCATTCCCTGTCTCTTCTGATTAGTTTTGGTTGGAAGCCTATTTTTTCAGATATTAAAATGGCTACACCAGATTGGTTCTTGGGTCCATTCGCTTGGAATACATTGTTTTTGTTTTTATTTAATTTTTTTCATTTTACATACCAACCACAATTCTCCCTCCCTCGCCTTCTCCTGCTGTCATCTCCTCTCTAATCCATGCCCCCATCTACTCTTCAGAGGGGGTAAGGCCTCCCTTGGGGAGTCAACAAAGTCTGGTATACCAGGTTGAGCCATGACCAAGCCCCTCCCCCTGCATTAAGGCTGAACAAGGTATCCCGCCATAGGAAATGGGCTCCAAAAAGCTAGTTCATGCCCCTGGGATAAATTCTGTTTTGAATAGTTTTCTTTATTTCATTTTACTGTTGGTTTGTGTTTTCATAGATTTTATTAATGGATTTATTCATATCATCCTTAAGGTGCTTTGACATATTCGTAATAGCTATTTTGGAGTCCTTGTCTTTTGCTTCAGGTATATCACATTTCTCAGGGCCTATTGTAGTAGGCTTTCTGGCTCTGGTAGAAATTTTTTTTTGTCTTGAGTGTTAATGATTATGTTTTTGTTCTGGTGTCTAGGTACTTGGTTTGGGAATGATTGTGAGTCTAGATGATATCTGATCTTGTATTTGTTGGTTGGATTTTTTGATTTTCTGGTTTCTGTTTCCTTGTCTAGATCTTAAGAGCATGTGGTGGCTGTGAGTTTCCTGGTAGGGCACATTTCTCAGTACATGCCAAGTATTGTCACTGGAGTTCCTGGGTAAATGTGTTTCTAAGTATTAGGGGCAGACAGGAGGAATAAGGATGGGCTTATAAGCAGGGGGTGAGAGGGTCCACAAGAAGAAGGAAAGCTGGATATGCCAGGAGGATCTGTGGAGTCCCCAGGGAATGGAGGAAGAAAGGAAAGACAAGTCCTTGTAGGTGGTCTGCTACAGGGCTAGGGATGAGACTGCATAATGGGAATTGAAGGATGGGAAGGAGAGTGAAGACTACCTACCTGTTTCCAGGGAGAACCACATTGTCATCAAACTGTAACATTTACTTTAAAATATGTAGTACTCTATGGGAATGCTTTATATTATTCATTATACACATAATGTAGTACTAAATTTTCAACTTGTAAAATACAGTACTGGAAATAAAGAGATCTATGGTGAATATGGTTCATCTGAGGATGATGTGGAAGAAGGCAATCAGAGATTATTTTTGATACTCCCAAGCTGCATTTAATGGAGAGTCTGATGGGGTGACTTTGAGTGTCCAGCTGTGCATTGGCACAGTTTATACATTCCATTAATCTGAAAAATATCCAGTTGCTTTGCAATCTGGTTCTTGGCTCCTGTCACCATCTTTTATTCCAGCTGTGCTATTGATTTCATTTCCTTGGTATTTCTACTTTTCTGTTTAGTTTATCTGTATTTAGAGCTGTGCTTTTAATGGCTATTGTCTGGTGTTAATTTTAATGCTAAAAAACTCACTGATTTGGTCAATTGATACAACACTCTTCTTTTTTAAAAAAATCCCGATGGACTGCACAATGAAAATTTTCTTCAGTTTAGGTCACTGACTTCTTTCAAGATCCCTATTCATTCTCCTTTTTTATTATATGCATTTTATGTGAACTCATTTGTAAATAAACCAGTTAAGTGTGGGATCAAATATGAAGATGGATGAAGAGTGTATGAAATGTGGAGTTGAAATTTATACCTGAACATTATATATAATTATCTAAAGGAAAAGGTGATACATTTTTCAGGTTGTTTAAAAACTATACAGTATATTCTAAAGGAAGGAGTGGTCAGAGGTTACATGCTGATCAATACTAAGAGAAAAGGAGTTAGTTCTACACTAAACTACTAGTTTTCTTTAGTAGAATTGGGTTTTTATAAAATTATAGATCCTCAATCATTCCCATCCCACTTTTCTAAGGTTTAGTGGCATTGGTAGTATTCATTATATACAGTGGTGCCCTGACAACAGAAACTTGCCTACTGATGTATAATAAATCTTAATGAATATTAATAAGTCATCAACTATATTACAGTTAGTTCTGTCCTTTGTATTAAAGGAATTGATCCTTTTAACTAGTAAGTTGGGTGTAGATGTAATCATCTTATTAAATAAGAAACACAGAGCCAATGCAAAGATGAAAGCCCAAGAGGTCAGAGCGATAGCCGATATCTTCCTCAGCAAGAGACCTACTTCCTGTCTGCTTGTCTTTTCTATAGACTTTCTATTCTGCCTTCTCATTGGTTGTAAACCAAACCACATGACCTCCTTGTCACTGCCTGTCTGCACAGACCTCCAGGTCTTCTATGGTTGGTATTGAGATTAAAGGCGTGTGTCTCTATGCTGGCTGTATCCTTGAACACACAGAGATCGCCTAGCTCTGCCTCCCAAGAGCTGGGATTAAAGGCGTGCACCACCACCGCCCAGTTTCTGCTATGGCTTGCTATTAGCTCTGACCCCCAGGCAACTTTATTTATTAACATACAAATAAAATCACATTTCAGTACAATTAAAATATCACCATAGTTGGGCATTTTATTTCAATTATTTATCCAGTTGAAATAATTGCATGTATATAAAAAATAAATTGTTCATAATTAGGGAAACAGATGAACTGGAATATCAGAATTTCTCAACATTTGTTGTAGGGAAATAAATTTGTTAAATTTATTTTTTAAATAAATAAATTCAGAGAGCAGACTGAATACTGTTACTAGATGAAGTAAAATACCTAAATTTATGTGGTGGAATTCCAAGTTAGAACAAGTTTGCAAGATGAAGGAAGCAAAAAATTCGAAACTTTAGCACATGTTTAGCCTTGATCGTACTTCTTGAGAATTACAAACTGAAATACCATATTTACAGACATTTAATAATTAAAGGCTGAGAGTGGTCCTGAAAAAAGTTTATTCAGCACATATTTTATATGTATTATCTCAAATGGGAGAATCAAATGCATACACAGATGAGGCAGAAAGCATGGATCCCATAGTGCAGATAAAAGGACAATTCTAGAAGATAAGAAATGATAATTATGCTTTGATTGTGCAGGGAACAGTGATCAGTGGGTTCTGCAGATACTTTTGGATTAGAAACTTCATTCAATAAGGACCTTGAGAAAGTTAATACTATTAATTAACTCTGTAACACATTATAGTACTTATTGTATATTAGAATTACACTAACCAGAAAACATATATACATACATATATATATATATATATATATATATGTATGTATATATAGTCAAGGCTCACAGCTAATAATATGCTTGCTCATATTGCAATCCTCGGTACAAAGAATAAAATAATTATGACACAGCAAGCACGCATAGCTAGTAATCACTAGCCATGTGCTCCAGGTACAACATTAGTAGCTTATTTTAAGTTGGTTCTTAGCTAAACTGGTTGACTCACAGTCCTGATAAAGAATGGTGTATATATTATAAGTAATGTTTAACTATTAAAGTCTTCTTCCTCTTTCATGTTCTGAAAATAAAATGAAGAAATAGCCGGGCGGTGGTGGCTCACGCCTTTAATCCCAGCACTCGGGAGGCAGAGCCAGGCGGATCTCTGTGAGTTCGAGGCCAGCCTGGACTACCAAGTGAGTTCCAGGAAAGGCGCAAAGCTACACAGAGAAACCCTGTCTCGAAAAACTGAAAAAAACAAAAAAAAAAAAAAAAAAGAAAGAAGCTAGGGATAACATTTCAGGTTTTTGTTCAAGCAACCAAGCTGAGCTAACGGGATTGCTTTCTGAGTTTAAACTAAGAAATGCATTAAAAAAGAATAGTCCATTGATGGAGTACTAGTTGATGCTCAACTATTGTGTTACAGAAAATAATCTGAACAAGCCATAATGGCCCTGGGCAAAGAATAAAGATAGGGTAAAAATTGTTGTTGTCAAAGGAAAAGTTTAGAGAGCAAAGAAGACCGGGGTGAGACAGATACTCATAAAAGAGAACTAGGGAGGAGGACTCATTGTATTCTAGATAATATGTATTCTCATGGCACAGGAGAGAAATTGAAACAATGTCTGCTTCTATTTGGCTATCATCCCATCAGTGATTAAATCATCCTTTTCAAATGGAAGGATGAGCTGATAGACTATAAAGCATAAGACAGAAAACAGAGGATGTCTATCATAATGCAAGAGAATAAGAATTCAGAATTTATTACAGAATTATGACAGCATGGCTATGAACAAGGTTAAGGTGATATCATTAAATATGGATCACAAAATGATCTCTCCCCCAACATGGCTGCTTACCTTGTCAATCTATTCATTCACTTGCTTGTTTTTTCCCAGTATTTCTTTATCAACATAAGTTTACTATTATTACTACTATACTATTTACTATTTAGGAACACCTAAGTGGATACTTGAGTCCTTATCCTCAACTATGTATAGATTTTTAACAGTATAATATTCATAGAAATAGCAATATACCTTAATTAAGAAAATTTGACTAGCACTCGGGAGGCAGAGCCAGGCGGATCTCTGTGAGTTCGAGGCCAGCCTGGGCTACCAAGTGAGTCCCAGGAAAGGCGCAAAGCTACACAGAGAAACCCTGTCTCGAAAAACCAAAAAAAAAAAAAAAAAAAAAAGAAAATTTGACTAACCTTTTAAAGCTGGTGAAAAAGCACATGTCTAGAATTTTGAAATGTTTGACTATGAGTATGGTGTTTGTGAAATGACAAAGGAAATAGAACATTCCATCTGGAGATGCCTTTTAGCAGTCCATGTGAAACTTTGTTAGAGAATTTAAATGACCTGGAACACCGATAATGTATTGTTTAAAATGTTTTAAAAATCTCCAAATAAGCAGTATTTATCATAGATAATATGATGTTTCGAGAAATTTATATACTGTGAAATAGTTCAATTTAGCTAATTAACATATATAACCTCACATGCTTAATCATCTTAATGAAAGTATTGACTATATAACCTCTTATAATATTTGAAAATACATTTCATTGCATCCTTAACTTTTCTCCTACTGACTTGTGAGACACCCAATGAAAGTGCTCACAAGCATGTGGAGACTTACTCAATAAAATTTATTATTTAACAAAGAAAGTAAACACCACAGAAAGGACCTAAAATAGCTAGACAGAGTCACATGGAGGTACCTCTCTAGACTTACTAAAGTCAAGTTACATTCATAGTTACTTCATAACTATTTTGGCATCAGATCTATGATTTTGTTTTCTGCTGGGGGAAAAAACGCTAATTGACAGAGGACATGGAAATGAACATGACTTCACCAAGAAGCCAGGTAATTTGGTCCAACACAAAGAGATTTTCCTTCCTTAACTTCTCAGTTCAGTAACTCCTAGGTAAGACCAAAGAGAAGTATGGTATGACAATTTCTAGCTCATAGATACATGAAAAGCTGTCCCTAAGTAGCCAGGAAACAAAGAAACTGAAATTCTGGTTGTTTATTTTCACGGCAGTACTAGGGATTGAATACAGAGCACTGAATATGTTAGGTGCTATGAACTTGATGTGCAGGACTTAGAATCATCAGGGAAGTGAATCTTGGAACATTATGAGGAGATATTTACATCCTACATTAGGTTAATTGAAGGGGCAGGACTTGTGTGGGCACTACCATTTCATGCGTGGGGGGAGGGGCTGAGTAAAAAAGAAGGTAAGATGAGCATAGGCGTCCATCATGCTCTTCCTGAGTGTGCATTCAGTGTCACTAGCTGCCCCACATTCCTGCCCGCATGCTTCCCCAGCTAGGATGCTCCACACCCTTGAACTGTGAGCCAAATTAACCCCTTCTCTCCTTAAGGTGTCATTGTCAGGTGTTTTATCACAGCAACAAGACAAGTAACTAATACACTAGAGAAGCTTTCTATCACTGATCCAAAGCCCCACCTAAGAGCCTGGTTCTTGTCGCAGCCCAAAGTAATGTTCCCTCTCACTTTTACCTTAATCACCTCCCAAGCTTCCTGACCTTTGCAACATCAGAGTGATTTATAGTTAAAGGAATGATTTTTCTTTCTTAATTTCTTTTTTTTTCTTTTTTAGATTCCATTATTTAATCATTATTCTTTAAAATTTTTTTCTTTTATTTCTTGAGATTATAATAGCATCATTTACCCCCTTTCTTCCCTTCCTTCAAACTCTTCCCTCTATCAACTTCATGGCCTCTTTTATTTTTTTCCATTCATTGTTGTTACATACATACCTGTATATGTATAAAGCACATTTATTTCTAAATATATAAATACAACCTGCTTAGACTATATATATATATATATATATATATATATATATATATATATATATATATATATGTGTGTGTGTATAATATTACTTGCATGTGTGTTTTCAGGGTTGATCATTTGATACTGGGTAAACAGTTGGTATGCTCTTCCCTAGGAAGGAATATTTCTTGCACTTTTAGTGGCATACTTTAGTTGCCTATGGTTCTTTGTGTTAGGGTGACATCTCCCCACTCCAAACCACACCCCCCATCCTGTTCATCTTAGAAAAAAACATTCAAAAACTGGGTCTTGAAAAGAGAATTCTCAAAAGAAAATTGCCATGAAGTTCTTAAGAAACATTCATCTTCCCTAACAATTAAGGAAATATAATTCAAAGCAACTTTGACATTTTGTCTTACCTCCGTCAGAATAGCTTAAATCAACCAAACAACAGACAATAAATGTTGAAGGACATATTGGGAAAAGGGAGCTCTCATTAGCTGTTGGTGGCATTGCAAACTGGTGCAGCTACTCTGGAAACCAGTGTGGAGAATTCTCAAAAAGCTAAAAGTAGGGTTTTTTTGGTTTTTATTTTTTAAAGACAAAGTCTTACAATGTACTTGAGAAAGTCCTTGACTCATGATCCTCCTTATTTAGTCTCCCAGTTGTCAAAACTGAAGGCATATTCTATCACTCTCACCCAAATAACTTCTAAATGGCTTAGAAAATATTAATATCTCTTTGAAATATTCTTGGATATTAATATAAAAATACTAAAAATTCTCAGAGTAAATAAATGTATTATTTTTCAAAACCTACTTGACAGTGAACCTTATTTATATGTAGCCTATTAACATAACATGCAAAACACACAGCTGAAAAGAGGTCCCCCATTGTGTCTATGGCTAAAGCAGTCTGTAAATAGGTAGCAAGAGAGTGATTGCTTCATTCTGCAGTTGGAAACTATGAAAGCTTGTGTTATTCATTATATTTGAATGTAAGTTACTACTTTTAAACCTAGGAGGTACCGTTGTTAAATTCCTTTGATAATTCTCATCTTTCCAACTACTAGGGAATAGAATCTGTTCTACCCAAATGTATTCAAAATCCATGCACTAAATTTGATCTTGCAATGTTGTTTTCTTGTTTCAAGTTCTTAAAGTTTCACTTTGCTCTCAGAGTAAAATCCAGATTATTTTTCCTCAGATATAACTTATTCCTACTCTCTTAAAACCCGACAAAGTGAACACTAAAGAGAAGGAATCCGGGATTTGGATTAAGGCTTTGATGGTCAGCCATTACTGAGAATGACTCAGTCCTTCACTTTCACTCTCGAAGCAATGGATTCTGGGGTAGTTGTCATTCCCTGCTGACAGAGATGGCATTTTGGTCATGGAAAACACCATGGCTCCCCTTGGTCACTGGTCTCTGCCTCTTATTTCAATTTTGCACTTTCAGCTTTCCCAGAGCACTTCTGGGCCTTCCTGCTGCTTGGTGTCTGTTATTACAGTGGCCATTGTCGCCTAGCATGTATTATGCATACATGCAAAATCAGTTTGAAAATGTTAATTGTCATTGATTTTCAGAATTGTGAGATGAATTTGGACTTTGTAAAGTGAAAATCTTGACCCACTGCACCTTTCTAAATTCAGAGCTAAGAATCAGACACTACTAAGTTATCACCTTTTACCTGCATGCCACCATTATTCCATGCCAAGTAACAAGCTCTTGTGATGATGGTCTTAGCTCTGAAGTATTATTATCTGCAAAGTTCCATATCCACACAATCCCCCACTAATATATGCATTCTTCAGTATCTCTCTTTGTGTATACTTATTTGCATATACTCTCTAAATCCAAAAGGATTAAAGGCAGCTTTATTTTGAAGTATAGGTCATAGCTACTGTTTTGACAAAACATGTAGAATCTTCTATTTGGAGATAGTTTGTAGTAAAGAGAATCCATTTTGTAAATAATATAGAGAATGGCATTGGTAAGAGTTGGTAAAAATATATTGGATTGTGGTTGCCATGTAAGTCATGGTGTTAATTTAGGTTTCCCCAAAACTATATTGCCTAGTCTAAAATTACATGTAAGTGGGTAATTTGAGAAACAAAATCAAACAGGTTTTCACAGGTGGCAGGTTTCATTAAGAAAGCAGCCTGGAAGCTGGACATCAGGACAAAGGTCTGTAACTCCAGACATTTGGAGGCAGAAACAGGAGAATCATGAATTTAAAGCTGACCAGAATTACATACTAAAATGGTCTCACAGATAGTCAATCAACTGCCCAATCAGAAAGCAAGAGAGAAAATTCTAGAACTGAATAATGAGCAGCAGCTTCTATTAGAGCTACATCCCTCCATGAGTGTAGCTAACAACGAACACTTTACTTGTCTCTGACTGTAAGAGGTGGAAAACTGAGTTGCTTTCATGATTTCTAGATTCTTCAAATTAGAAACAAACTGTTTTAATTTCAGAATCATTATTGTCTAAATAAACATTTTGAAAAAAATGAAAATGCCAAAAGTGCAAATTAATATGTGTTTCCATAGGTAAAAGAGCACATGTGTTTTCTACCCATGTCTTCAACTGGGATATTAAATACATTTTACATGTTTATTTTTCTTTCAGAAGTACTAACATGACTAAATTATTTGACTTTTGTGCCTTCTAAAATATATATAAGTAGTTTCCTTTTAAAGTTTGCCTTTTGAATTTTTAATGGTCTAAAACTTTCAGTTTTGCTTTAAGGCTTCATCCATATTTATTATCCAAACCTCACTTTCCTGTCTCTTCAGAATGCTCTGGCATTCACCATGTTGTTTAGAGATATGTATTCATGACATCCATTTGACTAACAATCTTTATTACTTATTCCTACAGTCTACTGAACAGGACAGGATAGTGCTAAGGCATTTCAGATTGGAATGTGACACATTAATGATGTCTTCAAGGTTGGTAATACCTCTTTAGCCATAAAACTTTGTGGCATCTTTTAATGATTATTTTTAATTTTTATCAACTGTGAAGATGAGATTTTTATTGAGACAGATATAAAGTCTATTTATGCCAAGCACCTTAGAAATATGTCCTGAACATTTATTATAAAATAAGAGCTGGGCAGTGGTGGCGCACACCTTTAATCCCAGCACTTGGGAGGCAGAGGCACATGGATCTCTGTGAGTTCGAGGCCAGCCTGAGTTACAGGGTGAGTTCCAGGAAAGATGCAAAGCTACACAGAGAAACCCTGCCTCCAAAAACCAATAAGTAAATAAATAAATAAATAAATAAATAAATAAATAAATAAATAAACATGGCTATTACTTGAAAAGCAAATGATAAATAGTTGTGCTATGTGTTTTCTTTACTATTAGATTTAAGTTTGTTAAGAAAATGAGATTCATTTTTGATTGTTATCAATAATATTCCTGATTGTAAGATAGTCTTGAAAAGTGTAATCTAAATTTGAATAGAGTTCAAGAGATCATTAATAGCTATCTTCTATAGAAAGCTTATGGGATCAACATATTATCTATCATTTTCTGGTAAGCCCATTAGTAATTTTTCCATCTATCTATCAAAGTAGTATTGTTATTCTAATGATAGTAACAGCAGAGACTGTTCAATATTATGTCTTTAAGATATAAGAGCTAGCTAGCAAAAGGCTTGAGTCATGGCCATGCAGTTATAATTAACATAAGGCTCTGTGTGTTTACTTGGGGGATGCAAGTGGAAGAGATTTGTCCTGACCACTGGCAGGCCAGGACACAGGAAATCTTTTGACTACAAATGTGGTGATATTTTATTTGTGCTTTAACAAAGTTTGCCTGGAGATCAGAGGAAATAGCAAGCCACTATAGTAAACAAAGAAGTCAGGCAGTGGTAGCACACACCCTTAATCCTATCACTTAGCAGGCAGGCTCTCTGTGTGTTCAAGGCCACACTAGGGAACAGAGTCAAGCGTGGTCACACATGCCTTTAATCCCAGTACCAATGATAGAGACCTGGAGGTTTGTACAGACAGACAGAAAGTGACAGAGCTGTGTAGGAAGAGGAAGTGAGGTAGCTGGGCTAAGATAGCCAATGAGAGGGCAGAACAGCAATACAGGCATGGGTAGACAGGAAGTAACTCACATTTGGAAGCTGCAGAGTTGGTGAGGTAAGATTGGCTGGTAGCTTTCCCTATTTCTCTGATCTCTCTAAGGCTTTAACCCAAATTTCTGGCTCTGTGTTTTTTATTTAATAAGACCATTTAGAAATTCATCTACAAACAGTGACCAGGATGTTCTTGGTTTGATGGTTATTCTATGATGCTAATACATAAGATATAAGCACAACAAAAATAGATACCAAACCCAAGGTACCTGTGAATGAGTAATAAAGTAAGAAATGCAAAAGAATCAGTAAGACTGAAGCCATAGAACTGAAGGTTCTGGATTTAAAAGCCAGTAGAAGCATCTATGACTTTGGTCCCTTGGAGAGATTGAATTTTAAAAGTCTATCAAGGCATGAGGATTGTGGTGATCAGTGCTAACTTAATGTTTACAGCTTGGGTATGGGCAGCTTCAAGCATTTTACTTATAAAAATAAATTGCAAAAACATTCTAGTCATTCCTGCCTGGAGAGCTTCACCTGGAGATACAGGTTTGGGTTGGAGAGTAAAAGGGAATCTTTAACTTGTATTCCATAAATCGTGCAATGGCCATTAACACACTAAATATGCAGTATTGTCAACATCATCCTTGGGGCCAAAAGCCTCACAACATAATGTTCAGGAATAGCTGTGAACTGAAACTCTCAGAAATAAAGACAATTGGACCACTACTATTTACACACACACACACACACACACACACACACACACACACACACACACACACACAGAGAGAGAGAGAGAGAGAGAGAGAGAGAGAGAGAGAGAGAGAGAGACAGAGAGAGACAGAGAGAGAGACAGAGAGGCAGAGACAGAGAGACAGAGAGAGATACAGAGATTAGTAATGGAAAGAAAAACTACAAATCATAAACCTCTAACTGAAAACAATTTGAACAGTGTACTGAAAATTTTAACATGATTTGTCAAGATTGAAGGGTTAGACAATGAGCAATTAAAGCATGCCTACTTCCTTGTAGTATTTAAGAGGGGAATAAAACTGATGCTTAGGTTCAAACATAATAAAAAATATTTGTAGTTAAGAATGTATATAAAATATATACTCAACTCGCAGGGAAGCTACCATGATCATGAATCATAATCATGATCAGGCTGAGGCTTATCCATTACACTCTTGATGTACTGTCCTTGGTGATTTCCCCAAATGAGGGAAAGTTCACTGTATAATTTATGGTAGTAGGGGACTGTGTTCACACTCAGAGAGAGAGAGAGAGAGAGAGAGAGAGAGAGAGAGAGAGAGAGAGAGAGAGAGAGAGAGAGAAAGAGAGAGAGAGAAGGAAAATAAAATATTAAAAGCAACCACAAAAACTGTCTTCTAGACATCACAGAGGAAACAGAGGTACATAGAAAACTATGAGTTCAAGTGTAGACAAGAGGAACAGAAAAAAAAAATCAAAAAGTGTCACAAAGGAGTATGAAAAAAAGTGAGAGTCATCTGTTTTAGTAATCACATGAGTGTAAATGTATTTTACTTGCCTACTAAGAAATAAGTATATTTAAAAAAATCACTGTGTGCTGCATATACAGAGCACATGCAAAATAAGAGCACATAAAGTTGTAGGGGTAAAGGAATAGAAAATGTTCAAATCATTTAGTAAACAAAATGAATGTGTGGTGCTTAAATACATGGTTTGGATGCAACGTATACAAATATGACAGTATGACATGTAATTTTAATAATAAAGACAATGACCTATGATAATAGTAGCTAGTGTTGTTGTGAACATGTCATAGGCCAGCATCCATAAATGCTTTAGAGAGTTTAGATGATTTAATTGTAAAGACAACCATAAGGACTTTGAAAGCCATGCTATAAATCCCTGTGGTGTTCCACTTGATATGAATATACATCCATGGTTTTAGACTTTCAGTTTTAAAATACACAGAGTCTGTTAAAAATCAAACTGACAGCTTCATAGAAAGCAGTCTGTGAATACAATCAGGAAATTTATACAAGAAGTAATTTGAGGAGTTGATAAACCCAGGAAAAGGAACTCATTTCTCTCCTAGTCAAAATAAAAAGTTAGCACTTCACTCTCATCAGCTTGGAAAAAGTATAAAGTACAAAAAGAAGATAGTTGGCCAAGATGCAAAAAAAAAAATCGTAAAATTTTATGCACTTTCATAGAAGAGTGAATTGGCACTGTGGAGAATACAGTAAATTTATATTATATAGTATGAAGCAATTTCATTTCTAAGAAGACATCCTAGAGAAGCTTGCACATGACAACAAGGATGTAGTGGGTAGCCATTCCAGCTTTGATCTGGAAGTTCCAACCCCCACTGAGACTTCAGCAACTGTCATGCCTACAAGGCGGGGCCAAGGGAGGCGCCTGGAGACCTGAGATCTGGATGGGCTGAGCTCTGACTCTGTTCCGGGACCTTGGACGGTGAAGGTGGGCCAAGCAGAGCTCCAGAGAACACCGCTGGACTGCGATACACCTTCCCCAGACCCCGTGACCTACCTATCCCTTAACTTGTAAGTTACGCCATTAAATAAATCTCCTTTTAACTACGTGGATTGGCCTTAATAATGTCACCAATACAAGGAGATACATAAACAATTACAAAATTAATGTTTTATTATGAAATTATTGGAATTGCTCTCATGAGAACAAGTCCTACATGTATGATGCCAATATGGACAAAAACTTAAGTAGCAGTGCGTAAAGCAGGCCTGTTTACAGAAGCACACAAATTAATATTATATTTTATTCTGGGAGCCATATATCTTGAAAGTACCAATAAATGAAAGTAATGGAGCAGAAATTTAGGGGGTTGGTTACTTCTGGGGAATGTAGAGTAGGAGAACTCAAGAGGGTTGTACAGAAAACTTCAACTGCATTGGTAATCCTTATTTGTTGTTATTAATTACTCTTAGTATTTATGTACGTGTATATGTAAATGTGTGTATGCTGTGTGTGTGTACAGATGTAAGTATATATTCCCAGAGGCCAGAGAAGGGTATCAGGTATCCTCCTCTGTCATGCTCCTTAAGATAAGGTGTCTCAATGGACCTGAGTTTAGACTGGTCTACAGGACCCTGTGATTCCCCTTCCTCCTCTCCATGCCCCCAACCCGCAGCACCAGGGTCACAGGTGTGTGTGTGTGTGTGTGTGTGTGTGTGTGTGTGTGTGTGTGTGTGTATGACCATGTCCAGTTCTTGTTTTTTCCTTTGTGGATTCAGGAAATTTAAACTCAGATCCTCATGTTTTAGCAATTACTTTTACTAACTAAATTATCTTTTAAGTCCCCTTTGTTATTATTTGGGGGACAAGATCTTATGTAGTTCCAGCTAGACTCAAACTCACTATGTAGCCTAGGTTGTCTTAGCCTTGAACTCCCAATCCTCCTGCCTTTATCTCCTAAATGGTATTATATTCACTCTTTTCCATACCCATTAGCAATACCTTATTTTAAAAATAATGTGAAATACACATATAAAAAAGTTGTTATATTAAAGCTGAATGATGTGTACACATATACTTACTAGATTATTATTCACATTATCTTGTTCACTTGAAACATTTTATAGTTCTTTCATGGTACTTTGTAGATTTCAAGCATATTTGCATCTTCCCAAGTGTCTTGGTATTTCCTGTGGTTAGCATAATGCCTCAAACAAAATTGGAATTCAAATGTCTCCTGAGTACAGAGATGACTGACTGAATATTAAATTTTCTCTCATTCAGAGTACATAGACAATCAGCAGAAGGCCACAAAAGTGAAAAAGAAAAATAGATACAACAATTTCAGCATATATTTTTAAGACATTGCACAGGGCTAGGCTGTAGCTAGCATGCACAAGGTCCTGAGTTCAATCCCCAGGTCTACAAACAATAATAACAATAAGATATTGTTCAGCTTTTATCTTATAAATGCTTTGCAAATTTCCTTGGAACTTAATTTTCACATATTTCAAGGTCCTGTAACAGATTACTAAGATTGAATTTATGTCACTGTATAAAATTGGAATTGTTGTGTGTGTGTCTGTGTTTGTGTGTGTATCCACATGTGTGTACATGCATGTTGAGACCAGAGGTAAACATTGAAAATTATCCTCAGTCACTTTATTTTATTATTCTGAGCACTGAACCTAAAACTCACCTGCTGGCTAGACTTTCTCCACCATTCTAGTGCTGTGGTTTCAGACGTAATTCTGTATCTTGCTCTTTATAGTATTACTGTTAGGGTTCCTAAGTCAAGTCTTCATGCTTGTGTAGCAAGAGCCTTATTAACTGAGCCATCTCTACAGCTCCCTAAGTGAAATTATTTCTAATAATATTGGAGAGCCAGGAGTGGTATAATCCCCGTGCTGAGGAGGCTGCCCAGGAGAATTTCTAGTTCCAGGCCAGCCTTGCTACATAGGAAGGATCCTGTCCCAAAGAAGTTGGGGAGAAATATGAGTACATATGTTTTAAATGTTACGTTAATATTCTTTGGGTTTTTTCTGATAAACTATAGCAAATAAGAAACAGTTTCATTCCATCCAGGAAGTAACCTCATTAGAAACTAATGTAGTAGAATAGTTGCTGCTCATCAATGCAGATCCAATTTAAGAGAATATAAATTTCATTCATCCAAATGGTAATTTAAATCATATTAATTACAAATATACATTATATTTAAATCTCAAAATATTACGTTAGGACACTTTGACATTATGACAGTATCTAGGAAAATATATAAACAACATACCAATTATTGCTGATTATATATATATAAACCTTTTTTTTCTTCCCTTATGTACTAACTAGCCTGGAGACATCAGTTTTCTTTGGCAATGATGTAACTTCCTCATTGGGGTGTTCTGATTAATAGGTGATCTGAATCTGAATTGAGAACTACACTCTATTCGAGAGAGGGACAGATATTAGAGGAGTGTGTGTTTACATCAGGGTAACTCAGGTGGTGAAGTCAGACATTGTGGTTGCCCTTGCTTGGGCATGATGGGTGCTATAACGGTGGTGATGGTACTGGCATTGTGTGCAATGATCCAATCACAGTGCATTATGAACTGACTGAGGAAAGACATTCACAGGATTTCTGTGCTTAGACCATGACTAGCTTAGAAATATTAAACTATTTAAATGATCTAAAGCTGATCATTTAAGTTTGTAACTTTTCTCTTCCTGCCAAATCTTGAGAAAGCTCTGGAGTGAGGGAAAACCACAAGCATTTGAGGAACAAAATTGTAGTGACCCCAGGGATGTGGAGGGTGTCTGGCTTCCATGAGATAGAAATGGGCTCAGGGTAGTGGCATCTGGATCTCACAATTCATGAATAGGCTTGGGAAATCATCTTAAGTCTGTTGTTTTCTTTTACAACTTAGTCCTGGGAAGTTATATCCTTTTAATAAAAAACAAGAGACAAAATAAATAAGTTTATACATTATATAATCATATACGTGTAATAAACCTATAAATGATACCCCAAAATTTTATGAGTCAAGATGTTACTAACATTTAAAATTGATAAGGTAGATGCTTTCAGAATGATGATTCAATTTATAATATAGAATGTGTAACAGTAGTTATAAATACCTATAACTAAGTAATAAAGAGCCATTTCATTTTCAAAGAGAAGTGAGCTATAGCAGTTTTGTGGGTATTAATTCCACCAATAGCTTTGGAGTATCAACCTTAGGGCATGGCCAATCTGAGGAGGTGCCTGTGGTCACTCTCTCTTGGAGTGATCAGAGACTGGATGGCTGGACCCATTCCCTCCTAGGCAGAATGGAGGTCAATGACTGCTGTTTACTTGGTTCTGTATACATAAGTGTATTTTTCCCTCATTTTATATCTTAATAAATCCTTGATACCCTTTTAACAGACTCTCATGGATTTGCTTACAAGTGGTGCCCAAAGTGGGGTAGGAACCCATGACCCTGAGTCTCATGCTCTACTGACTGAGCTAGCTGGACTGGAGAGATGGCTCAGAGGTTAAGAGCACTGACTAGTCTTCCAGAGGTCCTAAGCTGCATTTTAGTTTCAAATTAGAGCTTTTTAAAATATCAAGTACTTTGGGAAAATTTTCTCCAGTTTTGAAAATTAATTCATATTACTCATGAAAAATTAATAGATTTTACTCTGCCATTTTTGTTTACAGATGTCTACTCTACAACCCTTTCCTGAGGAGATCCACTTAGTAGTCATCTGAGGATAAATTAGATAAAAATACCCAACATTAATGGTTATAGAGAACTTCTTGAAAAGTATGATTTAGTATTAATGAAAGGTTTCTTAATTCTTTCAAAAAATGCAATTTAATTCTCATTTATTGGCACTAAGTTGTCCTTTTCTGATAGCCAATAATTACATGTTTGTTTTAACTAATGAATCTTGGAGTTTGATAATAAACCAAACCTCTGATATGTAATACTTGTTTTGTCTACTTGCTATCAAATAATAATCAAAGTGCTTTAGAAATCACTTAGGTATTTAAGCAAATAAGTAGCTCATAATTTTAGTAATTAAAAAAATTAAGGAGTTCATGCACTATGCCGTACCATAAGGATGTTCTATGTGCAAGAAGCTTGTGATATTGTGCTTTAGAGGAATGCTATGGTGCCGGCTTTGTTCCTTCCACCCGGTATGAACTGGGGATCAAACTCGCTGTCAGGCTTGGCAGCCAGTGATTTACCAGCTGAATCCTCTCGCCGTCTCCTTAGCATAAGAGCTATACATGTAGACTGTGCACGCTGGCACGCAGTGAGAGTCTAATAGAACCATCACTATATCAATGAGAACACTGAGAACTTATCCTTAGCCATTTTATCAGATGAGACAGAAGTTAGGTACAGGAGGGGATCATGGTTTCTAAAATCTTATTTTCTTCTAATAAAAACAGTAAGCTGAATGATTCATTCTTATAATATATTGATAAATAGGCTTAAACATAAAGTAGATGTGATAAGTAACATAGAAAAGATTTTGTAATATGGAACATAAAGATTTGTTTTTATGAGAAGAAATTAGACTGTATTTTGATACTATATTAAAAGCTACTAGAATAATTTAAGGATGATAGGAATGATAAAGGCAAAAGTTTCCATATTTAACTATGTTTTTAGTCTATGGTAAATAGACTAAATAATAAGTAAATAGAGATGGTATATCTTCAAATAGGTGAAATTTCTGGACTTCAAAGACACACACACACAAATGGAGCTTCATCATCATCATCAAAGTCAAACATCATCAGTCAGAAAGAACTGCTTACCAAGTCAACACTGCCACAGCTTTCAGGATTTGAAGAGGGTCTGACCATCATTTCTAGAGACTGAATCTGGAGCTCCTACTGGGCATAAATTATGAGAGAATTAATTTGAACTGATTTGTGTTGCTTACAAGGAACTGAATAATTATTTTAGATGTTAAAGTTTTATATTATGATAATTATATTTTTTTATGGAGATCTAAGTAGGACATAACTTACAAAAACAGATGTAACAGGAATTGGTTGGTCCTTAGGAAATATCTAATTTTGCACTATCGTAAGTAAATTTGAGATCTTGAGTTCATTTTAGTTTATAAAGGTTGTTCACTTCTCCATTATAAAAGAGCAGTGACCTAGTAAAAGAAATAATATATTCATTCTATATCTTTCTCTGAGGTAACTATTCTTAGATCACTTTTAGTTTCTGATTCATCTACACCTTGCTGATGAAAGAGGATGGATGAGGAAAATTTCTCAGTGATGTAAGGACTTAGCATTTTTCAACTATGCTAACAGAACATAGTGAAGCTACCATAATACTAACTTATGTTTAAGGCAGAGATGATATTGAAAACATTTCATGCAATGTTCGGTGGACTCTAAGAGTGCATACTGACCGAAAAGACAGCTAGTGATGTGGGCAGGCATTTTTACAATCAAATACTGAAAGTGGAAAAAAAACAACATTTTAAGGAGAGTATTCTAAGAGATCATTCCAGTTCATTTCATGAATAATACTTTCCTGAGATGTGGTAAGAATGCTCTTGCAATACCTAGGGCCTAATTAGAACATTTAAGGCAATGTTGATGCTATATTGGAAAAAAATCTTACTTCCAGAACACCTGCATCTGTTATATTCAATCAGGCACCTATAAGACCTAGCATGAGTTTCCAAAATGTAGGTAGAGGATGTTTAGTAGCACATGTTAAACTCCAAGGAGAACAGCAGCATCCTGAGTTCTTTTCTCCTCTTCCTCTCCTTTTTAAAACAAAGTTTAGTATACTGTGCAAGAGAACACTTCATTCTAGCTATAGGCAGTAGAAGGTGTTATGGAAATGTATCTAGATGTTGAAAAAGGAAAGCCATCAACATCTCAGGTACCAGGACCAGCTCTCTGTCTGAAAGATTTCATAATCCCACCTGTGGTCAGGGGCCTTTCCTTGCAGTCTCTCCTTTAAGTCCCCGAGTTCCCTCTGCTCCTGTTTGTGTTTCTGCTTGAAAGTCCTTATCACCTGGCCTGACATTTGGGCCTGTTTCCAAGGCTTCTTGCTACCTTTGTGTCTAGCATGTAGCTTACCGCCTCTTCTCCAGACTCCATCCCATCCTTTTAATGCTCCATGTGAGTCAAGGATACAAATGACCTTGGTTTAGAGTAGGAGGGACAAATTGGGTGCTATTGAACTCAAGCTATAATATCTAACACTGCCTCTTTTATAGCTGCTGAAAATTTCAGTGGCCTCTTGTTGTGGGTATCGCTCTGTATGTTGTGAATGTGTGTTGCTCTGATTGGTTGATAAATAAAATGCTGATTGGCCAGTAGCCAAGCAGGAAGTATAGCCAGGATAAGCAAACAAGGAGAATTCTGGGAAGACTGGAAGGCTGAGTCAGGAGACGCCAGCCCACCGTCCAGGGAGCATCATGTAATGGCGCACAGGTAAAGCCATGAAACACAGGGCAACATATAGATTAACAGAAATGGGCTGAGTTTAGTTGTAAGAGCTAGTCAGTGGTAGGCCTGAGCTAATGGCCGACCAGTCTTAATTAATATAAGCCTCTGTGTGTTTACTTGACTGTGGACTGGGTGAGACACAGGAAAACTTTCAGCTACAACCTCTTTTCCATATGTCCCTGCACAGGTAATCTTTGAGAAGCAGAACTCAACACTCATACTCACCTTACACTTTCCACTAGAACACAAGAATCTAAGGTAGGATCATGGAGCAAATTGTAGCACCTGCTTCCAAGCTGTAGGCACAAAAGGTTCCTGCTTCTTGCACTGATTGTGCTGGCATATATCACCAGTGTATGCAGAGTCTGAGTTGAGCTGGTATGACCTGAAGGTGAAGTCAGGGTCATAATTAAATGTCTTTGACAAGACTTTGTATGAAAACTGTAACTTCCCTTTCCTTTAAAAACAAAAACAAAAACAAAAACCTCTGGATGGCTGATATAACCCTTTGTCTTTCCTAACTGAATTTTCCTTTTAATCTAAAATTCTTTTATAAACAGACTGGTGTCATAGAGAAGACCCCTATGGATGTATTTTTGATTCATCTATTTCTAGATATGACACTGATTGAGGTTTATAAAACCCCCAAGCTTCTGCTCACAATGGTAGTTACTATATTAGAGCATACAATCAAAGTATGGATGACCTAACATAGGAAGAAAAAAATTCTTGAATTCAAAGAAAACAATTTCATGGCAATAGTAATTGTAAGTGGGAAGGAAATGTAAGCAAATAAAGTTTCTCACCTGAAGGTTTTTTTGCATAAATATCTATTTGTTAGTTTTACATCCTAAACATAGTTCCTCTCCCCCTCTTCTCCTCCCAATACTTCCCTGGTACCTCGCCTCTTTCCACCTCTCATCCATTCCTCTTCCTCTGTTTCTCTTCAGAAAAGGGCATGCCTCCTATGGATACCAGCCAGTCATGTTATATTAAGTTGCAGTGAGACTAGGCACCTCCTCTTCTATGAAGTCTGGATGCAATAATCTGGTAGGAGGCATGGGTCCCCAAAACAGGCAACAGAGTCAGAGAGAGCCCCTGCTCCCACTGTTAGGAGTCCCACATGAAGACCAAGTTACACAACTCCAACATATATGCAGAGAGCCTAGGTCAGTGACATACAGGCTCCCTGGTTGTTGGTTCAATCTCTGTGAGTCCAGGTTAGTTAGTTCTGTGGATCCTACAAATTTTTTAAAATTAATTAATTAGTTAGTTAATTTATGTGCATTGGTGTTTTACCTTCCTATATGTCTGTGTGAGGATATCGGATCCTCTGGAGCTGGAGTTACAGGCAGTTGTGAGCTGCATGTGGATTCTGGGAACTGAACCCAAGTCCTCTGGAAGAGCAGCCAGTACTCTTAACCTCATAGCTATCTTCCCAGATCTGTTGATATTATGTTAATTCATTTATATCACATGAAAAAGAAACTGAGGAAAGAAAATACAAATATCTGTACAAACACATTCTTAACAAAACATGACAGGAAAACTCATGTTAATTATAATCCTCATTTCTGCAACTGGTCACGTGGCCTTACCTGGTATTTATAACTACCTTCCCCTACTACCCATTTTGTATTTTTTCCCCCTTTGCAGGAACCTCAGCAGAACCTTTTCCTGGAGGAAATGCAAATCTATAACCAGAATAAGTACCTAATCCAGTAAGGAAGAAGTATTGTTCTTTATACAAAGGAAGAGGCCCAATGTAGTCAACCTGCCACCAGGGTGCTGGCTGGTCACCCTGGGATATAAAGCCATATCTAGACCTCAAGATTTATATATGCTGTTGGGATATCTACCATTCAGCAGCAGGTGTAGCCACATCAAGCCTTGGTGAAGTCTATGTTTTCGAGCCCGTGCATAACCCCCATATCTGCCACATGGTCAATTTGTTCATGGGCCCATTGTGCAGTGACAGAAATGGCCAGAGAAAGAGACTGGCTGCCCCAGAATCGATCATCCTATCTACATAATTATTGAACTCCTCATCTGAAGCCACCTTTAGATGAACATTTACATGCGACACAAATGTCTTCATAACCTTCGAGCATTTGGATCTTTCTATCCACATACTTCTTCTCCAGATGCCTTTCTCACCAATTTTCTAATCATCTTCTTTCTAAGTCTCTGACCATCCAGCTAATCCATTAGCTACAGCTTATGGATCAGAGAATAATTGCACATCTGACCATTTCTCCTTCCCAACAAAACATATGACCATGCGTACTGCGTGAAGTTCTGCTCACTGTGAAAATTTCACATTGAGTGTCTTTCAGGGTTTTCCCAGAAAGGGGTTGTAATGCTGCAGCTGTCCACTTCTGGGTGGTCCCTACATAACATGCAAAACCATCAGTAAACCAGGCTGCAGACTTCTATTCCTCAGTAATCTGATGATAGGGCACACTCCATGAGGCTCTAGGTGCACAGTTGGCAGCAGAGGACATTTTAGTAGGAGCAGAGACCACAGGCATTTGGCAACTTTTTCATGTAACTTGCTTGTGCCTTCAGGATGTGTTCAGGCTCTATCATATATACACCTGCTGTGGGCAGACCCTTCTTTATGCTGTTAATGTATGTTGCTCTCATTGGTGGATAACAAAAGCTGATTTGGCCTATAGCCAGGCAGAATAAGGTGAGGCGGGAAAGCCAAACAGAGATACAGGGAAAAGGGTGGAGTCAAGGAGACACCTGCCAGCCACCAAGCAAGCACAGCATGTAGAAAATGAGGTAATAAGCCATGAGCCACATGGCTAAATATAGATAAGAATTATGGGTTAATTTAAGTGTAAGATATAATAATAATCCTGAGATACCAGCCAAGCATTTATAAGCTACGTTAAGACTCTGAGTCAATTATTTGGGAAGCAGCTGCTGGATATTTGGGAGTTGCTGGCATGACAGAAACTTTCCTTTGATAATAGGTTGCTGCTGTTCATATCATATTTTATGATTAGGTGGGTCAGACAGCACCTAGCTCATGATGGGTAGTTCAGTCACATGGTAACTTGATGGCCCACTGTCAAGTGTTTAGTTTCCTTAGTTTCCACTAAGGTCAAGTAGCAGGCCAAGAGCTATCTCCTGCAGGAGGGCTTCAACTCTGCCTTTCATCAGGTGCCTGTAATTACACCTTCATCCTTGTCTAGCTGTGCTGTGAGATTTGAAAAGCTGATGGCCTTGGTAGCACTGATGATCTCTTTGATCCAAAGCACATACACCCAGAGTGATGTCCATAAAGGTTACCTCTGCAAAGGGGAAACTCTTCTGGAACATCTTGGTGCCAGGCTCACCAATGCTTTGTTCACAGAGTCCATCCACTGCGGTGCCTGGCTCCATCTCTGCCCAGATAACAGATTTCCTTGATTGGTTCACAGGTCTCTCTGAAAACAAATTGCACTAACAAGCCAACAGCTACTGGAAGCACTCCTTCAGTGTTAAGATTGGCTCCAGGTTGGCTGCCATGGGCTCTGTAGAACAACTGACAAAGGCACTGCCCATAGGTTTTTATCATGGTTTTTAAAGCTTGTCTTTGCACTGGATCTGCAACTGTAGAGACATCCATTACAGAGTATGTTGCTTATCCAAAACTTCTAACCCAAACTCTTCTTTCAGAAATGGTGCTTTGTTTGTTACTTTCCCAAATTCTCTCTTATTGAGAATTTCCTCAGTTTCACCTTGTGTTGATGGGAATAGCCAAGAGCATCCCACAATCCACTGGACCAAGTGTGTGAAATCACTACAGGGCTTGTCAGCCAGAGCCAGGACTCAGATGAGCTGTGTCCACATCATTCCACCCAGAATCATGCTTGAGGAAAGGAGCCTGCCTTGCTCCAAGTCCACGGACAACCTGGGCTCCCATCTGAAGGGTTTTAATAAGGATTTTCCTTTGCAAGCTTGCCTGTTGTCTATGTGGATGCACTATAGTATCCAAGTACAAGTTGATGTAGGACAAGGTAACCATTTGCTTGTTTCTGATTATCATTCCACTTGATAAGAACAGTGAAAGTGTAGTCTAACATTAAATTCTTTTTCATTTTTAGAATTTCTATGATGAAGTATTAAAATAGCAAATGGATGTAAATTATTTTAAAAATTGGCAGTCATTTTAATGGTAATCTCAGTAGCATTCTTTAAAGGACACTCATGTTCATTGCTTTCTAGATGTTAAAAACAGTTACCAGATTACACTTATTGGCAATGGAATTCCAAGTTATAAAAAAAATAGTATCTTCATTATTGGCCAAATAAACTGAATTCTGCTTTGCATTAAGTCATCTATTTTCGTGTTCAATTATTCTAGCATGGAAGGCCAAGAAGGTAAATAGCATTGCAACAGAGCCATACAGTTACAGTCAGCAATGACATTTCTAAACAATTCAGTAAAAATCTATTTGTGGTAAATTGCAGCAAAGCGTAATTATGTTGAATTTTAGAGCAAGCAGAATAAACTTAAAGGTTTCTATTCCTTCTCAAATGAGTGCAACAACAGATGGGCTATAGCTGAGCAGTTAAGTTTCATCAATCATCTGAGAGTGGGAGCTCAGGAAAGCTGTTCCACAGCTGGACTCTGTAGGTCAAGCTTGAGATACACAATTTGCCAATCCCTTCCATTCTAAGCCTTTGTTTAGAAATTGGATTAATTCTGAGGACTTCTATGAAGGAATTGGACTTTAAACTGTACTGACGTTTCCATTTATTTAGTTGTCTCAATTCTGCAAGTCATCTCACTCGACTTGATGACCAGGTTTGAGTTCTGGCATGACCTCAAGGATTTTAAACAGGTCTCACCAGACATTTCAAATATTTTGGTTTCTTCTCCATGAGATAGATTCAATGATAACGTGTATCCCAGGTCAGTAATTAAATGTTAAGTGAATTATCTATTAGTCAAAAGCATTTAGTACAAGGGCTGACTCACTATAAATTTTCCAATAAGAGATGGCTGGCATAATGTTTACTGTTGTTGGAAATAGCCCCACATTTCCAGGAAAATGACAAGTTCTCACTGATATAGCATGACTTAATATTATAAAGTATTTTTAATTATTTAATATTTCTAAAAAACCTTGCTTTATTTTGTAACAATGAAAGTGGTTGCCACTTATAACATATGGTCATTATTTGAAAACATTTGTTAATTTGAGTCATTTTATAAAATGTGCGAGGAAAACTTTTAAAACAAGTAAGAAACAATGCTCATAATGTAATTTGTCATAATTTAAGAATAAATTATAAATACTTTAGACAGAAACTATTTTTAATAAATGTTCTATGAAATAAACAGAGGGAAACTTTTTCAGATAACATATTTAGAAAGCATATTTTATTCCTAGAAAGGTGTATTTTTGAAAATGTACACATTTTTAAGTTTCTTTTATTCTGAAATATTTTATCAAGTACAAGATTAGCATTTACTTCATTTCTAGGCATCACTTAAGAATAATGTGTTCACATTAAAAAAAGATTGAGGTTGAACCAAAAGGGTAAATAAAGAGCCGAAAATAAATTCTAAGAAAAGGACACATGAGATTGAAAGTATTTAATTGTAGGAATTAATTAAAAGAATGAATTGAGAAATAATATGGATTCCTTCCATAACGGTGAGAGCAAGTCATTGGAACCACCATTAAATATAAAATAAAAATACTATAAAAAAATTCAACAGGAAAAGCTTATATAAGAGTTAGTCCCAGTAGACTCCTAGAGTAACATAATGTGGTCACAGTAGCATGGGAATGATGGGTTGCATCTCTGACAGTGGTACCTCTAAAAATAAATATAAATTACCGAGGATAATAGGATCTAATTTCAGTTGAGACCTGAGGAATGTTTTCAGCTACTAATAATTAAAAATATTTCAATGTGCTTGAAGACTTTACAGGTTCATGTGGTTAGAGTCTGACATGGCTGGCACTGTAACTCGGTGCTATCACTCCTTAGTGACACTTCTTTTCTGATTTATCTTCAAAGATGGCTTCATTTGTCCTTGGTGGTGACCAAAGCTAACTAATGACAAGTACTCTAGGCAACACATACAGAAAAGCTTTATTCTAGATATATTAGAAAAGACATGTCCATCACTAGAAAGGCATATTCTTGGCAGTAGGTCCCTAGCATGGAGAACAGGGCCTCTAGGAATAATTTTTACTTTTTTTTAACATTTATACTCACCATAGAGGGAGAAATAAACACTGCCTCCCTAGTGCTGGGATTCAAGGTGTGCACCACCACCACCCAGCCTAAATATTTTCTTATTATTAGAATTTTATCATTTTAATTTTAATTTATCATTTATTACAAATGGCTTAAAATGTACATTTTAGAGTCTGTTGTGTTACTATCTATACTTTGATGTGGTTCTCTTTCCCATGAGTTCTTGGAGATAATATTTCGCATAAATGAACTCCATAGGTAGGTAAAAATATATTATGTTGCTATAAATCTTATTTATTAAGCTAGAAATTATTATTGAAAACCACACTATGGATGCTCCATGCAGGTGATTTTAATACTTTTTATTTCACCTTAATTTTAATTTTTTCCTTTAGGGTTAAAATGTAGCACAGTGAGAAAAGGACAGAGGTAGGACTCTAGTTCAATAAAGCTTTTTGAATTAATCGGAGCTCAAGAAATGGATGAGTGCCACTGTCTAATATCAAACAACTCACAGGAAGGTAATGAGCTCATTGGATGATATTTGCATGCAAATAATCAAGTTTTATAAAGTTGTAGCTTCTGTATTAAAGATCATGTAAGATATTTGTTTTATTTCAAGTTTCAGCTTTGGAAGAATATTGTTTAGTTATCATTCTGGGCACTACATTGTGTACATATTAATTTAAAAGTTATTCTTAATATTGTTACCAACAACTGTTAAAAATAGTTTAAACATAGATTTCTGTTTGCATTTGAGCATATACTCACTGGCTCCAAACTTTGTTCTTATAATTCAGATGAATATTCATGTGTAAAGTCTGTAATTGTGTAGTTATTTTTTTTAATTTGAAATTAAAATGTTTCTTTTTTCCAAGAAGGTGACAAACAACTTTAATCCTAGAACCCACAAAGCAGAGGAAGGTAAAATTTTGTAAGTTTGAGGCCAGCCTCAGAACTCTACACAGTGCATTCCAGGGCAACATAGTGAGATCCTGCAACATATACACATACACTCACTTAACATCTACCATACTCTTAGCCTGTTTCAAAGACTAATGTTAGAATTCATTCATTATGTATATAGACTCACTGAAATGCAAAGTATTATATTAAATGAGTACAGGCATCAACCATATTACTATTATTGTTGTTATTGTGAGTGTGCATGCATGTGTGTGTGTGTGTGTGTGTGTACACATGCAAATGTGTTCTACCACACACATACATGCAAAACTTTGTGAAGTTGGTTTTCTTTCCACCTTTTGGGTTAGGGGATGAATGCAGGTCACTAGGTTTGGAACACAAGTGTCTTTAGACATTGAGCCACCAACTTGGCCCAAAGCATCAAGTTTTATAAGCTATTCCTGCCTTCCTCACTTTAGGATAAGCAGAAATATAAGGCACACAATTATACTGAGTGGTGTGAATGAAATCAAACATGGAGTGTTGGAAACATCAAGGAAGGAGGCATTGTTTCCAGTTTTAACACTCCAGAAAGTACTCATGCTGACCATAATCAGCTGGACTTATTCACAAATGGTCATTGTTGTGAAAGATTTATGCACTGTGTGAAGATGTGTTGCTACAATTGACATAGTAAAGAGCTGAATGGCCAATAGCTAGGCAGGAGGTATAGGTGGGATTTCTAGAGAGAGAAAGGATGATGAGGAGGAATTTAGGCACAGGAGAAGCCAGGAGACACAGAGAAGAAATAGGAGGTACAAGATGGAAGACAGGTAATGCTATGTGATAGAATGTAGATTAATATAAATGTGCTAAGTTATAAGAGCTAGTTAGGAACAAGCCTAAAATAAGGCCCAGATTTCATAATTAATAAGAAGTCTCCATGTCATTATTTGGGTTCTGGCTGGTGGGACAAAAGAAGACTCTGGCAGTATGATTTCAGCTGAGGGCAAGTTATACGTAAACCTGCAGCAGCAGGGAAATAAGAGGACAATGGTTCCAGGCTCACTAACTGGTAGCCAGCTAGCTAACATGGCCTAAGGAAATGTTTGGTTTATCCTATATCATAATTTAAAGTCTTTAGGATTTCAGCCAATATTAAGACAGGGAACTTTGGGTCTCCAGCATTTCATCTCAAGACAAAGTGAAGACTCAGCTTCATTTCACTTAATACTTCTACACAGTTTGTCTGGAGCGGAGTTGTACTCAAAGGGAGGATCTTGGAGAGGTTGGGGGAGGGTAAACTCTAATCAGAATATATTAAATTAAAATATTTATTTTCAATAAGAGAAATAAAGAAAAATAAAAATAACAGTATAGTTTAAGTATAAATGTTCTATCATTTATAAATGATAGAATATTATAAATAAATATCATTCAATATTTTTCTTCCATTCTCTCTTCCTTCCTTTCTTTTTCTTTCTTTCTCTCTTTCTTTCTTTCTTTCTTTCTTTCTTTCTTTCTTTCTTTCCTTTCTTTCTTTCTTTCTTTCTTTCTTTCTTTCTTTCTTTCCTATAAGTATTTCTAAAGATTAGATTTTCTAGAAATTCAAACTTTACATATGGTCTAGCTAAGAGCACATACTGATTTTGCAAGACATTATTTCTGAAAACACCAAATATTTGAGTCAAAGAAAATCTAGAAATAATTCTGTCACCTACCTGGAAACTTCATACCTACTGGGAAGCCTAGCTTTCATAGAGCTACAAGGTCCTATGCATATTAAGAGGGGAGAAAAGTAAACAATCTTATCCAGCTGTAAACCCTATGAGCTATAACTTAGACCTATTTGACCAGATGTGCCCATGGGTGCATTAGTGGCATGAATGTCATGGGAGTAGCCAACCACTTTCTGATTGGACTCAAGTCCTGCTCAGTAAGATGGAATTCATTCCTGGCACAATTATTGGCATGTTATAGGCTCTACACTCTGGAGTCTAGAGTAAGATCTACTCTTATAACTCTAATGAGCACAGTATTCACCGACTCCTGACAATGCCTTATTATACCCATAGATTAGTGTATCTCTCAAACTTTATTAGAGAAGCTTCTTTTTGAAGGAGATGATGATTGACATGGAGATCTACAGCTAGTCAAGATACAGAGAATAAATCACTGTAGAGTCCTCATTCTTAAATGAGACATCTATTATTACGCTGCAACCTCCTGCTCCAAAGGCTCAGTGATTACTGTGGAAAAGGAGATGAGAAGATTCTGAGAGCCAGAGGTGGTGGTTAACAATAAGAAAACAGTGCTTTCTAAAGATGACAGGGTAATTGTACACATGAACACACAGCAGTTGTGACAGCACACACAAAATCTATACAAGCTTAAGCAAGACAAACATTCAAGCATTGAAATGGGAGGTGGGTATTAAGTCTTATCTCTAGCTAAGGAACTATTGGTAATTGATAGCTGCTGGGGAAGAGAGAGTTATCATTTTTAAGAGTGCTATCTGCAAATTCTAATATGCTCCAGTGGATGGTCACACACATAAGAGACTATAGGTATCCATAATGAGAACTGATGGATTAAAAAATGAAGACACAGTGGTAGGTGAATATAGATGGGGGTGAACCTGGGAGGAGATAGAGGATCAGATGAATATGATAAAAATGCAATGTAAGAAACTCTCAAGCAACTGTTAACATATAAAAATATGGTAAACAAATTTTATATATGCTAATTCTCAATAAATGAGTATATTCATTTATTGAGAATATATGTGTATATATGTTCTCAAATGACTTCAGCACAAAATTTTAAACTACCATTGTCATTACTTACACCCAAGTTAATGTTCTTGGATTTATCCATGTTGTTATATACTAATCTCAGAAATAAAAGTAACTTTCATAGATCCATATGTCTTATATCCTTTGATTTTTCTTAGGATGACTTTGATATAATACTTTAAAAATACTATTCAATAACTTAAAAATTTTGTGACAGTGTGTCACATAACATATTCATTTTTCAAAAACAGTAATTATTTTCAACTCATGCATTTACACTACAGTTGCTTCTGTCACTCAGTAAAATAGATATTGTTTAGTCATACTTCCCTAAAAGCTAGCATATGGTTTCATATGGTTCAATGACATAAACATTAAAAGTATGCTGTCAGCTTAAAGTAATGGTAATGCATAGTTTATATAAACTAGGTCCTGACTGTAATACAAGTATAACTGCAACATCAGAAAATGGCAGACTATCAAGGACTTAAGGTGTAAGAGTCCAGATAGGTGACATAAGTATTTATATTTCTAATCAGTGTTTCTACATAGGGAAATACACAGAGGCATAACTTCATAAATTAGAATCAAAGAGAGTATAGAGAAATTGATAAATGTACAAGCCAAGATAAAAATATAAATTAATCTCGAAATAATTTAGTCAATTTGTCATAAGAAAAACATATTGACTCTTAAAATGAAAATCAAAGAATACATTAATTTCTCTTAATATTTAGTAACTATAGAGAAGAGTCTTTCTCTCCTGAATAAGTATATAATATATGCCCTTCTAAGAGTGTTGTAAATCTATTTAACCTTTGTTTAGAGGAAGGTCTGATTATCATTAAGTCTATGTCACTATAAATCTTTTATGCTTAATTTCTTAAAAGAGTTTAGGTTTAGTAATATCCTATAGGACCTTTCTTAAAGAATATCCTTGTTTTTGCAATAAAGCCTGAAGGACAATTCACATGATTTCTTTAGATTAAAACAGGGCACATAATAATAGATTTTAAAAGTTATCCTTTGGAAAATTTTTAGTTGACGGGTATCAGCTGTCTTTCTCATACTATAACAATACAGATACTCATGCATATGCATCTGTGTGTACATACCCACACACATACACACACAAACATATACACATGCACACACACAATATCAGGTCATTGATTTCATACTGTATCAATAGGGGATGGAGCAAGGGCAAATAAAGTCAGTACTTACTGTTGTGTTACAAACTTTCCCGAAAACGTAGTGGCTAAAACCAACACACTACTTACTTTGCTCATGGGCGCTCGGCCTGCTCAGTCTAGGAATCATCCCCTGCTGATTGATCCACTGTCACATGAGTCAGTGTGTTCAGTGTGGCGATTACATTTGCATATCTTTAAAAAGATATCTGAAAACAGTAACTTAGGAAAGGAAGTATTCATTTTTGTCTCACAGTTTCAGAACATGCAATTAATGGTTGTTTGGCCTTTTGCACATGGGAAGTGCATCATGGTAATAGGAGAATTTGTTAAAGGAACCTTAATGTCATGGTAGATAGCAAGCACAGAAATCCAGGCAAGAAGGTGACAGGGAAAAGACACCATGCAAGGACCCCTCCTCAGTGATCTACTGTCCCCATTCTGTTAGGTCCCATTCTGTAAAATTCCAGAATACACCAAAATAGTGCCACTAACTAAATATCAAACCCGCAACACATGCACATGTTTGTGGGACATTCCATATCTAATCCCTAAGAGGCCATTTGAAAGGTTTTTCTTTGGAGTTCCATTTGTTCATTTGAATGATAATTGGTGTTGTCTAATGGAAAATTATCTGAGATAGATAGACCATGTCCATATTTTTTGCATGTAGTTTTTTTTTCCTGTGTGTGTGCTTACAAATCAGCAACTAGCTTCCATGAAAAAGTGAGGTGAAAAAGAAGCCATATAAAGGTAGCACTACCTTTCAAATCTGGCCATGAAAGACACAAAGCATCTATACCAAAATTCTATTGGTTAGAAGTCAATTAGGATCAATGGACATAATACAATGAGAAGCTATCCCACCTTTGTTGGGATAATTATAAAATAATCCATAGACTATGTATTTGACAATATTATGGGAGAATAACATAATACAATATGCATGCTAACAATACAAGCCATAGGTCATTACATGTGTCAAGAAGTCATCATGCCAGGCGGTAGTGGCACACACCTTTAATCCCAGCACTTGAGAGGCAGAGCTAGGTGGATCTCTGTAAGTTCCAGGCCAGCCTGGTCTACAGAGCGAGATCCAGGACAGGCACCAAAACTACACAGAGAAACCCTGTCTCAAAAAAAAAAAAAAAGGGGGAAAAAAGTCATCACTATTCCGTGTTAGATCAAACAAAAATTTCAGCTATTTCCTGTGACTTCTGTAACCCCTCTCCCAAATCTCCCATCCAAAAATCTATCTTAAAGTAGATACTGATCTGTCTTTTCTGCCTACATGTGAGCTTGGTATTGTAAATATTGTAACAATGGAGTCTTGCAATAGGCCATACTGTTGCTTTTTATCTGACATCTTTTACTCAAAATATCATTTTGAGATTCATCCCTGCCAATAGCTGTATCAACGATTTATTTATTTATTTATTTATTTATTATTTACCAGTTGATGTAAATTTTTGTTGACTCGATGTTTCCGATAAAATGAATAATTCTGCCATGAACATTCATACATAAGTCTTTGCACAGATGTATATTATCATTTCTCTTGCTTAAATTCCTAGAAGTAAAATACCTGGATGGTAGAGTCAGTCCATATTTACCATTGTTAAGAAAGTAGGAAAGTGTTTTCCAAAGTAGCTGCCCATTTTCATTTTTGTGTCTGCCATGGAGAGAATTAGGAATTATCACCCTCATGCTTACAAAAAATGACAAACAGTGAAAAGCAATGAATTTTTTGAGGCCATTCTGGGAAAAAATGCCATGGTGAATTTGGGAGAGACAGTTGAATTTTAAGAGATGCAGTATATGCAGCATTGATTTCATGGGACAGAAGATCCTCAACACCATCCATTGGTAAAGTCAACATGGAGCTGGTCATTTTGATGACTTGCTGAAGGTTTAGGGCAGGTGAGTATGAGTGGGAAACTCTTGCAATTAGAAGGGAATCATTACACTTCAGATTTTTCCTCCAGGAAGCCCATCAGGTTCTCAGGACAAGCATCTGAGAAAAATCTCCTCTGACTTTAGCAGGAGATAGAGCCAAGTGAAAATGATATAGTCTCTCCTTTCTAATAAATGCCTGCTCTCTACCAGGAGTATTGTACCACAAGCAATGCTGAAATGCTGTTGTAGCTTATGAAAAGAAACAATACCCCATCACCCTTCTGTAGCCTTTTGGTACCACCTAACAGAAAAGTTTAAAATAATAACCAACAGAATGGACTTTGAGGAAACGGATTGAAGATGCTATACAAGAAGATAGTATGGAAAAAAGAGGGGAAAACCTGTGTTGTAAGAAGAGGGACAGAACACTTATGAAGAACTTATTCTGAAATAGAACATCCTTCACCTGCCTCAAACACTGAAACTGAATGGATAAGAACACAGAGTAGGCTCTTCCCCATGACCACATGCATGAAAAGCTAAAACATGGGAGCTCTCCCCAAGGAGTAAAGCCTGAGTTGAAAAGTGAAGAAAAAAAAATCCTGTTTTGTCCTGTTTGTCTGTCATTGGAGGCCCTTTCTTTTCTGTAGAGGACACAAAGGGGGGTAGATCTGGAGGAGAAGGGAATTAGGAGTGGGCCTGGCAGGAGAGGAGAGGAAACTGGTTGGGATGTATTGTGTTAGAGAAGAGCATTTTAAAAAAATAAGTTAGGGTTCTCATGCCTATAATTGAAAGTAAAATTAAAGACAACATATGTCCTAAGCAGATTTACACAAATATCCATACTAAAATATCATTTGCCTCAGTAGTGTATGTCCAGTTTCCAACATTGATAGAAAAGTATAAGGCGGTCTAAATAATAAGCCAAAAATATCTCTTATGGAGACAAAAGCAACATGAAAGCAGCATACAGCTATGACACACATGGCAAATTATTAATACAGTAGATCCAGAAAAAAATAGAAATCATGCAAGCTTTATGGGGTATCAGTGGAACGTAGAACCCATGAGAAATCTCAAAAGACTGTGACAGGAATCAAACACATGACAATGGAAACAACGAGTCTTGTAACATACACCAGAAAGAATTGCTGACTCTGAGACACACCTGTAGAAATTTTCTAAGTTGAAGCTCAAACAAAAACAACAGCAAAATAAAATAATCAAAAGAGAACACTCAAGAACTCAGGAGAATTGTAATGATGTAATATGTAGGTAATTGAAATACCAGGGGGAAAAATGAGGTATATTTGAAATAGCAACAGTTTGAGGAACTTCAGAAATTAATGGCAGACACCAGGCTAGAGTTAGGATGCTAAGAAACAAACCAGATCAAACCTTGACAGACATTACTTTGCAGCAGCACAAGATAAAGACTGAGAGAGTCTTAGTAAGAAAATCATGGAATTGTTTTACGTATAAAGGAACTAAGATAACAATCACATAAGACGTTTTGAAAGCCATGCTATGTTTAGAAGGCCTACTTTCCTTGGTGTCCTCCAAACCCTCTGGTTCTTATGCTTCCTAAGAGTTCCCAGAGGGGAGGGATTTGATGGAGAACTTCCAGTTAGGGCTGAGTGTTCCAAGGTCTCTCCATCTCTGCACATTGCCTGGCTGTATGTCTCTATATGTATTTATTCCCATCTGCTACAAAAGGAAGCTTCTCTGATGATGATTGAGCAAGGAATTGACTTATGCATATAGCAGAATATAATTAGGAGTCATTATTCCTACATCTCTTTACCAGAACAGTAGTACTTGATTTTCTTTTGCTTCCTTGAACTATCTAGTCTCAGATTTTTGTCCACCAAAGTAGTGGCTTTGGGTTCTATCTCGTGGAGTGGGTCCTAACTCAAAGAGGTATTGGTAGGTTACTCCTACAAATTTTATGCCACTATTGCATCAGTGTATCTTACAAGTAAGTCACCCTTGTAGATTGAAGGGTTCGTAGCTAGGTTGGTGTTTTCCTTTCTCCTTTGGTGTCATGCAGAGTACCTTCCTGTACCATGAATATTAGTCCACAGAGGTGCAGGCTCTAGGAAGGCCCCAGTTTGACTTCTCTCTATGTTCAGTGAGTTGAGTAGGTGCTGTCTTCACCAATAAGGCCTTACTGTCAGTTTGTGGAGAGCAACCAAAAGCCTTGGCAATAGCCTGGGCTGTTTAGGGTTCCTATGGGACCACTTAGGCTAACAACTTGATTAGATGTAACCCATTTCTTCTAGTACTGGAAAGTTCATTTGGTGATAGGAGATGTCCTCTTGGGGCTCCATATCCTCTGTTATTTAACAATCATTTAGGTCAACTTCATATATGTATATACTATAGGAAGATTCCACTCTATTATGTTTCCACCCCTCAACTGGCCTTCAGTTTTATCTGTCCCTCTCTGATCCTCATCCTCCCTCCCCTCCCTGTTTGATACTCTCTTTCCAGTCCACCTCTCTTACCCATCCATAACTACCTATCCTATTTCCCTTTCCTAGGGAGATGCATCCCTTCCCCCAGTCTCTTTCTTCCTCTATATCTATCTAACCTTTGTGATTATACAAATTTATAGCTTAACAGCTAATGTCCACATATAAGTGATTATGTACCATATCAGTCTTTCTGGATCTGGGTTACCTCACACAGGATGGTAGTTATCTAGATTCATCCATTCATCTGCATATTTCATGATTTCATTTTCTAATGGCTAAGTAATATTCCATTGTGTTAATGTACTGCATTTTCTTTACTTTATCCGTTCATCTATTGACAGACATTGAGGTTGTTTCTAATTTCTTGCTATGATGGATAGAGCATCAATGAACATAGTTTTTCCATGCCTTCATGCTACTAGTCTTCTATAATTTACCTTGGAATGCTATGTATTATATACATAGAATTCCTTTTATTGTTATAAACCTAACTTTTTATGTTAACTTCAAAGAAAATGAGTTTTATTATTTATCTGACTAAGTCCTGGACTTTGAATCTTTTTCCAGAAATGGAATTAAATTGATGGACATTTACAATGTTCAGTTCAGTAAATTGCAGACTGATACTCCTACAAAAATAAGTAAAAGCACACCTTACTTTTAATGAAGAAAACACATGAAAAAGTTTGTGCCTCCTGGCAATATTATTATTATTATGCAAACAGCAGCAATTTCTGTTAAAATGTTTTAAAGGCAAATTATACCCCACTATGATATGTATCACCCACATCAACAACTAGCATTGCACTCTAAATCTAATAGCTCAGTAATGGCACACATTACTTTCTGTGGCTCTCTAGTTGGATTTAGGACCTTTTCAACAAGATGGAAACTTTTACTATGTTTTCCTCCTATGTTTACTCTTCTAAGATTTCAACTTTTTTCTTTATTGGATCACTGGCAGTTCCCTATGTTTGTCTCCTCAAATCAGTTTTGTATCAAAATTCACATTTTGCACAAGGTCTATCCAGTATTCCACGTTGATCATGCCCTAAGCATTCATGTTGCAGAAATAAAAATCAATTTCTCTTACATATATGAGCAATTCTTTTAAATAAATATATTTTGTACTGCATAGTACTATTTTCACAGAATTTCAACATGAAGGTAATTTTAAATATAATAAACAGAATAAAAAATTAATTACTTACAATTGAGTCTAAGCCTCTCAAAGCTCTCTGGACTATTCAAGAATGTCTCCCAGCAGTGACTGTAAAATCATTCTAACTGCTGTTTCTAGTATTGTTCTATAATGCATTGCCTTTCTGAATTGACATTTTTTTCTGATATGCTGATCTTATCTCTACCAAGAATAGTCTCATAAGGCCAACATTTACAAACATTTCATCTTGCTCCATAAAAAGGTAACATGTCCTGTGTCCTGTTAGATAATTTAAAACTACCCTTCTCCACTTACTAATGTGCAGACAATGTCTATTAGTCAAATCTCTCTTAAGTGATCATTCTTCAGTCTTCTATGTGAGAGATTTAAAAATCTCCTATTAATTTGATGAACGTTTCTAATTTTAGTACCCAAATACTCAAGCTTTAAGCAGTTAAAGAGAAATTCAACAAAATAGTTATGAAAGCAAGATACTTACCAGTATGCTTTGGTATCATTCTCACACAAAAATGGATTATTTATTCACAATTTGATGAGATGAAAAAGTTAAAAATTAGATGGAAAGTAAACTACATCTAAATGTGTAAATGAAGAATGGCCAAGAAAGTGTTTCCAGATGAATTGAAAGGAAAAATTGAGATCAATTAAGATTTCAGGGTTGAATTAAGAAAGGAAAGTGGAAAAAAGAAACATTCTGGGCAGAGAAGAGATGTGTTCAGACCTGGAGGAAAAACAGCTAAAGGGCAGTTATATAAACAGAATGCACTCTCAGTGATTGGGGGTGCTGTGCTTGGAAACCACTCCAGGCATGTGGAGTTCAACCAGACAAAATGTGTTTAAAAGTCGTTATTTCAAATCAGTGTGGAACATTAAAGACATTTCATTGTCAATTTTTAAATCACATTTGAAACTCAATGGAACAAAAACTAAAAGTGATGGAAGAAGAAGAGGTCTGGAGAGGGTGATTAGGAGAGTGGATTTGGTGAGGCACCTTTTGAGCGTGGTAGTAATCTCATGAGAAGAAGTAATGTTCGGTTGGAGAAAGGGAGTTACACTACGTTCAACCAGTAGTTCCTTCCAGTTTTAACAATCTAATTTTTGTTTTCTCTAGTTTTTATAGTGAATAACTTCTCCGAAGTCCAAATTTCCTTCTCAGAGAAAAATCAGAATATGTTTGTTTTTCTGTATGTTAGATCCAACCTGACACAGGGTTTTGTTCAGTCATTCCCAATGTCCACTCCATCATCTTTCACCATTGTGCTTATTTTTGTGCTGCTGGCCCTCTGGCCCAGGGCCCTTTGCATGCTGAGCAGTGCTCTGCCACTGATCCACACCCCAGTGTGTCAGCTTGCCCTTTTATTTTTTGTCTTCAGAGAATTAAACAGATAAGATACTTTGATATTGGAACCTTCTGTATGTTCAATGCATGTGGAAAGTGGAGGCTGAAACAGTTTCTTTGTGTCTGCCCAATTCCACTTTCTTGATTTGATGGGTTTAACTGAACCCCAAACATAGTTGGAAAACTGACTGTAGAGTCACAAGTTCAGTATTAGGGAGTGACCATCAACCTGACTGTGTCGTCTTAAATTGACAGAAAGATCTCCTTTCTGTTTGCCTAGCTTGTGAGCCACTTTCCTGATGGTATGCTCTGACAGTCAGAACTTCTTGAGTCCTAAGAGTCTTTTTACAGTTGGTTTCATCAGTGCTTCCAAGAGATAGTAACTCTTATACAGCTTAGCTCTACCTTGAATTTCTCTAAAGGATGCCTACACAGAAATTGCTATGTTTGGAATTTTAGTGTGACTTAGATATTGTGTTGGAACCATGTGCTGCACAGTACAGTACGACATTAAGTAAAAATCAAAACACCTCTTTGTATTTGATTTGGTCAAAGGTAAAAATGTAGTGGGCAATTAAGAAATGCTCTTTTCAATCTATTAGAAAAAGTTCAGATCTCAAGAGAAGAGTCTCCTGCAGGGTGATTTTTGCCATAGACTTTCATATGGAGTAGCAGACAAGTTACAGGTACAGTGATTTAGAGCTGTAATTGTTCTTACAATCACAGGAAGTCTTGATCAGTTAGCAGAACAGGACATGTTTATATTTGTGCCTAGCTAATTTCAGGACCTCAGATAGTTCTAAAATCAGTAAACCAATCTCTAGGCAAATAAGAATTTGAAACGTATGCATTTGGTCTTTTGACAGATATTAAAGAAAGTCCTGTGCAAATCTTAGGAGTTAATAAAGTGGATCTTGTTTGTGTCTTTGGGGGAAATACATTTCTCTAGGGCAAAGTTCTCCTAATGCAGTGTTTCTCAACCTGTGAATTGTGACCCCTTCAGGACTGAATGACCTTTTTACAGGGGTCAGATATCAGATATCATGCATATAAGATATTTACATTATGAATCATAACAATAGCAAATTACAGTTATGAAGAAGCAACAAAAATAATTTTATGGTTGTTGGGTCACTACAACATGAGTAACTATATTAAAGGATTGTAGCATTAGGAAGGTTGAGAACTACTGCCCTAGTATGTAAGGGGGGTGGTTCAGGCAGCAAAGGACTAAGGGTGGGTTTCTTAACAGTCACCAGGAAAATACAGCTAAGATAAAGCTCAGTATTGACAATATTTAATATGTGAGTCCTATATCTTTCCCACAAATAAATTTAAAGTTGCCAAATATTTTGTCACTCTTTCTCAGGTACTTATTGTTCACAAAGTGGTCACAATTACAATTCTTGGGATACAAAGAAAAGTTGATAGAAATTACTTCGTTGGAAACAAATCTAGTTTTAGCTGAGCTTTGAAAGAACAGAGAGCTATCTTCTTTATGCTCATAGCAAAAGGAAACAGTACTTTAGAATTTTATATTTTCTTTTTATTAAGTTGATGGAACTAAAAATCAAATATTATAATAAGATTAAAATCTTTATAATAATGAATAATATTCATTATTATAAATATTTTATATATTCATTATTATAAAGATATAAAGATTTTAAAATATTAATTATTATAAGATTTAAACATACTAATCATCTGTAGAATATACTCTCAAAAAATAGTTTGTTAAGGAAATAGACCAATAGCCCACTTAGAGAATGATTTTGCAGTACTTGCAATTGACCTGCTTGTATGATGTTGGTTAACTATCAATCAACTGCTGCAGCATGTTATTGTTTTAATATTAGTCTCAGAAATGTAACAAGAAGGGAGAAATTATACACAGATTTATGTTCTGTTCAACTGTGTACACTCTCATCCTGAGCTGATGAACATCTTTATATTTTTAGGTAAATTTCAAATAAAAACTGCACTTGAGTCTCTTCCTCAGTAACTGCTTGTCCATAGCCCTGGGCTGGTTGCCAGGCAATAATGTGATTGCTTTACGGTCAGTGGGAAGTAATTCAGTGGTGCTTTTCCATTTGTAATGCTTCTCAATAAGAAATGAGGTTGTGAGGCAGCAGATAACGTAGGACAGGAGCAGGAAAGGACACCCCAGCCACTTCAGGTCACTTCTTTTAAACTTGTACTTTGAAACAGTTTTAGATTCAAATAAAAGTTGTTAGAATAGTACAGAGTTCCTGTCTCTCACCCAGGTTCCTTTAATGCTAAGATCTTACAAAAATGACACTTCCGTAGCTCAGGCCAGGAAACTGGCATTGATACAGTATTATCAACAAAAACACAGACTTCATCCATAATTCAACATTTTAGATCCACTTAGCTTTCGTGTGGTTGGTGGTTTTTCATTGTGAAGATTGTCACTTGAGTAGATTGTTAAGTGTCATGTCACCTACCGAGATCTCCAGAGGAACTGTTCTTGTCCCACTCACATCACCACGGTCATCACTCCCAACCCAAACTCCAAACCACCAACTTCTCCCTGATTGCTGAAATCATTTTCACTTTAGTAGTCTATGTGAATGAAATAATAAATTATGTAACATTTGAGGATTTTAAATTTTTGACTTTGAGATCATTGAAGACTCAGAAGAAGTAAGAATATTTATATTCCACCTGAATACTTCCCATCTCTTTCTCCAGCTATAGCTTACCTAACCATGGCACAGATGCAGTATTTCCAACTGAACCACAGCCTTCATGCCTTACATATGCCATTGCAAATGGGTAGTTTTATGAAGTGCTACCACAGATTGGATTCATGCTACCACTACCATGAGGAAAACAGATTTCCATCATTGCAAAGACATTCTTTCCAGCTATCCCTTCATAATTGTGCTCTCCCACCAACCTAACCCATGACAATCAAGGACCCATCTTAGATCCCTGTGTTTTAGATATTCCTAGAACTTAATACAAAACTACCATGTAGTATGCTTTCACTCGTCATTTTTCTCTTAACACAATATTATGTGATCCATTAAAGCAATGCCTTATTTCAACAGTTTATTTCTGAGTGCTTTTCACTGAACATACCTATATATTGATGTTCTTCATTCGCTCTTTTCACTTGATGGAAGACATTTAAATTGATCTCTGTGATTCTAGACGTTCAGTATCATAGATAAGGTGCATTAAATTTTTGTGGACAAGATTTTATGTGAGCCTAATATTTTTTTCTAATATGAATGCCACAAGTACAGTAGCTAATCTTAATTTTGCTAAATTTAGAATCACCACAGGAACATCTCATTGGGTCCTGTAGAAATGGTTCCAGAAAGGCTTAACTGAAGATGGACAATCCACCCTGCATGTAGTGAGCATTGGACTGCTGAGCTGGTTTAAGGGAGAAAGTAGCAAACCATGAGCATCTGTGGTTTATATTTTCATCCCCTTAGAATCTCTTAGAATCTAATTTTAAAAATTAATATTTTAAAATATTAATAACATTATATTAATCAGTATTTTATATTTTATTTAAGAACTTGTCTATCTCAGAGTAACAAAACTCCCTCATGAAAATTTGACTTTTAGGTCAATTTCTTCTACAACCTGTGGATTGAGATTGATGGTGATGACTTGGAATAAAAGAAGGGAGACAGGCATCTCCAGAGGTAGAAGTGGTCTTTAATCAGAACAACTGAAAGGGCTCAGTCTCTCTGTGGAGTGTAGACTGTGAGTGTATGGCATGGGGGTCATTGGGGTTTTATAGAATGGGAAAGGAGGAACTTTGGGGATGGAAGGTTACGTTTATTGGTCAGTTTTCCTGCAGTCTGGAAATGGTAGAACACCAACAGGTTTGGTGTGTGGGTCTCTTTATCAAATGCTTCCACCGGTGCTATCAGTCAAGTCAACTTTCTTGTCCAGAGTTTCTAGTCTACCTGAGGCTTTTAGGTCATTAACCCTTCACAATCTGAGTTCGTTGTTTTGTAAGTTGTAAATTTAGATAGAGGCCATCTTTGACCCATCAATATCTGAGTGCCACGTTTGATAAGATAACTTATCGGTTTATATTAACATTTATTGTCAATCTACTACAAATTTTATTTTTGGACACCAGAAAAGTATCCTATACATACTAACAGAAATATAAGATTAATGGATGAACAAATGGCATCCTGTACCACTCATGGTGAAAAGCTAGATTCTCCTTCAAGAAGCTTTTTAACTGCTATAACAGGAAGTATAGACACAGCAGTAAGAAAATACTATACAAAGAAAAAAGTGCTCAAGTCAAAATATACATATATATATATGTATATACACACATACATGTAGCACTATATGGATTTAACAAATTATATTTAGGAATATATGTGTAGATGCAAATACATAATATGCATGCAATAAAAACTGATGAAAAATGAAGACATGATTGAAGAAGAATAGGGAGGGACATATGGGAGAGTTTGGAAGGGAAAATGTTGTAATTAAAATATATTCTCAAAAATAAACAACAAAACATTTGGAGACTTATGAGAACATAAAATTGGTGAATAAGTAAAATTGAACTTTACTGGTGTTTCATATTTAATATGGACCCTTTCTTCATTAATTTCCATGTTGCTGTAATGAAACCCAGGCAAAGCCTCTTAAGGAAAGGCTCACTTTGGGACAAAGTTCAAGATAAAGTCCATCGTGGCAGAAAGAAAAGGTAACCAGAGCTTGGAGCAGCTGGCCACGTCACATCCACACACAGAAACAGAGGGGTGAACGCTTCCTAGTACTTAGCTCACTTTTTCCATTTGATACAGTCTAAGATCCCCTTACAGGGAACAGTCCTGACCACATTTAAGATGAGGCTTTCCATATCTATTAACATAATCAAGATACTCCTCCACAGGAACACCCAGATGCCTATCTCCTGCATGATTCTCCTGAAGGACTAAACTTCAGGTAGGAGAAAGTCTCTCCTGTAGAAAGGGAGAAGATGATAGTGTAGCAGCATGGGTCAGGAGAACTTGGCATAAAAAAGGTCTGTAGAGAACTCTGCTTTGTATCTCACAGTGATTAAAATTTGCCCCTCCCAGTGTTACCTCTGATAGCAGCAGGGAGGATTTATTGGAGTGAGGAGAACTGTGAGTTTCATGTTTTGTTTGCTTTCTGATTTGAATTCTGTAGAATAACCTCCTAAGCCAGCCTAGAGATCATGGGTTGAGGAGGCAGGTTCTAGAGATGGAGAGGCAAGTAAGGAAAAGTAAGGGCAAGCGCGGTTTAGTGAAGACTGAATCGAGTACCAAAGCAAGATCCCTCTAAGAAAAGGTGCCCAGAATTGCAAATAAAGAAGTAGCTAAGAAAGCAAATGCCTTTGATGAAGAAAGGAGTAATAAAAGATTAACTTTAAGAGTAAGGCTAACAGCACAAATTTCAGAAAAACACCTCACTTAGACATCTTAATATAGATATGTAGGCTTTTGCGTAAATAATTTGTTAATATCATTCTGACAGTGGTTGTATAAAGGTATTTTTATAGAGAGGACAGAAAAGTGATAAGAATCTTCTAGCTGGGGGTTCCTGGCGCATGCCTTTAATCCTAGCACTCGAGGCAGAGGCAGATCACTTGAGTTCAAGGCCAGCCTGGTTTACAGAGTGAGTTCCAGGACAGTCAGGGCTACACAGAGAAACTATGTCTCAAAGAAAATCAATTAATAAGAATTTTTCATTATAATTGATCAAATGTGTTAATAACTGAATATAGGAAAACATGTATCTTCACATACAGTTTTATCTGTTGCTTATCTGCTGCAGGTTGTGGTTTATAAACAGGGAGCTTGATATATTTTATTTTAAAGATTGTTTATCAAAAAAAGAAGAAGAAGAAGTGGGGCAGGGTTCCACATTAAAAGTTGTATTTCTAGGCATAGATTACTTTCATTCTGAGTGGGCACTTACAGACGCAAGCATCCTTTTGGAGTTACTCCTGTTTGAAGTGTGAGAGAACTTTGCACATATGAACTGCACACTCAGCGTGCTGGGTGCTGTGACTGACGTCCATTCTCTCACCACTTCAGCACTGATGCTGCAGAATGCTGTCTCAGCCTATTGTCTTCAGATAATGCTGACCAAAGTCACTGCAGCGGGAGCTGAGAATATTTCTAGAAGCTCGAGCTTAGAAATAGTTGGAAACCACATCAATACACCTACCAATAAACCCAAACTGAAATATTTCCCTCTTAGGTACCCTTTAACTGCATTCCAAACATGCCCCTTTGATCACCCTAATGCTACTATGAAGAGGACTGTGATGGGGGAGGGGCGGTTACTGTGGAAACTAATGTTTTAACTAATGGTGGCTCTTTTGAAATTTTTATGTAAACATGACAATATATAAAAGCTTTGGTGGGGTTCTTTTCAGGTCTTTGGAAAGTGATTGTGTGAGCAAAAGTCACAGTTTACTGTGAACCTAAGATTTTCACCTCTGATGAAAATCAGAGAGATGGTTGACGTATCTAGCGTTACTGCTGTATCATAACTTTTTAAAAAAATAGGTGACCAGTTTCCCAGATAAAAATAGAGTATCCAACTTTCAGGCATGATTGTCTTATTTTTAGCACTACAAGTAGATCGTTCTTAAGAAAATACCCTCCAGGAATTAAGAATCTGTGCTTGAAAGAGGAAAGGAAGAGAAATGCAGTGAAATGAAGAGGTGCCCGCCCCCAAATAGGCACTAAAATAAAAAGAAATATTTTAGTATCAAATGTGTTATCTGCCTTTCATTATTGCTGTTGTCTTTATCTTAGGTCACTTATTTCAGCAGATAAAATTTATAATTGCCAATCATGGATTTTACTTGTTAGGTCATTCTTATTGATACAATTTAAGTTTCAAACTTTAGTGCATAGTAATCATGACATAAAAAATTTAAATGACTTTATCTATAGATTAACTGCCATGTTTTCTGTTGAAATACTACTCTAGAAAACAAAACAACAACAAAAAACAACCCAAATGTATGCAAAGGATATCAGTCTAGAACAGGCCACAGGAAGTCAACCACAATTACTTGAATTTTGCAGACAGATACTTATATTACAAGAAATGCAAGATTCTAATTATATTTTGCTTTGAGAATATTATTGTTAGGTGTTCTGTACCCTGATAATAGGTTTATCCACCCACACAGTAAGCAAGATCAAGCCAAATTAAAAAGTAAAAGACCAGGTTTATTTGGGCAAAGCACTCCTGGGTGACCCTCCAGCCTCCAGAGATCGAGGCAGGGGAAGAGGGCAGGAGAAAAACCACATGACTGGCCTAAAAGAGTAGGTGCGGGGATGATGACCTGTCTGGTACAGGCTACAGGCTTGGTTTATGCCCAAGTATGGTAAGCTTTTAGGTGGGGGGAGTAGGAGAATGGGAAGGTGGTGGGTAGGAGGGTGGGCTGTGGGATTGGTGTGGGATTGGTCAACATTCTCCACATGGTCCTGAGATGGAAGCTAGGGCAACAACAAAGAAAATTGTCATTTACTGACCAAATTCTGATCCTTCTGAGCCGATTGCCACAGAAGTTTTGAGTTAGAATTTGATGGTCTTATGTGGTCTGGTCCTTGTCTATCTTTATGCTCAGTCTCTTACACTAGTTTAATTTCAACAGTGCAAAAATTATTAACACATTTTTCAAGAAATTAAATGATGAAAGAACATTACAATATTGATATTAGTATAACTCGGACACCAGCACAACAAAGAAGACTTTCTCCTTTTAAGAAAAAAGAACTATTCTTACAACTGCCTAATGGAAAGAATAAAAACAAATGATTTTGCACAATATGCAGAAAAGAATTTGGAATTGTAAAGAAACAAATTATGGAGGCTGAGTATTGCAAGATTATATTGAGACATGCATGTCTACAATAATCAAATCACTTTTTCATTTATCACAAATACCAATGAGAACTTAAAAATAATGCTTCTGTGTTAATAGTGGCATATCACAAAGATTGAGTGTACATTATTTCCCTGTACAGCTTTGTGAAACTGTGTAAGGTTTATATTAAATTTGAAGTTGTGAGTAAACTGTTTTGTGGGAAAATATGACGTTTTGATAACAGATGTATTACCTCTTAGAAAGTAGCTCTGACTTTGTTGGATAGTAGCAAGGACCAAGCTTTCTTCAGTGAGTTATGTGATGTGTACTATTATAGTAACAATAAAATGATCCTATTAGATCTACAGTACTCTGAAAACTGAAGTTTTGAATGGTAGTTTTAAATTTCTCCAAATATTTGAATGAGACTTTAGAAAGTGTAAAACACACAATTGTTATCTTGACCATATACAAAGTAAACTTAGTTCCTGTGTTTGTATATATGAAAGATAATGCAAATATGAATTTGGTGATTTAATTCAGCAATAAACATTTTACCAAAAATGTGATAAGGTAACAGCAACAAAATGGTCATCATGTAAAACAAGGCTAAAAGCAGGATTTTCATAAGGAAGGATTTGGATAGTTTTGTTTCCTTAAAACATTAAAAGAAAATGAGAATGTTCTCTTTAGGTGTAAACTGATCTATGTAGAAGAGCAGGAAAACATTTGCTTTTCTGAAAATTGCCATTCAAAGTGTGCAACAAGAGACTAATATGAATCTTTTCTAAGTCAGAGGCAATCTTGAACATAAGAATGGATAAAAAGATTAACGTAAAACAGAAACACATGCACTGTTTCCTCAGAATTTCTGAGATTTTCCTAGAGGTCACAGGTCACCTAGAACAAGATGAACTCATTGGCCCAGAGTTTTTCAAAATGTGTAGCGGCAACAAAAATTTACACAGAAAATGACGTGATTTTAGAAATAAGGCAATTTCCAATGCAAAAAGCTGTTTACAGGAAAAGCAATTATGTTAAATATAACTTTTCCTTTTTTTTTTTGTAAAATACACCTTATTTAGAATCCAAATTCAGTTTAACAAGTTTAAATCACCACTGTTATTTAAAACAATTTTCTCCCAGGAAAAAGTTTACCTTTATCCAAAAGCCCTTTGAAATATTCAAAATGATGGCATTTGAAACAGGACAGTTAGGTGATGAGTTCCTATGGACACAGACTTGTCCAACCAAGAACAAGGGTGTAGACACAATGAGATAGATGTTTGCGGACATGTGGAAATGCATCTCTACATGTAAAAGCATGAGGCTGCCTGTAAGCCAAACCCCAAATATGAAAACTCCAGATACAAAGGCCTTCTTCAGGAGCATACATCTGTGAATGCCATCACTTTTGGCTGACACTGCAAATGAGTATGACCTGGGCTTCGCAGGAACTGAGCACTAGTAAATAGGAGTTTCCTGTTTAATTCAATTGTTTTTAATCACTCCATGAAAATCTCATGAAGAAAATGGTGTTTTCCCTTTGCTTAAGGAATTGCAGAGCATTTAACAGGAATGCACTCCATGGCCTCGGGGCCTCACAGCACAGAAGGGAAGCAAGCTACTTTCATTAAATACAGCTAGTATCTGATACTTACACTGATTATTTTCATCTTTTAAACTTAACATTTCTTTTAAAACTATATAAAATGTACTTACACAAATTGAATAACCAGGGAAGTTTTAACAGAAGGAAAAATTGCACTGCTTTCTCATGGAAAAGAGAACTATTATAAACAGTAAACATTTGTCTTCACAAATATTCTTTGTATAATTGATCTTAATGACTTGGTTTGTTAAATTACATCCATTTATCACTGTTAATTATTCATATTTAGTTTCATTTACATTGTGGTATTCATATAAAAAATAAAGAATTAATAAAAAACCTATTGGTTTATTTTGATTCACAAATAAATCCTCTGTATACAGAGATTTATAGAAATCTATTTTGACAGTATAGATAGGAAAAGTAAGCTAACTACATTTGAAGAGACCAAATATTTTTTGTATTAGTGATTATGATTCATGTATTTATAAATCTAAAAGTCACAATAAGTGTTCTCTTTCTAATATACCTAAACACTATAATTTTTGTATACATAAACATGTACATAATACATATTTGTTTATTCTTAGAAAATATTTAAAATGTCATTTTAAATTTGTATTATATTTTAACTTTCAAATTTAGAAAATTTGTTTTTTTTTTGGTATATTATCTTTTCATTCAATGATATTGACTGTCTGACTTCAGGGAGTGTTTTATCTTCAGATACTAAAGATTTTTCTTTGCAGTCACTGTTCCAAGGCTAGGTTTATTTTCCCTGTGTGATTCTGAATTAGGTAATCCCCACCATTTATTTTACCAATGGCTGTCTTGGATGCACTTACTTTTAGGACTATTTCTAAACACTAAAGAGAAAGAGCTGTGAAGTAACGATACTAATAAATAGCTCTTACAATTTTACTTTAATCTCTGCAAAATGACTTCCAGCAGAGCATAAGTATGTATCTAATGGGCTTTTGGAGTCCCAGTCTAGTAAATTATAAATAAGGTAATTTCAATATTATGTAACATATTATCTTAAATATGTATACATAATTTGGGAGCCCTATACTACAAAGTATTAATTCAGTTGGAACTATAAATTAAATCCTTCATTAATGTTAAACTTTTTGTCATTTGGCAGTTGAATGCTAGTTGTTTCCAGTGAGAAATAATCACTCAGCTCATAATAAATCATACCAAATAACCGCAAGAGGAATTCTTTTTAAAAATTTTTTATTTTTCCACCAAAATAATATTTTGCAGCCTCCCCTACAAAGGAAAAAGAATAACACCAAGTACAATTTTTGTTGCCCGCATACTCATTAGAGCATGGTCAAGTACCCAGTGGCCAGCCCCTTAACTGAGTCCTTCCCTATCCCCACCCACTGCCAGAAGCCATCAGCTGTGAAGAGCTGCACATCAGCATCTTTATCTCAACGTTTAAAGACACTCTTCAATATTTTCCTGTCTGGACTATTTCTTTCTTCCTTTTTTTGGGGGGGGATGGGGGTTGTTGTCACAGAAGCTTTCAATGTCTCTCATTCTCAATTATGAGTTTGCAGTCATTGATACCACTGCAAAAGAAACTTTTTTGTCCATAACATCCAGCTGCAGCTGGATGGGACTGACCTAGGCCCTCTGCATATGTTACTGTGTGGACAGTTTCCAGTGGCGGCCTCTGGTGGCAGCATGGAGCCTGGGCCTCAACACTGTCTCTGGCTGCAGTACAGACCATGAACATCAACATGGCTTCCAAGCTGCAGCATGGATCACTAATTTCAACAGGGTCCCCAGCATCAACATGGCCTCAGGTGGCAGCACAGACCACAGTCATCAACATGCCTCCAGTGGTAACATGGACCATGGACATCAACATATTCCCCTGTGTCCGCACAGAACACAGACATCAATATGGTTCCCCTTGGCAGAGGAATCACTACCAACACGGCCTCTAGAGGCACTACGGAGGCAGCAGGCACCTTAGACTGCCACTGCCATGTCTCTGGTTCCACCTCTCAGTTGCACACTGCCACTCCATTTTGTCACCTCTTTCATGTCTCTATTGCACATTCACTTATTAAAGTGGCATGGCAAACGTCTGTGTGTCATGGTATATTATTTTGCCCAAACAGCTTTACATGCAAATACTTATTGCAACAAGTCATTGGTCTAGTTCAAGGTTTCTGGTTTCTGAAGCACCATAAATACTGGACTGTCACTGAGACTCATCTTGTACACCACATTGTTGCACAGAGTCAGGATATCGGGGGAGCTCTAGGCTGCTGCAGAGCTCCCCGCAACTGTCCTGCTGTCTAACTGGGCGCTTATTTGATCCCATGCTCTCCTCCACACAGCAGGACAAGCAGTGCAAGCTGCAGCAGGGACTCCAGCAAGGTGAATTCTTTTGTTTTGTTTTTACAGCCCTACCAAAGTTTCCCCTCCCTGTCCTCCTCCCAGTCCTCCTATTTCCATCCCATCCACTCCCTCCACTGTTTCTCTTCAGATACAGGCGGGCATCCCAAGGATATCAGACAGCCATGGCGTATCAAGTTGCAATGAGACTAGGCACCTCCTCTTCTATTAAGGCTGTATGAGGCAACCCAGTATGAGGAATGCGTTCCCAAAACAGGCAACAGAGTCAGAGACAGCCTCTGTTCCCACTGTTAGGAGTCTCACACGAAGACCAAGTCACACAACTGTAACATATATGCAGAGGGCCTACCTAGGTCAGTCCCATACAGGCTCCCTGGTTGTTGCTTCAGTCTCTGTAAGCCCCTATGAGCCCAGGTTAGCTGATTCTGTGGGTTTTCTTGTGGTGCTCTTGACATCACTGGGTCCTACAAGGGGAATTCTTTTGTTTTTCTCCAAGTTTCAGAGATTTATTCATCAATGTAATAAACTCCTCAAAAATCAACATGATTTCATGCATTCAGAGGAGTACTTCCTGGAAGTGGAAAACTGTGCGGATGGCTTCTGAAAGACCTTCATTATAAGCAGTTTTATGGCGAACTTCATGATTTAGAAGTCGGGGCCTTCTTTCTTCTGTTTGCTGTAGTACACATTCACTGAGGAGAACTTATATTGTTCATTGGCACCCAGTTTGTTCCAAGACTCTGGCTTATTTTTCCTGTCCCAACTGACATCTGGATTGAACAATGCCAGGTGCATCACATAGAGTGCTGCTCCGGTACCTCCGGCTCCAATAAGACAGGAATCAAGCTGGGATGCTTCTTGGCTTGCCTGGTGATCTGACTGAGCTTGTTTGCGGCAGATGCCTACCTCCAGGGAGACAGGAGAACAAGTGTGGGACACACACACCAAGCACTTTCTGAAACGGGGCTGAGTGGAAGTCCAAAGTCACCCAGGACCTCCCATCTGAATGACCCCTGGCTAAGGGCAGCCTGCAGCAGGAAAGCCCAGATGCCGCTGTGCTCTGCAGTACCTGAATGGGTTAACCCTCTACAAGGGGAATTCTAAAGACATTTCCCACTGGGATTTCGCTTCCTGCTACACTATAGAAGTGAAATTATTTTTGTTATGTTTTTCTTATCCACCACTGAGTTCTCATATGCCACTGGACTTGGAGTCTTTGGAGTAGACTATAGTAAAAGACCAGGGATAAAGCAGACAGAAGAAAATAAAGTGGCACTTGCAGTCAGAAAAGCTGCCATTTAGACAGATCTGTACCTTTCTCACTGGGCAATGACTTCTGCTGACTCTTTGAAGCTACGTGATTTCATCACAATAGAGGTATGGATTCTGAACCCATAGCACTTTCTAGAGACATAATTAAGATAACACTTGTGAAAAGCCTAACGTGAATTTTGGCAACTAGATGACTTTTAGAGCATGTGCACTTTTCATTCTTTTTATCCATTCATTATTTGTGGTACATTTCTGTTTTAACCCCTAGAACTAGTCATCATTACTAAGTAGGTTCCTTTTTCATCCCTCCCTCTCTTAAGCATCACTTCATTAATTTGTTTTGCATTTTTATTTTGTTTCTTCCAGCCGTTGGGTATAAAGGAACACATTTTCTGAAAAAATGTTATATTTTATCTTCCTCTAAAGTACTTAGAAAAATTGAAATATTGACAGATGATAATCATTGAAATTCCTAGAATTTTCCCCATGGTGAGTATCCCTAGGCTTCTCCCATCACTGTCTTATTAGATGTGTCTGTTGGGTAAATGCTACAGTTTTTTTTTCATATTCTAAATCAGATTAGTCTAATCTTACAGCAATAAACAGTATAAAAATGAGAGCTATATCAAGCTATTTTAGAAGCACGTTTCTCAGATACCTGTCATGATCCAAGCTTTATTGTCCCATCTTCTTTTACCACTAACTGATTTTTAAAGTTTTTCTTGGTATGTGATGGGTGGATAGCTACCTAGATACCACAAGACACTTAGAATCTGCCGTTGATTGGTCTCTTAATGAAGAATATAGTCTTTCAGAGACATGCTCGGCCACAAATAGGACATCAATATTACTCACCCCAAACTCAAGGATCAGGAGCCATCGTGGAAGGAGGTGAGGAAAGTGAAAGACACTGGAGTGAAACAGTATCTTCTGGACACGCCTGGACCCCTGAACTCATGAACTCAGTGCACATGTGGTTGACTTCCTAAGATCCAGCCAGCCCATATTACAGGATAAGGAGGGGGAGTAAATGAGCACCACTCCTGAGAAGTTATATGCCATTGATAATGAATGTGTTAGTTATTCTCTATTGTGATTAAACACCATGACCAAGACAACTTATAGAAGAGTTTGAGCTTGTGGCTCCAGAGGGACAGGAGCCATTGTCATCAGGAGAAGTGGCGGGCATGGCAGCAGGAATGCAGGTAGGAGTAAAGAACGTAGCGCTCAAATCCCGGCAGGCTGGGAGCAAAGAAAGCACACCAGAAACGACATGAGTTTTAAACTCTAAAGCTCACTCCAAATAGTGAGGCCACATCTCCTAAAACTGCCCAAACCACATTACCAACTTGAGACTATGTATTTCAGTGCCTGAGACTATGGAAACTTCTCATTCAAACCACTACAGATGGGGTCTGGGGGAAGAAGGGTCAGTTTCATTTAAGTGTGTGGGTACAGTGGATGGCCCACAACTAGGAGTGTATAAGTAACACATGTTAAATGCAATGAGTTAAGAAAAAATAGAAAGAGGAAGAGGAGGAGGAGGAGAAGGAAGAGGAGGCAAGGAGGAGAAGGAGAAGATGCAAAGTTGAAGCAATGGTAGATCTGGGTGAAGTTAGGAGTAGGGGGTGGAATGGAGATGAATATGATCAAAATACTGCATACAATTCTCAAAGAACTAATAAAAACATTACATGGCAAGAAAAGAATTTAGACTGTGACTTAGCTCTTCACAGTTCTTCTGACAGACTTTGTAGCTCCTGGAAGTCTTCACAACATAGGAGTCTGATGTTCCAGCAACTCTCCGACATGTTCTCCTTCTCATGTCCTTCTCTGAGAACTCTCTAATCAGTGTTAAAATCACAGTTCAAACTATGCTGTCATTTCGCCATGTGACATTCTTTATTTTTCAGTATTAACTGGTCTTACTAATAGCCCACTGACTGATAACACATCAGTTTGCCTTTTCTATTTCAAACTATTTAACCCTGAAATGGCACATTTTTGCATTTTCTTTTTTTTTTTTTTTTTTTTTTTTTTTTTGGTTTTTTCGAGACAGGGTTTCTCTGTGTAGCTTTGCGCCTCTCCTGGAACTCACTTGGTAGCCCAGGCTGGCCTCGAACTCACAGAGATCCGCCTGGCTCTGCCTCTCGAGTGCTGGGATTAAAGGCATGCGCCACCACCGCCCGGCTGCATTTTCTTATTTAAGTTTATTTTATTTCAAAACATTTACTTTCTTCAGCAAATATTTCTGGACTTCTACAATATTCAAATTTTGAACAAAGTCTTTTTTAGTTTGGTGCCTATAAGCACTTGAAAGCTAAACCTGATTATGTAGACTAATCCTAATTAGCTGGGAAAATTAGAGGGTTTATGTTGCATTTGGATTAAATATAATATTATAGCTTAGTGTTAAATTTTGTAAATTTGGCAGCTTGTATCTTCTAAATATTTGATATTCTTCATTTAAATTTTCAAATTTGTGGCCATAAGTTATTTGTAGTATTTCTTTAATAAATGCCAATGCACTAATTCATCAGTCATGATATTTTATCATGTCTGAGGCTAGTAATTTTCATCTTCCTTATACTCCAGTAGTGTAGCTAGAGCTATATCTGTTTCATTGATCTTTCCTAGGATATTTTTAAATTACTGATTTTCCTATTTTCTTCTTCACGTAGAAGGGTATAGTAGCTCTTTGGGGGAAAAAAAGACTCATTGCCAGGATTTGAGTAGTAAAACAAAATTTTTTCAGCTATGAAGTAGCATTTGAAAAAAGGATCATATATGTTTATATAAACATACATATGACTGGATGGGTTAACTTACATTATTGTTTTGTACAAAAAGAAGAAAATTTCACAAAATTATAGCCACATGAAAACATGACATGACTCAGTTTACTTATTTTATCTGTATTTGCAATATATAGTTGTAGCAAACGTTCTTGTTGGACTGTTTTTTGATCCCCAGGTCCCAAATAACAACACAAAGATTTATTATTAATTATGAAATCTTGGCCTTTAGTTTAGGCTGGTTTCCAACTACCATGACTTAATTAACCCACATTTTTTTTTTATCTTTGTTCTGCCGCATGGCTCCTTTACCTCTCGTTAGTACAGCACATCTGACTTGCTCCATGTCTGCTGGTGAAATCCCCACCCCTAGATCCCTCCTCTTCTTCCTCTCTCTCCCCAGAAATCTTGCCTATCATCTCCTTCCTAACTATTGACCATTCAGCTCTTTATTAAACCAATCAGAAGGTGCCTTAGCAAAGACATATCTTCATAACATACAAAAAGTTATCCCATAACATATAGTAATGTTAGAATTTATTATTCAAAAATTGGGCTGCAGAGATGGCTAATCCAGAGAAGCTCTTACCCACAAGCCAGATAACCCAAGTTCCATATGTGGAACTTGTATGAGAAAGCCAGATGTCATTATATCTTCCATAATCAAAGTACCCTATGGCGTGATGGAAGGTAGAGCAGAATCTGCCTGCAAGTCAGGGAGCAGCTAACCTGGAGTATGCATTTTGCAGCAGAAACAATATGAAAGATCCTGCTTCAATAAGGTGGAAAGGGGAGCATTGATTCCCCCAAAGCTTTCCTCTGATCTCCACACAGATGTTATGGTACACATGTAACTGAATGCATATGCATGCAAACACATTAAACAGAGGTTTACCTAAACTATCATTTTATCAATTGAAAGGTTTCCTTGAATATTTAGTTGACTTGGCACTGAGAACAACTTTCTTAAATTAAACCAGCACTTTTATATTTTATAGTAAAGATCTTTTCTGGGCAATTATTATATAAATATAAATTGGAGATATGATATATATATACATATTTAAATAATATTACAGCTGATATATGTGCATACAATCATATACAACCATATTTATATTTATGTGTAGATAATAACTCTAAAGAGAGAATTGTGTATTGAATGTTTCAATAAAATGTAATTAATGTTGACAGTCAGTTATTCTAGCACCATTTGTTGAAGATGCTTTCTTTTTTCCATTGTACAGTTTTGGCTTCTTTGTCAAAAATCAGGTGTTCATAGGTGTGTGGATTAATGTCAGGGTCTTCAATCTAATTCCATACTAGAACCCACAGCTCCAGAGAAGCTAGCTAATGAGGAGGACCCTAAGAGGGACACATGGATAGCCCTGGGAAGGGGATCTCCATGAGTAAACTGGGGATGAGGGGGAGCAATGGAGGGTAGGAGGTGGGGGATGAGAACATAAGGGAATGGGATGGTCGAGCTGGAACAGGGATGGAGAGGGAGAGCAACGAAAGAGATACTATGATAGAGGGAAACATCATGAGGATACCTAGAAACTGAGTGCTAGAGAAGTTCCCAGGAATTCAGAAGGATGACCGCAGCTTAGACTACTAGCAATTGTGGACAGGGTGCCTGAATTGGCCTACATTGGTAATCAGATTGGTGAATACCTTAACTGTCATCATAGAGCCTTCATCCAGTAACTGATGGAAACAGATGCAGAGATCCATAGCCAGGCGCCAGGCTGAGCACTGAGAGCCCAGTCGAAGAGATGGAAAAGGGGTTCTATGAGCAAGGGGCATCAAGATCATGATGGGGATACATACAGAGACAACCAAACCAAACTAGTGGGAACTCATGAACTTTGGACAGATATCTGTGGAGTCTCCATGGGACTGGACTAGGCCCTCTGCATACAGGAGACAGTTGTGTAGCTTAATCTGCTTGAGGGGCCCCCTAGCAGTGAGATCAGGATCCATCCCTGGTACATGAGCAGGCTTTTTGGAACCCACTATCTATGATGAGACACCTTGCACAGCCTTGATGCAGTGGGAGGAGCTTGAACTTGCCTCTATGGAATGTACCAGACTCTGCTGACTCCCCATGGGAGGCCTTACCTTGTTGGAGGAGGGAATGGGGGGCAGATTTGGAGCAGGAAAGATGGAGGGGCCAGAGGAGGGAAGAGAGGGGGATCTGTGGTTGGTATTTAAAATGAATAAAACATTTCCTAATAAAAGAGAAGAAAGAAAAAAGAAAAAAGTAATTAATTGGGGAACTTTCCCCAAATAGAAAGCTTATGTCTCTAAGATAGTGATACTGTCTTGTTTCCAGTATTTTTCAAAGTTATATCAATTGATCATGGAATCACTGTCATTATTTGAGATTAGAAACCTTTAGGTTTAATGAATCTAAGGGATTCAGATGATTTAAAGACTACTGTGCTGTGGGATAGTCTGTATGTCAAGTGTGTTGCTGATTGGTCAATAAATAAATCACTGATTGGCCAGTGGCTAAGCAGGAAGTATAGGCGGGATAAGGAGGAGAATAAAGCTGGGAAGTGGAAGGCTGAGTCAGAGAGACACTGCCAGCTGCCACGATGACAAACAGCATGTGAAGATGCTGGTAAGCCACGAGCCATGTGGCAAGGTATAGATGAATGGAAATGGATTAATTTAAGCTGTAAGAACAGTTAGCAGGAAGCCTGCCACGGCCATACAGTTTGTAACCAATATAAGTCTCTGTGTTTACTTGGTCGGGTCTGAGCGGCTATGGGACTGGCGGGTGAGAGAGATTTGTCCTGACCGTGGGCCAGGCAGGAAAACTCTAGCTAGACTACTGGTTTATTGTTCTGTGGCAATTATTCTTATGTGTAAGCTGCTAAAAACTAAGAATGCCTGAATGTTGTACATTCATTGATGTTTTGAACAAATGAATACATATAAGTTACTCTAATTTAGTTTTTAAAATAATAAATAATTGTTAAAGATTAGAAAAATTTAGATGTTATCAGCATATATGAATTAACATATCTTAATTCCACCTGGTCTTGGCAGGAGCATAATTTTCTTTTAGAGTGCCTTACATTTCTTCCCATGAATTAAAGCTGATTAGCCTGTTTGTGACACTCTTCAAATTCAAAATGATTTTCTGCTCTTAAAATTCTTAACAGCCATAACAGCCTCATGATATAAGGGAATGCTAATTTAAGGACCATGATTATGAGGTTTATGAGCCTCCTAGTTTTTGAGATTTTACCATCCACTGTTTCCTAAAGATGAAGTTACAGTGATGCAAAGGGGCACTGTTTGGTGCAGTATCTATTTGCTTCTTGTTATAAACAGTCATAAAAGCAGAGAAAATGTGATAATAAAGAATTTAATGTTTTGTTAATAAAATATATTTTAACCTTGTAATTTTGAAGTTGTGAATTAATTTGAGAGCAGAATTCTGATCAAAGAAACTGCTGAATGAGTATTTAGTACACTTCTTAGCATAGTTTCTGGAATATTAATAATCTGTGTAGTTCTCTATAACAGAATCTGGAAAAAGACTAAAACTTCACATTCTGAAGAGTACCTATGGCACAAAAATTCCAGTGATTGGTTGAAAAAATATGTACATTATTTAAAATTAAGTGGATGGCAAGGTTTTGTTTTTGTTTTTTGTGTTTTTAGTTGGGCTGCAAGAATTTAAAAAAAACATGTTTTAGCCCCAATGGACTATTATTCAACTTCTAGATCTATGAAGACTATAAAAAGACAGAACTTGGAATATTTTTTCTTCTTGAAAAGTCAGTTTTTTCCTATATGAAATAATAAGAGCCCTTGCTTTGGAGGCTATGGGGGTGAGACATTTCCTTCATCTAAATACAGTCCTGATAATACTGCAAGACTGCTTCTCACTAAGCACATTTCTTTTTATGTTCATGCTTGATAAGTCTGTGAAGGAGACAGTGTACCTTTTGCTAAACTGCCTATCATGGCATAAACCTTTTCCTCAGTCCCTTTTGGGGCTCAGTAGGTGTCTGTTGTTATATCCACAACTCATCCTTGGTCTCACGGTTGCAACTCCATAGGGATCCTGCATCTATAGCTTCACAGGGCCTCTGCATCCATAGCATCAGAGGGCTTCTTGCTAGCTTCTTTGGGTCAGTCCTCTTTTTTATTGACAGAAGGAATAGTTGCAGCCAAGTAACATTTTCCTCCTCGGAGAACTTTTAAAGTCCAGAAACACTTTCCTTCCATTTTCTCCTATATAGGTATCTGTCAGTCCAAATGGCAATATTTCAATAGTGATAGATGATAGATAGATAGACAGACAGACAGACAGACAAATTATAGATAGCTATCTGTGAATGCTGTTTGTGTGGTTGGGATCTATACAATAACACTGGATGTTTTTTGAAATTCTCTGTTGGATTATTCTCTCTCTCCTAGCCTCTCCTGAGGTATTTTAGAGATCTAGGAAGCAAAGATTTAAATCTCCCAGTAAACACTTGCTAACTTCACTTTTGTGCTTTCCAAGCAGTGTGTGATTTTAGCTTCATTTGCAGTTTAAGCGGGACAAGAATGTTCCACATGCTGCCTCCTTTTGGCTTATTACTTTTTAATTTATCTTCTTCACTTTACTATTAGCAGTAAGAAGATTTCTGCCACTCCTTTAAACATATTGTTTGGAATTTTCCTCAACCAATTCAAATTTATCACTTAGAAATAATACATTATATGCCCTTATTAGATATAGTAAAGTTATGCTTTTTCTGCATGTATAACAAGAATCATTTCCCTTGATTTTCATTGATGTTTTCCTCATTTTCCTCTGATCTCTTACCAAAAGCATCTTTAACTTTCATATCACTGTGACAGTTCATTTTGTGACCATCTATTAAAACTACTAAGGGGAAAATAATATTCCTTTTTAAGTTTAATTTCTTTGCTTTTATCAACTTGCTGGATAGATGAGTTCAGAAATAACAATAAGCAGGCCAAAGTTTATCTCATAGACATGTGGATAACTGGTTAAAGATCCCAAATGGGGAGATAATTTCATGTTGTCATTGAGAGTCAGCTGTGATAATACAAGATACCTGATGGGGAGTTGTTGGCACCTGAAGAGAATCGTTGGTGTTTGATTACAGTGAACATTTGGGGACATGTCCCCCAAACAAAGTCTTTGTATAAAGGTCTCTCTGAAAAATGGCATGTTGAGAGGTGGTAGAACATTTTCAGGAGTTAAGATAGAGTGGAAGATCCTGAATTCACTGGTGATTGGCCTTTAAGGGGAATACAGGACTCTAATCTCTTCCTTTTCCCTTGCCCTGCCTGAACATAATGTGCTGCTCTCACTAGGGGTTTGGCTTTGCAATGAAACTTTCAGAACTGAGTTAAATTAGACCTGTATTCATTATAAGCTAATTGCTTTAAGTAAATTTGGTAAAAACAAAGCTGACTGGCACACTTAATGTGAAGGTTTAGAATAAACAAATTCTGTTAATTCAACCAAAGAAAAATTTACTTCAATTTTATCTAATCTATTTCATAATAAATGTTCTTTCTAGCTAATTCTATGGAATTTCCCATGACTTACCTTACTTTTCTGAGCCTCAAAACAATAATATTTACTTAGCTTTGAACAAAGTCACTGAACTAAGAAATTTATTTAATTCTGTATAGGATTAGCATGTGATTGAAATTATCAGCAAAGAAATGATCTAATGTGTTTTCTGACCAAAAGTATTATTATATTTATAAGGAATTTAACTATCCTAGTTGAAAACATTGTTATATATGTACACAGCCATTACATAATGAATAATACTTTTATTTTATGTATTATATAATCTGTACTGCAAATTTATTAGTTATCATGTATATTTACATATATAATACTTTCTTAATTATTCAAGCATTCAAAATAGGTAATCTAATGACTAGTACATTAATTATTTGATAGATGCATTTATCTATTCAAGCTAAAGAGGACCAGATACTAATTGCCTGAACTAGGAGAAGATTTTGGTACTTTTTTTTTTTTTAGATGAATCATCTTGGTGATAACTCTGATCTACAAAACATGATTTTTCTTGGAGAAAGACTTAAATACTTTTATTTATCTCACTTTTTTTTTCTGGAGCAGAGGACCGAACTCAGGGCCTTGCATTTGCTAGGCAAGCACTCTACCACTGAGTTAAATCCCCAATCTCACTTATTTTTCTTATAAAATAAATAAACATATTAGTAACTAATTATACAAATAAGAGACCCTAGAATCTTTATAAAAGACTAAGAAGCTATAACTCACTATTGGGAGGTAATAAGCAGAAAGCACTGTATAATTTTCCAAACTTTTCAAGTGCATCTTCACTTGACTCTTATTCACAACCAGGAAATTATTTTGCAGCTTTTTAAAAAAGTAAACTTAAAAGCATCTGCATGCATTTTTGAAAGTACTACACAATTTAATGACAACTGAATGTATAATTTTTAAATGAAAATATCAACATTGTTTAGGTATCTATTGCTTGTATATATTTTATATAGTTATTGTACTTATTGTATATAGTTTTTCTTTTATTAGTTATAACCTTTTTCATTTTTTCTTTTTATTAGAATAGAAAGGGGAAATATGGTGATATTTTATTTGTGCTGAAATGTCATTTTATTTGTATGTTACATTAATAAATAAAGTTGCCTGGGGGTCAGAGCTAATAGCAAGCCATTTAGCACATATCTGGCAGTGGTAGCACATGCCCTTAATCCGATCACATGGCTGGCAGAGTCTGTGTGTTCAAGGACGTAGCTAGCTTGATGACACACGCCTTTAATCCCGGTACCAACCATAGAGACCTGGAGGTCTGTATAGATAGGCAGTGACTAAGAAGTCACGTGGTTGGGTTTAGAACCAATGAGAAGGCAGAACAGAAAGTCAATGAAAAATACAGACACACAGGAAGTAGGTCTCTTTTTCTCAGGGGAAGGATGGCAGCAGCTGGTAAGCTAAAGGCTATTCGCTAGTGCTCTGACCTCTTGGGCTTTTAGCTCTTTTTTTTTTTTTTTGAGACAGGGTTTTCTTGTGTAGCTTTGCGCATTTCCTGGAACTCACTCTGTAGATCAGGCTGGCCTCGAACTCACAGAGATCCGCCTGCCTCTGCCTCCCAAGTATTGGGATTTAAGGTGTGCGCCACCACAGTCTGGCAGAGCTTTTAACTCTTAAAAAAAAAAATCCTAGTTTTTAAACTATGCGTTGCAGGTGCTTATGTTTTATTCCTTGTGTTTCCTGACTTTTTATCAAAGAGTGGCTGCACCTGGGGATTAGGAATGAGCATCTGGAGTGATGTTGGAAGCCATGTGGACCTGTATATGAGTGCTTGTCTAACGGGTCTCCAGATGAGGCAAAGGCCCACAGGGACAGTTTCACTCAACAAGGACCAGTGGACTTTGGGGACAGTGTAGAATACTTCAGAATACTTCTGGGAATGTGCAGCCTGCACACTCTCTTCTCTCTCATAATATTGATGATTCTTTTGGTGGTTTTAGAATCATTTTGTCAGTCATACATGGGACAGATGTGATCATTCCTGGAAACCCCCTTCTTTCTCGAATATTTTCCTAAAATTCTTTGAGAGTTGATGCTTCTCAGGTTTCTTGTCTGGAGTTCTGATTCAATGCTGACAGGATTGGTGGCAGATCACCCCTATTTCTGTAAATACGTTTTGAAAGATATTGTTGTTCTTAAAACATGTGCCTGTAGCTAGAGTTTTCCTGCCTGGCCCACAGTCAGGACAAATCTCTCTCACCTGCCAGTCCCACAGCCACTCAGACCCAACCAAGTAAATACAGAGACTTATATTGGATTCAAACTGTATGGCCCTGGCAGGCTTCTTGCTAACTGTTCTTACAGTTTAAATTAATCCATTTCCATAAATCTATACCTTTATTCTCCTCCTTGTCCCGCCTACACTTCCTGCCTGGCCACGGGCCAATCAGTGATTTATTTATTGACCAATCAGCAACACATTTGACAACAGACCATCCCACAGCACTTCCTCTTTTCTTTTCTTAAAAAGGAAGGTTTTAACCTTTACACATCTCCAAAGTCAGCTTGGTATATTTGGGAATTTGGGCGTAGCTTCTCTTACTACTTCCTGCTGGAGGGGGGTGCTGTATCTTATGGAGACACAAAGAATATTTTAGGATTATGGAGTAGTCCATGAGGGTGTATTGTCTGAGCCAGTTGCCTTGAAACGGTTTTGGATGTTGGATCATCTGGGCCATGGTGTCATTGGAGACCTTTCAGGGGGTCTTGGCTGGTCAAACCTGATGTATCTTAATCTGGAACAAATCCATAGCCTCTGGCTTTCTGTGGGAACAAAAGCAGAGCCCCCTTTCCAAAGCAACATATCTTTACATCCAAATTTTGAAGTCAAGGTACCTTTAAAATATACATTTTGGCATAACCCAACAGCTTTTGCAATCAAATGTTTTTCTTCAGTTATGAATATCAAAGAGGACATAATCCAGATTCTCTGTGTGGTAGCCATCTTTACTGGCTTATTTTTTTATATTAGCTTGAGCCTATTGCTTTAAACTGCAGTCTTCTAAGCCTGAACTGGCGCTGGCGCTATGGCTGCTGGCTCCGCCCACTTCAGCTTTCCAACATGGCGGTGATACATTTTCCGCCAGCTCTGGGAGCCATCAACTCTCAGAAATAGTGGGTCTATGCTTCTATCAAAGCAGCGTGTAGCCCAGAAAACTCTTTTTTGTTTGTTTGTTTTGTACTAGCAAAGGCTAAATCCACCACACAGCTTAATGTGCCACTTGCAGAGGCCTTATTCCCGCCATACTGCAGGTTGAGCATGCACGCCAGGAACCCGCCATAGTAGCTCAAACACGCAGGCTGCCGCTAGCTTAAAAGAGACAACTAGGAGCTGTTTTTAGCTCTGTTTTAGAATCTTTTTACTCAGGTTGTAGGTGGAAACTCTTGCCAACACGTTGGATGCCATTTGTAGCTAGAGTTTTCCTGCCTGGCCCACAGTCAGGACAAATCTCTCTCACCTGCCAGTCCCACAGCCACTCAGACCCAACCAAGTAAACACAGAGACTTATATTGGTTTTAAACTGTATGGCCCTGGCAGGCTTCTTGCTAACTGTTCTTACAGTTTAAATTAATCCATTTCCATAAATCTATACCTTGCCACATGGCTTGTGACTTACCGGCATCTTCACGTGCTGTTTGTCATCATGGCGGCTGGCAGTGTCTCTCTGACTCAGCCTTCCACTTCCCAGCTTTATTCTCCTCCTTGTCCCGCCTACACTTCCTGCCTGGCCACGGGCCAATCAGTGATTTATTTATTGACCAATCAGCAACACATTTGACATACAGACCATCCCACAGCATGTGCCTATGCTTATTACCTTTAGTTTTGTAAAGACAGGAGGAACCTGGCTTAGTATTTGGCCAAGATAGCAAAAGAATAAGTACTGGTTTTGGTTTAAAAATGTTTTGATATAAAAGTTGGGAGAAAACATATTTGACGTATTTGTTTTGCAGGAGGTTGATGCTAGAGGATGAGAAAAAATGTTAGCATGGAAAAATATGCTTGTTTTTTATGTAAAAATGAAGATGGCTGGAGCCATTTGAGGCTGGCCACTTGTGTGAGATTCATTTGATGGTCAGACAATTCATTTCTTTATGCTGACACCACTTCTCTGTCTCAGGACCTGAATCCAGGACCTCAGCAGTCTGGCTCTCTAAGCCTGGCCAGATAGAGGATCATCAGTGAGGATGGGGAGCAACATGAGAATAAAATGACCCCGTTGCACAGACCAATATATAGGATGGAGTATTAACATGCAATCATAGATATCTATGCTGATTCCATTCCTTATTTACTATGAAAAAAGTAGCAATGAACATGGATGCATAGGTGTCTCTGAAGCATTTATATAGTGTGTTAGTTGTGTGCCTGGGTGACTGAAATTATGCACATATGGTAGTTACCTTTCTGCTTTCCTGAGAAACCCCCAAATTGATTTCCAAAGTGACTGCACTTGTTTACACTTCCATTAACAGAGTGTAAGAGTCCTTCTTGCCCTACACCCACTCCAATATTTCTTATCATTTGTATTCTTCATAATGCCCATGCTGACTGCAGTTAGATGGAATCTTAAAGTAATTTTAATTTGCATTTACCTGATGGCTAAGGATATAGAACACTTTTTAAAGTGTTTTCTTTTGTATTTTTTTCTTTAAGAAATCTGTTTAGTTTTGTAGCCCATTTTAAAATTGGTTTGTTTTCTTGTTATTTAGTATTTGGATTATTTGAATATTCTAAGCACTAATGTTTTTTTCAGATGTATAGCTGGGGAAGACCCACACACAAACCATGGGGATTTCCCCTCATGCCTTTTCACTCAATTGATAGCTACTGTATAGAAGTTTCTTTAGATTCCATTTATTGATCTTTGATTTTATTTCCTGTGCTAATGGATCCTATTTTAAAAGTCTATATCTATGCCTCAATGTCAAAACATACATCCTGCTTTATCCTCTTGGAGTTCCAGGATGTTGGGACTTATGTTGGGGTCCTCAATTCATTTTGACTTAAGTTTTATTCAGGGTGAGAGAGAAGTATCAAACATTATTTCTACATATTGGTATCCAGGATTATAAGAACCATTTTTTGAAGATGCTATTCTTTCATCAATGTATATTTTGGTCATATACATTTGGCATATCAGGTGGCTATAGTTGTATGGACTTTTTTTTTAGTCTTCTATTCTATTTCAATGACCCATGTTCCTATTTTTATGTCAGCACCATGCTGTGAATCAATAATAAAAATATGTTCCACATGCACAGTGGAATTTTTTTCAGCTGTAAAGAAAAATGAAATTGTAAATTTTAAATGTAAATTAATGGAATCAAAGAAAAATTATATGAATCTAGGCCAGAAAGACAAATGCTACATGTTTTCTCTCATATGCAGATTAAACTTCAACTCTTTAGTTTTGCTTGATGAATGTTGAGCAGCTGTGGAAGACAGAAAACTAGAAAATGGTAAGCAATGTCTTCATGGAATAGAGATAGTATGACATAGGTACAATGAAAGTAGAGAAGAGGAATACTGGTTATTGAAAGACTTAAAAAGAAGGGGATGAGATTTGAGGGCACAAGAGAGTATAATCAGGTTAACTAAACAGAAGAGTATAGAAAAAACATATGGAAATATACTATCTTGTAAGTTAATTAAAAAGTATAAAATAGATTGATGGGAGATACCTTGCATGGTGAGATAACGCTGATCCTAAAAGCAATGAGTCCTACAACAGAATTCCCAGTCTCAGATGTGGGGTATCTCCATAGGAATTATTGGTTAGGAATATTCCAGAGACACTTAAAACAGTACAGGTACTTGTCAATCCTTTTAGATAGCCACTAGAACTAGAAAGTAAGACCCTACTGAAGATACCACTTACCTTAGTTGCAAAATATAGAGAAAGCCTGCTTGAACTAAGGTGGAAGCCTACTCCTGGCTGGATAGCTTTCAAAGTGGCAGCGGGTGTTTTGTACCTTACTTAGGAAGAAAAGAAATCTGCAGTCTTACACAGCTGTGAATTCCGTGAACCACAAAATCAACCATCTAGGCAAGATGCACCCATCTGTACAACAGTAGCATGAATGCAATGGGGGATTTGAGGCCCACCATGCAGGATAGAATTCACACATGGTAATATAAACCTGTCTAATAGCCCATGGCTGGAGAGGTCGTGGGCCAAAGGGAAAATACAGTTGCATAGCTGAATTAACACACTATCAGACTGTCTTCTAAGTATCTTTGATTGATTATGCCCATAGATAAAAGCTACTCTCAGTCTTAATCATAGAACCCATTTTTGGCAATGAATAACAGTGTTAGAAGACATACACAGATGCTCAAGGATCTGAGAAGAAATGGAAATAAACAAGGCATTTGTTCTACCTCCTCTAAGGCTAAGGTAACATTACAGAAGAGAGGACTGAAACAATGTAAAAAAAGCTTCAAGACAGGAGAAGAGCTTCAAAATGACATCATCTAAGGGTGACATAACCATTGCAATCATGAAGTAGAAGCAACTGTGGTTACTCACCCTGGACCTTCACAAGGCTAGCCCTGGGTGGATGAAGAGGCTCATGAGGCCCTACCCATTACTGCTGAACTATTATTAAATTCTGTGGGAAATGGAGTCATTGTCTCCAGCTGTGTACCACTGATAAGCTCACAAAGGCCACCAGATAGCTCCGAACTCATGACCACACATATAGCCCTGGTTAAATGCAGTGGTCTACAAAACAAAATAGAGTCCTAATTGTGAGGAAGGGATTTGTAGGGAAGAGGGGTGTTAGATGGGAGGGAGATAAAATAGAGTGGAGTGAGAGTAATTGCTGTGCAATGTATCAAACCGTAAAAGAACAAAATTTAATCAGTAAAAGAAGATGCAAGAGTGCAGCAAGTAACTCATTCTTGAAGCCACGACTTTTGATTCCTGCCCCACATAGGTTTGGGAGTCGGGAGACATGAGGGGGATGAGGTACTGGGTTATGTGGAGTGTTGTTCTGAATCTGGTAAATGAATGAAACCCAAGAAAAAGAATCTTGAGAGAAGGCAGAAACATACTGAACTTTCTTCCCTGTTTATCTCCATGCTGGATCCCACTCAGCAAGGAAACAAAGCACAAGAGCACAGACAGACTTCCATGATGTCCAGTTGTTTTTCTATTTACAGGGATAAAAAGAAATGGTGATCTCTAAGCATTGGATTCAGACTCTGCTCCAATTGTGTATGGAAACAGGGAATACGCACATTGAAGATCTTTACTCACTAGAGAAGTTTGCTATGCAGAGTGTGATACAATGAGAGTAACTGAGTTAAATGGTATCCAGCTTCAGTTCACAGAAGCTTAGATATATATTGAAAGACAACTGGAAATTAGAATGCCATACATGCTGAAACTCTCTCTCTTAGGCTATGTATTTGATACTATAAGTCAAGGGCAAACCTGTTTAAGGAGCCGTACTGTTTCTTAAGTGATAGTATTTCACCAGACATGTCTATGACCAACAGCAGCTATAAGTCATTGCCATTTATAAGCTTATACTTGTACTTATACTTATACTTGTTGCAAAGTCCTTCTGTGTCCGATAGAATATGCTACACTGCTAATATTATATATTTTAGTCTCTTAGATTATTTCCAAAACGTCATTGAAAGTTTTTTTAACCCTGCGAAATTTTTGAGAAACTCGACATCAGTGCTGATAGAGACATTTCTGTGTATAGTGCAGATGGGCTTGTGGATCCTTTTATCTGTCTGAAGTCCTCTGAGATAGGAACATCTGTTCTGACACATTTTGGTTTTCTTCTCTTCTGCATCAGGTATTAGAATGTAACATACAAGAACATTTTTTCATCCAACTATTCATGTTTTATTTCACAAATTAAATATAAAGGAGAGGTCCAAGAATTATTAGCTACATTGAATAAAATCCTACTATGCCAAGCTATTCACCATTTAATAAGCATTTGCATTAAACCAAAGTATGAAAATATATGTATGCACATAAAATTGATAATACAAGTCATCTTCTAAAAGGCTCACCAAGGCTGAGCACTTTAATCTTTTACATGTAGTTATACATATTCTTTTTTTTGTATGTTGTTCAAATATTTGAGATACAAGATTATATACTTTGATTTATTTACAGTGTTAATGTAAAAGCAACCTCTAAATTAAGAAAAAGTAAAAATATAGTGCTATAGCAAATTAAATTGAGCAAACACAGTTCCTTACAATATCTGGTTGGCATTGGAAATTTCACATAGCTTCATGAATGCACAATCTCATGTCTATTTTCCTATATAACATAACTATTTCTCAATTATGTGGATTTCTTAAAAATTCATTTTGATTTTTACAGAGTTCGTGGCATGAAGTGATATGAAAATAAGAAAATATTAACTGATACAAGGGAACAAAAAATATCAAGATGTATTTTCTGATCAGCTTGATCAACATGAAAGATGAGCCAGAACCACTCAAGGTCTCCAAATTATACTTTTGCTGTATACATAGTCTTAAATATATTAATTCAATATTGAATGTCAATCTCTTTCTTTCTTCCCTCTCTTGTCTCTGAATGTGTATGATATGTATGTTTTAATTTGCATACACCATGGCCAACAATATCCATGTATTCAACATTTCTGGTGATCACTTTTTCCTAAATTAGTTTCCATTCAGAAGAATTTTTTTTCAGCGTGCATAAATTTATTTAATTTTGGAATTGCAAATCTGCCAGTAGTAAACGTTCTTAATTTTATCTGGAAAGGTGTTTTGATTTTAATTTTCCCTGGATATAAAATTATGACTTTGGGTTGTTTTTGTTTATGTTATTAGTGTTGTTTGTTTTCCTGTAATTACTTTCAGCATGTTTTTCTTGCCTCTAACTTTCATCAGTAATATAAAATCAGTATACATTTAATTTTCCCCACTTTGCAGAGTATGTCACACTTGCTTTATGTTTTTTCTGTGTCCTTGACAGTTTGATTATGTACTGTAGGCACATTTCCATTGAACATAAATCACATCTTCATTCAGTTTCCTAAGTTTAAGTAAGTAACTTTTTAGATAAAATTTTGAAAAATTTAGTCACCATTTCTCTTGATATATTTCTTCCCATTCTCTTTTCTTTCCCCATCTGGGACTACCATGGCATGTATGATACATCTCTTTATATTTTCCCATAGTTTCTAAGGCTTTGTTCTTATTTTATTTTTTTAATTTTTTGTTTTCTCCCTCTTCCTTTTATTGGATCATTGTTACTGTTCTGATGTTGGAATTTTACTTTTTTCTTTCCAAGGTGCCATTAAAACTTAAAAATTAATTTTATAATTTATAAATTATAATTTTAACTTCAGTCTATCTACTTACACTTTATAGTTTGCATTTCTCTTCAAAGATTTTCTATTTATTAGCTAGTTTAATTTTACTGTATTACTATGATTATAATAATTACTTGAAAATATTAGTCTGCTGTTATAAAATGAGAAATACTTTACAACTGGTCTCTTGATTGCTTTTCCTTTAGACTGTTGGGCAGCCTCTCCTATTTCTTTATATGTCCCTTAAGACAACAATTCTCTCTACAGATTCTTAATTGTCACCACTAACTATTAACTTCAGGTTCCCTTTTTAGAGTTCATGCAGTCGAATGGGAACTTCATTCACCTAAATGAATGAGGTTTTAACAGTGTGAGTGGAGTGATCATTTCCCAAGAAGAGCCCATTTGTTATGAAATCTAACAAGATGAATTTTAGTTTGCTGTTTATTCAGAGTATTCAAAAGCTTATCAGATATTTTCTAGCTTGTATGCTGCTACTGTCCATAATGAAAGACAAACAGTGTGGTGTGGAATTCTACCAGAATGGGCTCAATTACAAAACATCAGTGGTTGTGCTAACTGGATAAAAGACAAGACTCAATTAGGTCATTCTCCATGTCTGTTCCTTAAGAAAGGAACATGCTGGGGATGTCTTTCTGTATGCTGTGAATGTGTTGCTCTGATTGATTGATAAATAAAATACTGTTTGGCCAGTAGCCAGGCAGGAAGTATAGTATAGGTGGGATAAGGAGAGAAGAGAATTCTGGGAAGAGGAAGGCTGGGTCAGGAGCCAGACACAGAAGAGGCAAGATGGCAAGGCAGAGCTGAGAAAAGGTACCAAGCCATGTGGCTAAACATAAATAAGAATTATGGGTTAATTTAAATGTAAGAGCTAGTCAGTAAGAAGCTTGAGCTAATGGTCATACAGTTTGTAAATAATATAAGCCTCTGTGTGTTTACTTGGGTCCAAGCGGCTGCAGGACTGGCGGGTGAGAGAGATTTGTCCTGACTACTGGCAAGCTGGAACACAGGAAAACTTCAGCTACAGGAACACCCTTACTTTCTCAATCCAAAAGAAGAATCTAGTCATAAAGATTCAAAGTCGATAAAACCATATTGTAATAGTGAAGATTATTAGGTACAAAAACCCTTTTTAATTGTGATTAGTCCAGTGTTTTCTAAATATAGCTGATTGCCAATCTCATTTCCACAAATAAAGACATAATCTAGTTAGAGTCCTCTATAGAAAATTGAATGAAATAAAGAAAGAAAACTATATTAAGTATATTAATGAGACCTGACACCTAGAGTAATAAGGCTATCAGATACAAATAAGGAGCCTAGCCTACAGTTGAATAGTCTAAACTCTGGGGAAAGAAGCCTTTTAATTGGAAAGTTTTCAATGTTTGTTCTATGAAAACACAATTTGGGTATCTGAAAGAAGAGGAAGATTTCAAACTAAGCCAGCCAAGAGCTAGTAATGTTGATACTAGCAATGATGTTCTGAGTATGAGCCTCTCTGCTGTGTACCCTCTAGGTGTGAATGCATGTGATTAAATATATGTTTGCTTATAATTCATGAATTAACTTGCAACAAATCAACATGTGGGGTTGGCAAATTGATGTTATTTGATAGATGTAGATATCTAACATTAACTAAGTGTATGGGTTTCCTGGTTGTTTCAGAAAATTCACACAGATGATCCTGGCCATCCCCATTATTATAAACAGGTTCAACCCACTCTCTAGCTCTGCTTCTTCAGATGGGTTATATTATCAGCGATTGGGGGCCAGGCACATAAATCTACATAAAGCTAAAGACAGTTAACTACTCAATTGTTTGGTTTTGTCTGTCTCATTAATGTTCTTTAAACACCATGTCCATTTTCTGTGATCATTTTTCCTACCCATCAATCCCAGCAAACATCCAATTTGACAACATTTATGTGGACCATTCAGGTTTTATGCAGAGCATTCATCAGCATGTATGCTAGGCAAGTGGTTCTTTTTCTCTTTTCCATTCTTCATTCATCTATTTATTTTCCTAGTATGACATTCCTGTTGGCTATGGTTTTAAAGATTTCAACTTGCATCATATGTATATCTAAGTAGTGTCTAACATATAGCAATGCTCAGAAATGTTAGAAGATTTTTAGAAATAAACCTAGGGGATTGTTTTTGTTTCCTCTCTAGTCTAGGCCCAGATTGCTCCTACCTTTAAAAGCAATCCTTCTAGAACTCTTCCACTAGAGGACGTCAACATTCTTGGCTGCTACAACTCTTCCACTAGACATTAATATTCTTGGACTCCAGTTTTAAAGATGAACACAAGGAAGAAGTCATAAAATGAGTCAGATGAGAACTTGCAGAACCAATATGAAAAGTTATGGAATAAAACTCAGGCTGGCAAATGCTGCAGTTTGGATATATTAAACAATAGAAATAAATTCTCTCAAGTTATTGTGGTTAATATTTCTCAGTTCAAGTGGTCACACATTTGGCTTCCTATTAGAAAGTCTATACACCAACCTAGCTACAAAACCTTCGGCCTGCAGTTTGTCCTGTCTGCAAAGTGTTCTGGGACCAGAGCCTAGCAGAGTCATCATCAAAAAGACTGAAGAAACTTCATCCAGCAACTGATGCGAGCAGATGCAGAGTCCCACAGCCAACCATTAGGTGGATCTTGGGGATCCTGTAGAGCAGTAGGGGGGAGGATCAGAGGAACCAGAGGAGTCAGGGATACCAAAAGAATATGGCTCACAGAATCAACTGATTGGGACTCATGGGGGCTAACAGAGATCAGAGACCTGTAGGGATCTAACCTAGGTCCTCTGCATATATGTTATGGCTCAGTAGCTTAGTGTTCTTGTGAGCTCCTAACAGTGGGAGGAAGAGTGGTCTCTGACTCTTTTGCCTACATAAAGGACCCTTTTTCCTCCTACTGGGTTGCTTCCTCCAGCCTTGTGTGATGTTATATGTCTGTCCTTGTAGCTTGTTATGCTGTGTTTGTTTGATATCCTTGGGAGGCCTGCTCTTTTCTTCAGAGATTACAGAGTGGGGGTGGATCTGGTAGAAAGGGCAGGTAGGAGGGAAGGGAGGGGAAATTGCCCTTGAGATGTATATGAGAGGGGAATGAATTTTAAAAAGGAAGGAAGAAAGGAAAGAAGGAAGGAAGGAAGAAGGAAAGAAAAATGAAAGAATGAAAGAAAGAAAGAAAGAAAGAAAGAAAGAAAGAAAGAAAGAAAGAAAGAAAGAGAGAAAGAAAGAGAGAGAAAGAAAGGAAGGAAGGAAGGAAGGAAGGAAGGAAGGAAAGAAAGAAAGAAAGAAAGAAAGAAAGAAAGAAAGAAAGAAAGAAAGAAAGAAAGAAAGAAAAAGTAAGTCTCCTTGGTTTTTGTGTGATGTTCAAGTTAGTCCCCAAGTATTTCTTGTAAGGACATTAGTCTTACCAGAGGAGAGCCAAGACTTTTCTTATGTAATTTAAACTTAATAACTCTGATCTCCTAGAGCATAGTTTCTAAATGAAGGTGGACTGCAGGAGGGCCGATAAATATTGTGGGAACATAAAAAAAGTCAATCCATAAAAATGCATATGACTTTTGAATGTTTCCTATACATCAGGTACTATTTATCACTGGCTATTAAGGGAAAGAGAAGAACTATTTTGTGACAAGAATTATTTAGTGTCTCAAAAATCCTAAAGTTGTTTCTTTCTAAATTTTGGTTATACTTTGGGAACATTTTTGTCTTGAGAAATATTTCTGATAGTAGCTGTTTGTTCATTAAATTTTATCTAAAATAAGATGGCATGTTTTTTTTTTGTTTTGTTTTGTTTTTTTTTTGGTTTTTCGAGACAGGGTTTCTCTGTGTAGCTTTGCGCCTTTCCTGGAACTCACTTGGTAGTCCAGGCTGGCCTCGAACTCACAGAGATCCGCCTGGCTCTGCCTCCCGAGTGCTGGGATTAAAGGCGTGCGCCACCACCGCCCGGCAAGATGGCATGTTTTAAGAGGATAAATTTTCTAGGAATTATTCTCAGTCAATTCCAAGAAAAGTTCTCACTGGTTTAGAGCAGTTGGGAGAATCCAGCTATGATTTCGTAAGCAGTTCTCAACCCCTTCCCACTCCCACCTGTGGAAACTGGCATGAGAATGGAAGGACAATTAAATGAACCAGAAATACTAGTGCTCCTTGCTTTTATGCAAAGGCCATTTATCTTTCTTTCATCTTTTGAATATTCATTCAGGGGAATGCTAGGTCCATTGTCCATGTAATTGCAGTTTTCTCAGAGAGGGCTTTGGTGTAATGGCCTCACTATGTCCACCAGGAGTGTAGAATGATTTTCCAGTGCACATCCTTGATTCTTTGTTGTCACTTGATCCATATCTTCAGGAATCATCTTAAGGAATAATGATTGGGAGTTCGTGGGATGACTCAGTAGGTAAAGTGCTCCCTGTGCAGACATGAGAACCTGAGTTTGGGTCCCTAGTATCCATGGAAAAAGTCAGGCGCAGCACAGCAGCATATGTCTGTAATTTCAGCACTGATAGAACAAAGAAAGAAGGACTCAGGGGCAATCTTGATCAGCCAGCCTAGCCAAACTAGCAAGTTCCAGGTTCATTGGGAGGACCAGTCTCAAAAAATAAGGTAGAGAAGGAATTAAGGAAGACACTCATATCAAATTCTGATTTCCACATAGAGAAAGACACCGAATAACACACATACACATACACACACACACACACACACACACACACACACACACACACACACGTACTCACACCAGACACATACAAACATACACATACATGCTTTTACACATACACACTGACACACACACAGATGAAGGGAGACTAGTAACAAAGGAATGCATGAATATAACAATGGCTGATGTTTATGGAGTGGCTGATACTAAGAAAGTAACAAATGCAACTTATTTTCCTCACCCCTGTTAGAAATTAAAAATACAGTGTTTGATAATTAGTAGAATATATAAGCTGTAGGCAGAAGTTTCTCTCCAGCCTGCCTATTCCCAAATACCCAGCAGCGGCTTCCCAAATAATTGACTCAGAATCTTAATATTACTTATAAATACTCAGTTGGTAGCTCAGGCTTATTACTAGCTCTTACACTTAAATTAGCCCAGAATTCTTATCTATGTTTGGCCATGTGGCTTGGTACCTTTTCTCAATATGACATTCTTGTCTTGTTTCCTCTGTGTCTGGCTGGCACCTCCTGACTCTGCCCTTCTGTTTCCCATCATTCTCAGTTTGGCTTTCCTGCCTAACTTCCTGCCCAGCTACCAGCCTGTCAGCTTTTTATTAACTAATGAGAGCAAGACATATTCACAGTGTACAGAAGGACATCCCACATCAATAAACAAATGCAATTTAGTTGATCAATGATAAAGCATTTTGAAAGTAATCATCACTATTTATAAAGCCAATAATTATATCTAATCTTTTCAATGAATGTTTACAAACTAGGGAACGGAGCAGAAATATTCATTGTTGAATATTTCCTTATGAATTACCCTATTCTGTCACATAGCTAGGTTAATAAAAGTTAATGTAATTGAAATACCTATCTTGGAATAATTAATATGAAAAAATAATCTGGTTTGGTTATGACATTAAATTTGGTAAGAAAGGTTTTGATATTTGGGTAAGAAGTAAATATTATAAAGAAATTCTGAAATTTGCATAATTTAATTAGGATTCTAACAATAGAATAATTACCTTTAGCATGTATGATATTTGATACTTTAAAAAATAACAGATAAATCAACCAAGAAATAGCTTATTTAAAAATACAGTAATATTTTATTAACACAAGTTCATGTATGATTCACTTTCAATTAGTTAAAAACTGAAGACGGTGACTGATCCAGAGGATGAAGACAAATCAGATTTTTTGGATTATCTCTATTGTAGACTATGGGAATTCATCCTTGTTCAGCACCATTGATTCATCTCATATACTCTACACTAACACTCTGAGGGCAGATGAGGCTAGAAATATGTTGGGTTCAGAGTGTTACACTACAACTCTGAAGACAGATGAAGTTATAAAGTATGTTGAGTTCAGAGTGAAAAGACATGGGAAGTCATAGGTTTATTTCTTCTGGTGACTGATTTCTTCATTTTTCTCTTAAGATGATGTGAGAATATCTACTCTTTCTGCAGCTCTCCTGGAACTGAAAAGAGGCCATGGCATAAAGGTCAGTGATACCAAAAACCAAAAATAATCCAATGAACTATGTTTAAAAGAGTAATAAAATGACACAGGGATTTGAAAGTATTTCTATTTATCATGCTGTTATATTTTCCAAAATGAAGTTTGACTTTGACTTTTCTAAACCTGTCTGCATGTTTTCCACAAAATTATTGCTAGGTTTGTTCTAAAAACAACACTGACAATATCATCAGCCTCAGTATTGAAGCTATACTTATTATATTTCACTTCTTAAAAAAACTGTTTTGTGATTCTTACATAATTGTGAAGAAAAGATTTACAAAGTATCTTGTTGAATCTTTTTTCTCCTTCTGTAGTCATTTGAAATATCAGTTTTACTGATGAAATGTTTCTTTTGTTTTGGATAATAGTCAGTTTCCCTAAACAAAAGACATAGTCTCATCTTGAAAGCATATTTGCATATTGAGTATAATTAAAAGTAATTGCCATTTCTTAGTATAGCCCTACACTAAGCAGCTTGAGCTCTCATGGAATTATGGAATTAGCATTAATAAAAATCTTGATATTTTCATGTCTTAGTAACCTATAGTGATAAAACAATTAGGCTCTGTGTTGGATGATATAAGCTATGTGGAAATGAAGTTCTAAAACCTCATAGTGGATTATTTATGGGGCCTGTAAGCTACAATTCATTAGTTGTAATGTTATTTTTATGATGAGAAAATTTATTTTTAACACCTTTTAAAGGGGTGAAAATGATTTCTTGATAGGAATTCTGCAATAATAGTAAAACAGTAAGGGATAGAAACGTTCTTCCAATATTCTATTGCTAATAACAAATCATTTCAAAAATTAACTAACTTGCCGGGCGGTGGTGGCGCACGCCTTTAATCCCAGCACTTGGGAGGCAGAGCCAGGCGGATCTCTGTGAGTTCGAGGCCAGCCTGGTCTCCAAAGCGAGTTCCAGGAAAGGCGCAAAGCTACACAGAGAAACCCTGTCTCGAAAAACCAAAAAAAAAAAAAAAAAAAAAAAAAACAAAAATTAACTAACTTAAAGATCTCTAAATGCAAAGAAATATTATAAATGTGTGACCATATTTATGTAAAAGGGGAAATAATTAGTAGTGGTTTTTTTTTTTGGTTTCTGTATTTCTTTTTTTTTTAATTTATTTTAATTTATTTTGCAATACAATTCAGTTCTACATATCAGCCACAGATTCCCTTGTTCTCCCCCCTCCCGTCCCCCTCACCTTCTCCCCAACCCTCCCCCCCCCCATTCCCATCTCCTCCAGGGCAAAGCCTTCCCCACAGACTGAGGTCAACCTGGTAGACTCAGTCCAGGTAGGTCTAGTCCCCTCCTCCCAGGCCGAGCCAAACAATCCTGCATAGGCCCCAGGTTTCAAACAGCCAACTCATGCAATGAGCACAAGATCTGGTCCCACTGCCTGGATGTCTCCCAAACAGATCAAGCCAATCAACTGTCTCACCCATTCGGAGGGCCTGATCCAGTGGGGACCCCTCAGCCATTGGTTCATAGTTCATGTGTTTCCATTCATTTGGCTATTTGTCCCTGTGCTTTATCCAATCTTGGTCTCAACAATTCTCGCTCATATAAACCCTCCTCATTCTCGCTAATTGGACTCCCAGAGATCCACCCGGGGCCTAGTCATGGATCTCTGCATCCAGATCCCTCAGTAGTTGGATGAGGTTTCTAGCACAACAATTAGGGTGTTTGGCCATCCCATCACCAGAGTAGGTCAGTTTGGGCTGTCTCTCGACCATTGCCAGCAGTCTGTTGTGTGGGTATCTTTGTGGATTTCTGTAGGCCTCTCTAGCACTTTGCTTCTTCCTATTCTCATGTGGTCTTCATTTACCATGGTCTCCTATTCCTTGTTCTCCCTCTCTGTTGTTGATCCAGCTGGGATCTCCCGCTCCCCCAAGCTCTCTTTCCCTCAACCCTCACCTTTCATTACCCCCACTCATGTCCAGGCTGTTCATGTAGATCTCATTCCATTTCTCTGTCATTGGGCGATCCCTGTGTCTTTCTTGGGGTCCTGTTTTCCAGGTAGCCTCCCTGGTGATGTGAGTAGCAGACAAGTCATCCTTGTTTCATGTCTAGTGTGTTTTATGTTAAAAGCATTTTCAAAACACAACAGCTCATGCTTGTGTATGTGTGTGAGAGACTGCATGTATGTGAGGATGTCCTGACCCATGTGTATGCATGTGCTGGACAGAGATCAATGACAGGTGTCTGTCTCACTCCACTTTAAACTTTTTGGGACAGGATCTCTCATTAATCTGGAGCTTATTGTCTCTGCTAGAATTCAGGGCTGGTGAGCCCCAGGAACTGCCTGTCCTACCTCTTACCTAGATGTGGCAATACTGAGGTGCTCTACCACATCCGGGTTTTATGTGGTTTCTGGGCCACCAGACAAGTCCTCAAGCTTACATAGGCATGAACTTTGTCCACTGAGCAATCTTTCCAACCATTCAACACTTTTCTGATAATTTCTAGAAAGTGCCTTCAATTATCATTTATCAAACCAGTTTTCTAATATCACATTCTGTGTTGCTATCTAGTTATCTTCCACAAATTTAAGACATTGTTGGAGATAGTAATTAGGTATATAAGGAAGAGAACTTCAGCATGAATGTGATATCGAAAGTACATGTTTATTAATATGTCTTGTATTTGTAGTTAATGAGTGATGACTGATTACAAACAGGAAGCAAACACTTGTCCATCATCTAAGCAAGAGTTTCTAATACAAAGTTACTTCTTTTGTGACTTCTCAATTATTTTGTACTGCTATGAGAAATGTCAAAGACTGAGTAATTAACAAACAACAAACACTTTCTCACTGTCTGGAGGTGGAAAGTCCAAAATCAAAATGCTAGGTCTTGAAGTCCAAAAGAAGACCATTCTGTGATTTTTTTCCATGTAGTAGAGGGCAAAGGTCAATGTACTTACTCCCCTGCCTGACAGGAGAGCAAGTGGAGGAGAAAGAATTTGCTGCTGACTTCTGAAGGCATCACCATCCCTGAATTCAAGCTCTACTATAGAGCCATAGTAATAAAAACAGCTTGGTATTGGCATAAAAACTAACATGTGGACCAGTGGAATTGAATTGAAGACCATAACATTAATCTGCACACCTATGAACACCCGATTTTTGACAAAGAAGCCAAAACTGTACAAATGGAAAAAAGAAAGGATCTTCAATGAATAGTGCTGGCATAACTGGATGTCAACATGTAGAAGACTAAATAGATCCATATATATCACCATGCACAAAACTTAAGTTCAAGTGGATCAAAGACCTCAACATAAATCCAGTTACACTGGACCTGATAGAAGAGAATGTAAGAAGTACATTGAACGTATTGAACATATTGGCACAGAAGACCACTTCCTAAATATAACAGCAGTAGCACAGACACTGAGAGCAACAATTAATAAATGGGACCTCCTGAAACAGAGAAGCTTCTGTAAGGCAAAGGACACAGTAAATAAGACAAAACAACACCTCCATATGCTTTTCCATTTCTTCTTCAAACTCATGGTTGCTTTTTTCGCTAATCGTTATTGCATGCATATGTGCATATGTATATGTCTCTGAATGTAACCTAGTAAGTCCATAATGTTACATATATGTTATATATATATATATATATATATATATATATATATATATGTTTTCAGGGCTGATTGTGTGTGTGTGTGTGTGTGTGTGTGTGTGTGTGTATGTGTGTGTGTATGTGTTTGTGACACACACATGCCATAGTGCATGTGTATGAAATCAGAAGAAACTTGAGGGAATCAATTCTTTCCTTCCACATGGGTTGTGGAGATTGAATCACGTCATCAGGCTTTGTGGCAAATGCGTTTGTCTGCTAAGCTGTCTAGCTGACCCTCTTCAGCTAGGTTTCTATGCATGTATTTATGAGAATGCCAGTATAATTCAGAAATACATTAAAAACCAGTTCATATACTAAAACAATCTTGAAATTATAGTAATTTAAATATCAGACTTGAACAATAAATAAAAATAGGGAAGAATGTCAGATACAATAAATATAAAATACAATAAATAAAAGATACAAAAAATAACAAATACAATAAATCATCAGATACAAATATATCAGAATTTAGTATACAATAAAATGGAATTTAATTGGATGGGAAAAGGTGACTACCAAAGGACTAAAAGAAATATTGAGGTATCAATATCTGTAAGAACACACATGCCTACAATGAATACACACAAGGTTGAAAAACTATATTACATGAACAATATAGATCTACCCAAGCACATATTTTGTTAAGTGCAGAGGCCTACAACCACAAAAATGAGAAAGAACAAAGTTCCACTCCATTCTAAAGTCTGTAGATGGTACTTTCTTTATTTGTGAACAAAGAAAGAACACACCTTTATGTTTACAGGGCAAATAAAACAACACCTATGTGTGAGCAAAGCTAATTAGGTAAACAAATATGTAAAGAGCTCTATGAATCTGTTGATTGTGCCTGCCCATCACTTAATTGAATGGGCAAATTCTACTAAGACTACTAAGTCAAAGAAGCCTAAGACTATGAATAGAAAGAAATAACATGGAAAACCCAATTACTGAAAGAGAAGTACATTTTTTTTTTTTCAGAAATATCACATTGTCCCAGTTTCTGTTCCTATGATAAACACCACGACCAAAAGCAACTTGGAGAGGAAAGGTTTATTCTTCTTACACTTTCAGGTAACAGTCCATTCCTGAAGGAAGTCAGGGCAGGAACAGAACTGAAGTCAAGCCCATGGAGGAATGTAACTATTAGTTTGCTTTTGGCTTACCCTAAGCCATCTTTCTTATACCTCCCAGGGGTGGCACTGGCCACCTCATGCTGGGCCCTCCCACAGGAATCAATTGCTCACAAGCCAATCTGATGGAAGCATTTCCTAAGCTGAGGTTCCCTCATTCCAACGATTCTAGTTGGTGTCAACTTGACAAAAAACTAACAACCCACAATTAAATACATTTGTTGGATTTATCAGAGATCTGTCATCCAGACTCTTAATAAAAGGGAGTCTATGTCCTAGACTCTAAAGTAAAACTACAAAGAGAAAAACAATTTAATGAACAATTTACAAGAACATTCATAGTAGTTCTGCATCTTAATAGAACTGTCACAAAGAAAGAATAAGATTAAAATGATAAAAACTTTATTATACATAATTTTCCGAGATTAAAAAAATAACCAGAACTGTCAGAAGAGAATTTTAAAACAGATTCTATACATAGTCAAATAAAATGAAAAACAAATACTGTGCATTCATATAACAAATTACAATTAATTCAAAATTTAAAAACTCTAATTTTTTGATGACTAAAATTCAACTATTAAAATATGAAAAGTCCCCAATATTGGTTTTTTTAATGACAGCAATACAGTGAAATTTTGTAGTTGGGATTAATGGAGTGATAAACTTAGGTGTAGGGGAGGACATAATTTTGAAAGTAGATTCCTATGCCTCATTAAATTACCCTCAAATATAAAGGTACAATGTTGTAAATTTTAACATGCCCAAATTTATAAAATTTGTTGCACACATAATCAAAGGGGGAAATCATGACTATAGTTCAGGGAAAACAAAATACAGTCCAAGTGATTATTTTCTGTGCTGTTGATGTTACTGATATTCCTGATAATTTTGTGTTGGGAACAGGATATGGTTGGTGTGTTACTGTGTATCTCATCTCAATTCCATGTTCAATAATGCTTTTGTATAGCTTGAAATAAACCAGTCAAGACTTGAGCCAATGTTTGTTGTTTGCCTATGCTTAAGTATAGTGGGTAGCCATTCCAGCTTTGATCTGGAAGTTCCAACCCCCATTGAGACTTCGGCAACTGTCATGCCTACAAGGCGGGGCCAAGGGAGGTGCCTGGGGACCCGAGATCTGGATCTGCGGGCGCTTGCTCTGTGGCGGGACCCTGGATAGTGGAGGTGGGCTGAGCAGAGCTCCAGAGAACACCGCTGGACTGTGATACACCTTCCCCAGACTCTGCGACCTACCTATCCCTTAATTTGTAAGTTATGCCATTAAATAAATCTCCCTTTAACTACGTGGAGTGGCCTTAATAATTTCACCAATATCTGGTGCCCAACGTGGGGCACGAACCCACGACCCTGAGATTAAGAGTCTCATACTCTACCGACTGAGCTAGCCGGGTTTTGGGCGCCTCCCTTGGCCCCGCCTTGTAGGCGTGACAGTTGCCGAAGTCTCAATGGGGGTTGGAACTTCCAGATCAAAGCTGGAATGGCTACCCACTACACTTAAGAAAGTGGTAGAGCTAGGTGTGATGGCATATGCCATAAATCCCAAAACTTGGGAGGGAGGTGGATCTCTGTGTGGTCAGCCTGGTTTACATAGCAAGTTCCTGGACAGACAGAGCTACACTGTGAGACAATAAAAAAAAAAATCAAGTAATAGAGGAGTGTGTAGGTCATGACTAGTGCTAAAGTGGAAAGGTATTTTATTTTAACAGATTAAAGATAGATGAAAAATCAAATGTAATGGCACTTATTGGGAAAGGGACTAGTTGATAGGATATACACTATTTGCTGAATTTTATCTATTGATAAAAGAGCTTGGTAACAGGCTCTGGATACAAATTAATATTTTAGAAAGAATTTATTATAAATAACATTCTATGTTTTATTGTTTTTATTTATTGCTGACACTTATCAAAATTGTTAAATTATTTTCTCACATGCATTTTCCTCCAAAGGTGGAACCTGCTATTATGAAACTCAAGAAGCCATGTGTTGTATTGAAACCATAAAATACTGGCATACTAGCCAGGTTTAGCAAGTTGAAGTTTAAAAAGCATCAGATTGTCACACTGTTTAAATGGTTATTTTGTGAGGTATTAGATAGAGAAAGGGTGCATGCTATATAAGGCAGAAATAAAATGCACCAGACCAGACTAGTTTTGTTCATAATCCTCTTTAATACCACTCCCAAGCAGCAAAGTCAGCTCTCAAAGCTGTGGATAGTGAGGGCAGAGGTTTGCATGAAGAGTGCAGACTTCAGAAAGCTGAGTGAAATTGCATTTACCCAGTCCTTTAGCTGACCTTAACTAGGCAGGTTTAGGAATGCCATTTTGCCAGGATACTGAAAGGAAGTGACTCAGGAGATTCACCCTAAGATAGTGAAGTATATGTCAGAATTCCAGTATATTAAACTGAAATGAGAAATACCCCCTTAGCAGGCTCAGTGTCGTTAAAGGTCTTGTCAGCCTGTCTTACTCTGTAGAAGGTATACAGGGCTTTGCACACAGAATGCAAGCAAAGGCAGTGAATTACATGATCCTAATGTTCAGAAGCATTGTGCAGTTATAGCCGTGGAAGGATGTATCAGCAACATCTAATCAATGTGAATGCTGTTTACAAGATCCATGGTAACACTGCTTCTTTCATGACTTTCTTTTGTAATTTTCTTGAGTTATATTTGTATTTTGTTTTTTTATTGAAAATTTATACAATTTATTCTGATCACAGGTTCTCCTTTCCCCATCTCCCAGATCCTCTCTACCCATCCAACACCATGCCTTCTTTCTCTCTCTCTTTAGAAAACAAACATATTTAAATAAAACTAACAAAACAATAAAAAAATTTTCAATCTTTATATCTTGAGAAACTAGGAGCTACTGTGCTAATTTATAATTTGTCTCTCAAAAAAGCAATCCGAATATGCTTACATGTAAGTGTGTGTATGTGTGTGTGTGTGTGTGTGTGTGTGTGTGTGTGTGTGTGTGTGTGTGGTGTGATGTTATTTTTGCCTGCAAGCTAAACACATAAATTCTTTTACTTATTCATGTCCTCTTTAGAGTCTCAGAAAGAGCGGGCAGGAAGAGTGACCTAAGTATGTGTGTGTGTATGTGTGTGTGTGTGTGTGTGTGTGTGTGTGTGTGTGTGTGTGTGTGTGTATACGTGTGTGGGGGGGCGTGTGTGTGTGTGTGTGTGTGTGTGTGTGTGTGTGTGTGTGTGTTTGGAGTAACTGGTGGGAACAAGGGGCTGAGGGTATTGGGTGGGAATAAACAGCAGTTTCTATGAACTGATTGTAAATCAGGTAGTATTAGACACTGATTCTATAATTGAGATACCCATTACTCTTCAACAGGATTCTCTGGGCGCAGCCCAGTGCTTGGCTGTGGATCTACGAATCTGTTTCCATTAGTCACTGGATGAAGGCTCTCTGATGACAATTAGGGTAGTCACTAATCTGATTACAGGAGATGGCTAGTTCAGGCACCCTCTCCACTATTGCTAGGAGTCTTAGCTGGGGTCATCCTTGTAGATTCAATGGAGTTTCCCTGGCATCAGATTTCTACTTGAGTCCAAAATGCCTTCCCCAATCAAGACATCTCTTTCATCTTACTTACTTACTTACTCTTCATCTACTACCCCAACCAAATCCCTCATGTTCTCAACCTGCCTGTCCCCAGTTTACCAAGAAATCTCTTCTATTTCCCCTTCCTAGGGAATTCCATGTGTCCCCACCCCCTCTTTGGGCCTTCCTTGTTATTTAGCCTCTCTGGGGCTGTGGATTACAGCATGGTTATCCTTTACAGCTAATATCCACTTATGAGTGAGTACATACCATGTTTGTCTTTCTGAGTCTGGGTTACCTCACTCAGGATGATATTTTCTAGTTCCATTGTTTTGCCTACAAATTTCCTGATGTCATTGTTTTTAACAACTGAGTAATACTCCATTGTGTAAATGTACCACATTGTTTTTACCCAGTCTTAGGTTGAGCAACATATAGATTGTTTCCAGGTTCTGGCTATTATGAATAATGCTGCTACGAACACAGTTTAGCAAGTGTCCTTATAGGATGATTGAGCATCCTTTGGTATATGCCCAAGATTGGTATAGCTGGGTCTTGAGGTAAATTGGTTCCCAATTTTCTGAGAAATCTCCATATTGATTTCCAATGTGGCTGTACAAGTTTGCACTCCCATCAGCAGTGAAGGAATGTTTCCCTTGCTCCACATCCTCTCCAGCATAAGTTGTCATTTGTGTTATTGATCTTAACCATTCTGACTGCTGTAAGATGGAATCTCAGAGTCATTTTGATGTGCATTTCCCTGATGGCTAAGGATGTTGAACAATTCTTGGTCATTTGAGATTCTTCTGTTGAGAATTCTCTGTTTAGATCTGTACCCCACTTTTTAATTAGATTATTTGGTTTTTTGATGTCTGGTTTCTTGAGTGCTTTATATATTTTAGAGATCAGTCCTCTATCAGATGTGGGGTTGGTAAAGATCTTTTCCTAGTCTGTAGGCTGCCATTTTGTCTTACTGACAGTGTCCTTTGCCTTACAGAAGCTTTTCAGTTTCATGAAGTCCCATTTATTAATTGTTGAAGAAAGGGAGAAAGAATTGTATGAATTAGATGGTCAAGGTCATTACGTGGGAACCCACGGGAACAACTAACCTGGGCTTATAGGAGCTCACAAACTGTGGACTGACAACTTGGGGCCTGCATAGGACTGACCTAGGCCCTCTACATATATGTGAGAGTTGTGTAGCTTAATCTGCTTGTGATACTGTTAGTGGTGGAAGCAGGACTTGTCCCTGTGGTGATAATGTGCACCCTAATAAACTGTTCTCTGGGGTCAGAGAACAGAACAGCTACTAGATATAGAGGCCACAAAATGATGGCATATACACACACCTTTAATCCTAGCATTCTGAAGGCAGATAAACATCTGGATCTCTGTGAGTTCAAAGCCGCACTGAAAATAGCCAGGCATAGTGACACATGCTTTTAATCCCAGGAAGTGATGGCAGGAAACAGAAAGGTATATAAGGCATGAGGACCAGGAACTAGAGCCTGGTTAAGCTTTTAGGCTTATAGCAGCAGTTCAGCTGAGATTCATTCCGGATGAGAACTCAGAGGCTTCCAGTCAGAGGATTCGTGGAAACAGGATTGACTGAGAAGTTGTCAAGGTGAGATTGGATGTGGCATGTTCTGTCTCTCTGATCTTTCAGCGTTCACCCCAATATCTGGCTCTGGGTTTGTTTTTTTTTATAAATAAGACCTTTTAAGATTTGTGCTACACTGTCCCTAATGTTTTGGCTGGCTTCCAGGAACCTACTCCTCATACTAGGTTCCCTTGCCCAGCCTAAATGCAAGGGGAGGAGCTTAGTCCTACCTCAACTAGATATGCCATGCTTTGTTGACACCCATGAGAGACATTCCTGTTTCTGAACAGAAACAGAGGAGGAGTGGATTAGAGGATCAGGGTGAGGGGGAAGGAATCGGGGAGAGAGGGAGGGTAAACTGCCATCTGGATATAAAATAAATGAATAAATTTAATAACAAAAATTTATATTGTTATATTAAGCAAAATTAATTTTCTTCAACTTATATAAAGTACCTAAAATAAACAGAAATATGAGTTATAAAAAAAGATACCCATTACTCACTTTTGTTAAAAAATTGATATTTCTTTTGTCTATAGCTTATCCTTTATGGGTAGAAGTAAGGAAAATTAATAACCTGTGTCATATTACTGCACTTTTCATGTATTACTTAGGGTTTAGTTTGAGTTAGGTATTCAAGCCAAGGCTATGGTGCTGATTCTTGTTTAAAAAGACAGTTTATTTGATGACAGTAGAAACAAAATCCATGAGGTTCATAGAAAATGTAATGAATGTCTTCACAGATAGATCATCTTGCCATAGAAATTTTTGCTTTATACTGTGTCCTAGTGCTCTTCTCACATATAAACATATGCACCCCAGAAATAACAACTTTAAAAATAATGTAAGGAGTTACAATTATGTAGATAATCGTTTTGAAAAGAATGGGAGTTTTACAAATAATATTCATAAATTTAAACATATTTATAGGTGAACCACATACATCTTACATATTTTCCGGTCTAATTAACTTATAATATACTTTAAGTTGCTAATGTGAAGAAAATATATAATAACAGCCCTTACTACATCATTTTATTCTTTGTGGTGACCAAGGACCTGACAAAAAGTAACTTATGCAAGAAAAGGACTTTTTGGTTTTTTGCTTTTTTCTAAAAGTTCAAGGGACACAGTGCATTATGGCTAGGAATGCACAGAGGCAGGACCAGGCACTGTCTGTGGAGGCAGGGGGTTGCTCCATCACAGCTGAGTACAACAGGAACCTAAGGCAGAGGACTGCTGCTATCCAGCTGGCTTTACTATTTTATTTGTTTGTGTGTGGTGCTATCTGTATTGTATGTGTACACGGCATGTGCCTTATGTACCATCAAGTGTCCTGCTTTGTCACTCTCTGCTTTATGCAGCTGAGACAGGATTTCTCACTCTACATGGAGCTAGATGAGTGCCAGCAATCCCTGGTGATCCTCCCACTGCTGTCCCCTGTGATTCAGGGGTTACAGGGGTGCTCAGACATGCTTTGGGTTACTGAGAATTTGAACTCAGGTCTTCATGTTTACAGATCAAGCACTCTTACCCACTAAGTGATCATTAGCCCCTCATTTTTACCCTTTTAATGAATCCATGATTGTAGCTCATCGTATGGTGCCATCCACGTTGAAGGCTAGTTTCTCTGCTTATGTAACTGTCTCTGGAAATAATCTCACAGATCAGCAGAAGATGGGATTCCATGCTCGTGATTGTAGCTAGAGTTTTCCTGCCTGGCCCACAGTCAAGACAAATCTCTCTCACCTGCCAGTCCCATGGCCACTCAAACCCAATCAAGTAAACACAGAGACTTATATTGGTTACAAACTGTATGGCCATGGCAGGCTTCTTGCTAACTGTTCTTATAGCTTAAATTAATCCATTTCCATGAATCTATACCTTGCCACATGGCTCGTGGCTTACCGACATCTTCACATGCTGTTTGTCATGGTGGCGCCTGGCAGTGTCTCTGACTCAGCCTTCCACTTCCCAGCTGTATTCTCCTCCTTGTCCTGCCTATACTTCCTGCCTAGCCAATGGCCAATCAGTGTTTAAAAATAATAGTAAAGTCTTTAAAGAGAGAGTAGGTAATAAAAAAATAAACTACATAAGGATGGAAAATACACAAGGAGTCTGGATTCTATACAGTGTCTTATTAATGTTGAATTTTTTAAATGCTGATATACAAAAAACAATAGCTGCTGAAAGACATTGAATTATGGAAACTGCTAAATTAAACTAACCTATATATTTTAAATGTATTTTAACCTCAAAATGAAAGTCAGACAATGTGTTATGTTGGGGAGGAAGTTAGGCTTTTGTTTCCACAGAAAACAAAAGGCTGTGGATTCCTTCCAGTTTAATAGAGATCAGATTTGACTGGGAAAGACCTCCTAAGTACCTTGGCAACAGACATGGGAGAGGAAGCAAAAAAAAAAAAAATACTTCCAGAATGATGATGTGTAAGCTGATCCCTTGACATGGGAAGAGCTCTGAGATGAGATGACACAGATAAATCTTATTGGCTATGGAGTCCTTGTGACTTATTATTACATGCCATGCTTTCATATGACATGGATAGAGATTTATAATACAGTTTGATTATACAGCCTAAACAGACTTATAAAGTTTACAGATACCTTTTACCTGCTCAAACATAAAACAAAAAATCATCTTTAACTGACTTGTACACACCACACATTTCATACAGATATGGATGTTAATGTAGATATATATGTTACCATTAGAAGTTTATGTGTTTTCAGATCAAAGGGACCAAACACCAGTGAAAAAAGGTAGTCCAGGTGATCCAGCATCTCAAAGTACCTCTGTTGAAGTTTCCTCAGAGTTCTGTATCCAAAACAGCTTCAAAGCTGCTGACTGAGATGGTTCAGCCTCACAGACTACTCCAGCCAGGACTTCAGATAAGCCTTATACTTTTCCACTGCACAGATACTGGACTACAAATAATACAGCTAGCTCTCTAAGGACTCGACCATTATCCCAACTTTCTCAGGATCCCCTAAATATTCCAATGCCCCCAGAGAGCAGGAAGCAGTCTAGAAAACACAACACCCACATTTTCAAGAGGTAAGGTGGGTGGCTTTTGGTCATTTGATGAGTTACAGATGTTTACCATCATTTAGGGGGGTTGATTACAAGTTATTATTTGTCACAATCAGGTAAAAAGCTAAATAAAGGAATTAGATTCAAGGATCTCTTTTGGAAAGAAAACTGGAGGATATAGGATAGAAATGAGATAACAGGGTGGATTGTTGAGTCTGCTTTTAAACAAACACTATTCTAAAATATTTTACATTGGTATGAATTTTTATACATTGATAGAAATTTGAGGTTATTTTGTTATACTGTATATATGTTTCTATTCTTGTTTAAGGTATTGTACCTATGTAGCACATTCAAAAAAGTTATATAAAGTTTTAGTATTTGAAAACTATTTAGGATAATAAATACAGGATAGTAGTTATTTATCTATAACTATCAAATTTATAGTCATGTAAAGTATGTTCTCAAGGTCATATAGAGATATATTTTAGACAGATAGGTGATCTTCAGACACTTCAAAGACCTGCTGAAGATGGCATTTAAAACGTTTTAGTAGCATAAGGCTTTTCATGACAGTGAGACACTTCTGCTCCTGGCAGCACCAATTTACTTCAAAAAAGGATGATGGGGATCATGGAGTTTACTTTCTTTAAGGCAAAAGCTAGACATTTGATCAAGAAACTGCCCTACTTCAACTGCTGAAAATATGCTATCCAAACTGAACCAGCAGGACACAGAGAAAAGTGACTGCTGAACTTTTTTAAGACAGGGTAAGACAGTCCTCCAAAAATTCCTGCTTCACAGAAAAGTCTGTCAGATACTCTAGGCCTGTAGGCTGAAAGTACATGCCCCAACATTGTAGAGGAAACTTGGGTGACTGTCCGGGCAGCCAGCTGTTACTGTTGTTTCTTTTAGTTTTGGAAGTTGCTTGCTCTACATTTCCTGTTTACTAAAGTAATACATCCTTCTGGGGTCTTTGAAGGACTAGATAATAGTTATAGCTTTCCTTAGTTATGATACAAGATAAATTTGGTACAGAATTTTGAACTCACCAAGATAAGGTAAGTATTTTCTCCAAAACTATCAAATGAAAATGGACTGGACATTGTAAGTGTAATTCATACCTGATAATTGTTCTTACTGTTTATAGTTTTATTTATTATGTTAGAGTTAAAAACCATTCCTTTTCATTTAGACAAAAGGGGGAAATGTTGTGGAATATTCCTTTGCATTATGTGAAGATATGTTACTGTGATTGGTTTAATAAAAGCCTGAAGAATCAATAACTTGTCAGGATTTCTAGGCACAGAGGATGCTGGGAAGAAGATCAGAATTGGGAGGAAATGCCAAGGATGCAAAGCAAACAGCACGGGCTTTACAAAGTAAAGGAAATCAAGCCACATAAATGAACATAGATTAAAAGATATGGGTTAATTTAAGTTCTAAAAACTAGTTAGAAACAAGCCTAAGCTGTTGGCCAAGCTTTCATAACTAATGATAAGTCTCTGTATCATGATTTGGGAGCTTGCAAGACAGAAAGAAAAATCCACTTACAATACACAGCAAAAATTTCAGTCACCATAGATGGATAAAATAAGACATTCAAAGCCGGGCGGTGGTGGCGCACGCCTTTAATCCCAGCACTCGGGAGGCAGAGCCAGGTGGATCTCTGTGAGTTCGAGGCCAGCTTGGGCTACCAAGTGAGTTCCAGGAAAAGGCGCAAAGCTACACAGAGAAACCCTGTCTCGAAAAACCAAAAAAAAAAAAAAAAGAAAAAAAGAAAATGTAAATTTAAAAAAAAAAAATAAGACATTCAAGCTGGGCAGTGGTGGTGCACGCCTTTAATCCCAGCACTCAGGAGGCAGAGGCAGGCAGATCTCTGTGAGTTTGAGGCCAGCCTGGTCTACAAAGCAAGTTCCAGGAAAGGCGCAAAGTTACACAGAGAAACCCTGTCTCAAAAAAACAAAAAAAAAAAAGACATTCAATGTTAAAGTCAAATTCAAACACTATCCATCCACAAGTACAGCCCTACCAGAATTGCTAGAAAGAAAACTACAACCTGACAAAGTTAACTATATCCAGGAAAAAAGGAAAATAAATAATTTCACACCAGCAAAACCAAATAAAGGGATGTGTGCACACATACACACATGCTTACTCACGTACACACACATATACACACCACATCACCAACAAAATAACAAGAATCAACAATTATTGGTCATTGATATCTCTCAATATCAATAGTCTCAATTTCCCAATCAAATGACACAGACTAAAAGAATGAATGTCACATTTTTCAAATCAGGATCCATCCTTCTTCTGCATTCAAGAAACACACCTCAATATCAAGGATAGACAATACCTCAGGGTATAGGGTTGGAGAAAGATAGTCCAAAAAGATAACATTCAAGCTGGCATAGCCATTTTAATATCTAACAAAATAGACTTCAAACCAAAACTAATAAAAAGAGATGGGGAAGGTCACTTCATACACATCAAAGGAAAAATCCACCAAGATAATATCTCAATCCTTAACATCTATGCACCAAGTGCAAGGGCAAGAAATTTTGTAAAAGAAACACTACTAACAGCTTAAATGACATAATGACCCTCACATATGGAAACAGGGAGATTTGAATATCCATTCTCACCAATTAATAGTCGTCCAGACAAAAACTAAGTAGAGAAATACTGGAGGTAACAGACATTATAAACCAAATGGATTTAACAGATATCTACAGAGCATTTCACACACACACACACACACACACACACACACACACACACACACACACACACACAATACACTTTATTCTCAGCACCACATGGAACTTTCTCCAAAACTGCCCACATTCTCAGACATGAAGCAAGTCTCAACAGATACATGAAAATTGAAATAGCTCCCTGTCCTCTCAGACCACTATGGATTCCAGCTGAATATCAGCAACAACAGAAAGCTTACAAATTCTTGGAAACTAAGCAACTCTCTACTGAATGAAAAATCGGTCAAGATAAAAATAAAGAATTAAATTAAAGACTTCCTAGAATTCAGTGAAAATGAAGACACAGCATACCCCAACTTATATGACACAAAGAAGGGCTAAGAGGAAATTTCATAACACTAAGTGCCTACATAAAAAAAAATTGGAGAGATCTCATAGTAGCAACTTAACAACACACCTGAAAGTTCTAGAACAGTAAGAAGTTACACTCAAAAGGAATAGATGGCAAGAAATAATCAAACTTAAGGCTGAAATAAATAAAATAGAAACAAAGAGAACAGTACAAAGGATCAGTGGAACATAGTTGGCTTTTTGAGAAAAATCAACAAAATGTAAAAAGCCCTTATTCAAATTAAGTAAGAGGAGAGAGAATATCCAAATTAACAAAATCAAAAATGAAAAGGGAGCCATAACAAATACTGAGGAAATCCAGAGAATCGACTGCCTGATGAAATAATACTCTTATCATTGATTTTTTTTGTTACTTTTTTTTTAATCTTAATTTTATGTGTTTGGGTGTTTTACCTGTACGTACATCTGTGTACCACTTGCATGCTTGGTGCTGGTAGAGGCCAGAAGAGGGTGTGGGGTCCCTGGAACTGTTGATACAAATGGTTCTGAGTCACCGTGTGGGTGCTGGAACCTGAACCTGTGTCCTCTATAAAAGAAAAGTGTGCTCCTGTCATCTAAGCTGTCTCTCCAGCCCTTGACAGATACTTTAATCTGCATAATGTTCTTTCCACTGGCCACACATTAAGATAATACTACTGATCACTGCCATTTAATATGCACCTCTTATCTGACAAATTTTCTAGTTATCTTCTTTTGTAGACAAGACAATATTGAGAGATGATCTTTACTGCTTGTGGTAGTTTGAAAAATAAATGCCCCCCATAGGGAATGGCATGATTAAGAGGTGTGGCTCTGTTGGAGAAAGTGTGTCACTGTGGGGGTGGGCTTGATGTCTCTTACGCTCAAGCTACATCCAGTGTGGAACATAGTTCACTCCCTGTTGCCTATGGATCAAGATGTAGGACCCTCAGCTCCTTCTCCAATACCATGTCTTCCTTTATGCCTCCATGTCCTACCATAATGATAATGTAATAAACCCCTGAAACTATAAGTCAGCTCCAATGAAATGTTTTCTTTCATAAGAGTTGCCATGGTCATGTCACTTCACAGCAATAGAAAACCTAATTAACACACTGCTCACATCCTCATGTTGGATCCAACATGTCAGCAGCTTATTTTCTAAGAAAGTTTTTTAAATGTCAGTATAATACAACTTTTTATGGAGGTTTTACATCTAGTATTATCTGGTAGTATACTGAAACATTTTTTAATCAGAAATTAATTTTGAAAGTTGCTTAAATTAATTTTGTAGAAGTTGTTTGATTATAATTTGTTTGACACCATTATTATATGTTAATCATGCTGTCTGAGAAATTACTATGATGTGAACAGTCAACCTTCAAGAGATTCTTTAATATTTTTATTAGTATATTGAAATATAAGATTGAAGACAGTATTTACCACCGTCACTTGATCTATTAAGGTAAAACAATGATACTAACACTTCATTTCCCAGTTTAATAAAAATTGATTTGCTATCAATGTTTCCACAATTAAATAATTCATAACATAAAATAAAACATAAATTACTGATAGGTACAATGATTTATCATTTAAACTGCACTTATAAGTGACCCATTCAGCATAATTTGGTAGATAGGATGTACTTCAGGGGAACAAAAATATTTTGAAATATAAATTTTACTAAAAAAAATACATTTCACCTGCATGTTACAAACATCTACACTAGTAAAAACAACTTATTTTTTTGTTAATATGACTCCTATTGGGTGAAAAGAAATGAAGCATTCCACTGAAGTGGATGAAAACAAAATCAACAGCTTTCTACCTCCAGAAGAGACACTTGTTTTGACTTAGAAACACGGGAAGCAAAAAAGTACTGAGGGTATCAATTTGAGGGGGGTATACATGAGGTCCAATGGGGGTAACTGGGAGGAGGGGCTTGAGGGAAAAAAGGGAAGAGACATTGCTGTAATTTTATTTCAATTAAAGCATTAAATATATCAAACAAACAAGTAAATATAAATTTTTTAAATTGCATACCCCCAAAAGAGAATTTCCAATGTAGTTCTGCTTTAGAAACCAAAAATTCTTTGCTGTCAGAAGACACACCTGTATGTACAGGTCAGAAAGCAATATAATTTCGCATGAGTGAGACTGTTTGCCTGTGACAGCTGCATGCACATAGTCTGAACAAACAGTCAGAATTTGAATTGAATGCAGGAAAACAGATCTCAGGAGGAAAATGGGCAAGTTCAGGCCAGAGGACTGAAAGGGCCACTGTAATTGAGCTTGACACAGAGCAATGGAAAGACTGTCAGGCCAGGTGGGCTTGGCCAAGTAGTGCTCAGCATGACCTGATGACCATAGTTTTAGGCTTTCTGAGATGCAGGAGGGGAGACCCCAGAAAACTGACTGGATCTATCAGCAGCCAGATGAGCAGTGGACTAGACATGGTTTGAAGAACCACTGTAGTATCAGGAGAGAACTCCATGTTTGCCACATATGTCTCTCAAAGACGAGAAAAGATGTGTTTGTAAAGAATTGTTGTGTGGCTACTTTAGACTTTCTACTTCAGCAGTAAAATCAGTAGCAGCCTGTAAAAGTTAAATGTTGATGATTACAAAACCTTCAAGATGAGGTCCTGAAAGAGGACAATTTATTGACCTTGGTTTAAATGATTTGGCCTTGGAAGACAGTGTGATTTCCTTGGATTTGGAATCCTAAATGTACAACCAGCATACTACCAGGAAAATTGCAGCTGTTTTAGTTACTTCTGGTGCCAGGGGTTACCTATCTCCAACTATCAGCAAGCAAGTGCAGCAGATGGTCGAATATATCGCCAACTAAAGCACAGAAGGAACTATTAAATTCTGCTTACTGGCATCAGCAATAAGTTATCTGGGTTGAAGGTGAATGTGTTTAATTTTCTCATCAGCTTTTAAACAAAAGACTAACTGTGTTAAGTGAGAACCTTTGAAAGCTAAGTGTAAGCATCCTCTAGTAACCTTAATTATTACAAAGCTTTAATTCATTTACTTAAACAGAGAACATGCTGAAAACCAGGCTGTTTCTGCACACAAGGACCCTGTAATTTCATGTTTGCCTCTTGGTTGCAGGGTGAATGTGGTGGTTTGAAAGAAAATGGCCCCCAAAGGGAGTAGGAATATCAGGAGATATGGTCTTTTTAGTGTAGTTGTGGTCTTGATAGAGAAAGTGTGTCACTGTAGAGGTGGGCTTTGAGGGCTCATATATGCTCAAGATATAACCCAGTGTGTCTCAGACCACTTTCTGTTGCCTGCACAAGATGTAGAATTCTCAGTTACTTCTCCAGCACCATGTCTGCCTACATGCCACCGTGTCCCATATGATGATAATAAACTGCACCTCTGAACTATAATTGAGCCACCCCAATTAAATGTTTTCCTTTATAAGAGTTGCCATGGTCATGGTGTCTGTGGCAGCTTGAATGTATTGGCCCCCATAAGCTCATCGTGGGTGTTACTAATAAAAGGTTTGGCTTTGTTGGAATAGGTATGGCTTTTTGGAAGAATTGTGTCATTGTGGGGGTGGACTTTGAGGTTTCCTATGCTCAAGATACTGCCAGTGTCACAGGCTACTACTTGTTGCCTACAAGATGTAGGACTCTCAGCTACTTTTCCAGCACCATGTCTGCCTGCATGCCCCTTCTGTGATGATGATGAACTGAACCTTGGAACTGTAAGCCAACCACCACAATTAAATGTTTTCTTTGTAAGAGTTGCTGTGATTGTGGTGTCTATTCGCAGCAACAGAAATCCTAACTAAGATAGTGGATATTTTTATGTGACTTATTTGAGTCACTGAGACTAGTAGCTCTTTCCTACCTGCCAAACTGAAAAGTTAAATGCGATGTGAAGAAAATCACATTCATCCTAACTAGTAAGAAATAATGCATGATATTATATTTCTTTTGTTTTGTTTTTGTTTCTATTTTTTCATGGCACATTTTGATTTCCAACTGCTCAGCCTCTTCATTTTAGCTTATGTCTAGCATGAATAAGCTTTGATGGAAGTCTCCTTTTTCTGTATCATGCTATAATATTTTCTCTGTTTATCTCATATCTCTAACTCAGAGACCTTCTCTGTTGTTCTTATGTTACTCCCTGCTTTCCCATTTTCTTGTTGCCCCTCTCTTTACTTAATTATTAGTACTCTAAGATCCAAAAATCTATGGGCTATAGTTTTATGTAACTGTGTTATAGCAATTCTTTCTCTGAAGCTTTTTGAGGGTATAATTAAGGTGCATGGTCTATTTTACTGCAGGTTAACACTAGGCTGGCTGTCAATCACTGTTTCTTTTACTTCAGTCAACTTGCCCTGTAAACAAAGGCGATAATAGGCCCCAGTGAAGATAACTAACCAAGAAGTCCCACAAAGAACAAGATAAACACAAGAAGTAAGAGTGGGGAAGAATGAAAGGAAGGACACCTGCATCTCAACAGATGTGCAGAACAAAACAGATAAAAACTGTGAAGAAACACGGCAGCACAACATGCCCCAGAGCTCATGACTCCCCATGAACTAAAATCAAAGGTAATAAAAGACCAAATGCCAGGAAAATATTTTAAACTTTATTTTTAATATTATCAGTGAATATACAGATGACTCAAATGAGTAAATAAATAACCCCACACCTAAATAATAAAATTACCAAAGAAGATGGAAAAGTCATGCACATGGAAATGAAATTTCAAAATGTGGGAAAAATTTATCAAAGTCATTGAGACTGTAAAACAGTTATGAGCAAACAAAAAAATTTCAAATGAAAACAAATCAAGAAAATAATGGCTCAGTAGTGAGCATCATCAGGTAAGCTCTCAAGTAGAAGAAAGAACAGCAGGGATGGAAGCACATTTAGACATCAAAAAAATGGTAGCATGAATAAAACTATAAGAACTAAGGGACATAACAAGAGATTGAACCACAAAGTACTCAGTAGAGAAGGAGCAGAAAAAGGATAAGGTCTAGAAAAATCTGTGTGGTAAAATCAAAGCAGAAAAATTCTCAGTCTAGAGAAAGAAATGGACATCAAAGCATAATAAGCATTTAGAAACCTGACTAGACATGAACAGAGAAGAATGTCTCTAGAACATACTATTGTTAAGATATCATAAATATAAAACAGACACTTTCAAAGGCTGTAAGCAGAATATGCCAATTCACTTATAGTGGAAGCAACATAATAGCATCAGATCTGTTATCAGACATTCTCAAACTCAGGGAAGCATGAGATGATATATTTCAAATCCTAAAAGTAAATAAGTGCCAACTGGGATTGCTATATTTATCAAAATTGTCTTTTAAAATTAAGAAAGAAATAAGCTATTTCCAGAAAAGTAAAATGTAAGGCAGTTTAGAACCACCAAACTGCCAAAACTTTATTGCAAAAGATATTTAAAGTAATACTATATATATATGTGTGTGTATATATATATGGGAAAAGGCAGTCTCAACCATGAGAGCACAGGAAAGAAAAAATTTCAACAGAGGATAGATGAAGGACAACTGAGAAGGAATTTTACATGCCAAGCACATTAAATTAGCAAGCTACTAATATGGGATTTAAAAAACAAAACAAAACAAAACAATGATCTAGTCAACCAGTAAAACAACCAGCAAAATTACAGGAATTAGTAATATCCTAAAGATTTGTCTGCCTTAACACACTTTAAAGGGATACAGAATGGCTGGCTGGATTTAAACACAACCTCTAAGTATTTGTCATCTCCAACAAACATCCCTCATTGGCAAAAATACCACAACCCACAAGTTAAAAGATGAAAGTCAGTATTGGACAAATGGAAGCTTAAAATAGTAGTCAGAGGACAACTTGTAAGAGTCAGTTCTCTCCTTCAACAATGGGAGTTCAAGGAATATATCTCATGTCCTCAGGCATGAAGGCAAGAACTTTTACCCAAGGAGCCATCTCACTAGCCCATGACTCCCACTTAATTGAAAGAAATGTAACTGGAGTACAAGATCAGATACTTCCTGATACAAGTCCTTTCACAGTAACAGTGGGTAATTTTAACCTGCCACTCTCATTTTTAGATAGTTATCCAAACTAAAAGTCAACAAAAATTCAGAATTAAAATTTACCACAGATCCAATGAAGTAAACAAATATTTACAGAATATTCTCTCTAACAAGTATAGAGCACACTTTCCTCACAAATGTCCATAGAACTTTCTCTATAATACACTACATTCTAGACCACAAAAGTGTTTTAACAATGACAAAGTAATTTAAATAACTTATTATAACTTACCAGATTATCACAAAATTAAACTATACATAAATAGAAAAATATAAAGATATGGACATAGGAAAAGATTTTCTGAAAAGGATTCTAACAGTGTAATAAGTAATACCCAAAACTTACAAGAAAGTGAAAATCTATGTAGCAAAAGACATCCTTCTTAAAGAGAGAGAAATGTCAATTACATATCAGATAGGAGATTAATATCTTGACTCTATGAAGAAATCCAAAGGTTAAATAACTGAAAATCAAATAATCCAATCAACAAAAGACTAATGAATTGAATAAACAGCTCTCAGAAGTAAAAATAGAAGATTGCATTGAGAATTGTTAACAAGAGACAGTGATGTTTTAGAATGTGGCTTTGAGGAGAAAAATAGGAATTATCTACCATAATGAATATGAAAAGTATTTACTAATGACAAAATTTGGCTTGAGTATTGCCTAGTAGATGTTCATTAGCAATGTACAGTAAGTTATTCAAACACTGTTGAGATACTTCTATATTTGTGGGGGAGAAGTTATGGTAACTACCTCATAACCTCAATTATATTACAATCACTTTAAGGGAGCTCTAGTCTTGGATGTGGAATAAATGTCTGATTCCTTTGGTAATCTTATGCTAAAGTTTTGTTCTATCCTCTCAGTATTTAAAACATTATCATAGCTAAACACATCTGCTAATGACAACCTATAAAAATTCTAAATGGATTTTAAATTATATAAAGGAATTTTATATTCCTTTTTAAATTTCATTTATCCAGTATGAAGCTAATTTTGGTTACAGGAAATGGGCTTTCTTCTTAGGAATGTATTTAGTGTTTGTTTTAGAGAAAGGATAATGACACTTTGTCTTCAATCAGGTGTTGTAGAAAACTAATGAGAAATTAATCCATCATGGAACACGACGAAGATGAACATAGGCCTCAGAACTCAGTCTCTGGCCGTTTATGATTCATTATGGCTTCCTGTTCAATACAATCCAACATTTGTGCACAAATCTTATAGAAGCACATGTACCTGTGACTGCAGAGAGCAAAAGATATTTCCATCTTTAAATTAGTTTAACAAACCTCTTAGTTATATAATGGTCCAAACATTACGATCTTTAATCAATTTATAACTTTTATAGCTTTTGATATTTTCCAAGAGGGAAACAACTGAAAACTAATGGTTGCTTTAATCTATTATTTTCTGGTAACTACATGTCTTATTTCAGAATGGAACATTTTTTTCAAACTATTTTAAGATTCTGAGTCACATAACTTTTTTGCCATCTATTGACATTTACATAACTTCCCACTAATTAAATTTGTCTAGTTTGAAAAGTGCACATTAAAATGTATTTGTGTGAGATTCATGCATTTTTATGGGGCTGTCACTCAAGAAAGTTTTGCAGTTGGAGCACTATCTGTCCCTCAAATAGCCTGTAGACCCCTGGGACCTTTTAAAGCAGTCTGAGGCTCGCTTTCTTTACGTATTTCAATAAAGAGTTTGACTATAACAGAATTATATCAGATTTTTAATGATTTAAATTTATCTTGTCTTTGAAAAATAATCTTATTTGTTCTTTGAGAATCCCATACATGCATACAACATATTTTGACTTATCTTCTTATTAATCTAATCTTTCCTAATTATTTCCCATTGATTTTTAAAAGTATTTGCATATATTCCAATAAATAATAAGGCAGATCAATGTGAGCAATTAGTCATTCTTTCTGACTATTTTAAATTCCTACGGGAGTTTTGAAAATTATAATTTATTGACTATGTTTTACTATAAAATGTCACCACCATACAACGTCATCAGTTGTGAAATATATTGTGTACTTTAATATTCTATTTCATATCTAAAATGATCTAACTGCCCTAGGATCTCCCCTTGGCTATGCTTAAAAGGAGCCTCTGAGCTCCATTTAGGGTCATCACCATTTTGTCTTTGTGGGGGATGGTTTGCCCCAGTATATTGGGGAATATCCAAGAGGGGTTTAGGTGATCATCCAGTGGTGATAGTGTACCAGACACCAGAGGCCTTGACCCAGACCAATGACTCGTTGTAATTAACATTTGTATGTAAAGCTGATTGAACAAAAGAGTATACTGTGTGACACACCAAGGTTCTCAATGCCAATATGATGAATGAAGAGATGTTGGAGAGGTGTTTTTTTTTTTTTTAATTTTCTTTTTTGGGGGGATGCTGTAAAGGTGAAGAGCAGATATGGGGGGACTGGGAAATAAACAGAATTGGAGTACATGATGTGAAATTCCCAAAGAATCAATAAATTATGTCAAAATTAAAAAAGAATGTAGTTTAAGAATATAATTTAAGCTGGGTGGTGGTGGCGCATGCTTTTAATCCCAGCACTTGGGAAGCAGAGCCGGGCAGATTTCTATGAGTTTGAGACCAGTGTGGTCCACAGAGCGAGATCCAGGACAGGCACCAAAATTACATAGAGAAACCCTGTCTCACAAAACCAAAAAAAAAAAAAAACCAAAAAACAAGAATATAATTTAACTGAGGCATTGAAGGTCTAAATGGTTTGTGTTGGGTTCTTTTATTTTTTTATATATAATACTATAAAAGAAATAGAAGAGTATAGAAGAAGAAATGAACAAAGAAATGTGTCAGGTAGATTTTTAAGAAATAAAACAAATTTTCATGTCCCAGAAGACTACTGTTTAGTCAACAGGAAACATAGAAACAAATAATGAAGAAATAGAAGGTAGGAAACTACCAAGATATAACAGAATTTTCTGTACATGTCTTCACACTGAAAGGGGTCTGCTGTACATCCATCTCGATGACTCAAATCTCATCTCTCCACTGATCACATCACTTTGAAACTTCAGAATACCAAGGCCACAGAAAAAAATTAAAGACATCCAGAGTAAAGAGAAATACTTCTTTCAAAATAACAAGAATGAAAATGCCCTTAGGTGTATCTCTTCATTAATATTGGATGCTAGACAATGGAGCAATAAATTCATATTCCTCAGGAAATTGGATATGAACTTGGGAATTCTTACTCAAAAAACTCAATGAAATATAAAGTCAGAATAAAAATCATTTGAGCCTGTAAGGGACTTAGCAACACAGGCTTCCTTGTGAACTCTCTAAGAGTGTCTAGAGAAAAGTATTGTCAGAAACTGTAGTTCAAAGGCTACGGACAGAAAAGGACAGGCTCACTGCAGCTGTGAGAGGAAATAGGTGGAGATGCATCAGATCAGACCAGGAGACACAGGAAACACAAGAATCTCTGCCACAGTTAGTGCATATGAAATGACTGACAACAAAGGCACATCATGAAGGCCACATAACACAGTGGAAATGGAGTCCGAGGAAGTCAGAAGGAGGAACAAAGTTCTAATGTGGTCACCATAATTCACACACAGAAACCATGAACTGTGGCATGAGTTTAAACAATTGATTAAAGTGTAAACATAAATACAACTCAACTGCAGCTAAGGAACTTTCGGTGTTAGAGGATGTTCGGTTGTGAATGACATTGAACTCAGATTGACATGGTAATCCTCCACTAAATCTTTCATGGTGAGAATTACAGAGTTATTCTATTACAACAATCACAGTGTGTTGCAAACAGTATTTATTAATTTCCAATGAACAGAGATATAAGTTACTGTCAAAGTATAGATACCAGAAAGAATGTAAGAAGAATTTACAAAATTGTCCTTGCTTTCCTTATTATTCATCTATCCTAATGAATTCCAGTAGTATTTTTTATCCAGGTATAGGATGAGCAATCAATTAAATGGATAGCTATTAATATAAAGCATATCTGTTGTGGAATGAAACAATTGTTTAACTAAGTAAAGATGTGTTACATTTACTTATGTTTTAAAATAATTGTTTAACTATGTAAAGATGTATTGCTGTTTCACTTTGCCTATCTAAGGCACCTGATTTGTCTAATAAAAAGCTGAACAGCCAATAGTGAGGCAGAGGAGAAATAGGGAGGACTGGCCAACCAACCAGGTCCCAGCCAGGCAGGGGCCAGCCCACCAGGGGCCAGACATTGAGGAAGTAGGAAAGCAGGATGGACAGTACATAAATGAGGTAAACAACCCTAAGGGCAGCACATAGATTAATAGTAATGAGTTAATTTAAGTTAAAGGAAAAAAGCCAGCTAGAAACAAGCCTAAGCTAAGGCTGAACATTCATAATTAATAAGTCTCCATTATTATTAATAATGGAGATTTGGGAGCTGGTAGTCCAAGAAAGCCTGCTATACAATATCAGATTCTAAATCTTAGGAAATTTCAAACATCTTGTGCATTGTTCTAATTTTAAGTGATTTCAGCAGAAATGATTCAGACATTAATGTAATATAACTGTATCATCAAGTGACCATTCAACTCACTTTTTAAACTATATGGTAAATACATATAAAATAGTATGCCTACAGAAAAAATTATTAGCAGTATGTAATTATTTGATTTATTCTGTTTTATGTTAATTACAGTTTATATCTCACTGAGTTTAGATTCCATTAAATAAAAGTCTTAGCCTTAGATATTAGTCTACTGTATTTTTTTAATTTTTATTTTATAATTAACTTAATTTCACATATCAGCCATGGATTCCCCCATCCTCCCCCTCCCACTCCTCAGCTCTCCCCCTAATCCACCCCTCCATTCCTACCTCACCCAAGGCATGGTCTCCCCTGGGGAGTCAGCCCAGCCTTATAGACTCAACCAAGGCAAGTCCAGTTCCCTCCTCCCTACACCAAGGCTGAGCAAAGTGTCCCAGCATAGGCCCCAGGCTCCAAGAAGCCAGTCCATGCACCAGGGACAGGTCCCGGCTCCACTGCCTGGGGGCCTCCCAAACAGTTCAAGCTAATCAACTGTCCCACTTATCCAGATGGCCCAGTCCAGTCCCATGGGGGCTCCTCAGCCATTGGTTCACAGTTCATGCATTTCCATTAGTTTGGATATTTGTACCTATGCTTTTTCCAATCATGGTCTCAATATCTCTCACTCCTACAATCCCTCTTCTCTCTCACCAAATGGAATCTTGGAGCTCCACCTGGGGCTTGACTATGGATCTCTGCATCTGCTTACATCAGACACTGGATGATTTGTAGCTGGAGAGTTTTCTCTCTGGGTCCCGCAAAGCCCTGGCAGTCCCTTAGCCCACTTATAAAATAAACATGCAAATACTTATATTATTTAAACACTTTGGCCATTAGCTCAGGCCTATCATTGTCTAGCTCTTACTCTTATATTCAGCCCATTTCTATTAATCTATACTTTGCCACGTGGCTCACCAGCATCTTCACATGTTGGTTGTCATGGCGGCGGCTGGCAATGTCTCCTCCTTTCCTTCCTGTTCCCTTAATTCTCCTCTCTGTTAGTCCCACCTATACTTCCTGTCTGGCTACTGGCCAATCAGTGTTTTATTTATTGACATATTTGCCGTACAGAACATCCCACAGCACTTCCCCTTTCCTTTTTTTTAAAAAAAGGAAGGTTTTAACTTTTACATAGTAAAATTACAGATAACAAAACAATTATCAAGTAAGAATTACAGTTATAATATCTAGTCTATTTATAATAACTAGTCTATTTGGCAAAATTAAAGAAGATATCCTATCTTATATTTGTGAGTCTAAGGTTTCATATCTAACTTATCTTTTATCATAACTAAGGAAAATTATAACTATCTAGCTTTAACTATATCAAAGACCTCAGAAAAATATAATATTACCTGAGAAATGGGAGAATGATGTAAGCAACTTTTGTGAGTCTTGCAGGGTAGACAGAGACAGCTGGCAGCCTGGACAGTCATCCAAAGTTCTCTTGTAAAATTGGGGCATCTGTCTTCAGCCCATAGGGCTAGAGTCTCTCAGTCATTTTTCTCTGTGTCCTGTAGAATGTCTGGCAGTTTTCTCTGTGAAGCAGGAACCTAAAGGACCATTTTGTCAAGCAAAGTTTAGTGGTCACCTTTCCATGGGTCCTGTATGTCCAGTCGATCAAGTAGTCCAGGCAAGAACAGTTTTTTGTCCAAATGGCTATTTTTTGTCAAGGTGAAGATAAACTCCATATGTAGTGTCTTTGATGTCCATCCTCCTCTCTGAAGTAAATCGGTGCTGCCAGGAGCAGACATGTCTCACTGTCCAGAAAGTCTAAATTTTTAAAATATTTTAAATGCCACATTTTGTAGGTCTTTGAAGTAGTTGAAGATTACCTATCTGAAATATATCTATGTATACCTAGAAGACTTAACTAACATGGCTATGAGTATGATTATCATAGATGACTAATTATTAATCTATTTTTAATTATCCATTACAATTTTAAATGAGCTGTACAAACATAACACCTTAAACAAGAGTAGAAATATACACACAGTATAACAAAATCAACTTTAAGTTTGTATCAATAAACTAAAATTTATACCAATGTAAAACATTTTAAACATAAACTAAAATCTATACCAATGTAAAACATTTTAAACAAGTTGTTGCTCTCTGCTTACATCAGACACTGGATGAGAGTTCTATCATGACAGCCAGGGTATTCGGCCATCTGATCACCAGAGCAGGTCAGCTCAGGCACTCTCTCAACCATTGCAGTAGTCTACAGTGGAGGCATCTTTGTGGATTTCTGGGGACCTCTCTAGCACTCTGCTTCTTCCTATTCCTCTGGGGTCTTCATTCATCATGGTATCTCCCTCCTCATTCTCCCACTCTGTTCCTGATCCAGCTGGGACCTCCCACTCCCCTAAGCTCTTTCCCCTGACCCTTGCCCTCCATTAACCTCCCCACTCCCAGTTTGCTGGTATAGATCTCATCCATTTCTCTGTCTTTGGGTGATCGCTGTGTCTTTCTCAGGGTCCTCTTTACTAGGTAGCCTCCCTGGAGTTGTGAGTTGCAGTCTGGTTATCCTTTGCTTTACATCTAGTGTATTTTGATAGTGATCTTTTACTATTTAATTCAATATATTAAGCATTAATACAGAAAGATTTAATTAAAAAACATTGGCAATTTCATTAATAGTACAATTTGAGTCCTGTACCTCTAGTATCACTGGTAGGCAGCTTTTGAAAATGGTAAAATAACTAAAGGATGAACATAATCTCCCCAATATTGACTGTTAGAAAGATTTTGTGGATAAAAAAGACAGGATTATCTGGCAGTGGCCCTCTCAGGCAGTGCATTTCAGGAGATACTGTTTTGTGTTTGTAAAATCTTCTCCTAGTGTTCTACAGTACTTCCAAATCTGTGCTTAATTACAGGGGCAGGAGAAAAGAGAGCAGCAGCATTGAAGGTAATTCCAGCCAAAGGTTTGCACATTGCTTGGGATTGAGATTTGCCTGGGTCAGTTTCTGAGTCTCACTTCTTATCTTCTATTTTACAGTGCTGGGGATTGAATCCAGGGCCCTGTGAATGCAGACAAATAGTCTACCATTAAGCTATGTTCCCAATACTCCAACTTTCCCTTTCCAAAGACCGTACACTTGTACTTTGGATAGAGGAGCAGGAATTACCTACATGTGCATTAAATCTTTCAGAAACAGTGTGTTCCAAACAGGACATAGCTCAGGTTCTTTCTGATGGTTACTTAGAAATCACTAGCCCAGTCAGAGAGTTTCTGGGTACATAAAGGTCTCAAATATAGCTGTATACCATCACTGTCATTGATATCTACAGTGTGAACAGTCTCATACACACCACCAGGAAGTCCTCAGACTGGAAAGAGGTATACTGTGCATCAGTGTGTCCTAACAATGGATCAGAGTTCAGGGCCATGAAATTCAGTAAAATAGCTCAGACATAGTCCAGGCTTCCTGGCATGTCACACTGGCCTTAGAGAAACAGACATCTGGTTGTTTTATACTGTCAATAGCATTCTAACCAAGTATTTCTGGAAGAACTGATTTTTTTTCTGTTTTCTTGCTAAAAGAGATAACAGATCTCTTTGCCATAGAGTTTATATTTCTGGAGCTGAAAGCATTCTCATTCACATGAAGGAAAACATCCCTACACTCAGCTACTTGGAGGAAAATGGATAAATGTGGCAAAGCACTAATGAATAGAAAAACTGGACCTATGTAAGCATTGAATCAACTTGGATCACAAATTTTCTTTAGTGTTCTACTCTTTGAAATTCTTTTTATATAGGAGAACAGTTATTTTTAATAGCAGTTTTATGTTTCAAAACAATGCCACCTGAATGTGTAGTGTTATAAACATTTGGTGATTTAGTCACATGCTGTCATTGCTTACTCTAAGTAGGATCTGTGGGAGAGTATACCTGAATCTAACTCTAGTGATCAAGAACCTTTATCCCTGCTTATTTTTCTTTCTCTCACTTCTGTTTGCTTTATAGTCCATGGCATTTAGCTTTCCATGGTTTATTAGTTAGATATAATCTTTATTTGGAGACTAATTATTTGATAACAGTTTAAACAATTTTTCACATTCAACGGAGATTGAGACACTATTGTAAGCACTTCTAAGTTAAAATTTGGCTAAAGAACCAAATAGCTGCATATTGTACCTTCCTGAGAATTCAAACTGTTCTTAGATTTAGTCTTTAGACAACCAGACATAGTCTTATTTTTGCCTATTTTACTGTAACTGATTTTTTTTATTTTTATGATGTCTAAGTAGCTTATTTCAAATTTTATTGTAAATAAGGACAAGTAAAGTTTTAGGAAGGAAAGCACCTCAGCCACCTAAATGGATCAGCATGAAAATTTTATCCCTGGTACTACATGGTGGAAAGTAAGAACTGAATCCTAAAAGTTCTGTCCTCCACACATGTGTCATGGCACCACCCCCCCACACACACACATACAAACATGTATAGACACAATAAAATAAATTGTTTGAAAAGAAAAAAAACTTTTTTGGCACCTCCTAGGCTCTAATCCATGTCAAGGTGAAGATGAATATCTCTTTACCAACCATCACCTGTCAGAATCTCTTAGCAGTGAATGGCACACACATGAAGGGAATGATGTGCTTTCTATGGGAAGCATGTGGCCACAGAAGTAGCTGCTGATGCTCTGAGGAGAAAGGTTATGTGGTCTTCCATGTTGGGAACTACAAACAAGGTTTTCTCATTAAGCAAAGTGTCTCCACCCACAGCAGTGCATTTGCTGTTGAGTAAGGGGCCTTCTTGTTATATGCCAAGGAGAACTGGAAAGAGGAAGGGCAAGTCTGTTTGTAGATGCATTGTTAATGCCAATCTGTGTGTTCTCAACTTGCTTGTTAAAAAAAAAAATAGAGAATGATATTCCTGGACTGAAAGATCTACTGTGCCTTGGTAATTGGGGCCCAAAAGGCTTGAAAGAATCTGAAAGTTTCTCAGTCTTTCCTAAGGAGACAATGACCACCAATGTGTCAGAAAATCAGAAGCAAAGAAGATAAGAAACCCAGGAACAAAACATCCAAGATTCAGTGTCTTGTTACTCTATGTGTCTTGCAATACAAGTACTGCTGTATCACTCTGAAGAAACAATGCACTTAGCAAAACAAGAAGGAAGATGCAGAATATGGTAAATTTTGGCCAAGAAAAATTAAAGAAACTAAAGAAAGAGCCAGGAGCCAATTGCCAAGAGATGTCAGCTGTCCTCACTGAGAGCTTCTGCTTCTGAGTCTAGTCAAATATAACTATGAGTAACAAACAAATGACCAGACATTGAAAAAAATCAAGAAAACCACTTACTGAACTTTGAAAATACATGTTATACAGGAAAATGCTTTGGCAATAGCTGCCTTTGAAAGCTGCATTACTAGTGAATGGGACCATGTACATGCATTATGTCTGAGAAATTTAATTGTTGCTTATTATGATGATTTTGGCAAAAAAGGATTTTGTCAAAGTCTTCTTACTTTATGAAGAATATTAAATAATATATTGAAAATGAGGAAAAATTTGCCACTTTATCCAGACTGGTTCAAATAACAAAAGATGTAAATTTTACTCCTCATGAATTCTGAACTGTCATAATTAAAATGTTTTGGGCTCTAAAATCAGTATTATCAGTTACATTTTAGGGACTGTTGGCTACCCAGTTCATCTCATGTTTTGATAAACTGACAAATGTTGTATTTAGAAACCCTAAAAGTACATGAAATGAATAGCGATGTGTAAAAAAACTGATCCTGAGAATGAGTTATTTATAAAAGTAATATATGAAGCAATATATTATCCAAGTTTTGAAATAACAGTTAAAATGAGGTTCAATTTCAATATGGCTCTATATTTTCTATTCATTCTGTACTTCTTATCAAACATTAAGCCTAGAATTTGGTTATCTTCAAAGCCAATTTTCATATTTGATGTCTACAGAACTCTCAGTGTCTCTTTTATTCTAAATTATTATGACACACATTGGGGACATAAAAGTGATAAAGACCGAAACCATACAGAAATAAAAATGGTAAAAAAAAAAAAATTACTTGAAAAGTTTCCTGGCATCATAAAATGTGATGAAGGGACCAAATGGAGCCTCAGAATCCTGGCTTATCGCCTAATATTTTTAGTGATCATATATCTGGGGTCAAATTGTATTATTTTCCTAGAATTCAGCTCCTTGTATTTTGAAAAACTGGATTGGATGGTGTATCTGCTATTGGTTGTAGCTTTCTTTTTATTATGACTTAGCTTTTATTATTTATTTTGATTATATATTTTGCAAGAGGCTTTTAAATTTTTCCTTCATGTTTTATAATTTCATAGATGTACACAATGAACTATGATCATACTTACCATTACTCTTACCCCAATCCAGTTATCCAATATGACACACAAGTTCATGTCACAAATTTCATGTCTTGAAAAGAATAACCTACTGTCTAGTTAGTGCTGCTCATATGTGCAGTGGTATGGAGCCTTCCCCTGGAGCATAGGATCCCCGTATGTGCAGTGGTGTGGAGCCTTCCCTGCAGCATGGAACACCCATATGTGCAGTGATGTGGAGCCCTGCCCTGGAGCTTGGGATTCTTATATGTACATTTTTGAGCCAGGATTCCATTAGAACAAAGTAATTCTTAAAAGCAACAAGGACAGGCAAAGTGCAGCAAACTACAAGTTACAGGAAAGCAGAGAGGAACTGAGGAACAATTTATACTAAAGGGAAAACGGCTGTCCCAGAAGAAAGGACATCAGAGTGTGAATGCTGATGAATTTTGGAACTTCAACAATTAGGGCAGTGCCATGTTATCTCTATATTGGGGTGGAGGATGGGGACAACATGTATTAGGCTATGGAAGATAACTTAGCCTAGTGAACTTCAGCAAAAGGAAATTGAAAGAATGCATCAGACATAAAGGGAATGGAGGGATAAAGTTGTTTGTTAAATGGAAAAGTTTAGTAGAGTGTGTGTGTGTGTGTGTGTGTGTGTGTGTGTGTGTGTGTGTGTGTTACCAAGAAATCTGCTTTTCTTCTTTTGAAGCCCACATTTCTAATATTCCCAGTGATCATGGAACATGTTTTTGATGATAAAATGTATTATTTGATTTGTATTTCCAAAAGAGCATACCAGTATATACCAACAGAATTATTTGCAATGCTCAAGGTATTTTTACATACATATATACATTTAGCCATTTACAGAGGGAATGAAAATCAAGTCATGCTGTGGGATGTTCTGTATGGCAAATGCATTGCTCTGATTGGTTAGTAAATAAAACACTGATTGGCCAGTAGTCAGGCAGGAGGAAGTATAGGCAGGACAAGGAGGAGAATAATTCTGGGAAGTGGAAGACTGAGTCAGAGACACTGCCAGCCACCTCCATGACTAGCAGCATGTGAAGATGCTGGTAAGCCACGAGCCATGTGGCAAGGTATAGATTTATAGAAATGGATTAATTTAAGATATAAGAACAGTTAGCAAGAAGCCTGGTATGGCCATACAGTTTGTAAGCAATATAAGTCTCTGTGTTTACTTGGTTGGGTCTGAGTGGCTGTGGGACTGGCGGGTGACAGAGATGTGTCCTGACTGTGAGCCAGGCAGGAAAACTCTAGTTACAAATGGCACCCAACAAGTTGGCAAGAGTTTCCACCTAAAACCTGAGAAAAGATTCTAAAACGGAGCTAAAAACAGCTTCCTAATTGTCTCTCTCAAATGAGCGGCAGCCTGCCTGTTTGAGCTACTGGTGGGTTCCTAGCATGCGCACTCGACCTGCAGTATGGTGGGAATGAGGCCTCTGCAAGTGGCATATTAAGCTGCATGGTGGATTTAGCCTTTGCTAGTACAAAACAAAAAAAGAGGTTTCTGGGCTACATGCTGCTTGGATAAAAGCATAGACCCACGATAGCTCCCAGAGCTGGCGTTAAACATACCACCACCATGTTGGGAAGCTGAGGTGGGCAGAGCCAGCAGCCACAGCTGCTGCAGTTTAAAGCAATAGATTCACAATAAGACAGATTCAGATGGAATAGTTTACAATGTGTGTAAAATATATGCAGGCTTGAAAGAGACAAAAAGGTGATATATACAGTTATATAAACAAATACATAGTTTTAAAAAATAAAGTCTTTAAAGAGACAGTAAAATTAATATAAAAAATAAGCCACGTAAAGATGAATATTACACAGAGAATCTGGATTGTGTTGTCTTTGGGATTTTCAACTGCAGAAAAACATTTGATCATAAAAGATGTTGAGTTAAACCAATATGTATATTTTAAAGATACCTTGACTTCAAAATTTGGATGTAAGGATATGTTACTTTGGAAAAGAGGCTCTGCTTTTGAAAGCCAAAGGCTATGGATTTGTTCCAGATTAAGATATACCAGGTTTGACCAGCCAAGACCCCTGAAAGGTCTCCGATGACACCATGGCCCAGCTGATCCAACATTCAGAATGGTTTGAAGGCAACTGGCTCAGACAATACAGCCTCATGGACTATTCCATAATCCTAAAATTTTCTTTGTGTCCCTATAAGATACAGCGCCCCCTCCAGCATTAAGTAGTAAGAGAAGCTATGTCCAAATTCCCAAATTATATGTAATTTTACTTTGTTAAGGTTAAAACCTTCCTTTTTGAAAAAAAAAGAAAAGGGGAAGTGCTGTGGGATGTTCTGTATGGCAAATGTGTTGCTCTGATTAGTTAGTAAATAAAACACTGATTGGCCAGTAGTCAGGCAGGAGGAAGTATAGGCAGGACAAGGAGGAGAATAATTCTGGGAAGTGGAAGACTGAGTCAGAGACACTGCCAGCCACCTCCATGACTAGCAGCATGTGAAGATGCTGGTAAGCCACGAGCCATGTGGCAAGGTATAGATTTATAGAAATGGATTAATTCAAGATATAAGAACAGTTAGCAAGAAGCCTGGTATGGCCATACAGTTTGTAAGCAATATAAGTCTCTGTGTTTACTTGGTTGGGTCTGAGCGGCTGTGGGACTGGCAGGTGACAGAGATTTGTCCTAACTGTGGGCCAGGCAGGAAAACTCTAGCTACAAAGTTATTGATATCTTATTGACAAAAGCTTTTTTTAACTGATATACTACTTATTAATTTATTATGCTCAGAAGTGAATGAGTCTCCAATGTCAACACCTTCAATGCATTCTTCCTCCATCCTGTGACTGGGGAACAAACATCTTGCATTTAATAATAAGTTAATAATAACTTATTTAATAATAAATTCTCACTGTTTCTGCTCACACTAGGTAATTCCTCCATTTACTCTAAAAACATTCCTACTTATATGATAAATGAAGTAGTTGCCTTGCCCATGACTGATATGTACCTCATGTTATTAAGGACATTATTTTTACAGTGCTTCCATGGTAGTATTCACCTGAATCCTCCCCTTTTGGAAACAACCCCACTCTTTTAGAATTAATGCCATCGTCTTCTCTTCAACAATGCTCTGGACATTTATTCTCATTAGATAAAGGCTATTTTTTTTATTTTACTTTTTTGAAAATAGTTTTTTCATACAGTATATTCTGATTATAGTTTCCCCTTTTCATACTCCTCCTAGTTCCTGCTTACATCACCTCCCATCTAGATCCACACTCTTTCTGCTCCTTGCTACAAGTCAAACAGGCATCTAAGGAATAACAATAAATTAAAATAAAGTAGAAATAAAAAACAAGTTAGAATATAATGAAAAAATAAAAGAAACACAGAGACACACACATGTTCGCATATACAGTAATCCTATAAAACCCCAAACCAGAAGACATAATATAAATGCAACAGATCTGTAAAGCAACAAAACAGACAAACAAAAGAGCCCTGACTTAACATTATGAGACAAAAAAACCTCCAAAGATGCTATTAAGTTTGAGGTTTGAGTTTATTTTCTGTTGGACATCTACTGTGGGGCACGGGGACTACCCTTAAGAGTGGTTTGTTTCCCCAGTGAGACTCCCTTGGAGAAAAGTAAATTTCCACTTGCAAGTGGTTATTCATTGGAGATAGCTTCTGGGTTAAGGTTGGGGTTGGGGTGTCTACTCCTTTCAGCTCTAGAACCCACTGCTTCTCCATCTACTGCAGAGCCCTGCAGGCCCTGTGCATGCTGCCACAGCCTCTGTGAGTTTCTATGTTCACCAGCACTACTGTGCCTAGAAGACCTTGATTCCTTGTCCTCCATCCCATTTGGCTCTTATACTCTTTCCTCCTCTTCTGCAGAGCTCCCTGGGCCATGAGTAGAAGAATTTGATGGTGATATCCCATTTATGGTGGAGTGTCTCAAGGTCTCTCATTCTCTGCATAATATCGGTCTCTGTATTTGTTCCCATATGCACTGATCATGGCCAAGCAAGGAATAGATATATGAATACAATAGAATGTAGTGGGTAGCCATTCCAGCTTTGATCTGGAAGTTCTAACCCCCATTGAGACTTCGGTAACTGTCACGCCTACAAGGCGGAGACAAGAGAGAACCCTGAAGACCCAAGATCCGGATGCGCTGGCTCTCTTGGTTCCTGGACCCTGGACGCTGAAGGTAGACTGAGCAGAGTTCTCCAGAGAACACCTCCGGACTGTGCCATATCTTTCCCAGACCCTGTAGCCTATCCCTTCACTTGTAAGTTACCCCACAAAATAAACCTCCCTTTTAACTACGTGGAGTGGCCTTAATAATTTCACCAATATCTGGTGCCTAAGAACATTTGTATATTGATAAAAATACAAAACTATATTTGTTATAATGTACATATATCTCTACTCTTATTTGAAATATTTGTATATTGATACAAATGTAAATTTATATCTGTCATACTTTATGTATGTTCTACTTCTGTTTAGGATATTCAGTATATTGATATATATTTAAGATTATTGTCATATTGCATATCGCACTATATATTCCTACCTCTGTTATAAATATCTTGTGTATTGTCACAATTTTGAAGTCATCGTTCTTTACCATACATTTGCTTATAGACTGTTTACCTTGTTTACATGAAGACTTAGACCTTATAGGTTATTTCGGTAGATAAGTCTTATAGGTTTATAGTCACCTATGCTTGTCATCAATATAGTTATGTTAGTTAGGTTATCCAGATTTACAGATACATAGGTCAGATGGACAGGTAATCTTCAAACACTTCATAGACCTAGAGAATATGGCATTTAAATAACTTACAATTCTGTTGATGTGAGACACAATTGCTCCTGGCAGCACCAATTTGATCCTGAGGGAATGTTGGACTTCTAAGACATTTCCATTTGAAAATTTATCTTCTTGGCACATAATGGCCTATTGGACAAAGAACTGCCCTTGCCTCAACTGCTGAAAATACAAGTGCTGTCCTTCTGGACAAGCAGAACACAAGGAAAAGTGACTTCTGAACTCTGCCAAGACAGGGTAAGATGGTCTTTCAAAATTCCTGCTTTTAAAAATGGTCTGTCAGATACTCTAGGCCTGTAGCCAATTTGAATGCACCAACAATGCTAAGAAACATTAGGTGTAGCCGGACGGTGGTGGCGCACGCCTTTAATCCCAGCACTCGGGAGGCAGAGCCAGGCGGATCTCTGTGAGTTCGAGGCCAGCCTGGTCTCCAAAGCGAGTTCCAGGAAAGGCGCAAAGCTACACAGAGAAACCCTGTCTCGAAAAACAAAAACAAAAAAAAAAAAAAAGAAAGAAAGAAACATTAGGTGACTGTCCAGGCTGTCTATCTAAGATATAATATAATATAATATAATATAATAAATATAATATAATATAATATAATATAATATAATATAATATAATAATATAATATAATATAATATAATATAATATAATATAATATAATATAATATAATATAATATAATATAATATAATATAATATAATATAATATAATATAATATAATATAATATAATATAATATAATATAATATAATATATATATTATCTTACATAGAACATTTTTTTTTTTTTTTTTTTTTTTGGTTTTTCGAGACAGGGTTTCTCTGTGTAGCTTTGCGCCTTTCCTGGAACTCGCTTTGGAGACCAGGCTGGCCTCGAACTCACAGAGATCCGCCTGGCTCTGCCTCCCGAGTGCTGGGATTAAAGGCGTGCGCCACCACCGCCCGGCGACATAGAACATATTAAGTATTAGATTCAGGTTCTTTAGGATAGGACACCTTTTGGAATGATCTTTGCAACATGCCATTTACCTACACTCTAGACTTCTCTGGATTTTAGTATGTGTTTCTTGCTTGATATTATTTGCATTGGTTGTAGTTCCATCTAATCTAGGTCATTATCCCTCATTATTCCTGGACAATATTTGATAGCCATTCCTTTGTATATAGTCTAATATTAGGTTAGAACCTTCTTATTTAGACAAAAGGGGGAAATGTAGTGGGTAGCCATTCCAGCTTTGATCTGGAAGTTCCAACCCCCATTGAGACTTAGGTAACTGTCACGCCTACAAGGCGGAGACAAGAGAGAACCCTGAAGACCCAAGATCCGGATGCACTGGCTCTCTTGGTTCCTGGACCCAGGACGCTGAAGGTAGACTGAGCAGAGTTGTCCAGAGAACACCGCTGGACTGTGCCACACCTTTCCCAGACCCTGTAATGTAGCTAGAGTTTTCCTGCCTGGCCCACAGTCAGGACAAATCTCTCTCACCTGCCAGTCCCACAGTCGCTCAGACCTGACCAAGTAAACACAAAGACTTATATTGCTTACAAACTGTATGGCCGTGGCAGGCTTCTTGCTAACTGTTCTTATAGCTTAAATTAATCCATTTCCATTAATCTATACCTTGCCACGTGACTCATGGCTTACTGGCATCTTCATATGTTGCTTGTCATGGTGGCAGCTGGCAGTGTCTCTCTGACTCAGCCTTCCACTTCCCAGCTTTATTCTCCTCCTTGTCCTGCCTATACTTCCTGCCTAGCCAATGGCCAATCAGTGATTTATTTATTGACCAATCAGCAACACAGCACTGTAGCCTATCCCTTCACTTGTAAGTTACCCCACAAAATAAACCTCCCTTTTAACTACATGGAGTGGCCTTAATAATTTCACCAATAATAGAATATCATTTTATTGCTATATTCTTTTACCAAAATTGTAGTGGGTAGCCATTCCAGCTTTGGCCTGGAAGTTCCAACCCCCATTGAGGCTTTGGTAACTATCACGCCCACAAGGCGGGGCCAAGGGAGGGTCTGAAGACCCAAGATTAGGACGTGCTGCACTCTCTTGCTGCTGGGAGCCCGGATGCTAGAGGTGGACGGAGGAGAGTTCTCCAGAGAACACCACTGGACTACTGCTGCATCTTTCCCAGAACCCTCAACCTACCTATCCCTTCATTTGTAAGTTGCACCATTAAATAAATCTCCTTTTAACTACATGGAGTGGCCATGGAGTGGCCTTAATAATTTCACGGATACCTGGCGCTCATGTGGGGCAAATTCCAAAGGCCTGGGTGGCTCCCTCCCTCAGCCTCCTCCCTGGCTGGTAGGTACCTAAACTCGCCTGCAAAGTTCCATAAAACCGGGGAATGCCTACACGGTCCCAGTCCTGAAAAAGGGAGCAGCTAGTCAGGTCTCAGTTCCCTAGCTTAGCCCTGAGACCAGTGAAATACTGAAATACAGTGAGTGAGGCATTCCTCTGCTCCCTGAGTGCGGGCTCCGGCTCCCCACCATCCCAGCTCCTCCCTCCAGCTGCCACCAGTCAAGGTTGCCAGCAGGCCCTGCTTTGGGGCTGTACCAATGCTACCTGCTGGCTTAAAAGTGCTACTACACCCCCCAAGACCCAAGAAAGGTAAGCTGAGCAAACAAGCGTATTGTTTCAAGTAAAAGTACTTGATAATTTTACACCTTAAAATTGACTAACAAATTTTGAGTAATTCTTGTAATATGGCAGACAACATTACCTCACAAAAATTTAAAAACTTTTTTGCCTGTATGATGAATGACATCTTCCTGGAAATATACGACCTTCCTAAGGCATATCTGGCCTGTACCATTTTGGCATTCATGGTAATAATTCACACAGTGTTTCAAACACTGGTTTAATAACAAGAACAAAGATGAGTCATTATTGGGACTGATACAGGCTTTAAAAAATAGCAATGAAAGCTTACAGGAAAAGATTCTCTTTCTAGAATCTGCTTTAAAAGGTAGCAATGAAAGCTTACAGGAAAAGATTCTCTGGAATCTGCTAACCAGGATTTACAGGCTTTCAAAAATAGCAATGAAGGCTTACAGAAAAAGATTCTTTCTCTGGAATCTGCTAATCAGGATTTACAAAACAGGCTTGTACCCAAAATTGATTTTATTGATAATAAATATGAATATTTAATGGTTGGAACACTAACTCTCCAGAGTGAAGTTGTGGCTACTCAGACAGTATATAAGGAAGAAAGATTATCATTAATTGATAAGATAAGGTCCATGGAATCATGTGTTTCAGAAGAACATAAAAACTTCCATGATTCCATGAGAAGTCTGGAGTCCCTTGCAAGAGAGGAGAATTACTCCCTAGAACAGACCCTAGGTGCTCATTTGCAAGCCCTGGAGGAAACACACAATAAACATGACAAGGGACCTAATAAGCAGAAGGGCAAGACCATACAGGTTGTAACATCTCCAAATGGCTCTCATACAATGGCTTATCCTGTTATCACCCATAAGAAGCCAGCAGATAGCACACACCCTGAGCCATAATATGACATATACATTACAACCAATTTCAACAAGGGACTTTAAAAATATAAAGGAAGCAGTAGTTACATATGGGATACACTCCACAAACGTAAAACAAATGTTAAATTCATGGTCTGCCTCACATAGAATCATTCCAGATGACTGGCATCAGTTAATTTCAACTGTTCTAGAATATAGCCAGCAGTTACAGTAGAAAAGCTGGTTGAGAGAAGAGGCAAAAAATTTAGAACAACAAGGTAAAATCAGAGGTTTTGTGATCTCCCAAGATCAAATACTTGGTGAGGGATGTTTAGCTGACAGGAATGTACAAGCCACTTATGATGAGCATACAATATCCCTATGCCATACAGCAGCTCTAAATGCTTGGGAAAAAATTCCAGAACCTGGAAAACCAACTGAGGTATACACAAAGATATTTCAGGGACTGCACAAACCCTTCACTGATTTTTTTACAAAGACTGAACACAGCTATAACAAGAGCTATGTCAGATAAAGAATTAAGAAAAGTATTAACTGAGTCCTTGGTGTTCGACAATGCTAATGCAGAATGCAGAAGAATACTTACACCATTAAAGATCAGATCAACTCCTTTGGAAGAATGGATTCAATATACTAATGGTGTTGGGTCTCTTACCTACAGTAATGAGGCTTGGATAGGAGAGACAAATCCCAGAGGTGAAAGAAGGCCCCATAGTATCAAATGTTTTAAATGTGGTACACCATGTCATATAAGCAAAAACTGTACATGGGGTACTCCTAGAAGTAATACTCCTTCTAGGAATAGCCTAAACAGGAGACCCCAACCACCTCCTGGATTATGTAGAAGATGTGGCAAATGCCAACATTGGACCAGTGAGTGCAGATCAAAAATAGATATACAAGGCAACCATTTACTGGCAGGAAATGCCTCAGGGGGCCTCTTGCAGGCCCCCAAATCAAACATAGTATGAACATTCCCAGCCACTATGGAAGAAATTCCTCTCCAGGACAACTGAATAAACCAATGCCTAATATAAAAACTGATACTGCAATGGATGATAAAACAGCTCTGATAGGTGGATCACAGTTTACAAAGAACACTATAAAACAAATATTTTGGCAGACTTCCATAAATGAACAAAGACCAAAGCTTAGAATTCGAATAAATGGCCTGGTTCTGGAGGGCCTGGTAGACACAGGTGCAGATGTGACTACAATTACACCAAAATCATGGCATCCGAATTGGCCTCTTCAAGAAGTAGATGTCCAACTCTTAGGGATTGGCACCCTATCTCAGATAAAACAGAGTTCGAGATGGGTTGAATGCATTGGGCCAGAAGGACAGAGAGGAAGGCTGAAGCCATATGTAGCAAATGTAGCAGTAAATCTTTGGGTCTGAGATCTGTTACAACAGTGGAATACCCAGATTAAAATTCCTACACTTTCAGAAAAGGAAAACAGACCAATACATGTTTCTAGGAATAATATCATGACATACTATAAAAATCAGTCACCAACCATTCAGGCTGTTCACAAACAGAGCACAACTGCTGTTGAACTCTCAGAAGTACCATCTGCCTTACCTTTAAAATGGCTAACTAATCAACCTGTCTGGGTTGGACAATGGCCTTTGACAAAAGAGAAGCTACAAACTTTAGAACAGCTGGTTCAAGAGCAGTTAAATGCTCAACACATTGAAGAATCTACCAGCCCTTGGAATTCTCCTGTATTTGTTATTTAAAAAAAAATTCTGGTAATTGGAGAATGCCGACAGATCTGAGAGCTATTAATAAAGCTCCCTACAAACTGGGATGCCCTTGCCCTCTCTGCTACCCAAAGAATGGCCTATAATAGTTATTGACTTAAAAGACTGTTTCTTTACCATACCCTTACAAGAAAATGATAGAGAAAAATTTGCCTTCACAGTACCTAATTATAACAATTCTCAGCCAGTCAAGAGATATCAATGGAAGGTCCTCCCACAGGGAATGTTAAACAGCCCTACCTTGTGCCAATACTTTGTGCAGAAACCCAATAATCTACATTTTTATCTTATATCTATGTCCTCTCTTTTTTCTTTTTAGAGTAAATTCAGTAATCTACACTTTTATCCTATTATTTCTATCTCTTTTTTTCAGAGTAGAGTCAATAATGTACCTTTTATTTTATCATTTTTATATTATATATTTCTATATCACCTGGTGCTAGGGAAACTCCTACGAATCTACAAGGATGACCTCAGATAAGACTCCTAGCAATAGTGGAGAGGGTGAATAAACTAATCTTCTCCTGTTATCAGATTGGTGACTACCCTAATTGTCATCATAGAACCTTCATTCAGTAACTGATGAAAACAGAAGCAGAGATCCACAACCAAGCCATGGGCCAAGCTCTGGGAGTCCAGTTGAAGAGAAGGAGGAGGGATTATATAAGCAAGGGGGTGTTAAGAACATGATGGGGAAACCCACAGACAGCTGACCCAAGCTCCTGGAAGCTCATGGACTCTAGACTGACATCTAGGGAACATACATGGGACCAACCTAGGTCCTCTGCATTTGGGTGGCAGTTGTGTAGCTTTTCTGTTTGTGGGGCCCCTATTAGTGAGACCAGGATCTGTCCCTGGCACATGAGCTGGATTTTTGAAACCTAATCCTTATGATGGGATGCCTTGTTCATCCTTGATGCAGAGAGTAGGATCTTGGTCCTGCCTCAACTCGATATGCCAAGCTATTTTGACTCCATTGGGAGGCCTTACCCTTTCTGAGGAGTGGATGGGGGTGAGTAAAAAGGAGGTTGGGGGAGGAGAAGGGAGGAGAGGAGGGAGGAAATACTGTGGTTGGTATGTAAAATAAATTTTAAAATTTAATAAAAAAAGAAAGTAATTATTATAATTCGCAAGTCAACAAAGTTTATCCCAGTACATGTGCTTTTTCTGCAAAATATACTGTGCTCTTGTGGTATGTCAGAACAGTGGACAGCTGAGGGTAAAGGGTTGCAAAAAGATATTCCAAGCAAATGGACTGAGAAACAAGTTAGTGTAGCCATTTTAATATTTAACAAAATAAACTTCAAACCAAAACTAGTCAGAAGAGACAGGGAAGGACACTACATGCTCATCAATGGAAAAATCTACCAAGAGAACATTGTAGTTCTTAACATCTATGCCCCAAACACAGAGGCACCCATGCTTTTAAAAAGAATGCTACTACAGCTGAAATCACACATTGACCCTCACATACATTTACTGGAGGACTTCACTTCTTCATTTTCACCAATAGGTAGGCCATCCAAACAAAAACTAAAGAGAAAAATGCAGTAGCTAACATACATTGTACACCGATGACCTAACAGATATTTACAGAACATTTCCCCCAAACACAATAGAATACTCCTTTGTCTCTGCACCTTATGGAACTTTCTTCAAAACTGACCACATACTTGGACACAAAACAAGTTTCAACAGATACAAGAAAATGGAAGTAATTCCCCACATCCCATTAGACCACCACAAATTAAAGCTGTATATCAACAACAATAGAAAAAACAGAAAGCTTACAAACTCATAGTAACTAGACAGCTCTCTACTGAATGAAAAATGGGTCAAGACAAGAAATAAAGAATGAAATTAAAGACTTTCTAAAATTGAGTTAAAATGAATACACATCGTAATCAAACTTATGGGACACAATGAAAAATGGTTCTAAGAGGTTTGTTCTTGCACTAAGTGTCATAAAAAACTGGAGAGCTCTCATACTAGCAACTTAACAGAATACCTGAAAGCTCTAGAACAAAAGAAGAAATTACACTTATAAAGGAACAGACAGCAAGAAATAATCAAACTCAGAGTTGAAATAAATAAAACACGAACAAAGAGAACAATACAAAGCATCAATGAAACAAAGAGTTGGTTCTTTGAAAATTTCAAGAAGATTTAAAAGCCCTTATCCAAATGAACAAAGAGGCAGAGAGAGAGAGAATATGGAAATTAACAAAAGCAGAAATGAAAAGGGGGATACAACAAGAGACACCAAAGAAATACACTGAATAAAGACATACTTTAAAAACCTGTACTCTATCAAATTGGAAAATTAAAAAAGAAAAATTTAAAGGAAACAGAACATTGTCTTGATAGATACAACTTACCAAAGTTAAATTAAGGTCAGATAAGCAATTAAAACAGGCCTATAACCCCTAGTGAAGGAGACATAGTCATTAAAAGTCTCATAAACAAAAAAAGAGCCCAAGGCCAAATGGTTTTAGCTGAGAATTCTACCAGGCTTTCAAAAAAGAGTTAGTGCCAATACTCCTCAAATTATTCCACAACATACAATCATAAGGAACATTTCCAAAATCATTTTATGAATCCACAATTACCCTCATATGTCAACCACATAAAATCCCTACAAGAAAGAGAATAACAGACCAATTTCCCCTATAAACATAGATGCAAAAATACTCAAATGAATACTAGCAAAGTGAGGGCAAGCATGCCAAGAGCAAATGTTTCCATCTTCTATGTCTTTATATAGACTTCAAGCAGAAAGTATGACCAAGATTAAAGGTCAAATCCAGATCAAAGATGCCTTTCTTCCTACCTCAAATTTCCAGACTAGAAATGGGGATTCACCCATTTCAAACTAAGCAAAAAAATCTCTTGCAGATGTGACCTTCATTTCTGGATTGGAGTTCATTCCCAAAGTAGCCAATTTGACAACCAATAATAGCCATCACAGTCCTGGAGAGATTAGGGATACAAGGAACATACTTAAACAAAATGAAGTCAGTTTATAGCCAACCCATAGCCAGCATCAATTTAAATGGAGGGAAATTCAAAGTAATTCCACTAAAATAAGGAACAAGAAAACATTGTCCACTCTTTATACCAATTCAATACAGTACTGGAAGATTTACCTGAAGCAAGAAGACAACTGAAAGGGAACAATTAGAAAGGAAGAAGTTACAAAATATCTTTATTTGCAGATGATATGAAAGTATACATAAGTGACCCTAAAAATTCTACTTAGGAACTCCTACAACTGATAAATACTTTCAGCAATGTAACTTGATAGAAAATTAACTCCCAAAAATCAGTAGCTCTCCTATAGACAAATGTCAAATAGACTAAGAAAGAAACCAGGGAAACAACATGTTTCATGATAGTCTCAAATAATAAAAATATATTTGTGGTAATTCTAGCCAAGCAAGTGAAAGACTTATATGATAAATCTTTAAAGAAAGAAATTGAAGAAGATATCAGAAGATGGAAAAAATTCTCTCATGTTCGTGGATCGGTAGGAATAACATAATAGAAATGGGCATTCTACCAAAAGCAATCTACAGATTCAGTACAATCCACATCAAAATTCCAATACAATTCTTCATAGATCTTGAAAGAACAATTCTCAGCTTCATGTGGAAAAACAAACAAACAAAAACAAATAAGAAAAATAAAACAATCCTGAACAATAAAAGAACTGCCACAGGACTCACTATTCTTTATTGCAGGTTGTACTGCAAATCTATAGTAACAAAAACCATATGGCATTGGCATAAAAACAGATATACTGATCAATGAAATATAATTAAGACAAAGGCATAAATTCACACACTTATGAATACTTATTTTTACACAGAAGCCGGAAACATACAGTGAAAACAAAGATAGCATCTTGAATAATGGTGCTGGTCAAACTGGATGTCTGTATGAAGAAGAAGGCAAATAAATCCATGTTTATCAGGCCACACTAAACTCAAGTCTAAGTGGATCAAAGACCTCAACATAAAACCAGATACAGGGAAGCTGAGAGAAGAGAAAGTGGGGAATAACCTTGAACTCACTGGCACAGCAGATGCCTTTCTGAACAGAATGCTTATAGCACAAGCACTAAGATCAACAATTAATAAGTGGAACTTCATGAAACTGAAAACCAAGGGACACCATCTCTAATGCAAAAGACACCATCAATAGGACAAAGTGGCAGCCTATAGAAATGGGAAAAGATGTTTATCAACTCCACATCAGATAGAGTACTAATATCTAAAATACATGAAGAACTCATGTAACTAGATATCAAAAAAACCTACAACAGCAGCAAATAATCCAATTAGAAAATGGTGTAAAGATCTACACAGAGAACTCTCTATAGAGGAAACTCAAATATTTGAGAAACACTTAAAGAAATGTTCAACATATTTACCCACCAGGGAAATACAAATGAAAACTACTTTGAGATCCCATCTTAAAAGTATCAAAATGGCTAAGATCAATAGCAGCTCATGATGGTGAGGATTTGTAATAAGGAGGACACTCATCCACTACTAATGAGAGTGCAAATTTGTACAGCCACTATAGAAATCAGTGTGGTGACTCCTCAGGAAGATGAGACTTGATCTTCCTCAAGATCCAACTATACCACTCTTGGGTATATACCCAAAGGACACTTTATACTACCACAAGTACACTTGTTCAACCATGTTCATTACTGCTCTATTCATAAGAGCCAGAAATTGGAAACAATCCACATGTCCCTTAACAGAATAATGGATAAAGAAATTTGGTACATTTACACAAGAGTATTACTTAGCTCTTAGATAAAGTGATGGAAGGCAAATGGATGGAATTTTTAAAAAATCATCCTGAGTGAGGTAATACAGACTCAAAAAGATAAATGTGGGATGTATTCACTTATATGTGGATATTAGCCATTAAACAAATGATAATCAAATTACACTAAGTAGTTTCAAAAAGGTCAGGTAGAGAGGAAGGGACTTGGGGGGCAGGGGACATGTGGATCTCTCAGTAAGGGGAAAATAGAATAGATTTTATGTGCATACTGGGGCAAGAGGGACAGGAATAGGAAGATACAGTGGGGACTGGGAGGGATAATAAAGTTGAGCAAATAAAGACAAGGAAAGACAGTTAAAACTGAGGGACATCTGAGAGGTGTTATTGAAACCTATTGTAGTGGAAACTTCCTAAATTATATGAAGACAATCCTAATGAAATCTCCAAATACTGAGGGAGACAAAGTCCCAACTGTCTGTCTCTTCTCACCAAGCAAAGCTTCCAGTACCAGGACTGGGTTATATCCAATTGAGCTGTTGGCCAAACGGGTCCCATGTAAACCCCCAAACAACCAAAGCTGTTGTCAAGATTATAGGTTGGTCTCCACAAATGGACAGCAAGTCCTCATTGTTGAACACAATATCCACACAACTCATTAAACATGGAGATGTCAATTGAACTGGTGCCTGCACAGAACTGTCACCCCCATATTGCAGTGTCTTGGTAGAGAAAGGTACTCTGCAGGCTACCGAAAGAGAACCCTAAATACCAGGCTTGTTGTAAAACCTTTGATCTACATTCCATCCTGACTTCAAAATATGATAGGACATTAGTGGCACACAATTGGGGGAGTAACCAACCAATGTTTGATTTGATTTAAGGCCCACTTCATGAGATGGGACCCATACCTGACACTGCTTAGGTGACCAAGACCCAGAGACCAGATAGCCCAGAGACATAGGGTAAAATAAATTACTTTTTAAAAAATTAATAATAAATTTACTCCTGATGATACTCTGCTATATTCATAGACCAGTGCCTTATTCAGCCACCATCACAGAAGCTTCCTCCTGCAGCAGATGAGAACAAATACAGAGACCCACAGCCGGACATTACGCGAAGAGACAGATCCTGGAATACACAGCTCTAAATGGTATCTCTCCATAAAATTCCTCCCCTCAGAGTTCATGCATGCTCCTGGAAGAGGGGTTTGAAAGAATGTAAGAGCCAGAGGGCTTGGAGGACACCAGGAGAACAAAGCCCTCTTAAACCACTGAGCAAGGTTCATATGGACTCACACAGACGGGAGCACTGAGCACAAGGCCTACACAGGTCCTCACCAGGCCCTTTGGATATATATTATAACTTTTGGTTCAGTATTTTTATGGGATTCCTGAGTGTGTGAACAAGTGGGTCCCTGATTCTAGTGCCTTCTCTTGGGGCTTTTTTTCCTTCTGTCTGTTTGCCCTGTCCAACTTTAATGAGATAGTTTTTGTTTTAGTTTATTATATTTTATTTTGTTAAAAAAACAACAGCTAGAAAACATGAGCCATGAAGAACATACATAAACCCAGTTATGTATTGTTTATTTCTAAAATGGAAGAAAATAACAGTTATCTCTTAGCAGAAATTCTTCATTTTTTCATAATCAATTCCAATTTCACCTAAACATGTGACTCTTTAAAATGGAAAGCATGAGGTCAGTATCCTATACACTTGATTTTAATAAAGTGACAAAATCCTAACAACAAAAAGATTTCTCTGAACTGAATAGGCAGCTTATTAAAGACCCACCACAGAGCATTCACTAATAATCTGTATTAAATGAGACATGATCAAAAATGTGAAAATATTTTATGCATACTATTCATACATAGAAAAGATGCCTATGATATAAAAACTGAAATGAATAAAGGCTTGGTTTTAAGTTTTAATTACCAAATCTAATTAATTTTAATGGGAAAATTCATATATTCACAATAGAATTTTCTACACTTGCTCTTAGCAAAAGCCCAAGAAGTGATAAGCAACAGAATTTTATAAGTAACATTCATTTGAAATTTTTGTTATATATAATGCTTAAATACATATACATATGATTACTAATCATTATCTTTTAATTCTTAAGTTAAACAACAAAGAAAGAAAAAAAGAGCAATGAAATAAACTTTCAAGTAAAAGATTATATGTCGACCACTGATAAATTGATGAGTTATATTGATTTTTAAAAGTAGGTTAAATGAGGCAAAAGCAATGTCTCCTTTCTGCTGTAATAATTTCTGTTTGTGCTGATGTGAAAAACAACAGTTTTAATGGAATTTATGCTTTTCTTTGTGCTCAGAATTATAGCTAGATTCTGGTAGCCGATGCCACAAACCCATAGGAGCAATTATGACACAGATTGTATATGCAGTAGGATACCCTTAAAATGCTATAAAAGAATAATCATTGTATTTCACTGTCAAAACATATTGAAATAATTTCTCAGTTCTGTAAAAATTCATCTTAAATGATCTACAAGGTTATAACCATTTCTTAAAAATTAACAATATTATTTTACAGCCTATTTTTTTCAATAGTGATATAAAACTTCTTACAAAGTAATTATGAGTACTAGAAGGTAAGAAATCAAACTGTGAAAAATAGATATTAGTGTTTTAATATTTTTTGCTTTGGTTTGACATTATGTTTAGCTTTAAATTTCAAGTCAGAGAAGGGAAATGAAAAAGATATGTTATTAATATTCCTACAATTTAGTTAGCATCCTAGTTTTTTGGTGAATGTGAATAGCTTGCTGTAATTAATCACAGGGAGGAATTTCTTGAATAGGTTTTCATATAAAAGTTGACAAATATTCTTCACAAAACTTCTCTGTTTATAATAAGAAATTATAAAAGCAAATTGAAGTTATGTGTTGTAAACATACTTAATATGTAATTCATCATACATAATAAAAATCTTAGAGAAGTAGACTGTGGCATATAAATGTAAATTTTGTCTTTAGTGTTCTATCTGTGAAGTTATTATTCATCCATCTTTTCCCAACCACAGAATTTTTGTTTTTTCCATTCTTTCTGTTTCCAGTCTCAAAATCGCCTCTTATTCTTATGGGAAAGCTCAACTAATGGATTTCTTACCTTTGTCCTAAATAGTGGTACTCCTCCATCTTCCCAGGATGCACTTGAAATTCGCAAGTTTAGTGCCCTGTCAAGTATTTTCAGGATCTTTTAAAAGATAAAGAAGTGCAAAATTATAAATCACTAAGGCAATATTGCCATTGTTCCTTGAAGGGCATTGGAGTTGACTTATCCAAGAAAAGTACCATAAAACTTAAGTTTTATCAGCTTGAGTAAGCCCCTGCATACCCAGACTGAAATTGGAATTCATTTCTCTAGCACATTCTGAGGAATTTGCCTTTCCACTTCCTAAGGCTCCACCTCTACGTAATGATTCCAAGATGTTGAAATTTACATAACCTTGAATACTGTCGGCACAATTGATTTATGATCAATAATCTAGTCCAGACTCTTGCTCTTGGTTGTGAATTTCACAATACTTCATAGTCACTTCTTGCCTAGTCGTCATGAAGCCATTGCAAACAATTTCAAGACTTTTCTAAACCTAGCAATTATTCTCTTCTATTGTCCCAACACAATCAGTTCCTTATTTTAATAAACAAAGAAAGACTGTTTAAGAAACTATTGGGCTGAGGTCATAAGAGTGGGAGAGCTGTCCCTGCCCCGCACCAGCTGCAGCACTCAGGAGAATGGCCCCTGCACCTGGCCTGGGCAACACAGCAGAGCTGGTCCCGATGGTGTTAGGTGTAGGAGAGCCAACCCTGAGGGCATAAAATCTGGAGAACTATCCCCGCCCCTTGCTCACCCCTGCAAGGGGTGAACTAGCCAGGGCAATGCTGGAGAGCTCACTCTGGTGGTGAAGACCCCAGAGCTGGCGGGCTGACAACCCAGTCCCATAGCCAGGGTTATGAGTTGATCTACCCCATCTCTATGATCTGCTGGAGTATGGGAAGGGGCCGGTCCTGCACCCAAAGCTACAGGATCTCCGCAATGCCAAGCAACAACAGGATATCCAAGAGGAGTCCCAATGAGGACCCAGCAACCATAGTGTGACAGGAATCAGAGGCTCAAACCAGACCAATGCCTTTGCAATGAACACCTACAAGTACAGACATATGGACAAAAGAGTTTACTGTGTGACTCACTGTGTCACACTACAGCTTCCATGTAAAGATTGTTTTTCTTTCTTTCTTTCTTTCTTTCTTTCTTTCTTTCTTTCTTTCTTTCTTTCTTTCTCTTTCTTTCTTTCTTTCTTTTTTTTTTTTTTTTTACTTTTTTTTCCTCTTAAATTTTATTAATTTTTGTGGGAGGGGGCTGCAAGGGCATACGAAGTGAATACGAAGGGACAGGGAAATGAATGGGATCGGGACTCATGATGTGAAAGACACAAAGAATAAATAAAAAGAAAATTAAAAATGGTATTATAAGGTCATAGATGTGTTAATTAGCTTAATGTAGTTATGCAGATAATGGATTTATTAATTAGTGATGTAGTTATTTTGCCTTGTATATCCTGTTATACACAATAAACAAACACAATTTTGTTAGCATAAAATATACAAAATAAAATAAACTATTGAATCCTTTTCAGTAAACCTACTCACATAAGTGATAAGTATTTACCCATTTCTTCCTCCTTGTTAAAGAAGTTAGATCTAAATCTCTGTGTGCCTTACGTCACCTGCCCTTCAGTTTTCTTCAGGACTCCATATTTTCATCCTTTCCATTCTTTGTATTTTCAACAATTTTCTCATATCTCTATTTTCCCCTTGAAGACCACATTTTATTTTTAATTATTTCTTGAGATTATAATATAATTCAACCATTTCCCTTTTTTTTTCCTCCCTCCAAACTTTGTTCTCTTTTATATTCATGGCCTCTTTTATCGTTAATTGTTGTTATATACATATATTCCTAATATATGAATATTCTTAAATACATAAATACAACCTGCTCCGTCTGTAAAAAGTTACTTATGTTGTTAGAGCTGACCAGTTGGTATTAGACAACCAATCGGTGTTCGCTTCCCTGGGAAAGACTTTCTGCCAGTCTCAGCTTTCCTCAGTTGCCTGGAGTTATTTGTCTATGGTGGAGGCTTCCTGACCTTTCCCCTCTCCATGTTAGCATTTCTGTTGATGGCTTCCTTCTTCAGTCGTGTGTAGGCAACCCTATGAATGTCAGAAGGTCATAATCTTACATTTTCTTAGACAGTTCATAGATTCACTGAGTTCATTTCAAAGACTCCCTACAGGTATTTACAGGCATTTTGCAGTATTTGTGTCACTGAATGCAGTGGAGACTCTGGGTTGTATCTTATTGACATCTCTAGAATTTGTTAATGGTTTTATTTAACATCTCATCTTTTACCTGACTTATATTCCCCTATTATGTTGTCTACTCCACTGAAATATCCCTTTTTGGGTCTAGACATATTTAAGAAGATATATATATATATATATATATATATATATATATATATATATATATATATATGTTCGTGTGCTTATATTTTATAAACCACAGTTACTGAGATAAGCAATCATGTAGCTGCTCATAGCAAATTTGACAAAAACCTAAGACATAGTTTAAAGGTTGGTGTAGGAGATCCTAGCATTCATCAGCCCAATACACACCTACATACACACAAGCATTTATGCACACACACGAGTGCTTCCTCTCTTTCATGCACAAACACACACACATAAATTTTAGACAAAGAGCCACAAACCAAAAATTCCCTAATCTATGATTTTTTCACACTGAGAAAAGGAAAAGAAGATTGAACAATCTGCCTCCCTAAATTTCAGAATAACCACCAATGAACCTGCTAGATGTGTCTCACCCATGTACCTGAAAGACTAACAGCTCCTCATGGCAGGGTACTTAGAAGATAGACACTTATATTGTGGTTCAAGAGTGGGGGCCAGTGGGATAATTAAGATTAGACAAATATGCATTTTGGTACTCCAATGATTCAATTCTTGCAGCCTTATAAGGAGAAGTAATAGAGCACACACAAGTATTTCTAGTCATGTGATGCCTTTTCTGCCTTGGGACTCTGATAATGAGAAGAACATTATTACAGGTGGCCCTCAATCTTGTTTGAGAACTATGGGCCCAAATAACACTTTTCTTGTTTAATTTACCTAGTGAGTCAATGATATTGTGTTTTCAGCATCAGAAAGCAAGCTAAGATACTAGGCCAAACTAATCTATCTGGAGATGGCTAGGACAGAAGGGGCAGAATAGTAGTTATCAGATTATCGACACTGGGCACATAATAGGTGTCACATTGGCATGCTCTGTTATGAACTTGCATCTGGACAGCTCCTACAGCTTCTACCACCTTTGAGCCCTACACTTTTCACCACAAACACTGCATCATTGCTGTCATTGATTACAGCTGCCTGCCTCCGACCTTTTCCTTCTTCCCTGGAGTTAGACATTGGCAGTCCTAGCACCACTCCACATAGCTACCTGTACACAGCCATAAATGAGATAGACTCTCCAAGAATGTATGCTTATGCCTAATCCCACAGTGAAGCACTAACATGTAACTAACTCCAATTCTCATCACTCAGCCTGCCCCAGCATTTAGCCCTCCATTTTCCTACCAGTCTTGCTTCTGACACTTTACTTGTTCTGAAAGCTGACATGTGCCACTACACATGTACCTGCAACTGACAGATGAAGCAGGGTGTGTGTATACTATTGGTAACAGCTCTGAATTCTGCAGGGCCCAGTATGTTATTCCTAGATCTGGAAGTGACTGTTAGGATTCAAATAGCCTTTACATAAGTCATATTCCTGCCTCACTCTTACTACCAAGGACCACACAGTCACTAATGCCATAAACCTAGGTACCTAACAAGATTGCCTCCTCTCTTTCATACTCCATGTTGCTCTACTGTGATCCACAAATTGCTTGACTCCCCTCAAAAAAAATCAAAATAATTTCTATGAATAAACTCTGTATTATAAAAAAACAACTGATAAGTAGTTTAGAAAAACCAGGAAAATAATGTCAGAACAAAATGAAAAGTTCAACAAAGAATTGGAAACATTAAAAAAATAATACCTGAATTGTTGGAGTTTAAGACTACAACTACAGCCCCAAATAATGTAGCAGAGGACATCAAAAGCAGATCAGGTAAGCAGAAGGAAGTGTCAATGCATTCAAACTGGCCACTTGAAATTACCATATCAGGGAAAGAATAGGAAAAAGAATTATGAAAAATGAAGAAACTGTGGAATTCATGTGGCAGGGGAACTGACTTTTACAGCATGACAGGGGATGGGGAGAGAAAGACTAAGAAAGCTTCCTTTAAGAAATGTGTCTAAAATGTTCTGAATCCAGGGTAATAAATAGATGTTCACATAGCTAAAGCACAAAGATTCCAAATAATTTCAATTACAGTAAGACTAACACTCAAACTCTTGAAAGCAAAGGCAAAGAATTCTGACAACAGATGAAGAGAAAGGGTTGTTAAATACAGGGAGTAACCTCAAGGTGATTCCTTAACAAAAACCATGAAATCAGGAGCGTGGGATGATGTGTTTAAAAGACTAACTGAACGAAAAATGCCAGCCACAAAATTCTTTACTTAGAAAACTATCTCTCAAAAACAAGGAACACATAAAGATGTCACCAGAAAAACAAAGCTGAGGGAGCCTATCACTGCCAGACCCACCTTACTTCTTTCTGTGAGGTAGGGAAAAGTTCTTCAAGTTGACATTAGCCTGTGATAATTAAATAGAAATAAATTAAAACTCTTTTTAAAATTTAAGTGTATATTTAAATATGAAATACTTTTAAAACTTTTTTATTTAAGTTGTGCATACGCATATGTTTTTGTGTGACTACGTGCAAGGGTTCCAGCAGAACATCAGATCTTTTGGAGCTGAAGTTGCAGTCATTTGTGAGCTGCCTGATTTGGAAGCCATGGTCCAATTTCTGGTCCTCATGAGAGAGGGGCAAGGGCTCTCAACCACTGGGCCATCTTTCCGGCATCAAATCTAAAATACTTTAATACTCAAATGATAGTATTTAAATTACTTACAATTTTACCATAAAACTTAAAAGGAAAACTGGTTAACAAATGCCTACAATTTAAAAATGGCTACAAATGTCAACGGACGTGTGGCATAAAAATTATAAACTGGCAGATCTGTCAAAAGAACTCAAGAGGTAAAGGCATATGCATTCAAGTCTGATGGCCTTAATTCAAGCCCCAGGACTGAACTGACTCTCCCAAGTTGTTCTCTAACCTCCACATGTGTGTCATTGTGTGTATATGTGCTCCCACACAAAAATGATACGTGTGAAAATACTTAAGTATTGACTGGCATATAAAAATAAAATACAGGGAAAGAAACAAAAGACAAAGTATTTTGATCAAATTCAGAAACAATGATATTAATATAGATTGTATAACTATCAGTGCTTTAAAAGCCACATGATAAACAGAGAAACTTAATAATACACATGGATAAAAAAGTAAGTAAGATACAAAGACAGAAAACTGTTAAATTACATGGCATAACACAATAGAGAAAGGGGCTAGGCAGCTAAAAACAAACAAAACAATAAAATGGAAATATAAAAGACTTTATCAATATTTACTTTACATATTGTTTCAAGTGTTTTTCTATTGCTGTGTCAAAACACCATGACCAAGACAACATCTAAAAGGAAGCATTTAATTTGGGGTTCATGGTTCCAGAGGGTAGTAGAGTATATGACTGCCATGGTGGAGAGTATGGCAGCAGACAGGTAGGCACAGTGTTAAAACAACAGCTGAGAATTTCCACCTTGAAACAACAACCATGAGGCAGAAAGAAAGCTAACTGAGAATGGCTTGGGTCCTTGAAACCTCAAAATCCACCCCTCAGTGACATACTCCCTTCAATAAGGTCACACCTCCTAACCTACTAACTTTCCCAAATAGTTCCACCAACTGGTGACCAAGCATTCATATATATCAGCCTATGGTGGTCATTCTCATTTAAACCACCACAAATGTAAATGGACACAATTTACCATTAAGTAGGCAAAAGGTAATTGAATAGATACAAGAAAACCACATTCCAATTTTATACTGCCTACAGGATAAATACTTCACTTTAATGAAATTAGAGAAAAACACTTTTCAGCAAATGATAACCAAAAGAAGACAGGTATCAATACTTACATAAAAACCACAATTTGATGTAGGAAACAATATAGACCGAACATAAAGAATATAAAGGAGTCCAATTCTTAAGGGGTATGTGTTGGCTAGCGTTGTTTGTTTCTTTTGCTCTTTTTTTTGTTTTGTTTTGTTTTGGTTTGGTTTGGTTTGGTTTGGTTTGCTTTTTTCTCAACATGGCACAAGTTCAAGCGTTTGAGAATCGAGAACCTCAATTATGAAAAAAGCTGCACCAGATTTGCCTGTGGGCATTTTCTTGATTAATGATTGATGTGAATGAGCCTATCTGACTGGGAGGTGGTGGGGCCAACTCTGGGTAGGGGGTCCTGAGCTGTAAAAGAAAGCAGACTGAGCAAACCATGAGGAGCAAGACAGTAAGCAGCATCCCTCCATAGCATCTACTTGAGGTCCTGACTCAGTTTGGTGCCTGACTTCCTTCATTGATACAATGTGGCCTGAAAGCTGTAAGCTGAAACAAACCGTTTTCTTCTAAAGTTGCTTTTAGTATCTTTTTTTTAATCACCAAAATAGAAACCCTAACTAAGACACCGGTACACAATAATTGCAAATATCTTTGCACTTACCTTACCTAGCTATATAAAAGAAATATTAACAGACTTGAAGGATGAAACATACAATATTATACTAATAATAAAGGATTTAAATACATACTACAAATAATGGATAGATCATTTATACAGAAAGTAGATAAGAAACAGATTATTTGAACTATACTTGACACCATATGGGCCTAACAAACATTCAATAGCAACAGAAAAATCATCTTTGTCAAGTATTCATAAAACATGTATCAAGGAAGTTCATGGATGAGGCCACAAGACAAGTTTAAGAGTTTATGAAAACTTAAATCATATTATCTTTCTAAAACAAAATATAATAAAAGTCAATACACAAAAAATCAGAAATTTGACAAATGTATGGCTATTAAGCAATGCATTCCTATTGAAAGGGTCAAAGAAAATTCAAAGTAAAAAATAATGTTTATGAGAAGATGTATTTGAAAAGAGTCAGGGAAATGGTGGATAAGAAAGATGATAGGTGAATATGATTAGAGTATGTTACATGCAAAGATTAAAATATTACAACAAACCTGTCATTTTGGACAATAGATACTCAATAATAAACAGTTTAAAACTGTCTTTCAAAATATAAGAAATGGAATAAGTGCATACCAAAATTTACAGGATGTGGCACAAATAGTTCTGGTTCTGGTTTAAAACCACTGTTTACTCTGGTTTTTGAAAGATTTAATTATCATAAATGTTTTATAATTTTATGACCAGGAGGGAGAACAATGGATATTAATCCCCACTTATTGTGTCCGAGTTTATAGTTCAAAATTCTGAGTTCAGCAATCAGTTACTGCAGGATTGGTTTGCATATGAGGAATGCTGTTCATCTATGGGAAGTTTACGGTGAACAGTACAGTGTTGCTGCCACCAGAGAGCTCCCTTGGGTCTCGGTGTTTTCTGAGTCCATCACCACACAGGTTCAATGAGAAAGAATACAAACCAGCTAAGCATCAATTTTAGTTTTCAACAAACTCTGAACTGTGATGGTTATTTCTCTGGATTACATATGAAAAAGAATTCAAGTTCCAACAAGACTTAATTTTTACCTACTCCCCAAATTTCTTTTAAAAAATAGTAATTTTTATTTATTATTTGAGAATTTTATACATGAGACTATTGATGTCTTTCTTGCCCCGTGGCCTGTTTAGAACCTTCTAGCAGTAACTATGAAAGCTAGCTGGCAGGGAAGAGGCTTCACAGTCAATTATAAACTTATTTCTCCATATCTGGTAACTAAAGTGTGTGGTATCTTCAGCTGTATGGTTTTATTATCTAATTATAATGGGCAACAGGAAATGAAGACAATAGCCCATGTTGCTCCTAAGACCTCTGGGACATTGCTGACCAATAACTCATAGTGCTCATTCTGGCACTATATGTTATTTTTATTTAATAATGCATGACTTTTGGGCCTGCTCCCAATTTTTCTTATACTAAACTAAATGTATACATTAAATATAAGATGTAGACATTAATATAAAATATAAAGGAGTAAAATATGTTTAATTTTCTTTTTCAGGTGGTAAATTGTTAGAAAAAACAGTCAGCACTACTCTATAGCCTTAGTGAGAAAATATATTGGATGGGATTGCAGGAAAAGGTAGTCAGCTGCTTTAGAAGGAGACATTCTTCATCAAAAAAAATACTTCCATTGTTTCTCTTGGTAAATTCAAAGAGGGCAATGCCAAGAAAATCACTCAACAAGGTTGGGTGCATTGAAAAGAATCAAAAGACTCCATATATTCCTAGTTAGAATTTTGCCAAAACCAAAGAATTAGTGATTTGTGCATTCTACTTCTTTCACAAGGCAAAGAACCTTTGGAGAGAGTTGTGTGGCGGCATTGAGAGGACCGTCATGCAGGAACATAAAAGGAAAGTCCTCCTGACCCTAAGTACCCAGACCTGGGACTGTAATAACAGGTGGTGTTGGGGGATACAAACCTCTTAAAGATTTTCATGATTTTGGAAAAGTAGCAAATAAGAGGCTTGGAGTACAAGCTGAGAGCCAGCACGTAAATGCACACAACCAACGTTCATGACCACCATCTGAGGATTACAGCCCACTTTAAGCAATGAAAGCTCATACACACTTGTACCTGTTATTTCATGCCTACTCACAACAAACTAAATTAGCACAAATGACAGTCAAAAGGAAGGGACAAGCCTTACTATAGCCACTATGAAATTACAGGCAATTTCCCATTATTTTCTTCCTCTTTCACTAATAGTAGATGTGCACAGGAGAATATGGAGGCAGCAGAAGAATACAGATTTTTTGCTTCTGCCTCAGAGACCAAAGCTAATACTGTAGGGTTTTTTTCCTGAATAATGAAACAAGCTTTAATTGCAGGAGAGTACAGGACTAATATTTAATCGAAGACATCCTTATATATAATGTCTCTGGGCAGATTTATTCCCCCAAGTCTCTGAGCTGAGAAAGGTGACTCTACAAAGCTCATAAGTCACAATTACTTCTAAAATGAAGTAGGCCTATTTCTCTTTAGAAGATTCTTTTAACGGATCTTGTTTATGTTTCCTTCTCCAGGGATGATGAAATGTCATGTAAAGTAGATATACTTCTGCATTGGGGCACAGGGGAAGGAAAAAAAAACCTTTTCTTGAAGGTATTATGCTAAAAAGCTTTAGTGACAAATGGGGTCATTTTTGTTTCTATGCAATATTACACCTAAAAGGAGGGGTATGTGGTTCTGAGCAGAAGTTTGAGAAAAGACATTTCCAGGGCATTCTTCTGCCCTTGCATGCAATATAGGTAGAAACTCAGTGGGAAGCCTAATTCTTGGTCTAAACACAGTGAGTACAACATAATTTGTAACAATTGTGACTACTAATGTCTTAGCCCCAATTACACCTGTGCATGTTAATTAATCTTTCTAGGATAGACCGAGACTGTTTTGAAGATTGTTGTAATACTCTGAAGTTATCTAAGACTTACATTGTTGTTTTTACATTTAGATAAATCCGTTCTTTTATATAATTTATGTTAGTTTGTTTCTTCTCTGCCTGGGAAGATTTCAGCTTATATCCAAATTGACCTTCTTTGAGCCAAATAGTACATCAACAAAGCAAGTTGAATTATTAATACAGCTACTGGGCCACTGCTTTGAACAGCTGCTTGAGATCGCAAACAGGATGCAGTAGAGTCCACTTTCGTCCATTTAACTTGGAGCCCAATGTTACACAAATAGCTTATGCGAGCAAATTCTTTCTGTTTATCACAACCACATCAGCTAACAAGAGAAAAACAAGCATATCAGGGAAAAATTGATGGCCAATTTTGAATTTCATGTCATTTAATTGTTTGGAGCTCCTAACATCAGGTTGCTCCCTTTATTATCCAGGTTAAGCCACTAGTGACATGATGGCTAAGCTGAAGAAATGAGACACCTGCACAGCAAAAAGAGCCAATTTCCATTTGCTAATGTGTTGTCAGGAAAGTCATTCAGCCAGCCTGGCTGTTGTGATATGCACAGCCAGTTGTCAGTCTGAATTACCAGGGCCATTTTTCTTGGCTCCTTCGAACAGTTTATAGCATATAAAGGAGGAGACAGCATTATTAAGGTGGAGAACGTTTTAGCGGAAATAGGGAATGTGGAGCCAGCAGACTGGAATGTATCAGCTTTTCACCATTCATTTTCCAGCACTAAAATATAAAAATGTATTAACTATAAAAACAATACACATACTGTAATAAAAAAAATAAATACAAGCAACATAAAATAGCACAAAAACAAAAGAGATGGATAATAAAACCAGAAAAAGTTCCTCCAACTCCATTGTTTTCAAGTGGATCTAATTACTTTCCTGAAATAACCAGTGTTGCCAAGTTCTAGTCATCCTTTCTAAGTTTTGGTGTTTAATCTTTTACTTTAATATAATTTATATCAATTTTTGATAAATCTTTTCTCTAAACATCTGTGTACCCAATTATTCCACTAACACATGTACTCATAACTGACCAGATTTGTTTATTGTTGTTTTTGTTTTAGTTTAAATGCTGATTTAATCCAGCTCTACTGTATTGCAATTTCTGTTTTTATACCAAATGTTAATTTCCACACAATGAGAAAGACAGACAGACAGTGGACAGCTGCAGAAATTCCAGACTCATGCTGAGAACCTTGAGACTCCTTGGTAAACTTCATATTCTGCCTTAAGTTTGATTTTTTTCTTTTTCTCTTTTTTGTAAATGAAAATAGATTTTTTTCATATAATATATTCTAATTCTGATTGCAGCTTCCCCTCTCCCAATTCCTCCCAGATTGTCTCCACCTCCCCACCCACCCAAATCTACATCCTTTCTCTTTATATAGCTATTTTTAAAACAGGCATATAAGATAATAATAAAATAAGATAAATAAAAAATGAAATAAGACAAAATTAACTAACAGAAAACAAGTCAATAAAAAAGCACAAGAAACACATATACCTGCAGAGACACACATATTCACAAACACAGAAGTCTCATAAAAACACAGAACTGGAAGTTATAAAACTAGAAATCGTTTATATATGCAAAAGAAATATAAGGAAAAAACAAAACAAAGAGAAGACTGATGAAGCATTATGATACAAAGACTTTCCAAAAATGCCATTGAGTTCACTTTGTGTTGACCATCTATTTCTGGGCATGGGCCTACCCTTAAGAGTGATTTGTATACACAGTGAGATCCCATTAGAAAATATTAATTCAGCCATATATATATTATACATAAATTTTTCTAAGATATTATATATAAGGTACAATATTATATATAACATTTTTTTTTTATTAATTTATTTTGCAATACAATTCAGTTCTACATATCAGCCACGGATTCCCTTGTTCTCCCCCCTCCCGTCCCCCTCACCTTCCCCCCCAACCCCCCCCCCCATTCCCATCTCCTCCAGGGCAAAGCCTTCCCCACAGACTGAGGTCAACCTGGTAGACTCAGTCCAGGTAGGTCTAGTCCCCTCCTCCCAGGCCGAGCCAAACAATCCTGCATAGGCCCCAGGTTTCAAACAGCCAACTCATGCAATGAGCACAAGATCTGGTCCCACTGCCTGGGTGCCTCCCAAACAGATCAAGCCAATCAACTGTCTCATCCGTTCAGAGGGCCTGATCCAGTGGGGACCCCTCAGCCATTGGCCATGAGGTTTGCAGACAAATGGATGGATCTAGAAAAAATCATCCTGAGTGAGGTAACCCAGACTCAGAAAGACAAACATGGTATGTACTCACTCATAGCAGGATACTAGACATGAAACAAGGATGACTTGTCTGCTACTCACATCACCAGGGAGGCTACCTGGAAAACAGGACCCCAAGAAAGACACAGGGATCACCCAATGACAGAGAAATGGAATAAGATCTACATGAACAGCCTGGACATGAGTGGGGGTAATGAAAGGCGAGGGTTGAGGGAAAGAGAGCTTGGGGGAGCGGGAGATCCCAGCTGGATCAACAACAGAGAGGGAGAATAAGGAATAGGAGACCATGGTAAATAAAGACCACATGAGAATAGGAAGAAGCAAAGTGCTAGAGAGGCCCACAGAAATCCACAAAGATACCCACACAACAGACTGCTGGCAGTGGTCGAGAGATAGCCCGAACTGACCTACTCTGGTGATGGGATGGCCAAACACCCTAATTGTTGTGCTAGAAACTTCATCCAACTACTGAGGAATCTGGATGCAGAGATCCATGACTAGGCCCCGGGTGGATCTCTGGGAGTCCAATTAGCGAGAATGAGGAGGGTTTATATGAGCGAGAATTGTTGAGATCAAGGTTGGATAAAGCACAGGGACAAATAGCCAAATGAATGGAAACACATGAACTATATATAACATTTTAAGAATAACAACACAGTTTGTTTGTTTTAAGAAGTGTCTCATGTAGCCCAGTTTGATCTCAAAGGAATAACATAGCTGAGGATAACCTTGCACTCTTGATCCTCCTGCCTCCACTTCCTAAATGTTAAAGTTATAGGCATTATGCAAGGCCAAAAAAAAACGTGTATTTTAAAAGAAGAACAAATGCTTAGAGTAGTAAACAGCAAGTATCCATGCATTTGGACAGAAAGCTATGATGATCCTAATGTTCTTCCAAATGTGTAAAGAAGAAACAAATTTGAAGTAAAAGTGACAAAAAGTTTCCAAAATCAGGCTTGATATTGAAATATGGGAAAAAATAGGCATGTCTATTATAGGTAATTAAAAATACATGTATACATAAATGTATGGTCTATTCTAAACAAATATTTGTACTTCAAGAATCATTCTACTGCATGTAGTACAATGACTTTTAACATGAAGCCTTTGCATTCACTGTTAGGGTCCAAATGCCGTTTGAATAGGCATTGCTGTTATGGAGACAACATCATTCTTTCTCATAGTACTATAACCAAAATGCATTCTGAAGAATTTGGACTCTGTCAAGACTAGAGTGATTCTGACTCCTGGTTAGATGAGGAAATACGTATTACACTGCAGTGAATAATAATGATTAATGAAAATTGGCATCTCTGATTTTGTGGTGTTCAGTATTTATCTTTTTTAGACATTATTGCTTCATTCTCCACTTTGTTTGCCCAATAGTTTGTCCTTCTTGTGTCCTCCTGTGTGTACTGAGGCTCCTGTGATAGGGACTATGAAGAGATGGAGACATACTTGAGGCAGAAACAGAAGAGGAAGGAAGTCAGTTCATCTTCAGAAAGGCTTCCCACTAACGTATGTCAGTGTCCATATTTGGGCCTTTGTACTTGCAAAAAAGCTTCAGTTTCCTCAATATTTGCCTAGAGTGTAGATAATAATTTATCCTCAAAGTTTGTATATATTCAAATAATATGCAGTCTATGGGAGAAATTGAAAAATGGACAAAAACTAGAATTATCAAAGCAAAGCAAAACAGGTGTTCACCAAAATGTTAATCTTACAATTGGTTTGCAAAAATTATACTGTGAAAATATATAGAACTTATAGAGAATATTGCAATTGTTGTTAAACTAATCTAACTATTAAGACAAATATTTGCCTGACTTAAAACATGGAGCTTAATAATCATTCTTTTTTTTCCTATTAAAGAAATAATTGTTAACCTCAGTGATATAAAAGGCACTTAGTAAAATTGACATTTAGGGAAATTATAAGTAATACTGAAATACTGAATGAAAAATTATGATGCATTCTTTGATTTTAATTTACATTAAGTTGAAGATTAATTCTTATGGTGTATTCTATGAGTCAGTCATTGAATCAACCACAGTAATTTATTTTTGTTTTCGTTTTGACACTTCATCACTTTTTTGTGTGGTATATATTTATTGAGACCAGCATACTTCTGTTGGATGGAAAAGAGAACAATGGCTATTAAGTATAGCACAAATACTGCACTTACACCTGAAATGTATAGTGAAATGGAATTGTTTCTAAAATCAATCTTAGCAAATAGATGCACTATATTATAACTCCCAGCTGATTTTACAGGTCTAAACATATATGCACCAAATGCTGGTGTACTCAGTTTCATAAAACTACAGGACTTAAAGACACAGAATTACCTCAATGAAAAACAGGGGGCAACTTCAATTCCCACCCTATTCTCAACAATCAACTGCTTATCTTGACTCACCCCCCAAATATCAGAGAATACATGGAAATATGAGAAATATCAGAGTTACATGGCATTATAGATCCAGTAGACTTAACAGGTATCTAATGACTATATATTGTTTATAGAAACCCACTGAACTTGCTTCAGAAGATGTTATATGGTAGGACACAAAGCAAATCTCAACAAATACAAGAACACTGAAATAATTTCTTGTTTTCTAGCTGATTACAAAAGAATAAAACTAGAAATGAACAGTTAGTGAGTGCGGGCACACAGAGGCTCCCTAGTAAAGCCCTACTCAACGTCAGAAAGTCTGGGCTTGCTTTACCCAGCAGTGCTGAATAATGGGATGATTTGGCTAAGGGCATGGTTACCAGGTGTTTTGAAGCGTCTACATCTTGTTGGTACTTTATACCTCAAACTCGGAAAGGGGAGGTCTTTTGCCTCTCCCCTTGCTGATGTATAAAAATCTCATCATGATTAAACTCAAGGCAGCTGGCTATTGACCCAGGGCCCTCTCAAAGCTATTCTGTGTCTCGGTCTTTTTTTTTTTTTTAATCTCCGTTTATATTTCTATATAATACCTCTTCATTCCTCACTCTTCCCCCCAAGAACCCTTCGACAGATCAGAGCTGGTCTCCTACACTAGTGAAACTACAGAACTCACAAAATCACAGAGATTGAATAGCACATTATTTAATCATGAATAGGTTATCAAAGAAATCAGGCAAGAAATAAAAATCTCTTAAGCTACAATGAAATGGAAAAATAGCGTAACAATCCCATGGAATATAATGAAAACAGATCTAAAATGAACATTTATAACTGTAAAATAGAAGTTTTCAAACAAAGTAGAGTAATTTAAAAGTTATAGTAATCCCATATAAATAACTGAAGAATTCCCTTCCAAGTCCTACAAACCAGGAATGAGCCAAACCCTAAGTAAATAGATGGCAAGAAAAAAATTCAGAGTAGAAATTTATGAATAGAGACTAACAATAGCTATCCAAAATATGATGAAAAAGAGAGTTGGTATAAATAAAAAAGATAATCAAATTTGACAACTCTTTAGACAAACTAAAGTGAGAAAAATACAATTAATAAAATCAAAGATGAAATGAAGACATTATAATAGACACCCTTGAAAGTCAGGTTATTAGGGTACACCTTGAAAACAGATATTCTAATAAGTTGAAATAATGTAGAAGAAATAGATACATTTATACATACATATGACCTGTTAAAATTAAGCCAATTGCTGCAATTTAAGAAGTTCTAAAACAAACAAGGAGACTGAAATCTCTCAACCAAAAAATTCCCAGGCCCAGAAGGATTCACAGCTGAATTTCTTTATTTTGCTTATGCTTATTGACTCTTCCAAATCTATGCTTCATTAAATTTTATTTTTGATACTTTAATGACTAGTCTGATATCAAATGTTATTATTCCTACTTTCAGCTAAATGCCCCTTGCTTTCAGCCTCAAAATAAGTTCGTTATTGTCCTAGTCATCAACTACTGACCTCTCAGTTAGTCAGAATTCTGCATAGTAACATAGTGTATACATTGGCAAGATGAAGGGTATTAGTCTATAATTTTATTCTGTCTAATGCCATAAGCAGGTTTTAGATTGAGCTTTTCTGGCATTATAAAGTTGCTTTTGTCTTTTATAGAATAGCTTGCATGAAAAATAGCATACCTTATTTCTTGAACAGTTCACAAAATTCAACAAAAAATTATCTGATCCTAGAGTGCATTCATGTAAATGCTTTGGAACATGAAATTATAGTTTTATAATCAGATGTTGGACTATATACACTTTCTGTTTAATATTTCATCATATTTGATAATTTTATTTTCTAAATGTTCAAATTTGTTTCTTTAAAGTTTCTGATTATTTTTATTCTTCCTATAGTTTTACTATCAATTTTGTTGCTTTTTTGGAGAACAAAATATTTACTTTACCATTGTATTTACCTTTTCCCTGTTGCATATTTTATTGATACCTGGTCTAATCTTTTTGCCAGTATTTTCACCTTGCTTTCTTTTGGACATTGATTTACCTTAGACCTTGTACTTCAGTATTTTAAAGATTTATGCTTTTAGCTAAGCATCATATCAGCTTCATCCAATGAAATGTTGTATGTTGTATTGTGTTGTATTATCATTTTATTAAATATTTTATCTTTCTTTGGATATCTTGACATTTGAAAGTGTGTAATTCACAAATATTGTAGATATACTAGATTATTTTATTGTTATATTATGTCTACTTTGTAACTTTCGTAGGATATAATCTGAATGACTGTGGTCAGTTGAAATTAAGCAGAATATCTAGTTTGCTTGGGGCACTTCACAATCCACTTTTGTCTGTTCATGCATAAGTGACTCTTCACATTGAAAGCTCTACATTAAGTACCGGGACTGTGTTAATCTCTAAAACTAGATTGGCAACTGAGCTTTAATTACTGAAATCAATCATTATTCACTATCATTTGAATGTTGCAATAGACAATAGCAATCAAATGAGGGTACAGCTAATACCTGTTCCCCTGCATTGATTCAAGTTTCTAGTGCGTGCTAACTTATCCAGTTTCATGTGGGATACTGTTTCATGTTACTTATGTTGGACACTAGTAGAGGTGGTATAATTTTAGGAATTTTTACTTTGGCCATTGTCATGTTAATGACTTTACTATTCAGAGAAGTGATGTGAAGGAATGTTGTGTCAAGTTTTAATATATATGAACTCACATATACAGGGAAGGTTATCTGGGAGAATCATGGAACTCTGAATTTACTTTGAGCACATCTAAGATGAGAGCACCATTTGTTAGCTAGCTTCCATTGTTCTCAATCAACAATATTTCCAAAATAAAAGTTCTACTGCTACTGTTGGCTTAGATTCTGTATCCAATGACCAAAACAATATGGATATTCACCATTTCTTAGTAACACAGTCTAGCATCTCTTTGGAGACATAGTAGAGGGATGTCTATCTGATATACTGACAATGCTGTCTGTTTTCTGCCTCAAGAGGATCTGGTTTCCCCTTAAACAAATAGATTTTAAATATGTGCTGTGATTTATTTGTGGAACCTGAGTGGGTAAACCATGATCTTTTTATCTCTGTGATTGACATCATTTTTGTGCCTGCGCAACACATTTTTCTTACCTTACAGGTCACATAGTACACTATCAGCTGAGTTTGGAGCATCATGCTTTCCTAAGATGGAAAGGAATCTCAGAGATCTCTAAGAGTCAGGGCATCCTGATGGCTACTTTGATCCTGCTGATCACTATAGTGATGACAATTACCTTACTTATGTTGCAGTAGTCATGACTAGGTAATATCACCTCCCCTTGAAGTTATAGAATTCTGTAAACAGCATGCCAACTGAATCTGCCCACACTTGTCTGTAAGGAATCCACTACTGACCTTCAAGAAGATTCCTTTACATCCTCACACTGCTCTCCCATCACTAACAGAGGCATTGCTTAACTAAAGAATGCTCCTAAGCTTTCTACTGACTTCCTTAGGAGTGAAACTAGTTGATGAAATTATAAATTCTCTGATTGTTTACATAATGAATTCATTCTAACTTCCTTATTCTCCAAGCCCTCTGACTTCCTTATCATCTCACTTTGTTCATTCTTAAATCTTTGTCTCACTTATTGTAGCCTATCATTTTGTACAAACTTCAAAGGAATTAGCTCAGCATGGTATTCAAATTTGTTCCAAATGACCCTGCCAAGTCACTGAACCATGAATATAGCACTACTATTTGAAAGTTTGTTAACTATTCCTTAGCAGTCAAACTCTTCCTTTTTTGGTCAAATATATTTACTCTAGCTCTTCCAGCACACATTCATCATATTCATCATCACTTTTTGGCATTTAATATTATTTACCACTCTAGCTGGTGGTGGGACCTGAGAGAATGGAGTCAATAAATGAAGCAAACTGGTCTCACAAAAAAGTCAACTTTATTCAGAGAACCAGACAATTTATACTCTGTGGGTTAAGAAGTAAGTAAAGTGTACAATCACAAAGGTAAGCCACACATGGCAAAATCATGTTTTTCAATAGAGGCATATAAACAAATAATAATAGCCATTTGTAATGAATAATCAGAAGTAAACTTACCCTATCCACTACATCTGGGAGGAGCACAAAAACACATTCCAAGAACAATTGCATGTTTTTGAAGAAATGGGAGTCACAAGACTCGTCTTGTTTTCTTGGAGTTTTCTCACAAGCACTCAGAATTCTCCTTGCACAACTTCATTCTTGGACTGTGTTCTGACAACTGTTTTCATCTAAACAAACACTTACATTTTAGTCACATGATATATGGACAAAACAAAAACAAAAATGTTATAGCCTGGTGGTGGTGGTGCATGCCTTTAATCAGGAAGCAGAGGCAGGCAGATCTCTGTGAGTTCGAGGCCAACCTGAACTACAGAGTGAGTTCTAGGAAAGGCTCCTAAGATACACAGAGAAACGCTGTCTCAAAACAAACAAACAAACAAAGTTATAGAGGCATACATTGGCATCAGTAAGTAGCAAGTTGCGCTGATTCAGGTTCAGACTGAATATCTTTAGTGTTTCAAAACTAGGGGTACCTGTTCTTCAATAAAGGACAGGAAGCTCCATCTGCCATCACAAACTTAGACAAACATGCGGCTTGGAATTTCACAGTATTGTCTACTCTGCATTTTCACACCAGTGCCCATGTTCTTATATTTTCCGGTTAAAACATTGCCTTTAAAATGAAGATAGTTGAAGGCGTGAATATTGTGCTTTTGTAGATGTTCCTCTTTTATACCTAGATCCTTGGCTGACTTTCAGCATAGTTTGAATTGTGACTGTAAGAGACTTAATGGTATTTATAAACATTCCACCTCTATGGAAACTTTACTTTTCTGTTTTCCTAGAGTTGATAGTGACTATTTGTAATTGTCATTAATTTTAACTTCAATTCTAAAACAGATACATTTTAAAAATTCCATTATTTCCATGTTGTTTCTGTGTCTAAAATATCATATCTTCTACTACTTAATATGTATTTTATTCCCTTACAAAATCAATTAATAATTCTAATGCTATTGAATATCTGGGATTAATGCCATTCTATTTCATACTAGAAATAGAATACTTGTTACCTAAAGACCATAATGTTATTCAACTCTTAGATCCATTGATTAGTACCATTCCAACCAGTTGCAGCTATTTATTTCTGAAAACATATCCTGAAGTAAAACAAGGTAAAAAGACATAAGAAGTAGATGAAAATAAGAAAAAGTATCCTTTTTTTGCAAATTTTAACAATGGATGTGAAATTTTTGTTTGTGAGATGTTGGGTACTAATATTCCTTGTCTTCTTATCTTTTTGTAGTTATGTGTACTTCAATCAACATAATTCTGTCAGCTTAGTTGGAATTTTTATATGAAACCTTTTATTGGGTGGAACATTTGTAGATCATCCCAATTACTTTGGCAAGTAATTGAATGTTTCTAACTCACCTTTATTTCCAAAAAATGCACTGATGAAAGAAGCCAGTATTTTTCTATCTCTTCATATTCATTTTTAACCACAAAACTTTGGGAAATCTTAGTGGTAACATACAATGAAATACAGCTACTTATGTAATCATTTCAATAGAAAATTATTGTGGTACCATCTCTTGTCTGCAGCCTGTAAGAATAGAAACACACACTTGTCTTGGGGATTTATTCTGGTTATTCCAATAAGGTTACAGCTTTGGATCAAATAATCTATACATTACTTTTTATCAGCTCTAACTTCCACTGTATGTCCCATCCCTCTGCTTCTAAACATCCTAACAAGGGTATTTACAACCTACCCATTAACTGAGTAACCTTAACTTGGGAAAAGGTTGTCTGTGAAATAGTATAAAAATATTAACTGGAATCATTAAAAGTTTGAATTAAAACTAAGTAATTGAGTCATTCATATTTGACCATAATTTCAATAAATTCTAGGTGTGCTTTTTGCAAGTCTCTGAAGTGCTGAATGGCAGTTCCAGTTATTCTTTATGGGGAAATAGATCTTAGGAATGGAGATTTGACTTCAAGTTGGAAATAAGTTTTCATATAAATCCTGCTTAATTTCACTGTAGATGTCAGAAAAGATTTTCATTTTGAATTCTGTAATATAGTCAACAATGCTGGCATATTGTGAGACACACATTTGGTAAATAGGGTATTATATTAGAAGAAATATTTAAACTTAGTGGGATCTAGGCCAGGAAACTAAAGGGCAACATCAGTCCTGAGAAGTCATTTTCTTGAGTTACATTTGCTTTCATGAAATTTGGAACAGCTTATCAGGATCTATAAACTTTGAAGTATTTGGAAAGTTTAAAAATTGTTCTACTTGCATACATTCAAAGTAGATAAGAACCGTAACAGAATTACTGGTTGTTTTCACTTATGGTAAAGTGAGGGTTTTTTTTTTTCTCACTTTTCCCTTTAGTTGATATTATAGTAGAGCGCCTGTGCTTGGACAATTTTTGATGATACAGTCTGGAGCCTGCAGGGGTGAGGATCAAGGCAACAATGTCAGATCAAGTGAAGACCTTAGGGCTTTGCCTTCCCATGGTAGGAGATGAAAGGACAAGGAAGCAAGAGAGAGCTGAATTCACCCTTTTATAGTGGAGTTTATCCCACCAGTGAGGGCAGAGTAATAACAGCCTAACCTATGACAGTTCAGATCTGATCTTAGCTTGAACATTATAACCTGCTACTATATTTAACTTAATGCAATTAAATTTCAGCATACATTTTCAAAGAGATAAACATTCAAGCTGTATCTTATAGAATGAGCAATAAAATTGAAAAAAAAATCATATGGCTTGGAATAAATCTGAGTTAGATTAAAATTACTCTGGAAAGCTTTCCTTTATGTGTCCTAAGTTCTGCTTCAAATATATGTCCTCCCACAGTGCCCCATTATTATTTCCAAGGTTTCTCAGATAAGTCCACACACCTACAGTGTGGCATCTAATGCCTTTTGTTAAATAAAGAACGATATTTCATAGGACCCTGATAGACACCAAACTTGCTCCTGACACAGGCAGGAAGAACTTGAGGCCCGATTTATTTAAGACCCTGTTTTAAAAACAGAAAATGAAAATAGAACAACAAGGAAAAGAAAACAAAATGAGCAGAGCAGCAAAATCAATCTACCTACTGGGCCCACCTAGATGGAGAGATAAATGCACAGATGCAGATATAGATACTAACATTCATTTTATTTTTATCTATGTGTGTGTGCATTTATTTCCAGTAAGTAAAGGTACCAACAAAGATAAGAGGAGGCCATTGGATCTATGGGAGCTGGAGTGGAATTATAGGTATTTGTGACTCATCTAACATTGGTACAAGAGACTTAACTCTAGTCCTCTGTGAGGGTAACAAATGTTTTTAATCATTAAGCTATTTATATCCTGAAAGTCTGTATGTTTTAAGACAAAGTTGATGGTATAAACTGTCATATAGGTAGATTCTTTAGGAATAATAATTAAATATGAATATATGTTAAATTTTAAATTGATTCAACTTATTCTCTTTCTCTAGAACACATTGTTATTAACATAAATCTCTAACACTGCTTAAGATAATGGCAATAAAAGAAAAACACGCTTAAAAGCACATTTAATGAAATGAAATCCAAGCACAACAATAAAGTGTTACAATGAGTTAGATATCTCTTAACTACATTAACATTATTTTGGTGTATAGATATAAGTTCATTACTTATTAGGAAGGTTTTTTAATAAAGACTCTTATTTTGAACAAATTGGCACAGTGACTAGACATTAATGTTTCCTAATTGGTTTCCTTTCCCTTTAATCATATTCTGTCCCATTCACAAACCTCTAATTATGGTTTTATAACTTTATCATTGGGCCAATGGGTTAGTTCAAAGAAAGCTGCTTTTATAAGTCAACCCCTGGAATTCCTTTTATCAGTGAAATTCAGGCTTATTTTACATGTCATGAACTAAGTCTGTATCCTTATGTGATGAAGATGAATGCAGTGACCCCTTTTCAAGTCATCACCATGAGCGTAGATAGGGTCTGTGTTCTTGTTGCCTGTGAGAACACCTCAGAAATGAAGTGTGGCAGCACAGACACTGGACCAATCTGAAGCAGGTTTTACTAGTCCTCATATCTGAAGTATTGAAGTGGTGTCAAGCCCACCAAAAGAATTTTATCCTGAACCAAGTCAAGGCTTCTGTCCAAGAAGAAAGTGAGAAAAAATTCTCAAAGCAAAAGATGTGCCATAATGAAGGGCACAACCCTTTGCAGAGGTGACTTGAACTATAGAAATATGGACAAGAAAATGGGTAAACTGTTCCGAATAGAGCTATTGCCAGAAGGCACTTGGAAGGGAGTCCCAAACATGGTCTTAAGCTACTCAAAGTTGATTTTAAATTAACGATAGATGTTTGCAAACAGAATACTACTTCTATGAATTGACAATACCAATAAGAATCTAGGCAATTAGCAAAATACCAATTTAAATGTTCTGATTTTTTTCTTCAAAAAAAAAAAAACCCAGTACATTTCATAGTAGAGAGAAATCCAAATAACATTATGAAAACAAAATTGTCAAATTAGAAAAAAGTAAATGCCCTGGTTCCAAGGCTGGCTGATCACAATACTTTGTATCACTTTTCCTTACTGTGCTGGCTAGTTTTATGTCAGCTTCATACTGGCTAAGGTCACCTGGAAGGAGGAAACCTCAATTAAGAAGATGCTTCCATAAAATTGGATTGTAGGCAGGTCTGTAGGGCATTTTCTTAATCAGTGAATCATGGAGGAGGGCCCAGTCCATTGTGGGTGGTGCCATCCCTGGGCCAGTGGTCCTGAGTTCTATAAGAAAGCAGGCTGAGAAGACCAATGGGGACAAAGCAGTAGGCAGCACCTCTCCATGGCCTCTGTCTGCATCAGCTCCTGCCTCCAGGCTCCTGCCCAGACTCCCTTCAATGACGAACAGTGCTATGGAAGTGTAAGCCAAATAAACCCTTTCCTTCCAGGTTGCTTTGGTCATGGTGATTCATTGCAGCAATATAAACTCTAACTAGGACACTTACATAAAGAAAATTCTTAATTTATTCATCATTTTATATCTAGGGTAAAATAGGATCAGCTTCTCTGTGGAGAGCCAAGCAATTTATCTAAGTCCTCCAAGTTTACTTGTTCTGTATTTTAAGTTATTGGCAAATTATTCTGTGATACTGTCTGCTACCAGGACAGAACACACTTGGACAACTGTGTACAGCTGGACTCCATTCAGCGGTTTTTTTTTTTCATGTAATAAGTAATTTATCTGTAGGAAAATTATCTTTCCATATCTTTTCTAAGTGCGTTATATTCCTATTGTTAAATGGTTTTTAGTCATAGAATACCCCCTTTTAAAATTTACATATTTCTAGACTCTGTTACTCAGTTTGTAAGTTGTTCTAAGTAAAAAAAAAAAAAAAGTTCATGCAGATGATAACAAGAACTTTCATCTCAAAACTCAGTTAGGTTGGTCTAAATAGTTCACTGAAACAATTACCTAAATTGTAGCACACACACCAGCTAGGGATGGAAACTGGGTTCGCTGAACCCTGGTTGTTTTATGGAAGAACAATGGCTAATTCTATTCCTAAATACTTACCATCTTCCTTCCAGAAATCACGTGTTCCCTCTATTTTAGAGGGAAAAAGTCATTTCTTCTGCCTCCCTGTAGCTGACTCAGTCAATGTTGTGGTTGGTGGCCCACATCCAATATGAATCTTGGCTGTGCAACAATTCTAAATTCCTCACTACATAGTCTACTGAAGATTTCCACAGATGTCTTCCCATTTTTCTAGCCAGTTTCTAACACTTCTCATTTATTGTGTGCAACCTGATCTCTCAAAGCCTTTCAATAAATTTACTCCTAAGTAAAATAATAAAATCTGCTACAACAAGGCATTGGGAAGTAAGCTAGAAATGACAGAATGAAGTTCACTGAAAGGGAAGGTGAGTGACGTGATTCCCACAAAAATCCTTTGCTTCCAAGGTCAGCTAAATTGTGCTAGGAAAACTGGCCCTGTAACTCTAAAAGCAAATCAAGTTGTAGATGATCAACTACAAGTAAAATCATATTTTAGGAAATGTATTAAAATTGTATAAACTCTGCTCCTAATAATTTAAAATAAATGTTTCCTTTTGGCTAGTTCTCATGCAAATATTGAGAAAATAGTTAAGATAAAGAGCTAAATTTTCCAGAAATAATTTGACTCTTACTGTTAGCTTAGACTTTCTTAACAAAAATATTTGTGGGAGAAATTTTATATCAGCATATAAACCTATGATTTGGGTTAAAACTATGAAAAAATATATGTTTTGGAATATACAATCATCATCTATCTAGCAACATTATCTCCTAAATGGAGAAAGGAAACTACCCTTTCTGATGTTAAAAAATTAAAGAGTAAAAATTTTGAGTGGAAATATAGTAGTCACTATATTATTACCTATCATCCTAATGATATTGTAAATAAATATTTTTAGTGTTGACTCAAGAACACAAGAACAAGCTGAAAGTAACTCAGCAAGGCAGTTTCTTTTTGCAAAAAGCATGACTCATATCTAACAAGCAGGCAAACTGGGACAAAAACTTCACTTTGCTTTTATTCTAATACAGGTAGTAATCGTCTTTTCCCCATTTGCAAAGGTCCAACCTCACAGTTTTTGAAGGTTGTTTAGTCTTAATCCTCAAAAGGAAATAAAGAAAAGGGGCACGGGGCCTGTTGTTTCATCAAGTTCCAGGAATGCATCAGGGTCATTCCCTAAACAAAAGTTTTACTAGGTGGGGAAGATGAATTAATTCAGCAGTTATACAGAAATGCAAAGTCTTATATATATATATATATATATATATATATATATATATATATATATATATATATATATATGTGTGTGTGTGTGTGTGTGTGTGTGTGTGTGTGTGTGTGTGTGTGTGTGTATACATATATATAAAATCACCCAAAATATAGGGGGAAATCTAAGTTTTCTCATAGGTCATTTTTTTTCCTATCAAAGGTAGATAGCTGACCAAGAACAAGAATTCCATATATACATATATTTGCTTTATATACATGTGAAAATAAGTTGCCAGAAAAATATTTTGAGAACAATTTACATCACAGTTGAAAGTTAGTAAACATCTTTACCAGTTATGAAGAAGGTACCAAAAAGAATAATACTAGTCATTATTCTGAAAAAGCTGTCTAGGAAGTCATTGAATTATTTTCTCTTTCATTTAATTTAATTTTCAATTTTAATTTTACAGTGAGAGTCCAAAAGACATAATTATATCACTTAGTTGGATTGTTTCAAAACTATTCCATTATCAAAGTAATCCAAGAATATTTGATTCTCATAATACTTGTGCTTCCTTAAGCTTTAAATTATGGTATGATACTGAACCCAGAATATACTGTTGCAATGATTTACCATTGTTAAACCTGAACATGTGAGAATAAAGAGCAAATCCATGACTGTCTGATTAAAACAAGCTTTAACTTCTGTGATGCACCCAGGACTGGCCAGTGTGTTGTCTCACCCTAAGTCAGGATTTCAGAGAGCAGCATTGGATGTGAGAAAGACAGGGTTTTTATAGCTCAGGGGTAGGGGGTTTCCAAATGGGAAATTTGGTGGGCAAAATAGGCAGGGTTACAGGAGCAGAACATAAGTGTAGCAAGTTAGTCATAATAACCTTCTGAAACAAACACATGATTGCAACATGATCATAACAACAGGTACTTGTAACATGAATCTTAAAAAGTCTTATTAATAAAAAACCTGGAGTTATTGCGGTTAAAGCTGAAAGATCAGAGACACAGAACAAACCACAGCCAACCTCACCTCACCAACTCCTCAGCTGATCTTCTTTCCTCAGACTGAAAGCCTCTGAGTCCTCACCCGAAAGGGATCTCAGCTGAACTGCTTGAAAGCCTCTAGTTCCTGGTCCTCATTTCTTATATACCTTTCTGCTTCCTGCCATCACTTCCTGAGATTAAAGGTGTGTGTCCTTCCCAAGCAAAGACATGAAATCTCAAGTGCTGGGATTAAAGGTGTGTGCCACCATGCCTGGCTCTGTTCCCATTGTGGCTTGAACTCACAGAGATCCAAATGGATGTCTGTGTCCCGAGTGATAGGATTAAAGGCTTGTGTGACACCACTGTCTGGCTTCTATGTCTAATCTAGTGACTGACTCTGTCCTCTGATCCCCAGATAAGTTTTATTTGTTAGAGCACAAATAAAATACCACCACAGGTAGTCATAACAAGATAACCATAACAACCCTTTAGAAACAAAGATAGGGTTGCAATATGGTTATTAACTTTTGAAACAGAGACATGATTGCCATTCTTGGAAGAGGCAGTACAGAATCATATGTAGTTAGGTTACAGGTGGAGCAAATCCAATCTTTGAGAGGTTTAATCATAAACAGGAATGAACTTAGTTTGTCTTTGTTATAAAAAGGCTTTTAAGCCTAAGATAGAGGCAGCCTGGTTCTTCACTATTAGTAAGTATATTTAAATTCATCAAAATGCAAGAAGATTTAATATGAGTCTCTGTGTTATACTTTATCCTTATTTGGTTGAAAATTGGAGCTACATTGATTGTTCAGACAGCTTGTCAACCTTTCATAATGAATAGTTGAGGAAGAGCACTTGAAATGGGAGCCTAGTTCACATTTTAGAATTGTTCATTATCAATGTTTAGACATATACAGTATTATCTGAACCTACTTGGGGGATAAGCCAAAGAGACAACCAAAGAGCTTGACACATTACATCTTTTGTCATGTAGATGGTTCCCTTATCAGCCTGCCAGGGTCTCTTGTGCTACTCTTTAATGATATAACTATTTATACAAACAATAGAAATATTTACAGTAAGATTGTGGCAGACACCTGGTACATGCAATCACCACTCACAGGGTCTCATGATTCCCTTCATGTTGAATTCATCAAGGCTGAGCTGACAAATGGCTATAAACTTTCTTACTGTATAATAAGCTAATCATATCAAATAACATGGAGATGTAATTTTTTTCAATGAGTAAATGTTGGTTATCAAGTTAAATATATCATGATTTAGATGGCAATTGCATGTCTGTGACAGTTATATATATGGCATTTAATATACAATATGCAGTGTGTAATATGTATTTGATTTTGAGATATTTATTAGATACATTATACAGATGAAATAACAAAACAGATTGTGTTGTGGCTGACTTTTTCCCTTCTTTTTCTGGTCTGTACACTTTTTATACTTTCTTGGAGCCACAGTACTTCTTCTTTTCATTTAGGAGTACAAAGTGGGTTTGAAGTAGGTTAGAAAGTTTAGGACCAGTGGAAGGCTCAAGTGGATAAAGCCACTTGCCACTGAACCTGAAAACCTGGATTCATCCCCAGAACCCACATGGTGGAAGGAGAGAACAATTACTGAAATTTTCTTTTGACCTCCACATGCGTGCATGCTGTGGCACATGCACTGGGGTATATGTGCACACACAGCTACAAAATACATAACACAAACAGATAGAAAATACTTTTACAAATTTGAATTTTTAACCAACCACTCACTTTATTGTCAAATCATTTTCATTGGTTACATCTTATGAAATGATTCACACTTGAACTACTGATCTCCAGGCTAATCTCGGGGTTTTTTGTTGTTCTTGTTGTTGTTTTGTTTTGTTTGCTAAGGACAGCTGATATCCATGGCTTTGGAAGTCCATATTCTTTATGTAGGAGCTCAAAAAGGGAGGATAAGAACTTTAGACATCAGAGAGTCAAGGAAGAAGACTCCTAAGGAAGAAGTGTAAGCCTTCATTTCTTTCCTAGATGCTTTATGGAGAAGCAAAGAGCTAAGAAAGCTGTTACTCAGGGAAGATTGACAGTGAGCAACTGAGGGAATGTTAGGCTGAAACCTCCACACAGCTTGGGTTCAGAAAGTTTTTCCAAGTATTTTAGTGTAGCTGGAGAGTTTTCTCTCCGGGTCCCGCCATGGCAGTTCCTTAGCCCACTTATAAAATAAACATACAGACACTTATATTATTTAAACTGCTTGGCCATTAGCTCAGGCCTATCATTGTCTAGCTCTTACTCTTATATTCAGCCCATTTCTATTAATTTATACTTTGCCACGTGGCTTGTGGCTTACTGGTACCTTACATCTTCCTTGTCCTGGCAGCGACTGCAGGCAGTCTCCTCCTTCCCTTCCTGTTCCCTTAATTCTCCTCTCTGTTAGTCCCACCTATACTTCCTGTCTGGCTACTGGCCAATCAGTGTTTTATTTATTAACATATTTGCCATACAGAACATCCCACAGCATTTTAGTAAAAGAAAACAAGAAAGATATAGGGATAAGAAAAAGTAAAGATAATTTGTAAAAAGAACAAACTAAAGTGCAAGTTTGTTGTAATTATAAATAAAATCTTTTGTTATTCTTTTAGAGTTTTCTACAAAAATTTACTTCTCCATTTAAATATGTTGCTTTATAACTGGTATTCTTTAAGGTGACCTTGCCAATTTAAGTTGAATATACTTTAAAATCTTTCCCACAAAAAGGTAAATGTCATGAAATTGGACTATTTTATTCTTAAATAAATATTTTGGGAGAAATTTTTAAATTGTTTTTATGACAAAATTCTGGTTTTGTTTTCATTGTATAAATAAAATTTCTAACATCTAACTACCGTATCATTTTCTGTGACTCCATTATTTGTTTATTATAGACTAGGTGCTGAATATTTAGACATTTTTACTGCTGCAGTAAATAGATCATAATAAAATATTTAAATAAAGGATGAATTTCAAGTTTTGTTATAGATTTACTGTAACAGGTTAATTGTTAAGAAAAAAAAGAAGTACATGAAGTCCAAGCAACCTTGGTCTAGTTGACTAAAGAGTGTCTGTAAGAGAGTTGTGTCTTGCCCTAGTTTCATTACCATCACTGTGATAAAACAATAACACTCACACTTAAAGAAGACCAACCCAAGGTAGAAAAGGTTTACTACAGCTTACAGTTTAGGGGAGTCACAGAAGCAGGAGCTTGAAACAGCTGGTCATGTTACATGCACAGTCAGGAGATTAGAGAAATAAATGAATGCTTAGTGGCTTAGTGCTACTTGTTTTCATGATCTTAGACAGTCCAGGACCATACACAGGGAATGGTAGACCCATAGTGGAGGGGTCTTCCCATCTCAAATAGCCTGACTAAGAAAAAAAAAAACTTTCATTGCCAACCTCACCTAAGCAGTCCCTCCCTGAGACTCTTCCCAAGTGGTTCTACATCAGTGGTTCTCAACCTAATGGCCGAACTACCCTTTCACAGGCATCACCTAAGATCATCGGAAAACATTTTCTTCCAATGGCCTTAGGAACTGAGACGCCACACCTCTATCCATCTCCAAGTTTTACCCACATGTAGACATGCCCACAAATGAGTACCCAGCATCATCATACCAACTCTGTCACCTACACCCTGAACAAATACAGGTGTAGGTTACAGGGTTGGTTCCATAATGTACTTAAGCAGACCAGTTACACATGTATAGAGAGCAGCTACTGTGCTGAAAGCAGCAGTATTGAAGGTAAAATGATACTTCATGAATTATAATTACTGGGTAAATGTGATCTCGTGTGCTGTAAAATCATAAACTACTGCAAAAAAAATCTATACCATGGGAGCTTAATCTGGATGCTGATGGGTCTTTTTTATATTCAGTTGTGGTTGATGCTAATACTGTCTCCTTTTGAAACTAACAGGTATGCAAAAAACACAGAAGATGATAAATCATAGGAAATTTCAATGAACTGTATTGACTAAACTATGCCATGTATCATTTTTTTTGTATTATTAAAGCTATTGTTATATATTACTTTCATTAGAAAAACCATCCCATGACAATGAAACCTCACACCATTGCTAGGGATTTACTGTTGCCAGCAGCCAAAAACATTGAATTATGATCAGAGATGAATTTGTTACTCAGTTGAGTGCAGTTTCCTTATCTAACAACACTGTCCACAGGAGACTAGACGAAAAGTCTGCTGATGTTCTTGATCAGGTAATCCAGGAAATAATTAAATCTGCTCCACTTCTAATATTTAGTGTCCAGCTTGAAGAATCCACAGAAGTTGCAAACATCAGTTACTGGTTTATGTGAGGTGTATTAATGATGGTGAATTTAAAGATGAGTTTCTTTTTTGCAAATGTCTTGAAACAAATACTACATGTGATGTATTTGACCCAGCTGGTTCATTTCTGAAAGAGCAGATCTCTCAGAAAAAGGTTTGTGGTGCTTGCACAGATAAACTGTGCTAGCAGGTCGATCTGACTTTCAACATTTTGTACTGAATGAGTCACCAAAAGTCATGGGAACTCATTGTATGATTCATTGGCAAATATTAGCAACAAAGATGTTGCCACAAGAGTTACAAGAAATAATGAAAAGCATCATAAATTCTGTCAATTTTATAAAGGTGAGCACTTTAAATAGTCGACTGTTTTTGAAACTGTGTAACAAGTTGGATGCTCCAAACAAAGCTCTGCTATTTCACACCTAAGTGAAATGGTTGTAGAGAGGAAACATCTTAAAACATGTTTTTGAGCTTCCTGATGAACCTAAAACATGTTTGTGTTATTGTTGTTGTTGCTCATTTTGTTTTTATTTTTTTTTTCTGTTTTTCATGACAGTGTTTCTCTGTGTAGTCCTGGGTTGTCCTGGAACCCCCTCAGTAGACCAGGCTGGCCTTGAACTCAGAGATCAGAGGTCCACATGCCTCTGCCTCCTGAGTGCTGGGATTAACATGTTCTTGGTTTTTATTTTTTTTTGTTTTAGCAGAAAGCAAGACTGCAGTTCAAAGCACTTTTCAGTGATAAAAGCAAATTTCAGAAAATAACTTACTTGGTTGCCATCTTTGCCATCGTGAATGAGTTAAATTTATCACTGCAAGGACTAAATACAACATGCCTCTATTTGTCTGAAAAAATCTGATCATTCCAAATGAAACTTCAGCTTTGGTGGAAAAAAGGACAAAAATAAAAATTTACGTGTTGTGTAGCTGGAGAGTTTTCTCTCCAGCTCCCGCCAAACCCTGGCAGTCCGACAGCCCACTTATAAAATAAACACACAGACACTTATATTATTTAAACTGTTTGGCCTAATGGCTCAGGATTCTAGCTGTCTAGTTCTTACATCTTAAATTAATCCATTTCTATAAATCTATACCTTGCCACGTGGCTTGTGGCTTACAGATGTCTTCACATGCTACTTGTCATGGCGGCGGCTGGCAGTGTCTCTCCCACCTTCTTGTTCTCTCAGTTCTCCTCTCTGTTAGTCCCGCCTATACTTCCTGCCTGGCCACTGGCCAATCAGTGTTTTATTTATTGACCAATCAGAGCAACACATCTGACATACAGACCATCCCACAGCAGTGTTGCCTACCTTATCTGCTTTCTTTGAGGAACACGACATTGAAACAGACAGAAGGATTAAGATGATAATTTCTATGAAAGTACACTTGTACTTTCTTGCAGATGAAATTTCATCCTATTTTCCAAATCTACCTGACACTCATTTGCACTTGTCAGAAGCCCATTCACAGTCAAAGTTGAAGATGTTCCTGAGACAGCACAAGAGGAGTATATTGAACTGATTAACGGCAATGCCGAGATAACTGATTTCTCTACAATGCCAGTTAGAAAATTCTGGACAGATGTTGGCAATCATATCCTGTTCTGTGTTAGACTGTGTTGCACCTTCTTTTTCCATTTCCAACAACAAGGTTTTTCAGCTTGTTGGTTATCAAGTCTAAATATAGAAGTAGACTTGTTGTGGAAGATGATCTTTGTTCTGCTATTGGAAAGACTGCCCCTAGAATTCCTGATCTGGTGAAAAAGAAGCAATTTCAACTTCTGCACTAACACTGGCTTTTTACATATACTGTCTCAAATGTAGCAATGCAGTTTACTATTGTAATATTAAGACTGTTACTAATGGAAAATAAGTGAATTAGAATTTTGAAAAAGGACTGTTATCCTTGCTACACCATGCTTCCAATTTTTATCATTTATTTGTAATTAGAAATAAATATTATACAACATATAATTACATATATTGTTTTGTGACTAATTACTATGCTTTAATTATGCTCAATTTGGAACAATGAAAATACATCCTGCATATCAGATATTTGCATTATAATTTATAACAGTATCAAAAATTACAGTGGAAAACTAAAATTTTTATGGTTGGGGGTCACCACAACATGAGGAAATATATTAAAAGGTTGAAGCAGTTGAAAGGTTGAGGACCACGTGTCCTCCCTCTGGGTGAAGAAACACTAAGTTCCTGAGCCTATTAACTCTTATTTGTAGATACAATTAGTTCATCTAAACCTACATGTGTAGGATAAACCCTTACTCAAGCATGTTTGATGTCCTTACAAGAAGAAGAGGAGAGAGACAACAGGGAAACCACAATATGAAAATACGGGCACAGAATCCTCAGACACCAGTTGACACCAAGGCTGAGAAAGCAGGTTTATAGCTGCACCCAAGGGAAGCCAAAGCTTGCTTGTAGAGGGGTAGAAAAGCAAAGAAATATTCTAAGGCATCACATAGACAAGCTGTAAGAAAAAGTTAGTGCTCTTAATTTTATATTTGATATCAACAAAAGCTTAAAATAAGCATCATTTCTAAAAATAAAAATGAAATCTAAAAATTAATTTTAGTATAATTTATTATAAAGAACTTTCCATTTTTCAAATTATTATTGGGACTTATTCAAAAGCCAACTACGATATAAAAATAAAATGTTAGAACTAATGAGTTCAGACAAGACCTATATGAGTACTATTTCTGTTATAATGTATATATTATTGTTATGTTTTTCTATTCCATGCACTATTAAATACAGAATATGTTACAATGTAATATTTTATAGTGATGTGTTACTTCTTTAATAAGTCCTTTTAATAAAAAGAATCACTTAAGTTAGTGTGAAGCCTCATAGTCTAGAATAGATCGATATAACAATGTAGAGTAACTTATAATTCAATTCCATTATTAATTGAATCTTGCTCTAATGGAGACATATACTCTGTAATTTATATGTAAACATAAATGAAATATAGGGAGAATCTTCAAAGTGAAAAAACAATGCATTATTTTTTTTCCCAAAAGCAATGTGTTTCACTGAATTTTAGAAAGTCTTTAATTCCTTTCTTAATTTCTGTCTTGATGCATTTTTCATTCAGTGATGAACTGTTTGGTTTCTATTGTTTCTGTTGTTGATATACAGTTTTTGGATTTTTTTTTTGTTTTTTGGGGTTTTTTTTGTTTTGTTTTTGTTTTTCAAAACAGGGTTTCTCTGTGTAGCTTTGCACCTTTCCTGAAACTCGCTTTGTAGACCAGGCTGGCCTTGAACTCACAGAGATCTGCCTGCCTCTGCCTCTCAAGTGCTGAGATTAAGGCGTGTGCCACCACTGCCAGCCAGCTTATGTACAGTTTTAATCCATAATGGTCACATAAGATGAAGGGTATTCTTGCAATTTTCTTGTATCTGTTGAGACTTGTTTTGTGTTATAGTATGTGGCCAATTTTGAAGCAAGTTTCATTAGGTGCTGAGAAGAAGGTATATACTTTAGTGTTTGGATAAAATGTTCTGTAAACATTTGCTAGGTCCATTTGATATATGACATTATCTAGCTCCAGTATTTCTCTGTTCAGTTTTTGTCTGGATAACTAGTCTATTGGCTACAGTCAGGTATTGAAGTCACCCATTATCACTGTGTGAGGGTCAATATGTGGTTTTAGCCATTGAACTGCTTCTTTTATGAGCTTGGTTGCCCTAGTGTTTAGTGCATAAATATTTAGAATTGCAATGTCCTCTCAGTGGATTTTTCCTGTGATGAATATATAATAACCTTTCTCATCCCTTTTGATTAGTTTCAGTTTGCTTCTTGGATCCATTTGCTTGGAATATCTTTTTCCATCCTTTTACGCTGAGGTGATGTTTATCCTTGATATAAGGAGTCTTTCTTAGATGCAGCAGAAGGGTGGATTTTGTGTTTCAATCCAATCTGTTAGTCTGTGTCTATTTATTAGGAAACTGACACCATTGGTGTTGAGAATTATCTATGAGCAATGTTTGTTGATTCCTATTATTTTGTGGTGATGAGATGGTTCCTCCTCCCCACCCCCCTCCCTGACTTGATTTGCTTGTCTGCAATTATTTATTTCTTGTGTTTACTTGGGTGTGGCTAACCTCTTCAGCTTGACATTTTTTTCTAGCATTTCCTGTAGAGCTGAATTTGTAGATAGATACTACTTATATTTGATTTTATTGCAGAATTTCCTTCTTTCTCTGTTTATTGTAATTAAAAGTTTTGGTGAGTACAGTAGTCTGTGATGGCATTTGTGATCTCCTAGAATTTGTAGGACATACATCCAGGCCCTTCTGGTTTTTAGAGTCTTCACTGAAGTCATGTGTTATTCTAATAGGGCTGCTTTTATATGTCATTTGGTCTTTTCACCCTGCAGCTTTTAATGTCTTTCTTTGTTCTTTACATTTAGTGTTTTGATTATTATATGCCATGTTTTGTTTTTGGTTTGGGTTTTTTTTTTCCTAGTCCAGTCGATTTTGTCTTCTGTATGATTCTTGTACCTTGATAGGCACCTCCTTCTTTTGGTTGGGGAAATTTTCTTCTATGATTTTTTTTTGATAAATTTTTCTGTGCCTTAGACCTGGGCTTCTTGTCCTTTTATTTCTATTGTTAGTAGATTTTTTTTATAGTGTCCCAGATTTCCTGGCTGTTTTGTGCCTGACTGTTTTGGCATTTAACATTTTCTTTGACTGAGGTATCCATTTCTTCTATCTTTTCCTTAATGCCTAAGATTCTCTCTTCTATCTCTCGTATTCTTTTAGTGGCACTTTCCTCCTGGGCTTTTGATTGACTTCTTAAATTTTTCATTTCCAGTTTTACCTCAATTTGTGTTGTCTTTGGTGATTCTATTTCTATTTCATGTCTTGAACTGTTCTCATTATTTTACTCCACTGTTTGTGTTTTTATAGACTTCATTAACAGATTTATTCATATCCTCTTTAAGGTCCTTGACCATATTCATAATAGCTATTTTGAAGTCCTTGGTGTATGTCTCAGCTCTATTGCATTTCTCAGGATCTGCTATAGTGTGGTTGCTGAGTTCTGGTAGAGACATATTTGTCTTGGATGTTAGTGATTGTGTTGGTGTTTAGGTACTTGGGTTTGGGATGATTGTAATTCAAGATGTTAATATCTGGTCTTATTTTTACTGGGTGGTTTTTCCATTTCTTTATTTTTATTGCCCTCTCTGGATCTTGGGAACATACAGTGGCTAAATTTCCTGGTTAGGAGTGCTTCTGAATACCTGCCAAGTATAGCCACTGGTGGAGAGGCATCCCAGGTAGAATGTTTCTAGGTATTAGGGACTGACAGGTAGGAATGGGGATGGGCTAGAATCAGAGACCCTGTAAGGGTCAACAGGAAGAGGAAACCTGTCAGAGAAAGATGGCAGGCCCCTGAAAATGGTTTGCTGCAAGGCTGGGGGTGAGACTGGGGAATTTGCAATGGAGGACAGGAAGGAAAGTGAAGGTCACCTATGAGTTCCTGGCATGTGAGGCCAATGTGTTCCCAGGTAGAGAGTGCCTCCAGAAAATGATGGTTTATGCAAAGGGACAGGATGAGGGATATAGACTGGATTCACTGGAAGGTTCTGCATAGTCCACAGGGAATGAAGGGAGACAGGAAGGATAAGCCCCTACAAGTAATCTGCAACAGATCTGAGGATGAGACCAGGGCATTTGCAATGGAGGATGGGACAGAGAGTTGTGGTGATATTGTGTTCCCCAAAATATATTGTACACCCTAATAAACTTATCTGGGGTCAAAGAACAGAATAGCCACTAGACAGACATAGAGACCAGATAATGGTGGCACTCACACCTTTAATCCTAGCATTCCAGAGGCAGAGATCTGCCTGGATCTCTGTGAATTCAAGGCCACACTGGAAACAGCCAGGCATGGCAACAAGAGCCTTTAATCCCAGGAAGTGATGGCAGAAAGCAGAAAGGTATATAAGGCATGAGGACCAGGAACTAGAGCCTGGTAAAGCTTTTAGGCTTTTGAGTAGCAGTTCAGCTGAGATTCATTCTGGGTAAGGACTCAGAGGCTTCCACTCTGAGGAAACAGGATCAGTTGAGGAACTGGCGAGGTGAGGTGGCTATGGCTTGTTCTGCTTCTCTGATCTTCCAGCATTCACCCCAATACCTGGCCCCAGGTTTGTTTTTATTAATAAGACCTTTTAAGATTCATACTACAGAGAGTGAAGATCTCCTATATGACTCCCAGGCCAATGTCTACCACTTGTTATTAACGCAAAATATCTCAAAGGAGAGAAGAGACAGTTTATTAGAGTCCAGTGTGAATGGCCATGGGCTGGGAATACAGATTTAAGTTGCTGTAAATTCCATGTTCCAACAAATAAAATCATAAACTAAAACACCATTCAAACCCATTTGTGGAAACTCCGGGTAGATGATTACAGCCAATCAGGAAAATTTCTACTGTGGACTTAGATGCTGGTTCATGACATGTTTATCCTTTGACTTGTGGAAGTGAGTGGTCTGTTATCTTGATACATTCTTGAAGGCTTTACAATATAGTCACAGGGATGTTAGGTCAGAGGGGGACAAGCTGTCTCTATTTAGGCAGCTAAGGATAGACCAAGATAAACTGTAATCAGGCTCTGCACAAGCAACATTCCAAGCTCCCCACAGCCATTGAAGTTCTCATATGTTAATCAACCTCACAGAAGATTTAGTGAGAGATGTTGTTACTGTTTTTCTGCGAATGTCCCTTCACATAATCAATTATCATGTGCAGAAATAACTAAGTAAATATTTTATTTCTTGGTTGTATTTTTCTTCCTGACTCATTACCTTGGCTAGAGCTACAGAAACTTCAGTGGTGAGAGTGTATACCCATCTGCTTCTACCCTGTAAATCTTTTTAATTATACTAGTTAAAATGACATTGAAAATAGAAAGTGTAAAATCTGATAGAAACAGCACCATTGGTTAAAGGAATATCGTACACATTATTTCCCCACCTGCATGCTCAGATCCAACCATTTCTACACACTAAGGGACCAGTTTGCTGTACAAGTTTATCTTCATAAATTGGTGACTATTTCTGAGGTAGAGACAAGCTAGTTTGCCTAACAGGGACTCAGTGACCAAATTTTGAAACTGGATTTAAATTTAGTTTCCAGTTTTCTCCCGTCAAGAAGCTGTGAATACCTTCAATATTGTGTTACTATTGCACAGATTTATATTTAGTATCATTTCAAGGCAGAGTTTATACTTCTGAAACAAAACAAAAAAGAAGATCCTACAAGTTTGTCTGGCTTTCCCAGTCTTTGTGGAAATAGGCTCCATGTGTTACTTCCTGTTGGATAGTTTATCACAGCTCTGTTTACTTAGTCTCCGCCCCACCTTCCAGCTCCTCCCTAAACAAAGTGGAAACCCTGAAGAATGAGGTTGCTTTGCTTTGCTGCTATTGAGAACGGTTTCCTTTCATGTTTAGAAACTGTTTTCATCTGGGTTCTGCAGCAGGATGGGTGGGACTTGTTCTGCTTCTCAATGCATATCCTGGCAAATTGTAAAGGTGCTCTAGGAAATGCTATTTATATAGATAAAGTGAAGACTTCATTATTCTAAGGAAATATAGAAAAACCAATACATTACTGAATGCAAATAGCAAGCTATAAATTCAGTTTACCAATTTACAATTCAAATTCAACCTCTTGCATTTGTTGTTCCATATTTTGAGATTAGAGTTGACACAGCATGTTTTTAGTGCTGAGATATACTCAGCATTTACTAGACTTTCCCTTGGAAATGTCATTGCAAGTCACAGGTAGAGATAGTCTACTAATGAAATTTTGCTATCATTCTTCTTTAATTCCTAGGTCTACCCAAACAAAATATCCACTAGAAGGCATAAAGCAAGTCTGGAAGCCAGAAATTAAACATAAACAAACAAACAAATAAATAAGTAAATAAAAATAAGGTGTTAGTGTAGCCCACCCTCAGTGAAAACTGTGGTGGTAGTGGTAGATTCCTGCTTGTCAAGTCCACTGTCTGCACCTGTGAGCTTTTCCAGCTTGCAGAGGAAAAGATTTAGTTGCTGCTGCATCTCCCCATTACATGCTCTCTGGGAGTCAGTGGACATGTGTTTTCAGGGAACAGTGTTTTTCCTCTCTTATTGGTAAGATAAATAGGAGATAAAAAGAGGTTCTTTATAGTTTTTATTTTGCTGTTTATTTTCAGGGGGTAGATTTGGGTAGATGGAGAGGTGGAGATGATCTGGGAGGAGGTGGGAGAGGGGACACCATGATCAGAATTATTATATTGTATAATATAATTATTATATTATTATATTGTATGAATTTTTTGCTTTCAATTTTAAAGAGTCAATATCTAGTTTTATTGTTTTAAAAATTGTAACCAATTTAACAATTTTTCTTTTTATCTTCAAAGATAGTAATTCTGATTGGCAGAAGGAACTACAACTGCTTTTATTAAGACTCCATTGTATACTCTGTCTCCAACTATAAAGTACTCAGCCCACTTCCACATAGATGGTTTTTCAAAAGAGTTATATTCCTAGGTTACTCCTCATTTAATCTAAGGGGGCCTTCTTCTCTTGTGTCTGTAATCTGCCTCACATCTGAAGAGCTAATCCTCTTTTAAAGGAATTTAAAATGAAATACTTGTGAGGATTATTCAGTGGCCTCAAATCTTTATGTTCGAAGAATCTGTTTTGCTCATTTTGAAATGGAAACAATAAATACTTGCTAGGCATTTTAATGATCAAATGAAATTCTACAACACTTCATGGGAAGTGCTATAAAAGTATAGTGGGTCCATCAAAACTCTCACCACCAAATAAAGTAAAATTTAAAAGTTTATTTATTTTTAATATTTTATTTTAAAAGAGTAATGATTCAGTTATCTAATTCATTTCTTTATCATGTGGTCAGGTTTCCTGTATCACTAAATATTCTAGCAAATTATTGCTGCCACTTTTATTTCACATTAGAACATTGGAATAATTAATTTGAATAGGCTGATTATGAACAAAAGGGAGAAAATTATCAAATTAATTTACCATTCAAAACTAATTTTTATTCTTCTTCCTCACTTGCTTTTATGACACCATTATTTTATATTATCCACATTTTTCCTATAAGAGAGCTAGTGAAATTTCTCTTGGGCAGTCCATAATGATAATGATGTAAATGTGCTGCGTATCACATCAAATTTCTCCAAAGGCTCTAGAAAAACTGATGATTATAAGCAATGTTTTTAAGCTTGCAGCAGGCAAACTGTGAAAGGAGAAGTGTGGAGCTTTGCATAAGAAGCGTTCAAATTATATCACTTGGAAAACTGATGCTCACCATTGTTAACTAAGCCCCAAGCATCCAGAAGAAAGATAGGGAGACTAAGAGAAGTCAGAAAGCAGGTACACCTGTGTGCTGGTTTGAATGACAATGCCCCCCATAGGCTCATATATGTGAATGCTTAGTCACCAGGGGTGGCACTGTTTGAAAGGATTAGAAGAATTAAGAGGTGTGGTCTTGTTGAAGGAAGAGTATCTCTGAAGGAGGGCTTTGAGGTTTCAAAAGCCCATGACAAGGCCAGAGTCTGTCCCTCTCTCTGCCTACAGATCAAGGTGTAGTTCTCAGCTACTGCTCCAGCATCTGCCTACATGCCACCATGCTTTCTGCCAATGTGACAATGGACAATACCTCTGAAACTGTAAGCAAGCCTCCAACTAAATGCTATCTTTTATAGGCATTGCTTTGGTCATGGTATCTCTTCACAGCAATAGAACAGTGACTAAGACAACCTGAAAAGGAAAAAGTACCAGGCTGTATTAGATCAATACTCATGATTCTTTACATGTGACCCTATCTATACCTGTGCTGTATAATGTGGAAAGCTAGGTTTCACCTATTCACTCTTACTCCACTGCCACACACATACAAGTCTATTTTAGCTTTTTCACATAGACCTAGAGTCACTATTATGTTCTTAATCTTCACTGTTCACAGATGTCCTTTTCATGGAACCAGTTTTCTTTTATTGAGAATAAAACTTTAGATGCTAAATCTTCAGTGTGAAGCAAGCAAAGCATTTACAAAACCAAATGAAATGTAAAACAGAAATCCCCTCCCTTTGCTGATGAAGAGTGGTTACAAATGCAAGCTAGTCTTTTCATGAGAATGTTTTTGGGGGGCCTGTGAGAGTTCTCAGGACAAACAGAACCAATGGAAGAATCAGACCAATACGACTATAAGTAATTAGCTCTGATGATAGGTGGGCTGACAGGCCCTGAGATCTCAGTGTACTAACTGGAGAATCAAGAGAGCTGATGTGCAGTGGTAATTTTCCATGTGAAGGCCTAACAACCAGGAGTTCTGTTTGTTTACATCTAGCTCAAAAACTGATGTGCTCTCCATCAAAGAAGAGCCATATTTCTATCTGAATTTCTATCTGTAGATCCAATATCTATCTGTCCAAGATAAGGCAGCTAACCCATTTAAGGCAGCAGGAGGAAGTCCCTTATTCTCAATGATCCAGCAGTTTTTGTTAATGGACTAGACATTGTTAATGTAATTTTTGACTGTATATATTGTATATACTTATTGGATAGTTTTTCTTCTATTAGTTATAAGCTTTTTAAATTTTAGACAAAATAAGGGAAAATATGGTGCTATTGTGTTCCCCAAAATATTGTTCATTCTGAAAATTTATCTGGGGTCAGAGACAGAACAGCCACTAGATACAAAGGCTAGAAAATGGTGGCACTCACACCTTTAATTCTAGCATTCCAGAGGTAGAAATCCCTCTGGATCTTTGTGAGTTTAAGGCCACATTGGAAACAGCCAGGCATGGTGACTCACGCCTTTAATCCCAAGAAGTGAGCCTTTAATCCCAGGGAGTGATGTCAGAAAGCAGAAAGGTATATAAGGCATGAAAACCAGAAACTAGAAGCATTTGGCTGGTTAAGCTTTCAGGCTTCTAGCAGCAGTTCAGCTGAGATTCATTCTGGATGAGGACTCAGAGGCTTCCAGTCTGAGGAAACAGGACCAGCTGAGAAACTGGCAAGGTGAGGTAGCTGTGGCTTGTTTTGTCTCTCTGATCTTCCAGTTCACCCCAATAACTGGCCTCAGGTTTGATTTTATTAATAAGACCATTTAAGATTCCTGCTACAAGTTTTCTCCTTCTTGCCTTCAAATCGTTGAAAGAGACACACACACTTGCCTAAACTTCAGTGAGCTCAGCTACTCAAATGTTAATTTCATCCGAAAACCTTCGTATTTACATTCATAATAATGTTTAACAAAACGTAGCATTCTTGTGACCCAGTCAAGCTGACCCCGAATTAACTGTCACAGAACAAAAAATATTTTGTGCAGCCTTAACACTTTAGTGATATCTTTGAAACAGTAGGGTGTGTAGCGATTAGAGAATTGAAGTTTAGGCTGGCATGATCAAGTTAGAAAAGCATGGCCCTGAGGCATAACTGTATGGAAGAACAAAGCCAATGCGAGCAACACACAGAACTCCCATCCAAATACTCGATAGACAGTACACTAAAGAGAGAGGAAAAGAGAGGAAGGAAAAGGATACCCAGTCCATATAGCAGTTTTATACATCTGTGATCTCCATTAATTATTAAAAAGATTTGTGTTAGAAACTTGACTTGTGAAAGCATACTAAGAGCCTTTGAAGTTTATTTATTGAAGAAAACAGATGTGCACCTTCCACAAATCCTCTTAATACATGACATCAAAATATTTTACATTAAAAGGGAAATAAATTACTTTTGTCTCTCAGAAGGCTTTGGAAGTTTAGTGTGAAGAGTGTTGTTGTGGAGTTCAAGACTACTGGAAAAAGACCTCCAGACTCATTTCAGATTATAACTAAGCAAATTTATTTATTTTATTATTAAAGCTACTAGCAGGGCCACAGTCTCTAACCCAAATCGAGACCTGCCACTCAGAGAAAGGAAGGGCTTTTAAAGACAAAAACTAAAGAGCTGTTCTGTCTGCAGAGATTAAGTGGTCCAAGTGACCTCAAAATAGTTCTTGTGTCTGGACTCCAGTCGAAGAGAAGGAAGAGGGATCCTATGACAAGGGGCATCAAGATCACGATGGGGAAACCTACAGAGACAACTGACCCAAGCTAGTGGGAACTCATGCAGTTATGGAGCTTGCATGGGACTGGACTAGGACCTCTGCATAAGTGAGACAGTCATGTAGCTTGGTCTGATTAAGGGGCCTCCTGGCAGTAGGACCAGGATCCATCCCTGGTTAATGAGATGGCTTTTTTGAGCTCATCACCTATGGTGGGACACCTTGCACAGCCTTGATGTGGGGAGGGGGATGGGGGGGGTGGACCTGCCTCAACTGAATGTACCAGGCTTTGCTGACTCCCCCAAGGGAGGCCTTATCTTTTTGGAGGAGGGAATGGTGGGTGGGTTGGGGGAGAAGGCTGGGGGTGGGGAATGGAAGAGAAGGGGATCTGTGGTTGGTATGTAAAATGAATAAAAATTTCTTAATAAAGAAAAAAATATAAGTACCGAAAAAACAGTCTTTGCATAAACAAATACCAGAAGCTCAAATCAGCAGTTAGTCCTGTCATAGGAAGCAGATGGGCACAGCTACACATTTCTGGGTAAGGATCAAGGGGCTGGGGATGCTGGGAACTCATCTTCCTCAAACTTGAGCCAGAGACCAACAGCTATTAAATACCAAGATGAATGCCTAGCACAAAATGGAGATTCTTTAGCCATCACAATGTGCTGTGGATATCGCTCTATATAAATAAAGCACTGATTGGCCAGTGACCAGGCAGGAAGTATAGGCGGGACAAGGACAGAGGAGAATTGAGGAAGGAGGAAGGAAAGGGAGACCAGCTGGAGCCACTGCCAAGACAAGGAAGACGTAAAGTACCGGTAAGCCACGAACCACGTGGCAAAGTAAAGATTAATAGAAATGGGCTGAATATAAGAGTGAGAGCTAGACAATGATAGGCCTGAGCTAATGGTCAAGCAGTTTAAATAATGTAAGAGTCTGTGTGTTTATTTTATAAGTGGGCTCCAGGACTGGCAGGACTTGATGATGGTGGGAGCTGGAGAAAAATTCTCCAGCTACAAATGGCGCCCAACGACTCGAGTTTCCACCTTAAACATGAGAATATTTAATAACCAATTCTAAACAGAGCCAAAACCAGGTTCCTGCTTCATGTCTCATACGGCAGCTAGACGCCGCAAAACGCAGGTTTGAACTACTGGCAGGTTCCTGGCCTGCACGTTTGATAGTCTTGTATTAGGTTAGAACTTTCTTATTTAGACAAAAAGGGGGAGATGTAGTGGGTAGCCATTCCAGCTTTGATCTGGAAGTTCCAACCCCCATTGAGACTTCGGCAACTGTCACGCCTACAAGGCGGGGCCAAGGGAGGCGCCTGGGGACCTGAGATCTGGATCAGCGGGCGCTCTCTTTGTGCCAGGACCCTGGATAGTGGAGGTGGACAAAACAGAGCTCCAGAGAACACCGCTGGACTGTGATACACCTTCCCCAGACCCCGCGACCTACCTATCCCTTAATTTGTAAGTTACGCCATTAAATAAATCTCCTTTTAACTACGTGGAGTGGCCTTAATAATTTCACCAATAACAATGTTATTAGACTTGGGTTTTTATTATGAATAGGCAGAATATAGACCATGAAGATATACTAGGGAAGAAACTGGAAGAAAGAATAACTGAAAATGTCTGGGGAAGAGAAGTGTAGCCTCTTTGGCTATAGTTTATAAGCTGTGTAAGTAGACAGGGGCTACCACACTACTAATGGTTTGTAACATCCTCAGATACTAGTCTATAAGGTCCTGAAAACCGCAAAAGTGGTATGGAATATTAAGAAATCTATCCTTCAGGTGCTAGCAAGATGGATCGGTGGGTGAAGGTACTCGACACCAAGACTAACACCTGAGTTTGATTCTGAAACCCATATGGTAGAAGGAGGAAACAGATTCCTTCAAGTTGTCCTGTGACCTCCACACATGCTCTCTAGTGTGTGCACACAGGCACACACTTGCACACAGGTGCACAAACATACAAACACGTATATACATAATAAAATATAATATAAAAATTTAATAATAATAAAAAATTTACCCTATGCAAGTGAGGGTTCGATAAACAAATAATACTGAAGTAAGAAAAAATCAAGTTAATAGCACAGTATCTTAGCAGGTTTGAAAAGAGTAAGGCATCATCATTTGTCAAGTTGATCAGGTGAGAAAAGGAGATCAAGAACTTAACTTTGAAATTTAGAAGACAGATACAGAAATGAAATTTTAACTATGAAACTGGAAGTTAGCAACAAATTCAAGCCTTTTAAATGCAACAAATAGCAATAAACAATTGAACCACATTTACTGCGGATCATTGTCCTAAATATATTTCCTATTATAAGCATTTGGGATAGGTATTAGTCTCTTCATAATGCTGAAAAAAATATGAAGGCTAAAAATGGTTAAGAAACTTATTCACACACTGTCAGTCTGCCCTGCAGTATCTGCAGCTTCGGTACTGGTGTCCTGGGACTAAAATAAGTTTCTTTATCTTCTCTCCATAGTTGCTTCTTTATGCCTATGTCATGACCTTACTTAGAAAATATAGACAGGCTCTTAAGAACTTTGCTGAATAAAAAAAAAAATATCGCCGGGCGGTGGTGGCGCACGCCTTTAGTCCCAGCACTCGGGAGGCAGAGCCAGGCGGATCTCTGTGAGTTCGAGGCCAGCCTGGGCTACCAAGTGAGTTCCAGGAGAGGCGCAAAGCTACACAGAGAAACCCTGTCTCGAAAAACCAAAAAAAAAAATATATATATATCACTTTAGGGTTGGAGAGTAAAAGCAAGTTGTAGGTAAAAGCAAGTACTGAGCTGAATTACTCCTCAGTTCTCAGCACCCACATCCAGCTCACAACCACCTGAGACTCCAACTCTCAGGATCTTACACCCTTTGCTGGCTCAGAAGGAACTATACTCATATGCACATACCCATATAACACATACACAGAATTAAAAATAAAAGAAACCTTTAAAAAATATTTGTGTAATTTGGAGAGCACCAAGATGGCCCAGCTGGTAAGCTACCAAGCCTGACCACATGAGTTCTATCCCTGGGGCCCATATAAAATGGAGGAAGAACCAATTCCACAAATTTATCCTCTGAACTCTAAACATGCACCAGAGCTTATGTATACTCACATACCCACATACATGAACACACACACACACACACACACACACACACACACACACACACACACGATAAATAAAAACTATTATTTTAAAATAATGTATTAGTATTCTATTTCTGTGAATAGACACTATGACCAAGGCAATTCTTATAAAAGGAAGCATTTAATTGATGATTTGCTTACAGTTTCATAGGGTTAGATTGTTATATCGTTATCATCATATCAGGGAGCATGGCACCAGCAAGCAGTCATGGTGCTGGGGAAGTAGCTGAGAGCTTTATATCCTGATCTTCAGTCAGGAGAGAGAGAGAGAGACAGAGAGAGACAGAGAGACAGAGACAGAGAGAGAGAGAGAGAGAGAGAGAGAGAGAGAGAGAGAGAGAGAGAGAGAGAGAACCCGGCTGGGCTTTTGAAACCTCAAAGCTCACCCTCAGCAACCAACCTCCTCCAACAAAGCAAGGTCATCTAATCCTTCTAATTCTTAAACAGTTCCACTCCTTGGTGACTAAGCACTCAAATATATGAGGGGGTGAGGAGGGAATTTTCATTCAAACTACCACATAGTGTCATATTAAGACAGAGTTGATTAAAATATGGCCACACACACACACATACCTATTAGTTGTGTCTCTATGCTGATGATGGTCAGAAATATCTGAGTATCTGTGGTACTTACTAGATTGGGAAGGAAGTCACTATTGAAGGATTGTAAATCAGGGGGTAATCACAGAGGTAGAGAGGAGGGATTATAAACTAGTCTAAGGTTTCTCACTTATTCTAGGCACTTCATCTCCTCTTTGATATTCCTATTGGTTCTCATTTTGTCTCACTCTTTGTGGATGACACTGGGATGTAGTCTCTGTCCAGACTCCTTTCAGGAATGAACACATGCATTGCTGCTGGGATGCTGGGCAACCAATCATAGGAGAACACTGGGAATTGCCTGGGATTAGGAGAGCAATCTGCCAAAGGTCACATTCCCTTTCCAGAGAAGCCAGAGTGCAGTTATCAATCAGCCAGGCTACAAACGCCAGACTATATTATTCACACTGAGGACAACTCACATAACTTGTTCCAGCTTTAGAAATCTTCAAGGGTTTGCTGGGCATCTGTTGAAATGTGTCTACAGCATAGCCTTTCCCTGAGGCCTGTCTGACTTCCTTTGTGTGGATATTGACGTTTACAGCACTCTGTAACACACTTGTGGCACATTAATGCCCTGTCAAAGCCAACTTGGAGAAGTTCCCCAACCTGAAGTGTATTTCTAGAAACCTAAGCAGAGCTCAGATTCAGTTCCCATGTCTTTCTTTCAGCACCCTTCATCTCAGTTTTACTGCTTCTTGAATTTATCCTTGCCTTTCTTACATAAAGCAACCTGTGTTTCTTTGATCATGCATGGTTCTTGTCTCTCTTCTTTCTTCCTCATCAGTGTAAGAAATGATGAAAAACAGAGTAGACTTCCTTGTTTACGTCACACACACACACACACACACACACACACACACACACACACACACACACACACTTTCTGCTGCAGGCAAAAAGGAAACAGAGGAAATGTGATTAACACTTAAACTTTAATAATTTTATTGTATCATAGTATATGGCCTATATGGACAATTACTGTGTCACCAGAATTAAATCCTTACAAGAAATAATACAGACAACATATTATTTATTCATTATGGATGGGAGTACAAAGTTTTAACAAAATTTCAAATTATTAAAAAATGACTTGGGTTCCAGAGTCTCTATTTGGTAGAGAAAAATTTTCTATCTTTACTTATATGTCAGAGCAAAGAATATTATTGTGTTCTGAAAGGTGGTATCAATTTTGCCTTAATCCGGAATGGTTCACGACATTTTAACATCTGCCTAGGAACAAAACAGCAATGTGCCCTCTAAAGACATGTTGATCATAAAACAGATATCTTCCTCAGATATCTCTCAAACTGGGAGTTAAGGGAGAGGACTGGGATTTTTCTCAATGTCTCCTGAGAAACTGGGAGTATCTTATTGCAGTAATTAATGTAATTAATATGTAGCAAATCTAATACTATTAAATAAAAGATCTTCCTGGCTAGAGAATAAATTCATCTACACTGTTGGCTCCTGGGGATGTTTGAAAATGTAAGATTACATCAGTGACACAGCAGACATTGAGTAATGTGGAAAACTTCTTGGCTCTACAGAGCAAGTATGGATTATTTTTAGACATTTAAGTGTATTTTCCCAAAACTACAACTATAGGATGTATTTTGTAGCAAGGGCTTTACAGATATGAATTGCCTAGATCTGTTAAAGAGCAAACGGAAGGGCATCTCCAGTAAGGCTGTTTGAAAATGCACAGAACTCTCTTTGTGCAGACATGTGGAAAGCCTACATATGAACACACTCATATGTGTACCCACCTACTGTATTTAAGCTAGAAAAATCTCCCCGTTTATAAGGCTGCTGTATTAATTACTGAGAAAAATGACACTAAGAATTCTATGCCTTGGGATATCTAAGCTTTGTGCAGAGAATAATGACACAAAAAGGAGTATGTCTATAGTGCATAACAACTGTGATAAAAGAAGTTAAAACGTACACAAAAACAGGAGCACAGTTTTATCCATATGATGTTTATAGGGGTCTCTCTTGTTTAATTTTTAAATATAAGGTTTTGGGGACCATTCTTTAGGACTTTAAGATTTCTCCACTTGTTTGAAATACTTTACTTCTAAAGTGTGTGAATTTGACAGCCTCCTTAGATTTCTGTGAGAAGCAATTATACTAGATCATCAAAGTTATAACATACAAGGAGGACGTCTTGGTTATCAGTTTCCAGTGCAGTAGGCAGCCTTCCTAAGGTAGAGACATACACTAATGTGTCCTTGAGATAAGAGCTAAGCTATCCTTAAACACAGCTACCATCTCTTACTTCAGTTACCTGAAAATGTAAGGATACTAAGCCCCTTTTCCATGTTCCCTGGGTTATTCTTTAAACTTCCTGATAGTGTGGTTCTTTCCCAAAAAGAGAGCAGTCACTGAAGTTCACTGTGCAGTGGGGTTTTTATTTGTTGTCTTTTCCCTTATTTATGATAATGATACCCAACAGTGTTTCAAGCACTGGGATTTATGTGCTTTGGGAAGCTCACAGGTGTTTTCTCCAAGGCACTACATGTTTAGAATATTAAGAAACACAAGCTGTTCCTGCATGTTCAAAAATTTTAAAATTTTAATCCTACTTATGTTCACAACCTATCAAACAACCTTACCGTGTAAATTTGAAAAAAAAAACACCTTAATTTCCTATGGACTCCATCAAACCTAGCAGCAGATCAAGCTTTCCTCTCTTCCCCTACCCTTTTGTGTCATCAGCCAATACCTAGAAACACTTCCTACCTGGGAAGCCAGTGGCCACACCATGCTGGTACTCAGGATGATAATCTCCACTCTTCTTCCTGCCCTGCATTACAGTCCCTCCAATGTCATCCCCAGCCCTGTAGCAGACCACTTGAAAGGAACTCTCCTATCCCACCCCCATTCCCTGTGGATTGCATTAAAACTTGCAATAGACCCAGTTATTTTCTTCCTGTGGACTCCCTCACTCATCCTCCCACCCCATTCTTCCATTCTTTCCTCATTCCTTTGTGTTAGCCACAAACACTTTCTTCCTTTTTTTTCCAGTTGTGTTTGGTCTCTGGGTTATCCAATCTCCAGTTTCTGGCCATCCAGGCAGAGTAAGGGATGGACTCCCTCTCCTGGCATAGGCTTCAAGTTAAGCCAAACATTGGTTGGCCACTCCCAAGAGTTCTATACCTCCATTGCCCCAGCACATCTCACATACAGAACAGATTGTAGGTTGAGGGTTTTGAGGCTGGGTTTGTCTCCAGGTTTCTCTTTCCATAGCCTGCAGAGTTCCTTCTTGTGTCAAACAGACTATAATGCAGGTGTGAAGGTTCCATGCAGGCACCAGTTCTAGCTCTCTACTTTAAATGATCTGTGTGAATCTTGTCCTCAGAAATGGGGTCCTGCTGTCAGTTTTCAGAGTGTCTCTGTCGTAGCATGAGCCCAGGTTGTTTAGAAATCTCCATGGGACTACCTCAGCCAAAAACTCAAGTGAATGCAACCCAGCCCCAAAACTGGAAGCTTTGCCTGACTGCAAAAGGTGGTCACTTCAGACTCCATATGCTCCATTGCTAAAAGTCCTCACTAGGGTCACTCTCACAGATTTTTTAAAAAGACAAAAGAAAGAAAGAGAAAGAAAGAACAAAACAGAGAGAGAGAGAAAGAGAGAGAGAGAGAGAGAGAGAAATTCCTAATGATATTCTGTTATACTCATAGATCATCATCAGAGAGCCTTCCTCTGGTAGCAGATGGGGGCAGATGTAGAGACCCACAGCCAGATATTATGCTGAGAGTGTAAATTGGAGATCTCCGTCGTATACTGTAGCATGAATCCTTTCTTAAAGATCAGAAAGACAAAGGAGCAAGCCACAGCCACCTTACCAACTCCTCAGCTGAAAGGACTGAGCTCCTGTCTCCTCCTACCTTATATTCCTTTCTCCGCCCAACCATATCACTTCCTGTCTCAACCTCCCTAGTGTTGGGATAAAAGGCTTGTGTGGCTCCCAAGTACTGGGAGCAAAAGCATGAGATACCAAGTACTGGGATTAAAGGTATATATGCTACCACTGTCTGGCCTCTATGGCTAACAAGTGGCTGGCTTTGCCCTCTGATCTTTAGGCAAGCTTTATTTGTTAGATCACAAAATATCACCACAATGTACCTCCCATCAAAGATCAGGGAACCCCACAGAAGAGAGGGAGGAAAGATTGTATGAGTCAGAGGGGGTAGAGGACACCAAGAGAACATGGCCCACTGAATCAATTAAGCAGGGCTCAAATGGGCTCACAGAGACTGAAGTGGCAAGCACTGGGACTGCATGGGTCTGAACCAGGTTCTCTGTATATATTTTGTGACAGTTAGCTTGGTATTTTTGTGGGATGCCTAACAGTGGGGGCAGGTGTATCTCTGACTCTGATTTTGGGGCTGTTTTCCTCCTACTGGGTTGACTTGTCCAGCCTCAGTATGTGGACTTTTTGTCTTGTCTTACTGTATCTTATTTTGTCCTATTTGGCTGTTGTCTCTTGTAGGCCTACTCTTTTCTGAAGAGGAAATGGAGGGTGAGTCATCTAGGGAAAAGAGGAGGTTGTGGGGAAACTGGAAGGAGTGGTGGGGTAGGGAAACTGTGGTCTGGATGTATTGTATGAGAGAAGAATGTATTTCTAATAAAAAAGAAAGAGAAACTCTATCTGGTGTCCAGAGAATCATAAGGACATACTTAAAAATTTGTAATTTGTACTCTGCCAAACTGGAAAACTTAAAATAAATGGAAAATTTTCTTTATATATACAACCAACAGACATTAAATCAAGATCAGATAAGCAACTTAAACAGATCCACAACCTCTAGTGAATTAGAAGCAGTAATTAAAAGCCTCCCACCTGAAAACAGCCTGAGGCCAGATGGATTTAGTATAGAATTCTACCAGACCTTCAAAAAAAGAATCAACACTAATACTCTTCAAATTATTTCACAAAATAAAACAGAAGGGGCATTGCCCAGTACTTTTCATGAGGTCACAATTACCCTGACACTGAAACTACACAAATGCCCAAAAGAGAAATAAAATTACAGACTAACTTCACTCATGAACATGGAAAAGCTATCAACCAAATACTTGCAAACTGAATACAAGTGTTCAAAAAGATCATCCACCATGGTCAAGTAGACTTCATCCTAGAGATCCAGGTGTAGGAGAAGATCCCCAGAGCACTACAGCTGCCTTAAATTCCCAAGCATTAATACCTAGGAAGGCCTTCAACAAAATCTAATACCCTTTCATGATAAAAATCCTGGAGAGACTAGGAGTGAAAGAGACATAACTCAATATAATAAATAAACTTGATTTACAGCAATGCCACAGCCAACATCAACCTAAATAGAAAGAAACTCTAAACATTTTCACTAAAGTCATGAATAAAACAAGGTCATCTACCCTCTACATATCTATTCAATATAGTATTTGAAGTCTTAGGTAGAGCAATAAGACAACTTAAGGAGATTGTGGGATACAAATAGGAAAAGATGAAGGCAAAGTAGATTTATTTTCAGATGATATGATATCTATGTAAATGATGCTAAAACCTCCACCAGCAAACTCATAAAGCTGGTAAACAAATTCAGCAATGTAGCAAAATACAAAATGAATACACAAAAGTCCTCAGACTGGAAAAGAAATCATAGATACAATATCTTTCACAATAGCCTCAAAAATATCTTGGGGTAAATTTAGCTAATCAAGTGACTTGTATAATAAAAACTTTAAGATATTAAAGAAAGAAATTGAAGAAGATATCAGAAGATGTAATGATCTCTCATGCTCATGGATCAGTAAGATTAATACGAAAATGAAATGTGAAAATGACCCTAGCAAAAGCAATCTACAAATTTAATACAGTCCTCATTAAAATGCCAACATAATTCTTCACAAAACTTAAAAGGACAATTTTCAACTTTGTATGGAAATACAAAAAACCCAGGAGAGATGAAACACTCCTGAATAATCAAAGAACCACTGAAGGTATTACCATTCCTGATCACAAATCGTACTACAAAGCTGTAGTAGTAAAAATAGCATGGTACTGGCCTAAAAACAGACACATTGATCAGTGAAATCAAACTGAAGACCCAGACATAAGTCCACACACTTACAGGCATCTGATTTTTGATAAAGAAGCAAGAACTAAACACTGGAAAAAAGATAGCATCTTCAACAAATGATGCTGATCAATCTAGATGGCTACATGTAGAAGAATGCAAATAGATCCATATCCCTCACTCTACACAAAATGCAACTTCAAATGCCTGAAAGACCTCAACAAAAAACAAGACAAACTGAACCCAATAGAGGAGAAATTGGTGAATATTTTTGAACTCATTGGCACAGGAAAAGGCTTTCTGTATAGGACACCCATTGATAGCATAGGCACTTAGACCAATAATTAATAAAAAAAGACCTCATACAATTGGAAAAGTTCTCCATAGAAAAGAGCACCATCATCCAGACAAACCTGTAGGCTACAGAATGGGAAAAGATCTTTACCAATTACACATCTGATAGAGGATTAATAACTAAAATGTTTAAAGAACTCAAAACTGGACATTGAAAAAACAGACAAAACAATTTAAAAATGGGGCACATGGAGTCACTGTTCTCTCAGCAGTCACCCCAATTTCCCCTCATCAGACCCTGAAATCTACAAACCCCACTCCATGCATCAAATCCACCCATCCTCTGAGACTACAACTGCTCCCTGAGACACAGACTCTGCCAACACTGATTGGACCAAGAGGTGAGTCACTGTTCTCCTATCCAGTCACCCCAGCCTCTAGGCCCTAGGTCAAGGGGCACAACCCATGTCCCTGTACCCCCAGCCATTACAGCCCCAGTTGCAGGCCAGCAGGCAAGACTCCTGCAGGCAGGCCTGACCACCCTCCCATTGGACCCTGTCATCTACAAGCCCCACTCTGTCCCTGAAACCCACCCATCTCCTGAGACCCCAGCAATTCCCTGAGACACAAACAATGCCAGTGATGACACAGACACCTTTTGCACTGATTAGAGGAAGAGATGGGTAGACATGGGGACAAGAATACATTCAACAACATAAAGAGCAATATGTTACCACCAGAACCTAGCAATTCTACAACAGCAAGACCTGAACATCCCAATGTAGAAGAAGCAGAAGAAAACAATCTTAAAAATGACTTTATGAAGATGATAGAGGCCTTTAGAGAGGAAATGAAAAATTCCCTTAAATAAGTCAAGGAAAAAACAAACAAAAAATTGGAAGAAATCCCTTAAAGAAAGTCAAGAAAACCAAGAAAAAACAATCAAACAGGTGAAGAAATCAGTTCAAGACCTGAAAAGGAAAATAGAAACAATGAAGAAGACACAAACTAAGGTATGGTTGGAAACAAAAATCTGAGTAAATGAAGGGAACTACAGATGCAAGCACAACCAACAGAATACAAGAGATGGAAGAGAGAATCTCTGGCATGGAGGATACAGTAGAGGAAACAGATTCATCAGTCAAGAAAACATTACAGCCAAGAAAGTCATAACACAAAATGTCCAGGGAATCTGGGACATCATGAAAAGACCAAATCTAAGAATAACAGGGATAGAAGAAGGACAATCCCAGCTCAAAGGCACAGAAAATATATTCAACAAAATCATAGAAGAAAATTTTCCCAACCTAAAGAAGGACATGCCTATAAAGGTACAAGAAGCTTACAGAACACCAAATAGAATGGGCCCCTCCCCCCCAAAAAAGTCCTCTCGCCACATAATAATCAAACCACTAAACGTACAGAATAAAGAAAGAATATTAAAGGCTGCAAAGGAAAAAGGCCAAGTAAAATATAATGGCAGACCCATCAGAACAACATCTGACTTCCCAATTAAGATTCTGAAAGCCAAAAGGTCTTTGACAGATGTTATGCAGACACTAAGAGACCACGGATGCCAGCCCAGAAAATTATACCAGAAAAGCTCTCAATCACCATAGATGGAATAAACAAGATATTCCATGACAAAACCAGATTTAAACAACACCTATCCACAAATCCAGCATTACAGAAAGCACTAGAAGGAAAAACCCAACCTAAGGGAGTTAGATGTACCCACAAAAACACAGGCAATAAATAATCTCATACCAACAAATCCCAAAGAAGGAAAACACACACACTACTACCAAAAAAATAACAGGAATTAACAATCACTGGTCATTAATATCCCTTAGTTTCAATGGACTCAATTCACCTATAAAAAGATACAGATTAATAGAATGGATATGAAAACAGGATCTATTCTTCTATTGCATACAAGGAACACACCTCAACTTCAAAAACAGACACTACCTCAGAGTAAAAGGTTGGAAAAAGACCTTCCAATCAAATAGAATTAAGAGTCAAGCTAGTGTAGCTATCCTAACATCTACCAAAATAGATTTCAAACTAAAATTAATCAAAATAGATCAAGAAGGACATTTTATATTCATCACAGGAAAAATCCACCAAGATGAAGTCTCAATTCTGAACATCTATGACCCAAATACATGGGCACCCACATATGCAAAAGAAACATTACTAAAGTTTAAATCACACATCAAACCCCACACACTAGTAGTGGCAGACTTCAACATCCAACTCTCACCCATGGACAGGTCTGCCAGAGAGAAATATGGGAACTAACAGATGGTTATGATTCAAATGGACTTAATAGACATCTACAGAACATACACCTGTAGCATGAATTGTTAGAACGTCTTATTAATAAAAACAAATCTGAAGTTGGGTATTGGGGTGAACACTGGAAGATCAGAGAAGCAGAACAAGCCACAGCTACCTCACCTTGCCAATTCCTCAGATGATCCTGTTTTCTCAGACTGGAAGCCTCTGAGTCCTCATCCAGAATGAATCTCAGCTGAACTGCTGCTCAAAAGCCTGAAAGCTTAATCAGCACTAGTTCCTGGTTTTCATGCCTTATATACCTTTCTGCTTTCTGCCATCACTTACTAGGATTAAAGGCATGAGTCACCACGCCTGGCTCTTTCCAGTGTGGCTTTAAACTCACAGAGATCCAGATGGATCTCTGCCTCCTAAGTGATAGGATTAAAGGCATGTGTGCCACCATTTTCTGGCCTCTATATCTAGTGACTGTTCTGTTCTCTGACCCCAGATAAGTTTATTAGGGTGCACAATATTTTGGGGAACATAATATCACCACATTTCCCCTTTTTTATCTAAAAATTAAAAAAACTTATAACTAACACAAGAAAAACTATATCCAATAAGTATATACAATATATACAGTCAACAATTACATTAACGATGTCTAGTCCATTAACATTTGACAGATTCAGACGAAAAACTCCATTAATATATAACAATGCCCAGTCCAGTAACATTTGATAAACTCAGACAAAAATTTTCATTACTTACCCTATTTAAAACAAGTAGTTCCTTTTAAATAGAAGATTCAATAATTGAACTTTTTATCTTATCATATCCACATTCTCTCTTTTTTCTTTTCATAATAGATTCAATAATCTACCTCTTGTCATTTTCTCTGTGTAGTTTTGGTGCCTGTCCTGGATCTTGCCCTGTAGATCAGGCTGGCCTTGAACTCATAGAGAAACCTTCTTGTAGCTAGAGTTTTCCTGCCTGGCCCACAGTCAGGACAAATCTCTGTCACCCACCAGTCCCACAGCCGCTCAGACCAAACTAAGTAAACACAGAGACTTATATTGCTTACAAACTGTATGGCCATGGCAGGCTTCTTGCTAACTGTTCTTATATCTTAAATTAATCCATTTCTATAAATCTATACCTTGCCATGTGGCTCGTGGCTTACCGGCATCTTCACATGCTGCTTGTCATGGCGGCGACTGGCAGTGTCTCTCCCACTCAGCCTTCTACTTCCCAGAATTCTCCTCTCTCCTTGTCCCACCTATACTTCCTGCCTGGCCACTGGCCAATCAGTGTTTTATTTATAAAGAATGATATCCACAGCACCTTCTTCTTAGCTCCCCATGGAAACTTCTCTAAAATTGACCACAAAGCAAATCTCAACAAATACAAAAAAAAAAAATTGGAATAACCTCCAGTATTTTATTGGAATACCATGGCTTAAAGTTAGAATTCAACAACAACACAAATTATAGAAAACCTACAACTGAATAATGCTCAACTGAATCACCAATGGGTCAAGGAAGAAACAAAGAAATTAAAGACTTCCTAAAAGTCAATGAAAATGAATGTACAACATACCCAAACTTATGGGACACTATGAAAGCAGTACTAAAAGGAAAGTTCATAGCTCTAACTATCTACATAAAGAAGTTAGAGAAATCTCACACGAGTTACTTTACCTGAAAGCTCTAGAAAAAAAGAAGAAGAAGTAGAAGCAAACTCACCCAGGAGGAGTAGATGCCAGGAAATAATCAAATTGAGGGCGGAAATCAATAAAATAGAAACAAAGAGAACAGTACAAAGAATCAATGAAACAAAGAGTTCATCTATCCAAATCAACAAAATCAGGAATGAAAAAGGAAATATAACAACAGATAGCAAGGAATTCCAGAGCATCATCAGGTCATACTTCAAAAACTTACACTTCACAAAATCAGAAAATATAAAAGACATGGACAATTTTCTCGATAGGTACAACATACCAAAATTAAATAAAGACAACATAAACAATTTAAATAGACCTATAACCTCTAAGGAAATAGAAACAGTTATTAAAATTCTCTCAACCAAAAAAAAGCCCAGGTTTCAGTCCAGAATTCTACCAGAATTTCAAAGAACTAGTACCAATACTCCTTAAATTGTAACACACAAATTGTTCCAAACAGAAGGAACATTGCCAAATTCTCTCTCTCTATGAGGCTTCAGTTACCCTGATATCCAAACCACATAAAGACACAACTAGGAAAGAGAATTACAGACCAATCTCCCTCATGAACATTGATGCTAAAATACCCAATAAAATACTGGCAAACAGAATCCAAGAACACATCAAAAAAATCATCCATCATAATCAAGTAGGCTTCATCCCAGAGATGCAGGAATGGTTCAACATACAAAAACATGCCATATTGATTTCCAAAGTGGTTGTACAAGCTTGCATTCCCACCAGCAGTGGAGGAGAGTTCCCCTAGCTCCACATCCTCTCCAGCATAAGGTGTCTTCAGTGTTTTTGATCTTAGCCATTCTGACAGGCGTAAGGTGGTATCTCAGAGTTGTTTTGATTTGCATTTCCCTGATGATTAGGGATGTTGAGCAGTTCCTTAAATGTCTTTCGGCCATTTGAGTTTCCTCGTTTGAGAATTCTCTGTTTAGTTCTATAGCCCATTTCTTAATTGGACTGTTGGGCATTTTGATGTCTAATTTCTTCAATTCCTTATATATTCTGGATATCAGTCCTCTGTCAGATGTGGGGTTGGTGAAGATCTTTTCCCATTCTGTAGGCTGTTGCTTTGCCTTGTTGACCATATCCTTTGCTCTACAAAAGCTTCTCAGTTTCAAGAGGTCCCATTGATTGATTGTTTGTCTCAGAGTCTGTGCTACTGGTGTTCTATTTAGGAAGTGGTCTCCTATGCCAATGCGTTCAAGACTACTTCCTACTTTCTCTTCTAGCAGGTTCAGAGTAGCTGGATTTATGTTGAGGTCCTTGATCCACTTGGACTTAAGTTTTGTGCACGGTGATGGATATGGATCTATTTGCAGCCTTCTACATGTTGATATCCAGTTTTGCCAGCACCATTTGTTGAAGATGCTTTCTTTTTTCCATTGTGCACTTTTGGCTTCTTTGTCAAAAATTATATGTTCATAGGTGTGCGGATTGATGTCAGGGTCTTCAATTCGATTCCATTGGTCCACATGTTGGTTTTTATGCCAGTACCAAGCTGTTTTTATTACTGTAGCTCTATAGTAGAGCTTGAGGTCAGGGATTGTGATGCCTCCAGAGGTGGATACTAGATGTAAAACAAAGGATGACTAGACTGCTACATGTTGCTAGAGTTTTCCTGCCTGGCCCACAGTCAGGACAAATCTCTCTCACCCGCCAGTCCCAAGCCGCTTAAACCCGATCAAATAAACACAGAGACTTATATTGGTTTCAAACTGTATGGTCGTGGCAGGCTTCTTGCTAACTGTTCTTACAGCTTAAATTAATCCATTTCTATTAATCTATACCTTGCCACGTGGCTTGTGGCTTACCGGTACTTTACATCTTCCTTATCCTGATGGCGGCTCACAGTGTCTCCCCCTCCAGCTTCCTGTTCTCTCAATTTTCCTCTCTGTTAGTCCCGCCTATATTTCCTGCCTGGCCACTGCCAATCAGTGATTTATTCATTGACCAATCAGCAACACATTTGACATACAGACCATCCCACAGCAGCTACACACAACTCCAAGGAGGCTACCTAGTAGAGGACCCTAAGAAAGACACAGGGATCACCCAAAGACAGAGAAATGGATGAGATCTACAAGAGAAAACTGGATGTGATGGGGGAGTAATGAAGGGCAAGGGTCAAGGGAAAGAGAGCTTAGGGGAGCGGGAGATCCCAGCTGGATCAAGAACAGAGAGGGAGAACAAGGAAAGAGAGACCAAGATAAATGAAGCCCCCATGGGAATAGGAAGAAGCAAAGTGCTAGAGAGGTCCCCAGAAATCTACAAAGATACCTCCACAATAGACTACTGGCAATGGTCGAGAGACAACCCGAACTGACCTACTCTGGTGATCGGATGGCCAAACACCCTAACTGTTGTGGTAGAACTCTCATCCAATGACTGATGGAAGCAGATGCAGAGATCCATGCCCAGGTGGAATTCCGGGAGTCCAATTGGTGAGAAAGAGGAGGGATTGTATGAGCGAGAATTGTAGATACCATAATTGGAAAAAGTACAGGGACAAATAGCCAAACTAGTGGAAACACATGAACTATGAACCAATAGCTGAGGAACCCCCAACTGGATCAGGCCCTCTGGATAAGTGAGACAGTTGATTAGCTTGAACTGTTTGGGAGACCCCAGGCAGTGGGGACCTGTTCTTAGTGCATGAGCTGACTGTTTGGAGCCTGGAGCCTATGCAGGGACACTTTGCTCAGCCTGGGTGAAGGGAGGAGGGGACTGAACCTGCCTGGACTGAATCTACCAGGCTGAGCTGAATCCCCAGGGGAGTCCTTGCCCTGAAGGAGATGAGAATGGGGGGCGGGTTGGGGGGAGGGATGGGGGAGGTGGAAGGACAGGGGAATCCGTGACTGATACGTAAAATTAAATTAAATTATAAAATAAAAAAGTAAACATTCAAAAAAAAAAGAAAAAACAAAGTAGGAAGTAGCCTAGAACTCATTGGCATAGGAGACCACTTCCTAAATATAAAGCCAAAAGCACAGACACTGAGAGCAACAATTAATAAATGGGACCACCTGAAAAGCTTCTGTAAGGCAAAGGACACAGTAAATAAGACAAAACAATACCCTACAGAATGGGAAAAGATCTTCACAACCCCCACATCTGACAGAGGGCTGATATCCAAAATATATAAAGAACTCAGTAAAGTAGACATCAAAATACCAAACAATCCAATTTAAAAAATGGGCTATAGAGCTAAACAGAGAATTCTCAACAGAAGAATCTGAAATGGCAGAAAGAGTTGAAAGGAATTGCTCAACATCCTTAGTCATCAGGGAAATGCAAATCAAAGTGACTCTGAGATACCATCTTATACCTGCCAGAATGGCTAGGATCAAAAACACTGATGACAGCTTATGTTGGAGAGGACTTGGAGCAAGAGGAACACTCCTCCACTGTTGGTGGGAGTGCAAAATTGAACAATCAATTTGGAAAGCAGTATGGCCAGTTCTCAGAGAATTGGGAATCAATCTACCTGAAGACACAATGATACCACTCTTGGGCATATACCCAAGGAATGCTCAAGCATACCACAAGGACACTTACTCAACTATGTTCATAGCAGCATTATTCGTAATAGCCAGAACCTGGAAGCAACCTAGATGCCCCTCAACCAAAGAATGGATAAAGAAAATGTGGTACATATACACAATGGAGTATTACTCAGCTGTGAAAAAAAATCATGAAATTTGCAGGCAAATGGATGGAACTAGAAAATATCCTGAGTGAGGTAACCCAGACTCAGAAAGACAAACATGGTATGTACTCACTCATAAGTGGATACTAGCTGTAAAGCAAAGAATAATCAGACTACAACCCACAGCTCCAGAGAAGCTAGGAAACAAGGAGAACCCTAAGAGGGATGAATGGATCACCTTGGGAAGGGGAAACACATGAGCTCTCCAGGAGTAAACTGGGAATACAGAGGTCAATAGAGTGGAGGGGATGGGGGATGAGAACATGAGGGAACTGGATGGTCAAGCTGGGGAAGGGATGAAGTGGGAGAACAATGAAAGAGATATCTTGATAGACGGAGACATTATGGGGTAAAAGAGAAACCTGGTGCTAGGGAAATTCCCAGTAATCCACAAGTATGACCTCAGATGAGACTACTAGCGATAGCAGAGAGGATTCCTAAACTGGCCTACACTGGTAATCAGATTGGTGAATACCCTAACTGTCATCATAGAGGCTTCATCCAGTAACTGATGGAAGCAGATGCAGAAATCCACAACCAAGCACCAGGCTGAGCTCCAGGAGTCCAGTACAAGAGAGGGAGGCTTGTATGAGCAAGGGGGGGGGGTCAAGATTACAATGGGGAAATCTACAGAGACAACTGCATGGGACCAGACTTGGCCCTCTGCATGTGGGAGACATTGTGTAGCTTGGTCTGTTTGAGTGGCCCCTGCCAGTGGCATCAGGTTCTCTATCCCTGGTATATGAGCTGGCTTTCTGGAGCCTATTACCTATGGTGGGAAGCCTTGCTCACCCTTGATGCAGTGGGGAGGGGCTTGTTCCTTCCTCAGCCAGGCTTCACTGACTCCCCATGGACGCCCTTACCCTTTTGGAGGAGGGAATGGGAAGGTGGGTTGTGGGGAACTCTGGGGGGAGCAGGAGGAGGGATGAGAGGAGGATCTGTGGTTAGTATGTAAAATACAAAAATACAAATAACTTTTTTTAAATGGGGTACATATCTAACCCGGGAAGTCTCAGAAGATAAAACACAAATAGCTGAGAAGCACTTAAAGAAATGTTCGACAACCTTAGCAATCAGGGAAATGCAAATCAAAACTACCTTGAGATTAAATTTTATGCCTGTCAGAGTGGTCATAATCAAACAACAAATGACGACTCAGGCTAGTGAGGATGTGAGGTAAGGGGAACATCCAGTCCTTGCTGGTGAGAGTGCAAACTTGTACAGGACTGTGGAAATTAGTATAGAGGTTTCAAAAAAGCTGAGATCTACTTCAGGACCCAGGTATTTTTGGAGGCTTTTTTCTATCATATTGCTTTGTTTAGGCACTTTTTACCTACTTGTTCTTTTGTTTGAACAATATAGTTTATGATTTTGTGGTTTTATGTGTTTGTGCTCACGTATGTGCCCATGTGACCGCATCTGTGTGTGTATCTGTGGGTGAGTGCATTTCTCGTGCTTTTCCTTTGTTTCTGTTTGTTCACTGAATTCCATGTTCTGGTGTGTGTGTGTGTGTGTGTGTGTGTGTGTGTGTGTGTGTGTGTGTGTGTGTGTGTGTATGAGAGAGAGAGAGAGAGAGAGAGAGAGAGAGAGAGAGATTTTTTACTTTTCTTTTTCTTTTCTTTTCTTTCTTTCTTGTTTGTTTGTTTGTTTTTTCAAGACAAGGTTTCTCTGTTTAGTCCTTGCTGTCCTGGAACTCACTTGGTAGACCAGGCTGGTCTTGAACTCAGAGAATTGCCTGCCTTGCCTCCTGAGTGCTGGGATTAAAGGTATGTGCAACCACCACCTGGACAGAGAGAGAGAGAGACTGAGAGAGAGAGAGAGAGAGAGAGAGAGAGAGAGAGAGAGAGAGAGAGAGAGAGAGAGAGATTTGTTGTGGGTATTTTTTGGTTGGTTTTATGTGTTTGTTCTCTTGAATTTACATTTTTTTGAGAGAGAGAAGAGTGAGTAGAAAGAGGACATGAAGTTGGGTGTGAAGGAAAATGGGAGAGATCTGGGAAGAATTTTGGGAAGGAAAAGGATTGGTCAAAAGATATTATGTGAAAAATTATTAAAAATAATTAAGCAAAAAATCTAAACAAAAGTGCTGTTTGGGTACTATAAAATATAATGATTCTTTTTTACTTATATTTTTCTTTAAAAGTAGGCTATTATTAGTGTGTGTGCGTGTGCATGATGTGTGTGGGTCCATGAACCACACTGTACATGTGGAAGTCAGGGACGGAAGTCAGGTGGCTATGTTTCCATCTTTATCTGCCCAGCCATCATGCTGACCCTGAAATACAGTGATTCTCATAGACAATTGAATGCAATATCATTTGAGAATGTTTTTCCTTATTTCTTTAAATTGCAGAAATTAATAGAAAATTAAACAAAAAAATTCAATGCAATGAACTTATACATACAGAACTACATACAGAACATGCAAAGAGAAATGTAAAGAGATGAGAACGGAGATATTAAAGGAGAAACAAGGCAACTTTACCTTACTATTTGTTCTGTCATTCATTTTGCGAGTGAACATCTGTTTGCAACTGAATGTATTTCCTGATTAATAAAGCCATAAATAATTAGCAGCAATTTTGATGAATGTACATTTTTATATGGCAGACATACAGCAATGGAGGATAAATGCAGGCAAGTGTAGGAGCTGTTTTCCAGCACCCATGAACCCATGACACAGCAGAGAAACATTTTCCCAATGATATTGCTTTCAAAACAGAATTCACAGTAAGATATGAGTGTCTCAAATGCTCCAAAGGAGCTTAGTTGCTGTGATGCTAAGGCACTATGAAAAATGTACATTCACTATCCAGTTCACAGAACGATATATATACATTGGACTAAGAACAGTTTGCATTTGAATGGTTCTTTGGATAATTATGATCATTTGCAGCTAAGCTATTACACTTCTGAGAAGCTGAATATGACCTTATTTGGGCATTGTAGGGTTTTGATTTTTGTTTTCATTTCTTTTATTTTTAGATAATTATATTATAATTATTATTTATTATATATTATATAATAATATATAGTATTATAATTTTCAAAACAACTAAAAATTGAATTTTGGACATGTGATAAATGAACTTGGACTGTGTGGTTTCTATAGTGATGGAGATACCAGGAAGCAGCAGGCAAAGAGATGCTTGAGAGGTGCACACCTTGCTGCCTGCAGAATACGTCCACTATATGAAGACTGAGATTAGCTTAACATTTGCTGAAGAAACATAGTAATATAGTTACCTTTATTTTTCTGTAACAGGCATCCAACACATGCATTCACTGATGATTTTACGTCTATTATTCTTCTATGTGTCAGATCTTCAAGGAATCACAACTATGTTTCTACAGAGCATAAATCTGCTGTTTCTTAAGGAAACTAAGTCAATTTTCTCTGTATTTCTGTCTGCTTGGAATGTCCATCTTCTTTAAATTTTTTTCTTCTGCTCATCTAGCATACTTATAATTAATGCCATTTTACAGCGTCCAGACTCCTTATCCTTCACAACATTAAAGAAGTACTGGTCATGCAAAATGACTGCTACCTAAGTTTATTCTCATTTCAGAGAGTGTGCCTTGCTAAAGATTCAGAAAATAAATTTTATTTAAACTGAAGAACAAGACACTGATTTCAGATGCAATCCTCTCCTGTTGTTTGGAGATTCTGTTGTGCTACATAGTCATTGTCATAGTTTTAGTGACCTCTTTTATGAACTAGTAGCTAAGCTAATAATATGCTTTGAATATTTTAAAATGACTGGTAAAATGTAAAGTTTCTTGTCTAATATTTCTTTGATTAAAATAATTTTACTTTTCAGACTAAATTATTTTATGTTCACAAAGACTATGAGTTCTAGGATTCTTCATCTAGTTTTGAGGGGATATATATGTGCATATATTTGTGTTCTCATATATACATGTTCACATATAAACATGTCAGTAATAGTTAAATAGAGTAGGTTTAAAACACATTTTATTAAAAGTCTATCACACATACTACTCAAATGCCACCCTCTACCTAAGCCTGAGAGCTCATCTTGTTAGTTTACTTTTATTGTTTAATTAATTTTATGCTCAGATATCCAGATTATCATGTGATTATAAATGTAATATATATTTACACATCTCAGGAATTATATTTTAAATTACTATGTACAACTAATTCTTGTTGTGGTTAGAATGTAAACTGTTCCCCATATTTTAAAGCTCACATGTTTAAACTGATGGTGTTATTGAGAAGCTTCTGGAACACACAGAAGATGGAGACTTACTTCTTCCAGCAGACCCTGAGGTTTCACAGCCCGGCTCTTATTGTTGACTCTGCTGTATGGATGCAACATGACCCGCCAGTTTCCTGACTCTGCCACCATGTGTTTCTTCTTTGCTCTCATGCCTTTCCCAACAAGATGGACTGTAGCTTTCTAGAACACTAAGCCAAAATAAGCCTTTCTCCTTGAAGTTACTTTTGTCATGGTATTTAATATCAGCAACAATAAAGCAACTAGGACAATGTTCTGAAATAAATTGCATATCATATATATATATATATATATATATATATATATATATATATATGATGCAGAATAAACATAATCAGAAGTAGGAAATAATTACTATGCTTTTGTACTACATGTGGCACAAGTCAGAAAGCACCTTCCCAATAAACGCATGTAAGAGCTATACAAATATTATACCTAGCAGTTCCTTATTGCTTTACTGAAGAAAACTGAAGGACATGGCACATTCAGACAATAACAGAATGAAATGATTTATAGTTTTCAGAATGTCTGTAGTGAAATTATAAAAGTATATCTATTTAAAGATGCCTATATAAATTTATTTATGTTCTTGAAATACTTCCTGTAGTTCATTTTGCTTTCTACTTTTTAACCTTGTGTGTGTGTATGTGTGTGTGTGTGTGTGTGTGTGTGTGTGTGTGTGTGTGTGAGATGTATGTATGTGTATGCATTCACATGTGTGAGCATATGTGTGTTCATGCCATGTCATGTGTGTGGAGGTCAGAAGTCAATCTCAGGTGTTGACTCCTGCCTTCTGCTTTGCCTGAGGCTGTGTCTCTTATTCTTCACTGCTGTTCACACTAGGCTAGCTGTGCGCTTCCAGGGATTCCCCTGGCTCCACCTCCCATCTTGTTACAGGAGCATTGGGATTATAGACATGTGATACCATATCCAGGTTTACATGAGTTCTAAAGATCCATACTCAGGGATCCTAAATGCTTGTACCATAAATACTTCACCCACTGAGTCATTTCCTTATAAATGTTTTCTATAGCCCATGGAAAACATTGATGGTTTTATCAGCCTTGCTCCACTTAACTGCTAGATCAACACAGTACAAAACAATTTTTATGTCTTCATTTGGGAGGGGAGAAGAAACCGTACAATTACAGTGAAACATCACTTTGGAAAATTTTTTAAAATGGTTTTTTAAAGTGAGATATTATGTTTCTTTGCTAAAAAATTATTAAAAAATTACTTAAAGATCTCAAATAATTATGATAATGTTTCATTAACTTCTAATCATGTTGTCTTTCCTTAAGATATTGTTTACATATAAAAATTCTTTAGAAAATAAATAAGCATTCTACTACATCCCGTAACCTCAGAATAAACCATAAAATACTGCTGTCAGGTATTTCTGATGTTTCCATGGCTTCATAGCCCTCTTTAAAGTGATCTCCACTTCTTTTCCCTTTGATGGAAGAAGCAGCTCTGAGACTATGACATTTCATTGTCAGGTTTATCCCCAAACTCAGCAGCAGTAAAGATGCTGAGGTTTAGGCAGGCCGTTCTCACAGCTCTGAGATGAGCGTCTCAAGTGGCATTACAGATAAAAGTTTCTCAAAGTAATAGTGGAAATAATTATTTGAAATTCTATATATGTTTAAGTCATATACTTATAAATAATCTAAGACAAATAATAACAGAGGCTGTCCTATACATGTTCACATTTTAAGTGAGAAAAATATCCCAAGGACATACTTGCTTACTTTTTATAAATAAGAGAAAATGTAGTTTAAATTGAAAATAATGGTAATCTTTATGACCTACTTGTCTACAGTTTAGATTAAGAGGCAGAAGAAGAAAGAGTGGACATTAGAAGAGGCAAGTCTGGTGCTGTACACCGACAATCCTAGCAGGCTAAAGAATCAGAAACTCAAGATGGCAAAGAGCAACATAGTGGGAGCCTGTGCCAACAAAAGAAAGAAAAAAGAACCACCACGAACGTTGTGCAAATGGAGGTTCTCCTCCAAGACCCGTGACTTCACTAACCCTGAGTTGTTTTCAACGAGGTTTTCAGTACCAGGCATGGTTTCCCTCTTGTGGAGTGGTTCTTAAGTCCAATTATAGAGTTATTGACTATTGCCAAGATATCTGTGCTACAGACTGAGCAGGTTGTATCTGGGAGCATATATATATATATATATATATATATATATATATATATATATATGTGCTTGGAATAACAATTAATGAAAGAGTCCATAAATGTGAAAAAGAGCAAGGAGTTAGATTTGGCACGAGTAAATAGAGGATATAAATGATGTAATTATATTATAATCTCAAAAATAAAAGAATATAAAATATTTTCAAAGAACACACACACACACACATAATTGTTTATAATTGAAGAAAAGCCCTACAAATGTCTATCCTTCTCTTCTAATAGCTATCTGACTGATGATCCCTCCATATTCTACCAGTTCCAATTTCACACATAGATAGTGATATAGAGGAGTAATCAGGCCTTCTGTGTTCCTGGTCATATACTTTCAGCTCCAAATTACCCTGGTTTGAGGGTTTTGTGTTAATTTTAAAGACAATATGCTTCTGTTCTTTTTCAAGGTACTTTACTAATGAGTTTCTCAGACATGTTCACTTGTTAAGGCCAAGTCTGAGAATGACCCCTAGAACATACAGATTCTTATGTAAGTGGATCTTTAGGGACTATGAATTTGAGCCACTGTGTGCTTTCAAATATTGGTGAACTAAGAACAGAGTAGTGTTTTATTCTTCATTCTGTGATGTTAATTTTCATTCCACATTTTCTCACACAAGGTGGCTTTTTCTAAATATAACATTATAAAATAAAGAAAATGTACCTTTTCATTGTAACATCATGAATTGAAGAACTTTCCTCTGATCTATAAAGAAAAAGGTGAGGTCTTTCAAAACATCTGTACTTGTTAAAAAATAAAAGAGACTGCTTCTCAATGAAAGGGTAGAAGAATAAAATGAACATTAACAGTAGAATGAGGTCCCGATCTTCCAGTATCCTAGAGTCATAATTCTTTTCATGGTAATTTATAGTGAAAGTCTTCAAAATGAAAGAAACTGTCTTTTGCTCTTGTTGAGCTGGGAAAGAAAGGTGTTGTGTAAGGAGTGAGTGCTCAGGGGATTTGAGTCATGTTGGTAGCTAGATCAGACACTCACTTGCCTTGCAACACAGCACACCGGGAAGCAGAGAGCCCATGAGACAGAAAGCAGACCTTCAATCCTTCAAGGACAAAAAAAGATAAGTTTTGCCCTATACAAGTGAAGGAAAAAGCCACTTAAAGAAAGAGCAGATTTCATCATAAACGTTGGAAAGGCAGTCAACAAAAGAAGAGCTTAGCATGTATATAATGTAACTGCTATTCAGAATAATTGTACCAAATGGTCTGTTCCACACTCCAACTACACTGATTGTCATTAGAAAAACATTTTTCTTCACAAAACCTTAACCATTGCTCTTCAAAAATTCTACCAGTGGCTGGGGGGTGGTGGCATGTACCTTTAATCCTAGCACTTGGTAGGCAGAAGCAAAGGCAAGAGGGTCTCTGTGAGTTCGAGGCCAGCCTGGTCTACAGAGTGACTTCCAGGACAGCCAGGGCTATACAGAGAAACCCTGTCTCAAAAAAAAAGCAAAAATAAAATAAAATAAGTCGACCAGTGTATCAAGATGCAGTGTACCAAGTGTACCAAGATGCAGATATTTGAACAGAGAGAAACAAATCAGCAAAAAGAGCAGAAGAACCAGTGAAGAGAAATAAATACACTGTGGGTTAATGATTTTGTGTCCAAGATGGAACTTTGCTTATAGTCTTATGCATAAAAGACGGCATCCAAGAAACATCATGTGTTGTTCAAGGATTGTTGCAGATTTTGAAGGAAGTGTTAGCCCTTGACAGAAGTACTCCACGTTTCACACAGTCCCAACATCACTGTCTCTTAAAATCACAGAGATGGGATACTGTAAGTCTCATTTTCATCTACATGGAAAGAATTATCGTTTCATAAAGTGAAAAATGAAAACTTTTAATCTAAGACTTCTCCAATAATTATAGGTTGGTGAATAAGAAATGTAGAGCATGAATTGGGAGCAGGAAAATTAACTTTAAAAGTTAAATCATGAAGAGGGCTAACAGGAGATTAACATCATGATTTAATATGATAATTATGGGAAATAAGGAAGGATAATATGTTTTAGAAAAATCAACAAAATACATAAGCAAATATTCAATATTATTTATATATGAAGAATTATGTTATTATGCTATGTTGAGACAGAATACAGACCTGAAGGAGCTAGAAGACTAGGAAGCAGACAGTTCCCAGAAATTAGGCAGAGGAATGAAATGAGTATATAAAATAAATTAATTAATATAAAAAACTATGTTCCTCTCCAAATAATGATAGCCATTTGTAGGGTTTCAAGTTCCAACCAAAATAACAAAACAGAGTAAATGAATTCACTGATCAAACAACCAAATAATTGGTTGAAAAGACTCAAACCTGCCTGAACAAAATAAGTAAAAATAGACTGAAACCCAGATAAATGTTAGTGACATTTGAGAACTGCACAGGTGTTAGAATTGTTAATATTTTCAAAGAGCAGAGTATGTCACAAGCAAAGAAAAGAATCAAAGATCAGAGACATCAAGCCTCAGTCTGGCAGGGAAATATTTAAAGGGAGTCAAGCAACTTATGCTTGTCATGATAGAACAATGGCATTAATTCCAGAACTTTACAAATGAACAACTGAGTGTTTAGCTGAGGGAGAAAAATCATTGATTTTGGATATGCTGTCCCTCAAAGTCCATCAGAAGCAAACTTTTCTGAACAGTTGGTATGCTGCAACAAAGGTAACACAATAGGAAATAGGTCGGTTAGTGCATGATGAGGTATTTCTAAAGGAAGACATAGCCAGTTAATATTCCCTAACATTTCTGAAAGTCAAGTGTGTTAAAATTGTCTCATCTGATGGGTATTTTGTAGTTTGACAGTTGTTCTAGTAACTTGTAATAGCAATAGTTGTCCCAAAATATCCCATAGTGTCTGATCTTTGTACTTTCCAGGTGTAATAATAAGCCCATATGTAGCTTTTGTAGCATATCCTACATGTAGTCATGTCATATATGGATTGTAGCTCTTCCTCTTTGGAGGTGGCTAACAGGGTACCATCCATATAATGAATAATATAAACCTGAGGGAAGGCCTGCTTCACAGGCTCTAAAACCTTTCCTATGTAGTATTGACACATAGTAGGAAAGTTTTTCATGCCTTGAGGTAATACAATTCATTGATACCAGAGCTAAGATTCTTTATGATTGAGTGAGGGAGCAGGAAAGGCTAAACGCACCTTACCATCAGGATGAAACATATAGTAAAGAAGCAATCTTTTAAATCCAAAACTATTAAAGGCCCATCTTTAGGAATACCTGTGTGTATTGGTAAACCAGGCTGTAAAGTTCCTATTGGCCACGTTGTGGCATTAACATTCTGTAAGTCAACCAACAATCGCCATTTACCAGATTTCTTTTTAATTACAAAATCAGGAAATTCCAGGGAGGAAAAGAGGGTTTGATGTTCTCATTCTCCTACTCTTCTCTGGCTAACTGGTGAAGAGTCTGTAATTTTACTTTAGAGAGGAGCTGTTGTGCAGACAGGCTCACTAGGTTTCCATGTAATTTTTATATATGGTAATTTTTCAATGGTCTCTATGAAAAACCCAATTCATGTTTATCATTTTGTCCTTGTGGGAACATAGGTTCAATAATACCTTGCAACTCTTTTCTTAGTCCTTTTCCATTTTGATATCTCATCTTTTACATAAGCCATTGCTTATGTAGATAAGAATAGGTGTCATTAGTGGTGGGAATATAAAACTCTGCATTAGTTTGCTGTAGAAAGTCTCTTCCCCAAAGATGAGCCTAAACATGAGTAACATAAGATTGTGGGACTGTCACTGTGCCTTCTGGACCTATGTAGTGTAAACTTCGTAGGACTTTGTTTATTTAATCTCCTTGGAGCTCATATTCCCAAACCTAGTAGAGTTGAATTTACCTCCATAACAGGCCATTCAGAGGACCATTATTCTGTGGTTACAATAGAGACCTCAGCTTCAGAATCAATTAACCCTATAAAATTTTTTCCTTTTATTTTTAAATCCAACAACAATGGTTTATCAGTTTCCTTCAATAAAGTACTTGAAGCTACAGTTTTATCTTTACTACCAAATGCTCCCTCAAGAAGTGCATTTTTCCATGAAGGGTCTACACAAGGAGATAATAACTGAGCACTTTTTCTCCTATTTTAAATTGCCAACCACTGGGCACTGTGATCATGACTGCAGTTTCCCCTGTATAGCCTTCATTAATGACTCCTGTATGAATTATAATTCCCTTCATGGATAAACTACTGTGTTCCAATGCAAGTCCAACTGTTCCAGGGAATACAGGTGCCTGATATCCTATGTGTAACTTAAAAGGATGTTGGAGATGGGAAATGGCAGTATCTTTAGGTCAAGGAATATCAACAGCAGCACTTCCTTGAGTAGCAGCTTGTAAGGAAGAATAGATTGGTTATAATCTGAAGCTGGCACAAATGTTATTGCTTGAGATTTACACCCTCTAATTTAATGGGCCCTGAGGGGGCTCCTCAGTTTATTTACCTATTGTTGGCTGGTAGTTATTGTTACTAGATGATGTGTTGTTGTTCTTACCGTATTTAGATCCTCCTTCCTTAGCCCAATGTTTCCCTTTCTTGTATTTAGTGCAAAAAACAGAAGCTCATTTATTCTGAGCATTCATTTGTTGTAAAGGCAATTTACATTGTTTCTTGAAGTGGTCAAGTCAGCTACAATGGAAATATTTTGCTGACATCTGTCTTTGAATAGCATTGGTTTCTAAAGCAGCTAATTTTGCTCTATGTTTATGGGTCTCCACATTTCTATATAACTTTAGAAAGTCTGTAATATTTCCTAACTCCCTCTGAGGTCTAATTATTCCTTGGCAATCTTCACTGGCCTTATCAAAAGCCAGCTTTTTTAATAATAACTCTTGATTTTGTTCCCCTTTTACTTGTTTCTCAATAGCGTCTTTGGACCTCCTTGTGAAATCAGCATAAGGCAAAGAGGGACCTTGAATAATTTTTATATAACTACACCTGAAGTTAGATCCCATATCAAGTTTCACCCAAGAGGCCATAGCTCTGTCCCTAATATGTGGGTGGGCTACAGGAGGTACATTATGCAATGATAATCTATTGATGCTCATCTACCAGTCCCTGTCAGCATTTCATATGTGACATTTCCAGGATCATCTCTAGTGTAAGTTGTTGAACATTTTCATGGGTTTCATCTCCAAGGCACATTTGCCACCAAAGAAGTGGGGAAGGGCTAAGAACCATTTTAGCAATTATATGAAAATCATATGGCAACCATTGTATACTATTTGCTCTAACTAAAAAAATACTTATAACAATATGGAGCAGTAGATCCACAGGAAGCATAAACCTTTCTAAAATATTTTGTTATATTCCTGCCTAATCCTTGTTAAACATTTTGATTTTGCTAAAATTGCACTGAAAATACCAGGCATAGCTCACGAGGAACTGGTAAATGAATTCTGTTCCCCTGTCCAGCCCTAGCTTGCCTAGGTTGTAAATTTAGCTTTTGTCATAGGCTCTCCTAAATCCTCATTAAAAGTGGAGAGAATTCAAGATTAGATGGATTATCAAATTTCTCACCCTATGCTTCAGGATCATCTTCAGAAAATAGAGGATAAATATTTAAAGGAGGCTCCAGTAAGGGAGCTGAGGGCATGGTCACTACCTGCATATGTGGCACTGTTTTTACTTTTGCTTTTGCCTGCACAGGGAAAATTTCCTTTTTTGCCTCTTTTACCAATATTATGGTTTGATCATCCAGTTTATGATCATTCAGAAAATTAACCATGTCTTCCTCATGATTAATGACCTCCCTAAGTATTTTGACAACAGTCCAGATTAATGCCTAAGTTACCCAAAATTGAACGAGGATCTTTTCCTGTTTATATGCCTTTTCAATATTCTTTTAGACTCTGTCTCATATTTCTTCATCTAATGTTTCTTCTTTTAGAAATCAGGGATTATAACCTTAAAACAACTTGCAAGCAACTAATAGTTGTGATTTTAATACTTATGGTCCTTCTTTCTTTAAAAAAAGGATGCACAAGTTGGACATAAAGCAAAGCCTTCCCTGGTTTCTGCCCTATTGTGCTCACTCACCTTCTGTGAGGGTCCCTTCTCTCTTATCAAGTAACTGACTTGACAAGCAACCACTTGTCACTGCTCTAAAGGTGGTGGGACATGGGAGAATGGAGCCAATGAATGAGCAGACTACAGTCTCATGCAATAGCCAACTTCATCTAGAACATCAGATAATTTATACTCTGAAAGTTTAGAAAGGTCACATGGGTAAAGTTCTCTTGAGATCAAGCTGTATACAATCAAAAGGACAAGCTACATGTGACAAAACCATATTTTTCCAAAGAGGCATGTAAGGGATAGTTTAACATGTAACCAATCGAGTAACAACAGCAAGCAATAATGAGTAATCTGAAATGAACTCACTTCTATCCACTACACCAGAGAAGGGCATGAAAATACGTTTCAAGAACAATTATGTGGGTTTTGTTTGTTTGTTTGTTTGTTTGTTTGGTGGTGGTGGGTTTTTGAGACAGAATTTCTCTGTGTAACATCCTTGGCTGTCCTGGAACTCACCTTGTAGACCAAACTGGCTTCAAACTCACAGAGATCCACATACCTTTGCTTCCCAAGTGCTGGGATTAAAGGCCTGTGCCACCGTTCTTGGCTTACAATACTGTTTTGAAGAAACCGAAGTCACAAAACTCTTGTCTTATTTTCCTGGAGTTTTCTCATAAGCACTCAGAATTATACTCACATTATTCCATTCCTAAGCAGTGTCCTGACAGATGTCATAAGGACCAGATCCAAAGACAAATTTTCATATCAACTTATGGTCTGAACATACATGAAAGATTGTAAAGAAAATCTTATCAATACATCTAACAGGTGTTTTAAAAGCAAGGCAGTCTACATGCAAGCATATTTTAAAATAATTATTTATATGTATGTGTTTGTGTGAATGTATGCTAGGTATGTGTAGGTGTTTGTGGAAGCTGAAAGAAGGTCCTGAACTCCCCAGGAATAGAGTTACATTCAATTGTGAGCTGTTAGTGTAGGTACTGGGAACTGGGCCTGAGTGCTCAGTGTGAGAGCTGAGAACTGGACCTGAATATTCAGGGTGGATGCTGAGAACTGGACCTGAGTATTCAGTGTGGGTGTTGGGAACTGGACTTGAGTGCTCAGTGTGAGAGGTAGAAACTGAGCCTGTCTCCTCTGGAATGCAGGGTGAGCTGTTAAGCACAAAGGCATCTCCTCATCCTCCCACATGCACAGTTTTTATATGAGTGTGAGTATTTATGGGTACATGTGCCAGGATTTCAGGAAGTTAACATCTAGGCTGCAGAAGTATGTGGCTAATCAATTCGCTTTGTAAATGACATAATACTTGTGTAACCTATGTATATCTGCTCTTTTTGGATCTGTTCTAGATTTTTTTCTAATAACTGATTCAGTTTAAATGCTTTGTAGATAAGTATTATACTGTATAGCTCAGAAAATAATGACAAAAATTTGTTCTTGTTCTGTACAAGTGTCCTTTACTTTAGATCTGTTGGTTGAGTGACTAACACAAAACAAAAATACAAAGAGAGAATACTATGTACAGGCATACACAGAGTATATTTACCCAGCATCAAAAGTCTCCAGTTATCATTATTTAAGTAGCCATCAAGAGTTTTAGTACTAATCTAATTTGAGAGACTAAAGGAAACAACTCAAAATTTTCTAAGGAGAAATCTTAAAATAAAACATGTTATTTATCCTCAAGACAAAGTGAATATGATCATTAGCAAGTGAGTAGTAACTAAAATCTAATATTGTTCCACAGTCTTTTGCATAGTAGAAAGTTTTATTACTCACAGTGACTCCCTGTATCTGCTCTTAGATGAGGGAGAAACCAAGCCACGTTACTTCAGCATTCCTTATGCAGGATTAATGTTCAAACTCGTTAGGAAAAGTTCATTCTTCCCTCCTCATCACAGGGAAAACGGTAAAAAAAAAAAAAGAAAAAGAAAAACAAGGGGAGATAACGCATCTCTTGACTAGACTTTAGTTTGGTGCCGTTAATACCATCAATGCCAAGTTTCACTGCCTCAAACAGTAGAGCACTGGTTTACAGCTGGTTAAACAGTCACTTCTAACCATGACCAACATTTACCTTGCTTAAGGGTAATTATCTTAGAAACAGTGCTCTGCAGCTTATAGAAATACTAATCCCAAAGTGAGAGTAATTTCTGAATCAAAGTTGGCTTTTTTGAGGTCTTCTTCAAATGTTAACATTCTCCCTTCTAATATCAGTAAAACACACACACACACACACACACACACACACACACACACACACACACACACATCAAGATCTTTCTTTCTTTTGCCTGTCCTTCCTTCCTTCCTTCCTTCCTCCCTCCCTCCCTCCCTTTCTCTCTCTCTTTCTTTCTCTTTTAAAGGTACTCTGTCCCCAATACACATACTTTTTAAAATGATATACATTTTTGCTCTTGCTTTTCTGGTTTTATAAGGAAAATGTAAACTGGTAGTAAGTATTTGCAAGTGTATTTCAAGCAGCTGACAGTTTGCAGCAATATTTGAAGTTCTTCTATCCTTATGAGTACAAGACTTTTAATCAAATATCTTGCCGGAAATGTGTGTGTGCCTGCATGCTTGTTGAACGCACATGTTTATGTGTGTGTATGCAGGCAACAAGGCAGGCAAGCCCCAAATATTCACATCTACCAGAAGAGAAATGTAGCTGGAGCCTTTTCTCTGTCCCACTTAGCCCCACAAAAGCTTATAAAACAATCACTCAGAGACTTAATATTAATTACAAAATGTTTGGTCTATGGCTCAGACTTATTACTAGCTTGCTCTTACATCCTAAATTACCCCATTTCTATTCATCTATGTATCACCCCGTGGTTGGTGACTTACTGGCACTTTCACATCTTGCTTCTTGGGCAACTTGCTGGCATCTCCCTGTCTCTGCCCTCTTCTCCCTGTATCTCTCCTTGGATTTCCTACCTGGAGATGTCCTGCCTTGCTATAGGCCAAAGAAGCTTTTTTATTAACCAATAATATGGTAATAAAACATATTCATAGCACAGAAAAAATACATCCCACAATTCCCCTTTACTGTCTAATCAAAAAGAAGGTTTTAACTTTAACATAGTAAAAGTACATATAACAAAACAGTTATCAAGTGAGAATTACAGTTACAATATTTAGTCTATTTGTATTTTACAAAATTAGAGAAAACATTTAATTAAATGCTGTGGAAAAATTCTCTTGTACATTGTAAAGATTTGCCACTCAAATTGGTTTAGTAAAACGCTGATTGGCCAGTAGCCAGGCAGGAAGTGTAGGTGGGGTGACCAAACTAAGAATGCTGGGAAGAGCCGGGCGGTGGTGGCGCACGCCTTTAATCCCAGCACTCGGGAGGCAGAGCCAGGGGGATCTCTGTGAGTTTGAGGCCAGCCTGGGCTACCTGGGCTACCAAGTGAGTTCCAGGAGAGGCGCAAAGCTACACAGAGAAACCCTGTCTCGAAAAACAAAAAAACAAAACAAAACAAAAAAAAAAAAAAAAAAAAAAAAAAAGAATGCTGGGAAGAGAAAGAGCAGAGTCAGGAGTTGCCAGCCAGATGCAGAGCAAGATGAGAATGCCACACTGAGAAAAGGTGCTGAGCCACGTGGCTAAACATAGATAAGAATTATGGATTAATTTAAGTGTAAGAGCTAGTTAGTAATAAGCCTGAGCTACCTGCTGAGCATTTATAAGTAATATTAAGCCCCTGAGTCAATTATTTGGGTATTTGAGAAAGGGCAGGCAGGACAGGAACTTCTGCTTACAGAGAAATGAAGAAGAGAAAAAGCCATGTCATCTGTGTAGAGGTTGGCAAGCAGCCACATAGCAAAAAGTAAGTGCAGGGGAAGCATGCTAAGACTTTAGCCAGTAACTGAAGAGGGGGTACAGAAAAGTTAAAGAAAAAATTACACTTCTTTGAACCCTAACTCAGGAGAGTGGGCAGGCGAGTGCCAGTGTTCCCTCAAAGTGGCTGTAAGTCTTGATACTGAGAGAGGCCTTCTGAAATGCCATCTCATTAAGGGGATAATAATTCCTTCCATCTCATTTTGGGAAACTTGAGGTGCAAGTTCTTCACTAAGGGCTACAGATAATAAATTTAGATACATCCATTCTTTCATATGGTAATGTAAATTCCAAGGCATGGCAAAGCTGTTGTTTATACCTTTAACGTTACCAGGGAAACAGGACACTTGGGGTCCAAAGATTCAATAGCCTACAGCTACATATAGCTGTAGTACATATATAATGACATAAAAATGCTTGAACCAATGCAAAAAAATAACAAATTTCTGTGTAGTTGAACACTAAAATATATATTCTTAATCATTCTTTGTGATACAACTGGAAAGACAATATAATTGTCTTTCCGTCTTTCCAAAACTGAAACTGTATGATGATACTTGAGCGAATAAGCAAATCACAAAAATATGTATGGAAAATAACATTTTAAAAAACGATACAATGGAAAATCATATAAATGAAAAAAATGTGTTATTGACACAAAAACCTAGAAAGAGATAAGAATCAAGTTCCCATGGGACACGCTAATTTGAATTTCTTTTGTCTTCAAGCTGATACTTTGGGTAAATGATTCCTAAAATAGAGAAAAATAAATTGAATCCTTTCAAAGAATAATGTACAAAAATAAATAAATAAATAAAGGAATAAAGCTGCCACGCTCTTGCAAAACCCCCATTTGCACAGTTTTGTTAAAGCTATGGGAAATGCCTATCACTCCCTTTGGAAGAGTCAGTTGTTCTTTAGAGTCCTCGGTTTAATCCAGAGATGTTGAAAGTAGTGTTCATACAATGCATGACTCAGCGAGACACTGCTGGGTTTAACTCTAGTCCTACATAGTGGGAAAATGGATGAATGTGTTTGATTTAGCTGATTCCATCTTCATGTGGCTGAAAATGTAGCTTAAAGAATGCTTGCTAGCCCAGTTTGGGTCATGGTACATCCTTTTTGTAAAGTGATTGCTGCTTGGGAGCTTGAGATTCTGCCTCTTGGTGCACACCTAGGGTCCCTCTAGGTTGTCCCTGTCAGTACCTCTCAGCCTTTCCTTCTAGCCCATCTCTATTCCTTTGTGACTCCCCACCAACCTGTAGATTACCTCCCTTCTAGGCACTCACAGCTTCCAAACTTGGCTGGGACTCAGATCAGTGCATAGCTCAACCTTCATCAGAGAACCTTCTTCTCTAAATTTGCTCACTTTCTGCATACAGAAACCCACAACTGGACAGTGGGCAGAAGATGAATGACTTTAGAATACTTGGCCCTAAATGGGATGCCTTTATCAAATCCCTTCCTTCAATGCTCAGGGGTCTATGAGGAAGAGGCAGAAAGATAATAAAAGTCAGAGATGGTTAATGATTCCAAGGAAACAATGTCTTCAAGACTCAATAGGGCTGTTATACATATGAACTCACTGAGACTGTGATAGCATACCCCAAACCAGCACAGATTCAAACCAGACAAAATTCCAGCACAGAGAAGGGGGAGGCAAACACAAAGTCCCACTCCTAATCAAGAAGCTATTTGCAATTGATGCTTGCTAGGAAAAGGAAAATCAATTTTCTCCAAAGGAGTGGTACTGGTATGTCAATCACACTGAGGACAGGTTCTATACCCAGGAGTAGATAACCAACACAAAATGAACTACATATTGTTTTTGTCTTTTGGAGGGGTGCTTTTTGTTTTGTTTTGGTATTTTTTTTATCTTATCTTTTGTTTTGTTTTGCTTTGCTTCATTTTTTGAGAGACAGAATGAGAACATCAGATTGGGAGGTAAGGAGGTAGGGAGGATCTGGGAGCAGTTGGGGAGGGGAAAGACTATGATCAAAATATATAGTATGAATTTTAAAAATGCTTAATTGAATTATTTCAAAAAAAGATAAAAGAATACATACAGGGGTCTGGAGAGATGGGAGAGATGAGACTGATGTTAAGAGCACTGGCTGCTCTTCCAGAGGACCTGGATTCATTTCTAAATTCCACACATGTCAGCTTACAACTATCTATTACTCTAGACCCAGGGACTGAAGTCCTTTCTGGCCTCTGAGGGCATACACAAAGTGAACATAGATATACATGCAGACGAAATAATGATACACATAAAATAAAAATAAACTTTTAAATGTGCACAGTGGAATTACTATGTAGTACTTAGAAGCAATCTACTACTTCTATCTAGAACAACACTAATGAATCTAACAGAGTCTTGTGGGGCAAGTGTCAGAAATTACATGAGATGTGCTTCATAGAAATAGTTCCATAGAACTGATAGAGACATAAGAATGTCCTGATTTAACAAATACATTTGCCACAAGCAATTCATATACTTACATATTATTGTGATATAGGAGAAGTCAGGTTTCCCATTGGGCTTCTTGGTTTCAATAACAGATTTAATAATGGACTCAAATGGAAGGAAGCACAATGACAATTTTATTAGAGCCTGAAATAAAAACTGCAAGGCAGACAAGCTGTAAAATCTCAGTTGCCACCCATTGGAGAAGAATGCAGAGGGGAAGGAGAAAGTCCACACTGGATAGCTGACCTGGAGGTCAGCTATCTGGCAAAAAAACAACCACATGGTCTTCCTTCTTTATAACATGTGTCCATATAAGTGAAAGGTGATTTTGAATTTGTCGAATAGAGAGTAGAGGCTAAGTAATAAAAATACACAAATGCTACAACTAATTCTGAAGAAAGTTAAATACTGCACTCAAAAGAAATTAATAGAAACATATTAGAACAAAGTTTAGCCAGGCAGTGGTAGCACATGCCAGCATTTGAGAGGCAGAAACAAGCAGATCTCTGAGTTCAAGGCCAGCCTGGTTGACAGAGTGAGTTCCAGGACAACTAGAGCTACACAGAGAATCTTGAAAAACAAAACAAAGCAAAACTTAATTGGTAATTTTAGAGCAATATAACTAATTAATAGCATAGATAATAGTGATAATGACACTATTTTGTTATTGCTTTGTAAGACTTCATGTATTTTTCTGTAAGTTTAAAATGCACATTTTGAAACAGGATGATCTGTCCTCTGTCTTATTTTTTACTGAAATCATGAAGTTATGAGATGTTTCTTTAAAAAAAAAACCCTAAAATATTACCTCCTTTAGGACTAGTCAGTAGCTCTTTGGCAATATCAAATGCCTCAGGGAAATAATTTTCTATCTGAGAGACTAGGTGGAGATGAATGTCTGCCATTTCACAGCTCATTATCTTGAAATGGTTCCTCCAAAGGCATAAAATATCCAGAGGCCTATGAGTACTTCACTTGTATGGAGCTTTCCCTGGAAGACATTAGTTATGCTGTGCTGTTCTTCATTGAAAGCCTCTTTGATTTCAAAATGAATTTCTTGTCTTATGAAAATAAAAGCCTGTTTATAGCAATGGAAATTATTATTTTCTAATAATATTTAATGAAAGCATCACCTGTTCAGGGAAAATAGATCTAGTAAACTCCTAAAAGCAAGAATGAAAGTTTTATGTAATATATGAGCCATTTTGCATGGAATGAATTGTTTTGGGAGCTAGAAGCATATATTCCAAAGCCCACACTTACACTCAAAACTTTATTTTCTAGTTCTGTTAGAAATGCTTTTGAAACACAGTTTGCACTATATTTTTGAACACTGAAAGTATCACTGATGGAGTTAAGTGTTTTTAGCTATTAATTTCCAGAGTAAATAATTATATTGTGCTTTATATATTTTGGAGGTTCAATTTCTGATTTTTCTTTCCTTTATCCCCTTGCTTGAATACCAGCTACTACAATTAGGACCAGCTGTTATAGCTCAAAAGTTTCTTTTCACATTTGCATTACTATAAGTGGGATCCTGGGAACATATCTGACTCTTATGTTGAGAATGTTTATTTTTCAATTGTGAGAGCCTAACAAAGTTGTTAAGTGTCTGAAAAGTCAAGCAATATATCACATATTGTTTTTAAACATAATGTTATGTTCTCTTCTTTCATAGGGTGTATGAGGGAATAAAACACCAATTAGGTAAGCATTGCATAGCTAAGGGAAATCAAATTGGAATATATGATGCTGAATGATTCCCACCCTTGAAGATATTGCAGTAAAAGACATCAATGTAAATATGTTCAAATTACAGTATGCTAAATGATATGGGAATTATGGGTTATTCATTTGTGGCAGAACACAATCCAGGAATGGAGCCATATAATGAGCATAGTAAAAAAAAAATGCCTTTTAGAAATGTAAAAATAGCTTAGTCAGGATCCCTACTACACCCAAGGCTGCACCGGATAGCCAGAACCTGGTGTCATCATTCACTCAAGAAAACAGTCCTAGAACCCCATGATACCCACTGGACAGTATTAAATAAGCAGAGATCAAGAGCAATGCTCTGCTCTGTACATCTGGAGAGATGCCACCTTGATCTGCCTTGTGGCTGGAGAGTCTCCCCCAGAACCATGACCCTTGAATCAGAGACTTCTGTTAGAGACCGGACCTGATCTTCAGTTAAGATATGTAACACAGGTGAGCAACCTTGGTGAGATAGGCTTAAGACCATAGTTAAGAATTTAGAGTATGAACCTTGTGTGATGACCCTCAGCATAATAAAATATAACTTTTGTTATACTAAAACTACAAGCATCTACCTTCTAGCCTGCAACAGTTGACGTAGTCAGCAGGCTCTTAGACAATCCTTAGAAAAGGTGAAAGTATGGGGGCTTCTTACTATTACAAAGGCATCCCCAGACTCGACCTAGCAAGAAGGGTGAATTCCTGACTGTGCAACTTCCCTCCACAAAGGCACAGGCTTCTGGCCTAAGACCAGAATTGTCCTCAAGAAAGAAGAAACCAGAACCCTGTGGCAGGAACTAGCTTCCACAAAGGCATGAAGGCACCAACTTCTGCCTTAATGGGTAGTGGGAGCAGTTCACTCAGAGTTACACAAGAAACTGGATAGCCGAGAGAATAGTAAAGAGGACACAGCTTAAACTTGAAAGGGTGGTAAATCAGGCCTACTCTACCAACAACCTAAACTGATACTTCAGAAAAAGAGAAGTCAATTCCTCCATTATTTGACAAACAAATTGACAAAATGCAGAGACTAATAGGAGGAATCAAGAAAATGAAAAGGATGAGAACTGTCCTGCAGGTAGATGGGACAGAACATATCACTTGGTACAACAAAAGTTACCTAGGTTCAAGAGGGAACTTAAGTTTGATATTCCATTGTCTACAGCAATGGCATTTGAGCCCTTGCTAAAGAGAGCAAACCCCTCAAAGGTCCCTGGATTCTTATGTAAAATAATTAAAGACATTGACTTTGATAGAATAAAAGGAAAACAACTAGCTAGCAATTTGACAGAAAGATGGAGAAACAACCCATTCAGAGAGGACTTGGAGGCAACTGATAAGGGCCCAGTCAGATGCCTCAATGACACCAAGATCTCTCTACCAGTAGCTGTCAATAAGGTTAAAGCTATTCCTAGCCATTTAACTAATCATACTCATGAGCATTGAAGTAGAATCTAGCCCACTTACAAGGATAGAGCTGCAGCAAATAAGACAGAATTTTGCACAAAGAGGAGATAAGTGTGTGTCCTATGTAGCCCACTTATGGGAAAAGGGAGCTGATACAGTAATGTTAACCTCAGAAGAAATGAAGGGAATCAAAGGGATTCTAGAAAATCCCTACATATTTGAAGATCTGGAAGGAATTTTAGATATAGCCAGAGGGGAAACTCACCCTTTATTGGATTGGGTAACAGCTGCTTGGAGGCAGGTTTTCCCTACACTTGATCTAATTCAATTCAAGATGGGACAATGGAAAGATGAAAGAAGCAATTGAATTAGCTAAGAAATTGGGTATATTTTACTTAATTTACCATACTAGCCCAACACCACAGGCACACCCTCCTACATTAGAGAATGACACTGACATCAACTCTGGCCAATTGCCAAACTGTTGGAGAAACTATTAACTTCTTCAAGAAGACTAGAGAACTGGAAACAGCCAAAATGGTATTCCTCAAGTCTCATGTGCAGACTCAAACCAAACCAGCACCATGAAAAACTCACCAAAAGTAATCCTTTTTTAGGCAAAGGTAGGGCAAGACCACCACCCAGAGACAACCCTACATTCTTTCAGAAAATGAGGGATATAAGAACATTTGAAAGACAAGATCAGATACCAATAGGACAGCTCCAAGGAGGAGAGAGGATTCAGAAACAGATTCCTAGGCAGAACAAAGAATGAATGGAATCGACAACCTAGACCCTTCATACAGTTCCCAGCAAAGATCAGGGGAATGGTTCAATAGATAAATTTAATGATACATACAGGGAGTGAGGTGACAATCTGAAACCTCTACCCATCTCTATCAAACTCCAAAATTATGTAATTATTGAAGGAGAATCAGGAAAACCATTTAAAGCAGTAATATGAAAATATAAAATTATTACTCAATAATTTATCTCTAAATATTGCCACAATGTTTACATCAGCACCTAATTGTGTGTTGGGGGTGGATATCATACCCAAATTATTTCCCCAATGGAATTACATTAAAAAATTTAAATGCTTGGGCTGTAATATCACCCAAGTACAAATTTCTCCTATAGAAATCCCTAAAGGTATCGTTTACCAAACAATACTCTATCAAGGGAGGTGATGAAACAATTACTGACACTTAAATAAATTGTTGAAAGATGAAGTTATTGAACTTATACAACCCTTCAACTTCAATAGTCTTATTGGCCAGTAAAGAAGCTAGTCAATGGAGACTCACTGTAGCCTGTAGGAACATTAATCAGCTTTCTCCACAAATGCCAGGAAATTAACCTGATGTAAAAGATATATTCTTAAAGATTAGGAGTTACAACCTAAAATTCTTTGGAACCATAAACTTATTAGACATGTACTTTAGCATACCATGACTCCATGTGGATTCTGGAGACATAGTACCTTTACCAGAAATAATAATATAGGTTCAAAAGAGTGCCTCAATGCTATAAGAACAGCCCAATCATTGCCCATATGACACTAAGATGGTCACTGTAAAAGCTACCTAAGTCAGATTGCCTACTTTTACAATATGGAGATGATATTTTGATTGCAGAATACAGTAAGGACACTGTTCAAATCTGTATGGAGACAGTAATTGATACCCTGGTGTATGATGGCTGGACCATTAATAAAGACAAGGTGAAAGGGACAGATACTGCAACAAAATTTCTAGGTATGTTATAGACATCTGAGGGACCCAAGGTCCCAGATGGCATACTGTACAAGATTTTAAATATCTTCCCACCTAGAGACAAAACTCAGATCTAACACCTAATTGATATGCTTGCATACTGAAGGAACCACACACTACACTTATAGACTATTATGAAATCCCTCTACAGGGTTACTAGAAAGGCAGCTGATTTCTAATAGAGATAGGAACAAAGAGAATTTTAAGACCACCTATTAGCTCACCTCCAAGCATGCAACCCTGACCAATATTGAACTAGATGATACCTTAATTATGGATATCATATTTATTGATGAATGTGGCAACTGGGGTCTCTTCATAAAGTAAAAGAGAGTTCACCAACATTTGCCTGTAGGCTTCTACTGCAAATGCTTCCCATGTGTGGAGAATAAATACTCTGTCTTTGAGAAGCAAGCCTGGACATTTTATGAGGCATGCAGAACCATACACTTAGTCATTGCTGATCACCCTATGGTCATAAGGGCACTCATTCCAATGATAGATGGGATCCACTTGAAGGCAGAGTTCTTTGTAGGCTTAGCCATGGAAGGAAAGGTATTTCATTAGGAATGATACCTATCTGAATTCCTTTGTGACCAGGATATGGTAGCAAAGAGGTCTGTGCCTTCCCATACTGAGGAAATAGCCCTGTTGCCTATAATCCCCATCCCTAAGCTGCTTACCCCTCCCCCCAAATGAAGCACCTATTTGTGAAGGCACACAAAGGTTTTCTAGTGAGACCTGAGCTTGCTTTACCCAGCAGGGTTGCATTAGAGGATTGCTTGACCACATGTGTGGTTACCAGGTGATTGGAAGGGTCTGCAGTTGGCTGTGCTAGGGTGAGGTCTTTTGCTCCACCCTTTGGCATTCCTATAAAAAGCCCTTTAGGCCGGGCGGTGGTGGCGCACGCCTTTAATCCCAGCACTCGGGAGGCAGAGCCAGGCGGATCTCTGTGAGTTCGAGGCCAGCCTAGGCTACCAAGCGAGTTCCAGGAAAGGCGCAAAGCTACACAGAGAAACCCTGTCTCGAAAAAGCAAAAAAAAAAAAAAAAAAGCCCTTTAGAAGATACAGGGGTTGGGGTTGGGTATTGATCCAGGCTCTGTGTTTCTGTTTCTCTCCCCTCTGTCTTTCTACCTAATATCTCTTATCCCTCTTTCCTCAAGCGTACCCTGGGGAAAAAGTGGGGGCGGGTTTCCCCACACCTATTGGACTGTGGTGACCAACAGAATAATCACAGCATTTGTCTAACGCATGGTGTACTGATGACTCATCAACTGATGGAATCAAAATTAAATGGAAAACAACAGTCTATAGAGCAGGGGATGGGATGGTTATTACTAAGGAAGGAACCACCACATCAGCACAACACACTGAAGTAATAGCAGCACTATTGGCTAAATGACAAACACAAGGAAAGCAAAAGGAAAATCTAGCTCTTCTCCTGTTCATGGTGTGTGTGCAATGCTATAGCTATATGGTCATTAAAATGAAAAACTTACTGGCAGATAAATGGCAAAGATATTTGGTCAAGGGAGGCATGGATGAAAATGGCAAAACAATAAAAATATCAAAGTGTATATAGCCCATCTAGAGGTTCACATAGGCAAGACAGACCAGGCATCAAAAAGTAATGAAATAGTGGACAAACTGGCATCAAGTTCAATAAGACTAGACTATTAAAACTTCCTAGGAAACAAATTCAGAGTAAATCATCAAGGATGATAGATCACACAGTTGATAAACTCAAAGTTTACCCGCTAACACTAAAAAATGAGGGGAAATGGAGAACCAAATTAAATCAGGACAACCCTATGAGGATGATTATTAAAAAGAACCCAGGCTGGAAAATTAAGAAACCTGAGAATGTTAGCATAATTAGTAAGGAATTCTAGGAGTACATAAAACATAGAGATGCATAGGAACATATGCTTTGTTCCAAATGTTTGATAAAAGGAACCTCAAGTTGTCCTGGCAGGCCTGTAAACAGGTCATTAGAGACTGCCTCCTTTGTACACCACTTAAAACTGGGTTCAGACATTGAGTACTAGCTGTAACATGGTCTCCTAAACAATTTAATTATAAAGGAACGCACTTTATAGGATGTAAAGTCCAGAGGTGGTCACAGAATATAGACATACAGTGGGTCTTCCATTTAGCATATAACCCAGCTGCAGCTGGCAATATAGAAAGATGGAATGGACTGCTCAAAACCAAGGTATTACAACTCAAGGACACCTTCTTGAAAAGGGCTATTGAAATTGCATGCTGAGTTAAATGCTAGACCAAGATTGAATTGATCTCCCTTAGAAGCAGCTATTAAATCAGACTTAGAGCTAGAACAATGACCATTATGTCTATACCACACAAAATAATTCCTCATAAATGTGTTTGCAGGAACAGAAATACTTGAGACTTAAAGGAGACAGAAGTCATGGCACCCTGAGCAGGCAATACAATCTGGACAGATGAAAAGGTAAATCTGAACCCTAGAAAATTAGATGATCTAAAAGCATAATGTGCCTAGGATCTAACCCAATATATTGAATTTGCACTCTCATAAGGATAGTAATAGTCTCAGGATTAATTTACTCATGATAATGGATAAATTTGGCATTATACCTTCTGCCCAGACAGAGAGGGAAATAGAACATAGCAAAGCAGAGCCATAACAAATTATGCCCGTGGCTCATAGAAGCTTTAACAAGAAAATAAAAGAGAAAACAAGATGGAACCATGCCATGGTATTGACCTGCTGGAACAAAGCACTCAGAATACTGTTTGTGGGATTCCTCTTGTTGAATTCTATAATTTTAACATTACCCAATGAATCAAGCTAAGACTCTTCAACAACACCATTACTAGCTTCACCATCACCAACACTATTGAGCTCATCAGAATCTGAGACATCATCAGCTCCATTAACTACCATATCTACAGCAACAGGAACAATGAATGAAGCAGCCACCATATCAACAGCTACAATAACAAATAGGCCAAGAGTAAAGTATGATATTGGTGACTTACCCTGCTACACCTTGGATGGATTCCTACCAGAATACTGAAACCATGAACACTTTGCCCTAAACCTGACATACACCAGGAATCCATCTCCACTCAATATGTTCATTGTGAAGCTTTTGGGAATACAGTTTGGTATAACTATTGTGATAAATGGAGAAAGGCTAATGCTCATTTTGCACCAATTTTGAGAGCCATAGTGGTCACCAGTGACCAAGAGATAGCTGTAGCAGATAGGAGTGGATTTGCTTCTTATTACCCATTACTATTTACTATTGTTATTTTGAATGTTTATAGCCTGAATTCATGTGAACTTTACTCATATGACCTTTCTTTTTTCTTTTATAAATTTATTGATTTATTTGTTTATTTATTTATTTTACACCTCAGTCACTGTTTCCCCTCTCTCCTCTCCTCTGAGTCCCACCCCACACAATCCCTCCTTTGTTCCCAAGCCCCAATCCATTTCCTCCATTTCTATTTAGGAAAGAACTGGTCCTATGACCTTTATTAACCCTCAAAGTATAAATTGTCTGATACCCTAAATCTGGGCATGAGACTTTAGTCTTGCTCATTCATGGGTTCCATTCTCTCAGGCCCCACTGCCTCTGGAGCAGTGACAATTTGAGAAGGAACATTCATGTGAAAACTGGGTAGACAAAAAGTAGCAGGGCAAGTTGCAGACTATATCAGAATTAAACTTCAAAGGACTTTACTATCTTCCTTTTTTCTTTTTCTCAATCCAGAGTTCTTTCTTTACCAATACAATAAGCACAGTTAAATTTTATGTCTCTTTCTCAAGATATATCACATACAAATATCCCATGTGTTCACTGGAACTATGCTTTAAGTATAATTGCCCTCATTTGCAAAAATTTCCCACAATTATGTCTTGCCTATCATATCCCTATTTACAGGTATTTAGTCCACTTTATCTCAGCCACTGATAAGTGCTTGGATCTGAGCAAAGAAAAAAACAAATTCCACCCTCTAGGACTTGTAGTTCATTTAAAAAAGGAGATTAAAATGTAAATAACATGTATAATGCTGCAAAAAAGGTTAGGCTATTTTAAAACAACAACAAAAGCTAATCAGGGTTGTACTGAAAGACATAGAAAGAATATTTTTCTAAGTGAAATTTTTTGCCAAATAGATTTAAACCAAAAAATAATGAAGGCAAAATGATTATATAGGAAAAATCTTTACTAAATATGTACCTTTGGTTGTAATTTCTCTGCCTTCCTTTCTCCCTATATTTGCACTTTTTTAAAATCTGTGCATCAACTTAAACTTATGATGTTTTTCTACATAGTTTCAAGTAAGCTAGAAATGTTCTGTTCATTTACTTTTAAATAATTCATTATTCATTCTCTACAAATGAGAAAATTATTTTACTTAACCAAGTTTACCATAATCAAGAAATTTAATACTTATGGAGAAATATTATGTAGTCCATGGTGTACATTCAAATTAATTAATTAGCACAACAATGACTTTTTCTACCACTTTCTCTTAATTGCATGTCAAGTATTACAATAACTCATTGTTTTTAACCTTGAGACTCTCATCATTCTTTTTACTGTCATATAGGTAATCATATAGGATGTCACTAATTTATACTTATTTGATATTTTTTACACTCTAAATTCCAAATGTCCATTCTTGGCAGGAATACACTGCAGATGAGCTTTTCACTATATCACATCAAAACATGGGATTTTGCTTTGCCTCCACAGTTTGACATTAACTTTTTCCATGTTAGATGGTACCCATGTCACTTCTCAGCTACAGAGCTAATATTTTCTTCTGGAAATTAGTATTTGTCAGGAAATTCTGTGAGATCAAGTTACTATCTCATTCCTCATCAAATTTTACAACCAAGGTTAGTAATGTGCGGTTTTTAGCCCCATCACCCTTTCTACATTCTGTGTTTTGCCTTCTGTTGTGATAATAAATAGTTTGTGTATTATTCATTCATTTGCATCATTATTAAATTTTAAAATACAATTTTACTCAAAAGTCGGGCGGTGGTGGCACACGCCTTTAATTCCAGCACTCAGGAGGCAGAGCCAGGCGGATCTCTGTGAGTTTGAGGCCAGCCTGGGCTACCAAGTGAGTTCCAGGAAAGGCGCAAAGCTACACGGAGAAGCCCTGTCTCCAAAACAAAAACAAACAAACAAACAAACAAATTTTACTCAAAAACTATAGTGTATAACTTTTACTACTTAATCTGATATCCAAAAATGCCTCATACTTAACCAAGAGGGACTGCCTCAAGAAAGCTCAGTATGTTTTAGACTTATCTTCATCATTATTTATCTCCTTTCCAAACCATACATTTTACAAAACTATAAATATTTATGGATATATGTTTTCAATTATGTATACATCATAGAATGGCTAAATTACCTCACATATTAATTATTTTGGTAAAATGATTTTAAAGTTTTTGCGTTTTTAATGTATGTATTTTTTATGAGGGTGTGGAGGGTGCTTCTGGAGGTCAGAAGACAACTCCTGGGAATCAGTTCTATCCTTCCACCATATGGCTTACAGGGATCTGACTTGGCTTCTCAAGTTTGACAGCAGGTTCTTTTGTCCACTGAGCAATATCATCAGTACTACTTTTGTGGTAAAATCATTTAATATTAACCTGAAGCAACTGTTAAGTATACATGAGACACCATGTCTCTTGAATTTGTGATCATATTTTAGAACATATGAATTAATATACTTTCAGGACCTCCAATTTTAAATTTTGATTTTCTCTTGCATACCACTGTACAATGTGATATTCCTTTGATGCTGGGCAGTGGGTATGATACTAATTGAATAATCAATTATGAAGATAAAATACTTTCTTCCACAGTGTGCTATGCTGTCAAATTGCAACATTTGTTAAGCTTGGTACAATAAATGCATTTTAACTTATAATATCTTAAGCTTATAATATACATGTGAGATAATTGTATGATAATTTGAGAAGCATTTCTACTCCATTGCACATAGAGCACATTTTCTTTATCCATTCATCTTTTGATGATCATTTAATGCTTTAATATCTTAGCTATTGTGGGTAATAATGCTGTATGTGTGATTAGTTCCTTACTTTCTAATTCAAGACACCCCAGGATCACATCAATACTTTCTTGTCTAAACTCTAGCATAAATCTCTTTTATAAGCTATTTTATTGCTCATAGTGAGGTATATAGTTTAAAATGTACCATCCAGTTTCTGAGTCATAGGCTACAAAATTTTCTATAAGATCAGTGTTTAGTATCTTTAAATAAGCAAGTTGGCAAAATGACATTTTACTCTTAATATACCACACAACGAGAAAATTAAAACAACTATGATTTATTTCTCATTATTTCTTGTCCTGGGGATTAAGTGAGATTTAGGCACTGGCAGATTATGGTACCTGGTGAAAACTGCTTTCTGAAGAGAAAGATAATTTCTCATTGAGACACTATGTGGCAGAAAAAGTCGGCTATGTCCCTATGGTCTCATCTCTAAATGTATTAATGCAGCCAGGATGGCCATGCCTGCATGGTCTGTCTAATCACATCTTCCATACTCATTCTTACTAAGTCTAATATTACATTTAGAGGTTGAGGGTTCAAAATTGGGGGGGGGTATTTTTGTTTAATTCTGTTGCTGTGATAAAAAGTGGAGATGAGTTTATTTCAGCTTTATGGTCAATCATTGAGGCAGGAACAAGAGCAGAAACCATGGAGGAATACTGCCTTCTAGCTCATTTGCAGAACCATGTTTAGCTACCTAGCTTATATAGCCCAGGTCCACTTGCCCAGGGAATGCTACTTCCCACAGTTGTCTGGGCCCTCCTACATTAATTAACAGTTAAGACAATGCCCCAGAGGCATGACTTCTGTCTTAACTAGGGTTTTATTGCTGTGAAGAGACACCATGACCATGGCAACACTTATGAAGGAAGACATTTAACTGAGGCTGTCTTACAGTTTCAGAGGTTTAGTTCCATTATCATCATGGCAGGAAACATGGTGGCATTCAGGCAAGCATGGAGCTGAGAGTTCTACATTTTGATCTGTAGACAACAAGAAATGAACTATCTCACTGGGCATGGCTTGAGTATGTATGAGACCTCAAATCTTGCCTTCAAAGTGACACACTTCCTCCAGCAAAGCCATGTCTACTCCAATAAGGCCACATCTCCTAATAGTACCCCTCCCTATGGGCCAAACATTTAAACACATGAGTCTATGGGGGTCATACCTATTCAAACTACCACACCTTCAGACCAGCCTGATCTCAGCAATTCTTCAATTAGTCTCCATTCTTAGATGACTCTATGCTATGTGACATTGACCTCTAAAATTAACTTAAAAAGTGGAGAATGTAAACATCCTGACAATATCAGTAACATTGTGCAAAGAAAACCAGGGCATCTGTTACATCATCTCTTCTTAAAACAAAACAGGACACAAAGTGAAGTGCAGAGGAGGGATGGACCTGGGAAGGTTAGGGGGAAGTGAATATGATCAAGACATGTTATATAAAATTCTCTAAGAATTAATTAAAATGTTATATATACATGTACATAAATATGATTTGAGTTTTATACTCTCTCTGGAAGAGTGTAGATTTCACTAAGTATATCTTAGGTATTTTATTGCTGTGATCCAAGGCAATCCTTATAAAAGAAAGCATTTAATTGGGGATGGCTTACAGTTTCAGAGGTTCAGTCCATTATCAACATGGGGGGAGCAGGGTGACACACAGACAGACACGGTGCTAAAGAAGCAGCTGTGTGCTCTACATCCAGATCTACAGGTAGCAGAAGAGAGAGACATTGGGACTGGCTTGGGCTATTGAAATGTTAAAGCCCATCCCCAATGGAACACTTCCTTCTATAAGGCCAGAACTACTCCAGCAAGGCCACACCTCATAATCCTTCTCAGATAGTGCCACTCTCTGATAACTAAGCATTCAAATATATGAGCCTATGGGAGTAATTATTATTCTAATTACCATTTTCCATTCCCTGCCTCCCATAGTTTTGTAACCATATCATAATGCAAAAATACATTCACCAAGTTCAAAGTTCCCATAGTCTTTCACAGTCTCAACACTGTTTAAAAGTTCAAAGTCTTTTCTGAGAATCAAAGAAATATCTTAACTGTAACCCCCTGTAAAATCAAAATCAAAAAGCAGATTGCATACTTTCAACATACAATGGCACAGAATATATTACCATTCCAAATGGAGGAAAGGAAACATAGTGAGGAAATACTGGACCAAGCAAGACAAAAAACCTAGCAAGGAAACACTCCTGTCAATCTGTCTCTGTCTCTTTCTTTCTTTTTTCTTTCTTTCTTTCTTTCTTTCTTTCTTTCTTTCTTTCTTTCTTTCTTTCTTTCTTTCTTTCTTTCTTTCTTTCTTTCTTTCTTTCTTTCTGTCTTGGACTGACTCCACACCATGTTAGCAGCTCTCTTTGGCAGGTATCACATGATTCTGGAGTCTTCAATATCTTGGGGTCTCCAACACAATGCAGGTTTCACCTTCACAGCTTCACTCAATGGCCTCTCTGAGTCTCCATGCAGCAAATACCCTTGACACATGCCTGGCCTGAGTGGCTTTTCTTAGCCTTGAAGTCTCCCACAATTATTGTGTGTGGTTCTATGTGTGAATTTAAGCTTTAGTAATATTGCTTTTTATAAATACGGGTGCCCTTACATCTAGGACATAGATGTTTCTTATTGTGACATAATCATGATGGATTTTTCCTTTGATAAATATGAAATGCCCTTCTCCATCTATTTTGATTAATTTTGGTTTGAAGTCTATTTTGTTAGATAGTATGATAGCTACACCAGCTTGCTTCTTAGGTCCATTTCATTGGGAAATCTTTTTTTTTTTTTTGGTTTTTCGAGACAGGGTTTCTCTGTGTAGTTTTGCGCCTTTCCTGGAACTCGCTTGGTAGCCCAGGCTGGCCTCAAACTCACAGAGATCCGCCTGGCTCTGCCTCCCGAGTACTGGGATTAAAGGCGTGCGCCACCACCGCCCGGCCATTGGGAAATCTTTTTACATCCCTTTCCTCTGAGGTAATGTCGATCTTTGATGTTGAGGCATGCTTCTTTTATGCAGCAGAATGTTGGGTCCTGTTTTCCTACCCATTAGCCTGTGTCTTTTTATTGTCAAATTGAGTCCCTTGATATTGAGGGCTATTAATGACCAATAATTGTTAATTCCTGTTGTCTTGTTGGTAGTGGTAGAGAGACAGACAGACAGACAGACAGAGAGGGAGGGGAGTATTTCCCTCCTTTGGGTTTTGCTGGTGTGAGATTATCTGTTGCCTGTGTTTTTGTGGGCATAGTTAACTTCCTGGGTTTGGAGTTTTCCTTCTAGTACCTTCTGTAGGATAGGGTTTGTAGATAGATAGTGTTTAAATTTGACTTTGTCATGAAATATCTTGTTTTCTGCATTTATAGTAATTGACAGTTTTGCTGGTTATAGCAGTCTGGGCTGATATCTCAGATATTAGTTCAGGCCCTTCCAGATTTTAGGGTCTCAATTGAGAAGTCAGGTGTGATTCTAATAGGTCTGCCTTTATATGTTACTTGACCTTTTTCCCTTGCTGCTTTTAATATTCTTTCTCTGTTCTGCATGTTCAGTGTTTTGATTATTATGTGGCAAGGGGATTTTCTTTTCTGATCGAATCTATTTGGCATTCTGCAAGCTTCTTGTACCTTTATAGGCATGTCCTTATATAGGTTGGAAAAATTTTCTTCTATAATTTTGTTAAACATACTCTCTGGGTTTTTGAGCTGAGTTTCTTCTCCTTCTTCTATTACTATTATTCTTATGTTTTACCTTTTCATAATGCCCCAGATTTATTGGATGTTTTGTGTTAGGAACTTTGTAATTTAACATTTTCTTTGACTAATGAATCTATTTCCTCTATTGTGTCTTCAATGGCTAAGATTATCTCTTACATCTCTTGTATTCTGTTGGTGATGTTTGCTTCTGTAGTTCCTGTTTGATTACCCAGATTTTCCATTTCCAGGATTCCCTCTGTTGTGTTTTCTTTATTACTTTTTTCCATTTTCAGGTCTTGAACAGGTTTCTTTATCTGTTTGTTTGTTTTTTCTTGGTTTTCCTTTAGGGATTTATTGCTTTCTTCCAATTTTTTGTCTGTCTCCTCAATTTCTTTAAGGGGTTTGTTCATATCCTCTTTAAAGACCTCTATAAACTTTATAATTTTTAAGGTCATTTTCTTGTGCTTCAGTTGTGTTGGATTATTCAGGTCTTGCTGTTGTAGGCTAGCTGGACTCTGGTGATGCCATATTGTCTTTTCTACTGTTGATCATGTTCTTACACTGGCACTTAGGATTTGGGATGATTTTAGGTCTAGATGTTGATTCTTTGTTAAATGTTGTCTTTATTAGATGAGTGTTTTTTTCCTTGGTTTCCCTTTCTTCTCTGGTCTTCTGACATAAATGGCTAAGGGTTCTAGTTACTAGCATGTCTTCAGGTTCAGTAGGGTGCCTCTTTTTGGTTTTGGGGGCTATGGGTCCCTAGATCCAGACTGGCCTCTGGTAAGACCAAAGTCCTCTTCCAAAGTTGTAGACCAGGATATGGAGTCCTAGGAAGGAGATGCAGACTGAGGTCCCTAGATCTGGCCTGGTGCTGGGGTTCCTAGATCCAGTTTGTGCTCCAGTAAGACTGAATTATTCTGAAGTTGTAGACCTGGGGTCCCTAGATCTGGTATGGCATCTGGTAAAGTGGAAGTCTTCTTCTGAAATTGTAGACCAGGATATGAAGCCAGAGATAGGGGGTGAGAGGGTGAGGCAATACAGTCTGGGGTTATTGGATAGGTTTTCAGGTGTGTTAGTTGACAGTGGACAGTGTCTTACCTGGGGTTCCTTGATCCTGCCTGGCCTCTGGTAAAGTCAAAGACTTCTTCCAAAGTAATAAGCCAGGATATGGGTCCCAGGGGTAGGGGTGGGTCTGGGGGCTATTGGACAGGCTCAAATGGGGTTAAGCAGGTGGTTGGTGGTATCATCCCTGGGGTCCCTGAACCTCTCTGGTCACCAGTGCAGCTGCCACGGACTGTAGGTCTTAGTGTGGAGCCTAGGGGAAGGGGTTAAGTCTGGGGTTGCTGAATGGGCTTTAAGAAGTGTTAATGGGCTATGGGCAGTGTCTTGCCTGGGATCTCTAGGTACTGCCTGGCCTCTAGTTAAGCAGACAGCTTCTTCTAAAGTCGTAGACCAGGATATAGAGCTAGGGTTGGGGGCTGGGATTGTTCAGTCTGGGATTGTTGGGAAGACTTAAAGGGGATTAGTGCATGGTGGGCAGTGTCTTATCTGAGGTTTCTAGTACCAGCCTGGCCTCCCATAAGGCTGCTGTGGCTGTGAGCCCTAGTGTGGAGTCCAGGAGAGGAGGTACAGTCTGGTGTTGCTGGGTGGGCTTAAAGATGTGTTATCTGTTTGTCCTTCTGAGTCTGGGTTACCTCACTCAGGATGATATTTTCTAGTTTGATCCATTTGTCTACAAACCTTATGATGTCATTGTTTTTCTCTGCTGAGTATTACTCCATTGTGTATATGTACCACATTTTCTTTATCTATTCTTCAGTTGAGGGGCATCTAGGTTGTTTCCAGATTCTGGCTATTATGAATAATGCTGCTATGAACATAGTTGAGCATGTGTCCTTGTGGTAAGATTGAACATTCCTTGGGTATGTGTCCAAGAGTGGTAAAGATGGGTCTTGAGGAAGATTGATTCCCAATTTTCTGAGAAACCGCCATACTGATTTCCAAAGTAGATTTTATTTTTCACTTTCCTGCTTTCTGCACTTATTCCAGAATGTGTATGCACTCCTGAAATTTGAACTTGGGATCCCCAGATAAGAGAACACATAACTTGTATTTTCTGGGTCTAAGTTACCTAAATCAATATAATTTTTTCTAGTTGCATGCATTTTCTTTACAGCTAAATAGTATACCATAGTGTATATGGGTCAAATTTTCATTATTTAATCATCAATTGAAGGACATGTAGGTTGTTTTCATTTCCTAACTGTTGTGAATACAGCAACAATGAACATAGGCGAGCAAGTAACTGTGGACTAGAATGTCCAGTCCTTTGGAAATATACCAAGACAGTTACAGCTGAGTCATATGGTAGTTTTATTTTTAGCTTTTTGGGAATTCTTGCTAGTTTGCAACCCCACCAACAGTGGACAAGGGCTTCCTTTTCCTCTGCATGCTCTTCATCAATTACCGTAGGTTGTTATTTTGAACTTTGCTATTCTGGCTGGGGTAAGAGGAAATCTCAAAGTTGTTTTGATTTGCATTTCCCTAATTGCTAGGGATGGTGAACAATTTTTGAGCTATTTTTTAGCCATTTTTTCTTCTTTTGAGAACTCTCTGTTCAGGTCCCAGGCTTTTGAATGGGTGTTTTGCTGTTTTTGATTCTATGTTTCTTGAGTGATTTTTATATTTTGAATATTAATCTGTCAGATTACAGCTGGCAAAGATTCTCCCCATTTTTTGGTCTTCTCTTTACACAACTGGTTGTTTCTTTACTTGTTCTTCTGTGTGGACACCCAGTTTTCACAGTGCTTTTGTTGTAGATGCCCTTTTCTTCACCTTATGTGTTTGGCATCTGTGTCAAAGCATAGAGGACTGAAGTTATTTGTACTCGTAATTGGGCAAATTGAATCTATATTCTGCCATATTGTTGTATTTGTTTATAGTTGCTACAAGTTTCCTTGTTGAATTTTTGGGATCTCTAATACACAGTATCATATCTTCTGCAAATAGGGGTAGTTTGACTTCTTCTTTCCCTATGTATGTCCTTTAATTTTCTCTTTTCTTTATTGTTTTTATCTGGTAATTCTAGCACAATATTGAAGAGTGATATGGTTAGTGGGCCTCTCTGTCTTCTGCAGACTTCATAAAGTTTTTCTCCATTAGAATCGTGTTGACTTTCATTTATAGCTTTTATTGTGCACATGTATGTTCCCTCAGCTCTATATTCCCTAGATTTTTATCATGAAGGCATGTTAGATTTTGTTAAAGGCTTTTCTTCATCTACTGAGATGACCATGTGATTTTGTCTTTAAATCCATTTATATGGTCTACTACATTTATTGAGTTCTGTATATTAAGAAATCCTTGCATTTCAGGGATGTAAACTTGATCAGGTTAGGTAATCTTTTTGCTATATGTGTGTATTCTGCTTGCAAGTGTTTTACTGAACGTTTTTGGTCCTAAGTTCGTCAGGGATATCGGCCCATAATTTCACTTTTTGTTGTGTATACACTTGGTTATGATACTATAGTGATACTGGCTTTGCATAAGTGGTTTAGGAGTGCTCCTTTTTCCCATTTAAAAGAAATATTTAAGAATTATTTGTCACAGGTCTATTCTGAATGTGTGATAAAATTCTGATGTGAATTCATGTGGCCCTAGGCTTGCTTTTTTTTTTTTCAGCTAAAAGCAATTCTATTACTATTTAAATCTCATTTGTAATTGTTGTATTTCGGTGATTGAGTTCTTCTTGATTAATTTTGATAGTTTGAGTGAATCTAGAAATTCTTCCAGTTCTTTTCGGTTTTATAGCTTAATGGGATACATTTTTTTAAAATATGTTTTTAAAATATTCCCTTATAATATTCTGAATTTCTTTGGTGTCTACTGAAATGTTTGCCTGCTCATTTCTGATTCTGTCCATTTGGATCCTCTCTTTATTTCTTTGGTTTGGTGGCCAGTTGTTTGTCAATCTTGTTTATCTTTGCAAAGAACCAGCCCATAGATTCATTGATTATTTTGTATTGTTTTCTTTGTTTCTATTTTACTGATTTCCACTCTGATTTTTATTATTTTTTGCCATACACTGTTTAGATTTGGTCTGTTCTTGTTTTTCTGCCTTTTGGGTTGCATCATTAAGCCATTTATTTGTGTTCTTTTTATTTTTATTTCATTATTACTTTGTTTTGTTTTGTTTTGTTTTTTGAGACAGGGTTTCTCTGTGTAGCCCTCGGTATCCTGGAACTCAAATTCAGAGAACTGCCTGCCTCTGCCTCCACCTTTACCCCCACCCCTGTCCCCACCCCCTGCCTCCACCTCGCCTCTGCCTCTTGATTAAAAGCAGGCACCACCACACCCAGCTTCTATTTAACTTTTTAAGTGAGCATTTAGAGCTATAAACTTCCCTGGTATGTGTCCCAGTATATTTGTTGTGTTGTGTTTTCATCTTCATTTAGTTCCTGGACTTTTTTCTTTATTTATTTCATCTTTGATCTATTCCTCCTTCAGGAATAAGTTGTTTCATCTCCATGAGTTTGTGTATTTAATATAAATTTGTTCAGAGTGTGTTATGGACAGAGCAAGTTAGGGTAGAATAGAGGATTTGCATGCAGATTGGTCCTACAGGTTGGAATTTGCTTGGTTGGAAGTCAAGTAGATTAAATCAACAAGGCTGGTATACATGATGTGCTTCTGGTCCAAGCCTGGAGTGTGAAGGCTAAGTTGAAAGGTTGGTACATGGCATGGGTACTCACTGTGTTGGTGGATTGGCAGGTAGGCTCATGACCAAAGCCTAGAACTCCTTTGTGGTGCATGCAGGAAGGGGAGGCCACACTATAGCAAGTCACTGTTAATTGGACCCAGGCTAGATATAGCAGGTTGAGGAGAAAACATGAATGGGATGGTCAGGGAGACTAGACTCTGGAGGAAGGCTGGGGAATCTGAGTAAATGGCCCCAGATGATGCTTTAAAGTTCTAAGTTAAAAATATAAATTCTGAAGTCATTTTTTTAAAATAGAAAATAGTGTATATATGAGTATACCTTTCTGTGTATCAATGTATATAAACATACACATAATGTCTATGTGTGCATGTATATATGTATATAAATAAAACACATTTGTTCCATACTAGAATGTACTAAATATAGATTTTTTTTTCAAGACAGGGTTTCTCTGTGTAGCTTTGCGCCTTTCCTGGGACTCACTTGGTAGCCCAGGCTGGCCTCGAACTCACAGGGATCTGCCTGACTCTGCCTCCCAGTGCTGGGATTAAAGGCGTGTGCCACCACCTTTAATATAGATTATTTTAGTGTCTTTATTTTCTCTGATAATTTAGGTAGACTCCCTATGGAAGTTTCTTGACATTGACTACTTTTTTTGTGGCAATTTTGAATCGCTTATTTAATTTCTTTATGTGATTTGTTTATAACAGGTTTGCAAGCTAACAAGGAGTGTGTGCCAGAATATAAATCAATCTATCACTTCCTTCCTTGAGAAACTTCGCCAAGAGAAGTATTTTTTTAAGTAACTGAAGCAAGGAATGTGCTTAGCAAGGCAGTTGGCTCACATACTGGTACATGCTGTTTATTTCCTTACTGATATGTAATCCATGGGCTACGTTTTCATAGAAATGGTCTAAATTAATTCTTGAAGTAGTAAGATTGGGTGGATAAAGACACTTTGGCAATAACAAGGCAGCTTGCACTACTCATAGTAATATAAAGGGGTTTACTACAATTTGGTGAGATGTGTGAAACCTAAGGATAAGGAGGTTCTATAGCATTGTCATGTAATTGAATAACTGGTGGTCAACTTTGATACCCTTTCTTTCATTTAATAGTATGTAGCCTCTTTAAAATGCAATTTATATATTTGGTTTCAACTTGCCATAAATAAATATATCTGTCCATGTGATGCCACCATTTGTAGAATCATGATTATATAACACACACATGAAGTTTAGGAAACTCAGTCATGGTTATATGCATGCAGGCATCCGAGAGCAGACTCTGCAGGCACTATAGCAATGCTCACTATTCACATCCCTACATGAGTGATTCTTACTTTGGGAACTAATTGTAAAACTGGTCTGTGATTTGCCAGTTTGAATGTATACTCAGGTCAATCGGCATGGCAAGCTTACTGAGTAGCTTATAGCAACAAAAAAAAAGAGGCTAAATTAACTTATTGATTTCCTATATTGATTATAAAGCATATATACAGCATAGTAACGAAGAGTCTCAGAGAATTTTGAGTAATGGGAGGATTCATAAGTCCGTAAATATTCAGTTTAAAAGCATTAAATATATAGAGATTGATAGATAGATTTATGCATATAATTTTAAAATTTCAACAATTCATTCCCTTTCTTCTTATCCACAGATAGATGAACAAAATAGTATTCAATTACTAAAGGAAAGAATTATTCAAAAACATGTATATAAACATGTATGTATGTATGTATATATGTATAATATATGAGCTATATGTATGTACTCACCAGTCTATCAAAGGCACTGATGATGGAAAAAACTCCAAGAGTTTTAGGAACTAACATACATGTGTGTTTGTGCATAATATGTATTTACATGCATATATATATATATATATATATATATATAAAATTACACAGATGTCTTATTGTTCTTCTTAGTATTTTTTTAGGTAAGGGTTCCCTCTCTTTGGTTCCTAGACAGAATTTATTTTTATTCATGTTTCTGCAGTTTGAATATGATGACTACTTGTGTGGTTCAACTCTTTATGCTGCTTGGTATTCTCCTAATGTCCTGAATATCACATGGTCTGGTGTCTGTCATTAGTTTAAAAAAGGTTCTTGAGCACTACTATCCCCTATTTTGTTTTGTTTTTCAGCTCTGTTCACTCTCATTGTTCTTTTTTGTATTAGTTATACATATATGACACATGAATTGTCCACTACTTATTTAATAATGTGTTATTTTGAGGGTTGTTTCCTCTCCTTTCTATCTGGGCAGCATCTGTTGAGCCAGAATCACTGATTATTTCCTCAGCTACATTAATGTAACTGAATTCAGGAAAGTCTTTCTTCATTTCTGTTGCATTTTGATACCTAGAATCCTTCAGAATATCTCACAGCTTCCTGTCCCTGCCTTCATTACACCTCTATGTTGTTATGGCTTTTTCAATTAGAAGCTGTAGCATAATGGTGGTTATTTTAGATTTCTTATCTAATAGAGCTAATATCTGTGTTATTAGTCTCATTTCCATGACAGCTTTTTCTCTTAGGTGTTAATTGTCAAGTACAAAGGAAACTGCACTCCCTCAGATTCTAGTTCCCCTTCCCCTCCACCAAAGGAGCCATTCTTCAGTGTTGTCAGCAGGGGTAAATGGCTATCTGCAGTGCCTAGTAGCAAACCAAAGCACATTCTGGCCTCCAGGCTCTTTCAGCATCACCAGTACCTGTTACAGTGTCCATGTTGGCATCCCAGCTCTTCTCTGCTCTTCTCACCCTAACCCCTACCTTTCCAGCTCATAGGCTTCCCTTACCCCAGTTTCTCATTCCCTTATAACTCTGTAATTTTGCCTATAAGCTCTCTTGGTCATCTTTCTCTTCCTCCCTCACGCTCCCTCATTCTCTCTCTTCTCATGGCCAAGTTCATTGTCTGCTGTTCATGTTCACTCTTATTACTTTCTCTCTCTGCTCTGAACTCTTCCAGATGTCTCTGCTGTACTTTTCCTAATATCTACAACAAAAACTTTCCCCTCAACCATACCTTGGATCTGTCATTTCTTCAGTTTATTCATCTAGTGCTGAAACCCTAAGTTTATATATTAATTTTATCTTTGTAATTTTTTGACATTGTTATTGAAAGCCAGACATATTTACTAAGCAATAGATTCAGAAGTAACTAAATCAAACTGAGTATGAGTGGCAGGAAGTATGTTGTTTGTGTTTTATTTGGGAACTCTTTTATAATTGTTTCCAAAGTGTTCAAATTACTCTGATGTGAATGAAAACTCTAAGGAAGAATTTGTGTCTTCAATGACTGACTGATTACAATTTCAGTACTGCAAAGAGATTGGAATGCTGCAGGTCCAGAGACTAATTACCTTATTTTGGACTAGTTCTAGATGTCTGGCCCTTCTTTCTTACAACAAGCACCTAGTTCTTCCTGAGTCAAGGCCCTCTTTTACCTCTTGGTCTTTCTTCCTCCCTAGCTACTAGTCACCACAGTCTCCTTCAACGTTCATTGGGATCAGCAGTAGCAGCTAGTAGAACACCAGCCAGATGCTAGTTTTGATGTTTTTCCTTCTTTATCTCCTTCACCTCAACACTTTCCCTTCCATTACACTCTTTCTCAGCCACTGTAACTAAATCTCTAATGTTCTTCTCTCCTAGGCACTCTAATTTCTGGAGTTTCCTTCTTATATCTGGGGCTGTTTGATTGATAAAGGCCAGAGTCAAGGCAGCTGCATCTTCCTGTGACTCTGGATCATACGAGGTATATCTCCTGAAAGCCTCCTGTAGTCGCTCCAGAAATGCAGCTGGACTTTCATCTTGGTTCTGCCTAACATCATAGACTTTGCTCAAATTTGCAGGCTGATGTGCAGCTGCTTTGAGACCTGCCAATAGATCCTGGCGATAGACTAGGAGCTTCCCCTTACCTTGCTCCATATTGTAGTCCCATTCAGGATGGGTTGGGGGAATCCAGTGTCTATGAGAGCTGGATTAGTTGTGGGCTCCTCACTGGGGATTGGAACTCATTTCTCGGGTCTCCAGGTGGATTCAATTCTTCTCTTCTGTGGTAAATAGGACCTGTAAAAACTGTTAGCAATCAGCCCAAGTGGTCTGATGTATAAAGAGAACAGTGTCAAGAAGGTTAATCAGCTCTTGGGAGTTCTCAGAAAAAAAGGGTGCTCTGAGACTTCTAGTTGTATAGGTCACTAGTAGCAAAGGGCCAGTAGTGAAAAGGCTGATTCCCATCTTGGTCAGGGGGCCCAGCAGCTCTTAGGGGAAGGGCAACCACACAAGGATCAGAAGTTTCTCCTCTCCATCTCCTAGGGCCTGGTCTGCAGGAGCCATGGGAGGCTCCTCCTGGGCCACTGGTGCAGGTCCAAGAGCTGAGGTATGGTAAGGAAGGGGAGGGAAAATATCCTCTTTGGTGCTCCTGCCCTGAAAGATCAGAGCAGAGGGGCCCCCTCTCAGTGGGTGCCTTTTCTCTGTGGCCAGCACCTTAACCTGTTGGGGAAGGAAAGCTTTAACCCAAGAAGGGATCTTCTATGAGACCCCACCAGGTAATGATGAAGGTATCTGGTCAAGGTGCTCGTTCCACAGTTGGAACATGATATCCTCCACAGCTCCAATTGGGCCAACATCAAAGGTTCCCTCCAGAGGCCAGTTAACATTGAACGAGGGCCATTCTGCACTGCAAAAGATGACAAACTTCCCTTTGTGAATTTCAGCCCCTCTATTGTGAGCAGTGGAGCATACATCCTTCCAGTGGGCTAGGCAAAGGTCTAGGGGAGAGGATGGGGACTGTCCCATAGTGTCCATCACAGTCAAGTCTACAATAAGAACAATTAACATGCTACATAGGAGACTAAGGGCACACAAAAAAACTTTGCCCCAAAGAGACAACCAACAGTCAGTTTGATGTGCTCTGGGGAGAGCGACCCTCCAGGTTCAATTACACCAAAAACCATCCAGACTTGAGGTTCTCCATCCTCAATTAAACAGACCTTGGGGCCTTCCACATCCCCATCTCCAGAGTCCAGAATGTCTTCCAGAACCTATGATCTCAGCCCTCCAGCGTGTCCCCTGGCTGCCACAGGCACTGACCATTCCTGGACCACACCACAGACTTAGCATGTCTCAGAAAATGAAAGCACAGAGTGACACAAAGACAGAGATGGACAAAGACACAGAAACTTACCAGCCAGTTAGGAACCCCTCAGGTCAGGGTCTGGGAGTCACAGGGGATCCTGGATGAGCCCCCAAATGTTGTGCCCACATCGAAATACCCCTGAGCAAAACCACCACAAAGCCAATATCTGATGCAAACACACGGGTTTATTCATTACAAGCCCAGGCTTGGTCTGTAATCCAGAACTCCAATAAAGTGGGTAGAGGAGGATAGCCCTGAGCTCTCAGAGTAAAGGGTTTATAAAGGGAAAAACTGCAATCAAGGTGGCACAAGCCTTGGTGTCACAGGACTGGGTGAAGGTATGTAATCTTTGAATTCACTGGTTGGGGTCCAGAGGAATTTTCAACATCCACAGTTATCAGAAGGCTACAAGGACATTTGGAGGCAGCAGATGTTGTTTACCAAAATTACTCATTGGCCAGCTCATCCTGGTGGGGTCGCCTTGACCAGGGCCCTGGCTGTTTGTGATTTTTCTTGGAATTGTTTGATATGGTTGACATATCGTGCAACCCCATAAACTTATCTGGGGATCAGAGAACAGAACAGCCACTGTATTAGACAAGAGGTCAGGCAGTGGTAGCACATGCCTTTAATCCTAGCATTCCGGAGGCAGAGATCAATTCAGAGCTCTGTGAGTTCAAGGCCACACTGGAAATAGTCAGGCATGGTGACTCATGCCTTTAATCCCAGCACTTGAGATCTCATGTCTTGCTTGGGAAAGACACATGCATTTAATCCCAGGAAGTGATGGTAGGCAGCAGAAAGGTATAAAAGGCATGATTACCAGGAACTAGAGGCTTTTAAACTTTTAGACTTTTGAGCAGCAGTTCAGCTGAGATTCATTCAGGTGAAGACTCAGAGGCTTCCAATTTGAGGAAATAAGATCAGCTGAGGAACTGGCATGGTGAGGTAGCTGTGGCTTTTTCTGTTTCTCCGATCTTTCAGCATTCACCCTAATACCTGGCTCTGGGTTTGTTTTTATTAATAAGACCTTTTTAAGATTCATGCTACAGTTTGAGGTTTTTACTGAAACCAAGTTCAGCTTCTGGCCAAGTGCTGTTTGAAATGGAGTTTGTCTTGCTCTCTCAGTGCCTTACAGGGTCCAGACAAAAATTCAACCACGAGCTTCCTCCAATGTGTAGTGCTGTAGGATGGTCTGTATGTCAAATGCTCTGATTGGTCAATAAATAAAACACTGATTGGCCAGTGGCCAGGCAGGAAGTATAGGTGGAACTAACAGAGAGGAAAACTGAGAGAACAGGAAGGTGGGAGGAGACACTGCCAGCCGTCGCCATGATAAGCAGCATGTGAAGACACCAGTAAGCCACAAGCCACGTGGCAAGTTATAGATTTATAAAATGTGTTAATTTAAGTTATAAGAACAGTTAGCAAGAAGCCTGCCACAGTCATACAGTTTGTAAGCAATGTAAGTCTCTGTGTTTACTTGGTTGGGTCTGAGCGGCTGTGGGACTGGCAGGTGACAGATTTGTCCTGACTGTGGGCCAGGCAGGAAAACTCTAGCTACAGTATAGACTTCAGGTTCCCTATTACTCTGGTTGTTCCCCATAGATCACTCATTTCCTCCTTTTTTCCCTCATACTTATATATTTACTTTTATTTTACTTTTAAATGTTTGACTTACTGAACTTCACCCTATACTCAAACAAGTTCCACATATACTCTCGCAATAGCTCCATTTGTTCCTGATACATGTGCAAAAAGACCTTTTCAATACTGGAAGAAACTCTGACTAAAAAGAACTTTCATTCCTTCCATCCTGGTTAAGATAAAACTCTACAGTAGTCCTCTATTATCCCGTTTCCTTCCTTTGATCCTCTGGAGCTCCCTACGACAGCTAGCTCATTTTGCTGCAACAGTCCTGGTAATGTAAGCAGTCACTGTCACCTTGAATCAACTCAATGCCAGCTTTCTCCCACTGTTCCACTCTGTCTCTCCCATCTCTGCTTCTCTCCCTCCCTGCCCACCCCCCAGCAACCTTCCCAGAAAATCTCTTAGTTCTGTTCTGTGGCCAATTATCTGCCTACAGCCCTCTAACAATTATTTTCCAAGTCTTTTCAGCAATGTTGGATAGCAATTGCCTGATCCTTTGTCAAAAGTTTCTGTACCCTGGTAAGGCTCTCTGCCACTGCAGCAATCCAAATCAGACCAAATCAGACTGGATTAGAAAAATCCCCAGTTTAATGGGTAAAGGACTCCTGGGTGATTCTCTGCCTCCTCCCCCAAGAGAGGAGATGGGGAAGAGAAACCAAAAAACCATGTGGGTTTTTTTTTGGGGGGGGGAATGCAGTTTAAATGCCCTGTGGGAGTGATCTTGAGCATCTCTTGGGAAGGAGTAGTGTTTGTCAGGCTTGAGACAGGGCAGGGTTTGGGGAGAGAGAGAAGAGGGAGGGGAGTTGATTGTAGATATGAGGGCAAGCACAGCCAGAGGCATCTGGAAGGGTCCAGACTGAACCAGACCATGAGAGGACAGGAGGAGCAGGGGAAGAGAAGAGAGGAGGAAGCCAGGAGAAGAACCGGAGCCAAGAGGTCAAGGGCGCCAAGAGAGCGCTTAGCCAAAATGACTGAGTGTGTGAAGAAAAGCTGGGGAGGGGTAGGGTGTGGGGTGGGGTGAGCTTTGTCCTTGGTTTCGTTAAGACCTAACAAGTCTAACAGTGATATTTCTGTGTATTAGGGACTTTCATATTTTGCCATTGCACCTTAATATCTGCATTTGAGCTGACACACAGAAGACCACAGGCTGCAATGCTTGAACAAAAAAAAAAATGGTATTATCTCATAGTTCTAGAGGTGGCAGGGTTGGGTTCTTCTGAAGCCTCTTGCTCTGGCCTGTAGAGGACTTGTTTTTTGTGTCCACCTTATGTCTTCCCTGTGTTTTTCTGCATACTAGTGATTTGTGTGCACCAAGGTCTTATGGTCTTGCTGGGTTAGAGTCTACTTTAAGCAACTCACTTTCACTTATTTATCTCTTTAAAAATCCTTTCTCCATATCAAGTCATATGTTGAAGTTCTGAAGTTTAGGATTTTAGCATGTTAATTTGGCAGGAACGCACACAATTTAGCCTATAACAGCATCAAGACTAGATGGTGTTCATCTCTTTCCCGAAACAAGAATTAGTCTTGTTTAATAATCTCCAAGAATGCATGCATTTAAAACACAGTAAATTCCCTTTTTAAAAATGCATAAATATGTTAGTTTCTGTATAAATGGAGTTATATTATTATACCATGACACTGTCATATCCTTTTAACTGTCTGTGGGAGAAAATTCAACACACCAAATGTATTTTTTTTCATTCTCTAAATTGTTAAAATTTAGTTAAAATTTTTGCTGTGTAACACAGACTTTACTAGAGTATTAAGTAGAAAATATAGTATGGAAATGAAAATATAGTAACTTCTGATTTTTTTGAGACAGGTTTTCATTACATAACCCCAGCTTATCCCGAACAGATTTCCTCCTACTTAGGGCTCCCAAATGGCTGGGATTACAGGCATGGGTCACTACACTTCTCCTGCCATGACACTTTTGTTCCAATAAAATTATAAGATCCATATAAAAAGCAACCACACACATTTTGTTTATCCATGTGGGAAAGAAGAGAGTTACATATTTGGAACTTGCAGGATTAAGACTTTTTGTTGTCTACATGTGGTCTAGAGATTTTCCTGCTTAAGTCTATTAAAGAGACTTTGGAGTAATTCACATTTCAAAGGGATAGAATAGAGTGAATTTTGTTTATTTAGTAGGAAGTCATGTTTGAAAAAATGTACTAGGAGGAAAGTATTTTCAGATGATGAACAATCAACAATTGTACAAAATATGTCAAAACCAGATGTTGTTTTGACAATCCATATTAGAGTTGTGTTGGATTATTATTTCAAAAAAATGTTATGCTCAAACAATATAGTTTCCTGTAAGAGATAGATTTTGATGTAGCATGTAAAGTTGGAAAAAAAATTGAGGGTGAAAAGAAAATGGATTCGTTCAATTGCCAACAAATTGACAAAAAGTGAATTATTTTATTATTAATAATTATGTACAGCAAAGGGAACAATAAGCACAGAAAATAGACAGGGGGTTAAAATCTAGCATATGTAAAGTATTATAAAATCAAACATCAACAAAGCTGTCAATCGACAAGTGGGCTAATGCAAAGAACATATAGTTTTCAAAATAATAAACACAAATGACCAACAAGTATCTAAAGCAGCATTCCATCAACATCCTTAGTCATCAAGAAATAAAAAGGAAACCTATTTTGAGATCCATTTCACACCAATCAGAATAGCTATCCTCAGGAAACCAAATGAGAACAAATACTGACAAAAATGTGGAAAAGGAGGATCCTTTATAGTATAAACTTCTACAGCCATCGTGTAATTATTATGGAAGTTTCTAAAAAACTAAACAGAACTTCTGTGTAAGCCAGCTATATGACCTCTCCCAAGCATATACCCAAAGGACTCTTTGCACTACTACAAAGATATTTACACATTCATATTTATTGCTACATTATTCACAACAGCCAGGAAATAGAACCAGCCTTCATATCCATCAATAGATGGATAGTGAAAGTATGGTATATTAACCCAATGGAATTTTATACAACTAATAAGAAAAGTGAAATAATGAAATTTTCAGAGAAATGGGTAGAAATATTAAGTAAAGTAATCTAGACTCATAAAACAAAGTCATATTTTTTCTCTCTTACAAGGATTCTAGCTTAGTGTGTGTGTGTGTGTGTGTGTGTGTGTGTGTGTGTGTGTGTGTGACAGAGAGAGAGAGAGAGAGAGAGAGAGAGAGAGAGAGAGAGAGAGAGAAAGAGAGAGAGAGAGAGAGAAAGAGAGAGAGAGAGAGAGATTGTAGGTGTAGACTGTGAACCTAGTAAGAGACTGCAAGAGGGGAAAATGGGTATAGAGGAAAGAAGGTAGGAGGAATTAGGACATTTGTGATGATGAGAAATATGATGAAATATTCAGAGTAGAAATGACTATAGATGGTGGGAGAGTATGGTGAGTGGTGTTCAGGGCATGGGAACAAAATGGTGGAGGAAAATTAACATGCCAGAATGAAACCTAACACTATCTGTAGACAAATTGCTAAATGGTCTTATTAAATAAAGAACATGGAGCCAGATCTCAGGGTTGAAACCTGAGAGATCAGAGGAATAGGAAAAGCCACAGCTAACCTCACCTCACCAACTCAGCAGCTTCCAAAAGCGAGCTACTTCCTGTCTACCCACACCTGTATGCCTTTCTGTTCTGCCATCTGATTTGCTCTCTCTGTCCAACTACATCACTTCCTCTTCCTGCCCAGCTCTGTCACTTCCTGTGTGTCTGTACAGACCTCCATGGTTAACTAGTGTTGGAATTTAAAGCATGTGCCACCATGCCTACCTCTGTTCCCAGTGTGGTCTTGAACTCACAGAGACCCAGACAGATCCCTGCCTCCCAAGTGATAAGATTAAAGGTGTGTGCTACCATTGCCTGACTTCTATATTGTGACTGGCTTTTTCCTCTGATCCTCAGGTAAATTTTATTGGGGGACACAGTATATTGAGGGACACAATACATCACCACAACTATCTATACTAATTGATATTTCTTTAATTAAAAATGCACAGCATAATTATGATTACTTCAAAAGGTCATAAGCTATAGTTGTATTTCCACTTTTAAAAGATTTTCTGAAGGTCAATACTATTTTGCATTTTAAAACTGGCTAAAATAAATTCTTAGTTTCAAATGTTTAAAAATCTTGGACCCCTTAATTTTTTTCCAAGTATATTCTGTTCCATATCATTTACTTTAGAAAACAAACTGTGGGTAAAAAAAAAACCTGAATGTTGTAGAAGTTCTGTTAGTAACTAAGGAAAAACAGCTCACCTCAGCACTGGTTGTCTTTTAATGAGGCAGAAATCAGCTAAAGAGGTCCAAAGAAACTGTTCTTCATGGTAACAGAGCAGGAGAACCTAGTGAGGAACTTAAACTTTCATGGAAATGCTGACCCATCCTGATCAGCACAACCACACAGTACAAAGGCATAAGGCCTAATGCCTCTCACCTTCCAACATCTGTTTCCCCTCTCACAGTCTCTCACTAGTTTCATAGTCTACACCTACACTCAACCTCTCTCAAACACACACACACACACACACACACACACACACACACACACACACACACACACAGTCTAACAAAAGGTTACAGATAGGATGTTTTCCTCCTTATCATTCGAGAGATGACATCTAATATGCTTACAAGAACAACACTAAAATACTCCTGATCCCCTAAAACAATATTCAGGGAAAACTGTGAGTAGCATCAAATTTAAAATAGTAATCAAACCTAAAGAGAGAGGAGTAATAGGAAAACTAGTGTAGTAATTATTTGAAGGCTTTTTATGCCTGTGAGAGAAGCATTGTCTTGTGATGACTCCATGGAATTTGTTTTAGCTCTTTAAATCATCCTGCTACACTGCCTTGAATACTTGTCTTCACAATATGAGTACCAAGTGTGAAATTCAGCAGGTTTTATGTCTTCAGGACAGCTTTTAATCTATTATTTCAATTGCTTTTAATTTACATTATTTATTAGATTAAATCCTACATAGTTACAAGGATAAGATTAAGGAAAAAATTCAAGCTAGTTACAAGGATGGGATTAAATAAAGAAAGAATACCTCATATTTTTACTCAGATATACATAGAATTATGTAAATGGTCTATATAATAATTTACAAGTAAGTTTAGTGATACAACACTTGATTGTTAGTATTTGTGACACCTCAGAAGTATCTGACATAGAACTTCAGAGCTGTAACAGAAAGATAAATGACTTCAAGTATATAAATACCAAATTGCTGTACTTTCTGATTTCCATTATGGCCCATCTTACATTAACAATGAGTTATTGCTGGCCTCAGCATTGGGGAAATGTGCATGCATTTAAGTACCATTGTGTAGCAGTCCTTCTATAGATATAATAGGATAAGTTAGCCTAAAAGTGTTAAGTAAGAGTAAATAATGCAGTTGTTATGACTTTTAAGGCTGTATAGTTTATTTCTTTGCACACTTATACAATTCATTTTAAAAATAATAGATTTTTGTTTCAGTAGTATCTTTATATGGTTTCAATGTTTCATTCATATTTATGTAGAAAAAAATTCTAAAATTATAAATGCGAGTAATCTTTGACTTGTTAAATTATACTAATCCATTTACTTTTTAAACTATTTGATTCTAAAATTTTACATATTTTTAGGCAATTATTTATCTCATAATATTTTAATATGGTTTGAAGACCTAGCTTGCCAGTATTTTTAAAAATTCACAAGCAGTTTCCAGAAATTGATGATATTTGGCTGTCTCCATTGAGCTGGAAGGTTTCTTGTTATTTCCTTATTTGTCTTATATGCAGAATGAGCCTAAATAAAATCTCTAGTCAAATCATCAGCTGTCTCAATCATGCTTTCTTCATTTGTTATTCCCAGTTCTCATAATTAATTTTAATAATTACTGAACAATTAGAATGTGCTGATGCTGTATGAAGCCAGCAGAGTCACACATACTAGCTAATTAAAGTTGCTAGATGATTTTAGATAGCTGCTTCTCATGAATGATCATCTTTGGATATTGATGTCTTGCCAGTCAATGTCTTAGAGGCATATCTTAGAGCTATGATTTTAGTAAATATCCAACTATTTTGTACATATGTTAAAGCTGGCCAACTTTATCATGTTCAAAAAATAAATTTAAAAGCCACAACATTTTAGTTTGTAGCTAAGAACCAATCATCAATCCACAAGTGGGGTCTGTCTTCTCCATATTGTAGCTTACTTACTTAATCAATTTGCTTCTTGGAAGTCTCCAAATGATAAAAACATTCACAGCAGTTTGCCTAATAACTCGGCCGCTTCAGCTAAATAACATTGTCAAGTCAGTGAGCTGTAGTGTAATATTCAGGAACATAATGACAGTTACTCTCCAGAGTATGTTTCAAAAGCACAATGAAGTAACAAGCAATTTGTTAAGAATCCTTCCCCTCTGGTTGGAAAAGCATTAACATTCCATCTGCCAGACAGTGGGATAGTATATCCCTGATTAAAGGCAACTTTCAAAAGACTGAATCAGGACTTCATACAATCTTTAGGAAATCATGTGGAAGACTATTAGCTTTGGGGTTTGTTTTGTTGTGTGTGTGTGTGTGTGTGTGTGTGTGTGTGTGTGTGTGTGTGTGTGTTATTGATTGTTTTACTTTACATTCATTTTTTACTTGTTTTAGCTTCTATTAATACATGTTAGCACTAAAAGCTAGAACAATTCTTTTCTACTTGAACAGCTGAGTGTATTGTGACACTCTAGTTATCTCTCATAGAAACAGCCTAAGACGTTTTGGTGTTGCCACATACTGTCAGGGAGTTTTAAGACTTGTTTAAAGAATTTTAAACATCTGGTGACTTGTAAACATTCTTTTGTTTGTACTATTTTGTTTTCTTTGACTCTGCTTTCCTTATCTGTTTTCTTTTTGTACAATTTACTGTATATATCTTTGGTATCAGAAACTTTATTAATGTCTGTTTAGCTAGTTTTTAAACAAAAATAATGTTTTTATATTTTTTCAGTATAGATGACTAATTCATATGGCCTCTAGTGGTAACAAAAGTTAGGAAAAAATTGTTCCTGGAAATCTAGGGCATCATAATGGAGTCACCATATGATATCTGGGAAGTCAGGATCTCAGGGTTGTAAGTCTCACTAATAAAAGAATCTGAGAACAATTTCAGACAAAAACTTAGGGACTGTTTACCAGAGTTTTCAAAAATAAACTCCAGGAAATGTCTCAGCTGATAGGAGGAGGAGAATGTAGAAGATAAGCCAGCATGGAGGCCAACCACATAGTTGGGAGGAGAGCATTATAGAAAAGAAGCATAAAATATCAGAGGAAATCACACATAGGCCTCATCTGGCACCTAAAACAAAATTCAAAAGAGAAAGAAAAGGGGTAGTTCCACCTTTTAAAGTCCTGCATCAGAAAGGTGGGCAGGCCCAGCAAAACCTCAAGGTGGCTCATAGGGGCTGCACTAGGGGCTGAAATTCTTGAAAGGAAAACTACATCCCTTTAAACAGAAGTGGCGTTTCTAGGGATGTCCTCATTAAAAGAATAATTACTTCGCCCATCTTCTCAGCATGGCTTAAGGTGAGCTTCAAGGCAGTTCCTCTTTCCTGGGGGGTAATTTCTTTGCCAGGTGATTAACAGACCCAAATGGAATATTAAGAAGTGTCTAATCAGGAGAGTGATTCTATTTTCTTGGCTAGAAAGATTTTACTTTAATGGGTTTTTGTTGTTGCTGAGAGAGAGAGAGAGAAAGAAAGAAAGAAAGAAAGAAAGAAAGAAAGAAAGAAAGAAAGAAAGAAAGAAAGAAAAACTTGTTTTGTGGGAAATACATAAGAAAAAATAATGTAACCTTGAAGCCATAATACACACAAATACACCCACATTAAATAGGTTCAGCAGGTTATATACATGTATGTGTGTATACATTCATATATATGTAACAATAATAATCCATATATTCATTTATATACATATGTAACAATAACAGTCCAAGAAAAAGAGACCATTAATTTGAGAGGGAGTTGGGAGAGCATGGGGAGGACTGGAAGGAGGACAGCTGGTGTAATAGGCCCCCCAGACCTTAGCACAATTGACTCCATGATGGAAGTACTATTCAAGCCATAAAACTCAGCTCATAAACAGTAACACCAGCCTAAAGGAAAACAAAGACCCAATCCATCCAAGTTCATAGTTCTGTGGAAGTGTCTAAATGTACTAATCTTGCTTTTTGGCTTCTGTAGTTCTGATTCTGGCTAACTGTTCTTGTTAATTGAAGTATGTAATATGGTGATATTTCATTTGTACTGAAATGTGATTTTATTTGTATGTTAATAAATAAAGTTGCCTAGGGGTCAGAGTTAAGCAAGCCATAGCAGAAGCCGGGCAGTGGTGGTGCACACCTTTATTCCTGATCACATGACAAATCTCTGTGTGTTCAAGGATATAGCCAGCATGGAGACACACACCTTTAATCTTAATACCAACCATAGAAGACCTGGAGGTCTGTATAGACTGGCAGTAATGAGGAGGTCATGTGGTTGGGTTTACAACCAATGAGAAGGCAGAACAGAAAGTCAATAAAAAGACAAATTCACAGGAAGTAGGTCTCTTTCTGAGGGGAAGGACAATAGCAGGAGTGAAGGGTAAGAAAGTTTTTGTAGTATCAGCTCTTAACTACTGCTCTGGCCTCTAAGGCTTTTAACTCTGCATTTGGTTCTGTGTTTCTTATTTAATAAGACTGTTACATCTACTGTAAGTCAATGATATGTTTTTTGTGCTTAAAAGCTCACTCTGAGAAAGGATCCTGAATACCCAGTGTAGTAACCTGCTGGCTAATAAAGACTTTCTGTTGGCTTAAATCCATGTCCCAGCATTATTCTGTGGTGTATATCCCATGACAATGAGAAGGGTTGGAAGGAAAGAAAAGAAGAAATGATTTAATTATATTCTAATTTTTAAAAATTTTAATTAAAATGATGAGAGTAGGAATTTTGGAGTAGAGGCATGGAAATAGATATTTGAATGCTGAGAATTTTGCATAACACAATAACATCTCCAAAAATAAGAAGAGAAGCAAAACAACAAAATAAAAATGGTTATTTTATTTGGGGTAGTTGATGCTAGCCAGTCTTCTTTATGGGTTATCACAGAGATGGAATGATAAGCAAATGAAGAACCAAGGACACTGACAGAAACTGATGCTAAATGTTAAGAATATTACTTTCTACTGACTTAAAAACTGACCTAGCTAGTGAAGCTGAATGTCTGTATATCAACTAGAAATCAACAAGACTTAAATTTGGCATAATTCCTAGAGAGCAACTTGACACTTGAATATAAACCAAAACCACTGGGCTCCTCCTGTCTTGTAGGGTCAGTGGTTTACCTTCACAAGAATCAGTATGCTTCATCAATATGGATTTTCCTATAATGCTAGAATCCAGATTCATAGATTATAGAATGATTCTTTAGTCCTAGAATTCATGTTGCATATCATTTAACAAAAAGACCCAGAAATTCAAGGAAGAAAAAACATAAGTAAAGAAGTAAAGAGTGGATCCTTGACCATGGGATTCATCATTCATACCACATACTGTGTCAAAAGTGGACAGACTCACATTCCTCTGGAATAGACTGTTGAAAGCACAGCTGAAATGCCAGTTTAGAGATAATATCTTTTGCAAGGTAAGATGTTATTCTTAATTATATAATGATCTGAGAATCAAAACCAACTGCATAGGTTATTTCTACCTCAACATGACTTCACAATGCCACTTGGTCACATCTGTAAGGGACTATTTTTCCTAATCAAACCATTTGAAGTAAAGAAGATCCACTTCTAATCTGGATCTTTGAGGTGGCAAAATAAATCTTTGATCAAGATCTTTTGAGGTGGGAAGATCCACCTTTAATTTGGGCTACCTTCTGCTGGCAGGCCACATAAAAGACATGGGAGAAAGAAACTTGCTCTCACTAGCAAGTCCATTAATTCACCAGCATTAGCATTTATTTCTTCAGGATTCTAGAACATTCTGAAGACCAGCTGAGATCCAGCCTCATGGACTGAACAACTACTAAATTCTTGGGCCTTCTGTTTGTAGACAGCCATTATTGGAGTAGTTGGACCACAGCCTCTAAGTTATTCTAATAAATCTTCTTTCTACATATATAGAGATTAATTTTATAAGTTCTGTTCCTCTAGAGAACCCTGACTGATATACTATTCCAGAAAATGACCAGAAACAAAACATATAAAATTTCTCAAAAATTATATCTTAAACAGAAAATCTTTACGAAAACTTTACACTTCTTTTTGGATCCTTGTCTTATTCAATCCCCATCTTGTTGTACCCAATTGACTGTGAACTATTATATCATAATCTTTACTCTTTCCTGAAGCAACTCTTCACACTGAAAGACCTGTCTTAAGGGAGACTTCAAAATCTGGTGCCGAGACTAGAGTTTTCCTTCTGAGGTGCTACCAAAATGCTATTCAAGTAGCCTTCTTAAAGAAGCAGGAAAAAGCACCTTTTCCTAAGTTCTGCCATTTTGACTTTAGACTCCATTTTACCTGTAGGATGAAACAAAGTTCAAGTTCCCATGGCGTTCCCAAGGGGACTGTCCAGAAGCTAACCAACTTCCTCTCTAAGCAACAATCTCCAAACATAATGCCTGTTCCTAGCAACAAAACCTAACAACAAAAAGAACAAATGAATCTAATTGGTTAGATGTTCTGTCCAGTTGACAGTGATGGAAAATACAGGGAAAGTCCCTAATCTCTGAATCTTGATTGGTGAAAAATGTAACCATAACTTGGCAACAAATGTTCGTGGGTTTTGTGCTTATAAACCCTACTTCTGCCACTGTATGGTGCTGCCAGGAGAAACAAGACTCCCGAGTCCTTGCCCTGCAGCCCTCATCAATCAGTGGCCCCACTTATTAAAGTGTTGTCTCTCTCCTTCCTCGTGGTTTACAATGAACACAGTGTGATAAGCAGTGAACTTTATCTTGTCATTGAATTGTTTTGTAGGTAGTTTGGTATCTGGCACCCAAGAGATGGTTAACTGTACAGAAACTGAATATATTTCATAATAAGAATGAGTTATTATAGAAATATGTTTAAATTTCTTATATTTTTCCTATTAGATATGAAGTATAATTAAGAGACTATAAGTTCTCTAGTTTGTGCAGATGCTGGCTCTGATTTTGTCTCCTTAGCCAGCTTTAGATGCTAGAGGATACTGTGAGGTAAAGAGCCGTGGCTGTGTTTACAGTGGTGCATCTAACACAATCTGAACATATGTAGAAAATAACAATAAAAAGAAATAACAGATGCAGACACAGATTTTCTACAAACAATGATAAAATAATTTCATTAGTCACCTACCTAATTGTCCCCCTGTTTGAAGATAAATGATTTTCTTTCTAGGATACACAAGGCTTTACAGTTTTCCTGAAGTAATTCTAATGGAAATAAGCAACAATGAGTACTGTGAGTTTGGTACATGAGGCATGAAAAATTCCAGGGTAGGACAATCTTTTAATCTGATCTGAGGTCAATTCTGCTAGATCCACTTACTTATTCACTGCTCTTCTGGTCTCTGTACCTCTGATAAATTCCTGAGAGAATTGACATTGCATCATAAGATTGGCATGTTTGTACAGGTAGTGAGGAATAAAGAACTACCAGTAAACAGTTCTGATTAATGATTTTTATATCAATATTCTTTTAAGTTGTTAAGCTTAAGGTAGCACATACTTTATTAATATTCAGTGAACCGTTTTTCTTAGTGCTAACATAAGGAAGTGATGTTCAATCATCAGATGCATCAAAATAGTACAAGAGAATCTGTTAAATTCATAATTTATACAAGTAAAAGCTAATGCCTTCAATATAAGGAATTAAGTATCCTAAGACCAAAATGACAAAGAATATATTATTTATTGTTCTGATAGCAATATTCTTATATATATGGAGATATATATGTGTGTATATATATATATATATATATATATATATATATATATATATATATATATATATATATATTTCATAGCCTTGTACTAGATTAGGAATTCTGCACTTCTTTGAGAAGCATAGAAACAGAATGGGGTAGATATACTTTACAATTTTGACTGCTAGTATTCATTAAAGCAAGAGGATGACAGAGGGATTTGTTCAACACATCAGATAGAAGGTAACTGATCCCAAGAAGCAGTTATTTTAATAAGAAAAAAAGAGGTAGGAAAGACATAGAGAAACCAAAGTGTTGAGTATGAATGAACTCACAGGAAAGTAGAAATGCTGGTACAAAATTTGTCCTATAAATTCCTTTGGTGTTGTTTTCATTCACTTATTACAGTAGGAAATCACATATTGGAAATTTATTATACAAACCATTTAAAATTATTGTTTGAATAATTTTATACTCTGGTGATTTGGAACAGGCATGATCTCATCAAATTAAGTAATTGTGTAGTTATGATAATAGCTAAATGTGTTGACCCTGGAGTCAAATTATAACATTCAGTTCCCAGATTTGTCTCCAAAGCTAGCTGTATAATCTTGGATGAATTATTTTATATTAACAGTCAGCCTCAATTTCTGTTTTAAAAAATTTGGAACATAATAATAATGCACACATTATTAAATCAGTCTGATGATTAAAAAAATAGAATGCAATTTAAAATTTATCAAACAGAAAGCTGGAGAGATGGCTCAGCAGTTAGCAATACTGGCTACCATTGCAGAGAACACAAGTCCAATTCCCATCACCCATACATGTCAGCTCACAATGATCTCTAACTCTAGTTCCAGGGCACCCTACAATTCCTTCTGGTTCCTGTGGGATACAGATATGCACATGGTATACATATGTATATGCAGGCAAACACATAAAACTTTAACTTTTTAATTTAATAAAAAATTAAAAATACATATACAAAATTAAATAAATAAATCACAAAATATATCAAGCATAGCATATATCAAGTAATTCATATGACTAAAAAGAATATTATGAGACAATTAATAGACTCTTGTTAGATTAATTAAAATTCAAGAATCATGTTATAAAACATCATCTGAAACACTGATTCTTAAAATCCATCCAGAACCCTTAAATGATATATTTTGAATATGTAAATTTCTATGAACATAGGAACTTTTGCACAATATATATACTCAAATTAACATAATAAAATAAATTTTGAAAAACTTTCTAATATCTTGGTAATAGACATTATAGTTCAGATTGTCTTGCTTCTCAGACTATATTAAGCTTTCTGAAAATATGCTTCTCAAATATTGACACACTTGCACATAGAACATTTGAAGGAACTTAGGAAAATGGCTGAAGCCTAAAGGTCTCTCTAACCTTCCCCTTCCTTGCTCTTCTGAAGAAGGTCATGGGATATAGGAAACATTTTTATCTTCCCTTCAAGGAGGTCAGTCCCTGATGGAAGAGGATTCTTCTCTATGCCTAGAGTAAAAATATGTCCTTATCTCCAAAGACAGAGAAATGCCAGAAAAGTTCTCAGCAAAAAATCCTTCAGGTCTCTGGTACCATGGTATCATCCTCCTTTTTCCAGGACATAATTCTTCCTAATCTTCATTATTCCTCAAACCTGATGTAAGAAGATAAAGTTTAACAATTTTCTGTATCATGACTTTCTTACAAAGGCCCCTGTGTCACATAGAACTTAGTTTGATTGAACACAGATGTTTTTCTCTTGTTCAGGTGTCATTTGTTATGGGGGTAAAGTAAAAGATTCTACCATAGAAAGAGACAAATATATTCACTCCCTGTCCACCCATGGCTAGAGTCATTCAAAAATTTTAGTTTGAATGTATTTGAATATCAATCTTAGTAGTTTTATTTATTTTGAATCAATAAATAACTTCTCACTGATGTAAACTTTAAAAGATTGTATCAGGAAAATCCTTGGAACACTAGAAAGAAAACTCCAACTTAAAGAGGCTAATTACAACCATGAAAACACAGGGAATAAAATAATTCAGACCAGCAAAATCACAAGAAGGAAAACACAAACACTAGGACCAGCACCACCACCACCAACAACAACAATAAAGTAGCAGGAATCAACAATCATTGGTCATTGGTATCTCTCAATATCACTGGCCTCAATTTACCTATAATAAGACAAAGACCAACAGAATGGATATGAAAACAACATCCATCCTGTTGCATCTACAAAACACACCTCAACGTCAAGAATAAACATGACCTTAGGATAAAGGATGGGAAAAATGTATTCCAAGCAAATGGACCTAAGAAGCAAGCAATTATAGCCATTTTCATATCTAACAAAATAGACTTCAAACCAAAACTAATCAGAGAAATGGGAAGGACATTACACACTCATCAAAGGAAAAATCCACCAAGAGAACATTTCAATCTTAATATCTGTGCCCCAAACAAAAGGGCACCAAAGTTTGTAAAAGAGACACTATTACAGTTTAAATCACATATTAACCATCATATACTGATAGTGGAAGACTTCATTACCTGACTATCACCAACAGACAGGTCATCCAGACAAAAAACTAAATAGAAAAATGTTGTAGCATTCATAAGCTAAAAGGATCTAACAGGTATTTACAGAACATTTTACCCAAACATAAAAGAGTATACCTTCTTTTATGCATATCATGACTTTCTCCAAAACTGACCACAAACTCAGATACAAAGAAAGTCTTAACAAATAGAAGAAAATTGAAAAAAGTCCTTACGTCCTACAGATCACCACAGATTAAAGCTGGATATCAATAACAACAGAAACAACACAAAGATTACAAACTTATGGGAACTGAACAATGCTCTACTGAATGAAAAAATGGGTCAAAGATAGTAATAATGAAAGAAATTAAAGATTTCCTAAAATTCAATGAAAATGAATGCACAACATACTCAAACTTATGGAAGATAATGAAAGCAGTTCCAAGAGTCAAGTTCATAGCACTAAGTGCCTACATAAAAATTAGAGAGATCTCATACTAGCAACTTAATAGTACACCTGAAAGTGCTAGAACAAAATGAAGAAATCACACCTAAGAGGAGTAGATGCAAAAATAATCAAACTGAGGGCTGAAATTAATAAAGTAGAAACAAAGAGACCAATGCAAAGAATCAATGAAACAAAGAGTTGGTACTTTGATGCCCCGGCCAGTGGGGTCTTCAACGGGGACCTAAAGGGAGGGCTGGCGAATGAGAGGGACAAGAGACAAAAGAATGAGAGCAAAACAGGACGTCTGATCAAGCTCCAAAATTTTATTTTTCTCTCAAGGCATATATAGGTAGGCAAAGGGGGTTGCAAGCAGGAAGGGACTTAGTAATGGGGGTGGCAAGCAGGAAGGGACTTAATTATGGGCTGTTCGGCCCGCAGGAAATGTTGCTCTGAGGGTTATCTATCTACTCTTGTCTAACTGCCTAATTGCCTAACTGCAGCTCGTTCACCTGATATCTGAGAAGAGGTTCTGGTATTTGTGAGAAGAGGTTCTGGTGCTATGGAGACTTAAGCAAGGCCTAGACTAGGAAAAGAGAGAAACCTAAATATGGCAGTATGTGTGTCAAGGTTCACTTAGGCTTATGGCTCCCATCACTTTGATACAACCAATAAGATAGACAAACACTTATCCAAACTAAATAAAAAAGAAAGAGAATATCAAAATGTTCCACCAAAGTGGTACATAACAACAGAGACTGAGAAAATCCAGATAATCAAAAGGACATACTTTAAAAACCTGTACTCCTCTAAATTGGAAATCTAAAAGAAATGGATAGTTTCCTCAATATGTTTCACTTAGCAAAATTAAATAAAGATCAGAGAAGCAATTTAAATAGACCAACAACCACTAGTGAAATAGAAGCAGTCATTAGAAGCCTTCCAGCTCAAAAAGCACAGGGCCAGATGGTTTTATTGCAGAATTCTACCAGGCTTTCAAATACACCAATAGTCCTCAAATTATTCCACAAAGTAGAAACAGAAGCTACATTACAAAATTCACTTTATGAGGCCACAGTTGCCCTGATATCCCAACTGCATAAGGACCCAACAAAGAAAGAGAATAACAGATCAATTTACATTTTAAACACAAATGGAAAATACTCAACAAAATAATTGCAAGCAAAATCCAAGAACACATAAAAGATCATATGCCATGATTAAGTAGGTTTATCCCAGAGATGTAGGGATGGTTCAATGTATGAAAATCAATAAATGTAATCCACCATATAAATAAAATGAATGAAAAACACCACATAGTCATCTCATTAGATACAGAAAAGGTCTTTGACAAAACACAACACCCCTTCATGATAGAAGTTCTGGAGAGATTAGGAATACAAGGCACATAATTCAACATAATAAAGGCAGTTGACAGCAAGCCCATACTCAACATCAACTTCAATGGAGAAAAACTCAAAACAATTCCACTAAAATCAGGAACAAGACAAGGTTGTCTACTCTCTCCATATTTATTCACTACAGTACTTGAAGTTATAGCTAGAGCAATAAGACAACTGAAGGAAATCAAGGAGATACAAACTGGAAAGGAAGAAGTCAAATTATCTTTATTTGCAAATGATATGATAGTATACATAAGTGACCCTAAAATTTCCACTGAGAAACTCATACAGCTGATAAACACTTTCATCAAAAAAGCTGGATACAAAATTAATAGAAGAGTCAGTAGCCCTCCCATATAGAAATGACAGATGGACTGAGAAGAAACTCAGGGAAACAATACATTTCACAATAGCCTCAAATAATATAAAATATCTTGGGGTAACTCTAACCAAGCAAGTGAAAGACTTGTATAAGAAACACTTCATATAACTAAAAAAAGAAACTGAAAAAGATATGGGAAGTTCTGTGCTCATTCATGGATTGGTAGGATTAGGATCACAAAGCAAATTGGCCATCCTACCAAAACCAATCCCTATCCCCATGAAAATTGCAACACAATTCTTCATAGAAAGGACAAAATTCAGTCTCATATGGAAAAAAAAAACCTAGGCTGGATAAAACATGTCTAAATAATCAAAGAACTGCTGGAGGTATCACTGTCCCTGACATAAAGTTGTATTACAGAGATAAAGTAATAAAAAGAGCATTGCACTGGCACAAAAAAACAGACATGTTGATCAATGTCATTTAATTAATGACTCAGACATAAATTCACACACATATGTACACCTGATTTTGATGAAGTCAGAAATATACACTGGAAAAAGACAGCATCTTTTGTAAGTTGTGCTGGTGAAACTGGATGTCTTCATGAATAGAAATGTAAATAGATCAATTTTTATTACCCTGTACAAAGACAACACACAAATGATAAAACATCAACATAAAAGGAGACACATTAAACCTGAGAGAAGAGAAAGTGGGGAATGGTCTAAAACAGTGATTTTCAACCTCCCTAATACTGCAACCCTTTAATACAGTTCTTTGTGTTGTGATGACCCCAACCATAAAATTATTGCATTGATGTGTTGTAACTGTAATTCTGCTATTATTATGATTTGTGATATAAATATCTGATATGCAGGATATCTGATATTAGACCTTCAAAAGGGTCAAGACCCACAAGTTGAGAAGCACTGGTCTAGAACTTATTGGCATGGGAGAAGACTTCCAGAACAGAACACCAACAGTGCAGGCACTAAGATCAACCATCAATAAATGGGGAAACTCATGACATTGAAAAGTTTCTGTAAGGCAAAAGACACTGTCATTTGGACAAAGCAGTAGCTTACAGAATGGGAAAAGATTTTTACTAACCCCACCTCTCATAGAAGCCTAATACCCAAAATATATAAAGAATTCAAGAAACTAGAGTTAAATAATAATAATAACAATAAAAATCCAATTAAAATGTGGAATACAGATCTAAACAGATTTCTAAATAGAGGAAATTTTCTAAATAGAGAAACATCTAGGAAATTTTCAATAAACCTAGTCATCAGGAAAATATAAATCAAAACTACTTTGAGATTCTGTCTTACACCAGTCAGAATGGCTAAGATCAATAACACAAGTGGCAGTTCATGTACTTAAGGATGTGAAGCAAGGGAACACTCCTCCATTGCTGGTGGGAATTCAAACTTGTACAACCACTATGGAAATCAGTGTGCTCATTGGTAATCAATCTATCTCAAGACCCAGCTATATCACTCTTGGGCATATACCCAGAGAATTCTCCATCCTACCACCAGGCACTTGTCCAACCATGTTCACTGCTTCTATATTCATAATAGCCCCAAACTGGAAAGAGCCTAGAAGTTCCTCAACAGAAGAATGAATAAAGAAAATGTGGTACATTTACACAATGAAATTTGCAGACAAACTGATGGAACTAGAAAAAATCCTGAGATGTATTGGTGAAATTATTGAGCGACATTATACAGAGAGTGAGAGCTTGGGACATTCAGCTCTAAATGGGATATCTTCATCAAATTCCTCCCCTCAGGGCTCAGGGAACCCTGCAGAAGAAGAGGCAGAAAGAGTGCGAGGGCCAGAGGGGATGGAGGACACCAGGAAAACAAGGCCCTGTAAACCAATTGAGCAAAGCTCATATGACCTCACAGATACTGAAGCAGCAAGCACAGGGCCTACACATGTCTCCACTAGATCCTCTGCAAATATATTATAACTTTCAGTTTAGTGCTTTTATGGGACTCCTGAATGGATGAATGAGTGGGTCTTTGACTATTGTGTCCCTTATTGTGGATCTTTTCTTTTTGTTGGTTTGCATTATCCAACTTCAATGTGATGGTGTTTGTTTTATCTTATTATATTTTATTTTGTTATGTTTGCCTGTTATCTATTAGAAGGCTGTTCTTTTCTAATGAAAGACAGAAAGGGAGTGGATTCGGATGAGATGGAAGGTGTCAAAGAACCGAGAGAAGCAGATGGAAGGAAATTGTAATCAGGATATGTTGTATGAGATAATCTATTTTTAATAAAAGGGAAAAGTATAAATATTGAGGAAAGAAATTAAATGTAGAGACGGTATGGATCCAGAGGACACCTAAGAGAAGATGATGCAACACAACTTTCATCTATCTAGAAATGAGTCATGAGAGGATATATACCCTGCTTTGAGCTCTCTCTTCAGTTCAGTGAATTCCTACAGGCAGGAGGACTGGATGAATTGCTGTGGGATGGTCTGTATGTCAAATTACTCTGATTGGTCAATAAATAAAACACTGATTGGCCAGTAGCCAGGCAGGAAGTATAGGCGGGACTAACAGAGAGGAGAAAAGAAAGAACAGGAAGCACCGAAGGAGTCACTGCCAGCCGCTGCCATGACAAGCAGCATGTGAAGATGTTGGTAAGCCACGAGCCACGTGGCAAGGTATAGATTTATGGAAATGGATTCATTTAAGCTATAAGAACAGTTAGCAAGAAGGCTGCCATGGCCATACAGTTTGTATGCAATATAAGTCTCTGTGTTTACTTAGTTGGGTCTGAGCGGCTATGGGACTGGCGGGTGACAAAGATTTGTCCTGATTGTGGGCAAGGCAGGAACACTCTAGTTACAATGAATTACATCAATTTTTTTTCATTTAGTGCAACTAGAATGAGCAGTTTAAACTCAACAATTCAAATTATGTCTGCTGTCCACTGACTTCCTCTTTCCACTGGATAAAGCACTTTTTGAGTTTAAAGAAATGTCCCTGAGCACAGAAAGTAGGTATAGAGTTCCATTTTTCTGTATAAGTAAATCTTGTATTTATGCTCACATGGACCTTCCATTGTTTTATTGTTTGCCATTTTAAACTTATGCAAAACAAATAGTTTTATGCTAATTTTCAAGAATGGAAAGCAAAAAGTGGCAACATGGGCCTAAGGGAACAGTTTAGCTGTAGAATTGAAGAATATGCTCTTAGCACACGAGGCTCTGAACTAAGTGTTCAACAACCTCCATTCCCCAAAACTTCTTCCTTTCTTTGAAACCAAAATAGAGATTGATCTAAAAGTCCAAGTGAGAGACTCAAGTGCTTAGGCTACCGTGGCAATTAAATAGTCTCACAATAAACTAATTGGCTATAAATTTTCAGCATCTACCACAGATTCATCCTTGAGCTGGGCTATAATTATAATTTTTAAAAATAGTTACAATCTGTAAGATGTTTTTATTCACCAGTACACGGTTTGTTTCAATGTGTTAATTGTTGTTCGCACAAATCATTATCTTTTCTATACACCAGCAGCAAACATACAGAGAAAGAGCATGGATCATTGCCCCTACACACCAGACATCAAGTTAATATTCAGAATACATTAAGGGCTCAATAAACAAAATTGAAAAACAGGTCTGGTACCTGAACAGAGAATTCTCTAAAGAAAAAAATATATATATATAACTAAGAATAGCTCGATAAAATGTTCCTCATCTCTAGCAATTAGGGAATTAACTCAAAACAACTTTGAGATTTCTTCCCACCCCATTCAGAATGACAAAGATCAATAAAACATTCCACAACAAATACTGGAGAGGATTCAAGGAAAAAAGAGACTTTATTCACCGTTGGCGGGATTGCAAACTTGTACAGCAGCTATGGAAACTGATGTGGAGAATTCTCAAAAAGCTAAAACTAACAGCTATACCGCTCTTTGGCATATGCTAAAATGATTGCATATTCTGCTGTGGGATGTTCTGTGTGGCAAATGTTTTGCTCTGATTGGTTGGTAAATAAAACACTGATTGGCCAGTAGTCAGGCAGGAGGAAGTGTGGGCAGGACAAGGAGGAGAATAAAGCTGGGAAGTGGAAGGCTGAGTCAGAGACACTGCCAGCCACCACGATGACAAACAGCATGTGAAGATGCCGGTAAGCCATGAGCCACGTGGCAAGGTATAGATTTATAGAAATGGATTAATTTAAGCTGTAAGAACAGTTAGCAAGGAGCCTGGTATGGCCATACAGTTTGTAAGCAATATAAGTCTCTGTGTTTACTTGGTCGGGACTGAGCGGCTGTGGGAGAGATTTGTCCTGACTGTGGGCCAGGCAGGAAAACTCTAGCTACAATATCCCACTCCACAGATACCTGCTCAGCTATTTTCATTGCTGATCTTTTCACAATAGCTAGTAAATGGAAACAACCTAAATGTCCTTCAACTAACAGATAATGAAAATGTCATACACATACACCATGGAATGCTATTCAGCTGTAAAGAGAAATAAAATCATTAACTTTACAGATAATTGAGTGGAACTAGAAAATATATGTTGAGAGAGGTAAGCCAGGCACAGAAATACAAACATCACATGTTCTTTCTCATTGGAGATTCCTGGCTCAAAATGTTAAGGGTGAGTATATATCCTGGAGTATTGCAGAAACCAATAAAATCAAAGAGACCATTGCCAGGTTAGGGGATTAGGAAGAAATTTTGAGAGGAAGAGTAGGGTAAAAGTGTTCTGTTCCAGAAACTTGGAGGGAGTAGGAGGATAAACTAAACAGAGGGAGGGGAGAATAAAGGGAACTAGGAAAGTACAGCTGATCGATCAGAGAAATTTGAAAGAGGGTTGGGATTCTTTCTTTAGGGAAGAGACTGGAAGATAGGGATGGATGGATGTGGGTCCTGGAACAGGAGATCAAGTTGAGAGGGGAAGGGGATAGGGGGATGAGGGAGGGTATAAGAGGAGAAACAGCTAAATTAAAGGTCATTTAGGGGAACTGTAATCAGGATATATTATATGAGAAAAAAATCTATTTTCAACAAAAGTGAAAACATTTTAAAAAGAAGACTGTTAACCCTATAAACCTGAGGTCACTTGTATCAATGAATGAGTGACTATCATTATGAGATTAATCTCAGTCATTGCCAGCCTGGGTAGAATGTGGGTCAAGAGGAAGTTTTCATGTTGAGAAGATACTCAGCCATATACAGTAATGCTTTGTGCCACCAGCTACAAATCAGAGTCGGGTACACTTTGCAAACTAACTGGAAGTTCTTAAGGATGCCAGAAGAAATGCTGGTTTTAGTGCTGGCTACTAGAAAAAAATGCATCATAATCAATATGATTATGTGTAAATCAGTAGAGTTATTAATGGGGGTAGAATCTACTTCACAGGGCAGTTTGAAATCTCTGGGATCTTTTCAGTTAACACAGATGATACAAGGGGCAGCACTATTATTTAATGACTTGATATCATGATACCAGCAGTAATGCCTATGGTACACACAAAAAATAATTATCATGTTTCCCACATAGTCAAATGACAACACGGCAGTTATTCAAGGGAATGGAATGTGTTCAAAATAATTAGAATGGAACATTGTTCCATGACTCCATTACAAACAAACACAAAGTATTTTTAATAGTTGTAACATTCCAGAAAAGCCATTTTATGTTTTGTTTTATCCTAAAATTCACTAAACTTTATTCTTTTAGAAAATTCAATTAGTAGACAATGTTTCTCTGGATGACTAAATTACCATAAATATAACATATAAAAGTTGGTATTTTAAAGTTAAGTTAAAAATTATTTTTTTATACTGGACGGTGGTGGCACACACTTCCATCACTTGGAAGGCAGAGGCAGGTAGACCTCTGTGAGTTCAAAGCCAGCCTGGTCTACAGAGTGTGTTCCAGGGCAGCCAGGACCGTTACAGAGAAATACTGTCTCAAAAACAAACAAACAACAAAACTTCTTTTTTACTTACACTGACTCCTTAGAATAAAAAGAAAGGGAGAGTGTGAGGCTTTTTAGTTGAATGTTTTTATTAGATCCAAGCATATCAATTATAAGTAAAAATATTTGTTTAATGTAATATGTATTCTGATGTGATACTGTTAATATTGTGAAACACATAGATTTTATTACACTAATTGTATTATGATGACAGCTGTGGTAGTTTGAATGTCATTGGCCCCCAAAAACTCATAGTGTCACCACTGGGAGGTGTGGCCTTGTTGAAGGAGGTGTGGCCTTGTTGAAGGAAGTGTGGCCTTGTTGAAGGAAGTGCGTTGCTGTAGGGGCAGGTTTTGGGGTCTCTTTTGCTTAAGCTTTGCTCAGTGTCACAGCCACTTCCTGGTGCCTCCTAAACAAGATGCAGCCAGCACCATATCTGCCTGGGTACCACCATGCTCCCCGTCATGATGATAATGGACAGAACCTCTGAAACTGTAAGCAAGTCACACCAATTAAATGTTTTCCTTAAAAAAAAAAGTTGCAGTGGTCATGGTATCTCTTCACAACAATAGAAACCTAAAGAAGCATTAGCAACTATTTTTTACTTTATCTTTTTAATTTTCTCATGCCTGCTGGAATGGCATTTAGTCTACCGGGTTGAAGCTGTGTCATTTGTCATGCTTTAAAAAAAAAAAAAATACCCAGGGCCAGATTCTCATTGACTCTGGTGGGTTAATTCTGAACAGTTGCTTGGGGAACTGTGATGTAAACAATTAGTATAATCTCCATTACAGCAGTATATGGAAAATTAAAATGTTTCAAGCTTCTTAATTCAAATCAAGACCTTCATATCTTAATGAATCACAAATACAGTCAACTGGTCTCTAAAATTAATTACCAAAAAATCCTTTAATTCACTTTTTGCTTCTACTGTGTATATTCTTTTATGAAAGAACATTCTGTGTGTTGTTAAACTTTAGCCACAGAGACAGAGAACAAGAGCTAAAGCAGTTAAATGTACCACTTGGGAATCAGCACTGAAGAATTTATTTTGAGAATTCATATATACATATAATATGCTTTGGCCAAATGATTTTAATGATCCCATTGTTCCCAGCTGAATGTCAGAAAAGAAAATTAGCTAAGGAATTAAACTTTACAGTAATTACTTTATTTTAAAAAATAAGATTGTGTTTTTATCATTAAAATAGAGTGGTAAAAAACAACATGAAATGGCTCAGAAATTCAGTCTGAGCAAACATCTAGGATGTTTCTTTCTTGGTTGACTCTAGACCAAACCACCAAAATCTTTCAAGTCTGGGAAGTAGAGTTTGTGATTCCCGAAGAACAGCCTGTCCTAGGCTATTCTTGGCTGGTTTGTGACCTTGATTCTATTAGACTGGGGTATGAGGAGGGATAACAAGAAAGAGAAAGAAATGCTACAAAAATAGCTTTCTTTTTGTTTTACAATTCTGATATGTGTTTGCTTTAAGGTCAGGTTCCAAATCAAAATAGTTTTAAGTTATAAGCACATACACACATGTAAAAATCTGAAATTTTTCTCTACTAGCTGTCAGAAAATTTTGTCTGTATTTTTTTTGTGATTTTTTTTTAAAAAACATCACCACCAGTTTTAAAATCGATGTCCTCTTTTTCTCATTCATACTTCTTCCCCTGCCCCACAAAAAGGAGAAATGTGAAGGCATTTTCTTCTGGTCAAGAAACTGTAGCTTGGTCATTCAGGAAAAGCACTGATGAACTGTGTGTCTGTCATGACTTTCCAACTATTTTTAGCACTTGGCTAAATCTGAGTCAGGCATGACTTTCCTGATTCTCTTTTATGTATGTGATCTTGTTTGTTTGTTTGTTTGTTTGTGGGAAAGGATTTCACTATGTATCCCGCTGGCCTTATACTCACAGAAATACCCCTGCTTTCACCTCCTGAGTACTGTCAAACTTTGTGTTAAAGAATGCTTGAAAATACCTCTGCCATATTTTCTTCTAATAGTTTGTGAACTTTTTTCCTGGTTTTTTGAGACAGAGTTTCTCTGTGTAGCGGCCCTAGCTGTCCTGGAACTTGCTCTGTAGACCAGACTGGCTTCGAACTCACAGAGATGACTGGCCTCTGCCTCCTGAGTGCTGGGATTAAAGTTGTACACCACCCCCCACCAGTGTCTGTGAACTTCTTCAGGGTATGGTTTTAATGTCTTGCTTCTGCATTTCTAGACTCTAAAACAGGACCATCTCATAGAATTTTCTATGGCAATAGAAAATTATAATTTATCTTTTTTGCCAACAAAATGTCCCTAGCCTCATACAGTTATGAACTATTTGAAATGTGATTAGTGTGCCTACTTACATGGATGAGTGAATAAAGAAGTAAGTTAATGAAGTAAAATAAATCTTAGTCATCTGAGTAACGAATGGAGAAAGAAAACAAGACATGGGGCGGTTTGTACAAAGCTCTACAAGGCTTTTTATCCAGCTGTGTCACTTACATTTACTTATAAACATGAGCCTTGAGTTAGGAGAAATGATAAAAACAAAATGTTAAGTTCAACTAGAGGCAGCAGAGCAGTTTCATACACATCATCCTCAGATAGTTTAACTCTGCCAGAAGTAATTTCAGCTAAGGAAAACGGGCACAAACACAGCTGTATTTTCCAGCATTTCTTGCCATACCTGCTCTTTGTATAAACAATCCACAAAAATGCAGTACATTAGTTTCAGAGTTTCTTCTCTAAAACAGAGTGAATTTCAATACTTCTCATATTTGTACAGTTTGATCCAATGCTTGTTAGAAATGGCTGTTCTAACTCATTCAGCTATAAACTCTTATACAACAATGCTTTTAAAGGATAAACCCAGTTGAAATTTGTATTACCATAAAATGCTGTTATGTTATCAATATTACCTTTAATAAAAACTACGATTACATGTTTCTTACAGAATTGGGGTATAATGAAAATAAATTCTAGCATGGTCGTTTTCAAAGTTATTCTCTACTTTTTCAAATTTTTTATTTTTTAATTATAAATTATATATTTTTCTCCTTCCCTTTCCTCCAATTCAACCATCTTGTTCTCTTTAAATTTTCTTTCATTTTTGTTACATATATATATATATATATATATATATATATATATATACATACACATATTGAAAATATATATAAATACAACCCTCTCAGTCCCTGTAGTATTACCTATATGTATATGGCCCTAGGGCTGACCACTTGGTAGTGTAAGAGCAGTTCTTAATTATTTTACTATTTATAATAACTTGTTTGCTTAGAAACTTACAGTGTCAAAAATGGAGGCTTAAAAGGCTAACATCAAGAGAAAAGGAGTAAAGATGAAGTTAATACACAGGGATTTTGATTAAACAAATTTAAAGTCACTGTAATTTGTAGTTTACCATCAAGTAACTGTGTGTATCATTCTCTGCAAGGCTTTCACACATACTGTGAAGTATGCTTTCAATAAACACTAACCACAAAATAATTTCCAGTCACCAAATATAAAGCATGAAAAAATAGCCTCTAGAGTTTTTACTTCAAAGTATAACATTCGCATTTGTGACATTTAACATAACTTATTCATGTTTCAGCAAATAAATTATTTTGTCACTTATAAAATATACCAACTACTAAAGTGTGAAGTTATGTAGAAAGCAAATTAAAACATTCATTTTGATGATTCCTACTTAATGGAACAGAGGATAGGTAAGTACTAGTGGGCAGACAGAGCCCTCTTCATGTATATCTGCTTTATGTTAACGGCTGGGAGTGTGTTGGGAGATAGTGGGAGATAGCAACATCCAGACTCTTCAAGGAATGCCTCAGAGATAGAGTTCTGCCTTGATTAATGTCATTCCACTGACATTCTTTATTTTTTCAATGTCTTCAAATTCTTTTCTCATCACATCTACTTGACAGCTGACTTGCCCTTCTGAATCCACACAAAAATGATGTGCAGGCTGGAGGGGATTTGACTCAACATACACATTTATATCCTTATAAAACAATCTCTAATTTGACTCTGTTGTTGATATTTTCTTAGAATCATTCTCTTTTATCAGCATTTCCCCCTTCATCTTGGTGACTATATCAAGCTGTCTTCTTCTCTAAACCTTTACCCCCCTTTCAAACTGTTCAGTTTCTGCAACACTGAGAAGATAATATCCCATCAACTTTCTGATACCATTCAACAATAAATATTTTTTCCCTTTAGGTAAAGGAAGATTTTGCTACATCCTCTATGTATGACCTGTAATTTTTTCATTCTTTTAGAGATACTTCATCTCAGAATTTAATCTCCAATTTAGACAAACACACACACACACACACACACACACACACACACACTGACATGACTTCAGTCTATAAAGTAATTCTATTTGAGAATCTCTTCACTCTCAACTACTATTTATTTTCCAAAATCAATCATTTACCTTTTATGTTTTCCCAAGTCTGTCTCATTATTTGTAAGAATGCTGTCAACTCTTCTCACATGTTTCCTAAACTCAACCAACGTCAGGATGAGTTTATGCTTCTTATCTTAGGAAAACCTGCCAAAATTACTTATTTGTCTTAATTAGAAACCATAGCTAATCATTGCAATCTCCTTTGCTTTATTTTATCACCCATTGGTTTCCCATGAGAATTCAGTTCTATTTTTGAACAACACAAACATGTTTTAGTTAGTCTTTCATTATCTATCTGTGCTCTAGATAGAGTGTTCTAGAGCAACACTTCATTCAACCTCCTCCAGACTATTCAATGCATTTATACTGCCTACTTCTCTTTCTTCTCAAAATAACTTTAGTAACTGCTCTCTTAGGACAGAGCCCATGCATTCACTTCCCCTCACATGTCCACCACTGTCTTGTCTAGGCCCTCTACCTAGATTTTGTTTTTGTCAGAATACACTGTGCTATCTTATTTAAAAAATATTTCTTAGCTTTTAAACATACTATTTTTGTAGCATCTGTGACTAGCTTTTACCTGTACTGGTGTATAGCTTAGATTGTAACATGGATATTGGATCTCTCCAAGACATCATTCTTGAGCACTTCCCTTCCAATCTATGAATTAATGTTTCCTTTTTGTTCTCTCACAATCTACTTTGTAAGCCCAACAAAACAATCTTGACATTTTATAATATTTAAAATCTTTTTCAACATGTTTTACTCTCTTGTAGGTTTGTGAGGGAATGAACTACACTTGTTTTATTCTTGATCACATCTACTGTTTGTATATGTTGTTAAAAATAATTAGTATACAGCTGAATAAAACTGAGCAAAAAGAAAGAACTTGAAGTGTAGACCACCCAAATAAAATAAAAAGAATAAATATATATTTCCATGACCTATCTAATCTCCACTGAAATACAAAGTTAGATGATGTACTAGATAGAGTGGTGAGTGTAAAGTCATCTAAAGTAAAGTTTTCTCTATTATTTTAAGTTTATGTTATCTACAGATATTTGTTTGCTGAGAAATATTTGGAGGCTTTTGTGTCATTTCAAAATCAAATACTGTTGACTTTTAGCTGAAGTAGTAGATTTACAAGTGCTTAGGTTAAAAAGAAATAACACTCTTAAATATAAATTGTGTTCTAAAGATAGTGACACAACTTATTTTGTTATAAAAAAAAGAGAGAGACTTTTCATTAAGAGCAAGATTATATAGAGTTTTCACTGACCAAAATAGCATAGAGGTGGCCAATTTATCTTCATAGCCACATGTCAGAACTATAAATCAGGAACATACACCTACATACAGTGGAAATTGTATGTGGTTGTAATACTGTATTGACTGTAAGAGCATACAGCACAGAAGGAAACATGGGGTTGATGTACTTTCAAACCATCCTTCTTTGTTTTATTAGTAACCATCCTTATATACCACACAGGCATATATTTAAAATATTGAAATGTATGGAATGGAGGACACCAAAACCATGACCCTCTAAATCAACAGGGTCGATGCATATATGAACTCACAGAGTTAAGGCAGTAAGCATAGAGCCTGAGTGGGTCTCCACCAAATGGAATCTTAGAGCTGAAAAGAAAAGTGAACACATGCCCCTATCTCTAACCCAGAAACAACCTCCAACTGATAACTCTTGCAAATGAAATTTTAGTTTCCTTCAAGGGAGTCTCACCAGGGAAACAAACTACTTTTAAGAGTGGGCTACATATCCAGCAGTAGATGGCCAACAGAAAATGAACTCAACAGCCTCATGGATCTCATAAGTCAGGGCTTAGTTGTTTTTGTTTGTTTGTTTCTTGTAGCATGAATCTTAAAAGTTCTTATTAATAAAACCAAACCTGAGCCAGGTATTGGGGTGAACACTGGTAGATCAGAGAGACAGAACAAGCCACAGCTAACTTCACCTGGCCAACTTCTCAGCTGGTCTTGATTCCTCAGACTGGAAACTTCTGTGTCCTCATATCCCAATGGCTCTCAGCTGAACTGTGCTCAAAACCTAAAAGCTTAACCAGCCAAATGCTTCTAGTTTCTGGTCTCCACGCCTTATATATCTTTCTGCCTTCTACCATCACTCCCTGGGATTAAAGGCTCACTCCCTGGAATTAAAGGCGTGTGTCACCATGCCTGGCTGTTTCCAATGTGGGCTTGAACTCACAGAGATCCCAGATGGATTTCTGCCTCTGGAATGCTAGGATTAAAGGCATGTGCTATTGATAGAGATTTGTCCTGACTGTGGGCCAGGCAGGAAAACTCAAGCTACAAATGGCGTCCAACGTGGTGGCAAGAGTTTCCACCTAAAAACTGAAAAAAAAATTCTAAAATGGAGCTAAAAACAGCTTCCTAATTGTCTCTCTCAAATGAGGGGCAGCTGCTGGTTTGAGCTACTGGTGGGTTCCTAGCTTGTGCACCTGACCTGCAGTATGGTGGGAATGAGGCCTCTGCAAATGGCACATTAAACGGCATGGTGGATTTAGCCTTTGCTAGTACAAAACAAAAAAAAGAGGTTTTTTTTGGGCTAAACACTGCTTGGATAAAAGCATATACCCACAATAGCTCCCAGAGCTGGTGGTAAACTACCACCGCCATGTTGGGAAGCTGAGGTGGGTGGAGCCAGCAGCCACAGCTGCTGCAGTTTAAAGCAATAGATTCACAATAAGACAGATTCAGATGTAATAGTTTACAATGTGTGTAAAAATACACGTAGGCTTGAAAGAGACAAAAAAAGGTGATATATACAGTTATAGAAACAAATACATAGTTTTAAAAAATAAAGTCTTTAAAGAGTCAGTAAAATTAATATAAAAAATAAGCCACGTAAAGATGAATATTACACAGAGAATCTGGATTGTGTTGTCTTTGGGATTTTTAACTGCAGAAAAACATTTGATTGTAAAAGCTGTTGAGTTATGCCAAAATGTGTATTTTAAAGGTACCTTGACTTCAAAATTTGGATATAAGGATATGTTGCTTTGGAAAGGAGACTCTGCTTTTGTTCCCACAGAAAGCCAAAGGCTATGGATTTGCTCCAGATTAAGATACATCAGGTTTGACCAGCCAAGACCCCCTGAAAGGTCTCCGATGACACCATGGCCCAGATGATCCAACATCCAGAATGGTTTGAAGGCAACTGGCACAGATGATACACCCTCATGGACTACTCCATAATCCTAAAATTTTCTTTGTGTCCCCATAAGATACAGCGCCCCCCTCCAGCAGGAAGTAGTAAGAGAAGCTACACCCAAATTCCCAAATTATATGTAATTTTATTTTGTTAAGGTTAAAACCTTCCTTTTTGAAAAAAAAATGGGGGAAGTGCTGTGGGATGTTCTGTATAGCAAATGTGTTGCTGATTAGTCAATAAATAAAACACTGATTGGCCATTGGCTAGGCAGGAAGTGTAGGTGGGACAAGGAGGAGAATAAAGCTGGGAAGTGGAAGGCTGAGTCAGAGAGACACTGCCAGCTGCCACAATGACAAGCAGCATGTGAAGATGCCGGTAAGCCACAAGCCATGTGGCAAGGTATAGATTAATAGAAATGGATTAATTTAAGCTGTAAGAACAGTTAGCAAGAAACTTGCCATGGCCATACAGTTTGTAACCAATATAAGTCTCTGTGTTTACTTGGTTGGGTCTGAGCAGCTGTACAACTGGCAGGTGATAGAGATTTGTCCTGACTGTGGGCCAGGCAGGAAAACTCAAGCTACATGCTATCACAGCCTATCCTAAGTATCTAGTGGCTTTTCTGTTCTCTGACCCCAGATAAGTTTATTAGGGTATACAATATTTTGGGAAACACAATACCACCCCAGTTTATTTTTAATTTTACCTTATTTTTATTTTACTTATATATTTTCTCTCTTTTTACCCTACAGGTCTTGTGTATATATCTTACAGTTTCTAGTTCAGTGTTTTTATGGGATTCCTGAATGGGCAAAGGAGGGGATTTCTGTGCCCCACTGTTTCATGTGCCTTTTCTTGGTCTCACTTCCTTCTGTTTATTTTGTCTTATTCCAATGTGTTTGATTTTGTTTTATTTTACTTTATTTTATTATTATCCCCTAGAATCCTGTTTATTTTCTAATGACAGACAGAAAGGGGGTTGATCCAGATGAGAGGGGAGGTGGGGAAGAACTGGAAGGGGTAGAGGGAGGGGAAAACATAATCAGGGTATATTATGTGAGGAAAAAAGCTATCTTCAACAAAACAAACATAAAATATTAATATCGAATTTAATGGGCTAAACCAGAGACATAAGAAGAGGAAACACACAGGCACCAAGTGCACCACAAACCATTTTTCTCCATTTGTCTGTGTCTACGTATGCAGTAATGCAGTCCTCAGTTCCTCCCTCCTCTTCATTTTTCCATATTCTTTTCATTTTATGTATTTCTTTACAATGTAGATTAGGGATAGTAAGAGGGAAGAAGCACTAGAGACAAGGTGAGCTGTCCCAACCAGATATTTATTTTTATCACTGAATCTTATAGAGTGTGAAAAAGGAAAAATGTAGAGATGATTGCTTACAACCAAAGTCAAATTAACAGGGCTCTTGTTTTCTGTAGACACCTCCTCAGATGCCACTCTTGAGGCATTTTTGTTTTTTGTTTGTTTGTTTGTTTTGTTGTTGTTGTTTTCAGGATCTACCTGTAGGGTAAAGGGACCACTGAGAAAAATGACAGAAACAAGAAAAGCAATGGTCATTAATGTGATTGTGGCACACTGAATTAATACATGAAAATGTCATGATGAAATTCATTATTTTGTGTGACTAATGTGTTCTAATTGAAATGAGTTGTTCTGCTGTCATTCTGCATACAACATGTATGTTATGCCTCCCTCCATCTGAATTAGACCTGTACAGCTTTGCACAGGTCTTGGGGGATATAACTGCAATGCTGACTGTTCTGTGTATCTGTGTCTCTCAGGTGCCACATATTCTAAAAGTGTGAAGCCCTTGCAGTATCTTTATTTTAAAAATCTATAACCCTACATGAATTTCTGAATCACAGTAGATGATTAACACAATTATATTCACTTATTGGTTAAACATTTTTCTCTGAGTTGGGGGATATCAGAAAAATATTGAGCACACTAGAAACCTGTAAAATATTATTTATAAAACAGCTAAATATAAAATTTAAAAATAGCCATTACATATTTTTTCTGTTCATTTTCAATTTTGCTTTGAGCAAGAGCAAAATGCATTAGAGTGTGACAGTTTAAATCTCATTGACATGGGAGTAACTGCTAGGGGGAAGAAGAAATACTATAAAAGACATAGCTATAGCAGAAATACATCTATATTTCAATTATATATGCTCATCACTTTGATCTCAAAAATATTTTGTACTTTTATACATTAATAAAAATGTTTTGCCTAAGAACTTTAAACATTTCCCTGAAATGTCCTTTTATAAAATTCAGTATTCATTTATACCTAAATCTTTATCAAATTTTTGAATATTCTGTATAAAATTTACAAACAGCAAGTGATCAAATCCTAGAAACAGAAAATGAGTATAAAATGCATCTGGATTTATTTTTAAATTGTATTTAGATGAATAGAGTATATAATAAATAATAATAAATAGTTTTCTTATTTTAATAATAAATTATTAACTTTTCTACATCATTAATTTGCAAAAGTAAGAGAAGATTCTAGGTTTTTACATTTTTCTTTGGCTTTATTGTTCTGGCCATCAAATCAGTGAGAGAAAAATAGACTGCCCTCACTGTGCAGAGAGAGACCACCATCACCACACAAAAAGAAAACTTGGTTGAGAGAATAGGAATAAAAATCACCCAATAAAAGATTCAGAGTTATAATTTTTTAAAAAGCACATTAATAAAAACAATAGAAGATCCAATTAACAGTTTATTTTCTGGTAAATTGCATGGGAACACTTAATGTAGTGTAACACAATTCACAAACACAAGTATTCATTTGTAGAGTTTAGCACGGAAGTTAAAGAGTTGGGCTAGATGTCTACATTCTCTGTCCAGTTACTATTGTAATGACAGTAATAAAATTGACAAATGGCATGGGAGTTATTACTGGAAGTTTTGTGACAAGCAATATAGACATATATATTATATATGTCAGCTAAGTGCATTATACACACTACAATTTTTAAGTTTTGTAATTTGATCTCTAAAAATTTTGTTGTTTCTTCAAATGATAAGAATGTTTTTGTGTTTCTGTCGATTGATATTTAATTTTTTATTACCTTTGAAATTTACTTCAAAAATTTACTTCTAAGATTATAATCACAATATTTTCCCTCCCTTTTCTTCCCTAAAATCCCTCTCACATAATCTTTCCCAATTTCTTTTAAATTCATGGCCTCTCTTTTTGCTAATTGCTATTACATACATATATGTATATAGATACAGATATTCCTATATGTAACTTGCTCGGTCTATATAGTGTTACTTCTTTGTTTTCAGGGCTGACCATTTGGATAGCCCATTGGTATGCTCTTACCAGGAGAAGACGATTTCTCCTGCTTTCAGCATTCCTTAGTTTCCTGTAATTCTTTGTGTAGGGCTGAGACCACATGGGCTTTTCCCCATCCATTAGTCCTGTTTAGACAGTCATGCTGGTACATTCTTTATGAGTATAGCTTCTGACATTATGAGGAGACATAGCTTCACAGCAGACTTCCTAAATATCTGGCTGTTATAATCTTTCTACCATTTCTTCTTTCTTGTTCCCTGAATGTGAAATGTTTTGTAGAAATATATGTTAGTACTGGACTCCACAACTCTGTATTTTGATTGGTTGTGGTTTTCTGTGATGGTCAGTCACAAACTGTTGAAAAGAGAAGTTTCCTTGATGAGGAGCAGAGACTACATTTATCTATGGACAAAGACAAATGATTATAAATTGTTTGGGATTATGGTGGTTTAGTAAAGTAGTGGTTACAGATTCTCCTCCGGTATCCATGACTTCACTAGCACTGAGTATTAACTGGGTTTCCAGTACCATATATGGTTTCCCTCTTGTTGAGCAGGTTTTAGCCCCATTAGAGAGCTATTGATTACCTCCAAAGTATATATGCCACTACTGTGCACTTACATTTTTTTCTCCATGCTGGTCTTTGATGTGGTTCATAGGCATCAGAGCTGTGTAGGATTGCTAGTCGCCGCCCTCCTTTGGAAACTGGCATGGAACCTTCTGGTACCATAAATGCTAGTACTCAGGAAGGAGACATTCAGGTAAGTTTCAGCTCAGTGGCCTCTGGGCCCTGTATTTGATGTGCATGGTGTCTTCAGCTTCTCTGGGGGATGGTGCCTCTAAGGGGCAAACAAGGGAATTAGCAATAGCTGTATGATCTCATAGGCCCTTGGAGAGTCCTTACCAACAAGGCTGGAGAGAACTATCATGTATGGTTTTGTTGGGTGAGCTTTGACTCTGAAGGGAGGATTGTCAGACCAGATGAGAAACATTCACTAAAATTGTACATGTATATTTATATTTAGAATTATGTATATTATAGTTTTTTAATAGTTTATACTATGATTCCTTATGACTTTGCTAGACATTCTTATTTTTCCCTCATACCTTGTCCTTACCTCCTTTTGCCCTTGGGCCCTATCTCTTCCCATTTATTCTAAGATCACCTGTATCCTGCTATTACCCTCTCTGTGGTTCCCCAAACACCCTAACAGGACGCTGGTTCTTTTTTAACTTTCTTAGTTTTGGCAGTTACTTCAGGATGTGAGCTCACATAAGAAGATTGACACTAAGAGCCTCCAGTGAAAAATAACATGGAGTATTTGTCTTTCGGAGTCTGAGGTACTTTATTCAACGTGATCTTTTCTAATTTCATCTATTTACCTGCAAAGTCCATGATTTTTACTTTTTTCTGTACAGCTTAATAGTACTTCATATTGTATATGTACCACATTTTCATTATCCAGATGATTGTTGAAGAACATTTAGGATGTTTCCATAACATAGAGTAAGTAAAGCTATAATGAATATGAATGAGCAAGTATCTATGGCATAGTATGATTAGTCCTTGGGACATATGCCAAGGAGTTGTATGGCTGAGTCTCTTGGTAGATTTACTTTTTGCTTTTTATACGATCTGAAGAGATGGCTCAGCGGTTAAGAGCACTGGCTGTTCTTCCAGAGGTCCTGAGTTCAATTCCCAGCAACCACATGGTGGCTCACAACCATCTGTAATGAGATCTGGTGCCCTCTTCTGGCCTGAAGGGACACATGCAGGCAGAACACTGTATACTTTTTGCTTTTTTAGAATTCTCTACACTGATTTCCATGGTGTCTGCATCAGTCTGTAATCCCATCAGCAATGAATGAGTGCTCCCTTTTCCCTCTATCCTACCCCTCAGCAATTATTGTGTGTTGTTTTGTTGATCTTTGCCATTCTAAATAGGGTAGGAAGAATTATAAAATTCTTTTTTGTTATCATTTCTATAGTTACTAAGGATGATGAACATTTTGAGATATTTCTTAGATTTTTTTTAATCTTTTTTCTTGGGTTCCAGGCCCATTTCTCCAATGGGTCATTTGTTGTTGATTTTGTTATTTTATTTTTGTTTTTTATTGTTTCTTTGTTTTGTTTTGTTTTTTGACTTTTTTTTAGTTCTTTATAAGTTCTGGATATTAGTCCTCTGTCAGATGTGTAACTGGCAAAGATTCTCTTCCATTCTGTGGGCTTGCTCTTCACCTAGTTGATTATTTCCTTAGCTGTTCAGAGCTTTATAGTTTCATGACATCCCACTTGTCAATTGCTGGCCTTAATTCTTGAGCAAATGAAATATATTCAGAAAGTCCTTTCCTACACATATCTCATGTAGGATACTGCCTGTGTTTTTTCCTAGCAGTTTCAGTGTTTCAGATTTCATACTTAGGTTTTGATTCATGTGGAGTTTGTTTTTGTGCAAGACTATAAATAAGCTACCAATCTCATTCTTCTGCATGTGGACATCCAGTTTTCACAGCACTATTTGTTGAAGATATTTTCTTTTCTCCAGATTATGTTCTTGGCATCCTTGTCAAACATGAAGTGGCTGAGGTTACATGTGCTAATGTTCTGTTCCTTTGGTCTACACGTCTCCTTTTGTGCAGAATAGAATTATATTTATTACAGTGGCAATGTAATATATCTTACATTCTGAAAAGGATATTCCTCCAGCATTGTTCATTTTGCTCAATATTATTTTAGCTATTTGTGGTCTTTTGTAATTCCATGTAAATTTTAGAACAGTTTTCTTTCTATATCTATGAAGAATAAGATAGTGAATTTGATCAGGATTGCATTGAACATGTAAGAGCTTTTAGTAAAAAGGTCATTTTCACAATGTTAATTCTACCAATCCATAAGCATGGGATGTCTTTCCATTGCCTAGTGCCTTCCCTATCATTTCTTCCAGAGTTTAACTTTTTCATTATAGAAGCCCTTCACTTCCCTGGTTAAATTTATTACTAAGTATTTTATTTTCTTTGAGGCTATTGTGAATGGAAGTGTATTCGTGATATCTTTCTCAGGGTGCTTGTTGGTGATGCATAGAAAAGATATTGATTTGTGAAAATTGAATCTGTATGCTGACACATTTCTGAAGTTTATTATTTGTAGACATTTCCTGATAGAATTTTTGGGATCTCTACTGTATATTATGTCTTCTATAAATAGGGATAGTTTACCTTCTTTCCTTATTTTTATTTCTTTAATTTTTTATTGTTGCCAGTTTATATTTCAAGCACAATATGAAAGAGTAGTGGGGATTGTACACATCCTTGTCTCATTTCTGACTTCACTGAGGTTACCTCAAACTTTACCTAGGATGAAGTTGGCTGTGGTTTTCTTATATATTGCTTTTATACCGCCTTGAGGAATGTTTCCTCTAACCATAAATTCCCCAAGACTTTAATTTGAGAAATCCACAGAAGTCTGCTTAAGGGGTATCAGGGAGGAGTCACTGCCAGCCGCCACCATGACAAGCAGCATGTGAAGATGCCAGTAAGCCACGAGCCATGTGGCAAGGTGTGGATTTATAGAAATGGATTAATTTAAGCTGTAAGAACAGTTAGCAAGAAGCCTGCCACGGCCATACAGTTTGTAAGCAATATAAGTCTCTGTGTTTACTTGGTTGGGTCTGAGCGGCTGTGGGACTGGCGGTGACAAAGATTTGTCCTGACTGTGGGCAAGGCAGGAAAACTCTAGCTACAGGGAATTGATTAAGATACAAGTTGGGGAAATACACTCATGAAATACAGAACTAAGTAAACAGTTGAAATCTTCCTCTGTTCTGTCTGGGAGCTAATGCATCTGGCTAACCGGTCTCCAGTCATGCCAAGAAGAGAGCATGACCCCTCTAACTTTCCTTTTAAGAGGTCATGTCTGCAGGCAAGAAGCACTGCCTCCTTCCGGCCGTATAGCCCAAGGTCATGGGCAGAGCAAATACCACTCTAAGACTTTATCATGAAGGTGTGTTGAATTTTGCCAAAGGCTTTCTCTGTATCTATTGAGATAACATGATTTTTTAAGAAAGAAAACAGCAGGCTAATATCCCCAATGGACATTGACACTAAAATACTTGCAAACAGAATACAGACATACATTAAAAAGATAATACACTATGACTCAGTTGGCTTTATTCCTGAGATTCAGGGATGGTTCAGCATACATAGGTCAATAAACGTAATAAACCACATGTTGTACTATTTCACTGGTTTTGCTCTGATTTTTATTATTTTGTACCATTTATTTTGTTTGGATTTATTAGTTCTTGTTTTCTCAATATTTTATGCAGCATTATTGAGTCATTTATTTATTTATTTCCAATATTTAATATATGCACTTAAAACATTGAATTTCTCTGGTAGAATTATTTTTGAGGTGTTCCAGAAGTTTTGTTTTCATTCTTATTTAGTTCCAGGAAATTTTTTATTTCTTATTTTATTTCTTTTTAGACTCATTCATCATTCAGTAACAAGTTGTTTAATATTCATGGGTCTATGTATTTACTAGAGGTGTGTTTGCTGTCAAATTTTAAGTTTTATTACTACAAGGAATAATTTTAATCTTTCTGAATTTGTAAAGATTTGTTTTGTGTCCCAGAATGTACTCTATTTTTTAATATCTTCTGTGTGACACTGAATACAATGTGTATTTTTGTTGTTTGTGTAGAGTATTCTGTATATATCTGCTAAGTACATTGGATGTATAATGTTAATTAATTCTGATGTTTCTCTGTTTATTTTTGTTCAGATGACCTGTCTATTGAAGAAAGTGGGGTATTTAAAGCACCTATTATTAATGCATTGATGATAATCTTTTTTCAACCCAGTAGCATATTTTTTATGAAGCTGGGAACCCCAGAGTTTGGTGCATGTATGTTTAGCATAGTAATGTTCCCTTTGCCAAAAAAAATTTCTTGATTAGAATGAGTGTCCCTATTTTTCTCTTCTGATTAGTTTTAGTTTGAAATTTGTTTTGTCTGATACTGATGTTTGTTTTTATTTACTCTTTTACTCTTTGGGAGGCCTGCCACCCAGCTCCCAAATAATCAATGAAAGCTTATTCTTTCTTATGAAGGCCCAGCCTTAGCTTGGCTTGTTTCTAGCCAGCTTTTCTTACATTGTCCCATCTACCTTTAGCCTCTGGGCTTTTATCTTTCCATATACCTTTTTTTTTTAACTTCATACTCCATGGCTTGCTGTGTAGCTGGGTGGCTGGCCACTGGAGCTCTCCTCTCCTACTCCTTTTTTAGCTCCTCTATCTCTTCTTCCCTGATTTCTTCTCCTATTTATTCTCTCTGCCTGCCAGCCCCACCAATCCTTTCTCCTGCATGGCTATTGGCCTTTCAGCTCTTTTTAGAACAATCATGTGTTTTAGATGGGCAAAGTCACACAGCTTCACAGAGTTAAACAAATGCAACATAAAAGAATGCAACATATCTTTGCATCAACATTTACAACACATAGATTGATTTGGTTTCTTGATCCAGTCAGTCAGCCTGTATCTTTTTGATCAGAGAATTGATGCAATTTGATATTTAAACTACTATTTGTAGCTGGAGTTTTCTCTCCAGGTCCCACCAAGCCCCGGCAGTCCGACAGCCCAAAATAAACACACAGACGCTTATATTATTTAAACTGTTTGACCTAATGACTCAGACTTCTTGCTAGCTGTTCTTATATCTTAAATTAACCCATTTCTATTAGTCTATAAGTTGCCACGTGGCTCGTGGCCTACCGGTACCTTACATCTCACTTGTCATGGTGGCGGCTGGCAGTGTCTCTCTGCCTCAGGCTTCCACCTCCCAGAATTCTTCTCCTCCTTGTCCCGCCTACCCTATCCTTCCTGCCTGGCTACTGTTTTTATACAGAGTGATATCCACAGCAACTATTTAAATGTGTGCATTAATTGTGGTAATTTTTTTGTTTATAATTGTGGTATTATTTGTGATTTCTTTGTCATTTGTGTTTTAGTAATTATGGCTTCATATTTCTTTCCACTGTCTCTCAGCTAAGCTCATTCATCTCTTCATCTGAGTGTATTGCTTCTTGTATACACGTTCAGTTTAGTTTGTTAGAATTAAATTTTTCTAGGATGCCATGAAAAGATTCTCTTTCTCCTTCATTTACTGCAGATAGTTTTGCTAGGTATATTAGTCTATGTTGGAAGTAATAGTCCTTTCAGACTTGGACTGCATTGTTCCAGCCCCTTTTGGTTTTCAAATTTTCCACTGAGAACTGAGCTGTTATTCTGTTGGGTTTACTTTGATATGTGACACATGTCCTGTTAAATGTGATAATAAAGGAAATTAAGGCATGGCTTACTAAGTAAAGATGGAAAAGTAAAGGCAGGGTGCCAGACATAGAATCTCTTCTTCATAGAGGTCAAGAAAATCAGCAGCAATTTTTTCTGGACTTTAGTGCAGATTATAAACATTATAGCATATTTAAAATATGTAGACAAATATCAAAAACATAATCCATGAGTGAAAATCTTGCCAAGCTAGATTTCCTTAAAGTTATAATCATCCTCTGTAGATGTATCCAACCTTCTTATTAAATAAGAAACACAGAACCAATGCAAAGAAGAAAGCCAAGAGGTCAGAGCTAAGAGTTAAAACCTTACCCTTCCTCCTGCAGTGGTCCTACCTCTCCGAACCAGAGCTACCCCTGTGTTAAACTCTTTATATAGAGTTCCTGTCCTGCCTTCTCATTGGTTGTAAACCCAACCACATGACCGCCTCCTCATGACCTGTCTGTATAGGCCTCCAGGTTTTCCATGATTGGTATTAAGATTAAAGGCATGTGTATCCAATAATGGCTGTATCCCTGAACACACAGAGACTTACCCAGCTCTACCTACCAAGTGCTGGAATTACAAGCGTACGCTACCACTGCCCTGCTTTCCTATGGCTTGCTAATAGCTCTGACCCCCGGGCAACTTTATTTATTAACATACAAATAACATTTTAATACAAATAAAATATCACCATATTTCCCCTTTTCTATTTTAATAAAAAGGAAAAAAAGAAAAAGCTTATAACTAATATAAGAAAAACTATATACAAAAGGACAATAACTATATACAATATATACAAGTAATAAATACCTAAACAATGTCTAGTATATTTGTATTTGACAAATTCAGAGAAAATAATTTCATTATCTATCCTATTTTGGTAAGTCCAAAATGTATCCTAATTAATCTTTAACTATAACTAACTAACCTTCAACTATAACTAACTAATCTTCAACTCCCTCAGAGACCCAAGAAGGAAATAATATTAGCTAACAAAAATAAAAACAGGAAGTGCATGCAAGCAACTTCCAAAAAATTTGTGAGTTGACAGAAACAGCCAGCTGCCTGGACAGTCACCTGAGGTTTTTCCGCAGTGCTGGGGCATCATCTTCAGCCTATAGGCTTAGCATATCTGACAGACTCATTTGTGAAGTAGGATGTACACAAGGTCAACAGTTCAACCTCACATTGAGTGAGAGTAGTCCATGTACCAGAAACACCTGAATTCCACTAGTGTCATGTCATGATTCAGGATTTTAAATTCTGGAAATTGTTGATGGTTTTTTAATTCAGCTGTCCATTCTTCTTGGCTGTGTATATATGGCTTCATCTCAGCATCCCATTCTTCTCCATATCCCTCCATCAAATGCCAGTCTACTATTGAGAGGCGTGAGCTTAGTTACTCTTCAAGAATAACTGTTTCAGCTGCTGTTCCATTGCACATCAGAGGCCATCGGCCCACTGCCTGTTCAGCTGCCTTCGAAGGAAAAGGGCACTGTACCTTTTTCAAATTGCGAAGGCCACTTCAGGGATGGTGCCATATTGTCCTGGCCTCTGAAGATGCCTTTTGATAAAGCCATAACCACACTTGTTTTGGCAAGAATCAGTAATCCTTTGTTTTATGTCCTGTCTGTCCATTTTGTCCTGTTGATTCGAGGATACTTTGTTGTCCAGTGGCTAACTTTTGCCACAATAAAAGTTAACTCCATATGCAGTTTCTTCAATGCCCATATTTTCTCTGAAGTAGATTGGTACTGCCAGGAGCCGACATGTCTCATAGTCATAACAAAAAAGAAAAATTTTCTAAGTTATTAAAACATTTTAAATGCCATATTCTGTAGATCTCTGAAGGGTTTGAAGATAACCTGTCTATCTAAAATATATCTACTCAATCTTGAAAACATACCTAATATAACTACAAGTTCTATTATAATGTCTAACTACTAACTTTCATTTCTTTATATCCTAATAGTTGGTAATAACATTCAAGGATCAGAAAATTGCATTACATTGTTAGATGAATGGTACAATTAGAAAAATATATATAACATTTTCTAACAATATCAATTTCAATATATATAATTTGTATACAATATAAAACAATCCAATCCAATGTAAAGTATTTACATTTTTCTTTTCTTTCTTTTTTTTTTTAATAAGAACCTTAAATCTAATCTCCTTTGCTTAGCCTTTTTCCTAACCCTTGACAACAACTTGTAACCAACCCCCCTAATCAAAGAAAATTATCCCAGACCCAAAACCCATTAAAAGACCAAAAAAACCAACCGCCCCACAATCCTCTCTACAAAAGATAGGACAAGAGATTAAAAGGCTAAGCTACACACTGGGACAATGTATTCTGAAGGCTAGCAGAAACATACAAAGAACTTAAACTTGACAGAAATAAGAAAAAAAGAACTTGATAATAATGTGAACTAAATTTTTAAGCAGACATCTCAGAAAATAAAACATAAACATGGGAAACAATCTCATGAAATGATGCTTCCCCTCATATGTGATCAAGGAAATACAATCTAAAGCAATGGTGAGATTTCTGTACACCCACTGGAACCACCCAGAGTACAGAATAGTGGGTGACTTCATTACCTGCTGGCAGGGACACCAAGTGAGTGAGACTCTTGTTGCTATACAGTGGTGCAGCCACTTTGAAAGGAATTCTGGCAATGCTTTTAGAAGATGATGCTCTCAATATATAATGAGTGTGATATATATATGCCAACAATCACACTCATTGCTTTCTTCTCAAAGGAGTTGAAAACTCAAATACACAAAACTCTGTTTGTAGAAGTTAATAACATTTTATCTTCAATTGGGACAATTTAGTCACAGCCAAGTTATACTTCAGTAAGTCAATGAATAAACAGTAATATGTAAAGCAATGGATTATCATTTAATGCTAAAAAGCTGTGAGCTACCAAGCTATGAAAGGACATGAAAAAATTAGATTCATATCAGCAAATATAAAAAAAATACTGTGTGATTTCAATGATGTAATATTTTTGAACAGGTAAAACTGTGAAGATTGCTGGGTGGTGATGGCGCACGCCTTTAATCCTAGCACTCGGGAGACAAAGCCAGGTGGATCTCTGTGAGTTCGAGGCCAGCCTGGGCTACAGAGCAGGAGAACCTAGTGAGGAACTTAGACTTTCATGGAAATGCTGACCCATCCTGATCAGCACAACCACACAGTACAAAGGCATAAGGCCTAATGCCTCCCACCTTCCAACATCTGTTTCCCCTCTCACAGTCTCTCACTAGTTTCATAGTCTACACCTACACTCAACCTCTCTCAAACACACACACACACACACACACACACACACACACACACACACACACACAGTCTAACAAAAGGTTACAGATAGGATGTTTTCCTCCTTATCATTCGAGAGATGTCTGGCCCTTCTTTCTTACAACAAGCACCTAGTTCTTCCAGAGTGAGTTCCAGGAAAGGCGCAAAGCTACACAGAGAAACCCTGTCTTGGGGGGGTGGGGGGAAGAAAGAAAACTGTGAAGATTGTGAAGAGATCAATGGTTGTCAGAGTTTAGAGACAGGTACATGAATAGAGGACAGAGTGGGTGAGCAATGACACTAACTCCAAAGGAAACTTTAGCAGTGGGTACATGTCATTATATATTCGTCCAAACATAGACTATAAAAATAAAGGTGAACCCAAATGAGTTCTATGGACTTTGGTTACCAAAGACACGTCATTGTATGTTCATCAGTTACATAAATTTGATGTGTCTATTGGAGTTACTGATAATGGTTGAGGCTGTGTGTGTGTGTGTGTGTGTGTGTGTGTGTGTGTGTGTGTATGTGTGATTCTGAGTATGTATGTGGTTTGAGTGTGTGTGTGTGTGTGTGTGTGTGTGTGTGTGTGTGTGTATGTGAGTGTGTATGAGTCAGTGTTTGTGTGTTAGTCTAAGTATCTATGTGATTCTGAGTGTGTGTGTCTGTGTGTGTGTGAGTGTCTGTGGATATCAGTTTGTGAGTGTGTGTGCATGTGTATGAGTTTGAATGTATATGTGTGTCAATGTGTGTGAATGTGTCAGTGCATGTGTGTATGAGTGTATACGAATGTGCCTGTGTGAGTATGTGTATGTTTATGTATGTATGTGTGAGTCTTTATGAGTCTGTGTGTGAATCTGAATGTGCATGTGTGTGTGCATATGTGTGAGTGAGTGTGTGAATGCACTTATGTGACTGAATCTGCACTTTTCCTGTCCACTTTACCATGAAATACAACATATTCTAATAAGGCATGTCCAATCTCTTGACATTACAACATGGTGCTGCCATTTACAAAGTTCATGCCTGAGAACTACAAAATTAAGCTTTACAAATTGAAAAAGAAAACATAATGTTTAAAGCAAGTTATAATTTGGGGCTGGCTGGATTCACAATTATCCTTGATTACATGCAGTCCATGAGCCAGGCATTAACTATGGCTGAAAGTCTAAATATAGTTAGTCTTTGTTATGTCCATACTGTAAGAAATATTCCCAGGGTCACAAAGAAAGAAGCCAGCACTTCAATTAAACTTCTGTGCAAGTCATTTGTTTTACTTCTGCCAAAGTTTATGCCGCTCAAAGCCAGTAGGGCAGACATACAGACAGGAAGGTCCTGTCTGCTTTCTTTCCAGATACAAAGGGGGAGTTGGGCTTCCCCTCACTGGTTCAGGTCCCGCTGGACAATCTAAATTGTCTAATCTAATAAATGGTGCAAAGGAAAGAAATGGCAGTGACCAGCACTCTCTTCTGTTTGAAAGAAGAGAATGGGGACAGGAAAGGGTGGTGTCTGCCCAGAGAGTTTGAAGCTGAACAACAATTTTTATTGTTTGACAAGAGAAAATGGGCATATTTTGAAGGAACAGACAGTTGTTAATTGTATTTCACAAAATTCCAATGTGAGACAAGCCAGTAAGAATACAGAGGGGAATTCTAGATGCTGGTATCGTTCAGGGTCCTCTGATGTGAAGTTCAGGGTTGTGCCTTGGAAGCATGCGCTTACCCTTTCCTTCACTTGTATGAATGCCAGTGTGGTTTTTTTCTATGGGAAATGAAGTCTAGAGTAGCAGTAAATTTGTTTTTCTGAGGTAACCTGTCCTGACATGCTCTCCCATGAGTCCTCCTTGCATCAACTCTCTCCTCATGCAATGAGGTGTGTAGGACAAATGATCTGCTAACTTCACTGGAGTCTAAACTCACAGCAATTGTTTGACCAGAAACTCTATCAGCTCTGGGCAATAAAAGCTGATTTTAGAAGAAATACATATTTTATTTAACTACTGACTACAAGTAAAAAATCAAAGTAAATGGGTTTTTGTTGGCAACTTTAAAAGTCTCCTTAAAAAGAACAGTTTGACTGGTGGCAGGCCAGTCTCATGTGATTTTTTAAAAATTATTTTCACAAAAAGATAGCAAAGAATTTTACTGCATGAGAACCAAACTGGCATAACATAATGATTTCGTTCCAAAACTTCTTTCAGGGGCATTCTTTATTTAAAAAACAAAAATAACAATAGCAAAAATACCCTTTTTACTTCTACACATTGGTTTTCATAATATTTATATTTTCTTTTTAAACATTTCCACCCAAAATACTAAGCACAAATACATATTCCAACTCTGTTAAAATAAACATATAAATATTAATATTTAAAAACAGCTTAACAGTAACATGCTGCTATTGAAACAATTTAACCTAAAAAGAGATCATTGGTGAAACTGTTAAATACACTGTTAAATACATTTTTCTGAAATGCCCTTAAAACATATTTCTGATATTTTATACTACATATTTATGTGAAGCAGTGTTCTCAGGACAGATAATTTATTGTAAAATCAAAATGTCAATTGTTGATGTAACTGACCATCTTATTAAATAAGAAACACAGAACCAATGCAAAGAAGAAAGCCAAGAGATCAGAGCTAAGAGCCTTACCCGCCTGCAGCTAGCCTCTTAAGCCAAGAGACCTCTCCGAAAGAGACCTACTTCCTGTCTGTTTGTCTTTATATAGAATTTCTGTTCTGCCTTCTCATTGGTTGTAAAACCAACCACATGACTGCCTCGTCACTGTCTGTTGTACAGCCCTCCAGGTCTTCTATGGTATTGAGATTAAAGGCGCGTGTCTCCAATGCTGGCTGTATCCTTGAACACACAGAGATCTGCCTAGCTCTGCCTACCAAGTGCTGGGATTAAAGGAGTGCACCACCACCGCCCAGCTTTTGCTATGGCTCTAATAGCTCTGACCCCCCAGGCAACTTTATTTATTAACATACAATTAAAATCACATTTCAGTACAAATAAAACACCACCATAGTCAATCAACTCTGAAAAATCTTGAAGATATTCTGTGTCCTACAGTATTAAATTTTTAATGGAATTTTAATACTTTATGTAAAAATAATCACATCTATTGTATTAGTTTGTAAATTTATTTGCATCTTTAATAAATGGTAAGATTATATGTATCCCAAAGAATTGTTTTCAAATAAATTTCATTATGATTTATTATTAATAAATGTTTGATTTGTGTACATATGTTCTGTACTTATATACACAGGGTCACACACAAATTTCTTGGGCAAAAGGGATCACAAGTAGCAATAACATGAGAAGCCCTGGTGTCGTTTGCCAGTTCTTCTGCCTGTTTTGATCATTCTGATTTCTCTGATCACTGATACATCACACAACAAGTTGATGCTATTAATTCTTCCCACAGGGCTTTCAGTGGGTCATCACCATTGGCATACTGTTCACCTTCTTATTCGCTTGGCAAATTCATTGTCTTCATTACATTCTTGGAGGTGTATAGTCTCAGAATATTTTAGCTTGTTTGAGCCTATTCTATTTATAGATACTTGACTATACTCCTACATGCCCTGTAAGTTTTACATGCCCCCAGGATTGAGATGGTCTTGGGGGCCATCTTGAAGAAAGTGTTGGCTTTCTCACAACTGTGATTGCCTTATTGTAAGTTTACATGGAAATTTTGTAAAGCTAAATGCCCATGGGAAGTCAGTATGGTCAGCAAAAGTTAGTACATCAACCCCATAACCACACCAAAGCTAAGCAGGGCTTGGGACATGTATTTATCACATCTTATTCCTCCTGGATGCCAGTAACCACTGCCAACAAGACTGTGTTTGTTGCTTGATAATCACATAGCACACCAACTCATGAACAATGCTTTCTCTTGCGAGGTCTGATGTGCATCCTGAATAGTTCCTTGTGTGTATGGACCCAAAATGCAATAAGCAACCAGAGGCCACATATTTGAAATGGTTGTTTCTCTAGAGATTTTCAAATAAGCACTACCTCTTAATTGTGTGCCCTTTGGTTATTTAAGGCTTCCCAGATACTTGCTTATTTGGGAACAGGATCCCAAAGAGAAATAGGCCACTTGGAAAGAATCAGGTGAGGCCCTTTCCAGAAAAACCTCAGTTTTTTCTTTCTCAGTTGTGAGGCAACGTGTCCTTTGGTTGAACTTAAACAAAGAAACAAAAAGATCACAAAATGTATGATATCTGCAAACAATAACCTATCCATCTTGAAAATCTTTATGCACAAAGACAGCTGAAAACAGCTGAATAGGAGGGCTGGGGCAGGGAAACCCATGGCTCCTGCTTCTGTATCCCCTATGCTTGAGGTTGACCTGCTGTGGTGAGGTGACAAGGGAAAGAAGAAAAGACAGACAGAAAAGTTTGCATTGAGTCATCCATGCACTCTGATAGAGACAACCTGCCAGTAACATGCAGGAAACTCAGAGTTTATTTTATACATCTGAATAAAGCTGGTAGGATTTTTTGCATACAGCTGAAAAGGGAGGAGGTGAGTGAGCTAACCTTGCCATAGGAGGTCTCCATGGGGAGCAGTTTCAGGTTGCAGTCATCCAGGGGGTTGATAGTTTCTGTACACACTGGTTTTAACTAATGATCATTTACCAGAATTTGTGTGGGGATTTGAAGAAGGTTTGCCATTCTTTGAGCCTGACACTGGGAAGATCTAGCCAATCCATGGCCTTGACATGGCCTTGCTCATATCAACAGCACACACTCACCCAGGTGATGTGGATTATGCTCATTGTTAATAAAGCTGATTGGCCAGTAGCCAGGCAGGAAGTATGGGTGAGACAACCAAACTAAGGAAGGGAGGAGAGTGGTGGAGGAGGAAACACCAGGAGCTGCCAAAGGAGCAAGATACCAGAGCACCAGTAAGCCATGGGCCACATGGTGGTACAAAGATTAATAGAAATGGGTTAATGTAAATGTAAGAACTAGTTAGTAATAAGCCTGAGCCATCAGCCAAACATTTATAATTAATATAAGTTTCTGAGTGATTATTTGGAAATGGCTGAGGGATGGGATGGGACAGAGAAAAGCCTCTGGTTACACTCGGGGTTTCATGTGATCCCCCACACATGGCCACCTTTCCACACACCCTCTATTACATTTGTCCAGTCCCCCACCCCAAACTTCTGATTCAAAGAATTGTCCAAACCATCCTTTTCAAACCCTATGTTCTCTTTATGACTAATTAGATTAGTAGTCCAGACTTCTGTGAACAAGTGTCTCCTTGGTGTCACTGAAGCACAGCAGCTTTTGGATGATGCCAGACATCAACAAAAAAAGCTGGTATTTCCTTATGTTTCATTTTAGTTCTCCATACCTAAGCCTGTTGGGGGTGTTATCTTTTGAATTTGGAGAAGCTGAAATTGCAATATCGGCAACAGAGGGAGATTCTGCTATGGGTCATTAGGGAGCAGTTGAGGAAGCATTTTATTTTTTTATTATTTTGTTTTTCTATTTTACCTGGCTTTTATTTTTCAGACTGGGTCTCACATATCCCAGGCCAGTTGCAAACTTTCTGCACAGCTAAGAATGAACTTGAACTTCTGATATTTCTGCCTTTATGTCCCTAGTGCTGAGATTACAGGTTTGCATCACCAAGACCTGTTTTATGTAGCATCAGGATGGAGCTCAAGGACCTGTGCATTGCTGTGGATGTCTTTCTGTACACTGTGAGCATATGTTGCTCTCACTGGTTGATAAATAAAGCTGTTTGGCCAATGGCAAGGCAGAATAAGGTTAGGCAGTACATTTAAACTGAAGACAGAGACGAGGAAGGGTGAAGTCAGGTGAGATGCCAACCCACTGCCCAAGGAGCTACAAGATGCCAGCAGACCAGTAATGCCATGGCCACATGGCAAAATATGGATTAATAGAAATGGGTTAATTTAAGATGAAAGAGCTAGCTAGCAAGAAGCCTGAGCCATAGGCCATGCAGTTTTTAATTAATATAAGCCTCTGTATGTTTACTTGGGACTGAATGGCTGCTGGACTGGGCCAGCAGGACACAGGAAAACTTCCATCTACAGTGCATGCTAGCAGAAGTCTACCAACTGAGCTACATCCCTAGTCTTTTATTCTATTTTTTAAAAAAACAAGTCCTGATATTGAGGATTTTTCTTAATGAAAAACCTCAGATAATACAGTTGTCTCAAAACAACTGTACTGATGTAAAATAAAAACCAATACCAACTTCAGAACTTAAGGATAATGAGTCCAACTAGATCTCATTTCCTACCTACATTGTTACATTCCCTTTCTCAGTTTGGTTCCCGTCTCTTCCTAAACATTTTAAAAATATTTTCTCTTTTTTTGTCAGTTCTTTTTTTAATCTTTATTTTTCTCTCATACCTTACATCCTGACCTCAGTTTCCCGTCCCTCCACTCCTCCTAGTCCCTACCCCCACCTCCCCTCTCCCCCAAATCAACTCTTCCTGTTCCCTTCAAACAAACAAACAACAACAAGAAATGAGCAGACCTTCCAAGGTAATTCACCAAACATATCCACCTAATAAGATACAATAAAACCGGGCACAAACCCTAATATCACTGCTGGAAGTGGCAACCAAGTAGGAGGAAAAGTGTCCCAAGAGTAGACAAAAGAGTCAGAGACATCCTTCACTCCCACTGTTGGGAGTCCCACATGAATACCAAGCTATACAACATTAAGGTGTATGCAGAGGACCTAGCTCAGACCCATACAGAGTCCATGTTTGTCGCATCAGTTTCTGTGAGCCCCTATGAGCCCTGCTTAGTTGATTCTGTGGGCCATGTTCACATGGTGTCCTTCACCTCTCTGGCTCCTACAATCCATCCTCCTCCTCTTCTGCAGGGTTCCCTTGGCTCCACCTAGTGTTTGACTTCAGGTCTCTGCATCTGCTCCCATCAGTTGCTGGATGAAGCCTCTCTGATGACAACTGGGCTAGGCAGCAATCTATGAGAATAGCAGAATATCATTAGGAATCATTTCATTGACTTTTCTGTTCTGTTTTTTGTTTGTTTTTGTTGCCATTGTTGCTTTTGCCAGTCATGTTTGGTTCTATCTTGGGTCTCTGGGCTGTCCTGCCTCTGGTTCCTGGCCATCCATGCAGTGTCAGGCATAGGATCCCTTTCCTGGCATGGGCCTCAAGTTGGACTGGTCATGGGTTAGCTACTTGAACAAGTTCTGTGCCACCATTTCCCCAGCATGTCTTGCAGGCAGGACATATTGTAGGTTGAAGGTTTTGTGGCTGTGTTGATGTCCCAGTCCCACTGCTAGGAGCATTGCCTGGTTACAGATGGTCAGTTCATGCTTCTTATCCTCTGTTACTAGGAAACTTTGCTAAGGTCACTCTCAAAGATTCCAGAAGTTTCCACTGCACTATGTTTCAACATCTCCCCCAAATGCTCCCCAGGTCCAATCTTCTATCCTCATTCTCTCTCCCTCCATCTCTCCCACCACCCTCCTGATCTCTCCTGTTCCCACCATTCCCCCACCCCAAGTCCACCCACAAAAATCTATTCTATTTCCCCTTCCCAGGAAGAACCCTGTGTCCCCCCCCTTGAGCCCACCTTGTTACTTAGCCTCTCTTGATCTGCAGATTATAGTATGGCTGTCCTTTATTTAACAGCTAATGTCCACTTATAAGTGAGTACATGCCATGTTTGTCTTTCAAGGTCTGGGTTACCTCACTCAGGATGATTTTTTTCTAGTCCCATCCATTTGCCAGCAAATTTCATGATATAATTTTTAACAGCTGAATAATACTCCATTGTGTAAATGTACCACTGTTTCTTTATCCATTCTTCAGTTGAGGAACATTTAGGTTTTTTCCACTTTCTGGCTATTATGAATAAAACTGCTAGGAACACAGCTGAGCAAGTGTCCTTTGTAGTAGAATGGAGTGTCTTTTGTATATATACCCAAGAGTGGTATAGTTGGGTTTTGATTTTCTTAGAAACTGCCATATTGATTTCCATAGTGGCTCTACTAGTTTGCACTCCCATAGAAATGGAAGAGTATTCCCTTTGTTCCACATCTTTGCCAGCATGAGCTGTCACTTGTGTTTTTGGTCTTAGCCATTCTGACAAGTATAAGATGGAATCTTAGTGTCCTTTTCATTTGCATTTCCCTTGTGGCTAATGATGTTGAACTTAACATGTTTCTCAGCTATTTGAGATTCCTTTGTTGAGAATTCTCTGTTTAGATCTATACCCCATTTTTTAATTGGATTATTTGGTTTGTTGATGTCTAGTTTCTTGAGTTCTTTATATGTTTTGGATATTAGCCTTCTGTCAAATGTGGAGTTGTTGAAAATATATTCCCAATCTGTAGGCTGCCATTTTTGTCCTATTGATGGTGTCCTTTGCCTTAAAGAAGATTTTCAGTTTCACTAGGTCTCATTTATTGATTGTTGTTCTTAGTGCCTGTACTATCAGTGTTCTGCTCATGAAGTTTTCTCCTGTGACAATACACAAGGCTATTCCCCACTTTCTCTTCTATCAGGTTCAATGTATCTGATATTATGTTGAGGTCTTTGATCCACTTGGGCTTGAGTTTTGTACAGGGTGAAAGACATAGATCTATTTGCATTCTTCTATATACTGACATCTAGTTAGACACCTTTTGAAGATGCTGTCTTTTGTCCAGTATTTCTGGATTTTTTTTAAATCAAAACTCAAGTGTCCATAGGTGTGTGGATTTAAGTCTAGGTCTTAGATTCAATTCCATTCATCAACATGTCTGTTTTTATGATATTACCATGCAGTTTTTAATTACTATGACTCTGTAATATAGTTTGAAATCAGATATACTGATATCTCTAGATATTCTTTTATTGTGTAGCATTAATTTAGCTATCCTGGGTTTTTTGTATGTTTGTTTGTTTTCCCATATGAAGTTGGATATTGTCCTTACAAGGTTTGTAAAGAATTGTGCTGGAATTTTGATGGGGATTTTATTGAATCTGTAGATTGTTTTAGGTAGGATGGCTACTTTTTACTATGTTGATCCTACTGATCCATGACTGTGTTCAGGCTTCTTATCCTCTTTCCATCAGAAAGATCTTTCCATCTTCTGATATCTTCTTCAACTTCTTTCTTCAAAGACTTGAACTTTTTTCATAGTCTTTCACTTGCTTGGTTAAAGTTACCCAAAGATATTTTATATTATTTGTGGCTATTGTGTAGAGTGTGGTTTCATTGGTTTCTTTCTTGGTACATTTGTCATTAATATATAGGAGGGCTACTGACATTTTTTGGTTGATCTTGTATCCAGCCACTTCAGTAAAGGTTTTATATCAGCTGTAGGAGTTTCCTAATAGAATTTTAGGGTCATTTATGTATACTATCATATCATCTGCAAATAGTGATACTTTGATTTCTTCCTTTCCAATTTATATCTCCTTTATCTCCTTCAATTGTCTTGTTGCCCCTGCTAGAACTTCAATTACTATATTTAATAGATATGGAGAGAGTGGACAGCCTTGTCTTGCTCCTGATCTTAGTGGAATTGCTTTGAGTTTCTCTCCATTTAATTTGATGTTAGCTATTTGGCTTTCTATAAATTGCCTTTATTATGTTTAGGTATGTCTCTTGTATCCCTAATCTCTCCAAGACTTTATCAAGGAGTCCAGATTCCCTAGAAATGACCACAGTGCATAGGAACTGTAATTTGGGGGAGTATTCATTAGTTGAAGCTGAATTTCAGTATTTGAATACAAAGAGTTGTTAGGCAAAAAAAATATAGTGAGCAAGAAGTGAAAGGACATTAGGTAAGGTAGGGAATACAAACCATCATCAAGAATGACTAGTATCTATCGGTAAAAATAAAGTATTCAAAATGTAGGTAATGCACAGTGGGAATCATTAAAGGGCTGATTGACTTGGTTTTGTTTCTCTTTAGATGACTCAATTTATTTATTAAAAATCAATGAATAAGAGAGTCTCCTTCTTTCCTTCCTCCCATTCTTTCTCCTTTCATGAATGTTGAACAATATAGGGAGTAAATGTAGTCATAGAAGAAAAAAAGTATTGATGACACAAAAGAGACAGAACTGCAAGTAAATATGTGCATATTGGCCTTTGAAATGGTGAGACATGCTAGTGCAGATACAGTTTTACTTTATAACTATTGATCAGAAATCAAGAGATATCTTAATTAGTGTAATATGTACAATGACACTTATAAGAAAGATGATAGAATTGGAAGGCATCAATGAATTTGAGGTTCATTATTTTACAAATGTGCATTGGTCTGGTTATCTGATTACTTTTTTTTCTTTTTTAGAGACAGAGTTTCTCTGTGTAGCTTTGCCTGTCCTAAAACTCACTCTGTAGACCAGGCTGACCTCTAATTCACAGAGATATACCTACCTCTGCCTCCTGAGTGCTGGGATTAAAGGCATGTGCCACCATCACCTAATGCTGATTTCTTAGTTAATTGTCATCTCTGTGTGCAGGACAAGGAAGGTGACTAAACTCACATGCAACATTTGAATTTTACTGGCACTTAACAAAAATTATGAGCAAACAAGTCAAATGGAAAATGAAGAGGATGGAACCAGATGTGCAAACAACATAATTGCAGGTCGGATCTTCCTAACTAATGAAAAACTAAACCAATGAGTTAACTGGAAGTTTCAGTGGAGTAAAAGAAATGATTCTTGTGGAGACTTTTGTATGGGTAAGTTAAGACAATGAGAATAATAAATATATGCTTTGAAAGAGGAAAATAAAATCAATAAATTATTTTCCTTAAATTAAGTACCTTCTAAATTTAAAAATATTCCCCTACATTTAGAGTTCTTCACTCCATCCTCAGCTTTTATAATAAAGTTTCCTTTTTATGCTCTGATCCTCTGGTTCCATTATATGACTCCTTGTGAACATCCTACACACACCCAGACAATCTAAGATAATCTTTTTCTGTTTCACAATTCTTAATAACACCAGAAAATCCTTTTATAGAAATCATGTGTGGAAAACATCAGCATATTCACAGTTCTTACTAGCACAGTATGGATATCTGGAAGGCACTTTTCAGTCTACTACATATCTGTGTCAGAGAACATGGTGGTATGCTTCAGAGTTAAATATTTTTACAGAACAATTTGATGATTAATGAGTAGCAATGGCTATTTGTAATTGGTGAAATTGTTGATACTCTCCATGGTGTTATAAACCTTGTTCAACCCAATATTGTAATCTACATGTGCTACTAAAAATTTCCAGCTGAGATAATTCATTTTGAATATAAAATGCTGTTGTAATTTTGCAAATTAATGAACTCAGCACTTGCTCAGTTGGGTGACTCATTATGTTTACATCAATGCCAAGAAAATAAGGCAATATAGAAAGACAGAGAACAACTGGCTTGTGGCTATAGATCCCTGGTAGAAACATCTTAGAAACACAAAGATTGGTTTTGTGTTGTGAAAAATGGAATGTATTTTGGTTAATACAAATGAAGAGTGGAGAGATAAAGGATTCTAAAGGATGAAGATGGTTTGTAAGATGAGCACAAACCTGTGTCTAGGAACATTTTAGTGCTGAGAGTTAAGTGTGACCTGGATGATGTAGAAGAGGAGACACTGTGACTTTAAAGACCATTTAGGAACAGAAAGATTATAATTATAATGCCACAAACATGGGTTGTACACTTCTTTGACAGAAAAATCCATTACATCATCTAAAATGTGTTATGTTAGTTTTAAAGATGTGATTGTTTTGAGGATCCACTTTATTATAGACACTATTCAGGTACTAGGGATAATCTAACGAGCTCATATTCCAATTGTTCATGTGCTCTAGCTTTAATTTGATCACTTTTGTCTTTGATCATTCGATACTCTCAATATAGAATTATTCTATCACATATCTGCCTATATATCAATCCTCTATCAACTATATATAATCTATCATCTATCATCAATATGTGTATAATTACTGACTAAGATCAGTAGGAGAGCTCTGAGTTAGAGGAACTAAAAATTTTTCAGTGGATTTCTCCTCTCCAGAAGGGGGCAGCACCTCCCTTATATAAGCACATAATTTCCCAGTGTGTCTCCATAAGTAGGTGCTTGGCAAATGAGAAACTTGATTTTATAAGTTTTCTTCTTAACTTTAAGCAATTATTTAGATGTTACTGGTTTAAGTACATAAATTCTTTTAGCTCATGATCATCTGATGCCACAGGAATTCAGGGTCTTATATCCATCCAAATATGTGATGGAAAATTGTGCTCCCCTATGCTTAGACAAGGTGGCATCCTTATGGTCACAGAATTCCCTGTGCCCCTTTTCATACTGACCTTTTTCCTGCTAGCTCTTTATTTCCCACTTGTTCACTTCATTTGAATTGAATGAGCATACAATACACTTTGATGTAAATGTATAACAAGCTCCTTAAGATTTTTCTGCTATCTAGTGTTTCACTGACATAAAATTATACAACAAGATATCTTTTCCTATTAGTTCTTGTCCTTCACAAACAACAAATAAGATTATATTGGAGAGATTCTAGATAGAAGTGATTTTTAGGTGATAATATTGACCAATATTCTCCATTTGCCTTCATGTAAACCAACAATTGAATCACTTACAAACTGTCTTTTAAGCGTACTCAGAAAACGCCTTTCCATTCTCTCCTTGAAATGTCATGCGACTTATATACTTCCCTCTCTCATTCTATATGAGGCTGGTTGGTATGATTTTTAATTCATCTCATGTCTCCATCCAGAGTCTTCCTTTCACAGCCAGCATCTATTTTTGCCTGAGTGTTGCAGTGTTGGTCCCACAGAGAATCCTATCATAAGGGAATCTATGATTTAAGGTCAGACTATATGAGATAGTTTAGACACATTATTTGTTCCTTGAAAATACTTTCATGATGCTACTCAACAACTAAAAATTTAAATATTTTTGGACTTCAATTTTTCCTATGGTTTGAATAGATAATCCACGGTTGCTCTAAAATAGACAAGCTCATGATAGAGCTGAACTTTGTACACCCAGGGAGTACTTACCACTTTCATTATATTTATCTACATAGTGGATAGGAGCAAAATTTATGGAGATGAATATACCACTATAACCCTAAAAGTACTACCTATCCTCAAAGAATCTTTCTCCTTACGTAATTTAAACAACCATCCACTCTTCAGCATTTGTGATTTAATTGAACATTTTGGTGAGTCAACATTTCCTTGGTAGAACTCTAAGGGACATTACTGTGCATTTGAATATAAAACTGTTTCAATTAGCAAATATCAAAAGTCACCTATTTCATTTTAAAAATTATTTTTACTTAACATACAAAGTAGGAGGTTTAATTGTGACATTTTGTTTTCATACATGTATCATTATAGTTTGTCCATCTCCTCCCCGCTGTCCTCCCATCCCTCTTCCACTACAGCCATTTCTCCTCTTCCCTCCAAATAGTCTCCTGTTGTGTTGTCGCACATATGTCCATCTCTAGTTCACCTTTCCTGTCTCCTTGGATCCCTCCTCTCCTTTTACACTTCACTTTCTACTTACATATCCTATGTGTATATTTTCATGCAGCCATAAATTTAAATCTAAACTCTGCCTATGAGAAGAAATATGCAACATCCCTCTTTCTATTTCTGATTTATTTTACATCATTTGGCGATCTCTAGTTCTAATAACTTTACTAAAATGTTTAATTTTATTGTTCTGTATAGTTTAATGAAATTTTACATTGTATATGTACCACATTATTTTGGCTATTGGAAATATTTGTATTCTTGTATTGTTTTAATTAAATATAATTACATAATTTCCCTTCCCCTCTCCTTTCTTTCCTCCAACTTCTCCCATGTTTACCCTCTCATTCCTTCTCACATTCATTGCTTCATTTTCTTTAATTGCTATTGGGATGTCTGTGTGTGTGCATGTGTGTGTGTGTGCATGTGTGTGGTGTGGTGTGTGTAAATTAAGAATACAACCTGTGCAGTCTTTTCAGGGCCAACCATTTGGTATTGAATAATCAATTAAGGGGCTCCTCCCAGGAGAAAACTAATTACTCCCTCTCTAAATTTTTTAGTTGGATGTGTTTTTTTGTCAAGAGGCAGAGCCCTGTGATAGTTCCTCCTTCCACATTAGCATGTCTATTGGTTCCATCCTTGTTCAGGTCTTGATTAGACAGCCATATTGTTGAGGTATCATGGAACAATCTCATAGTAGATTCCTTGGTCCTTTGCATATTTTTAATGGATTCATATGTTAAAGGACTCCACACTGGTTTTATATCTTGGCTATTGTGAATAAAGCAGCAATGAACATGTATGAGCATGTGGTAGAATATGGAGTCTTTGGGGTGTGTGTCAGGGAGGGACATAAATGGATCATATGGTAGTTGTATGTATTTTAGAAACATCCATATTTATTTACACAGTGAATGTACAAATTTACATTCCCATCAACATGTTATCATGTATTTCTTTTGAGTGTTATATATAAGTACCTTCACTGACTATATGTTTTTGCTGTTACAGCTATATTTTTAAATTAAGTTTATCACACAATGAAAAACTACTAGACATTTTAGCAAAACTTTTGGCAGATACTGATACATTATTATAAATTATTAATGTAATTTAAAATAACATCTAAAAATAAAACTTTTTCATTTTTGTTTATTTATTCATTTTTTTCCCTTTTTACATCCCAAAGTTTCCTCTCCCTCTCTCTTTCCAGTTTCCCCCATCCACCACCCCATCCACTCATCCTCCACTGTTCCTCTTCAGATGCAGGTGATCCCCCCATGGATATCAGAAATGGCCCATCATCAGTTATGAGAAATTGCTGCCCTTGTAGAAGACCCAGGTTGGGTTCCCAGCACCCATACAGAACAGCTTACAAATACCTGTAACTCCAGTTCCAAGAGGTTTTCGTACCTTCTTCTGACCTCTGAGAACACCAGAACACATGTAAGATATATATAGACAAATGGACAGACGGACACACACACACACACACACACACACACACACACACACACACACACACACACTGAAGTTATTGTTCTATGATTCTTTTTAGGGGTGGTGGTTTTGGTTTTTCAAAGCAGAGTTTCTCTGTGTAACTCTGGCTGTCCTGGAACTCACTCTGTAGAACAGTCTGGCCTTGAACTCAGAGATCTGCCTGCATCTACCTCCCAAGTACTTGAATTAAAGACATATGCCACTACTGCCTAGCAATTCTTTAGATCATTTTAAAGTCAGCAAGTCTAAAACAGAGTTATAACTGTCCAAAACAAGCATTCCTAATGACATTCAAAATTCATCTTCATACCAAAGCATAAGTTTGCTATAACTGATGATTTTTATGTAATGTAGAGATCTTCCTGGTACAAATCTTAATGCTGTATAGTTCTGCTAAAAATTATATTTAAATATGTATATTCTGGTTTTTCCCTCTGCTACACAGAGGATTAAGCAAAGAATGACAATAAGCTATTCAATGTATTTTTATGCTATAGTCAGGGACTGTATGAAAATTTACCTCACAGAAGCTTGAATTTTTTAGAAAAACATAAAAGTCATAATTTTAAAGTTTGTCAGGTCTATAAATAAAACTGATTAACTTTCTAAATCATTTTAGATATTATTTTAATTTTAATAAGTTAGCAAGGTTTATCTGACTAAAAATGAATTTTCTATAATGTTAGCTTTATTTTGTTGATATGACAGATTACATTAGTTTTTTAACAGACTAATTCATCTTTTATTTCTATAATTAATCTCACTTGACCAAACCACACACACACACACACACACACACACACACACACACACACACACACAATGGATTTGCTATGCAGCATTTTGTGGAAGTTCCTTAACCTCTATTTTCATGAAAGATCCTGATATATAATTTTATTATTCCCATTTCCCCCCTCTTTGGTTAATGTTGGTAGAAGCATTGGTCATATTTAAAGTTTTGCCACCTTGACTATATTTTTGATAGATTGTACAGAATTACTGTTAGTTTTGTTTTATAAGTATTTAAAATATTTGTGTTAATTCTTTGAGGATTTCATGTAGTACATTGAAATTATATTTGCCCTCACCTGTAACCCCTCCCAGATCCATCCTCCCTTCTGTCATGTGGGCCATCATGTGTGTGCTGAGAATCACCCTACAAGTACCTTAACCATTGAACCATCTCTCACTGCCTTTACAAACTATACTTAATAATTACCTCTCTGATGATCTGTTTGAGTTTTGTAAATTTTTGCAACATTTTTCATACAAATTTTTGCAATTGTAATTTTTTGAGGAACTGGTTTGAGCTAAAATTTGCTGGCGTTATGTTGTTCATAGTATTCTCTTTACTCTTTTAATTTCTTCAGTGTCTGTAGTAGCATTCTTCTTGTTTCATTTTAGCTACCGGAACTTTCTAATTTTTTTCCTGTGTGTTAAAAGTTTATCTTTTTTATTTTTAATGAACTATCATCTTCTTTTATAAATTTGTTTATTACTTTTCTATTTTTTATTTAATTGATCTCTGCTCTTATCTGGATTACTGTTTTGTACTACTTTGGGTTTTTTTTAATATTGTTTTCTAATTTCTTTTTACTTTTGAGTAGGATATTCCCATTAAAAATGTTTTACATATGATATATTTGACCATATTCTTTCCCCTCCACCAACTCCTCCTAGACCCTCTCCACCTTCACTTTCTAAGCAAACAAACAAAAAAGTTTAAGAACATATAAACAGAAAGAAAAAAAAAACGCAGTAAGAACAAAATGAAACAAAAAGCTCATAAAGAAGACATGGAGTCTATTTTGTGTTGTCCAGCTATTCCTGGACGTGGAGCCTGCTTTGGAGTGTGGTTGACAAGCCCAGTGCCATTGTGCCGTTACACTGGAGAAAACAGAATTTTTTTCCAGTAGGTATCAATTGCAAACATTTTCTTGGTTAACAATGGGACTCTGTGTCCACTTCCCCATCTCAGGGACTTTGTTTTGAGCCTGTGCAGGTCTTATTCTTGTGTCACAGTCACTGTGGGTATATACCTGTATCAGACTTGTTGTATCTAGAAGACTGTTTCCTGGAAGTCATCCATCATCTCTGGCTCTTACAGTCATTCAGCCAGTTTTTCTGCATAGATCCCTAAGCCTTGAGGGGAGAAGTTTGATAAATACATCTCATTTAGGGATAAGCATTCCACAGTTTCTGTGGATGGTTTGGTTTAAATAAGATCCCCAATTAATGCAACTGTTTGGGAAGGATTAGGAGATGTGGTCTTGTATGAAGTACGGCCTTGTTAGAGGAGGTGTGTCACTGGAAGTGGATTTTGAGATTTCAAAAGCCTCTCTCTCTCTCTCTCTCTCTCTCTCTCTCTCTCTCTCTCTCTCTCTCTCTACCAGAGGATCAGGATATAAATCTCTCATCTTCTGCTCCAGTGCAAGGCCTATCTGCTTCCTGCCATGATGTTCATGTATTTACACTATGAAACTGTAAGCAATATAAAAAATTAAATGCTTTCTTTTAAGAGTTACCATGGTCATGGTGTCTTTCACAGCAATAGAGAGAAGTAACTAAGACAGTCTTTCACTCTGCACACTGGAGAGAAAACATTCAACAAATGATGCTGAACAAACTAATTATCTGCATGTGGAAGAATGAAATAGATCCAAATCTATTACCCTGCACAAAATTCAACTATAAATGGGTCAAGGAACTCAACATGTATCTGATAGAAATAAAAATAGAACTCATTAGCATAGGAAAGGACTTTCTGAATAGGACAGTAGCACAGGCACTAAGACCAACAATTAATAAATGAGAACTCATGAAGCTAAAAGCTTCTGTAAAGAACTCAATCATTTGAGCAACATATCAGCCTCCACAGTGGATAAAGTTTTACCAATTACACATCTTACAGAGGGTTAGTATCTAGAGTACACAAAGAACTGAAAAATAAGAACTGAAAAAAAAAATCGAACATCAAGAAAACAACCCAATTAAAATTTTTCCTGCTGGATATTCCTGTAGAAAATGTGGAAAAGCAAAGGACAGAAGAGAGGAAATATTTTCCTGGCATTTGGTCTTCCATTACCTTTAGTTTTAGTTGCTGGGGAATCGTGAGCTTTGGAGCGTGTTGTGATGCCGTGTTTCCTCATTGTTTTTATCTGTTCTGCACATCTGTTGAGATGCAGGTGTCCTCCCTTTCACTCTTTCCCACTCTTAACTTCCTGTGTTTACCTTGTTCTTTGTGGGACTTCTTGGTTAGTTATCTTCACTGGGGCCTATTATTGCCTCTGTTTACAGGGCAAGTTGAGTGAAGTAAAAGAAACAGTGATTGACAGCCAGCCTAGTGTTAACCTGCAGTAAAATAGACCATGTACCTTAATTATACCCTCAAAAATGCTCAGAGAGAGAATTGCTATAACACAGTTACAAACAACTGTAGCCCATAGATTTTTGGACCTTAAAGTACTAATAATTAAGTAAAGAGAAGGGCAACAAGAAAATGGGAAAGCAGGGAGTTACATAAGAACAAAAGAGAAGGTCTCTGAGTTAGAGATATGAGAAATAACAGAGAAAATGTAGCATGATACAGAAAAAGGAAAGACTTCTATTAAAGCTTACTCAAGCTGAACTTAAGCTAAAATAAAGAGGCTGAGCAGCCGGAAATCAAAAGTGAGACATGGGGGAAAAAAAACAAAATAAATAATATAAAATCATGCATTATTTCTTACTAGTTAGAGTGAACGTGATTCTCTTCACACCCCCATTTATCTTTTCAGTTTGGCAGGGAGGAAAGAGCTGCTACTCTCAGTGACTCAAATAAGTTTACATGAGAATATTCACCCTGCAACAAAGAAGCAAACATGAAATTACAGTATCTTTGTATGCAGAAATGGCCTGGTTTTAGCATGTTCTCTGTTTAAATGAGTTAAAGCTCTGTAGTAATATTATCATACAAAGAAACTTGGATCTGGTAGTTACTAGATGCTTACACTTGGCTTTCTAAGGTTGTCACCTAACACAGTTCACCTTCTGTTTAAATGCTGATGAGAAAACAAAACACATTCACCTTCAACCCAGATAACTTATTGCTGATGCCAGTAAGCAGAATTTAGCAGTTCTTCTGCGTTTGAGTTGGTGATATATTCGACCATCTGCTGCACTTGCTTGCTGATAGTTGGAGATAGGTAACCCCTGGCACCAGAGGCAATTAAGATAGCTGCAATTTTACTGATAATAGTGTGCTGGTTGCGCAATTAGGATTCCAAATCATAGGATATCACACTGTCTTCCAAGGCCAAATCATTTAAACCAAGGTCAATAAATTGTTCTTTGAAGAAAAATGATAATTCAGGACATCATCTTGCAGTTTGTGTAATCATCAACATTATTTTTTAACTTTTACAGACTGCTACTGGTTTTACTGCTGAAGCAGAAAGTCTAAAGTTAAATTAAAATTATGAAAAAGATTATTAATTAAAAATCTAGGTATAAGTAATCTTAATTTGCAATAGCATACCATGTATGTAACTTAGATTCAACTCTTTTTTAGAAAATAGAGGTATTTTAAGATGGTTTGTGTTATTTTATTTTTTCTTAGACTAAGAAGGTAACAGGTATTTTGAATAAGTATGGATTTTTGAAAGTTTATCATGGTCTATTCAGACTAACAGAAACTGACTTAAAGATGTGTCTAACCACTCATGGCCTTGCTAACTTTATTAGGCTTTAGCTATTTGAAAAAACCTAGTCATATAAAAAACTAATATTTTGTAAAAGTACACTGTAAAAGGATCATAAAATGAAGCTCCTAGTATCTCCATGATTAAAATACCTGTTACCCCAGCCACTTTGCACGCTTCTATCCTAGGAAGGATGTAAGAGTTGACCCTTTGTCTGACTCCATGAACTACTTGATGCTTAGCAGCCAGAGGGGCAGCTTTTTCCTTCCTCTAGCAAACATTTACCATAATTATTCTCATCAGGGATTCTAAACATTTCACTAAAAGTTAATAAAGTCAGCTTAACTTGGCTCATGAAAGGGCACACACATACACACACACACACACACACACACACACACACACACACACACACACACTTATTCTGGATGCAAATGAAGGTAATGAATATCTGTTCAAGTTTTTTTAACTTTTTATTGATTTTTCCCTTTTATCCCTATATCTTTACTTGCAAGCATTCATTTCAAATAGTCATAGGTCTGATTTGAGGCCTCTGGGTGAGCCAGCCCTGAGGGCACAGTTAGAACTGCCTCCCTTATCTGCAGTGTGGCAGTGGGGAAGAAGGAAAGATGCCTTCCCCTCTTGCCCCTACTCCCTTTAGCTGGTGAGGGAGCTGACCCCTTTACCAGCTGCAACAATTGGGAAAGCAGGTCCTGCACCTGATGCTGGGCCCTCACTGGAACTCCTCTTGGTTATCCTGCTGTTGCCCTGTGTCCTGGAGATTCAGCAGACTTGGATCTTCAAGACCTATCTCTTCATGTGCTCCAGCAGATCACAGATGGGGTAGATATTGGGGTGGGAAAACTCATAACCCTGATTTGGGGCCTGGGTAGTTGCAGTGTTGGTCAGCCCACCAGCTTTCCCTTGTCCTTATCACCAGGGTGAGCTCTCCTCCATTGCCTGGCTGTTTCACCCCTTGCTGCAATGAGCAAGGGACGGGGCCAGTTCTCCTGCTTTCACATCCTCAAGGTCGGTCTTCCCACACCTACACCTTCAGGACCAGCTCTACAGTGTTGTCCAGGTGAAGTGTAGGGGCCACTCTCCCAAGTGCTGCAGCTGATGAGGAGCAGAGACAGCTCTCCCTCTCTTATGACCTCAGGACCAGTTCTCTCACCTGTCCCAGGTGTCTCTCCCTCACCCATGCCTCCATATGCCAAATTTCCCATACTCACTTTCCCAGGACTGGCTCACCTGTGCCCTGTCAACAGGGTCAGCTCCAATGTGCTGCCCAGATCAGGTGCAGGACCTGCTTTCCCAATTGTTGCAGCTGGTAAAGGGGTCAGCTCCCTCACCAGCTAAAGGGAGTAGGGGCGAGAGGGGAAGGCATCTTTCCTTCCTCCCCACCGCCACACTGCAGATAAGGGAGGCAGTTCTAACTGTGCCCTCAGGGCTGGCTCACCCATGCCCCTGTCTACAGGGTCAGCTTTGCTGTTTTGCGCTGGTGAGGCAGAGGGTCTGTTCTCCTGAGTGCTGCAGCTGGTGAGGGGTTGGGTCAGGTCTTTCACCTGCTGCATGTGGTGAGGGGTGAGAGGAGACACCTTTCCCTCACCACATGGCATACATGATCTACTCTCCCATTTTCCCACCCTCAGGGTCAGCTCACCTTTGCCCCTGCCTACAGGGTTAGCTCTATTGTGCTGCCCAGGTGAGGTGTAGACCCTCTCTTCTGAGTACTTCAGCCAATAAGCGACAGGACCATTTCTCCCTAGTGTTGTAGCCAGTGAAGGGTTGGAGCCAACTCCGTACAGTCCTTTCTTCTCAGCTTTTGGTGGTATCAGGAGCTATGGACATCAAAACTGATATTGCATCAGGGCCGTGAACCCAGACATGAGCCCCAGCTGCAGCCCAGGCCCAGACAGCACCATGGCCCTGGGTGGCAATCATGCCACCCACATCAGCCCACTCCTCACCACTTTTACCCCCTCAGGTATGACCCTGTTCAAAGGCCATGAACCATTCTGATTCTCTGTCATCTCTCCCATACTACACCATACATTTACTCACCATAATAGTGCCTGTGTCCCTGGTGCCACATGTGGACCTTATTGCTGGCTTGGTCCATCATGGCACTGGGTAGGACCCTGCTTCCAAGAATTATAATGGTGCCTGACTGCCTTTATTGATTCTTTGTGAATTTCACACCATGCATCCCAATTCCTCTTATCTCCCTGTCCCCTTGCTTCTGTCCTCTGCCCTTGCAACCTCCCCCACAAAACGAAATTTAAAAGTAAAAACAGAAAAATAAAAAGCAAAACAAACAAGAAAAACAAATTTAAAAAAAATCTCAGCTTGAAAGCTGTAGTGTGGACCGTACATCTTCACTTGTAAGTGTTTATTACAATGAGTCATTGGTCTGGTTCAAGGCCTCTGGCTTCTGCTACACCCCTGATAATAGGCTATCACTCAGTTCGGGCTGTCTCTCGACCATTGCCAGCAGTCTGTTGTGGGGGTATCTTTGTGGATTTCTGTGGGCCTCTCTAGCACTTTGCTTCTTCCTATTCTCATGTGGTCTTCATTTACCATGATCTCCTATTCCTTGTTCTCCCTCTCTGTTGTTGATCCAGCTGGGATCTCCCGCTCCCCCAAGCTCTCTTTCCCTCGACCCTCGCCCTTCATTACCCCCACTCATGACCAGGCTGTTCATGTAGATCTCTTCCATTTCTCCGTCATTGGGCGATCCCCGTGTTTTTCTTGGGGTCCTGTTTTCCAGGTAGCCTCCCTGGTGATGTGAGTAGCAGTCCAGAAGGGATGGCCAAACACCCTAATTGTCGTGCTAGAAACCCCATCCAACTACTGAGGTATCTGGATGCAGAGATCCATGGCTAGGCCCCGGGTGGATCTCTGGGAGTCCAATTAGTGAGAATGAGGAGGGTTTATATTAGCGAGAATTGTTGAGACCAAGGTTGGATAAAACACAGGGACAAGCCGGGCGGTGGTGGCGCACGCCTTTAATCCCAGCACTCGGGAGGCAGAGCCAGGCGGATCTCTGTGAGTTCGAGGCCAGCCTGGTCTCCAAAGCGAGTTCCAGGAAAGGCGCAAAGCTACACAGAGAAACCCTGTCTCGAAAAAACCAAAAAAAAAAAAAAAAAAAAAAAAAAAAAAAAAAAAAACACAGGGACAAATAGCCAAACAAATGGAAACACATGAACTATGAACCTGTGGCTGAGGGGTCCCCAACTGGATCAGGCCCTCTGAATGGGTGAGACAGTTGATTGGCTTGATCTTTTTGGGAGACATCCAGGCAGTGGGACCGGGTCCTGTGCTCATTGCATGAGTTGGCTGTTTGAAACCTGGGGCCTATGCAGGATCGCTTGGCTCGGCCTGGGAGGAGGGGACTGGACCTACCTGGACTGAGTCTACCAGGTTGATCTCAGTCCACAGGGGAGGCTTTGTCCTGGAGGAGGTGGGAATGGGGGGTGGGCTGGGGGGAAGGTGAGGGAGGCCATAGTGGGGAGAACAAGGGAATCCGTGGCTGATATGTAGAACTGAATTGTATTGCAAAATAAAAATACAAATTAAAAAAAAAAATAGGCTATCACTCGGACTCCTCTTGGATATCTTAGAGTTACCTGTGTCATGGAGATCCTGTAGCTTTGGATCTACAGGTCTGACTCCTTCACATGCTCCAGCAGTTCATAGATGAGGTGGATGTTGGAGTGAGCTAACTCATAGCCCTGGTTCTGGGCCTGCATGGTAGCTGGGTTGGTCAGCCTGCCAGCTTTCCTCATTGTTACCCCCCAATGCGAGCTCTCCAGCACTGCCTCTGCTAGCTCACCCAATGTAGCCAACAGTTCACCCACACTCACATCTCCAGGGCCAGCTATACTGTTTTGCCCAGGCAAGGTGCAGGGTCTGCTCTCTGAACTGCTGCTCTGGTGAGGGGAAGGACCAGCTCTTCCATTCTCATGACCCTCCTGCCTGTCCCAGGTGGCAAGGAGTTGGGGAGAGAGCACATTTCCCTTATCCTTGCCATCCCACGACATATGAGGGAGGGGGCAGGGCAGCCCTCACACCCACAGGCCCAGCTCACCTGCACCCCAGCCAACAGGGTCAGCTCTATTGTGTTGCCCAGGCCTGCTCTCCTGAGTGCTGCCGTCAGTGGAGGGCAGTGCCAATTCTCCCATTCTCATGACCCAGAGGCCAGCTCTCCCACCACAGGTGGCAAAGGGTGGGGGAGGGGAGAGGTCATCTCTTCCTCACCCACTCCACCATATTGGCAGATGAAGCATAGGGCCAGATCTCCCATGTGAATTCGTGGTGTCAGATTACTTACACCTCACTCAACAGGATCAGCTCTACTATGCTGCCAGGGCTAGGAACAGGGCCCAGGGCCCACTCTTTTTTTTTTTTTTTATGCTACTCACATACATTTATTTATTTATTTATTTTAATTTTTATTTTTATTTTGCAATACAATTCAGTTCTACATATCAGCCACAGATTCCCTTGTTCTCCCCCCTATGGTCCCCCTCACCTTCCCCCCAGCCCACCCCCCATTCCCACCTCCTCCAGGGCAAAGCCTCTCCCGAGGACTGAGATCAACCTGGTAGACTCAGTCCAGGTAGGTCCAGTCCCCTCCTCCCAGGCCAAGCCAAGCGATCCACATACATTTATTAATGCCACATTGTAAATGGTACTTAGGTAAGTGCACAGCGATGTTCCATGTTCCCACCTAACACAGCTTGCTTAAGTTTAGCTGACAGGATTCATCATGAGTGGACTCAGGGAGCAGTTAATGATGGCCATGGGCAGGTGCTGGACTGGAGCCTTTCAAAGCTTTACTTCTTTTATCAGCCTTCCTGATTTTATAAGCGATGTAGCTCATTAACCCCATTCCCATCCAAATTTCCTGGTAAACCTGGGTATAGTAGGGTTTCATGGGGACCCAGACATTCTTAATAAGGCTTTGAAGCATCTCAGCAAGACCAAGGCCACAGGCCACAACAGAATCCACTCAGGGCCCACTCTTGAGTGATGCAGTCAGTGAGGGGCAGGGTCAGCTCTCCGGAACCAGCTTTTCCCTGAGGTGGCAAGAGGCAAGGAACATGGGGGTGTATCTATCCCTGGCCCATGCTACTGCATGATGGACTGTATGGCTAGCTCTCCCACTCTTGAGTATTCAGTGCCGGCCCACCTGCACCCCTGATAGCAGGGACAGCTCTATTGTGCTACCCTGGGAAGATGCAGAACTTACTAGGTGCTGGTGTGGGGCAGGGGCCAGTTCTCCCTAGTGCTGCAGCCAGTGAGGGGCAGCCAACTCTGTGCAGCCCTATCCTCACTGCTTTTGGTGGTAACAGGGGCCACAGACATCAACACAGACCATGGCTGTGGCAGGGCCAAGGACCCAGACATGGCCTCTGACAGCAGTCTAGGATGGACATCACCATCGTCCCAGGTAGCAGTGAAGGAATCCTAGATTGCCATGGCCCCTGTGGGAGTACATTCCTTGGACACCAAGTTAGTCACAGGTGGTCCAGACTCAAAACGTCCACAGGGACCTTGGTGGACCCACGGGCATGAACACAAACCCCCACAGCTGCATCAGGGTCATGGACCAAGTCATAGCCCTTGGTAGCATCCCAGGCCAACATTGTCATGGCCCTGGGTGGCAAACAAGGCATCTGCCTCAGCCTGTTCCTCACTACCTCCGCCTCTTCAGATCTGCCTCTCTCCCCAGCACATGAATCAGTATCTCTCCCTCCCTCCCTCCCTCCCTCCCTCCCTCCCTCCCTCCCTCCCTCCCTCTCTCTCTCCCTCCCTCCCTCCCTCTCTCTCTCCCTCCCTCCCTCCCTCTCTCTCCCTCCCTCCCTCTCCCTCTCCCTCTCCTCTCCCTCTCCTCTCTCCTCTCCTCTCTCTCTCTCTCTCTCTCTCTCTCTCTCTCTCTCTCTCTCTCTCTCAGTCTCCCTCCCTCCCTCCATCCCTCCCTCTCACCCATCCCATTTTACCACCCTGTGCTCACTCACCAGAGAGCCAAGAAGGCTCATGGGTGAAATTCATGACCTCCTGCCCCAGGTCTCGAGACCTGGAATGGAACTCTGCTTGTCCTCCGGTGTCTGTTATAGAATCTTGAAAAAGATTCTAAATTGAGGTTTATTCTATGAATTTTTCAGACTTATTTATCAGAGGATAATAAGCTTCTTAAAATCACAAGAGGAAGGAAACTTGCCTCATTTCAAAGGAAAGTCTCAATGGTTTTACAATTACTAGAAACTTTAGAGCAGGTCTGGAATAAAAGCAAATGCACCCAGCACATCTTCAAGAATATTTCTTCCATGTTATGTTTCATTTACAGATAGCATTTAATTTCCATATTATTGTTGTTTAAGATTCTTGTTTACATCAATAGTTCAAATTCAAATTTGGCTTACAAAATTGAATGATGACAAACATTTGAAAGTAGAAGGTGTACCTGGTGTGATGGGTACTGAAACCCAGCAGGGTGCTTTGTCTAAAGCTTTCCTTTCCTTGCCCCAGTAGATTTTACAATTGACCAAAGTCCCAGATATGTTTAATTTTTCTATTTTTAACTATCTCTGTTTAAAAACTTATCTCTAAAATGAAATTTGAACAAAATGAAGGGTAAACAAAATCCCTATGACTGCAAGCTGCAGTTTACAATGAAATTTTCTGTCATTCCCTAGTCTATCATAGGGAATAAAAGCACTATTCACATAATCTGAAAACACTCCCAACACTATCTTCAGTCCCAGAACCTAGCGAATGAAAATGCAATGTAATGTATTAGTGAGAGATTTTAAATCAATAGAATAGTATAAACATTAATTTATCTCTATTAAATCCTTATTCGTTTAAGGTCTCCAAACATCAGTCAATATATAAAATGTTCATCTAATATATTGTGAACAAAGGTTGACATAATTAATTTCATCATAAATAATTTATAAAAATGAAACTTGGGATAGGTGATCAATACAACCACATTGAATATCCATCCATTAAACTGAATTATGAGGCAGATGCAGGTCCCCTCAGCTCTTCATGTAATTAAGTACCCTGTCAATTTCTCCATCAATAATTCACTATTGATTAACTGTCTGGTAGTTTCTCCCAGAATTAGCCATTGATTACATGCTACAGCAATGCCATTGTCAGATAGTAGATTTGTTTGTCATATTGTCTAAAATTGAATATTCACTGAAATGACAAAATTCAAGTTAGTGAAACTGGATTGTTTTGTTTTGTTTTAAATTGAGATGGTGTTTCATATATAAGGGCTGGCCTTGAACTCACTATATAGATAAGAATGACCTTGACCTCCTGGTTCTTCTTCCTCTATCTCCAAAGAGCCAGAGTTAACATCCTTTATCACTGGGGCCAGTTCTAATGATGCTAGGGATAAAATCAGGTAAGTGCTCTACAAACTGAACCATGTCCCCACTACTCTTAATCATACTTATAGGATACTCTTATAATTGTTTATATATAAACATAGAGTTTGTACTAGAGCAATGTCTTAACATCTCTTACCCAAAGAAAATCCAAGTACTGATATGTCTTCTGTGAAAAAAAAAAACAGAATTTCTTTTGAATAAATTTAGGAGGTAAGTTCTCAGTTCCTTAGATGGTGTTACACAAATCAGCATGTTATCGACTCTGAATTTTTTTCTCAAAGAGTCATGCCTTATTCATCAAGATTATTTAAATAGGAAATCACTTTTCCCCTTGGCTTAGAGTAAGCAATTTGGGAAAGGTCATTCAAGAAAGGAAACAAGTTGCACAGGCCAAACTGATTTAAATGTAGTTTAAAAACACTTTTAAGGTGAGTCCTTGTGACACAGACCTTGTAAGACCAGAACACTGGGTACCAAAACTGGAGGACTAAGTTAAGCCTCGGCCACTCCTTGAGTTTAAGTTAGTAAATGATGATGATGCAGATAAGTTAGTAAAAGTAAAAGTGGGCTGGAGACATGGTTTTCTTGTAGAGCACTTGCCTAGTTTGCATAAGTCCCTGGGTTCAACACTTAGGTTCATGCTCAAAAACTAAAATATGAAAACACAAGCCATACAAGCTCATACACACACAGTCATAGACACACACACACAGTCACAGACACACACACACACACACACACACACACACACACACACACACACACACACACACACACACACCACAGCAGTTTTAGTACCAGTGAATGTGAAAAGTAACAACCTTAGTCGCATGGCAGTTCATTAGAAGCAAAGAAATTACTAACATCTACTATTCCACCTGCCTTATTTCAACAGATTTGTCATGAGTGTTAAGCTGGAATGGAATTTCTATAAAAGCAATATTTACAAGGCATCTAAGTTGTGAGTCAGTTGAAGAAATGAAAGCTGGTTTGTAAGTGTTCAAGCATAACCTGGTTTGTATAAAAAGATTTTAAATACAGTGAACACACAGAAAATGGTAAAATTAAACAGCACAAGCCATGATCCACCTCATCTTTTTTTTCTCTAGAGGTTATGCTGGTTGCACAAGATGGTGCAGCTGGATCACAACAGGCTTCAGTGTTCTCTGAAGACATCATTTTTTTTGTTTTTTCTTTTATTGAAAAAAATGGATTTTTTTCATACAATATATTCTGATTACAATTCCCCTCCCGGATTCCTCCAAGATCATCCTGCCCTCCTCTCCCTTCCACTCCCCTTCCATGCAAATCCACACCCTTTGTGTCTCCACTTAGAAGACAAATGGGCATCTAAAGAATAATATGTGAGTCTCTGTATTTGTTCCCATCAGTTATAGGAGGAAGCTTTTCCAATGATGACTGAGCAAAGCATTGCTCTATGAGTGTAGCAGAATGCCATCAGGAGTCATTTTGTTGTTGCATTCCTTTGGCAGAACAGTAGCATTTGGTTTTTCCTGAGGTCCCTGGCCTATTTGGTCTCAGATTCTTGGCCACACTTTCAGTGCCAAGGATGGGTTCCATCTCATGTACAGACCCTTAATTTTAATCAGATATCTGTTGGCTGTTCCCACAAGTTTTGTTCCACCATTGTAGCAGTGCATCTTGCAGGCAGGACACTATTGTAGATCAAAGGGTCTATAATTGGGTTGGTGTTTATCTTTTTCTTTCAGTAGCGATACAGTGTTCCTTCCAATACTACAAACACTAACTAGTCCTTAGGGGTGAAGATTCTAGGTAGGCACCAGTTCAACTTCTCTGTGTTCAATGAATTATGTAGGTGTCTTCAGCAACTGGTCCTTATCACCGGCTTGTGGGGAACAACCAATAACCTTGGAAATAACCTAAGCTGTTTGGATGTTTCCATGTAGCTACTTTGGCCAACAATTCAATTAGATATAACCCATTCCTGTAATTGGAAGCTTCATTTGGTGGCAAGAGATGTCCAGTTGAGCCTCTGTCTCCCTGTTATTATTTCATTTAGATCTCCTTCATAGATGTATAAATTTTAGGAAGCTTCTACTATATTAGGTTTCAATACAAACCCTCAAATGACAGTTTTAGCTGTCTGTATCCCCCCCCTCCAATCTTTTCCTCCTATTCTCTGTTTGATTTTTACCAAACCAGTCCCTCCACCCAACATATCCATAACTATCTATTCAAAATGGATTAGATCTTGACAGGTTGTTTTGGGTTCATAAAGAAGTGTGTCTGTGAAGCGCATTATTATGCAACTTGCCATTTGCTCCAGACCACTGGGACGTCCTCAGAAACAGTACAAAATTGCCAAGTTTCCCAAAGAAAAAAAAATGGCCTCTATGTCATTTTGATGGGTATGCTACACACTACATATACTTTCCCCCATTCTATTTATTACTTATTTGTCCTAATTTTTAAATTTTTATTTTCCAAGTTTCATACATCTATACAATAAGATATGATCATATCCATCAGTTACTCTCTCCAATTACATCTGCATCCTCCTCAATATGCCCTCTTTCCAATTTAAGGCCTTTGGGGAAGAATAACCCTGTAAATACAGTTAGTGTGTGTAGATTTGGGGCCGTTCACTGAAGCATGGGACTTCACTGGGGTTTTTGTTTGCTTTTAACACATTTGTAGCTTATTACATATATATTTTTTTCTTACCTTCTTAAAGATATATATGAATGAATAGTATATCTCCAATTCTATTTGTTAAATTTTCATACTTTTAATGGTAACACTTAAATAACATGTTTCTCATCTTATTAGAGTTCAATTTATTCACACTTGCCTTTTTATTGAACTTGTTTTATCCTATTCAAAAAACTTTGCCTAATCAACACCACTATTAAATATGTCATACTCTTTTCACATTGGCTTCTTTTAGTCAATGGGCATTTAAGATTCTTTTCTCTAATGTCATGTTTGACAGGTCAGTTTATGTGTTAAAGAATATTCACTATGACTACATGTATCTATTCAGGTACAGAAAAGATCTTGACTGCTTCCAAGTTTTTGAGATTATGAGGCTATAAGCATCTATGTGCTGATTTTATATGAAAAGATGTTCTTAAATGCCTTGTATTAGTAGCAAAGGGTCAAACTGAAGGATCATACAGTTAACATATAATTAATTTGATGAACACTGTCAAGCCAATTTTCAAATTGACTATATGACAGGTATTCCTACCTACCAAAACCAAATGAGTACTTGTTGCTCCAGATCCTTTTCATGTTACATGCAGTATGATTCAATGGATAATAGTCATGAAAATATAAAGCTATAGAGCAGTAAAAGTATCAATAGTTGCAAGGAATTATTGTGCATGTAGGGATAAATGACTGGGAACAAATGTGTAGAATACTGCAAAGATGGATACATATCACTACAGATTTTTCCAAACCTATAGTCATCAAAAAGCACTCTAGTGGAAGCTATGGACTTTGAGGTGATAAAACATCTCACTGTAAATTCACTGATTAATTATACTGAATATGCTCTGACAGTAAGGCCTGTGTGAATTTACCTAGGCAGGGAGAACATGGGAATTCTATTTCTTTTACTCAAGTTTGTAAACAACTTATAAATAGTGTAAAAACAACAACAACAACAAAACCTGTATTTCTGAAAGGTTGCTCTTATCACTGTTACATACTGCATGACTGACTTTTGTGGTTCGTTTCTATATTCAGATACATTAGCTTATTTTATAGTATTTATGTAACAGAATAGTGTCTCTATTTGCTATTTATTTCTTTTTGCTATCATGTAGCTCAGTTGGCCTCAATCTTAATGTATAGCAGAGATTAACCTTGAGTTCAATTTTTTTTTAAACAAGATCTCACTATGCATCCTTGGTTGGCCTGGAACTCATTATGTAGACTGAGGTGGCCTCAAATGCAAAGATATCTGCCTGCCTGAGTCCTCCAAATGCTGGAATTAAAGGCAAGTGCCACCACCATGGTGAGCAACCTTTCACTTTTTTCTTTTTTAAATATTTCCTTTATTTTTGAGATTATTGTACTCATTTAACTCCCTCTTCTCTTCCTCTTTCCAAAACCTCCCATCCTTATTCTCTTTCAAACTCATGGCCTCTTATTCATTAACTATTTTTATATGTGTGTGTGTACATATATTTTCTTAAATATAACCTGCTCAGTCTGGATGTTACTTGCATGTATATTTTCAGGGCTGACCATTTGGTATTGGATTACTAACTGGTGTGCTCTTACCTGGGTAAGAACATTTCTCCCACTCTAAGAACTCCTTAGTTGTCTGTAGTTCTTTGTGTAGGGTTCAGACCTTGTGGTTTTAAGACCCACTCAACAAGAGACAAACCATAACTGGTATTCAAAACCCAGCCAAGGTTAGTGAAGTTGTGGATCTTGGAGGAGAACCTAGAACTATCAATTTACTAAAACAGTATAATCCCTAAATATGTTGTAAGTATTAGTCCTTACATCCACAGGAAATGTGTAACCTTGGGGATTGAGCCCCATGCCTCCAGCTTCCAAATTCTGGGATTACAGATGTGTGACACCAAGCCCTGCAAAATTAATTTTTCACTGAACTACAGCATTATGTATTTGTTGTGCATGACATAAACATATGAAGCCTATATGTATTTTACTCTGAGGTAGTATCTGTCCTTGAAGTTGAAGTGTGTTTCTTATATGCAGCAGAAGGATGGATCCTGTTTTCATATCCATCTGTTAGCCTGTGTCTTTTTATAGGCATATTGAGTCCATTGATATTAAGGAATATTAATTACCAGTGGTTGTTAATTCCTGTTATCTTTTGGTGGTTGTGTGTGTGTGTATTTCCCTTCTTTGGAATTTGTTGTTGTGGGGTCATCTATTACCTGTGTTTTCATGGGTGCATCTAACTTCCTTAAAATTCCTTAGAATTTTTCTTCTAGTGCTTACTGTAGGGCTGGATTTGTAGATAGGTATTGTTTAAATTTGGTTTTGTCTGGAATGTCTTGTTCACATCATCTATGGTGATTGAAAGTTTTGCTGGGTATATTAATCTAAGCTGGCATCCATGGTCTCTTATTGTCTGCATAACATCTGTCCAAGACCTTTGGCTTTCAGAGTCTCCATTGAGAAGGCAGGTGTTATTCTGATGGGTCTGCCTTTATAAGTCACTTGGCATTTTTTCCTTTGCTGCTCTTAATATTCTTTCTTTATTCTGTATGCTTAGTGGTTTGATTATTATGTGGTGAGGGGACTTTTTGGGGGGTCTTGTCCATTTGGTGTTCTATAAGTTTCTTGTATCTTCATAGGTATTTCCTTCTTTAAGTTGGGAAAGTTTTCTTCTATGATTTTGTTGAATATATTTTCTGTGCCTTTGTGTTGATATTCTTTTCCTTCTTCTATCCCTATTATTCTTAGGTTTGGCCTTTTCATGGTGTCCCAGATTTTCTGGACATTTTGTGTTATGACTTTTTTGGCTTTAGTGTTTTCTTTGACTAACAAATCTGTTTTCTATATTGTATCCTCCATGCCTTAGATTCTCTCTTCCATCTCTTGTATTTTGTTAGTTATGCTTGCATCTGTAGTTTCTGTTCATTTACTCAGATTTTCTATTTCCAGCAATACCTCAGTTTGTGTCTTCTCCATTATATCTATTTCAATTTTCAATTCTCAAATTGTTTCCTTCACCTGTTTAATTGCTTTTTCTTGCTTTCCTTGGCTTTAAGGGATTTATTGGTTTCTTCCAATTTTTGTTTGTCTTTTCCTGAATTTCTTTAAGGGAATTTTTCATTCCCTCTTTAAAGGCCTCTATCATCTTCATAAGGTTATTTTAAAGGTCCCTTTCTTCTGCTTTTTCTATGTTGTGATGTTCAGGTCTTGCTGCTAGGTTCCGGTGGTGCCATATTGTTCTTTATGTTGTATGTATGTTTGCACTGGCATCTACCCATTGCTTCCTCCAATAGGTGCAAGAGGTATCTGTGTTTGAAGGAGCTGCTCTTGCTCCAATCTATGCTTGTTGTGTCTGTGTCTCAGAGGGCCACTCTTGATCCAATCAGAGCTGCCAGATTCTGTGTCTTAGGGAGTCTTTAAGGTCACAGGGGAATGAGTGGGTTTGGAGTAGGGAGTGGGTCTTGTAGATTGCAGGGTCCAATGGGGGGTGTTCGTGGGGCAGCCTGCCCATAAGAGTCTTTCCTGCTAGCCTGCAATTGAGTCAGCAATGGGTGGGGGTCTGGGGCATGGTTTGTGCCTCAGGGCCTAGGTCCTAGAGCCAGACTTTCTGAGTGAGAGAAGAGTCACTCACCTCTTGGTCCAATCTGAGCTGGCAGATTCTGTGTCTCAAGGAGCAAATGAGGTTGTAGGGGAATGGGTGGGTTTGGGGTAGGGATTGGGTCCTGTAGATTGCAGGGTCCAATGGGGGGTGTTGGTGGGAGACCTGCCTGTAGGGGTCTTCCATGCTGGTCTGCAACTGGAGCAGCCTAGTTTTGTTCATTTTTAGCAGTGAAAAATCATTATCACCCCATCCTCTGTATGTCACCGTGCTGTTGCATTGTGTCTTAAAACAAGCTAGTATGCAAGGTCATCTGATCTTGTTGAGCTGATCCCAGGCTCCATTAACTTATACTAGACTGCCATTTTTGACAAAGCAGTTCAGAAATGTTTCATTAATTTTTCACAACTTACTTTATTATTAAATCTCACATTAAGATGATACATTTGCTACAATGAATGCTCCAATATTTTCACACTATTATTTAATGAACATGAATCAGAGTTTCTCAGATTTTACCAAATGTCCCCTAGGTTTACCATCAGCATCCTCCTAACTGGAGGCTTTGAACTGTGGTTGCTTTTGATGGCATGGACAGTTTTGAGATGTGTTGGTCATGTGTTTTAAAATTTTTCCCTTAATAATGATTTTGTGATATTTTTCTCATTGTTTGGGGGCTTTGCATTTGAAAGATAAAGAAGACATTCTCATTATCACACTGTAAGACACCTACTGCCAATGTGTTTCCGAAAGTTGATACTATGACTGCCCAGCTAGGGCTGTGGTTGCTAGGTCTCCTCTTCTAACTCTTGTTTTAAAGAGTTCACCGTGAACAACCATAATTAAGGATTATGGAAATATTTTATTCTATTCTGTTTTATTGAAGGAGAAGAAATAAATTATTTAGATTTCCTTTATAAAGATATTTTATTTTCCTTCTATTTGTTAAGCCAATTAGATCAATAAAAACTCAAAGGTATTAACTCTATGCTTATTTTAATTAATTTTTTTTTGTATTTTTCTCAAATTGACTTAGCCTTGACTGTTGTTAGAAATTCCTAGTGCTGACTCATCTGTCTAGTTCATATACCTTCTATCATTCATGGTTGGCTCTTTCTTTTCTCCTTTTTGTTACCTTTTCCCTTTTCCTTTCTGTTCACTCCCTTCCCCACTTCCCTTCTTCCTTCCTTCCTTCTATCTTTCTTTCTTTCTTCTTTATTACCTAATTTATTTCTCTTTTCAAATATCCCATTACTATCTGTCAATAAAGAACCCCCAGGTTCATCTCTGTTTATGTTCCCATCCCAGAGTCAGTTTTTATCCAAAGACATCTATCTGCTTTCTTGTATTAGAGAAAACTAGAAGTCAAGATGCAAATTCTAGGTGTGTTCATTTCTGCTGCACCACCATTGTTTCCAGATCCTCTGAGTTGCTGGAAGAGGGGAGCACAAGCACACACGAATATGCACAATTTTCATAATTATTTTCATATGAAACCATTGTGTCTATATTAAGCTAACTGTGAGTTGATATGCCTCTGGCTGACATGTCCCAAGGAGTATTCTAGCCTCTGCCCTTATTTTTTTTCTAACCTACTTCAACAGTCAGAAAGCTGGATTTCACCAACTGCCATAATTACCGGAGCATCTCCCAACAAGACAGCAATGCCAGAGGGTCAGTAAAGGGCATAAACCACCCAGGAGATGATTTCAGGGAAGAACTTCTGCTTTATTGCACTTGAGCAACTACTTATATAGTAAAAGCCTATTGACTGTGATTGGTTAGCACATTACCTTGGATTGGAAAATGAATGCTCATACCACCAGGGTTCTATGCAGGAAAAGCACATTAAAGGAGATGTGGAGAGTGCAGACCTGTCCTCAGGCCTGCTACCAGCTACCCATGCTACTTCTGAATTCAGTGTTCTGACTTCTGGGAATATTCAGGAGCATGGTGTACCATGCTTCTTATTTAGAAATTCAGTGTTCCAGGTAGACTGGCCACAAGGTCATGCCTGAATTTTCTCCCACAACCAACCTTCTCTATTTACTGAACTGTACACTCTTAGTTTATATGCTGATCAGTATCTGAATTCTATTTTTTAAATTTTATTTTTATGTATATGGGTGTTTTGCCTGCAGATGTGTCTGTGCACCACATGCATGCCTGGTACCCCTAAAGACCAGAATAGGGTGTTGGAACCCCTAGGACTGGGGTTACAGACAATTGTGATACACATGTCAGTGATGGAATCAAATCCAGGTCATTTGGAAGAACAACCACTGCTGCTAACTGTTGAGCCATCACTCCAGTCCAGAACCAGAAGCCATATCCATATATGGCTTCTTCAAATATCCAGTATCAGAATTCCTAACCCATAGAGTAAATCATTCATTTTTAGCTTTCTTATGTACTCAAATTCAAATATGCCAGTACAGTTTTCTTCATTCCTTTCAGTCAGGTAGTTTTAAATACTTCTTCTTTTAAGTCATTTAATGACACTATTCATTATGTCAAGAATCTTCTAATATCATATACAAAATATACATTGGATATATATGGGATAATTACATATTTTATGTGGTATATTATATATAAGATTTTTCTATCAGGTCTAGTGATTGAACCTTCGACTTCCTATGTACTAGGCTACCACACTACCACTGAGCAATAATGTCAGTCCCCCAGAGCAACTTTTAATTTGCACATATTAAAATTCATTACTTGTGAAAAAGTTCAATGGGTGTTTACCAATGCATACTGTCAAATGTTTAATATAGTTAACCTTTTTTTTAAATCCTCTGAAACCTCAGCCACCACTGAACTTTTGCATTTCTCAATAATTTCTGGCAGTCAGCATGCTCTAACTGGGATCCCAAAAACATTTATCCTTTTCACAGTAAACTATTTTACATAAAATACATCAAATACATTTAATTTTTTTCCATGTCTTGTATGGCTGCACAGATTAATTATTGTTGCTGAACAATATTCCACTATATGAATGAGCCAATATATTTTATTACTGAAAGGCACTTTATTTATTACAATATTTATGCTTATAGATAAATTTATTATGCACTTTTGAATGTAGATGTTGTATTCAAATATTTGTTTAAAACTTTCAAAAAATATTGGTCATATCCATCCTCCACTTCCTCTCTCTATCTGCCCACCCAATGTATCTCCCATATCTCTTACAGCTCCATGTCTATTTTATTTTAAATTTTTGTAAACCACTAGTCCAATACTGTTGCCCATATGCACATGGGTGTGGAGTTATCCACTATGATATGGGCAATATACTAATGATTGACTCCCAACCAAAGAAAAGTGACTCTCCAATCAACCATCAGCTGCCCTTATCTCTTCAGCTGAGGTAGGCCTTCGGAGCCCCTCCCCTCTCCATACTGAAAGTTTTAACTCTCTGGATTTTGTGCAGATCTTTTGCAGGTGACCAAGAGATGCTGTGTGATGTCATGTTTCACAGTCATGTCATGGGCAGAGGCCAGCCTTTCATAGCACTCCTCACCATAAATTGTCAAATATATTGGTCAAATGATTGCTGAATTAAGAAAGATTATGTTGAGCTTTGTGAGGAATAGTCAAAACGTCTCAAAGTGCAAATGTCATTTTACATTTCTTTTATCAATAAATGCAAATTTGTACTGAACATTTTCATGTATTTAGCTGTCACTTACAGATCTTTTTTGGTGAGATGCTCAGCTTGTACAGCTATTTCCTAGTTACCTTTTTCCTGTTATAAAAGTTGAGGCTTCTTGGCATATTTTAGATACAAGTCTTTCATTTGATGTGGGCTGAAAACCTGTTCTCCCAAGTTCATGGCTTGTCTTTTGGGTTTTACCAATACTGTGAGAATAGAAATTTAAATTTTTAATATAGTTTAAATTATCGATGCTTTCCTGTTTTAGTTCATATACAAGCTTATATTACTTGTATTTTATCTAAAGACTCATCATCAAAATAAAAGGTCATGTGGATTTTCTTATTTGTTTTCTCTAAAAGTCTGAGAGTCTCACACTCTACATTATACCTATGGTCTCTTTCAAGATATTTGTAACTCCTGTGTCATGTTCAAGTTCATTTTTCTTATACAGACATGATAAATAGTTTCCATACTTCTTGCACCCTGAAGCTGTATGTAAATTAGGTGTTGATATAAAAAATTTAGTGACGATAAGACAATTGCATAGCTAAGACTTTCAGGTTATTCATAAAAGGAAGACAGACAATAAATAGTTACATTTGTTTTTTATCCAAAAAGAATAAATATATAACAAAGAGTTGAGGAAGGGGAAGGTACAATGAATTTGGCAATGTAATAATCAGGGAGAAATGAAATACTACTTCTAAGTGCATATATATCTTTAAATTATAATGAATTCATTCCTTAAAATGGAAAACCAACTATTTAATTTTCCAAATACTCATTTTTATTTATCTTTTTCCTCATTCTCATTGTCTTACCTGCTAACTTACAATTTTTATGTTGATGTTAGACTGCCTACACTGTCTGAGGAGCAAATCAAGATGCTTTTTATTTTATTCTCTCATATTTTGAATATCATATGTTGAGTGTGGGGTTGTTATCATAGAAATAATGCTCTTACATATAGATTACTTGAGCCATAGTGAAATTTTTTAGAAGAAACTCCTTAAAATGCAGGTGTGCAGTCATTTTAAATGTTATATTCTCAATGTCTACAGCTATTATGTATTGCTTAAACTTATGTCATTTCCGTATTTATGCTTCTGTTTTGGTAGCATGAAGAGTACCTTCCATACCAAAAACAATAGGACATAGACGTGAAGGTTCTTTGCAAGTACCAGCTTGACTTCTCCATATTCAACGAGTTGTATGGGTGTTCTCATCAGCAAAGGGGCCTTGCTGCCAGTTTGTGGGAGTAACCTATTGTCTTAGTAACAGCCTGGATTGTTTGGGGATTTCTATAGGACCCCTTTATCCAACAACTCAATTGGGTATAATTGAGTTTCCCAGTACTGGAAGCTTTGTTTGGTGACAAGAGATGTCCAGTTGGGACTCCATCCCCCCATTACTTGGAAACTTCATTAGGATCACCTTCCTAATTCTAGGAGGTTTCCACAGCAGTAGGCTTCCACACCACCCTGAAAATGTCCCTCAATTTTAGCTCTCAGATTCCCACTCTCAACCCCCTCTCTCTTCTCACCTGATCCTTCAGTTCTAGTACCCCCACCCACCCAGTCACCCCATAAAATCTATTCTATTTTCCCCCTCCTGGGGAGATCTAGCAGCCCATCAACAAACCCTATAATCTACAATGTTGTACTTTGGGCAAAATATGGTAGGACAATGATGGCAAAAATCCTGTGGTAGTGACTAACCAATGTCTGATTGGATTTATGTCCCACTCCATGAGATAGAACCCATACCTAACACTGCTTGGGATGACCAAGAACCAGAGACTAGAGAGCCTAGAGACTGAGGGTAAAACCAAATACTACCAATCTTTAAAAAAAATAGTGATAAAATTCCTCCTGAAGATATTCTGCTGTACTTATAGATCAGTGCCTTATTCAAGGATCATCAGAGAAACTTCCTCTTGCAGCAGAAGGGAACAAATACAGAGACCCACAGCCAGACAATATGGCAGAGAGAGACTTTGGAACACACAGCTTGAAATGAGATGTCTCTATCAAGGAGGCAGAAGGAGTGTAAGGGAGATGGAGGACACCAGGAGAACACGGCCTCTAAATAGCTGATCAAAGCTCCTGTGAACTCACAGAGACTGAAGCAGCAAGAACAGGACCAACACAGGTCTGTACTAGGTCTTCTGAGCATAGTCTATAGCTTCCAGTTGTTCCTGCTCTTAGGGATCTTTTCCTTCTGTTGGTTCCTTTACAACTTTAATGTGATGGCTTTTTTATTATGTTTCATTTGCTATATTCTGTTGTCATCTATTTGGAACCTGTTCTTTTCTAATGAGAGACAGAAAAGGAGTGGATCTAGATGGGAGTGGAGGTACAGAGGAACTGGGAGGAGTAGAGGGAGGGGAGTTGTAATCAGGATATATCCTGTGAGAAAATGATCTATTTTTCAATAAAAGGAGAAGAAAAGTATGTCATTTTGAAAGTAATTGGAGTCTTCTCACACATTAAAACATTTTTTATTGGAAAGAACATTGTAAGATCAGCCTGTAACTAACTTAATTCCTATAATCTTTTTTTATTTTTTAAAAAATTGTTTTTTCCTTTTACATACCAATGCCAGTTCCTTCTCCCTCCCCTTCTTCTATACCAGCCACCTCTCCCCATTCCTCCCCCATCTACTCCTCAGAGCAGGTAAGGGCTCCCTTGGGGAGTCAACAAAACCAAACACTGCAATGAATTCCTATAATCTTAACAGACTTTCTCTGAAAATTTCCACAACTGGATTTAGAGGGAAAGGAACTGGGAGCTACAATTCCACCTGGTGAATATTGAGTGGCTGCTTTTTTATAGGTATGATAACAAAAACTGAGACTCCAGAGTTCATTCTGATAGAGTCTAACTTTAAATTGTACAGTTTGAAAAGTCTACATTTTAGTAAGTTGAATATTGGCAATAATTTTGAAAGTGTAAAAGTAGCAAAGTACTTTTTCAAATTTATCTGTGTTTTATCATTTTGATATTTACCCTAAAGATAAGTTAGTCATGAGAAAAAAATAAGGGGTTGGAGAGATGGCTTAGCAGTTAAGAATACTCACTAATCTTGCTAAGAACCTGAGCTTGATTTCCTGAAGATCTGATATCCTCTTTGGCCTCCATGCACATGAAGCATGCTCATGATGTGCACAGATACAGTCAGGCAAAATTCATAGATGTAAAATAAAAATAAATAAATCTTTAAGTAGATCACTGAGTTACAGAATTCTACCATAGTATCTTTTTTTGTCTTAGTTCAGTGCTTGCTGTTATCATTTAGAACACTGTGGTTCTACAGATCTTGACTTGTTCTCTGATTTGTGAGTCTACAATGTAGCATCTGTCCTACTTCAAGGGTTTTCATTTATAGTCAACAGAGAGAGATGATTGTTTTAACAGGTCATATGCCTCAGAGGACCATCAGTCACTAACATTATAGACCTTTTCTAAACTATCTCTAACTATAAAGCAACGTACTATGATGATTCTCCTTTTAGCTTCAACTCAACTATTTTTATTAGAAAGTCCTAAGAGTCCTAAGATGATTGATATTAATTTATATTTCCAAAGAAACTTTGTTCCAAATTTTATTTGAGAACATTTTAGCAGACATTTGAAAAAAAGAAAGAACAAAAATTGTCTACAATGCTTAAAGGAGTTACTAAATGCTAAATGAGTTACTGACTCATTTTGTGGTATCTTCATGAACTTCTAACATTATATTTATTGATATAGAATTCTTTTGATAATTTGGAAATTTCAAGAAGAAATGAAAGCAAGAAAATATAGAAAAAGATATAAAGAAAATGATAAAGAAAGAATAACAACATTAAATAGCTTTGCCACCTCTAACTTTTCCCAGGAGGCTTATTAATTGAGTAATCAAAATACTATGATTAAAAACAGGTAAATATAAGGGGAGTAATTTATACTAAATGTGGCCCATGTCATATACAAAGTAGTGCAAATCCAATTTTTCCTTGGTTGTCACTAAAGGATCATTTGTTAAATGTGTAGCTCTCGAAAATAATATACCTGGAAATAGTTTCTAACTCACTCATGATTGGTCCCTCCAAAGTAGTTTCCTCTTGTCTTTAAAAAAAAACATAATTACTTTATTGATTCTTTGGGAATTTCACATCATGCACTCCTCACCCCTGCAGCATTCCCCACAAAAGAAAATTTTTAAAAATTCAGATCAAAACAAAACAAGCAAACAAACAAATAGAAACCTCTTCACTCCTCTGTCTTTCTCACCTCTCCAACAACTTTTCATTTGTCCTAGTGGCATTGGGAGCTCCAGTGTGTCACACGGTATACCCATTTGTCCAATCAGCTTTACTTGCAAATGTTCATTGCAATGAGTCATTGGTCTGACTCGAGGCCTCCTGTTTCTGATACTCCATCATCACTGGATACTCACCAAAACTCCTCTTAGATATCCCACAGCACTCCCTTGAGTCATGGACATTCTGTGGGTATCATTCCACTGGACCAGTCCCTTTACAAGCTCCAGCAAGTCCTGGATGGGGTAAATGTTAGGATGAGACAACCCAAGTTTCAGCTGTGGGCCTGAGTATAGCTGAGCTGGTCAGTCCAGACTACTGAGGTTGCCTCCCTAAGGTGAGGGGTAGAGCCAGCTCCACTACGCTCCTGCAATCAGGACCAGTTATCCCTCGACTGTGGTGAGGGGTGAGGCCATCTCATCCCTTCAACAACAACAAAAAGAAAGAAAGAAAAAATCTGAAGGTGAAATATGAAAGTAGTCAGTATTCTGCTCACTCTCCCACAAAGCAGAAGAAGCAAAAGTTTATCATCATTCACTAAAAGTATATGTAACTGTCAAACAATTTGCACCATGGAAATATGACTCATGTCCATGCTAAATTTTTATTTGGAGGAGTATGTCACCAAATACGATCTACAAAGGCATCTTAAAGACAAATAAATTAGTGGGACTATAAAGGTTTTGTAGCACTACCATATGAACTGGCTCCTTTCTGGGGAAGATTTAGATCACCACGCCTGTCAAAGGCAGGCAATGAAGGAAGTCTTTGAATCCGTGATTATTTATAAGCTCTTAGAGCTTTTACCTAAACAGAACCCGTTTCCATGGAAACAGGAATTATCTGTTGAAGTTTGATCTTTCCCTTGCATAGTTAGGTTTGACAGCTAAGCGAGCACTGCCTTAGAAGGCAGTGTAACCCAGGGAAGCCTGAGGGAAAATAACAAAGTCGAAAGCAATTGAAAATGCTAAGCTTAAAAAATGCAGCCAAAGTTATTCATCTTTTAAATGAGACTTTCATTGCTTGAGAGGAATGGAATCATTGTAAGCCATTGTCATCTTAGAATGGTGTAAATAAGAGCAAAAATAATCTGGAGAGTAATTTATTATTATTGCTGTTGTTTAAGGTAAATTTTATTGCATTGGGAAATACGAGAGGGAAAATGGATGCTTGTATATTTCATCATGCAAAGAGTTCTTAGAATTAAAAATCCAACTGTATAAACAAACATAGGCAGGGTAGTTCATAGGTATTATATTACCATAAGAAACTAATTATTATAACTCTAGAAAATAGGTGTCATTGTGCTATTCTTCAAATACATAATAATCCAGCATGCTAAATGATTTCCTAATATCACACATGTAGAATGTAATTTCAAGGTTTATATCCTAGAGATTCCATAAAAATTCTTTTAACTCCAATCTTAAATTATTAATAGTGAAGTATCATGAGCTGCCAAAATCTGTTTCTGATTATATGACTTAATTTAATATATTAATGAATTATCTTTTACAAAGATGAAAGTATATACACTTTATATAAAATTTATATAGATAAATTCAGATAAAGCTAAAGACTGAATTTTTGCAGTTATTCAGTACATCTTGATATTTTTCTCTGAAATGAGTAAATTTGAAATTCTTTAAGCCTTAGTTTCTATGCCCCTCTATTAAGTTTTTTATATTGTTACAGTTTTAAAATCCAGCACCATAGAAAAGGTACAAATTAAAAAAAAAAAATCCTGAGTGAGGTAACCCAGACCCAGAAAGACAAACAAGAACCTTCATCCAGTAACTGATAGAAGCAGATGCAGAGATCCACAGCTAAGCACTGGGTGGAGCTCCCAGAGTCCAGTCAAAGACAGGGAGAAGGGATTATATGAGCAAAGGGGTCAAGATCATTATGGGGAAACCCACAGAGACGGCTGACAGGAGCTAGTTGGAGCTCACTGACTCTGAATTGACAGCTGGGGAACCTGCATGGGACCGAACTAGGCCCTCCGAAAGTGGGTGACATTTGTGTGGCTTGGGTAGTTTGTGGAGCCACTGGCAGTGGGACCAGGATTTATCCCTAGTACATGAACTGGCTTTTTGAAGCCCATTCCCTATGGAGGGATGTCTTGCTCAACCTTGATGCAGCAGGGAGGGGCTTGGTCCAGACTCAATTGATATGTCAGACTTTGTTGACTCCCCATGGGAGGCCTTATCCTCTCTGAGGCATGGATGTGGGGTAGGGTTGGGGGGAAGGTGGGAAGTGAGTGGGAGAAGGGGAGGGAGGGGGAAAATATGGTTGGTATATAAAATGGAAAAGCAAAACTTTTAAATAAAACAAAAAGAAGTTCGCTAATTGATGTTATGAAATAAAAGCAATTATATTTGAGAATTTTTAAAGTTAAAAACTAAATTAAAATTTTAAAAAATTAATGATTCTTTTTAGCAAGGCATCAACTAAAATGCATGAAGATGAATCTAAGTAACATAAGAGAATAATCTCTAGTCAATCTCAGATAAATTTATCTGAGCCCATTCTGGCTAAGGTATATTTGAGTGGGTGGCAGGAAAATACATTAACCCAAAAATTTAATAACAAAGAATAGAAGGAAAATTCTATCACAGTATTCAATATTTAGAGATTATATTTCATACAATAAAAACTATTTTAGAAAGAAATCGGGGTTCCTTGGAGAAATGAGTGATTCCAAGAGGTGTGGAGTGTAAAACATTAACAAAAACCATTTGTGTGTGTTTGTTTTCTGTGCTGGAAATTAAGGAGATAGTCAAAGAATGATGGTGATGTGCCAAAAAGATGCAAGAGCCAACTTGAGCAAAGTGTTAGCTAAATGAAGGAGATTCTGGGAGTCATGTAGGCTGTACAGAAAAATACCCAACTTTCTTGAGGCACAGAGTATGGCAGGGTAAACACGTGACTCATGTGTCCTCAATTCCCCCACAAGACACTCTCAAATTGATGTGCCCCATGCTGTCTCTGCCTAGAATTAACTTTCTATTCTTGAATAAGTCACTTGCAGGTAAATTCTCTCATTCCTAAATGGAATTGTTAGTCTGGAGTGCTATACACATTCCCAGTTGTTTTGTTTTGTTTTATGGAGAAAGAGTTTATGTTGGTCCATGGTTTCTGCCTCTTGTTGATAGACTCCATTGTCTTGGTGTCTGTGGTGAGCTTCATGGAGTGGGGAAGGGTATCACAGAGCAAAGTTATTCACCTTGTGGTGGCCTACACTGGGAAAGCACATTAACAGGTGTCCAGTAAATATCATGTGGCAAAGTCTGTGGACAATTCAGCCACCAAGAGTTTGAAATTAGAGCCAGTGAGATGGCCCACAGGGTAAAGGTACAACCCAAGTTCTAACTTAAGAACAGTTCCAGAGGTATAAGAGTCCATCATGGCAGGAATTCATGGCAGCAAGTGGCAGGCATGGTGGCCAGAGCAGGAAGCTGACAGGTCACATCCTTAACTGGTGCAGACCAGTGTAGGCCCTGTGTTTGCTGCTTCAGTCTCTGTGAGTTCACATGAGCCTTACTTAGCTGATTCAGAGGGCCTTTTGTTTATTTCCTTATTAATAGTGCGTGTGTGTGTGTGTGTGTGTGTGTGTGTGTGTGTGTGTGTGTGTGTACCACAGTGCATGTCTAGAAGTCACAGGACAGTATGTAAGAGTCAGTTCTTTCTTCTACCATGTGGGTCCCAGGAATTGAAATCAGGTCACCAGACTTGTCAGCAAGTTCCTTTACTCCACTCAGCAATCTCAACTACCCCTATTTTCAGCTTTATAATTCAATAAAAATACAGTTTTTTGAATAACAAGCAGCAATATCTGAGAAACTCTGACAGAAATAACCATTTAACTATAAAAGTATAGAATAATCATTTAAAATTGAGAAATTTTCTTAAAAGTCTTCAGCTAAAAGGAAAAATATTCATTCAAGAAAATCTCATTTTACAAACCTATGGAGCTATTTCCAATACTCTCCCCCATGAGACTTACCTTAGGAAAATTATTCAAGGATAGGGAAACCAAGAAGCCTGGGATGCTCCTGTTCCTCAGCTCCCAGCCCGAGCTTTGCTTTCAGTTTGGAGGTGAAGGCAGTAGGCTGCAGGAATTTCTGATTCTACCCAGCCATGTGAACTCTAGCAGACATAAGTGAAGGGATCAGGTCCTGTTGCTTCACCTTGCCTTTACTCATGGGGCTGAAGCTTTATTCCAGGTATAACAGACAGTATTTTAGCATGCTACCTTCTACTTCACCTCCAAATTCATAAGATACAGATTCATGCAAGAAAAGTTAAGGCAAGAAAACTAGGTACCCTCCAGTCTCTATTTATAAAGCAGCAGTATCATTTTGTTAGGTAGTGAAAGAGTCAGGTACTTTAAAAACAAATACTTGTATGAGTGCATTTGTAGTGCCATTCTTTATTTTAGATAAATCTTCACCATGCAAGAGGAATATGTGAAGAGGCATTCCTGTCCACCACTTTATCTTTTAAACATTTTTCCATGGCTTTGAGCTAAGAATGCCAGAAACTATACCTATTGTCTTCTAGTCTTAAATTTTGATATTAAATTGAACATCCTCAGAAACTGGTTAGGCTCAGGAATAAACCAATACTGTATGAACACGTAAGATTCCCTCAACATAATCCAATGTTCTCTTTGTTCATGAAAGCATCTCTTTGGAAATAACTTCCATGATCTTCTTGCCTGCTTTGAATAAAAAGTTTGTCTTCATTCTTTTGATCTTGGTGGAGCTTATTTCAGTTTTTCATCTACTAAGATACAAACAATGTCACTATCAGTTACAGTACTTACAAAACACCTTATGGCCTGCCTCATGGCCTCATACCCAATTCTTGTGAAGAGGAGCAAAGATTCTACCTATGGGACAAGCCCAAGTGGAGAGGCAGTGGTTAACAGTGAATAATTTCCCAGCTACACGTGAAAGGAGTATAGAGAGCTGAATGACTAAGGATGTTAGTAAGAACAGAGTATGTCTTAGTGGAGAGCAATGAAGGCATGCTTATAGTGTCATATGCAAGTGGTAAAACACAAAACCATTAAACAGTCAAATGGATGGAACTAGAAAATATCATTCTGAGTGAGGTAGCCCAGACTCAGAAAGACAAACATGGTATGTACTCACTCATAAGTGGATACTAGATGTAAAGCAAAGGACAACCAGACTGCAACTCACAGCTCCAGGGAGGCTAGCTAGTAAAGAGGACCCTTGGAAAGACACAGGGATTGCCCAGCAACAGAGAAATGGATGAGATCTATATGAGCAAACCGGGAGTGGGGGGGGGGGGGTTAATGGAGGGCAAGAGTGGGGGAAAGAGAGCTTAGGGGAGTGGGAGGTCCTAGCTGGATCAGGAGCAGAGTGGGAGAACAAGGAAAGCTATACCATGATAAATGAAGACACCATGGGAATAGGAAGAAGCAGAGTGCTAGAGGTCCCCAGGAACCCACAAAGATGACTCCACTATAGACTACTGGCAATGGTCAAGAGGGTGCCTGAGCTGACCTACTCTGGTGATCGGATAGCCAAACACCCTAACTGTCATGATAGAACCCTCACCCAGTGGCTGATGGAAGCAGATGCAGAGATCCACGGCCAAGCACCAGGCGGAGCTCCAGGAGTCCAATCAGCGAGAGAGAAGAGGAACCATATAAGCAAGAAATATCGAGACCATGATTGGGAAAAGTACAAAGACAACTAACCAAACTAAAGGAAACGCGTAAACTATGGACTAATAGCTGAGGAGCCCCCATGGTACTGTACTAGGCCCTCTAGATAAGTGAGACAGTTGTTTAGCTTGAAGAGTTTAGGGGGCCCCCAGGCAGTGAGACTGGGACCTGTCCTTAGTGCATGAGCTGGCTTTTTGGGACCTGGGGCCTGTGCTGAGACACTTTGCTCAGTTTTAGTGCAGGGAGGAGGGGACTGGACCTGCCTCAACTGAATATGCCAGGCTCTGCTGACTCCCCAGGGGAGAGCTTGCCTTGGAGGAGATGGGAAATGATGTGGGTTGGGGGGGGAAAGCTGGGGAGTGGGAGGAGGGAGGACAGGGGAATCCGTGGCTGATATATAAAACGAATAGAAAATCTCTTAATAAAAAGAAAAAATGTAAAAAAAAATGTTAACAGAGAGAATCAGAGATGAGTGAAGCACAAATGTCTCTCCTAAGATCACAGGCCTCCTGAGGATGAGAAGGCAGTGTCAGCTGCACCACTTAGGAACCATCAGACCTGTAATCATCACACAGGCATCAACCAACTAAGAGCAAAATTCTCAATTGCAGTAGGAACTCAAGCACAATTTATGACCAAATACTCTGGCATAGGAATAAGTCCTGAGAAACCAAGTTTACAAGTGAAACCACACGTATCCCTGGCATGGAACACTGCATAGCTATGGTCCCTCAAGAGTGAACAGAGGGGAAGCTCACACTCAGCTGTGTGTGCTATAAATAAAATAAAATAATAAAGTGTTTCTCACAATAGTCTCTGAGCTACAAATACACCCAACAATAAAAGTTAAAAAGCTTACTGGGTAAGGGCACTAAAAACACAACTTCAGATAAGTACATCACATTGATCCACAGATAACCCCTAGTCAAACTAAAATATAGATAAGTACATCCCACAGATCCATGGATAACCTCTGGTCAAGCTAAAATATTTAGAAAATGAAAAATAAATCTAAGCAAGTTTACCAAAAGTCACACAGTCACATTCAGAGAGAAAATGATTCCAAGGCACAGTTCTTCCAAGTCAATTAGCAAACAAATAAATGTGCAATCCAAAAAGCAAAACATATTCAACATATTCTTCTGGTGAGGAGTATCACATCATAAGCTAAAATGTCCCACTTACAACACAATTTTATGATTATACTCAGAAAATATAACTGCTTTGAATTGATCTCTAGTGAACAGAGACTTCAAAACACCCGTTATGAATGTATTCAAAGAGGGTAAATAGATTATGTCTAAAAAATTAAGGGAAGACACGGTGACAGTGTCACATAAATAGAAAATATTTATGGAGAAATATTTCAAGTACTTAGTACTTGAAAAATGTGATAACCAGAATGAGATATTCACTAAGTGAACTTAAAAGAAATTTTGAGTTGTCAAAGGAATTGGCCAATTTTATGACAGATCAATGGAGGTTATTTTAAGTAAAGAGCAGAGAGATGAACAAACACAAAAATAGCTGCAGAGAAATGAGGGACACTAACATTTATGTAAAGAAAACCATAGACAAAAACATAAATATGGAAAATATCTTAGTGAAAGTTTCTTCTATCTAATGAAAAGTATTAGTAAATCAAGATGTTCGATGAACTAAAACTGTGATTAACATGAAAAGATCAACTCCTAGTCATGACTGAGTCAAAATTTCGATGCTAAAGATAAAGTCTAAAAAGCAGTATGAGAATCAAGTGACTCATTATGCAATAGGGAAACAATAGAATTAACTGTCAAATCATCAGATGCAATAAAGCCAACATTTACAGGTCCTGAAATTAAAATTATCATCAGCAAAGTATGTTGTATCTATCAGTATCATTTTTAAAATGTAGGTAAAATATGGACATATTGAAGTAAGCAAAACTGAGAGAATTTATTATTAGAAAACTCTTCTGACAAGAAACACTGAACTGGATTGTTTGGCCAGAACACTAGTGAAGCCAGTGAACAGCATGGAAACACATGAAGTATTTTTTACAATTCCTTATGCAGGTAGTTGCATAAGAACAACCAAAAAAAAGAAATAAAGAAAGCAACTCTTTATTAACTCTTTCTTAATTCTTAAGTTATTTAGAAAGTAGTTGGAGAAAATATTTATACAGAATTAAGATGGTGGATTTATGGCACATAGATCACAGTTTCCTTGGTAATAACAGAACAGAGGTGGTTGGGGAAAGTTGAATCTGATTGTGAAATGATATGCTGGGGATACAGCTCAGTTATATACAGAGCCTACACAGCATTCACAAGACCTTGGGCTTGATCACTCCTACTGGGAGAAAAAGAAAGAATTCATCCAAAAAACCAGAGACAGATAAATTTCAGACCCAGGTACGATGGTGTCTGCCTTTTATTTCAGGATTTGGGAGGCTGAGGCAGTGGCATTGATGGCATTCAAGTATATCCTACTTAGTACATTCCAGGTCAACTGGAGCTGCAGAATGACTCTGGCTTTATAAAAACAAATGCAAGAGAAATAAGTATCTTATTTTTCTCTCATGTGCAGAATATAAATTTGAATGGTGTGTGTAGGTGATTATTATAGAAGAGAACTATGAGAGGAGAGAGGAAGAGATCGGAAGGATCCACAGAAGGGAGAGGAAATCAAGTGAACATCTGTGTCATGAAAACAGGGGACCCTACTTGCTGAAGGAAGACCAGATGGGAAGAGGCATTGGAGAGAACAATGTTTGTATTTAATCAAAAACAAACTACAATAATATATGTGTTTATGTTTTATAGTGAAATGCATTTAGTCGTATGCTAACCAGACATTAATAAAAAAAAGAAAAAGAAATACTTTAAATAAATGAAGAAAGGCTGGTTTAAATAATGATAAAAGGTCAACCAGATCTTTGGCAGTGAGTTATCTAGAACAGTCTTATAGAAATGGTATTTGTTTTTCTCCCCAATAATTCATCATTCTTTTTTATAAATTCCCATTAAAATATTATTTTTGAAGTTTAAATGTTCCAAGTGAAATGAAGTTTTATTGACCCATTAAAAAAGATAAACCAGGAAAATATAAACCCTCAAATACATCTTTGTAAAAATATTAAACTCAAGCCAAATGCCAGTACACTTGAATAAATAAACAAATGTCAATACAGCATTTGTTGAGCAATAAAATGCTATTCAGGTTAAAATACCTATGAATATATAATCAAAGTAGGCATTGCTTCTGATTCTATATTTGTTAAAAGATATTTGTTATATTTATTTTATATATTTATAAATTTTCAATAAAATTAGAAATTTATAAAGGTGTCAGATCATGTAAAATCCACACTTGTGTTATCCAGTCATCTTCAGAGGTCTGTGAATGTTTAGAAACTGTGGTGAGAGTTCCATTGTCTTTTCCTTACTAGTTATCAGTTCAGGTTAGGCTAATCATTAAATTTTTTAGGCTTGCATGAACATCCTTGAAAAGCAAAACAAAATACAAAAATAAAAGAATGATGAATGCATGCATCCAGCTCCTTAAAGGCAAACACTGGTACCCTGATATCATAGTTCATCTTCCTCCCCAAATCCTTCCTCCTTCCTTTAGAATGAGAAGGAAACTCTTTGAGCTATTTTAGTTTTCTTTTCTAAAATTTTAACATTCCAAAATTATTTCCTAAGAAAGCATGTAATACATTAAGAAGACCACTGGATTTTATTTTAAGGGTAATACCATTATTTAAAATCTCTTCAGTCACTTGTTACTAGTCTAAATATTGATTGAAATCTGAATGGTCAGTTACACACTGAGATACAACAGAACTTGTGCCCAATGCAGATTTTATTTAGAATTTGTTATGCTATTTTGAAAATATAATAAAATACTTTTACTATGTCACAAGAAGATATTTTAAGTATGCTCATATCATAATTCTACTTTTTCCTCTTAAAATTCAAAGGAATATGGGATAATAAAGACACTTTGTATTCTGAATGAGGTGGGAAGGAGTGAACTAATGGAATAGCTTGTGAAATGCAGGACCATGTTCTAAAATATCCTCTTAGGAAACAATGTTTCTCATTGCCCTATTCCCTGTTAGAAATAGCAAGCAGAGCAAATACCAGCGCTCCAGCTAATTTTAACAATAAACACCTCCAGAATTGTTATCAAGCACTTAGCTCTCAGCTTAGTGAAAAACTTAAGTAACCCATAGCCAAGTTTCTGTGTTAGAAATACCTAATGATTATGAACACACAACTCTTGCTTCCCCATCAGGTAACAAAACAACTACTTAGACTTTTTAAATTTGTTGAACAAACTAAAATTTTGTTTCAATAATCGTATCTGGAAATACATGAAAATGCTGATCAACTCTTAACTCCCGTCTTCTGCTGCTTGTATGTCAGAAATGAGTATAGCTTCCAATGGACAGGTGAGCCCACAATACTCAGGCAGGTTCCTATAGCAAGACTGTCATATTTGCATCCAATCTGGAACTTGTTTAATTTTCTTTGTTAGTTCTCATTATGAAGAAAGAGAAAAACATGTGCTTGTATTCTAGTCGGTATATAAAAAGTGCAAGTTTTAATAACAAAACTCTGAGTTTGCAGTCTTGTGCTGTTCCTTTTAAATTGATGTCAGAGCAACTTAATTAACTTCTTTAAACACTACTAATTTCATGGGAAAATGTCAATAATTAAATACATTTGAATAAGAAAAAAAGGAAGCCATCTATGTCCGTTCCATAAATGATCTATATTTAATAAATGTAAGTCTTTTTATTTGTTTCCCATCGTAGGTAGAATAAATAGTACTTTTTTGGAAAGGGCAAAAAAACCCAGATACATTACACTACTTTATAGTTTAATTTTATTTCTCTAAAGTAGACAGTAAGTTTAATAAGGGTTGCTTTAATGAGACAGGGGAGGGGGCAACACCAGTGGCCACACCACTGAGGAAAGTAAATAATCCTCCTCCATGGTGGAATGTTGAAAAGCCCAGTTTTGCACAGGTCTTGGGCATTTAGATTTATTAAAAAAGAAGACTCAGAATCTTCCTCTCATTAGCTCTAACCTCTCTTCCAAGCTCTATAATTACATATTAATTGCCCATTTCAAACATCCTTCTGCCTGTCTCTAAGCTATTTCATGCTTAATACAACTAAGCTAACCTGTCAATTTCTTCTCCCCTTCATTATATCTTCCTCCTCCAGCAGACATTCAGACAATTCCAAATTAGTACGGCCATTACCCATGCAGTCATGCATGTCAGCAGAAAGACTTTTGATACTTTCATACTTTTAACCCCTCATTTAATCCATTTGATCTCAATCATTCTCGTTTGCTTCACACAATGTGCATTCCATTTTCATTCTTGATTTTTGGTGAATAGTGTCAGCATTTTTCACCTGGAGTAGTGTGAAAATCTCATATTTAACTGACATTATCCATCTCATTTTCCACATGGCAGCTAAGATGATAGTTTTAAATCCCCTAAATTCTTTGTTGTGATCACACTGTGGATTGGATATGACCTACTGAGAACTCTATGTTCAGTCTCTACTTGGACCCTAAATCCTTTTGCTGCACCCCCCTGTGTATTGTCTATAGGAGTTTTGCTGTGGGATGGTCTGTATGTCAAATGTGTTGCTGATTGGTCAATAAATAAAACACTGATTAGCCATTGGCTAGGCAGGAAGTATAGGCGGGACAAGGAGGAGAATAAAGCTGGGAAGTGGAAGGTTGAGTCAGAGAGACACTGCCAGCCGCCACGATGACAAGCAGCATGTGAAGATGCCGGTAAGCCATGAGCCATGTGGCAAGGTATAGATTAATGGAAATGGATTAATTTAAGCTGTAAGAACAGTTAGCAAGAAGCCTGCCACGGCCATACAGTTTGTAACCAATATAAGTCTCTGTGTTTGCTTGGTTGGGTCTGAGTGGCTGTGGGACTGGCAGGTGAGAGAGATTTGTCCTGACTGTGGGCCAGGCAGGAGAAAACTAGCAACAAATGGCGTCCAACGTGGGGTGGCAAGAGTTTCCACCTAAAACCTGAGAAAAGATTCTAAAATGGAGCTAAAAATAGCTTCCTAATTGTCTCTCTCAAATGAGCGGTAGCCTGCCGGTTTGAGTTACTGGCGGGTATGATGGGAATAAGGCCTCTGCAAGTGGCACATTAAGCTGCGTGGTGGATTTAGCCTTTGCTAGTACAAAACAAAAAAGAGGTTTCTGGGCTACATGCTGCTTGGATAAAAGCATAGACCCACGATAGCTCCCAGAGCTGGCGGTAAACTTACCACCGCCATGTTGGGAAGATGAGGTGGGCGGAGCCAGCAGCCATAGCGCTGTTTCAGTCTTACAAATGCTGCAGTTTAAAGCAAAGATTCACAATAAGACAGATTCAGATGTAATAGTTTACAATGTGTGTGAAATATACCTAGGCTTGAAAGAGATAAAAAAGGTGGTATATACAGTTATATAAACAAATACATAGTTTTAAAAAATAAAGTCTTTAAAGAGACAGTAAAATTAATATAAAAAATAAGCCACGTAAAGATGAATATTATACAGAGAATCTGGATTGTGTTGTCTTTGGGATTTTTAACTGCAGAAAAACATTTGATCATAAAAGATGTTGAGTTAAACCAATATGTATATTTTAAAGATACCTTGACTTCAAAATTTGGGTGTAAGGATGTGTTGCTTTAGAAAGGAGGCTCTGCTTTTGTTTCCACAGAAAACAAGAGGCTATGGATTTGTTCCAGATTAAGATACATCAGGTTTGACCAGCCAAGACCCCCTGAAAGGTCTCAGATGACACTATGACCCAGATGATCCAACATCCAGAATGGTTTGAAGGCAACTGGCTCAGATGATACAGCCTCATGGACTATTCCATAATCCTAAAATTTTCTTTGTGTCCCCATAAGATACAGTGCCCCCCTCCAGCAGGAAGTAGTAAGAGAAGCTAAGCCCAAATTCCCAAATTATATGTAATTTTACTTTGTTAAGATTAAAACCTTCCTTTTTAAAAAAAAAAGGGGGGAAGTGCTGTGGGATGTTATGTATGGCAAATGTGTTGCTCTGATTGGTTAGTAAATAAAACACTGATTGACCAGTAGTCAGGCAGGAGGAAGTAGAGGCGGGACAAGGAGGAGAAGAATTCTGGGAAGTAGAAGGCTGATTCAGAAACACTGCCAGCCACCGCCATGACAAACAGCATGTGAAGACACCGGTAAGCCACGAGCTACGTGGCAAGGTATAGATTTATAGAAATGGATTAATTTAAGATATAAGAACAGTTAGCAAGAAACCTGGTATGGCCATACAGTTTGTAAGCAATATAAGTCTCTGTGTTTACTTGGTTGGGTCTGAGTGGCTGTGGGACTGGCGGGTGTCAGAGATTTGTCCTAACTGTGGGCCAGGCAGGAAAACTCTAGCTACAATAGAACATCATAAACAATTGGCTTTAGTGAAAGAGAGCAATTGTAAATGATGTTACAAGTAAGTCTGTCTGTAGTGAAAAACATGGAGGTGGGAATGGGGTATAGATTAGGGGGAGGGGCGGGGAGTGGGAGGAGGGAGCATGGGGGAATCAGTGGCTGATATGTGAAATTAAGTTAATTATAAATTAAAAATATTTAATAAAAAAAAGAGAGCACTGGCTGCTCTTCCAGAGGTTCTGAGTTCTATTCCCAGCAACCACATGGTGGCTCACAACCATCTATTGTGGAATCTGATACCCTCTTCTTTATATAAAATAAACAAATAAATCTTTAAAAAAGAAAAACATAGTTTGTATAAGAATTCACCATTATTATTAATTCTAGAAAGAAGCAACATTTCACATTCAAACTATTGCTTTTGCTTCCCTGGCATTTAGGCTTCTCTGTGATCCCAGTAAATAAGAGTAAGCTTTTATGTTTTCTCACCTTAGGTCTGTACATCCCTGTCACCATTTTATCTTCCTTGTGGCTCATCAACTATCCTGAATTCTGCTGAAAGGCCTGTATTCCATCTCTTCTACACTTTCTATGGACATAATGTTATTCAATTTCTGTTTTCATTGTTTCACCCAGAAACTTTATCATTTCAGTAATCTTCTCTCTGTGTTCTGCCTTCACCGCATCTATTGATAATTCATCACTTTTATCTCTCCTATGATTAGTTTCTCTAACTTTTCTTCTTGACAGTACTAGAACATTCACATTTCACATCTTAAAGCTCAGTTACACTGCAACATGTACCTAATCTGTGCTCTAGCATCATTCTGTTCAGTGCCCCCATTTTTTAAAACACAACACCAGCTAAAAACTTCTGTTCAATTTCTCTCACTTCTGTGAAATTTGCTGAATGTTTAGGTATGATATGATAATTAGAAAATCCAAAATGTTGATGTGTACATAATCCATTTTGTTTTGAGGAAAGTCTTTGAATTCTGTTATAGAAGAGTACACTTGTTTTTCCCATGTTTCTTTTCTGCTTTTATGGAAACCACCTTTGGATCTGGGAAGGATTCCCCTGTAGTTATTGTTTTTTACTCTTTGGCTCTTCGGGGGGCCTGCCACCAACTCCCAAATAAATGCACAGAGGCTTATGTTTGCTTATGAATGCCTAGCCTTAGCTTGGCTTGTTTCTAGTCAGATTTTATCTTAAATTATTCTGACTACCTTTTACCTCTGGGCTTTTATCTTACTCTATTTCTGTATACCTTTCTTTACTTCTTACTCCATGGGCTTTGCTGTGCAGCTGGGTGGCTGGCCTTTGAACTTCTCCTCTCCTTTTCTCTCTCCTTGATCTCTTTTTCCCAAGATTTATCCTTATATTTATTCTCTCTAACTGCCAGCCCCACCTATCCTTTCTCCTGCCTTGCTATTGGCCATTCAGCTATTTATTAGATCAAGAAGATGTTTTGGCAAGTAACACAGCTTCACAGAGTTAAACAAATGCAACATAAAAGAATGCAACACATCTTTGCATCATTAAATAATTGTTCCACAGCATAAACAAATATAACACATCTTAAAATAATATTCTTCAATAGTCCCCATCTTGGTCATTTCACAGATCTAAAAGAATTAATAAACTCCACAATAGGCTAAAGGGCATAATTCAGTTATGTAGTGCCATGTAGTCTTTGTAGTAACCCTAGCAAATTTTTTATCTCTGCTGAGTACATGCAGCATATGACTACAGATGATTCTGCCATTATTCTTCCTGCATTTCTAATGTGTGTGGTTAAATAAAATGCTGAGTTTCATGGGAACAGTCATTATTTTAAAATACCTAGACAACACTGGGAAATGTAGTGTGTAAAAATCAAGTCATTAGGTACTAGGGATCTCAATAATGCTGGTGTTATGCTCTTCTCAGCTTCACTGTCCACCTTCAAGAAAATTTCCTAAAAAGAATAATATTTGCTTGAGAAATTCTATTAGCTTAAGATAAAATAACATAGGGATTTTATTTGAAAATGTATGGTACTCTGTTTCTTCAAATGAGGTGTTTCTCCTATCTAATGTTGTTCTATTAGTTCTTCCTCTTTGCTGACAAAACATCAGTACATATAGAAGATAAATAAAAAGTTTCAGTTTTCAATAAATGATGGGTTTTTTAAAGAACTACAGAACATGTTGTTTAAAAAAAGATTTACTGTACAATAATCTTGGACAGAAGCTTCTTTTTAAGTTGTTGTTTATTTTAAAAGCAAGTAATGGAAAAAGGAAATTAATATTGTGAAAAGTTATTCTGTCAAAAAAGACTACTTATTATTATTATTATACTACTTATTATATGCTTATTATTATACTACTTATTATATACTTATTATTATACTACAAAGAGCATAATAATCTTAACAGAAACATTTAAACAATGTTTCCTTGGTTGATGCGGTTGCTCTTAGTATCCTATATCTGTCCTATAAAATTGTAAAGGAATGATATTCCTTTGTAGTTTTGTAGTAGTTTCAAGGTGTGTGTTTTTGTTTTTATTTTGTTTTGGTTTGGGCTAATACAGTACCTTTCAGAAGTTCTCTTCATTTACAGCATTCTTTAAAAGTACAGCACTCAGAAATAAATTCCATATAAGTGATGCTTTTGATGGCACAGAGGTTCTTAAATTCATTTAATTCTGTTTAAGTCATGGGGAGATCACTTCAGGTACGAGGTGACACAATGTTTTAGAGTAGACAACCAGAAAACTCAGTTCTAATTCTTTCTGTTCTTGAGTCACTGAACACAAGATTCAACATTACTACAAGTAAATATACCACACAAAAGGGTGGGCTTTCTTTTATTCTTCTCTCATACATTACATCCAGACTACAGTTTCTCCTCCATTCATTCCTCCCAGTTCCTCCCTCCCACCTTCCCTTTCCACCAGATCCATTCCTCCACTCTTTCCCTTCGGGGAAAAAAAAGCCTCACAGATATATCAACTAAGCATGGCATAACAAGTTACAATAAGACTAGGCACAAAACTTCATATCAAGGTTGGGCAAGGCAACCCAGTAGGAGGAAAAGGGTCCCAAGAGCAGGCAAAGGAGTCAGAGAAACCCCCACTCCCACTATTAGGTGTTCCACAAGAACACTAGGCTACAGAACCATAACATATATACTCAGACCCATGCAGGCTCCATGACTGTCCTTCAGTCTCTGTGAACCCCTATAAGCCCTGTTTATGTGATTCTCTGGGCCATGTTCTTGTACTGTCCTTGACCCCTCTGGCTCTTACAAAGAATTTTGATAGAATTTACCAGAGATCATTGTCAACAAGACTGTCCAGCAAGAATATTAACAAAAGAGCATCAAAATCTATTACCCTGTTAAAATATTCACACTGATGCATCAGGTCTAGAACACTCTCACATCTCCACCTGGGAGCAGGTTAAAAAGTCAGCCTGACCTGCAGAACACATCAGATTGTCTTCATACTTAGAAGATATTAACAGCAAGAAGATGCTGTCACTTCCGGTAAAGGCAAAATTATCTAACCCTTTAATATTTTGGTAAATTTTGTTCTATATCTGACTTCTATGAGTTTTTAAGGAATATTGGGTAAAAACGACTAAGACAAAAATATGTATATAAGTGTGGATATGTATAGATTTCATTATTCTGTGATTGTATGTATTTCTTCAATATTTATCAATATATATAAATTTTAATATCTTAACTCTTATGCATTGTAACATTCCATAAAGTAGGCATGTGTGTGTGGCAAGATTTTTGTCACAAAGTGAAAGCTTGGGATCTATCTGAAGAGATGAAAATATTCCCAAGTTTAGTGTACTATGGGATAAGTGAAAAACCTGAGATGAAATCATTTCAGTGGGTGAAACATTAACCATTATTGCCACTTTGTTGTCTTCTACTATCCACTGTGCCATTAGTACAGGGAACCTGGAGAGGGGCTGCCTTGATTCACATCTGGTCAGGCTCCTCATACTTCACAGGATATGGTTCTTATCTTCTTCTTCACTGACTGTCAGCATATGGCACAGCATAGCCACATTCCAAAGACTTGTGAAGCAATGTGACCTTGCCAGTGATAATGACAAAAGATGGGCTTCAAGGAACATTTGTGCTCAATTGTTTTTAATGATATATTTAAATTTCCCCCTAGACAAATCAAATTAATTGATTTTACTTTTTATTTTATCGTGAAGTTTTGCTTACTCCCTTCTCTTTCCATATGGATTTATTTTGCTTCAATTAATTGATCTTTGGAGTTTGTGTAACTCATTCTTACATTCTATTTCTAAAACATGCCATAATAGGGGTAGTTTAATGGTTTTTTTTTTTTTTCAAAAAAATGGAAGTCACTGAAGGCAAATTTCCGTGGAAAATGTATAATGTCATAAACAATCAGCTATGTTTTTTCCTTGTCTAATGTGTACTAGTTTGCTTTCTCAGTCTTCCTGGGCTGCTCTTTTAAAATATTGTCCTGTGGGAAGATTCAGTTCTTTATTCTGTATCTAAAGTGTCTGAATCCCTGCTGTTGTTGAAAGAGGAAAAGTCTATACATAGGCTGTAATTTTTCAATCCTCCTTGATCAACAATATAGAATTTCAATATTTACTGAATTAGTCATAGGCTTTCTTCTGAAAAAAAAAGATTGTCTGATCAATCAAATAGACAATACACATTTCCACTTTTACTGTAAGCCAGTTGCTAACATATACCACACTTTAGCTCCTTTATATCTTGGATTCCTGCCAAAATACACACCATTACATAGCCAATAACTTCCTTCCACCTCAACTGGCTACATCTATCTTTTATGTTATGAATTTTATCTTTAATTGAATATTTTAAAAATTATTGAGTAGATTTTAAATTTTCTCATTACAAAAAATCAAAGTGTGAGGTAATAGATTTCTTAGATATTTTGATTTAACACTTTTATAATATACACGTGGATAATATCACATTCTGTAACATTGTTATATATGTAAATTTTCATTCATCACCTGAAAACATGATAATAAAATTAAAAATCTAGGTTTACCAAAACATTTGATAAAAATGTTTCAGGAGGCATATTAAAGCTCACTTTTTGCTCCCTTCTGCATGACATTACTAATTACTTAATGTGCATATTCAAATAATAACAACTGACTAATGGCAAATTGTCAGATGCTGTCCATTACATTTTAGTAATTGTATGGGCATGATATAAGCTTTAATTTTAATTACCATGAATAACAAACATCCATCTTTGCTACACACAATATGTCTTTGGGAAGTGTAAGGGAGACATGGTAAAAGTCCTTGGTGTTGAGAAGCACATGATATGGAAGAGAGCTAGACATACAGCAGAGTCATAAAGCTTTTACCTAGCATAAGCAAAGACTCTGGGAATCAGTTACCACCACAACACACCCTAATGAGAGCAAAGACAATACATTTGAATTTTAGAAGAGGTCAATGAATACTGCAGATAGGAATTGTCTATGGTTTTTAAAGAAAAATAAAATTTGCCAGTCAGGTAAGTGGGAATATCTTCCAGGTAGAAGAAATTTCTAGAACCACAGTGCAAGACATGTTTCAAAAATTACAAACACAAAAGGCCTGTGTTTATATATGTGTTAGTTATCAATATGGGCCCTTACATGCTTTACCTGGGGATGAATGAGAGATTAGGATAACTGAAACCTTTGGTTGAGAACTTAGACAAGTATGTAAGAACTTCAGATGTTGTCTTGTAGATAACAGTGTAGGTGGAAGTTTCTGTCCCGCCAGCAGCTCCCAAATAAACACTCAGAGTCTTAATAATAATTATAAATGCTTGGCTGATAGTTCAGATTTATTATTAACTAGCTCTTACAACTTAAATTAACCCATTTCTGTTAATCTATGTGCTGCCCCAAGGCTCATGGCATTTACCTCTCCAGCATGCCTTGCTTACTCTCTGTCCTGCTGGTGACTCGTCTGCTCCACCCTTTTTTCTCACAGAATTTTCAGTTTGGCTCTCATACCTAACCTTATTCTGTTCAGCTTATGACCAGTCAGCTTCTTTATTAAACCAATACAAGTGACAAATCTTCACAGTGTGCAAAAGGATTATTCCACAGCATTTCCCACTTTTTGTCTAATTAAAAAAGAAGATTTTAACTTTAACATAGTAAGATTATATACAACAAAAACAGTTATTAAGTAAGAATTACAGTTACAATACCCAGTCCATTTGATTTGACAAAATTAGAGAAAATATTCTATTATTTATCTTATCTTTGTGAGTCTGAAGTTTTATACCTAGTTTACTTTTTATAATAACTAAGGAAAATTATAAATTTAACTATTTAGTATTAACTTCATCAAAGACCCAGGAAGGGTGAAATGTTATCTAATGACAGGGACATTTGGCTGCCTGGACAGTCACCCTAGGTTCTTCTGTAACATTGGGCATCCATCTTTGGCCAAGAGGCCTAGTATATCTGACAGAAATTTCTGAGAAGCAGAGAATGTTGAGGGACTATCCTACCTTGCCTTAGTGAAGTTTAGCAGTCACTTTCTTTTGCATGCTACTGTTCCAATTTGGACAGCATACCATCAGCAATGAGGTAAGAGCAGTTTCTTTTCCCAGTGCCTAGCTTTTTCCACAAAGAAGGCAAACTCCATATGGAGTTTCTTTGATACCCATTATCTTCTCTGAAGTAAATTGGTGCTGCCAGGAGCAGACATGTCTCACTATTAAGAAAAGCCTTATGTTATTAAAACATTTTAAATGTCATATATGTAGGTCTTTGAAGTATTTGAAGATTATCTATCTATCTAAAATATGTCTGTGTATGACCCTGAAAACATACCTAACATGACTGTAAGTTTGATTATTATAGATGATTATTAATCTGTATTTCTGAATTATACATTACATTTTTAAATGAACTGCATAAACACAATACCCTAAACAAGAAGAGAAACACACACAGTATAACAAAATTAACTTTAAATTTGTATCAATAAACTAAAATTCACACCAATGTAAATTATTTTGAGATTAATAGTTGTTTTTTATTAAAGTAGATCCAATAATCTACACTTTTACCTCATCATTTCTATATCATATTCCCTTTTTTCCTTTAGAAAGAGATCTTTGAATTTAACTCTTTTGTTTAGCCTTTTTTTCCTGACTCTGGCCAATAACAACTTGTAACCAATCCCTCTTAAATGATAACAAACATCCATAACTAATCTTTCTGGAATGCAGGCATTGTTTTTTCTAGACTGCTTCCTGTTGCTTGGAGGCTCTGGCATCTTTGGGAGAAACTTGAGAAAATCACAGTAATGATTAAGTCTTGGCTGGAATTGTCTGTGAGCCTTTAAGCTGTTCTGGATGCAGGACTCACCAACTGCAACAGAGGCATTCTGAGATGCTGGATCATCTGGGCCATCCATTTTCATTGTTGTTTGGTCCCCTTGCTCTGAAAATACATCAACTTTCAAAGGCAACATATATATATATATAGTTGTATTATATATATATATATATATATATAGTTGTATTATATATATATATATCAGTATTAATGCAAGTATAGACTGTGCATTGTACACAAGTTAGTCAAAGATTTTTTTTATGTTTGAGCAGGTAAAATATACACCATGTGTAATGTAGTTATTCTAGGTTTATTTCTGTATGTCTGTAGTCAGAATTTCAGAGGGTCTGCATCAGTCAAATCTGATCATCTTTAACCTTGAACAAATCCACAGCCTCTCATTTTCTGTGGAAATAAAAACAAGCTCTTTCCCAAAGTAACATATCTTTTGACTTAAATTTTGAAGTCAAGATATTTTTTAAATATATGGATTGGTTTAATCTAGTACCTTTTATAATCCAGTGTCTCTTAGCAGCCAAAAAACTTAAAGACAATACAAGAACATATAGGATCCAGACTCTCTGTGTATTTTACATCTTTATGTGGCTTATTTTTCCCTTTTTAAGGACTTTATTATTTTAAAACTATACATTTCTTTTCACGACTATCTACACCATCTCTTTTCTCTCCCAAGCCTGTGTATATTTTTAAACACACTGTAACTCATCTAGAGTTTTTTCCTATCTGAATCTCTCTTTATTGATTATCTGTAATCTTTTCCTGACCACATGATCCTTCAAACTGTTAGGTGATGTGGCTAGGATCAAAGCCTTTGGTGGCTGGCTCCACCCTGCTTGGTTCCCTGAGAGTCTAGATCCATGCTGGAGGTGCCACCATGAGAGACACATTTACTGCCCTAACTGGGGTGAATTTTTGGGTCCACGCTGCCACTGAGTAGTGCACCACCTGCTGTTCATAATCCCCACTTAAGTGTTCAATAACAGGCCCTCTTAAAAGAGCCACACTCATTTTTGCTGCTAGCCTTGAGCCAGGAAGCTGTCTCTTAAAGGAGCTTGTGTCTCTACTTGTTGCTAGCAGAGTATACCCAAGAAAAATTGGTTACAAAGAAACCATTCTTGACTCCACTTTTGTGTGTTTAGAATCCTTTTTAGGCTCTTTCAGGTCTTATGTAGAAATTCTGGCCCCATGTTGGAATGCTGTTTGTAGGCAGAGCTTTCCTGTGCTAGCAGCTGCTCTCAAATATACACACTGAGGCTTAATTACAAGTATTGGGCCAATAGCTCAGGCTTGTTACTAGCTAACTCTTACAATTTTAATTAACCCATATTTCTTATCTATGCTTTGCCATGTGCTTTTAAACCTCATTTTCTACATATCCTGCTTTCTCTGCATCTGCTGATGTCTCCTGAGACTCTACCCTCTGTAGCTGGAGTTTTTTCTCCGGGTCCTGCCAAGCCCCGGCAGTCCGACAGCCCACTTATAAAATAAACACACAGATGCTTATACTATTTACAAACTGTATGACCGTGGCAGGCTTCTTGCTAACTGTTCTTATATCTTAAATTAATCCATTTCTATAAATCTTAATCTTGCCACGTGGCTCGTGGCTTGCTGGCATCTTCACATGCTGCTTGCCATGGCGGCAGCTGGCAGTATCTCCCTCCGCCTTCCTGTTCTCTCCTTTCTCCTCTCTGTAAGTCCTGCCTATACTTCCTGCCTGGCTACTGGCCAATCAGTGTTTTATTTATTGACCAATCAGAGCAACACATTTGACATACAGACCATCCCACAGCAACCCTCTTCTTCCCAGTTTCCCTAGTTTGGTTGTCTTGCCTAACCTTATTCTGTTCAGCTATTGGCCAGTCTGGTTTTTTATTATAACAATCCAAGTGACAAATCTTCACAGTGTACAAAGGATTATTCCATAGTAAAGGATGGCAAATTTTAAGACAAAACACCATAAATCTTGTTTTTAGGTTTATAAATTTTCTACAATGGTAAAAGTTGAAAATTACTCTGATAATCCTGCAGTATTCCTTTGTAAGTTGAGCATGCAAGCCTGACAGTGATGAATGTCACCTCTCACAGCTGCTCCAGACAGTCTAATGATATGACTCATATCTCTAGATGCTTCCATCACTTGCATTCACCCAGCAGACCTTTCTTTTCTGTGTAAGAATTGCTCACAAGAACAATTCACTCAGCTTTTGTTCATTCTTCAGAGATAAAATTGTCAGCAAAAAAGTAATAACATTTTATCAAATTTTCTATTTTAAGTGAGATAAGTGTAGAATTGTCTAGATTAAAGTTCTTATGTGTATATAATAAGAACACTGGTGTGGATTGTTTTTTGAGTGGTACATTACCAATGATAGTATATGTGTAAGTTTGACAATACTATACAATCAAATAAGGATCAAAATTTTACTCATTCTCATATATTGTTGTTCAGTATGGGAAGCAGCTGTCTAGCCAAGTATTTTACCAAACTTTCAGCCAATGTTATCCAGGCCAGACTCAGACAGACCACAGAGGGCTATGCCATTAGTAGCTGAAATAAACACAAATGACAGAATTTTTTAGCTTATGCAGTATGATTTTGGGGATAATTAATGTCTGAAAAATTCTTATTTCCTATATATTTAAACAAGTGCCAGTCCTCCATTTGCAGTAAGGAGAATTTTATGTTCTTTGCACTAATTTATTCAAGAATTCTTTAATTATTTAGTGTGGCATTATCTACTATCATCATTGGGTATTTTTTAATGTGACCAGTAGAAAGTCCTTCAAGCCATCATCTGTGTTCTTTCTTCTAAACCTTTATTCCTCATTCTTTAGTCATATTCTTTGTCCCAGCACAGCAAGTTATTCCAAAGCAATGTGCTATTACACTGCCAGAACCCAAATCAAAAATCTGCTTTCTTTCACATGGTACAGAACTAAAACATGGGTTGTGAGTGATAAGTATTCTCATTATTACTAAAATATCACATATTTGAGACCCTCTATAAACTGTGACAACAAACTAGGGATGATTTACACTTTAAACAAATGAGTTTCCACCACACACGGACTCTCCATCAAGATACAAACTATTTTGAACTATGTATGTTCTCTCTGTCATTTTAGCATCATCTTTCATGATCAAATGATGGAATTGAGGAAATGCAAATCAAAACAACTTGAGATTTCATCTCACCTCATTAAGAATAGCAAATATCAAAAAAAGAAAGAAACTGACACCAAATACTGGAGGGGATATGGGCAGAGGGGAACCCTTATTCCCTGTTGGAGGGATTGCAAACTAGCGCAGTTACTCTGGAAATCAGTGTGAAGAATCCTCAAAAAGGTAAAAATAAATCCACCATATAATCCAGCTATACCACTACTGGGCAAATGCCCAAAGGAATGGACATCCTATGCTACAGATACTTGCTCAGCCATGTTTATTGCTTCTCTATTCACAGTAGCTAGGAAATAGAAAGAACCTAAATGTACACGAGTTTTGTTACTTATATGTTATTCATATATGTTACTTATGTTTTCATGTATGTACTTATATGTTTCAAAAATCAGTCAACACTAATGTGGAAGTGGGAAAGTGCAAGAGTCCTCAACACTAGACAAAGAGCTACAGACAACTAAGGAATACTAAGAGCTGGAGAAATAATCTTCCCCAGGAGAAAGCACATATGTAATTTTTTTAAATAAGTATAATTTATAATTATTTATTGTTCCTTAGATTAGCACAAATAAAGACAGCATTTCATTACTTGAATATTAATTTTGGTAAAAATTACATAAGATTTATTCAAGATTGCTGATAATAAGACAAAAATCTGGATTGAGGAAAATATTAGTAAAAACATTGCCATTATTTCACAAGGTGGAATATATTAAATGAATTATCACTGGAGTGTAGTGGGTAGCCATTCCAGCTTTGACCTGGAAGTTCCAACCCCCATTGAGGCTTTGGTAATGGTCATGCCTACAAGGCGGGGCTGAGAGAGGATGCTGAAGACCTGAGATCCAGATGTGCTGCCTCTCTTGGTTCCTGGACCCTGGACGCTGGAGGTAGACCGAGCAGAGGTCTCCAGAGAACACCGCTGGACTGTGCTACACCTTTCCCAGACCCTGTAAACTATCCCTTCACTAAAGTTACCACACAAAATAAAGCTCCCTTTTAACTACGTGGAGTGGCCTTAATAATTTCACCAATACTGGAGCCTTTGTAACTACAGGTGGATTGATCAACTTGTCTCCAAGTATATTCATCTTATTCTCATTTTTTCTTCCAGTGATACAAAAGACAAAACACTGATTCATACACACAATAATATCACAGCATAGTCTTTCTTCCCCTGACACAAATATAATTAAATAAAACAAGTACCATTTGGCATTTTATCAAATACATATGTAATATATTTTTGTTATTCTTGAGACTCAGGGACTTAGCTTTTATATGTGATAACCCATAAAACAAAAAATCAGGTTAGAAAATATTTGTCCTTTAAAAGCATTAAATCAACCATTGTCACTGATGAACTTGCATATATACTTTCATGTAAATAAATGTAGATTGGCAAAGTCAACTATACTGGAAGAATTTCAGGAAGGAATAATTGCATGATTCTACCCCTAAGTTATGTCAAGGACAGGAAGTTTCAAGCTATTAATCTATCTATTTTTGATTATTTCATTCATAAAGGTGAAAGGCAAAGGACAACTCCATGATAAGAATTGGGATAATCAAATGGTACACTAACATAGGGCATACTTGAGTGTCAGGTGTTGTATAATGAAGACATACACACCTAAACATTCCCCTACTTACTCCCAGAATGTAGTTATAGAAATTTTATTTCTATAATTTTAAATATATAAATGAAACAACTTTTAAATAACTTTCATGAGAATATATGAAATATATTTCACAGAAACAGGAAGAAACTTAAAAGCAAATACTCTTTATCAGTACTCAACTCTGTCTATGATTAATCAACCAGCAGTTTCCAGACGTCTAACCAGAGATAATTTCCAGCTCATCAATCAATGGGGAAGTTCTATTTAATATTTTCAGGATCCAAGAGAAGGTTAAATTAAAGAAGGAAATAAGCCTGTAACTATAATACAATGACTTGCTCCCATTAGAGGACTGACCTCTTTTTTTATTTTCTTTTATTTTATTAAAGGTATAAAGTTTCTAACAAATGCATAGTTTCCATTTAGCTTATATAATGCTGATGATTTCAGCTGTTTACAATGTGCCTCAAATATTTTACAGGACATTGAATCTTATCCCCATCACTGTGTTGTAGAGATAAGGTGGTAAATTTTCAAAAATACAGAAAATGTTGAGATCATTTCATACTAAGAGAAATTTGGTGTGCAGCCGTTTTCCTGGTGGATTATAATAAAATAGGTTTTATTTACTGATATTTATTCTCTTGATTGGTTGTCTTAATAACAGGCTTAATAACTATACTTGCAAGAATATAATAACTTAAGCTAAAGAAATTATTATTTTTGGTTAGTTTTGACTCTCATTTTCATGGGTTTGTGGGTTTTTAAGAGGGAGATAAACAACATGCAGCTAGGTGGATAAGGATGTGGAGAAGATCGTGGAGGAGTTTTGAGAGGAGAAATTTAAGATCACAAAGAGAAATGGGCTTTCTTTAACTTTGGGCACTTGCTCACAGTTGTAAACACACATTCCTACCCTTCAAGGTGGGGGGTGATTCTATGATATATGATACATGTCTGTCTATATATGATAGAATACTATCTATTTACCTATACACCATCAATTTACCTATCTCTCCTCCTAACATTAAACTTCATCAAAAATCTGAATATGAGTAATTTTTTCTTGTTTTTAAATTCAAAGCCAGAAGTTAGCTCAAAGGAATATTTAGTGATTAAAAAGCTGAGTTATATGAGATACAAATAAGTCCTACTTATTAAAAATCCAGTCAAAATATCACCATTTGATTTTTTAATGAATTATATAAAAACATGGCACCATTTTATTTTAGACTGCTGCATCTGGGTGGATCTCCCTCACCTTTTGCTGATTTTGATTACTTTTCTTAATTAGAACAGTTAAAAAATAAGTAAACTCATTGTTTAAAATTTAAACATTAATGCAAATACACATTAGCAAATTCATGTTTCTCTTTCAAATTTCTATCATTTGATTCACAGTTTAGGGGGAAAATATTTTCAATTGTAATCTCTAAATTACTCTAAACTATGTTTAAAAATTGTCTTTTCAGTCTAGCTGTTTGCATTGTAGTACTTTTCCTAGGAAATCAAAAAGGGTCAGTTATTTCTAGTGGGGCAAAGGAGCTAATGGAAGTGAACTATGTTAAGTAGGTTGTGCAGATAAAGCTGAATATGGAAGAGTGAATCTCAGGGAGAGTTTTGAGAGAAATCATCTTTGAGTTGTTATTTTCTTTTGAGTAGTCACCAAAATGTATGAAGATGAATTTTCACTGTTAGCTACTTCCCTTTGTAATGAAACATCTCTTAAATATTGACTTAGAAGGCTAGAGAGATTCCTCAGTGGTTAAGAGTACTACTGCTGTTGCAGAGGACCCTGATTCCATTTCTCCAACAGATCACCACTCTTTTAGAATAATCATTTGAAAACACATTTCATCTCACTCACAATAGATGATACACATATGTAAGCACATGCATATGACACTGTCAGGATTAACTGCCAATAATCATCATATGTGCATCTCATATAATATCAGTTGCAAAATCTAAGCTTAAAAATTGTAAAAGTAAACAATAGTTCTGCCTTTTGCTTTACTTATAAAATAAAGATTCCATTTAAATCATATCTGTTCAGAAGAGACTATTTATTTACTTGTACATTACTTAATGTAATGAATATTTAATCTTGTGATGTAAATATAATGAGAAGTAAAATCTTCAACTATGACTCCTATGGGGGTCCCTAAAAGCATCAAGGACAGCAGGAAAATTATCCACAGATAGACAAGAATGAAACTCAATTCAACCCAACTTAGTTAGCTGATGCTGGGCCAAATTTCTAGAGTCTGACACTGGGTTGTTTAATTTAGCCATATTTAAGCAAAGCACAATTTTGAAAAATGTTTCCTGGTGACAATTAACTCAGTTCCATGTATACAACAAAGCTTAAGACATGTTTACATTGAAATTCTTTATAAAGTATGTATGGCTTCTTCCTTAAAAATGGGTTCTGTTGACTTAGAAACAATGCTCAAAATAAGAGAATGACTGAGGTAAATACAATACCTGTGGGAATCAGGATTGGCCTGGCCCTAAGATAACATAGAAGTTACTTAGGCTGTTGCAAAGTACAAGCAGCATCTCTCATAAGGATGGGTTTATAGACTAAGTAGCAATGCTCAAAATTTAGGGGGAAAATTCTGGGATAAACATAATATTCAGGAGGATTGAGGTGAAGTTTGTCCCTACAGATAACAAAGGATTACCAGCTCATAAACTATGTATCTTCCCAGTGTTCCAAGTGGAAGATGGTAAGCATCTCCTTCCTTTGAAAAAGTGTGCTTGCATGTTTAACTTTCTTGGGTTCTCCAGTGCTTATCTGTGTGCACAAGGACCTATTGCCTTCTACAGACTCCAAATAGTTCAGTTAAGTCTCCAGTACTCATCATTTTGCCATGATGGAAAAAGTGATAAAACTCTTTTCATTATAAGCAAACTTCTGTGACATGTGATGTTTACATATTGTTCTTATATTTTAGAGAATTGTAGAACATAAGTAGTCTTTTTGAAAAGTGGTGCTTTTTAAATTTTAAATGTTTGTGTGTGCATGAATGGGTGTGTGTGTAAATATGAGTGGGTGCACATGTCAGATCAGAACACAACTTCCAGAAGCTAGTCAACCTCTTAAACTATGTGGGTCCTGGGGATCTAATTAGGTTGCCAAGTTTGTACTCCAAGTATTTTTATCTAATAAGCCATTTCTCCAGACAGATATTGCAGTAATACCACACAAAAGAGGAAAAAGAAAAAGAAAAAACACATGGTAGCATTTAACCAAGAATGAGTGATATTTATTCAGTAAAAAATTTTGTCATTCTCTCTCTCTCTCTCTCTCTCTCTCTCTCTCTCTCTCTCTTTTCTCTCTCTCTCTCTCTCTCACACACACACACACATATCATCCTCTCTATATATTGAGTACCATCATATATATATATATATATATATATATATATATATATAGAGAGAGAGAGAGAGAGAGAGAGAGAGAGAAAACACCATTCTCTCTCTATTGAACACAATCCTCTCTATATATTGAGTTCCATACTCTCTCTATTGAACACTATCCTCTCTATATATTGAACACCATCCTCTCTATATATTGAACACCACAGCAAATATGACAATGCAAAGGAATGAGGACATTTTTCTTAATAATTCTTTTACATGAGTCTTGTGAGGGAAAATTGGTTTTTCTGCCCTTATTGACTCAGAACAGCACACAAATCCATGATCAGATCTTATCACTCTACACTTACATGTTTTTCCAACATATTTCCAGAGTAGGAAGTGTATTCATTGTTTTCAGAGCCTCTCTGCTTCGAACTCATGGTCTTGGACCTGGACACCCCATCTCACACACACATACATTGTTCTGTATATGTCAGAGGAATGAAAGAGTCACAAAGGAAATATAGGGAAATTGACACAATCAAGGTCATGCATTGAACTGAGCTTGTAAGAGTTTATTGTAGTTCTCAGCAAGAGCAACAAGTGCTCTTAAACACTAAGCCATCTCTCCAGTCCCCAAAGTGGAGCATTTAAATGTCAGTTTCCCATAGACATCTTAGAATTTGTGCCTTCTTTGCTATTTTTTTCTGTTACGTTGTCTACAGCTAAGTATAGTTTTAAAGATCTAAGTAGTAATGTGTACATATTTTACAAAAATATTCAAATGTAATTTCTTCACTAAAAATAACCTACTCAAAAGTTATGTGATCGTGAGAGAGGTGGTTTATAGTCAGTTGAAATCATTTATCTACTAAAGAAAATACCCAGGAGAATATACACCTCTCTTTATTTTCTCTTGTAGCTATGTTTATTGTCTGTCTAGATGTAAAACAGGTTTTTAGGGATAACAAATAGGCCACAGTGTTGTACTTTGCATTGCATTACACATTCTGATATTCTCATACACCTGCCTTAAATTAGGCCACACTCATTTTCCCTTGGATAAGCTTTCCCAGGAAAGCTATTCAGTTTCAAATGAAGCTAATGGCTCTAATTAAATTGCTTTTCTCTAGACCAAATTGCCTGATCATTTAGTGTCAGCACTTCTTTTTAAAGAATATCTTCACATGTTCTGTTAAAGTCAAGTCTGACATTGAGATAGTTTGCACACAACAGCATTTTTTCATGATAAAGAGCACCAACATTCTATCTGGAAATATAGAAAATGTATAAAATTAGAGAAAGAGGCAGAACTAACCATATTCTTACTTATGCTTGAAAAGAACCAGTGAGCATAGAAAATTAAAGTGCATTAGGGAAGTTGGTCTTATTATAGTTTATAGGGTTTCTAAATCCTTTTTGCCCTTAGATAACAATTATTTTTAAAGATTTATTTATTCATTTATTTGCTTCTGTGCCTGTGCTAGGTTTTTTTGTTGGTTTTTTGTTGTTGTTGTTGTTGTTGTTTTTGGATTTCAATTTATTTCCTTTATAAAGGAGTTCAGTGAACATGGACAAGCTATAATAACACAAAGAGAAGACAAACTTTCAGAGGGCTTTCAATTGTGGCTCTAGTTTTTCCCTAAACTCCAACTGCATGCTTGTTGTTCTTGTTATTCTTACTGTTTTGAGACAGGGTCTCACTATGTAGCTCCAGCTGCTCAGAACTCACTATATAGACCAGGCTATCCTTGAATTCATAGAAATCAGCATGCTTTTGTCTCTGTTTTAGTCAGGACTCTATTGCTGTGAAAAGACACCATCACCAAGGCAACTCAGGTACACCACTGAAGAAAAATGTCTTCCACTCCTCCAACAGCCACTAACTGTCAATAGCTCTTCTTGGAGGAATGAGGCCTCAGGAACTCCATGCCCATCCATTATGGAATGTTAACAGGCCCAGTCTTGTGCAGGTCTTGTGTGGTACGTTCGTGAGTGCAACAACCATCCTGTGTTGGGAAGACTGTCCCATAGCACTCATCTCCTTCCTCTGGTGGTTCCATTCTTTCTGCCTGTCTTCTGAGTCTTGGAGGTGGTGATATTGATTTCCTATTTGGGGTTGAGCACTGAACAGTAACTTGTTTATTTTTAGCACTTTGATTAGATATGAATCTCTGCAGTAATCATTATCCTCTAGAAAATGAGTCTTCTCTGATCAAAGCTGACACCAGCAGTAACCCATGGGCATAAACATGACTATTTAGATGACACTTTTTTATGCACAACATGTCCATCTGGCAAAACAGAGTAGCATCCCCCTGCCACTACCCATAGACTTCTGAGCAGGTTTTACAGCACCAAATGTGAATTCCCTCCTTTAGAACGGCCTCAAATCTAATGAGGAAGCAATTGGCTACTTCTACAACAGTCATTCCACTCTTGTACCACTGGATATATTCTGCCTTGGAGTTTGGTCATGTAGCATGGATACAAAGCTGCATATGACTATTAATGCCTGGTAATGACATTCTTTTAATTAAGAAAATTTTTTATTCATTTTACATACCAAAGATTCCCCTCTCCCCTCCTCCTGCCCCTCTCAACCCACCCCCATTTCCTCCTACAAGAAGGTAAGGCATCCCATGGGAGGTATGTTTAGTAGAGGCAGGTCCAAGCCCCTCCCCCGCCTCAAGGCTGTGTGAGGTGTCCCACCTAGTTTGTGTGTGTGTGTGTGTGTGTGTGTGTGTGTGTGTGTGTGTGTGTGTGTGTGTGTGTAGGAATATGCCTACGAGCACACAGAGGCCAGAAGGGAGAATCATACGGCCTCTATCATTCTCCAAGTAGTCCTTTGAGGCAGGGTCTCACCCTGAACCTGAGGCTCAGGTTTTCTTGACAAGAATGGAACCCAGAAATCCCACAGTGGTGCTTCTATCTTTGCCCAGATGAGAGCTAAGGGAACAGTAGTATACAAGACCCAGTTTTTTTGCAACGATGCTTTGATCCCATCTCCAATCCTTAGCATTGCACAGCAAACACTCTTAGCTACTGAATCATCTCCAGATCCAACAATAATTTTATACAAATATTAAAATATTACTATAAATTATATTACAATGTAGTATCTATTTTTAAAATATTCATTTATTTTTACTTTACATGTGTGAGTATTTTGCCTGTATATATATAAGTACTGGGCACATGCCTGGTACCCACAGAGGCCAGAAGAAGGTGTCACATCCCATGGGACTGGAATTACAGATTGTTGTGAATCACCATGTGAATGGAAACCAAACCCAGGTCCTCTACAAGAGCATCAAGTGCTCTCTTCAGCACCATGTAGTGTATTTTTATCCCCCCAAATAATACACTTTCCCCCTTCTATTCTAATTTTGTCTAAAATGATGTAATATTTAATATTTTCTACATATGAAGATATGTGGTTTATTATTATACAATCATTTATCATTTTGAATGTTATCAAAATGATAAAACTCTTATTTACTTGTCAAAAACTAATGTGAATGTTTAAAATATATCCATAGCACACTCACAAAAAATGCAAGGAATGCCCTGTCATGTATCACACTTGTATAAAAACCAAAATAAAGTAAGCAAAAAGTCCCTTGGGACAAAATTTTTCTGACTTGTTGTAAGTACTTTAAAAAATATTCACACTCCCTTATATAGGAAATGTTTATATGACATGGGGTTTACTTTACTTTAAGCACAGAAAAACTGCTTGCTTCCATCTTTAGGGAGCCAAAATATTTTTGTTTGTGTCAATGGGCTGATGAAACTTTTATCAAAAATTGAAAGTTGAACTTGTAATTCAGGAGATTTTGATTTTATTTTCCAACTTTTTGCCAAAAATAATCAAATGTTTACATATGAAATTTGACTAATTCTCATACTATAATTATCATTATTTGATATATCCTGAGCACCTCTTCTAACAGCAGTAGTGTTCACTCATGACCAGACTACGAGATGGCCCCAAATTCATCTCCCTTTTATCCATGTAGAAACTAGGACTCACAAATGGTAATCCCTCTCTTTTAAAGCCATTTTTTTCTTTTTCTTTTCTTATCTTCTTTAAGCATGTGCCACCACACCTGGCTTCATGGGTGCTCCTTTGTTTATATATTTTATGTATATGGGTGTTTTGTCTGCATGTCCATCTGCACACCAGAACAGAGCATCAGATCCCGTGGGACTACAGTTATAGGTTGTTGTGAGCCACCATGTAGGTGCTGGGAATTGAACTCAGGACCTCTAGAGGAGCAGCCAGTGCTCTTAACCACTGAGCCATCTCTCCAGTCCCTGCCATTTTTATTTTTAATACTCATCATATGATGAAAGGAATAGGGTAGGAGGAAAAATAGAGAAGAAAAGAAGAGAAAGGAAGTTATTATAGCTAAAAGGCAGTAGCAACCAATAATTGCAGGATGTTTCAAGAGGATATGCTTACTTAAGAGTTATATCCATGGATCTCTGCATCCAGATCCCTCAGTAGTTGGATGAGGTTTCTAGCACGACAATTAGAGTGTTTGGCCATCCCATCACCAGAGTAGGTCAGTTCGGGCTGTCTCTCGACCATTGCCAGCAGTCTGTTGTGGGGGTATCTTTGTGGATTTCTGTGGGCCTCTCTAGCACTTTGCTTCTTCCTATTCTCATGTGGTCTTCATTTACCATGGTCTCCTATTCCTTGTTCTCCCTCTCTGTTGTTGATCCAGCTGGGATCTCCTGCTCCCCCAAGCTCTCTTTCCCTCGACCCTCGCCCTTCACTACCCCCACTTATGTCCAGGCTGTTCATGTAGATCTCATTCCATTTCTCTGTCACTGGGCGATCCCCGTGTCTTTCTTGGGGTCCTGTTTTTCAGGTAGCCTTCCAGGTGATGTGAGTAGCAGTCCAGTCATCCTTGTTCCACATCTAGTATTCTCCTATGAGTGAGTACATACCATGTTTATCTTTCTGAGTCTGGGTTACCTCACTCAGGATGATTTTTTTCTAGGTGCAGAGATCCATGGCTAGGCCCCAGGTGGATCTCTGGGAGTCCAATTAGCGAGAATGAGGAGGGTTTCTATGAGCAAGAATTGTTGAGACCAAGGTTGGATAAAGCACAGGGACAAATAGCCAAATGAATGGAAACACATGAACTATGAACCAATGGCTGAGGGGTCACCAACTGGATCAGGCCCTCTGAATGGGTGAGACAGTTGATTGGCTTGAGCTGTTTGGGAGGCATCCAGGCAGTGGGACTGGGTCCTGTGCTCATTGCATGAGTTGGCTGTTTGAAACCTGGGGCCTATGCAGGATCGCTTGGCTCAGCCTGGGAGGAGGGGACTGGACCTACCTGGACTGAGTCTACCAGGTTGATCTCAGTCCACAGGGGAGGCTTTGCCCTGGAGGAGGGTGGGAATGGGGGGTGGGCTGGGGGGAAGGTGAGGGGGGGAGGGAGGGGGGAGAGAACAAGGGAATCCGTGGCTGATATGTAGAACTGAATTGTATTGTAAAATAAAAATTAAAAAAAAATTTTTTAAAAAGTTATATCTTGTGTAATGGTTGGTATTAACTACCAACTTGATAGAATATAGAATCACCTGGGAGATGGGGGTGCCTGTGGACAATCATACTGATTTCTTTTACCGATGTTTGATCATTGATTTTAATTGTAGGTGGGACTGCTCCCTGGAAGGAGATTACATAAAATGGAGAAAGCAACAACATCCATTCTGTTTTTGTTGTTGTTTTTGTTGTAGATGTGAGTCACTGGGTGCTTCAAGCTTCTGAAGAGATTGCAAAGATGACATAATGAACTATACCCTTAAACTGTAAGCCAGAATAAAACTTTTAGCTGCCTCCCAAAAAAAACTATGCCTGTTCTAATTAGTCTGTTTTATAATTTAATTTAATTTAATGAAATAGCCAAAATAGTATATAGCCAAAATTAGAATTCTTATGGCCCCAGCAGTTGATACATCAAATTGATCCTTACATCCTCCTTTTCTGCTAAATCCAAAAATGCTATGAGTGTAATTGCATAATGTTTTGGTATACCCACTTTTCTAGAATATGAGTTTGTTTGATTTTTTTTTTGAAGCAGGAATTTCATGCTGAACAAGTCATTCCTGTGTGCTCAATATTTAAAGGAGTACACCACACTGTGTGTGACCTCAATTCATCATTGCTAGATAAATATTGACACTTGAATAATTTTGATTCAAGTAAAGTCATAGTCTATTAAAGTTATTCCTTATGAATGCTTGTTTTGAATACTTTTAATCACCTTAACTGACCTGAAAAGGCAGTAAAGTATGGTGGGTGGTGCTGTAAAGCGAGGGCCTGCTCTGCGTTTTGGTTGGGTTTTATAAAGACAAGTTGGATTCAGGAAGATGAACGGGATTTTATGTGTTCAGAAGAAGGCAGAATGCATTATAAAGGAAGGTAGAGTTTGAATAACTATTCAGAAAAAGGGACAGTTGGGACAGAAGAGAAGGGGATAGTTGACTAAGTAGGGAAAGTGTCAATTTTAATGTTTGTAGAGAAAAAATAAAGCAGTTCAGGGGGTTTGTTGTGGATGTTTAAAGAGAAACTAAAATTAGGGAGAATTTGGCTAGGGGTCATGTTTTAGAGACTGAAACATGGATTCAAGATGTGAAATTAACTTGAAAGGAAAGGTGAATCACCAAGGACTCCACATAGGACTGATGAATGGCATGAAACATTTCAGAAAGTTCATCTCACTGAATGCAAAGAGATAATGCCTGGTAAATGGAGTTGGCTGGTATTTTATTAATTTCAATGTCACTGCCACAGAAAAGCAGTATCAAATATCCTCCAAAAACAAAGGCATTTATATTTTTATTACAGTTACTTACTTTTTACTTATTTACTTACTGTGTGTGTATGTGCTTGCACACTCAAACAAAAGTAGACACATAGAGAAGTAGAAAGACAACTTTGTATGTTGGTTCAATCCTTTCAACACATGTATCCTGGAAACAGAACTCACATATTCAGGTGCATAAACACTGAACAATCCCACCAGCCCCAAAGTTCTTTATTTTTCTTTTCTTTTTATTCTTCTCTCATACATTACATCTCAACAATAGTTTCCCCTCCCCCAACCTCTCCCTCCATCTACCCACAGAGAAGAGCAGGCCTCCCAGGAACATCAACCAAACACGGTATAACAAATCACAATAAGTCCAGGCACATAGCATCACATCAAGGCTGGACGAGGCAACCCAGCAGGAGAAAAAGGGTCCCACAAGCAGGCATTTCCCTGCTGAACGCTGAACATTTCTTTAAGTGTTTATAGACCATTTGAGATTCTTCTGTTGAGAATTCTCTGTTTAAATCTGTACCACATTTTTAATTGGATTATTTACTTTCTTGAGCTCTTTATGTATTTTGTAATTAGCCTGCTGTCAGATGTAGAGTTGGTGAAAATCTTCTGAGGACTGCCACCTTGTCCTATTGATGGTGTCCTTTGCCTTAAAGAAGATTTTCTGTTTCATTGGGTCCCATTTATTAAATGGTGATCTTAATGCCTGTGCTATCAGCATTCTGTTCAGGAAGCTGTCTCCTGTGCCAATGAATTCAAGGCTATTCTCCACTTTTTCTTCTATCAGGTTCAGTGTATCTGGTTTTATGCTGAGGTCTTTGATCCACTTGAACTTGAGGTTTGTGTAAGATAATAGATATTGAACTGTTTTAGAATATTATTTTAAGTTGTGTTACATTTGTTTATGCTGTGGAGTATTTGTTTAATAATACAAAGATGTGTTGCATTCCTTTATGTTGCATTTGTTTAACTCTGTGAAGCTGTGTTACTTTGCCTGTTTAAAATGCATGATTGGTCTAACAAAGATCTGAACGGCCAATAGCAATTCAGGAGAAAGGATAGATGGGGCTAGCAGACAGAGAGGATAAATAGGAGGAGAAATCTGGGAGGAAGATCAAGGATAAGTCTCCATGTTCATTTACTTGGGTAAAAGGGGCAAGCCTCCCATGGATATCAAAAAAATGTGACATATCAAGTTGCAATAGGACTAAGCACCTCCCCTCTTATTAAGGCTAGACAAGGTAACCCAGTATGAGGAACAAGTTCCCAAAAGCCAACCAAAGTATCAGGGATGTTTCCACTAACAGTCCTCCCAAGTAGAACAAGTTACACAACTATCACATACATGTAGAGGGCCTAGATTGATCCCTTGTAGGGTCCCTGGTTGTTGGTGCAGATTCTGTGAGTTCCTATGAGCCCAGGTTAGTTGATTCTGTTGGTTTTCTTGTGATGTACTTGACCCCTTCTGAGTCATCCAATCCTTCCTCCCTCTCTTGAGCAAGATTCCTCAAGGTAAGCCTAATGTTTGGCTGTGGGTCTCTGCGTCTGTTTCCATCAGTTACTGAATGAAGCCTCTCTGATGACAATTGGGGTAGGTAACAATCGATGAGTATAGCAGAATATCATTAGGCATCATTACATTGATTTTTTTCTCCAATTATGTTTGGTTTTCTATACTAGGTCTCTGGACCATTCAGCCTCTGGGTCCTAGCCCTCTAGGCAGTGTCAGAGGTGGGCTCACTCTTGTGGTATGGGTCTCAGGCTGGACCAGGCATTGATTGGCCACTTCCACAATCTCTGTGTCACCCTTACCCCAGCATATCCCATAGGCAGGAAAAACTGCAAGTCAAAGTTTATGTGGCTGGGTTGGTGACCCAGTACCTCCACTGCAAGTCTTGGCTGGTCACAGGAGATGGCCAGTTCAGGCTACATATCTCCTATTGCTAAGAGTCTTAACTGGAGTCATCCTTGCAGATTCTTGGGGGTTTCCCTTGCACCAGCTTTCTACCTAAACCCAGAGAGGCCCCCTTTTTAGTCATTTTTTTTAGTACTTGCCCCTCCATCCACCCTCCAGCCTGATCTCTCATGTTACCATCCCTACCCATCCTCAGTCTTCCCACAAGATCTCTTCTATTTCCACTTCCAGGGAGATATGAGCATCCCCCCTTCAGTCCTCCTTGTTACCTTGCCTCTTTGGGTCTGTTGATTGTAGCATGGTTATCCTTTTCTTTTGAGCTAATACCCACTTATAAGTGAGTACATACCATGTTTGTCTTTCTGAGTTTGGTGTAGATAGATTTTTTTCCTTTGGGCTGCAAGCTCACAAATAATGACACAGAGGCTTATTATTAATTATGAAACCTCTGCCTTAGCTTAGGCTTGTCCCACTAGCTCTTATAACTTAAATTAACCCATTTATTTTAATCTTCCTTTTGTCGCATGACTCATTACCTCATCTCTCCATACTGCTCATGCTGCTTCCTCCCAGTCAGGCTGGTGAAGCTACCTTTCCCAGATTGCAGTCTCAGAGAACCAGCTGCAAGACTGCACACAGTAGAGATAGTGGGGAGATTTCCATAGCTGTTTAGGGAAAATTTGTAGTAGCACACGAGAAAATTACAGGCAGAAGAAAACAGTATTTAGAGCCTGTGGCCTTGTAAGCCTTGATTGAATGAGGTTCCGCCATCAGAGAATTATTCATCTGGTGGGTTTACACCTGAATATAAATTGTCATCTGCTGTATTATGCCATAGCCTGTGAAACCAGAGTCCTCCCTGTCCCCAGAAGTCCCACCTAATCTCTTCCTGCCTATCTATTGGCCATTCTGCTCTTTATTAAACCAATCAGAAGGCATCTTGTCAAAGAAACATCTTCAAACAGTGTATAAATAACCCACAATAGTCTGGGTTACCTCACTCAGGAAGACATTTTTCTTGTTCCATCCATTTGACTGAAATTTCCCTGATGTCATTGTTTTTAACAGCTGAGTAATATTCCATTGTATAAATGTACCACATTTTCCTTATCCATTCTTCAGTTGAGGGACATATAGGCTGTTTCCAGGTTCTAGTTATTATTAATAAAGCTATTATAAGCATAATTAAGCAAGTGTTCTTGTGGTATGATTGAGTATCCTTTGTGTATGTGCCCAAGAGTTGCATATCTGGGTCTTGAGGTAGGTTGATTCTCAATTTTTGAAAAATGCTACATTGATTTCCAAAGTGGCTGTACAAATTTGTACTCCCAGCAGCAATATAGGAAGGTTCTTTTTGATCCACATCCTCTCCAGCATAAGCTATCATTTGTGTTTTTGATCTTAGCCATACTGACTAGTATAAGATTTCCATCAGAGTCATTTTGATGTGCATTTCCCTGATGGCTAATGATGTTGAACATCCTTTCTTTACATGTTTCTCAGTCATTTGATATTCTTCGGTGAGAATTCTCTGTTTAGATATGTACACCATTTTTAATTGGATTATTTGGTTGTTTGATGTCTAGTTTCTTCAGTTCTTTATATATTTTGGAAATCAGCCCTCTATCAGATATGGGGTTGGTGAAGATCTTTTCCCATTCTACAGGCTGTCTTTGTGTTATTGACAGTGTCCTTTGCCTTACAGAAGCTTTTCATGAGGCCCAATTTATTAATTGTCAGTCTTAGTGTCTGTGCTACTGGTGTTCTATTCAGGAAGTTGTCTCCTGTATCAATGTGGTCAAGGTTATTTCCCACTTTCTCTTCTATCAGGTTCAGTGTAACTGGATTTTTGTTGAGGTGTTTGATCTACTTGGACTTGAGTTTTGTTCAGGGTGGTAGATATGGATCTGTCTTCATTCTACTACATGCCAACATCCAGTTATGCCAGCAACATTTGTTGAAGATGCTTTTTTTCCATTGTATATTTTTGACTTTTGTCAAAACTCAGGTGTTCATATGTGTGTGGATTTATGTCTGGGTCTTTGATCTGATTCCATTGATCAACATGTCTGTTTTTATGCCAATATCATGCAGTTTTTATAGCTCTGTAGTAGAGTTTGAAATCAGGGATGGTGATATCTCCAGAAATTCTTTTTGTGTGTGTGTGAAGGATTGTTTTAGCTACCCTGGGTTTTTTATTTTCCATATGAAGTTGAATATTGTAGCTTGAGTTTTCCTGCCTGGCCCAGGGTCAGGGCAAATCTCTGTCACCCGCCAGTCCCACAGCCACTCAGACCCAACCAAGTAAACACAGAGACTTATATTGCTTACAAACTGTATGGCCTTGGCAGGCTTCTTGCTAACTGTTCTTACAGCTTAAATTAATCCATTTCTATTAATCTATACCTTGCCACATGGCTTGTGGCTTACCGGCATCTTCACATGCTGTTTCTCATCATGGCGGCTGGCAGTGTCTCTCTGACTCAGCCTTCCACTTCCCAGCTTTATTTTCCTCCTTGTCCCGCCTACACTTCCTGCCTAGCCAATGGCCAATCAGTGTTTTATTTATTGACTAATCAGCAACACATTTGCCATACAGAACATCCCACAGCAGAGTATTGTTCTTCCAAAGTCTACAAAAAATTGTGTTGGGATTTTAATGGGGGTTGTGTTAAATCTGTAGATAGATTTTGGCAGGATTTGCTATTTTTACTACATTAATCCTACCAATCTTTGAGCATGGGAGATCTTTCTATCTTCTGATATCTTCTATCTTCTTTTCCTTCTTCTATTCCTATTATTCTTAGGTTTGGTCTTTCATAGTGTCCCAGATTTCCTGGATGTTTTATGTTAAGAATTTTTTAGATTTAACATTTTCTTTGGTCAACTTACCAATTTCCTCTATCGTATCTTCTAAACCTGAAATTCTCTCTTCTGTCTCTTGTATTCTGTTGGTGATGCTTGTATCTGCAGTTCTGTTTGCTTGCCCAGATTTTCCTTTTCCAGAATTCCCTCAGTTTGTCTTCTCATTATTATTTCTGTTTCCATTTTCAGGTCTTGAACAATTTCCTTCACCTGTTTGTTTGGTTTTTTTTGTTTGTTTGTCTGTTTTTCCTTAGCTGTCTTGTCATTCTTTAAGAGATTTATTGATTTCCTCAAATTTTTTGTTTGTCTTTTCCTCAATTTCTTAAAGGGTTTATTTTCATTTCCTCTTTATGGACCTCTGTCATCTTCATAAAGTTAGTTTTAAGGTCATTTTCTTGTGCTTCAGCTGCGTTGGAATGTTCAGGTCTTGTTGTCGTGGGGTACCTGGGTTCTGGTGGTGCCATATTGCCCTTTCTGTTATTGATAATGTTCTGACATTGGCATTCATGCATCTGGATTTGGGGTGATTATAGGTCCAGGTACTGATTTCTGAGTTTTCCTTTGTTGGATGGGTGTTTTTTCCTTGGTTTCTGTTTCCCCTACAGACTTCTGGTCTTTATGGCCTGGATTTCTGACAGCTGGCATGACCTCTTATCCAATAGAGAGTCTCTGTCCAATTTGGGGCTAATTTGGCCTTTGGTGAAGCAAAGGGTCTCAGCCTAAGTGGGAGGCAGGATACAGTGATGAGAAGAGAATTGGAGAGGGCACTGAGTGAGTGAAGGAGGTCTGCTAGTGAGCCACCTATCTATCTGTGCTTCTGGAAGCAAGTGTGGTCTTTAGTCCAGCAGTGAGTCTTTGCCTGAGTTCATCTATCTGTTTTTCTGGCTTGCTTGGCCTGCACCCATTCTTTAAACTGTTTTGGCCTGCACCAGTTCTTCTGACTGGTGTAGCCTGCAACTGGGAAGTGGAAGTCCACCAGAGTTGGGGGCAGAAGCATGGCAGTGGGGTGGCTGGTGGAGCAGGATGATGAGGGGAGGGCAGTGGAATGATTTTTTGGTAATCAAATCTAGGATTTAGGGAATGGCGGCATTTGAGGGCAGGCAGGTCACTCACCTGTTCTTCTGAGTGGTATGGCTTGCACCTGAGCAGTGGAAGTTCCCTGGAGTTAGAGACAAGGTCCTCAAATTGTAGTTTTAACAAAATAAATGTATTTTCCTATTTAATTGTTTTTCATGTTAAGTGATACAAGAACAGTTACTGTCAAAATCAGTCATATTCCTGTGTCTTAGAATTCAACTGAAATATATGGAATTTCAATGTTTTTGTCATGATAATTTTGTCCTTAAAATACTTTAAACATCTCTTTAGTAATATCTTATTTAGATCTACATACAAAGTAATTATAATCCCTATGGAGGAAAAAACACAGGATTTTATATAATCAAATGCAAAAGGCAATGTTGAAAATTAAACAACTTTTAATAAAATAACTCTTCAACCCTTGAATTACTTTACAAGACTCACAACTAGAGGACAATTCTCTGATTCACAGTCAGGAAATTTCATGGAAAATGTATTTCCTGTTCCACTGAAAAAGGCATGCCTATGAAAAGTCCTTAATTTGAAGCTTAAAGTTCTCAAATTTTAAGATAATTTCTTGAAAAGTTACCATATATTTTAATTAAGTTTGAATTTTCAGCATTTGATTTTCTTGTTTAAAAAACCTGAATAATATTTACAATAGAAATAGTAAAATTAAATGCAAGGGCACTTTGAATTTTAAGTAATTTATCAAAGAGCAAAAAATAGGCATTCTTGGGTGATACTAAAAAAAATCACTTTGAAAATAGAGTTTTCTTAAACTTCACAGACTATAAAATATTTCTTTAAATGCATCTTTGGTTTGCCAGGAAGAAAAATTATAGAAAACACATCAAGTTAGAGACCTATACAAGGACTTTCAGAGTATGATTCTAGTTTCACACGAAATAAGGCAGATAATTGACAAGTAGGATCTCATGAAATAATCTAAAGAAGAGACAAGTATACAGAATGGGAAAAGGTTTTCAAGCTAAACACATGAGAAAGGATTAATATCTAGTTTATGCATGCCAAGAGTTCAAAAGGTAGCAAGAAATCAAACAAAATTGACTAATAAACAGACAATTTTCAATATATGAAATAAAAATAACTCACTGACCATCAAAGAATTGCCATTTAAAAATACATTGTGGTTCTATCTCATTCCAGTCATAATAGAATTTGGAGGGAAAAAAAACACTTTTAAAAAGTACTGATAAGGCTATAGACAAAAGTAAACATTTTTCCTCTCTCTGGATTTTTTCTTTAATGAATATACTTTATTTTTTAATTTTTTTTTTACTTTACATGCCAACCACAGTTTCCCCTCCGTCCTCTCCTCCTGTCCCCCCCCACCTCCCTTCTCCCCCCTCCCATCCACTCCTCCTCCCTAGTCTCCCTTGGGAATCCACAAAGCATGGCATATCAAGTTGTGGCAGGATCAAGCTCCTCCCCCTGCATCAAGGCTGAGTGAGGCATCCCATCATAGGGAATAGGTTCCAAAAAGCCAGCTCATGCATCAGGGACAAGTCCCAGCCCCATTGCTAGGGGCCCCAGAAAAGACCGAGCTACACAACTGTAACCCAGATGCAGAATTAAACTGCCCTGTTCTTAATTCACAAGTACAGATTGCTGTCCCAGTTTTCTCACTTGTAATAACATGAAGTCATCTCTGAAAAATATGATGGTATTGGTCAGGAGTCCTTCATCCTTCCTCTCTTAGGGAAATGGTTTTGTTTCCATGGAGACACATATTAGATGGCATGATGAAAGGTAAGTGAGAGAAGAGAAGTGGTGTGGGTTGTGATTCATAAGGGTTAATGCAATGTGGGACCCCTTTAGTTACAGGGGAATGATAATGCAATAGGATCAGACATTAGCCCCCAACAGTGGAACATCAACAGTTCCACCAACAGCATAAAAACTGGTGCCTATTATACAAGTTCTGAACTTTCTTTATGTAATGTCATAGTAAAGAGTTTATCCTGAAGTATTCAGACTCATACCGACTAGAAACTGGTGTCCACTTGTTAAGAGGTAGCCTCTTCACACTTGCATTAAAATTAAAAATGAATATAAAAAATCTAGTAAAAAAGAAGGCTATTTTAATAAAATTATAAATGTTTATACATGTCAAAAAGTTTTCCCCTCTCCTAGAATAAATCTAATAAGGTTAGAAACTATTACAGACAACAGCAACTTCATTAAAATGATTTTATCATTGTCATCAGGTTTTTAATAAAATAATTTTGCAGGCTACCACGCATCACTTACAAGCACTTACTGTATTCTAGCTTTTGTTTGTATGTATAGAAGAGAAGCAGAAGCAGCTGTTTGCGCTCTTGTGCTCACTGCTGAGATTCCTGACTCTCACTCCGTCAAGCTATGGGGATTCTATAGTACTCTATGTGGACAAGCAGTCTGTATGCACCTTAGAGTTCCGTATGTTGTACAAAAATGAATGTTTTAATTTTGCTAACAAAATAGGAGTTATTTGTCTTTTTTTGTTGTGACTCAAGCCTTTAATGGCTGAGCCACCTCTCCAGCCCTATATGAGTTATTTCTAGTGCATCTATGTATTCTTGTCATGAATAAATCTATGCTTCCCTATTGCTAGGACATTGAATTTTAGATCTTCTCCAGTAAACGTTTGAGACAAAAGGGGAAATGAGTATGGTTGCAGCACTTAGAAATTGTAGGCTCAGATATACTAATAAATTAATAGGAGCCAGTTTAAGATATGTCATAACCCTAGAGACAAGACAAGTTTTCTCTGATCAGAGGGTGGGTGTGTTCCAAGAATGAAATTAAAGTTAACTCAAGGGCAATTACCATTGCAGTGCTTAAAGCCTATTACTGACTGGAACTGTGTATTCTTTCTTCTCTCCCATACCATTTCTTCAGATTATATTTAGTTAGTGTACTAATTCCATTTTATCTATATCTCTCTTTAGTGTAATATTTAATGACACTTTGAAACCAATAAAAACATTGTTATTGATTTTCTGTGATTTGTTCTACTTTTTAGGTTCTTTAACATAAAAAAATTTATTTTTATTTTATATGTATATGGGAGTGCTTGCATATGTGTGCTGTGTAACACCATTTCTGGGCAAACATTGACAAACATCCACTCACCCCAGATAGGGTGATTAAAAAAATAATAATATTGAAGTAAGGGATAAGATGAAATAGTCAGCTAAAGAAAAATGATGCAAAAATCTACAATTTCTTTGAACACCATAACTTATAGGACCTCTTATGATCTTTTATTGATTTTTACTTAAACTGTGTGTGTATGTAGATACACATATTCAACAGCACTCATATAAAGGTCAGAGGACAACTGAATCAGTTCTCACTTTCTACCCCGTGGAATCAAACTCATGTCACTGGGACTTCACACACCCCTCAAAGGCATTTTTTTTCCCCCGAGATGGAGTTCATGTGAGGTCAGACAGGCTTGGCAGCAATCATTTTTGCTTGCTGAGACACACTAGTTTTGTCTTATATATTTTCAAATGCAGAATTTTTTTTAAAGTTCTGCTTAGAAATATAAAAGAAAAATTGTATCATTATTCTATGTAAGTTAAACTAGAAACATTGAAAACCCTTAGATGCTTTTTACATTTGCCTGGGGAAACTAAAATTGTAAATGTTGTGTAGCTTAAACTAAAGCTATAATGTCACCCTACTTTCCAGTCTTTTAGTAATGAATTCTGACCCTCAGAAGCTCTTCCAACCTCATCTATACAGTTTTAACTATCACATCAACAGGAAAAAATCTTGAAAACTTTAAAACTTTTCACCACAAAAATTTAAAAGTCATCTATCAGGTTTTGTCCATTGTATGTCCCTTAGAAATGATCTCAGCTACCCTTTGAAGAGTTGGTGGATAGATATAGGCTGTTTCTGAAGTCACTGTGAGCTTTGCCAAAACAGAGTATATACATACCCTTTTCCCCTGGTAACAAACAATTGAACATGAATGCCCTTGCTGGGCACCTCAATGCAACCCACACATTTTTTTCATACTAAAGATGCTAATAAAAGAGGGGGGGTTAGGGAGTAGAGGGGAGTCTGGCAATAGAGTTCAGGATGTCATGACAAAGATGTTTGTAGCTATTCTCCTGGTGAATAACTAGCAAATAGAAGGCAGCAAAGATATAACTATAAAAGTCCTAAAGGATAATGAGATTATTTTCATTGTTATTGCCTCTGATTTTCTTCTAATTATAAGGGAAATATATATGTGTATATACATAATTTCTTTAGCTTGATGGAATTTAGTTTCTGATGCATTATAAATAAATGGATCATCTATCAAGACCATGATTGGAAAAAATACAGAGACAACTAGCCAAACAAGTGGAAACACATGAACTGTGAACCAATAGCTGAGGAGCCCCCATGGTACTGGACTAGGCCCTCTGGATAAGTGAGACAGTTGTTTAGCTTGAACTGCTTAGGGGGCCTCCAGGCAGTGAGACCGGTTCCTGTCCTTAGTGCATGAGCTGGCTTTCTGGGACCTAGTGCCTATGCTGAGACACTTTGCTCAGCCTTGGTGCAGGGAGGAGGAGACTGGACCTGCCTCAGCTGAATATACCAGGCTCTGCTGACTCCCCTTGCCTTGGAGGAGGTGGGGATGGGGGGTGGGTTGGGAGGAGGACAGGGGAATCCATGGTTGATATGTAAAATGAATAGAAAAATCTCTTAATTTAAAAAAAAACACAAAAAATAAAATAAATGGATCATCAAGTTTCATTTTAATAGTTTGTTCATTTGTACTTAAATATATACATTAAAAAAGTCAAAATATTTTTTCCTGGAAGAATCCAGTATCTTCCCTTTTCTGGTTTTCCCCCACACTTATCTTAAGAAAGTGAAATGTCCCATATCTAAATCATTCTGACTCTGTCACATTTCTCCTAAAGACAAAGAGTTTAAGCTAAGCATGTATTGAAAGAAATATTAGAAATTATCTTGCCTAGCTATATAGTTTTATGAAAATCACAGAATTATTATACAACAAAATTGTTCAGTGCTGTGGGATGTTCTGTATGTCAAATGTGTTGCTGATTAGTCAATAATTAAAACACTGTTTGGCCATTGGCTAGACAGGAAGTGTAGGCGGGACAAGGAGGAGAATAAAGCTGGGAAGTGGAAGGCTGAGTCAGAGAGACACTGCCAGCCACCACGATGAGAAACAGCATGTGAAGATGCCGGTAAGCCACGAGCCATGTGGCAAGGTATAGATTTATAAAAATGGATTAATTTAAGCTGAAAGAACAGTTAGCAAGAAGCCTGCCATGGCCATACAGTTTGAAACCAATACAAGTCTCTGTGTTTACTTGGTCGGGTCTGACGGTTGTGGGACTGGCAGGTGAGAGAGATTTGCCCTGACTGTGGGCCAGGCAGGAAAACTCTAGCTACAGTTCATCCTAGTAAATAATGTAGTTTGATTAAAGCTATGTCTGTATGTCTTGAATGGCCTTTATTCTCATTTGTTTTACCTTCACTTTGTTTCAGTCCTTCTTTTGAAAGCAAATACAACAATGGTAGTTTACAATATAAACTGATGTTTTCTTTCAAAGAGACAACACTATTCTCCTAGGGTTTTACAGTAATAATAGCTAACTTCAAAAAGCACTATTGCAAAGGTTCCTGATTTTAATTTTTTTTTTTATTTCTTAGCCCCTTGTTATTATTTGAATGTGAAATATACCACCACTGGCTTTTGTGTTGCAGTTGATAATGTTGGCGGGAGAGGTTGTAGAACCTGCAGGAACAGGGCAGACCTGCCAGAAATGGGTCATTGGACTCAAGACAGAAGAGTAAACCCACCTTGTATCCCAGCCTGTGATTTCTCATTCTTCTCTGCATGCAAAGCACAAAGATGTGAAGTATCTCTGTCAGCAGCTCCTATTGCCAAACACTGAGCTGCTCCTGTCAACATGCCTTCATCAACATGATGCACTGAGAGCCTTGGAAACTGTGCGCCTAAGTAAATACTCCCTCACTTAAGTGGTTTTTGTCTCAGTGATGAGAAAAGGAACTAATATATCTCTATCACAGCATTTTGATATGAGTATCATTGTATAGATTTGGTCATTTCCCCACAGTAGTTAAAATAATCATTTTATAATTTTAATTAATTATGTTACTTATTTTTATACATTTTTGCAATCCAGTAAAACTATTATTTAGATTCAGAAATAAATAAAGCATGGATTGCATGAGTTACCCATGATTACATCATCTTCTGTGGAGCAGAACCATGATAAATTCCAAATCCATGCTGTTTTGTAAAGAAGCTTGATATTATGAAGCAAAAGTGTCGTAAAATTAGTAATCATTTGTTCTTAGGAATATGTGCTTCAAAATGCATGGTGAACATAGCACTATTGAATATAATGGCAACTTAGAGAACAAGTCTAGGGGACAGCAGACAAGACTTAGTTCCTGAGCTAATGAGACTTGGAGACACTTGGTTAAAGTTTCTGTGTTGCGAGCACTCAGTATATGCAATCACACACTCCTTGAGCTCCCCTAAGAAGCATTCCTCATAATGATTTTAAACTTCATGTCTTACTAAACTTATAGAACATTGTGTACAAAAGGTTATAATTAGGTAACTATAAACAAATATTTAATTCCAAACCAGAACATATAAAAGGACATTTTCTTTCTAAAGGGAAAATAAAATGAATATCCATAGTGTAGTGAGTTTATCATAAAAGTTTTATTTGATCTTCTGTTTTCTCTGTAAGTTAATTTTAACAAGAAAAACATTCAGAGTATTATTTATTGCAAAGTATTTTGACTAAATATTTGGATATGAATAAAATATATCTTAACAAAAATCATTTTCCATAGAGTAGTTTTCTCAGGGGCATTTTGGGGAAGGCATTAGCAAGAGAATGACTTTCTTTTGGGAGAGCAGAACATTTAGCATTGTGTTCTCCCACAGAGTTCATAGGCTTATTACTTATCTTATAAAAGCAGTTACATTTCATCTTATATGCTAAAATAGTCTCAATTATATAAGCTGTTGTATTTTGATGCATCTTTAACATAAGAAAATACAGCTAGCCACCCAGAGAGTTCTGCCTCTAGGATCTAGGCCCTGGGGAACAACTTGTGTCCCCCCACCCCACACATCACTGCTCCATTTGCAGGCCAGCTGGAGAGGCTCCTGCTTGCAGGCTTCCCCACCAACATCCCCCCATTGGACCCTGCAATCTACAAGGCTCACTCCCTACTCCAAACCCACCCATCCCCCTGTGACCTCAGTGGCTCCCTGAGACACAGAATCTGCCAGCTTTGATTGAACCAAGAGTGGCTCCCTGAGACACAGAATTCTCCACTTCCAATTAGACCAAGAGCTCCAATTAGACCAAGAGTGGACCCCTGAGACACAGACACAACAAGCATAGATTGGAGCAAGAGCAGCTCCCTCAGACATAGACACCTCTTGCAGCTATTAGAGGAAGAGATGAGTCGACACCAGTGAAAAAATACATGCAACAACATAAAGAGCAATGTGGCACCACCACAAATTAGCAATTCTACAACAGCAAGACATGAACATCACAACATAGAAGCAGAAGAAACAAACCTTAAAAATAAATTTATGAAAAAATAGCTTTATGAAGATTATAGAGGCCTTTAAAGGGGAAATGAAAAATTCCCTTAAGGAAATTGAGGAAAGACAAAAAATGGAAGAAATCAATAAATTACTTAAAGAAAAAAGAAAGAGCAATTAAACAATGAAGGAAACAGTTCAAGACCTGAAAAGTGAAATAGAAACAATGAAGAAGACACAAACAGAGGGAATGCTGGAAATAGAAAATCTGAGTAAATGAACAGGAAACACAGATGCAAGCATCACTAGCAGAATACAAGAGATGGAAGAGAGAACCTCTGGCATGGAGGATACAATATAAGAAACAGATTCATCAGTCAAACAAAACACTAAAGCCAAAAAAAGTCATAACACAAAACATCCAGAAAATCTGCGACACCATGAAAAGGTCAAACCTAAGAAAAATAGGGATAGAAGAAGGACACAAAGGCACAGAAAATATATTCAACAAAATCATAGAAGAAAACTTTCCCAACTTAAAGAAGGAAATACCTATGAAGAGACAGGAAGCTTATAGGACACCAAATAGATAAGACCCCCAAAAAAAGTCCCCTCATCACATAATAATCAAACCACTAAACATACAGAGTAAAGAGAGAATATTAAGAGCAGCAAAGGAAAAAATGCCAAGTGACTTATAAAGGCAGACCTATCAGAATAACACCTGACTTCTCAATGGAGACTCTGAAAGCCAGAAAGTCCTGGACAGATGTTATACAGACAATAAGAGACCATGGATGGCAGCCCAGACTACTATACCCAGCAAAACTTTCAATCACTATAGACAGAGTGCACAAGATATTCCAAGACAAAACCAGATTTAAATAATACGTATCCACTAATACAGCCCTACAGAAAAGATTTGAAGGAAAACTCCAACCTAAGGAAGTTAGATGCACCCAGGAAAACACAGGCAATAGATGACCCCACAACAGCAAATTCCAAAGAAGGGAAATACACACACACACACACACACACACACACACACACACACACACACACACATTACCACCAAAAGATAACAGGAATTAACAATCACTGGTCATTATTATTCCCTAATATCAGTGGACTCAATTTGCCTAGAAAAAGACACAGGATAACAGATGGATACAAAAACAGGATCCAAACTTTTGTTGCATACAAGAAACACACTTCAACTTCAAGGACAGATACTACCTCAGAGTAAAAGGCTGGAAAAAAAAACTTTCCAATCAAATGGAATTAAGAAGCAAGTGAGTGTAGTTTATCCTAATATCTAACAAAATAGACTTCAAACTAAAATCAATCAAAAGATATCAGGAAGGACATTGCATATTTATCACAGGAAAAATCCATCAAGATGAAGTCTCAATTCTGAACATTTATGCCCCAAATACAAGGGTACTCACATATGTAAAAGAAACATTACTAAAGCTTAAATCACACATCAAACCCCACACACTAGTAGTGGCAGACTTCAGCACCCCACTCTCACCAATAGACAGGTCTGCCAGACAGAAACTTAACAGAAAAATAAGGGACTTAAATGATGTTATGACTCAAATGGACTTAATAGATATCCACAGAACATTTCACCCTAACACAAAAGAATATACGTTCTTCTCAGCACCCCATAAAACCTTCTCTAAAACTGACCACATACTCAGTCACAAAACAAATCTCAACAGATACAAAAAATTGGAATAATCTTCTGTATTTTATCAGACCACCATGACTTAAAATTAGATTTCCACAACAACAAAAATTACAGAATGCCTTCAATATCATGGGAACTGAATAATGCTCAACTGAATCACATGGGTCAAGGAAGAGATAAAGAAAGAAATTAAAGACTTCCTAGAATTCAATGAATATGAATGTACAACATACCCAAACTGATGGGACACAAAGAAAGCAGTATAAGAGGAAAATTCATAGCACTAAATATCTGCATAAAGAAGTTGGAGAAATCTCACACTAGTAACTTAACAGCACATCTGAAAGCTTTAGAACAAAAAGAAGCAAACTCACCCAGGAGAAATAGATGCCAGGAAATAATCAAACTGAGGGCTAAAATCAATAAAATAGAAACAAGGAGAACAATACAAAGAATCAATGAAACAAAGAGTTGTTTCTTTGAAAAAATCAACAAGATAAACAAACCCTTATTCAAACTAGCCAAAAGGCAGAGAGAGAACATCTAAATTAACAAAATCAGAAATGAAAAGGGAGACGTAACAAGAAACAAGGAGGAAATCCAGAGAATCATCAGTCATATCTCAAAAACCTGTACTCCACAAAACTGGAAAATCTAAAAGAAATGGACAATTTTCTGGATAGGTACCACTTACCAAAATTAAATAAAGACCAGACAAACAACTTAAATAGACCTATAATCCCTAAGGAAATAGAAACAGTCATTAAAATTCTTCCAACCAAAAAAAAGCAAAGGGCCAAATGGTTTCAGCACAGAATTCTACCAGAATTTCTAAGAATAGCTGATACCAATACTCTTTTTGTGAGGCTACAGCTACCCTGACACTCAAACCACAGAAAGATGTCACAAAGAAAGAGAATTACAGAACAATCTCCCTCATGAACACTGATGCAAAAATACCCAATAAAATACTGGCAAACCTAATCTAAGAACACATCAAAAAAATTATCCACCATGATCAAATAGGCTTCATCCCAAAGATGTAAGGATGTTTCAGCATATGAAAATCTGTCAATGTAATCCATCATATAAACAAACTGAAAAAAACCCACATGATCATCTCATTAGATGCTGAAAAAGCCTTTGACAAAATCCAATACCCCTTCATGATAAAGGTCTTGGAGAGATCAGGAATACAAGGATCATACCTAAATATAATAAAGGCAATTACAACAAGCCAACAGCCAACATCAAATTAAATGGAGAGAAACTCAAAATGATTCTACTAAAATCAAGAACAAGACAAGGCTGTCCACTCTCCACTTATCTATTCAATATAGTACTCAAAATTCTAGCTAGAGCAATAAGACAACAAAAGGAGATCAAGAGTAAAGGAAGAAGCCAAACTTTTATTATTTGCAGACAATATGATAGTATACATAATTGACCCCATGAATTCTACCAGGGAACTCCTACAGCTGATAAACACCTTCAGTAAGGTAGCTGGATACAAGGTGAAGAAAATATTTTATTCAAAATCTGAAAATCCTCTTCTATTCTTAATTCATGGCCCATTTTTGATTTTCAGATTTTGAATAAAATATTTTCTTCACAAAATACCATAATCTTAGGTAAGGTAGTAGTCAAATAAAACATGGAATCAATAAAAATGCAGAGTCCTAATGGATATAGCTACAAAACACCCTGCACATAAGGTTCAATGAATATTGTGAAAGATGAGGCAGAAAGATGGTTAGATCCAGAAGATCAGGGAGTTTGCTGTGAGATTGTGTCTCCTAGTATCATCCGAAGCTACACCCATAAAGTCTCACCAACATGACTACCCAAATGTGAGCTGAAAAGGACGACACAATGAGCATGCCAAAAGGAACAGGGAAAAGCCAACAAGTCATCAACCCTACACAAAGAACTATAGGCAACTGAAGAATGCTGGGAGTGGGAGAGGTGGGAAGAGCACACCAATTGGTTGTCTAGTACCAAGTACTCAGCTGTGAAAACTTGGGCAAGTAAGATTATCTAGACTGAACAGGTTATAGTTAGGAATATATGCACATACTTATACATATAAGCATGCAGCAACAATTAGTGAAAAAAGAGTCCATGCATTTGAAGGAGTGTGGGAGAGGTATATGGGAGGGTCTGAAGGGAGAAAAATGAAGAAATATAATTATATTATAATCTCAATGATAAAAGAGCATAAAAAATAGTGTGTTATTATTAGTTAAGCAATATGCCAATATATTTGGTTGCTTATCTGATAATTAATTATATACATTGAAATGCCGATGCTTACTGTTTTGCAGCCCTTGAGCCTAAAACAGTGTCTTTCACTTAGGTGATGTCATTAAATTTTCATGGATTGATGTAATGAACAGAGAAAAGAGATTTTACCCAGTCAAGTAGCCAGAGCTTGGCTGTGAACACATATTACAGGTTGCTGGGGAAAAAATATGAAATGTAAGTATCCATGAGATAAATATCAATAAAGAGTTATGGTCTTAACTATAGAAGAACATAGCAGAGAATTAAACAATTTCATAACCACATCCTTAATGCTTTAAATATACAATATATTTCAATAATATTTATATTTTTAATGATTGTTTGAGTATTATTTTTACAGTAGCATATTTGCTGCTTTTATAAATTGTGGTAATTTTTAAAAATTTGAACCCTCTTTGAATGAATTGATACAAATGTGATGTACTTATTATCTTAAAATAGATTACAGTTTGAAATGCATCTCAACTGACTAACTTGCAAAATAGATGGAGTTTACATAAGAAAAACACAGGAAAGAAGGGTGATTATTTAGAAAACTTAAGGACTTCTGTGTCTGAGACTGGGTATTTAGGCTGCCTGAAGTGTTATAAAGTTGCTCAGAAATGCCTAAAGCTCATCTATCTTCTGGATTTCCAGACCAATCACGATGTTCTCAAAATGAAGCCTGTCATCTCTGATGTATCGTAAGTTAAGTTTAGTTTTGCAGCAGAAACTAAACAAAAAGCATAGGTAACATGATTAACCGTATGTCATTGGTGATGCAAAATTGTTCATATCTTAGTGTCTATGATGAACAAAGAAAGCTATCGAGAAGAATTCAATAATGGCTATAAAATAGTTAAAAATAAATTTTCATTTCATTGCATGTTGATGGAAGTTCAATTATCATTGCTATTTGTGGGTTTTGTTTATTATTTATAGTGTACCAAATAGTAAGAAGTTACTCTAATTTCTTGAATAAATGTATGTTTTGTATCTCCATGTACTGATGTTTAATGAAATCCATTATAATTCTAAGTATGCATGAAGAATGAAAGAAATAGTTATTTCTTTCATTATAGGAAGTGTTGAGTTTTAAAGTGAATACTGAAAGAAAAAACTGTCTACTTACACAAAATCTATAACAGGTCCTGTAAAAGTTAAGCATATCCCACCTTGCAAGTCAGTAATTTTCAGATCATATATTAGTAAACTAAGCCAGAATATATAAAGAGACATATATATATATATATATACATACAAATATATATATATGCACACCATTTGCATTCTTTCTAAAAAAAATGGTTCATGGAGCTTTTATAGGCAACACATTTCTGTTTATTTGAGAAAAATTATATCGGAAGAAAATCTGTACATGTAGTGCTGACATTTATCCACCAAAGCCTTATGAGCTAACAGAGTAATCACACTTTGTGGTTAATTTAAGAAATTAGTCAAGACATCTCGACTAGTACTGCCATACATTACTTAGGTTATGTCAGAAACATCATTTCCTGGGAACATTTGACAAGCAAATGCTTTACAAACATTTTGTGCTCACTACTGCTTTTTTACTGCTGAATATCTCTAGCTGTTTTTCACTGACTCAGAAATCACTATTCTAAATGTTATTACATTTATTTGGTTTCTTATAAAAATCAGGGAAAGGGAGACAATAATTAACTACAATATACTTTGTTCAAAATGACACTATGATACCTAGTATTTTGTATGCTAAGTTTAAAAATAAAATAAAGTTTAAAGCAATCAGTAAGAAGCTGCTAAAATTCTGCCATGTTTGCATAAGATAACCCACATTAATTACCCTTGGTGTCATATGCTCACAAAAGCATGGGGATGAAAGACCCCTGAGATTTTATAGGTTGGAAAGGCAGATGTTAGTACAAATTTATTTTTGCAGTCATGTTGGAAATGCTTTGAAGAATGAAAAATCATCTATTTACATGCAGTATATATTGCCATGCTAAGGGATTCTGTAAAAGAGCAATCAGTAGTAGCATTTGTCCTTGAATAAATCTGGAAAAGTATCCTATATCAATACAAGTGCATATATATGTATATTCTCCAAATATATACATGTATGTGTATATATTCTCCATATATGTATATATCCTCCAAATAACCACTGTCATGATTTTCTGACATTTGAGAGTGTTTCTAAAAAAAGTCTCAGAATTTGTAGGATAAAACTTGATTGTTAAAACTATTATACATTTTAAGTTATTTGTATTACTTGTGATACTAAATTTTGATTATTTAGAATAAATCAGTGCTCAAATAGAGGGTTCTTTCCTGGAATATACCTGAGTCAAATCAGTGTTTCTGAGTCAGGTTTTCCAGGCACTGAATTTTTAACTGCAGTCTTAGTTTAAAACTAAACAGTATTTTTAAAAATATCTTTAAAAATATTTTTGCTCATTTTCTAAAAATGTACTATCAATATATTTCCCATATTCTGTATGGATATTATGATACCCAAGCCTACCCTCAACTGATACAGTACTCATGCATGAAGTTCTCAAAAAAATTAAAGATCGGGGGAGTAAAAAGCAAACGATGTGATAGTACTGATGGATATGACGACAATTTAAAAGGATAAGCAGGGCCTGAAAGGTTTTGCTCTTTGTAGTTAATACAAAGAGCCACAACCAAACAGAATGCAGAATTATGGACTTCAGTTCTAGTGGATTCATGTATAATATGACTCCTGAACCTGAATCTCAGGGATCATTGTGGAAGAGGAGGGCAAAAAGATTGTAAGAGCCAGAGTGTTTGCTGTGAGATTACATCTCCTGGTAATATCAGAAGCTATAGTCATAAAGCCTCACAGGCATGACTGCCTAAACATGAACCAAACAAGAGCAACATGCTATTGTGGATAGAGAAAAGCCCAGAATCCTCAACCCTACACAAATCACTACAAACAACTAAAGAATGCTACAAATGTCATTTGAAAAGAACAATTGTAAGTATAAAAAAATAAAGGTGTTCAACAACAATAAAACATTCATGCAACTATCATATATAGAATACGGTATTCTATATATAATCTATGTAGTATATATACTATTCTATGATGTTCTTATGTAAGTATTCTTATATTATAGTGCTCTTGTAGTATTCTTAAGTATATTCTTATACTATACTAATCTTACATGATGGTTTCTATTTATTGTCAGTTTGTCAGAACCTAGAATTACCCAGAAAGGGAGAACCTGAATATGTTTGTGGGGAGTTATAAAAATGAAATCAGTATCTGGGTATGTTCACTTAATTGAGTGGAAAGGCCTACCCTAAATGTGGACAGGGACATTTCATGGGCTGGATCCTGGACTACATAAAAAGGGGAAAGGGAATTTGTCAGCAGCATCCAACTCCTCCTGCTCCTTGACTGTGAATACAATGTGGCCTGCTACCTTACGCTCCTGCCACCATAACTTTCTCTTCACAGTAGACTATATCCTCAAAGTGTGATCTAAAATAACACCATCCTTTATTACATTGTTTTGAGCAGGATATTTCATCATAACAACAGAGAAGACCAAAAAAAAAGAATATGTGTGAGCAGGTCAAACACTAAGATCATGACATCAGAAGCAATAAAACTCAAGTACCAGAAGGCTGATATTGATAAGGATTAGATTTCACAGAAAGTATTTGTAGTAACTAATCTTCATTGTCAGCTTAACTGCATTTTAAATCACCTGGGAGATTGGAAAGTCACTTTTCTGGGTGATTCTGTATGGTCAGGATGTTTACTGAGAGGATTAATTGGGTGGGGAAGATCTACCTTGAATGTGGTTGAAGGGTACCTTCCCACTGGAACTTCAGAAAGTCTGAAAATTATAGTATTTCCCGTCTCTGCTTCCTGTCCAACAGACAGTGAAGAATTTCCTCTGCCACATCCTTGTGCCATCATGGTGTTCTACTCAAGTACATGGGGCAAAGCAACTACATACAGAATACTGAAACCATAAGTCAAAATATTATTCTTCCCTTGAATTGTCTACATTATTCTTCTTTAGCTGGAGAGCTTCTCTCCGGGTCCCACTGAGCCCTGGCAGTCTGACAGCCCACTTAAAAAATAAACACACAGACGCTTATATTGCTTACAAACTGTATGGCCTAATGGCTCAGGCTTCTTGCTAACTGTTCTTATATCTTAAATTAATCCATTTCTATAAATCTATACCTAGCCACGTGGCTCGTGGCTTACCAGCATCTTCACATGCTTCTTGTCATGGTGGCAGCTGTCAGTGTCTACACCCCCCCACTCCCCCACCCCCCACCCCCTCACCCCCACCACCCCCACCCCCCGCCTTCCTCTTCTCTCAATTCTCCTCTCTGTTAGTCCCGCCTACACTTCCTGCCTGGCCACTGGCCAATCAGTGTTTTATTTATTGACCAATCAGAGCAATTTGACATACAGACCATCCCACAGCATTCTTTTGTACTAATGATAAAGTAATCGTGGTTGTTTGAATGAGAATCCCCCTCAGCAGGCTCGTATACTTGCATGCTTAGTTACCAGCTGATAAACACTTTGAGGATTAAGAGGTGTGTCTTTCTTAAAGGAGGTATGTCACTGGGGGTAGTCTTTAAAGTTTCAAAACCTGTGCTAGTCCAAGTTCTCTCTCTCTCTCTCTCTTTCTCTCTCTCTCTCTCTCTCTCTCTCTCTCTCTCTCTCTCTCTCTCTCTCTCTCTCTCTCTCTCTCTCTCTGCCTGTTGCCTAAAGACCAGCATGTAAAAGCTCTCAGCTACTTCTCCAGTACCCATGGTGCTGCTGCCATGTTTCTTTTATAATATTTGCCTTGGTCATGGTGTCTCTTCACAGCATTAGAACAGTAACCAAGACAGTAGTTAATAATGCTAAAGAAGGAAAGATATTGAAGGGTGAAGGCATCTTCAGGAGCAAAGCCTTTGTGTCAGATGTAGGGACAGATGCCTATAAAAAAGAAATAAAAGGGAAAAGTGATGTAACTGATGAAAACTACAGAGCATGATAAAGTATGAGATTATACATAAAAGGCTAGATTCTGTGGCACCATGTAGGCTATGGGAAAAGTGCTATGAAGTAATGGCCACATTTGTCATTTGAATAAAATATCTACTCTTAATAATAGAATTACCAGAAGGAAGTCAGAATGAAGATAATAAAGGAGACAGACATTTAAGTTGTGTGATATTGGAAAAGACTAGGGAACAACCTAAGACTTTAATTTGTTGATTAATTAATGACATCTTACTCTTTGTCTGTTAAAAGTCTATTTAACTGTTCATACTTTGGTTTCATTTACTAAGAAATTCTGGGTTTGCCACTCATGATGCCTCTACTGAAAAAGGCTCTTATGCTTCTGACCTATTATCTACTAAGCTGTATATAGTTCCATTATGCTGCAATACACCCATCCAGCTCTGTTTGCCTAGGAAAACTGAACACCACAATTTCTTACTCTTTGAATTTATGGACACCTAGGAATCCCTGAATAAATTTTTGCCACCGTTACTAAAAAGGAAATTGGAAAACATCTGTGTCCTCTCCAGTACATATAGATGATTGTTTATCCACAGAAGTAGCCTACAGGGGCCATTTATGCCATGTATTTCTTAGGATATCACTTACGTATCACAAGAGAAAAATCACCATAGCTTGTGTGTGCTATATAAATGTAGGTGTCTGCAGAGGTCAGGAGAAACTGGATATCCAGAAACTGGAGTTATAGGTGGCTGTGAGCAGCCCAATGTGAGTGCTGGGAAACAGAGTCAGCTACTCTATAAAAGCATACAGCTCTTTAACCTTCTAAGCTGTCTCTTTAGCCCCTATTATCTCATTCTTCATGAGAAGCATTTTTCTGGTCTCATTTTTGTTGGTTCAGATTTCAATTGTTTGTTTTTGAAATTTTAGTGACAGAACAAATGTAAATATTATTTAACTTCACACAGAAAAGAGACCTTTTGAAAGTAGTTTTATGTCAATTTTTTAAAATTGATGTGAAGTGGTTACATAATTCCTTTAGAGTCACTTTTAAAAACCCAGTTATAAAAATGTTTTGCCCTCTCTTCAATATGGACTTAGAGATATGAGAAATGCCTAATGTTTCATTAAATATGGATTTGAATATAACATAGCTTGAAATGTGATGCATCTTGAATTACATTTTGAGGGCTTAAAAGTGTGTCCTTACTTATTGTGACTAACATTGTCAGCTGCAAGCTACTCATGATCATATGGCTAAGTAGAAGTGAGTGCAGTGTGAGTCAGTTTAATATGCATATAGAAAATTGCCTTTAGCTTGATTATGTCTAAAGAGAAATTCAATTAAAGCTTTTGTGAAATTACAAAAGTATGTTCAAAATATTCTGGGTTATTTGCAACAGTCTTCTCTTGGATTTATGTAGATTTATAGTGATAAATATAGTTCATCATGAAATTTTGTAAACTGCAAATTTGTAACATCTTTTTGTGAAGTCATTTTATATAAAATAGCTTATATCTATAACACTGACTTCATACAGTTCTGATTTTAGTGAATGTTCAAACTACTACTTTAGAAATGAAACTTATTTTTTTTATTTAAATAACAAAGAATCTTTCAGATAAGAAAATAAGCTGGTTAGAATAAAATCTTAGGCAGAAATTTGTGCCAGAAAGGATATTAATATCCACTTAATTTTAGCTGCTTAGCTTGTCTTATTTACACTACAAAGAAAGTCATACTATATTTTAAAATATTTTTAATGAGGAAAAATTGAATTTAAACCTGATGTGAATTAAAAAGTAACAGAACATCTCACTGTGTAGCCCAGGCTAACCTCTAACTTGTGATCCTCCTTGTTGAACCTCATGAGTGCAGGGACTACGGGTGTATGCCACTATACATGGTAAATCTGTTTAAAATTTTTATTTTCACATTAAAATATCATTATCTTGCATCATCAAAGTTGGCCACCCACCACTCTTTACCTCACACCTGTAATTAATGTGTAGTCTTACTGAAACATACTCTAACAATCCTATGAATTGGTTTAGGGAAGAGGGATTTTCAGAAAATAATATGATTAAATGTGTGACACACAGAAATTAAAATAAGATAATCAAGAGTATCTTCCAAATCCCCCATCCTTGTTCTGTTCACTCTCATCTCACAAGTTGTTTATCGTATTGACTTCTGTTTTATGGACAGAAGTGTTCTCCAACATTTTCCCTCTGTGCAGCATCTTTTGCTATTCAAATATTGATATGATTATTAAAGATGTTATATATCTATTATTCAGTAAGCCTATATTTCAAATTTTTTCTGTATATTAAACATCTTCACTTAGCCTTGTGTATGTTATAAAATTTATGTGTTCCATATGTGAAATAACTGAGTAAAGCCTAGTTCCACTTTCCTACTAGATTAATGGTGGGTAATTTTTTTCAGATTCATTCTAGTGCTCTTTCCAACTGCACTAGTTTTATCTGAACAAGTGACAGCTTGTGTTGATAATGAATTGTGTGTCCTTTCTCTTTCCTTCAATTAACTGACTGTTAAACACAAAGAAGATTTTAGAGGTGATTTATGGAAATCAAGTACATAATTTTATAGATGTAGTGCACAAAACCAGAGTGGTTAAATAAATCTCTGACAGTCTCTGGCTGTTCTTTCCTGTCATGCTCAACACTGCTCAGGATCTGATTGGCCCTGCTTTCGCCACCACCCCCAACCCCAGGTCGGGCTAGTGTGCAATGGTCCAACCATGCAGGACTAAGAGGGACTCAAGTCCAGCAACTCTTCATACTTTGCAGCACTAAGTGGTGATGCCCTGAGGTCTGAAAGGTCTATCCCACCTATAAGGTGTGGGAGGACTCATGCCCACCATGGCATTTCCAGTTAATGTGGGCCCCAATTCGGCTAACCAGCCATGGATACCTACCCCTCTTGCAGACCTGTCTTTGTTCCGTAAGGCTGCTAATGAATCAGGTCCTGACTCACTGTATTTTGAGCAAGTCCTATGGCAATGGGCAATGCATTTACAGACTTATTATGACTGGCACCATTTGATGAAGACTGTGTTGGAGCCTATGGTCTTCCTTAATTGGCAAGCTGCTGTAGCTAGAGTTTTCCTGCCTGGCCCACAGTCAGGACAAATCTCTGACACCCGCCAGTCCCACAGCCATTCAGACCCAACCAAATAAACACAGAGACTTATATTGGTTACAAACTGTATGGCCGTGGCAGGCTTCTTGCTAACTGTTCTTACAGCTTAAATTAATCCATTTCTACTAATTTATACCTTGCCACGTGGCTTGTGGCTTACCGGTACTTTACATCTTCCTTGTCCTGATGGCGGCTTAACTAAGGGACTATTCTATTACTAATCTCAACTCTTTGATTCTATTCTGATTCTTTAAAACTTTTCTTAAAGTATAAATTTTATATCAAAATTTACAAGATTAATATATATAGATATATAGATATATATACATTTTAACCTTTGTCAAGATATGAATGGTCATATAGAGTATTAATTAATTCTAGAAAAAAGGCTTCAATTAGCTGCATATATATGTCTTTGTGTTCGAGTCTCTTATCAGTTTTCTGCAGGAAATCACAGCCAGGCCTAACATCAACTGAAGTCTCCAAGAAGAAGTTGGGGCCCCACAACAACAACAATTCCACATGGACAATAATAACATCATTAAGCTGACAAACATCATCTACAGATCAGCTTTGAACTACAAGGTGCTCATAGCAATTTTGAGATGACTAGCTGAGATGATCCAGTCTCAAAGACTACTTGAATAAAGACTTGAGATAAACCCTGAACTTTGGCATTATACACAGACTGGATAATGAAGGATATGGTTACCTTTCCTAGAATTTGACAATTAACCTAAAATTTTTCTTTCAGGATAAAGATAACTTCGCCCATACCCAGCAGGAAGCAATTTTAAGAATACGACGCCCACATTCCCAAAGAGGTGGTGTGGGGCGGGTGGTTTTTTGGTCTTTTTAATGGGTTTTGGGTCTGGGATAATTTTCATTGTTTAGGGGAGTTGGTTACAAGTTGTTGTCAAGGGTTAGGAAAAAGGCTAAGCAAAAGAGATTAGATTTAAGGTTCTTGTTTAAAAAAAAAGAGAAAGAAAGAAGAAGAAAAAGACAATTACTAGTTTTAAATACTTTACATTGGATTGGATTGTTTTATATTGTATACAAATTATATATATTGAAATTGATATTGTTAGAAAATGCTATATGTTTATTTCTAATTGTACTTATACCGTTCATTTAACAATGCAATTTTCTGATCCTTGAATGTTATTATTACCAACTATTAGGATATAAAGAAATGAAAGTTAGTAGTTAGATATTACAATAGAACTTGTAGTCATATTAGATATGTTTTAAAAATTGAGCAGATATATTTTAGACAGGTCATCTTCAAACCCTTCAGAGATCTACAGAATATGGCATTTAAAATGTTTTAATAACTTAGAAAATTTTTCTTTTTTGTTATGATTATGAGACATGTCGGCTCCTGGCAGTACCAATCTACTTCAGGGAAAATATGGGCATTGAAGAAACTGTGTATGGAGTTAACTTTCATTGTGGCAAAAGTTAGCCACTGGACAACAAAGTATCCTTGAATCAACTGCTGACAAAATGGACAGACAGGACATGAAACAAAGGACTACTGATTCTTGCCAAAACAAGTGTGGTTATGGCTTTATCAAAAGGCATCTTCTGAGGCCAGGACAATATGGCACCATCCCTGAAGTGGCCTTCGCAATTCGGAAAAGGTATAGTGCCCTTTTCTTCGAAGGCAGCTGAACAGGCAGTGGGCCGATGGCTTCTGATGTGCAATGGAACAGCAGCTGAAACAGTTATTCTTGAAGAGTAACTAAGCTCACGCCTCGCAATAGTAAACTGGCATTTGACAGAGGGATGTGGAGAAGAACGGGATGCTAAGATGAAGCCATATATACACAGCCAAGAAGAATGGACAGCTGAATTACAAAATCAACAACAATTTCCAGAATTTAAAATCCTGAATCATGACATGACACTAGTGGAATTCAGGTGTTTCTGGTACATGGACTGCTCTCACCCAATGTGAGGTTGAACTGTTGACCTTGTGTACATCCTACTTCACAAATGAGTCTGTCAGATATGCTAAGCCTATAGGCTGAAGATGATGCCCCAACACTGTGGAGAAACCTCAGGTGACTGTCCAGGCAGCTGGCTGTTTCTGTCAACTCACAAATTTTTTGGAAGTTGCTTGCATGCACTTTCTGTTTTTATTTTTGTTAGCTAATATTATTTCCTTCTTGGGTCTCTGAGGGAGTTGAAGATTAGGTAGTTATAGTTGAAGGTTAGTTAGTTATAGTTGAAGATTAATTAGGATAGAAAGTGAATTAGATACATTTTGGACTTAACAAAATAGGATAGATAATGAAATTATTTTCTCTGAATTTGTCAAATACAAATGGACTAGACATTGTTTAGACATTTATTACTTGTATATATTGTATATAGTCATTGTACTTTTGTATATAGTTTTTCTTTTGTTAGTTATAACCTTTTTCTTTTTTTTCCTTTTTATTAAAATAGAAAAGGGGAAATGTGGTGGTATTTTACTTATACTGAAATGTGATTTTAATTGTATGTTAATAAATAAAGTTGTCTGGGGGTCAGAGCTATTAGAGTCATAGCAAGTGCGTGGCGGCGGTGGCGCACGCCTTTAAGGACCTGGAGGGCGGTACATTCAGGCAGTGACGAGGCAGTCACATGTTTGGGTTTACAACCAATGAGAAGGCAGAACAGGAAGACTTTAAAGACAGACACACAGGAAGTAGGTCCTTTTCGGAGAGCTCTCTTGGCTGGAGAGGATCCCTGAATCAGGAAGGGTGAGGCTCTTAGCTCTGACCTCTTGGTTTTCTTCTCTGAATTGGCTCTGTGTTTCTTATTTGATAAGACCCTTGGTTACATCTACAAGCTGCCTAAGATAACCAAGCTGAGGCTCAGGTTCATTTTAATATACAGCACAACATCACTGTTTCTCTTGAGATGCTCACGGGCCAAGGACCATATGCTAACCCTGTCATACAAGCCCAGTGGCAATACTCTATTCCCTATTAACCCGGGGGCAAGGATATGCTTGCATTTCTCCCCAGAATACCACCACACCAATATGGGTACCCTCCAGAGATGTGCGTCTGGCAACAGACCAAGAGACTTTGGACAAAGAAAAAGCTTCAGTAGGGTAATGTATGATTTGCCCTGCTACTGTGGTATCAGTAAAGGTCATGTCATCACTGGCATGGGACCCTTGATATTAAGCAATTGCCTCACCCCCTACAAGGTCTTTAATGCATCACCAGAAGGACTTTGATTGGCACCATATAAATGACTGGGGTCCCATCCATGTCCTTGAGATTGAAATTTTGACTAATCCTTCTCTTGTTCAAATATCTTCTGCAACAGGTTCACCAACAAAAGGCGGCCACAAAGGCGACCCTATTGTCTCTCAGACACCTAGATCAAAGTCCTCCTAGAGAGATAATGCATACATGACTCACTGAGATACAAAAGGCTACTGCCTAAAGCCCACCACCCAGACAGCTCTCCAGGATTGATGCTCTTCCAGGGCTGGTAGTCAGTAAGGGATACGAGCTTGTTTGGCAAGCCAGTCTAAGACAGGCACAGTCCATTATGCTGAGCTCTCCTGAGGTGGGGTCAACAAGGTTAGGGCAATGCGCCCTAGCTCCCGTTGAGCATGTCCTATAAAACAATAAAAAGGGGTGGATATGTGGGATGACTCATCCCTAATGGGCTTGAGGGCCAGATGGCCCAAACAAGTAAAAAAGATACTTTCTGAGAACCAGCCTGGGTCTGCCTAATGGCCTTAGCAACAGCAGCTGAGACATGATCTGGAGATGACCTGGACCAATGAGAGGCAGCCATATCACAACAGCAGATGCATATTCATCAGACCTTCCCCCTCCCCCAGGGTGGGGTGGAGGGTATATAAGGCTTGCCTCTTTCTGAATAAACTGAGCTTGTTGTTTCGACATTCTCCCAGAGTCTTCGTGGTTTGACTCTGTGCCTACATGTCCCCTGCCCTCAAAGGGAACAACAGCAAAGGACCCTGCTACAATAAGGTAGATATTTTTTCCCAGTTTACAAAGAACGTGGCATAGTGTCCTAAAAGTGGAAATATATAAATCTTATGATATAACATTTAACTATAATATCTACTCTTTTTATCTGCCAATCAGAGCTAAACCCTAATTAACTGTCAGTGTAATATCAACAACCAAGTGCATTATTTGCCTGCTTAATTCTGTTAGTTTTGTGTATGCTGTCTATATTCCTTTTCATATCACACTCTATATTACTATTTTATGTTATCTTCACTGTCAGGAGGGACTATCTTTCTTAAAAATCTAGACCGCACAATGTTGTTAAATGTCATGTTTGGACTGGTAACTGGTGCACACATTTAATGCCAGCCCTTGGGATGTAGAGGTAGGTGGATCTATGTAAGTTCAAGGCCAGGTTATTATACACTGCGTTCTAAGCCAGCCAGAGCTACCTTAGTGAGACCCTGCCTCAAAGAATTGTCTCTTATAAACACTTTAAATAATTTATTACTTTAAATCATTTTAAAATAACTTAATTATTTTACTTCCATGAGGCATCTATATATTTTTTATCTTACATTTATTAAAGGTATCTTTTCCTGATTCTTACAAGCCTGACAGACTGCCAAGATTTTGTATGTTAAAACAATGCTAAATATCCTTTGCTTTTAGAGCATTAAATTTTTGATGCTAGGGTTGTTTCTGGCTTTCATCAAGAAGAAATAGAAAATCGCCATTGAAAATGTATTTATACTTAAATGCAATAATTAATTATTTCTCACAAGAATTGTTGAAATAATAACACCAGAATCATCTTGTAAGAGAAAACAAATGGCTAAATTTTTAAAACTACACACTCTACTAAGAAACAAATATTTATATTAATTAGCATTAATGTTTTATCTTAATCAATTTATTAGATTTATTCTCATCATAGGCATCTAAAGACATTAGAAGTTATTTGTAACACTCAACAAATTCTCTTTTTTGAAAAGATAGGTCTTCATGAATGAAGTTTCTCACCTGCAGGTCCATGGGCAAGGAAACACCTGATCTACTAGATGCATACTGCTCCCATTTCATTTTTGTGGTGTAAATAATCTCTCAGTTGGACTCTTCTTTCTTGTTCTGTTACCATCTCCCTCTATTAATTAATTACTCTTTGAAAAGCTCAGCCCTTGCACTATGCGCCTGCCTGTTCTGTCTAAACCACTCTTTGTGGCAGTAGATGGCCTTTTGTTTTCCAAACAGAGTGTAACTGAAAAGTTTCTCACCAAGTCCACCAAGCCCCCACAGTTCCGCAGCCCACTTATAAAATAATCACTCAGAAGCTTATATTACTTATAAACTGTATGGCCGTGCCAGGCTTCTTGCTATCTAGTTCTTATATCTTAAATTGAACCATTTCTATAAATCTATACCTTGTCACGTGACTCTTGGCTTATGGATGTCTTACATCTTGCTACTCAAGGCAGCGGCTGGCAATGTCTCTTTCTCAGCCTTCCACTTCCCAGAAATCTCCTCTCTCTTTGTCCTGCCTCTCCTTCCTGCCTGGCTACTGGCCAATCAGCACTTTATTTATTAACCAACCAGAGCAACACATTCACAGCATAGAGAACACCCCACAACAACAGAGATATAGTAGTGCTATGATTTCCAAATTACCAAACTGTGAGATTTTCCACATAGTCTTGTGCAAGTATTGTCATATACAAAATAAAGAGAAATCAAGATGCCTCAGAACAAAGTAATAACTCTACTTTGAAAATCACTTCCATGTGACAATTGTTATACATTCAGGTATTTGAGAACCCAAGAGTTATCAGCTCAATCTTTTTAATTTTACACATTTTCTTTAAACTTCTTTTTGTTTTAACTTTCAGATTATAGTATTTTTACATTTCTCCATTCTTTTTTCTCCTTCTAAACCTTCACATAAACCCTTCTTTGCTCTCTTTGAAATTCATGGCCTCTTTTTTCATTGTGTGTGTGTGTGTGTGTGTGTGTGTGTGTGTGTGTGTTCCTAAATATAGACTGCTCAGTTCCTATATTATTTATACATGTTTTCATGGCTGACTTTTTGGTATTGGATACCCAATTGGTGTACTCTTTGGAGAAGACTATTTCTCTCATTCACTGCATTCTTTAGTTGCTCGTAGTTTTTTTGTGTACAGTTGAGGCTTCCTGGGCTTTTCCTCATCCACTTTGACATGTCTAATGTTGTCCTTATTCAGTTCATGTTTAAGCAGTCATGTGGTGATGTTTTATGAGTGTAGCTTCTAACTTACTGGGACACACAATCCTATAGCAAATTCCCTGATCCTGATACTCTTGAGGTCTTTCTACTTCCTCTTCTGCAATGTTCTCTGGGGCCATATTGGTGCTGAATTGTTTTGTAGATGTATCCATTGGGACTGAGCTCTACAACTCTGAATTTTGATTGGTTGCTGTTTTGTGTACTGGTTTCCATCTGTTGCAAAGAAGTTTCCTTGATGAAGGGTGAAAACTGCATATATGTTTAAGTATAAGAACAAATGTTTGGATTTTTGTTAAAGGTTATATTGGTTTGGTAAATTAAATATTGTGGATTCTTCTCCAATAACCATGAGCTCACTAACACTGAATAGTTAGATAGATTTCTAAGAGATGGCCTAGTGGTTAAGAACACTTGCTGCTCTTCTAGCACCCAGGTTCAATTCCTAGCACCTACTCCATGTGGCTCACAGCCTCGAAAAACTACAGCTCCAGGAAATTTGACTCCTCTGGCCTCCTTGGGCACACACACACAGGTGGCATGCACTAACTCAGTTTTGTTTTATATCTTTCCTCTTGAATTTATTCTCTATTTTTAATTAAAAATAGATATTTTTTAATGCAATGTGTTCTGATTATGGTTTCCTGTCCCCAGTTCTTCCCATATCCTCTCCATATTTCTAACTAACTGAATCTACACCCTTTCTTCCTCTTGTTAGAAGAAAAGGGCACCTAAAAACAAAATAAAATAAGATAAAATGACAACAAGCAAACTTGAATAGGATAAAACAAAGAAAAGAAAAGCATCCAAAGAAAAAGCCAAAGAGACACATACAGAGGCAGAGACACACACATTCATATACACAGAAGTTACACAGGAATTTTATATATATAAAATTTTATATATATATATACACAATCAAAAGTCCTGTAAGGTAAAAATAAAATGCCCAAAGCATTATGAGACAAACCCTCTAAAAATAGCATTAAATTTGTTGTTTGCTGCTGTATATTTCTGGCCGTGAGTCCTTCACATAAGTGTGGTTTGTACACTGACTGAAGAAAACTAATTTTTCCTTTGTGATCGTTTACCATTTGGAGATAGCTTCTGAATTACGGATTGTGTCCACTTCCCCTCTTAGTTCTGGGATCCCATTTCACTTAGACCTGTGCAGGCCCTGTGCATGCTGCCACAATCTCTGTGAATTCACATGTGTGTGAGTCCTGTTGTGTCTAGAAGGCCTTATAGCCATGGTGTCTTCCATCACCACTGATTCTTATGATCTTTCCACCTCCTCTTCTGCAGAGTTCTCTGAGCCCTGAGAGAAAGGATTTGATGAAGACATTCCATTTAGGATTGAATGTTTCAAGGTCTCTCACTCTCTCCACATTTCCCAGTTGTGGGTCTCTGTATTTGTTCCCATTTTCTGCAGGAGAAGCTTCTCTGAAGATGACTGAACAAGACACTAATCCAGAGTATAGCGGAATGACATTAGGAGTCATTTTATTGCTATATACCATTATGAGAACAGTGGTATTTGGTTTTTTCCTAGGTTCATGGCCATTTAGTCTCAAGTTCTTAGCTACCTGAGCAGTGTCAGGCATGTGTTCCATCTAATGGAGTAGGCATTAAATACAACATTCTTAAGTTGATGATATCTAGGCTGTTTCCAATTTCTGGCTGTTTGGAATAGAGCAGCAATAAACATGGTTGAGCAAGTGTCTCTGTAGTTGGATGTACAGTCCTTTGGGCATAACTTCAAAAGAAATATGTTGTGTGATATTTTGTTTGTGTTCTGACAAATAAAGCTTGCCTGGGGATCAGAGGATGGAGCTAGCCAATAGTTAACCATAGAGGACAGGCAGTGGTGGCACACACCTTTAATCCCAGCACGTGAGAGGAGGAAGAAGGAAGATCAGAGTTCAAGGCCACCCTGGGCTACATGAGATTGAACCAGTCTAAAAGAGAAACAAAGCCTGGTTGGTGGTGGTGCATGCCTTTAATCCCAGCACTAGGGAGATAGAGACAGGAATATAAGGCTGGTGGAGACAGGATCTCGGCCCCCATTTGATCTGAGGACTTGTAGAGGTAAGAAGTTTCTAGTGGCTGCTGCTCTGTTTCTCTGATTATTCAGCTTTCACCCTCGATATCTGACTCCAGGTTTTTATTGTTAAGATTAATTTGGATCACACATCATTGGAATAACTGGATCTTGCATTAGGTTTATTTCCAGCTTCCTAAAGAATTGCCACACTGGTTTCCATAGAGGCTGGACAAGTTTGCACTCCCAAAAGCAATGGATGAATGCTCCCCTTACTCCACATCCCTGCCAGCATGAGCTGTCACTTGTTTTATTGGTCCTAGGCCTTCTGGTGTGTGTAAGATGAATTCTCAAAGTAGATTTGATTTTGATTTCTCTGTTGACGAAGGATGTTGAACATTTTAAGTGGTTCTCAAACACCTGTGTTTCATTTTGTGTGAATGCTCTGTTTAGATCTATCCCTCATTTTTAATTGGCTTATTTGTTTTCTTGATTTTGGGGGGGTGCATATTTTTGAATATTAGCCCTTTATCAATTTTGCAATTAGTAAAAATCTTTTCCCATTCTGTAGCCACTGCTTTGTCTTAATGGTGGTATTGCCATACAGAAGTGTTTCAGTCCCATGAAGTTCCATTTTTTATTTGTATTGAAAATAGAGTCTTCTCTCATACATTGCATCCCAACCACAGTTTTCCCTCCCTCCACTCCTCCCACACCTCCACCTTTCCTCTCTCCCAGATCCACTCAACCTTCATTTCCTCCTCAGAAAAGAGCAGGCTTCCAAGTGATGGCAGCCAAACAGGACAAAACAAGATAGAATAAGACAAGGCAAAAGCCCTCATATCGAGCTGGACAAGACAATCCAATATGAGGAAAGAAGTCCCAAGGGCAGCCAAAAGAGTCAGAAATACACCTGCTCCCTCTGTTAGGAGCCCCACAAAACCACCAAGCTAATAGCCATAATGTATACAAAGAGGACTTGGTGCAGACCCATGCAGGCCCTTGTACTTGCCACAGTGCTGGGAGCCATGTGGCTTAGTTTTGGACCAGTATATGAGTACTTGTCCAGCATGTCTCCAGATGATACAAAAGCTCACAGAGAGAGTCTCACTCAGCAAGCACCACTGGACTTTAGGGACAGCACAGAAGACTGCTGGGACCATGAGGCCTGCGCCCTCTTCTCTCTTATAATATTGATAATCCTCTTGGTGGTTTTAGTGTCATTTTGTCAATCATGCATGGGACAGATATGATAATTCCTGAAAACTCCATTTTTTCTCAAATATTTTCCCCTAAAATTCTTTGGGAGCTGATGCTTCTTGGGTTTCTTGTCTGGGGATGCTAACTGTCACTTCAGACCCCAGGAACTATTCTGATTCTCATCTGACAGTATGAGGCAGATCACCCCTATTTCTATAAATATGTTTTGAATGAAATTGTTGTTCTTGAAAATGTGTACCTGTTTATCACCTTTAGTTTTGTAAAGACAAGATGTACCTGGTTTGATATCCAGCCAAGCTAGCAAAATGATAAGTGTTATTTTTGGTTTAAAGATGTTTTGATGTAAAAGTTGGGGAAAAAACATATTTGACTTATTTGTTCTTGCAGGAGGTTAACTTTGGAGGATGGAAAAACTTGTTTGTTAGTATGGAAAAACATGCTTGTTTTTGATGTATAAATAAAAACAGCTGGAGCTATTCAGGGCCGGCCACTTGTGTGAAACTCATCTGGTTGTTAGGCAATTCATTTCTTTGCACCAACACCCCTTCCTCATCTCAGGCTGGCTGGACCATGGCACCTCTGCAGTCTCTGTGAGCCTGTGTGAGCCCTGCTTATGTGATTTGGTGAGATAAGTTCTCCTAGGATCCTCCATCCCCTCTTACTCCTACAATCTTTCCTCCCCCTCTTCTGAAGGGTTCCAGATCTCCAAGGGAAGGGTCTCAATGAAGACCTCCAATTTAGACTCTCTCTCAGAATAATGTCTGACTGTTGGTCTCTGCACCCACTCCCATATACTGCTAGAGGAAGCCTCTCTGATGATGACTGGACAAGACACCAATCTTCTCCAGCCAAAGAGACTAGAATATAGGGGTGAAAGCTCCAAGACCTCACCAACTCAACTTCTCTATATTCAATGAGCTGTGTGGAAGTTGTCCTCAGCAATAGGAAGCCACAGTCAGTTTTCAGAGAGGAACCTTCTGTCCTGTCATCAACCTGAGTTGTTTAGGGATCTCCACAGGAACTTCTCAGAGAACAAATCAACCAAATGTAGCACAGTCCCACCTCTGGAAGCGTTACCTGGCTACAAAAGATGGCCAGTTCAGAATCTATATCCTCCATTACTAAGATTCCTCACTGGGGTCCTCATAGATTCCAGGAAGTTTCCACTGTATGAAGTTTCATGTTGCCCCCTGAAATGCCACCCAATTCCAACTGTCTCTCCCTTCACCCAATCCCTCTAGCTCTTGTCCCTCACCCACCCCCAAGCCCACCCAGAATCTATTCTATTCCCCCTTCCCAGAGAGTTCCATGCTTCCCCACACAGGCCTCCTTTTTACCTAACCTCTCTCAGTCTGTGGATTATACCTTGACTGTCACTTACTTAGCAGCTAATATCCACTTGTAAGGGAATATATATCATACTTGTCCATGTAGATCTAGGTTACCTCACTCAAAATGATTTTTTTTCTAGTTCCACCCATTTGCCTGAAAATTTCATGATGTCTTTTTTTAACAGCTGAGTAATACTCCGTTGTGTAAATGTGCCACATTTTCTTTATCCATTCTTCAGTTGAGGGATATCTAGATTGTTTCCAATTTCTGGCTATTGCAAATAAACCTGCTATGAACATTGTTGAGCAAATACCTTGTACTAGGATGGGGTGTCTTTTGAGTATATGGCCAAAAATGGTATAGCTGGATCTTGAGGTAGATCAATTCCCGATTTTCTGAGGAAATGCCATATAGATTTCCATAGTGGCTTTACAAGTGTGCACTCCCAACAGCAATTGAGGAGTGTTTCCCTTGCTCCATGTCCTCACCAACATGAGCTGTCGCTTTTGTTACTGATCTTAGTCATTCTGACAGATGCAAGATGGAATCTCAAAGTAGTTTTGATTTGCATTTCCCTGAGGGCTAAGTATGTTTAACATTTCTTTAAGTGTTTCTCAGCCATTTGAGATTCCTCTGTTTAGTCCAGAAAGACAAACATGGTATGTATTCATTCTTAAGTGGATATTATATGAAAAGCAAAAAATAACCAGGCTACAATCCACAGCCCCCAGAGAAGCTGGGTAACAAGGAGGACCCTAAGAGAGAAGTATGGATCACCTTGGGAAAGGGAAATAGATGAGATCTCCTGGATAAAATGGGAGTAGGGGTTGGGGTTTGAGGGGAGGGGATGGAAGATGAGAACATGAGGGAAGGGGATGGGTGAGTTGGGGGAGGGAGGGAGAGGGAGAGCAATGAAAGAGATATCTTGATAGAGGGAGCCATTATAGGGTTAGGGAGAAACCTGGTGCTAGGGAATTTACCAGGAATCCACAAGAATGACCCCAGCTAAGACTCAGCAATAGTGGAGAAGGTACCTGAACTGGCCTTCTGTAATCAGATTGGTGAATACCCTAACTGTCATCATAGAGCCTTCATCCAGTAACTGATGGAAGCAGATGCAGAGATCCACAGCCTAGCACTGGGCTGATCTCCAGGAGTCCAGTCAAATAGAGAGAGGAGGGATTACATGAACAAGGGCATCAAGATCATGGTGGGGAAACCCACAGAGACAGCTGACCTGAGTACATGGGACTCACTGACTCTGGGCCCACAGCTGGGGAGCCTGCATGGGATTGAACTAGACCGTCTGCATGTGGGTAACAGTTGTGTGGCTTGGCCTCTTTGTGTGGACCCCTAGCAGTAGGACCAGTTTTGCTGACTGGGGAGTGAATTGGGGGGGTGGGCAGGAAGAGGGGAGGGAGGAGAACTGTGGTTGGTATGTAAAATTAATTTTTAAAATGTAAAATAAAATAAAAAAGAATTCTCTGTTTACATCTGTATCCCATGTTTTAACTGGGTTATTTAGGGTTTTTTTTTTTAATATTTCCCCATCCCTCTCATTTTCTGGGGGGTAAGCAATTCCAGTCTGTTCTTTAGAAAAAGAAGTAAAATCCCCATCAGATAGCAAAGAGGTTGAATCATCAGAACAAGACAATAATGCAAGCTGGTGACTTGATTGTAGCTTAGAAAGCAACCCTGATCTGGAATAGTCATGGAAGTCCTTGGATCCATAACCTTCAGCAACTATGTGAGCAAATATGATTTTATGTTTAGACGGCTAAATTTTGAAGTAATTCATTATACAACAATGCTAAGTAACACATTCACCAAACTTTGAAAGGTATTTTTCTTTATTTTTTTTGAGGGTCTTTATCAGGATCTTATATTACCCAGGCTGGCCTCAAACTCCTTATATAATCTTGAACTTCTGATTCTTTGGCTTTCTGCACCCTAATACTATGATTGAGGGCTTGAATCACTACACCTAGTTTATGGTACTGGCTTTGTGCATGGTAAGCAATCATCTTGCACCCAACTATGCTACATCTTCAGCCCAAAAATATTACTTACAATCCTTAGCACCAACCACTTGTTGAAAAGATTTTTATAAGCCTGGTGATGGTAGTGCATGCCTTTAATCCCAGCACTTGGGAGGCAGAGCCAGGCGGGTCTCTGTGAGTTCGAGGCCAGCCTGGTCTACAGAGTGAGATCCAGGACAGGCACCAAAACCACACAGAGAAACATTGTCTTAAAAAAAAAAATATTTTTTTATTTTCTGAATCAATCGTTTTGGCATCTTAATTGTGTGTCAATTGCTAATATGTCTATATTTTCAGTATATTTGTTCATTTGACTCATTCATGCTAAAATCTAGCACTCTTAGATTTATTTAGCCTTTCTTATGTCTTAAATAAGGTAGGGTGAGTTACCCAACCTTGTTCCTTGTTATCTTGTGAAACTTTGTCCATCTTTCAGCATTGTTTTCTAGTTTTTAGTATGAAGATCATGTATATCTTTTCTTAGAGTTATTGCCCGGTAAGTTTAGAGTTTATAAAATATCCCTCATTGAAGTACTCAACCTTTTTTGCTACTTTTAAATAGTAGATCTTCAACTACCTATATTCCATACTGCTCATTATTATTTGTAACATTTGAGTAAAGGTTATGATGTTCATTATCAGCAAATATTGCTAGTGAAACATAAACCTCTCATTAGCTTGGTAAGTAAAACTAGAACTATAATATGAAACTATAGCACATAATCTCTTTCAAACTCACCTCCTAAATCATTTTTCTTTATCAAGCTATTTTTATGTATATCTTATTTTCAACATATTTGTTCAGCAATTCTTTTTTATATTGAAATCTAATAATTGAGAATAAATTACTTATTCTACATGCATAAATTCAAGAATTGGACATTTTTTCTAATCTGGTAATTGTTATTGAATCATCAGTTTGGTGTCAGTTTTAGGTAGAAAGGTCAGCAATGAATCTACTCTTTCTTTGGCTGAGTGTTAAAAGAATCAAGAGAGTAAGCATCAAGGCTGTTTTAGGAAGTGGTAAATTAGCCAATAGGTACTAATCAATAGCCATCACTTTGAAAGGTAGTATTAATGGAAAATAGTACAGAGCTAGGATGCCATGTGAAAGGGACTGCTGTTTTAGTAAACTAGTGGTTGTAGATTCTCTTCCAATAATCTTTACTTCACTAGCACTGAGTAGCTGACTAGGTTTCCAGGACCAGGTATGATCTCCTTGTTGAACAGATTTAAAGTCCGATTTGAGAACTGTTGGTTACCACCAAGGTGTGCATGCCACAACTGCAACCTTGGGGTTATTGTGCCATGCTGATTGTTGATGTGCCTTATAGGCATCATAGGTAGACGTTAATTATAGGACTGTTAATTGCCTCCATCCTTTGGAAGCTTGGCGCCTTATGGTACCATGAAAACTAATCCTCAGTGAGGGGAGCATTCATGTCAGTTTCAGCTCAGGGGTCTCTGGGCTCTGTTTCTGAAGCACACAGAGTCTTCAGCAATAGGGACTTATCTTTCACCTCTGGTAGGTAACCAAAGGCAATCTCTTGGACAGCCTTGACCAACAACTCAACAGAAGGCTTCTTATGTCTGTTATTGGGGTCTTGTTTAGGTGGTTTTTGGCTGTGAGAAGGAGCAGCATCAGCCTAGATGATAAAAGATCATTAAATATATAGTGTATATTAAATATATAGTATATACATAGAATTAGGTATATAGTAATTTTTAGTAAATAACTAACAGTATGATTACTTCCAGCTTTTTCAGATATCATTATTATTTTACCTCTCACTCCCTTCCCTAAGGAGTCCCCACACACTGTTTCCCATTTCCCTTATCAGATCACTTACTTTCTGCTATCCCCTTTACCTTCCTCACATGTTCTTGGTTTGGAGGGAGAAATATTGTAATTAAAATAAGTTCGAAGAAAAAAAAATAAGACCGCTGTGCCAGCAGCAATACAAGGAAAGAAACCATCAAACCATCACAGGGTATAAGGCTTGATGATCAAAATCATGGTTTTGTTTAAACATGTCACAGATGGACAATAACATGCTATATGAAGCACATCTCACTGTTTTTGAGATCTCTTCACATTTATGCATATGCTCACAAGATCTCCCATGAACTTCTCTCAAAATACCTATGGCCAGAATGCACCTATAGTTTTAATATGCCATTTGGATTTCAAGCACTGAGGTATTTTTCACAAAGACCCCAAATGCCTAAAAGATCACACATTTCTAACTTATTTTGTTTACAATACACAGATTCCTGTTAGGTACTATAAATGGAAAATGAAACCAAAAACTAATTAATAAAGATAATCTGGGCTTTGTATTTATAAATGTGTTCTACTTTATACTTTATCTAATACTGGCTTACACAAATTATTTTTTCATCTTTTGAAGTGCTGGCAACACATGTGGAAAGACCCTCCCATAGTTTCTGCTGTGCCCACTGCACTTCCCCTTCAGCTCTGCTGTCCGGGCACCATGAGTGTGGGACTCATGCATTTAAGCACACAGCAATGGGTGTCCTCTCTGGTCCTTCATAATTTCATGGCAAATTTGTGAGAGTTTACTTTCCTTAAACATAAAGCAAAGATTTAGTTTATATTATAAAATGATCTGCTTTTGCCGATTGAACAAGGTACAGATATGAAAATTTCACAGAAGTATCCTAAAGTTTTAATTGGCATCTAAAGCACATTTCCCAAGTTATATAAAATATTTTCATTGTTAAAATATGGATTGGCTTCAACCAGGGCCCCATGCCCTGGGTCGGCAGGTGCCATTACAATGAACACATGTGTGATGGAGAGACAGGAAGATAGAGTGTGTGGTAAAGAGGTGAGAGAGGAAGAGAAACTGAGTGATTCATGCGTTCATGTGCCATAGACAGAGGTGGAACTGGAGACTCAACAGGAGTGAGGAACAGGCTGATACGAGGAGCCTGCACAGCCACCTGAGGCCATGGTAATGTCTGTCCCAGGCTGCTTTGTCTCCTAGGGGCTGTGATGATCTCCCTGTCCCATGTTGCCACTGAGAACCATCTGGATGTCCATGGTCTGGGCTGCCACCTGAGGTCATGTTGATGTCTGGGGGGATTCATGCTACCACCCAGAGCCAAACTGATCTGAGTGGCCTGTGCTGCCACCCGAGGCCATGGTGATGTCAGGGCCTGGCCTGCCACCAATGGCCATGGCTGAGTTCATGGTCCTAATGCAGCCAGGATCTGTATTAATGTCCATGGGCCATGTTTTCACCAAGACCATGCAGATGTCAATAGCCTTGGATACAGCTTGAAGCCATGTTGATATAGGAACAATGCTGAGCTGGCCCTGCCCCTCACCTGCCTCGGGAGAGCTGGTACTATCCCTCTCGGACCTGCAACATCAGCAATGACATGGGCCTGGGAGAGCTGGCCCAGATGGTGTGGGCATGGGAGAACTGACCCTGCCCCTTGCCAGGAGAGGGAAGGCCCTTCGAAGAACTAGGCTGACCAACTCAGCCAACACCCAGGCCCAGATCCAGGGCCTTGGGTTGGCCCACTCCAACATCAACCCCATCTATGACCTGCTGGAGCATGTGAAGGAGCTGGTCCTGCAGAACCACAGCCACAGGATCTCCGTGACTCTGGGCAACTCTGGATATCCAAGAGGAGTCTTTGTGAGGTTCCAGTACCAATGGTGCTTCAGAAGTCAGAGGCCCTGAACCAGGCCATGACTCATTGCAATGAACACTTGCAAGTAAAAATGTTTGTTTTAAAGGGTATACTGCATGACACACCACAACTTCCAATGCCACTACAAGGAACAAATATATGATGGAGATGCAGGAGGCACAGAGGAGCATAGCCCGACGGAGCTGGAGATGCAACAGCTGTGACTGGTATGAGAGAAGGCGAGATGTCTTTCTTCTTCCTTTCTTTTTTCTTTTTCTTTTAGTTTTAGTTTTTGTTTTTATCTCCTTTTGTGGGGGAGATTACAAGGGTAGAGGGTGGATACCGAAGGACTGGAAAATGAATGGGATTGGGGTGAAATGATGGAAAATTCCCAAAGAATCGATTTTTTTTAATGTTTAAAAATATGGGTTTAATTTGTTTTACTCTTTTTAGAAGAGTCCATTTCTTCCAGGTTTCCTACTTAGCTTAACTGTTGATTTTATACTTTATTGCCTCTATTTTTGCTGTTTTCATCATTTGGACTATTTAGTTATCTTTGTTACGCTTGACTAAAAGCTCTTTACTCTGGCAATGCATCAGTTCTTTGGACAGTTGTCTCTTCTAGTGGAATCAACATGTTCTGTTTCACCTATTAATTGAAATATAGAATAATGTTAGGGATGAGAAAGAAATAAACCCACACATATCAAGTTCTAGCTTCTAAATTATGATTGTCAACTTATGAACATGAGCGTAATTTAGACATTCTCAAACACTTTTAAAGGCAAAATGAATTTTCATTAGATTAAGATGATGGGATATTGTCTGCTTCAACTTCAATGTAATAGTTTTTGCTTTATCTTATATTTTACTTTCTTATATTTTTAAATAAATGAATTAATAAATAAATAAACCTAGCCACTAGGGTGGAGGTTAAGAACTGAACTGTTATTTATATCTCCTGGAAGAGGGGAAATCTTTTTTTTCCAATGGAGTGACACTGTGTATATCAATCATCTCAGGGCAGGCTTCCTGTTCAGGGGTAGTTGAGCAATATATAACAAACTCTACATTTTCTTGTTAGCTTTCATTTGGTTACAATTTGGTGTTTTTTTCTTTCTTATCTGGGTGGTATTTTGTTTTGTTTTTTTGGTTTGGGGAGGTTTTGTTGTTGAATGAGGTTTTGGGAATTTTTTTTAGAAAGAATTCAAAGTTGGGTAGAGTGGGGAGAAGGATCTGAATGGACTTGAGAGAGGGGAACAATATGATCAAAATATATGTAAAGTAAAAAATTTGTTTCAAATAATAAAAATATAATTAAAAGATGATGGAATATTAATGTTTAAGCAACAATCAATAAGTATTTAAATAAAACAGGCTGTGGTCCAGCTTGGCTAACAATAGCTGTCTCCTGATTAGAAAGTGTAAGAATCCAGTAATTGTTCAGTCCATGAGGCTGCATGTCTCAGCTGGTCTTCAGTATATGTCAGGATCCCAAAAGAAGTAGACTCTAACACCAGTGAAGGAGTGGATGAGAAGCAGGGTATATGAACTTGACAATGAGAATGAGGGCAACCAGGCAAAAAGCAAAAGCTTCTTTCTTCTACATCCTGTATATGTTACCATAAGAAGGTGTGGCCCAGATTGAGGGTGGGTCTTCCTACATCAAATGATCAGAATTTAAAATGAGCCTTCCTACCACAAGTGATCCAATTAGCTAAAAACTCCTCACAGGTATGCCCAGCTGCTTGAGTTTTTAAGTTAATTCCAGATGTAGTCAAAAGAAGAGCCATCATACATGGCAAAGTAAAAAGTATCTCTGGAGTAATAGAAAGTTGTTTCTTCTGTAGAGTGGTAGATGGGATGACAGCATGCAGAACAGTGAGTATTCTTCATGGGCCACGGTAAGTGTTAGGTACCCTGAAAGACCTCAGGAATCAATTAGAAGAAAAGTTGACAGTCCCAGGACTCAGCAAAACTCTCTATAGCTCTTTGAGTCCTGAAATTCTATAATCAGATGCTGTCAGATAAAGTATCCACAGAGCAGCCAAATCATTTCTCAATTTGACTGCACAGTTTTAAATGTTTATTCCCAAATGTAAAATCTGGTTTTGTCTGTTGCCAGAATCTCTTCTTAAAATCTGAAAACCATGGTTATTTTTACTTTGAATTTAATGATGATTACATAAACAATTTTTACTTTTAGACTGTAATTTAACATATTAAAGGGGGAAAATAGAAATATTAATTAGAACTACTTGCCAAGGGAAAGGAAATATGGAAGTAATAATAATTTAATGATAACATGAGGGCAAATTGGCTCTCATTTTAATAACTATCTCATTGCTTTATTGTATTATTCCCCCATCAGTTATTGTTTTTAACCAATGTGGCACCATGTCAATTTATGATCATTCAAAACCAGATTATTCATTCACTCTGTGTAGTTATATTACATTGTTGCAGTTGCTACAATGCAAATAAGCAACGTTGAAACTTTTCTACTTTCTATTGTTTCCTAAAAGTACATGGAAATTTTAGTTCTTCCTTCTACTTAATGTTAAGTTATATAATATACCTAGTCTTTTTTTTTGTTTTGTTTTTGTTTTTGTTTTTCGAGACAGGGTTTCTCTGTGTAGCTTTGTGCTTTTCCTGGAACTCGCTTTGTAGACCAGGCTGGCCTCGAACTCATAGAGATCTGCCTGGCTCTGCCTCCCGAGTGCTGGGATTAAAGGCGTGCGCCACCACCACCCGGCCCTAGTCTTTTGAATCCCATTTTTCATGATATTGCTAGCTTACTTCCTAGTAAGACATAAATACATGAAAGTTTCTTTCAACCAGTTAATATTAGAAAGATGAATTGGCTGTCTACTGAACTGTGTAAGAAATCATTACTTTATTTAATCTCTTTTGTAATCCTGGAGATGTCTATACTATTAAAGAATTAAACACTGAGTCATATAACCTCCAGGAACATTTGAGAATAATTTACTGTCTAAATGAGAAATGAATCTCTAACCCATCCTTATAACTTGTGTACCGGTGACTTTTGAAGGATACTTTAGTCTCTTCTCTTTCAAAATGATGTGTTCAGGCCGGGCGGTGGTGGCGCACGCCTTTAATCCCAGCACTCGGGAGGCAGAGCCAGGCGGATCTCTGTGAATTCGAGGCCAGCCTGGGCTACCAAATGAGTTCCAGGAGAGGCGCAAAGCTACACAGAGAAACCCTGTCTCGAAAAACCAAAAAAAAAAAAAAAAAATGATGTGTTCAGGCCATGTTTATCCTCTCCAAAGAGTTGCAAGATTTTCTTTTTTTTCCTTTTTGTAATATTTATTATGTGAAAAGACTTAACACTGGCATTTTATCATAAATAAAATTCTTCAAATACATCTTAAAAAAACAAAGATATGGCAGATAATCTGTAAAAGTACCACTTTATTTGTAGGACACTAGAGCAACTGAAAAATCTAAGAGTGCAAAAGACTGTGTCTTGAACAATCTCTCTATAGTTTATTAAGGCATATGTGGTCCTTATTAAAGAAATTACTGAAAACAAAATATTTCAAATTACAAGCACCTATTTTTTCTGAAATATACTTAAAATATAAAAATGTACTAAAATAAATATTTATATTAAAATAAATACTAATACATCTTCTTGGGTAGCTATATTTTCATATAGTTACATTAAAATACATTAATGTAAAACATACAAATTTGATCCTTAGTTTAAAATTAATTAATTAAAATTAATGTTTGACCTATATATATATAAAGGAATTACAGAGCAAGGGAACAAATAAGTTAAATGTGTTACAAATAACTTATTATTCATAAATTTATTAATTTTTTTTTAGATTATAATATATAGCTTCTTTACCTCCTCCCTCCAAACCCTCTGATATACCCATTCTTGCTCTCATCCAAATTCATGGTCTCTTTTTTCATTAATTGTAGTTACATACATATGTTTTTCATCTTTATATGTGTATGTATGAGAAACAGAGAGGCGTGGGTTTATGTATTTATGTGTGAAATGTGCATTTGTTATGGTATGAACATGGAGGTCAAAGGGCAGCCTCAGGTGGCAGTCCTTGCCTTCCACCTTGTGTAAGGAGGGAACCTCTTGTTAGCAGCTGTGTATGCTAGGCTAGCTATTCTGTCAGCATCTGGGGATTCTGGTTCTATGTCCGATCTCTCTGTAGCACATTGACATTACAGATGTGCGGTACCATGCTCAGTCTTATGTGTGTCCGATGGTTCAAACTCAGACCCTGACACTTTAGCAATAATTGCTTTACTCACAGAGCCATCTCCTGAACTCCAGTTATATAAAATTGCTGTATCTCATCTTTCCAACACACTTTGGAGCATGCCATTCACCAAAGGCATGGTGAAATATTCAGAGCTCCAGGAAAGTTGTCAGATCACACAACATCTGAACTTGCTAATTACCTTCAACATATATTTTAGGATGTTTCTACATGCCTCCTAAATGTTTTCTATCAGTTATAGTCATCAATATTATGGACATTGAAAGCACTTAGCTTTTCAATTCCTTCTGCACATTTCCCTGGCCTTTACGTTCCAGTGAACATGATTTAGATAAGCAAGTTGTCTGTCATATATGAAAAAAAATCTACTCTACTCAACATAGTATACAAATAAAATTATAGCATAAATTTACATTGCAGAAGAAAAAGGGAGTAAAAAAAAAACTGATGTCTCTTCAGAGGTCAGCATCGTTTGTCACCAGACACTTTTTTCACTTTTACCTGACATTTCATCTCTAAAAAAATATAAATATACAACATGCAGAGGTTAATCTTTGAATCCTGTGGAACCAAACAGCTGGATGTTCCCTTCAGATCTGCTGAAGTGTGCCTCCTTTAATCAGGGACATTTTGGATTTCCCCCTCAGAAACCTTGCAGTAATTTCAAGAGTTTGACCACACTGATTACCTAGCTCGCCCAACACAGCTTCATTAATGATCCTTTCACTACTCATCAACATCATTCATGCATGACACAGGAACACACTATGATCACCCATTTGGTGATTTTCCATTTCGTTTTAAATGTTTCTAGCAGATAGCCTACTTTTCAGAGATTATTTTAGGAGTTGGGTGATATATACAATCTTAAAAATATACAAGAACTGAAGAATCACCAAACATGGCTACATTTTAGTATATCACAAGCACCACTGAATTATTAGCTGGCTCTTATCTTCAATTTATTTTTAAGATATTAGTTTTTAACCTTTTGTTTAAGAAAAATCTCTTGGAAGTCTTTTCTTGTATTCAAGAAAAGATTGTTGTGTGTATGTGTGTGTGTGTGTATGTGTGTGTGTGTGTGTGTGTGTGTGTGTGTGTGTGTGTGTGTGTTTTACTGAAATTAACCTGGACTTTATACATGTCAGGTAGTTGCTCTAACACTGAATGATACCCTAGCCCCAATTTTTTTCTTTTTTTCTTTCTTTTATTAAAAATATTTTTTCTCATATCCTGATTACAGTTTCCATGGCATCCCGCAAATGCCCCTCAATTCTAGTTCTCTCTCTCCCTGCATTTCCTCCCTCAACCACATCACTCCTCCCACTCCCTACCTGTTCCTCCCGTTGCCATGCCCCCTGCCCCTCATCACCCATAAAATCTATTCTATTTCCCCTCCCCAGGGAGGCCCATGTATCCACCCTAGTCCCTTCCTCTGTATCTAACCTCTCTAAATCTATGGGTTATAGCTTGGTTGTCATTCTTTAACCTAGCCTCAACTTTTAAAGCAGTACTATTTTAACAGAAATGGTTGCCAGGTGAACTTCATTGTCCTCTTCCATTTAAACCACAGACTTTATGACTGTGGTATCTCACACAACCATCACTATTATATTCATGAACATCTGTCCCCTACTTTTACAACACAGACTTTATCACTGTGCTTTCCCACAAAAGCATCATTATTATATTAATGCATCTCAAAAGCTATTGCTGATTTTTTAATATCAAATATACAACCAACCCAGTGTTTGCAAGTCTGATACCTCACAAAAGTTATCTAAAACATAAAGGCATGGCTGAAGATATGACTCAGTGATTATGTGTGTGTACTGCTTTTGCAAATGCTCCCAGCATCCATGTTCAATGGCCCACAATTACCTGTAACTCTGAATTCAGGGGACCTAATACCTCTAGCCTCCTTGGGCATTTCCTTTCATGTACACATACCAACACACACACACACACACACATACACACACACACACACTTGAAAAAATAAATAAATTCTAAAGGGTATGGCCCATTCTCAGTAAAAAGTACCATTCTTAGAGAATGTTGTCATTGCCTCATTAGGTTCTAATCAAGGTTGTAGTATGTGGTAATAAAATATCATGAAAACTAAATTCACTAAAGTGACAGGATAGAAATTTTAGTAGTGCTAAAACATTGACAAACTTTTTGAAAAATACATTTTAAAATGTCATCTGCAAGAGTTGCCAAAAAATCTAGAAACAAATACCCTCAATGAAATGAAATCCTTTATGAGGAAAACCATAATATGTTGATTAAAGAAATTAAATATGATCCAAAAGATAGGAAGACAACTCATCATCGATTTGGAAAATTAATATTGTTAAATTATTTGTACTCATAAATCAATCCAAATCTAAATGACAATGACATTCTTCAGAAAAACAGACAAAGCACTTTCAAAATTCACCAGAGAAGACCTCAGATGATCAACATACTCTTGAGGCAAATGAGCAAAGATAGGGCTTTCACAATACTTGATTCTCAAATATTAAACAAAGCTATGGTAAAGAAAACAACACAGGGTTGACACAAAACCTAACACATTAACCAATAGAAGATAATAAAGAACCAGAACATATAATTATGTACTTACAAACAGTTGACTTTAAATAAAGGCACCAATATTATGCACCAGAAAGAGCAGCCACTTCAATACACAATAATGGAAATGGTAAATCTGTATGCCAAATGAAACTAGAACATTTACCATTTGGCAAACACAAAAGTAAACTCAATATAGGTCAAAGATTTGCTTTGTTAAGAAAGGTTGAAGTTTTGTAAAGATATCTTAAAACAGACTAAAGCACAGGGTAAAGAGAGAGAGACTCAGAAGAAAGTGGAACACACCTGAAAGCTTAGTGTGTGTTTCTTAGAAAGTTGCAGAAAGCAAGATATATCTAAGTGTAGATGTAACCAACGGTCTTATTAAATAAGAAACACAGAGCCAATTCAGAGAAGAAAGCCAAGAGGTCAGAGCTAAGAGCCTCACCCTTCCTGATTCAGGGATCCTCTTCAGCCAAGAGAGCTCTCCAAAAGGGACCTACTTCCTGTGTGTATGTCTTTATATACTCTAGCTGTTCTGCCTTCTCATTGGTTGTAAACCCAAACATGTGACTGCCTCATCACTGCCTGTATGTACCGCCCTCCAGGTCCTTAAAGGCGTGCGCCACCACCGCCACGCACTTGCTATGGCTCTAATAGCTCTGACCCCCAGGCAACTTTATTTATTAACATACAATTAAAATCACATTTCAGTACAAGTAAAATACCACCACATCTAAGTTTGGATGTAGGCCCCTTAAGGGAGAGTTACCACTTCAAAGGTTTAAATAGGGGGGTTATAATTATGAAAGTACTAGAAGAAAACAAAGAAAATATTTAAGAACATGCTTAAGTCTGGAATAGGATTTTGAATATTTTTAAGCTACTTTTATTTTTTTCCTTTTATTGAAAAATAGATTATTTTCTCATACAATACATCCTGATTAGAGTTTCCTATCCCTGGACCCCTGCCAGTTCCTCCCCATCTCACTTCCCCTCAGGATCTGCTCCCTTTCTATCTCTCATTCGAAAAGATCAGGCTTCTAGGAGATAACAAACAAACATAACAAAATAAAATATAAGATAAAACAAAAACCATCACATTGAGAGGCTGGACAAGGCAGCCCAACAGAAGGAAAAGAGCCCCAAGAGCATGCACAAGAATCAGAGAACCACTCATTCACATACTCAGGTGTCCCATAAAAATACAGAGTTGAAAGCTATAACATATATACAGAGGACCTGATGAGGACCTGTGTAGGATCTGTTCTTGTTACTTGAATATGATCCTTTTTAGACACAGGTGATAAAGCATCAACAACTTGATTGTATCAAACTGAAAGTTTTAAACAACAATTGAAATAGTCACAAGACTGAAGAGACAAACTACTGAATGAGAAAATATGCCTGAAAATTACATATCTCACAAATCATTAGTGTAGATAATTATATAAGGAACTTAAAAAATCATCCAATATAAAATAATCATGTTCTACCTCAAGATCCAGCTATATCACTCTTGGACATATACCCAAAGAACACTTCATTCTACCACAGGGACACTTGTTCAACCATGTTCATTGCTGTTCTATTCACAGTAGCAAAGAAACAGGAAATAATCTAGATGTCCCTCAACAGAATTGATAAAGAAAATGTGGAACATTTGCAGAATAAAATATTACTTAGCTCATTTTTCTTTTTAAAAAAAAAGCCATCATGAAATTTGCAGGCAAACAGATGGAACTAGAAAAAATCGTTCTGAGTGAGGGAACCCAGACCTAGATAATTAATGTGTGCATTCACTTATATCTGAATATTAGCCATTAAACAAGCTACAATCCATAGACACAGAGAGGCTAGGTGTAGCTAGAGTTTTCCTGCCTGGCCCACAGGCAGGACAAATCTTTGACACCCGCCAGTCCCACAGCCACTCAGACCCAACCAAGTAAACACAGAGACTTACATTGCTTACAAACTGTATGGCCATGGCAGGCTTCTTGCTAACTGTTCTTATATCTTAAATTAATCTATTTCTATAAATCTATACCTTGCCACATGGCTTGTGGCTTACCGGCATCTTCACATGCTGCTAGTCATGGCGGCGGCTGGCAGTGTCTCTGACTCAGCCTTCCACTTCCCAGAATTATTCTCCTCCTTGTCCCGCCTATACTTCCTCCTGCCTGACTACTGGCCAATCAGTGTTTTATTTACTAACCAATCAGAGCAACACATTTGCCATACAGAACATCCCACAGCAGCTAGGCATGGAGAAAGGCTATTGGGGGACACATGGATCACCCTGGAAGTGGAGAATAGAATAGATTTTATGTGTTTACTAAGGTCAGGAGGAATGGGAATGGGAAGATCAGGTGGGGATCAGAACGGGAAATGGGGTTGAAGACGAGAATCCAGGGAGAGACAGCTAGAAATAAGGAGCATTTGAGGGGTGTTATGGAAACCTAGTGCAATGGAAACCTTCTGAAATATATGAAGACAATCCTAGTGGTGTCTCCAAATAATGAGGGAGACCAAGTCCCAAGTGGCCACCTCTTGTCATCAAACAAAGCTTCCATTACCAGCCAGACATTGCAAAACTTGGAACATACAGCTCTAAATGAGATGTCTCCATTAATCCCCATACCCAGAGCTCAGAGAACCCCATGGAAGAGATGGCAGAAGTGGAAGAGATGGAAGAGACAGAAGACACCAGGAGAACAAGGCCCTCTGAAACAAGTGAGGAAATCATAAGGCCTACACGGTTCTGTACCAGGTCCTCTGCATATATACTATAGCTTTCAGTTTAGTACTTTTATGAGACTCCTGAATACGTGGATGAGTGGGTCTCTGATTCTTCTGCCTTCTCTTGGAGCTCTTCTTTTTTTCTATTGCCTTGACCTGTCCAACTTCAATATGATGGTTTTTATTTTAACTTATATTTTATTTTGTTATATTCTGTTGTTATCTCTTAGAAGCCTGTTCTTTTCTAATGAGAGATAGAAAGGGCATGGATCTGGAGAGTAGGGGAGGAGAAGGAAGGTAGGGAGGAACTGAGAGAACTAGAGGGAAGGGGAACTGTATTCATTTTATACTGTATGAGAGAAGAAGATATGTTTAATAAAAAGAAAAATGAAATTAAAAATTAAATGGTCATGTATATTAACCACACTTAAGGATACTGGCAAGGCAGCAAGTGCTGAGGACAGGGTGGTTATACAGCAGCCTGAAACTCCTGACTCCAGACAAGCTGCTTAACCACAAAATTACCCTGACTCTGAGCAACAACAGGATATCTGAGTTGAAGAATGGTTTGTTTTCTGGGTTAAGTCTCCTTGTAAGACTTCTGTGATCCATGCTACTGGCATAATCCATGTTGATCTCTGTAATCTGTGCTGGTCCAGCTGTTTTGGGAAGGGAGGCATCCTTTGCAGTAGTATGAATGACCACAGACTCACAACGAGACATTGAAGGCTTCTGTGCCAACCTCTGCCCCCTCACCACTGTGTACGCAAAAAATAAGAAATAGTCAAGACAGCAAGACATAGAACAGAGTCCTTAAAAATTGTGATAAAGATGCTGAAGTGTAGCTCTTCACAGTTGATGACTTCTGATGTAGAGGGGGAAAAGATTCAGTTCTCTTTAAGGAGCTGGCCACTGGGAGTTTGACCTTGTTCTAATGAGTACATGGGCAACACAAATTGGACTTGCTTCTTCTTCTTCTTCTTCTTCTTCTTCTTCTTCTTCTTCTTCTTCTTCTTCTTCTCCTTCTCCTTCTCCTCTTCTTCCTCCTCCTCCTCCTCTTGCTCCTTTTCCTCCTCCCTTTTCTTTTTGGAGGTGGGGAGGACACAAGGGTGGGAGAGTGGACATGGGAGGAACGGGAAGTAAGTGTGATTGGCATGCATTGTACAAAATTCCCTAATAATTAATAAAAATTTATGTTGTGGAAAAATAAAAAAAGAAATAAAATAAATCATGTCATAAATGGTAAATGGATGGGAGAAAATATTATGAATTGGGTAGGAGGAAGAAATTTAGCCATCAGATAACTGTAGTAGATAACAATTAATTGTGTATTTCAGAATAGCTGGTAGAAAAAATTTTAGTGTATTGAACCAGAGAAATGTTAAGTATTTGAGGTGATTGATATGATAATTTCCCTGATCTAATTTTTTTTTTTTTTTTTTTTTTTGGTTTTTCGAGACAGGGTTTCTCTGTGTAGCTTTGCGCCTTTCCTGGAACTCATTTGGTAGCCCAGGCTGGCCTCGAACTCACAGAGATCCGCATGGCTCTGCCTCCCGAGTGCTGGGATTAAAGGCGTGCGCCACCACCACCCGGCTTTGATCTAAAAATTTTATATAGTACATATGTACTGAACTAGCACACTGTGCCCTAGACCTATATACAATTATTATATATCAATAAAGAACAAACTGCCCAATAAAGCAAGCAGAAGAAAACTCAGATTTTCTGGACTTGTCTTCATTTTTGAGACTATGATCCTGAAAAACAAAGTTCAATATATAATTAGGAACTGGGTCTTTAAAGGGTCCTTTAGTAGCGCTATGTTCAATGTGCCTTTATAGGAGGCACCATGATTATCAGCATTCTTTAAACTAGAAACCTGAGCAAAATACTCAACTGAGTTTAGCAACAGAGCATCAAACCTGAAGCCATGCTTTCATTTCAAAAACAGGAATTTCAGCCTCAGTAAGTTCATGTAACTCCCTAGAGGTCCCAGAATTAGTGAGTTGCAGAAGTAAGATTAAAGACCTGGTATGTAAAACTCTGAGGTCAACATTTTTCACAAAGCTTTTGATGGTAACTTGTGCTGGATTCTAGCACTGTGTGTTGAGTATACTTTCAGATTTTCATTGTTTTGATCAAAGAATTACAGGAATAAGTTATTGCAGACCCTGAAGGAATTAGGAACAATTTCAAAGGTAAGGCTGCTTTTTATTTTTCCTGGAGGCATGACAGCAAATATTTTGATATGTTTTAAATCGGGTCTTCTTATATCTTTATTTGCAACAATTTTCTATCTAGTAGTGAATTGTATATCATAAAGCATTTGAGAAGTTGAAACCAATGATCCATGGTGATGTTTATCCTCAGGCTGTCTTCATTTTCAAAATAAAGCCATCATTAATATTAATAACCTGTTCTTTGGTGATTCCATGAAGTTTTGTTTATCTAAATGTACCTTTACTATTCAAGAAACTGTTCATTTCATGACTATTTCCACATAGAACATCACTTCTTTTGAAGTTATTGTATCTGTAACTTAGGTAACATTGATCCTCCTCTTAGCATGTGTAAAAAGCTCCTTTACTCCAAATATATCTTAATGACTATATAATAAGATCATCAAAGTCAATATGGAATGGGTCTATTTCTATTACAATCATTTCCCATAGCATGTATGGACATTTGAAATTTTTATAGTTTAATAGCCAGAACAAAGGTCTGAGGGACCTTCTGTGCTATTAGAGTACAGTTCAAAGAAAATCACAGTGATATGCCACAGTGGCCACAACACTTAAGATTAAGTTTTAGGATCGCCAAACAATTCTCTTTATCTTTTTTCAAGTAGCTACACAAATGTTTATCCTATTCACAGTATGGATGCTAATCAGTAGCAACTGAGCTGTTAGCCCTGTGGTTTATGGACAAATGAAGAGCGGCAAGGAGCCCAAGCAGAGGAAACTCCCTGGCCTGGCTTTCTGCTGTGTTTGGTGTGTAACTGTGTTGAGAAAGGGGTGCTATAACCTTGCTGTTATAGACCAGTAGTTCCTATGTATCAGTTCAAAGTTTTATGACTCTTTTTTCCTTTTGAAAATTTTATTGAAAATAGATTTTTATCACACAAAATATTTTAATTATGGTTTTTCCTCCCTTGACTCTTCCCATCTCCCACCTTCCCAGCTCCTCTCCCATCCAAATCCACCCCTTTTCTGTTTCTCATTAGAAAACAAGTAGGTATCTAAGGGATAATAATAAAATAAAATAAAATAAAAATTAACACATCGAAGTATGACACAATAAACAAATAGAAGAAAATGGACCAAAGAAAAAGCAAAAGAAACACATAATAAATCACACAGAGAAATCTCATAAAAACATAAAACCAGAAGCCAAAATATATACCCAAAAGACCTGTATGGTCTTAAAAAATGTCCTGACAAAACATTATGAGACAAAGAACCTCCAAAGACGCCACTGAGTTCATTTTCTGTTGGCCATACTGCTGGGTACACAGTTTCCCTAGAAGTTTGTTTCCCTAGAGACTCCCTTGCAGAAAATTAATTTTTCACTTGCAAATGGTTATGACTTATAGATAGATTCTGGTTTACTTTTATGACTCTTAGTCAAACGTTTTCTGAAAAAAATAAAACCCACTATTTAGTAAGTCAAAATTAATTCTTTTAGGTCATTGTCTTTTATTCCCATATTTGTGGTGTTTTGTCTTTTCCTCCCTTTTTGGGTGTAAAAATGTCTTTTCACATGGCTGTTGAAAGTATAAATTTTCATCAACTTTAGGAAAATTAACCATTGTATTCTCTGTGAAATTATTTTTAATAAGATTTAGCCAAACTGGAATCTAAAAAATACAATAACTAATGTATATAAATTGTCAAGAATATACAGTGGCTAAAAGAATGTATTAGAACAAGAATTACATAGTCTGTCTTTTAAGACTAAATAGTGAAAAGTAAACTGAATGATGAGAATTTGATGTTGAAAATGGTGACTCAAATAAGGGAAAGCAATGTTACAACACAGACCAGCATGCAAAAGGCACAATAAGACAAAGAGGAATTCTTGGCATTTTATCAATTCCAGCAACAAAAACTAACTGAAATAATACAGTACTACTTCAGTAATGTTTCTCAGCAAATACACTTACAGTTCTCCCAGTTTAGAGAAACTGAGTGAATACATATTATTATACTCTCCTTTATACTGAATGGATAACTAGATATTGATTGGGTAGTAATTGCTATTACATCTTTTACTTCTCATGTTTATTTTTAGCAGGGCCTTAAATTAAAAAAAGTAGAACTTTAAATATTATAATAGGTGGTAATAAGTGAGAAGAGTAGGTGCAAATGTGATATATGTGTATGTGATATATATCAAAATCTAGTGAATTACTATCAACCAGGTTTGTAAATAGTACACTAGCTGGTTAATGTGTTTATTGTTTCAATAAGGTAGACATGATCATATTGATTTTTCCCTTTTACTATAATGATTGTGCTTATTATTTTGTGAATGGGGATTGAAATCAGAGTCTCCAGCAAGGGAGAAAAATACTGCACCAGTGAGCAGAATAAAGAACAGAGTTGCAGTTAGAGGGAGATGATAGCCTCATTTTGAGGACCTATGTGCTCTCTTGAAACGGGCTTTTTATAAATGTCTAGGTTTGTTGCAAGTAGATTAAAAGAAAAAATTATTTGTACAAAATCAAACAAGCTCTACAAAGTAACAAGAGTTTCTGTCTTTATCATTAAAGCTTGACATTATTCTAAGAACTTCTGACCATAATCACTTTCTATTTCATTTTATTCTTTTCCTTCTGGCTACAAAAAGGAATAAAATAGAACAACTTATATAAATATAATCCTATTATCAATGTGGTGTTTTGTATTTTTAAATTAAAATATATTAACTTCCATTTTAAATAGCTATTTCCTTCTTGAAACATAAATTAGCTACAGGATTTGATACTGTAGTGGGAAAGGTTTTTTAATCAACTCTATTGTGTAATAGGTTTCTAATTGATAATTATGCCCTCAAAATGATTGAACTAGGTAGTCAATCACTAGATTAATCTTTATCTTACATGGATCTCATGAATGAGAATAAAAACAGTATAGTACTTAAAAATCAGAATATGGTTTGAAGTGAAAATAGTTTTAAACAATTAATAAGATATAATAGGTCACAAATACAAACATAAATGTAGTTAAATGTATAATTTCAGCCACTGCTTGGTGTAAAAGATCGAATGCCTCAATAAAATCAAGGTGCAAATGTAGAAGTAACCGTCTTATTAAATAAGAAAAACAGAGACAATGTAAAGATAAAAGCCCAAGAGGTCAGAGCTAAGAGCCTTACCCTTCCTGCTTCAGCGATCCTCTTCAGCCAAGAGAGACCTACTTCCTGTGTGTTTGTCTTTATATAGACTTTCTGTTCTGCCTTCTCATTGGTTGTAAACCCAACCACATGACCACCTCATCACTGCCTGTCTGTACAGACCTTCAGGTCTTCTATGATTGGTATTGAGATTAAAGGCATGTGTCTCCATGCTGGCTGTATCCTTGACCACACAGAGATCTACCTAGCTCTGCCTACCAAGTGCTGGGATTAAAGGCGTGCACCATGAATGCCCAGCTCTGCTATGGCTTGCTATTAGCTCTGACCCCCAGGCAACTTTATTTATTAATATACAAATAAAATCACATTTCGGTACAAATAAAATATCGCCATATTTCCCCTTTTCTATTTTAATAAAAAGAAAAAAAGAAAAAGGTTATAACTAACAAAAGAAAAACTATATACAAAAGTACAATAGCTATATACAATATATACAAGTAATAAATACCTAAACAATGTCTGGTCCATTTGTATTTGACAAATTCAGAGAAAATAATTCCATTATCTATCATATTTTGGTAAGTCCAAAATGTACCTAATTCACTTTCTATCCCAACTAATCTTCAACTATAACTAATTAATCTTCAACTCCCTCAGAGACCCAAGAAGGAAATAATATTACCTAACAAAAATAAAAACAGGAAGTGCATGCAAGCAGCTTCCAAAAAAAAATGTGAGTTGACAAAAACAGCCAGCTGCCTGGACAGTTACATGAGGTTTCTCCACAGTGTTGGGGCATCATCTTCAGCCTATAGGCTTAGCGTATCTGACAGACTCATTTGTGAAGTAGGATGTACACAAGGTCAACAGTTCAACCTCACATTGGGTGAGAGCAGTCCATGTACCAGAAACACCTGAATTCCACTAGTGTCATGTCATGATTCAGGATTTTAAATTCTGGAAATTGTTGATAGTTTTTTAATTCAGCTGTCCATTCTTCTTGCCTGTGTATATGTGGCTTCATCTCAGCATCCCATTCTTCTCCACATCCCTCTATTAAATGCCAGTCTACTATAGAGAGGTGTGACCTTAATTACTCTTCAAGAATAACTGTTTCAGCTGCTGTTCCATTGCACAACAGAAACCTTTGGCCCACTACCTGTTCAGCTGCCTTCGAAGAAAAGGGCACTGTACCTTTTCCAGATTGCGAAGGCCACTTCAGGGATGGTGCAATATTGTCCTGGCCTCAGAAGATGCGTTTTGATAAAGCCATAACCACACTTGTTTTGCAAGAATTGGTAGTCCTTTGTTTCATGTCCTGTCTGTCTTTTTTGTCCTGTTGTCAGCAGTTGATTCGAGAATACTTTGTTGTCCAGTGACTAACTTTTGCCACAATGAAAGTTAACACCATATGCAGTTTCATCAATGCCCATATTCTCTCTGAAGTAGATTGGTAATGCCAGGAGCCAACATGTCTCATAGTCATAACAAAAAGAGAAATTTTCTAAGTTATTAAAACATTTTAAATGCCTTATTCTGTAGATCTCTGAAGGGTTTGAAGATGACCTGTCTATCTAAAATATATCTGCTCAATCTTGAAAACATACTTAATATGACTACAAGTTCTATTATAGTGTTTAACTACTAACTTTCATTTCTTTATATCTTAATAGTTAGTAATAATAACATTCAAGGATCAGAAAATTACATTACATTGTTAAATGAACGGTATAAGTACAATTAGAAATATACATATAACATTTTCTAACAATATCAATTTCAATATATATAATTTGTATATAACATAAAACAATCCAATCCAAAGTAAAGTATTTAAAACTAGTAATTGTCTTTTTCTTTTTCTTTCTGTTCTTTTCTTTTTTTTTAAACAAGAACCTTAAATCTAATCTCCCATGCTTAGCCCTTTTCCTAACTCTTGACAACAACTTGTAACCAACCCCCCTAAACAATGAAAATTATCCCAGACCCAAAACCCATTAAAAGACCAAAAAACCACCCGCCCCACACCACCTCTTTGGGAATGGGGGCGTTGTATTCTTAAAATTGCTTCCTGCTGGGTATGGGTGAAGGTATCTTTATTCTGAAAAGAAAAATTTTAGGTTAATTGTCAAATTCTAGGAAAGGTAACTATATCCTTCATTATCCAGTCTGTGTACAATGCCAAAGTTCAGGGTTTATCTCAAGTCCTTATTCAAGTAGTATTTGAGACTGGATTATGTCAGCTAGCCCTCTCAAAATTGCTCTGAGCACTTTGTAGTTCAAAGCTGATCTGTAGATGATGTTTGTCAGCTTAGTGATATTATTATTGTCCACATGGAATTGTTGTTGTTATGGGGCCCCAACTTCTTCCTGGAGACTTCAGTTGATGTTAGGCCTGGCGGTGATTTCCTGCAGAAAACTGATAAGAGACTCAAACACAAAGGCATATATACAGCTAATTGAAGCCTTTTTTCTAGAGTTAGTTAGTACTCTATATAACCATTCATATCTTAACAAAGTTTAAATTCTATATATATGTATATATGTATTAATCTTGTAAATTTTGATATAAAATTCATACTTTAAGAAAAGTTTAAAGGATCAGAATAGAATCAAAGAGTTGAGATTAGTAATAGAATAGTCCCTTAATTAATTTGGTTTTTCTCCTGTCTCATAGTAGAAGATGGCTTTTTTCTTCTGGCATGATACAGGGAGTTTGCATTTTCCTTTTAAAAACATGCTTGAGTTTAAAGAAGGAGAGAGCCATTCTCCAACTCCAAAGTCAGCTTTAAATTTTAATTGAACTGGGACTATTAGAAGACCAATAGTGTTAAATTTCCTTAGAGAAGAGCAGAAACAAACATTTAAGAAGACTTACAAAATTTTTTAGAGGATATACCCATATGCCATTTTACTCTGTTTCCTGGGATAGATGATTTGTCCCTTTTCTTCAGTTGTCTCATTTGTCCAGTGTTCTTCAGATTCCTTAACCTTCATTCTCCTAAAAGACAAAAACAAAAACCTTTCCCCAATACTAATTTTAGGGATGTTCCTTTTTGGCAAGTTATTATCTGATTAAATGAAAAGGCATGTGTTACTGGTATAAGTTAAATTGGATGTTCATGCTGGTTGATGAACTATCACCTCCTCTAATTAAGAGGTCTCTCTTGTTCAAATCGAACCTTTATCAATTTTGATGGTATCCATAGCTTATCTTCTCCTGTAGAAACAAAAGCAAAACCTCATCCCCAGCATAACACATATCCTGGTTTCCATTCTGAGGTCAGCACATCCTTAAAGTATATAGGCTGATTTAATTCTGTAGTTTTTTCTATTATCCAATGTTTCTCTGTAGCTGTTGTTCCTTTCTCATTGGCATTGAGAAAATTCAAAGTTAATAGAGCATTATGCAGTCTATTTTTGGGGTTTTTTGTTACCCCTTTCTGTTTATTTAACATATCCTTTAGAGTTCTGTTTGATCTTTCTATACCTGCTTGACCTGTAGGGTTATGTGGTATACATGTAATATGCTTTATATTGTAATAAGCAAAAAAACTGTTTCATTTGAACAGAGACATATGCTGGAGCATTGTCAGTTATAATTTGCGCAGGTATACCCATGATGGCCATAACTTCTAGCAAATGAGTGATTACAGAATCAGCTTTTACAGAACTCAAAGCAGTTGCCCATTGAAATCCTGAATAAGTATCAATGGTATGGTGTACATATTTCAATTTTCCAAATTCTGCAAAGTGAAACACATCCATCTGCCAGATTTCATTCCTCTGAGTACCCTTTGGATTACATCTTGCTGGTAATGGTGTTTGATTGTAGAAGGAACAAGTAGGACATTTCTTCACTATTTCTTTGGCTTGTTGCCAGGTTATGGAAAAATCCTTTTTTAAACCTTTACTATTGACATGATGTTTTTTATGAAATTCTGAGGCCTCCAGCACATTTCCTATCAATAATTTATCAATCTCATCATTGCCTTGTGTTAGAGGGCCAGGCAGACCAGGGCCTGGCAAATGAGATCTGATGTGAGTTATATATAAAGGATGACTCCTTTTCCTGATTGTATCTTGTAATTGAATAAATAGTGAAGTTAATTCTGAAGCATCAGGGGTAAATTCTGCAGTCTCAATATGTAATACCACTCTTTCAGCATACTGAGAGTCAGTTACTATGTTGAGAGGTTCTGAAAAATCCATTAATACCAACAGAATAGCATACAATTCTGATTTTTGAACTGAATTATAAGAACTTTGAACCACTTTACTTAAATTTTCTGATTTGTAACCTGCCTTTCCTTGTTTGTTGGCATCTATATAAAATGTATGAACTCCAGATATGGGATTTTCCCATACAATTAGAGGCAAGATCCAATCAACTCTCTTTATAAGATCAATTCTATTGCTTTTGGGATATTTGCTGTTAATTTCTCCAAAAAAATTACTGCGAGCTCTTTGCCAAGGCTCACTTTCTGTCCATAATTTTTCAATGTCCTCCTTAGTTAAAGGTACGACAATTTCTGCTGGGTCTATTCCTGCTAATTGACGAAGTCTCAATTTTCCTTTCAAAATCAAGTCAGAGATTTTTTCCACATAAGTTTTTAATTTTTTATTTGGTTTATTTGGTAAAAATATCCATTCCAATATAATATCCTCCCTCTGCATTAATATTCCTGTAGGAGAATGCCCAGAAGGTAAAATAACCAAAATGCAATCCAGCTTTGGATCAATATGATCCACGTGCCCTTCATGTACTTTCTTTTCTACCAAGGCCAATTCTTTCTCAGCTTCAGGTGATAATTCTCTTGGACTATTTAAGTCCTTGTCACCTTCTAACATTTTGAACAAATTATTCAGTTCATCATTTTTTACCCCAACAATAGTTCTTAGATGAGAAATGTCTCCAAATAATCTTTGAAAGTCATTAAGAGTCCATAATCAATCTCTCCTAATTTGCACCTTTTGAGGTCTAATTTTTTGTAGCTCTATTTTATATCCTAAATAATTAATAGAATCTCCTCTTTGTATCTTTTCAGGAGCAATTTATAATCCCCAGCAAGGCAAAATTTTCTTTACTTCTTCAAACATTCTTTCTAAAGTATCTGCATTTGAGTCAGCTAATAAAATATCATCCATATAATGATAAATTATAGATTTAGGAAATTTTTTTGCGTACCACTTCCAATGGCTGTTGTACAAAATATTGGCACAGAGTTGGGCTATTCAACATTCCCTGTGTGAGGACCCTCCATTGAAATCTTTTAACTGGTTCAGAATTATTATAAGTAGGCACTGTGAAAGCAAATCTTTCTCTATCTTTTTCTTGTAAGGGTATTGAAAAGAAACAGTCTTTTAAATCAATAACTATGAGAGGCCAGCCTTTTGGTAACAGAGTAGGTAAAGGAATTCCAGATTATAGAGAGCCCATTGGCTGAATTACTTTGTTAATTGCTCTAAGGTCTGTTACCATTCTCCATTTACCAGATTTCTTCTTAATAACAAATACAGGAGAATTCCAAGGGCTGGTTGATTCTTCAATATGCTGAGCATTTAACTGTTCTTCTACCAGCCCTTCTAAAGCCTGGAGTTTCTCTGTTGTTAAAGGCCATTGCTGAACCCTTATAGGCTTGTCTGTTAACCATTTTAAAGGTAGAGCTGTTGGTGTCTTTGGAAGCTCATCAGTTGTTGTGCCCTGTTCTTGTATAATATGGATGGCTGGTGACCACTAATTAGAATAATATCTCCTAATATTTCTCTCAGAAACATGTGCTAGTTTATGATTTGTTTCTGAGATTGGAGGGATGTTAATTTGAGTATTCCATTGTTGCAACAGGTCTTGACCCCACAGGTTCATAGCTATGTTAGCCACATATGGTTTTAATTTTCCTCTCTGTCCTTCTGGACCTATACATTCAAGCCATCTTGCACTCTGTTTCACTTGAGATAATGTCCCAATTCCTAACAGTTGAACATTTACCTCCTGAAGAGGCCAACTTGGATGCCAAAATTCTGGTGCAATTATGGTAATGTCTGCACCTGTGTCTACCAGACCAGACAACAAAACACCATTTATTTTTATTGTTAATTTTGGTCTTTGTTCATTAATAGAAGTTTGCCAAAAAATTTTCTTTATGTTTTTTCCTGAATTTCCTATTTTCTCTGTTTCATCATCCTGACCAGAATGATTCATTCCAATAGGCATTTGGTTATTTAATTGCTCTGAGTAGGGGTTTCCTCTATGACTGCAGGAAAAGTTTGAACTGGATTTGCTATAGGGGCCTGCATGAGGCCCCTCTGGGAGTTTCCCGAAGACTGAGGCAAAGGATTACCCTGCCTGTCCCTTGTTGATCTACATTCCTGGGTCCAGTGTTTTCCCTTACCACACCTTCTGCATACTCCAGAAGGAAGGGGCATTCTGTTGCCATTGTTCCTTGAAGAAACATTGTTTCTAGGAATGACCTGTTTACAGTCCCTTTTCAAATGTCCTTGCTTTCTGCATCCAAAACATCTAACATTTCTCAAGCCTTTTGAAATTGCTTCTCCTACCCACATAGCATCATGGTCATGAGCCTCAACATTAACCATGTCTTTAATCCAATCTTCCAAGGGTGCAGATCTTGCCTTTAGTGACCTGATTATTCTTTTGCACACTGCATTCGCATTCTCAAAGGCCAAAGATTCAATTATTATCTGACTAGTTTCTGAATCCAGGACCATTCTCTTTACTGCTGAAGCCAGTCTTTGTAAAAAAATCTGTGAAAGATTCTTTTGGGCCTTGTATAACCTTTGTAAATGACTCAACTGGTTCCTCAACTCTGTCCCATGCATTCAAGGCTGCCATTCGACATAGAATTAGGGTTTGGACATCATATAAACATTGTGTTTGTACTGAAGCATATTGGCCTTCTCCAATAAGCTGATCCTGGCAGACTTGTATTCCTTTATCCATCCATTGATTTTTCTATGTTTTTAGCCTCCTCTTTAAACCACATTTGCCACTGGAGCCTTTGACTGGGTTCCAGAACAGTCTGTGCCAGCTCCCACCAGTCCTGAGGTAGAATCCTATTATATGTTGACCAGGAATTTAACATTTGCTTTACATATGGGGAATGCATGCCACAAGATACTATTGCCTCCTTAAACCTTCGTAAATCTAACATTTCAATTGGGGCCCAAATATTTTGTGTAGTCATTTGATTAGGCAACTGCTGTACGGTTACCAGATAAATTAAGGGTGACTGTGTGAAAACAGGCTTTCTTTCTGTAACCTTATGATCCAATCTTGAAACAACTTCACTGTTAATTTCTTCTGTCTGAATTTGAATTTCTCTATAATTCATTTTAACAGGTTTAACAGGTTTTTCTAAAACTTTTATCCTGGCACTTAAATTGACTATCTTTTTAAATAGTAAAATGAGGATGAGAAAAGTAATAAACTGCATAATTCAATCAACATTAATCCTCTCATATAGTTGTTCCATTGTCAGACTGCCTAAAATTTCAAACAAAGCCCAATTTTCTTCCAATGTACACATAAAACCCATTTTTTTAATGTGGAAAAAATTTCTCTTTTAAATAGTTTCCTTTAAAATATCTGATATGTTAATTGACTTACCAAGTCTGCATAGAACAGTAGAAATCTGAGGGAATTTCAAAACAGCCACCTAGTGTCTGAGGTGTGAATCCAGAGAGAGAGAGAGAAAGAGAGAGAGAGAGAGAGAGAGAGAGAGAGAGAGAGAGAGAGAGAGAGAGAGAGAGAGAGAGAGAGCACAAGAAAGCATAGCCACAAGTTCTGGCTAAAAGCTTAAATCCAGCCACGTGTTTCCGCTTGAGCCGAGTCAAGCCTGGGCTCCTTCTTCCTTAAGCTCCGATCACGTGTGTTGGCTTTATAGGCAGGGGCCCTGTTCAGTAGGGCAGGCCTGAGTTGTTTGTAGCACCGGCTTTAAGCAAGTAGCTCCAGCTGCAGCTAACCGCTTGGGGTCAGTCCGGCCTGAGACCAAGCCAAAACTGGGCCCAAACTAGGGAGCCAGGCCGCCCAGGTGGGAAACCAGACCTGCCGCCAAGCCAAGCCAAGTGGTTTTTAATGGATTCTTGTCACGTTGAGCGCCAATTGTAGAAGTAAATGTCTTATTAAATAAGAAACACAGAGCCAATGTAAAGATAAAAGCCCAAGAGGCCAGAGCTAAGAACCTTACCCTTCCTGCTTCAACGATCCTCTTCAGCCAAGAGAGACCTACTTCCTGTGTGTTTGTCTTTAAATAGACTTTCTGTTCTGCCTTCTCATTGGTTGTAAACCCAACCACATGACCACCTCATCACTGCCTGTCTGTACAGACCTTCAGGTCTTCTATGGTTGGTATTTAGATTAAAGGCGTGTGTCTCCAATGCTGGCTGTATCCTTGACCACACAGAGATCTACCTACTCTGCCTACCAAGTGCTGGGATTAAAGGCGTGCACCATGAATGCCCAGCTCTGCTATGGCTTGCTATTAGCTCTGACCCCCAGGCAACTTTATTTATTAATATACAAATAACATTTTAATACAAATAAAATATCACCATATTTCCCCTTTTCTATTTTAATAAAAAGGAAAAAAAGAAAGGGTAATCAAAGACAATAGCTTGTAATGTTTTGGGAGTCTCTTGGATAGTACTGACCAAAAGCTCAAAAGAAGGATTCACAGGCCCAATGTTGGGGTACTTGTTGTAGATAGACTTAGGTTCTTGGAGGGAAAATTTTAAGACCTGAAAAAATTTTTCATTTAAATCAAATATGTATATTTATACACAGTCTTATATGTACTATAGATTTTTATTTTTTAGATTGGTGATTAATAATATGATTGCTTATGTGTTTCTCAGACATTCTTAAGTATTATTTTACCCTACTTTCTCTTTCTTCTGTATTTAGCTGTGGTGATATATTATGTACCCTAATAAACTTGCCTGAGGATCAGAGGACAGAGCCAGCCACTAGATTAGACATAAAGGTCAGGCAGTGGTGGCACACACCTTTAACCCTATCCATCTAGATCTCTGTGAGTGCAAGGCCACACTGGGTTACATGAGATTGATCCAGTACAAGACAGAAGCAGAGCCAGGCGGTGGTGACACATGCCTTTAATCCCAGGAAGTGATATGGCAGGACAGAGAAACGGTATATAAGGCATGAGGAAACAGGAACTCACTCTCTTTAGGCTGAGGATTTTGTAGAGGTAAGAACTAGTGGCTGGTTGTTCTGCTTCTCTGATCTTTCAGCTTTCACCCTGATATCTGGCTTTGGGTTTTTTCTTGAAAGACCATTTAAGATTCGAACATTTAGCTCCCTCATCCTTCCTTGTCTATTATTGGTCTTAATTCTTGGGGAAATAGATCCTCTGAACCTGATGGCTAAGAGAAGATTCTTAAATTCTCAGTGTCATAGATGAGACAGCAGGCTAGGTTATCCATTTCAGTAGAAACTGAGTGAAGGACAGAACATGTAGAGGTTCTGCTGTGGATAGAGAAAGAGGACTTGTCCAAACAATCTGAAACTGTGGCCTGAGAACACAGAATTACAAAAACTCTCTGTATGGAACATTATTTAACAAAGCAAAACATGAAATGTTCCTTTAAATTATTTTAAATTTTATGGGCATGGATGTTTTGCTTGCATGTATATCAGTGTACCACATGGTATGCCTGGCACCTGCAGAGACCAGAAGAGGGTATTTGAGCCTCTAGAACTGGAGTTACATATGGCTGTCAGCTGCCATGTGTATGCAGAGCACTGAACCCAGGTCTTTTGTAAAAAGAATAAGTACTCTTAACTCCTTAACCATCTCTACACCCCCATAATGTCTTTTCAAAAATAGAAATGTGGACATTAGAAAATGAATTTTAACCCTCTCTTGGACTCAAGAGGGAATGGCCTAAAGCAATAATATTTTGAAGGTTATGGAAATAAGAGATGTGGGGAAAAAATATCTCAACAAGTTAACAGCAGCAACCTCATCTTTGGAAGAGTAGGGAGAGAAGGTCCAAGAGCTTCTAGTGATCTCCAAATTCAATCTTCCTCTGCTGGCTCAGAAAATGTCTGATAGTGACCCAGGAGGTCCCTGACACTGTTGTACTACAATCATCAGGAAGCCAGATTTAATTCCTGAATAAATAAACCAAGAAAATCACTACATGGTCATGTGCAAACTTGCATGGATAAACCAGGTACATTGAATATTTTTTAAGACAGGATCTCATTATGCATCCCAGGTTGACCTTGAACTTATGATCTTTACCTTCCACCTCCAGTGATAGGATTGCAGGCAGGTATCCTCACACCTAACTAATGCTTGATTTTAATATGAACTTTAATATGTCTCGAACATAGTTGCACAGACTTATCTAGGTTTGTTTGGGTTTCCATTTATTCTTTAATTTTGCAATACCCAGCTCCCACATCCAAACCAACTGATTTGGAGAGATGTGATTTTTCATATGATACAAAGACCATAACATTATTTCACAAAAAAAAGTGTACTGATTCGTTAGAATGAAAATACTATCATTTATGAGAAAATAGGCATATTTTCTTTGATGTCTCTCGCAGGTAGCAGTAGACTTTTTTAATGCCATTCTAACATGCAGAGAATATGATACAGAATTTTTGATAAGAAGAAATGGCAATGAAATCAGTAGTGATGAACATTAAAAGTATCCTTTGTGCCTAGAGAGAAAATTTATGGAGCATTTAAAGAAAGATGGTGTGTGTTTATAATACTAGTGATGGGATGCCTGAGAAAGGCAGGTCCTGAAGCCCAGAAGCCAGTCTATCCTACCTTTCACATCCCAGGTCAGTGAGAGACCTGTCTCTAAAGAAAAACAAATGGATAAAAAAAGAAGAAGAAAAAGAGAAAAAATGAGGCGGGTATGGCCGAAAGCACTGGGCCATGCCTTAGGCAAACAGAGAGCTCTGACATGTGCAGTAGTATCCTGACCCCAGGGACCCTGAAACCAGACCCCCAAGATGACAACTGCTGACATAAGACCCAGAGCCAACCAGGAAACACCACGGCAGCTGGAAGCAGAGCCTGCCAAAAAGTACACATATAAACACTTCAGTCCTTTGTTTAATAAATGAGATTGCTTGCAGTCTACAGAACCTGTGCTGTTGGTTCTGCGTCTATTCACCTCCTGCCCCCAGAGACAGCGGGATCCCAGCTGCAGAGCCATCAACAAAAAAAGAGAGTACGTAAAGAACGACACTCAGCATATATATGCACCCTTCCACCCTTCCATATTTACCTGTAGGCACACACGAACACATACACACACGTTCAAAAGTAAATAAAGACTATTATAATTTCTTTGTTAGAATCTTAGCATTATTAAAATATTACTAGTAATTGATATTAGTTTAATATATAGCTATAGTAACAAAATAATAATGGTAGAAGAACTTTAAAATAACTTAATCCAACTTATATGATATAAATTATTTTATTTAAAAATCATGTTTTAAAATTGCAGGGGATTTTTTAAATGAATTTATTTCTAGAAGATCATGTATTTGCAAAGTTATGCTTTGTTTTAAAATTATTTTATATGAAAACATATTTGAAGTGATATTTTAGTATTTAAGATGATTGGGGTTTTTTGTTTGTTTGTTTGTTTGTTTGATTGGTTGGTTTTTTTTGAGACAAGGTTTCTCTGTGTAACAAACAGCTCTGGCTGTCCTGGAACTTGCTCTGTAGACCAGGTTTGTCTTGAACTCACAGAGATCCACCTGTCTCTGCCTCCTAAGTGCTGGGATTAAAGGTGTGCTCAACCACCACTCAGCATTAAAATGATTTTATAGCACATAAAACACTAGTAGGTGTGCTGATAACTTTTCACAGAGCACTGCTGCCACCTAGAGTACTAATTGGTTTCCCTCACTTAAAGCTTCAAGTGCAATCTTAAAGAATCAAAAGCATATTACACAAAACATATACACACACTATGGAGATGAAGTAGAACAAGGCAGAAAGGAGCAATTGATTTACTCAGTGATTTACTCACAGCACTACTTGCCCTGACTATTTGCCAGGCATGACTTCACTCGCTGCCTGGAACAGAATGACCTGGAGGAATAGCCGAAACAATGAATCATTGCTCTTCACAGCCTGATGACTGCCATGCTCCTTCTGAGAAATCTCACTTGTTTACCCCCACACACCTTGTGGTTTAAGAAAATAAATGAAAATGTAAACTGACCAAGACCAAAGCCTTTCAGGAGCCATCCTGGCTTTGGTCCGTGGTGAATACATATCTTTTCTACTCTCATGGGTTTCGGAGTGCTTATTCCAGAAATATCCCAGTAACACAGATAATATTCATGGACTACTATATTGCACTCTCTGATAATTATTTTCATTAAAACAATCATAATTTTCCTTTTCTTTTAAATGTTTTTATTTTAGAAAATTGGGAGTAAAAAGTATATATTTTGTGAACATATGGCAAAGAAAATGAAAGCAAACACATTATCATAGTGTTGGTAGATAATTATTTACATGATATTTTTATTTTCTCTTGCAGATTTTAAGCTTCCACTACTGAAACTGATGCATTTATTATGCTCAATGATGGGCTGTACAGTGCAATGATAAGGAGATATTTTTTCGATGTTTTTAGTCAATAATGTGAACAATTTATATGTGGGGGATGAGCTGGCAACAAAACAGATTTGAAAGCCTGGAAGAATGTAAGGAAAATGGATAAGAGGTAGGTTACTAGGAAACCATTGAAACAAGAGTCTATATAGTTACTAGGTCTAATTGCAGATTTAATAATTTTAGAAAAAAATACTATTTCCCAAGAAATTGTATCATTTACATTTTTCCTTCCTTTATATCATCTACCATAAGATTATGAAACCTCGTTTATTGTCATCAATTCTCCTCTACAGTGAAAAGGGAAGGAGCCCCCTCAAGTCCACTGAAGGGTTTCACAGATACAATTAACCTACTTGGATAGGTGAGTTGACAGGAAAATAACTGTTATTCATATAGATTTGGCTGCACCTTTATAAACAGAATGTGAAGAGAGAAAAGAGAGAGATGGGCGATAGAGAGAGTGGAAAGAGGAGGGGATATCAGTAAAGACAGATGGGAGAGAGAGATGAGCAAAAGAAGAGAAGGAAGGAAGAGAAGAGACAGAGGAGAGGAGAAAGAAGAGGGGAGAGTATGTGATGAGAGAGAAAAATGGGAAGAGAGAAGAGAGAAATGGTGGAAAGACAACAGTAAAGAGAGTAGAGAGAGAGGAGAGAATAGAAAGAGGGGAGAATAAAGGGAGGAGAGGGAGAAGGAGAGAGAAAAATTAAAGAGAATAGAGAGAAAGGAGTGAGAAAATAGAGCATGGAAAGAGAAGAGAGAGAACAGAGAGTAGACAATGTGAGAAGAGAGAAGAGTGAAGGGAAGGAAAGCATAAAGTGAGACAAGAGACGGGGTAGATAATGTGAGGAGAGAGAGGGGGAGACAGGGAGGAGGGGAAGTGGAGAGAGAGGAGAGATGGGGAGGAGGGGAGATAATGTGAGGAGAGAGGGGGGAAGAGAGGCAATGTGAGGAGGGGACAGAGAAGGGTAAGAGATTGGAAAGAGAGAAGAGGAGGGGAGACAGAGGAGAGAGGGAGAGGAGAGGCTATGAGGAAATGGTATGAGGAGAGAGAGGAAATAGGGGAAAGAGGGTAAGGGAGAGGAGAGTAAGAGAAAAGATGGAGGGGCTAGAGACAGGAGAGACAGAGGAATGAGAGAAGAGTGTGTGAGGAGAGAGTGGAGGGAAAGGAGACCTGAGGGAGAGAAAGGGGTGCGGAGAAGAGAGATGGAGGGGGAAGGAGAGGGAAGGAAAGAAAAGAGAGTGGAGAGAGGTTAGAGAGAGGAAGAGTGTGAGGATAGATGGAGTAGAGGGATGAAAGACAGAGAAGGGAGAAGGAAGTGAGAGAGGAGAGTGAGGAGAGAGAGTAGAAAGGGAGAGAGACTAGGGGGATAGAGGGGGAAGGAAGAACAAAGGGGTTGAGAAGAGAGGAGAGGCAGTGGGAAGTTTCTTTAAAATATCCAAACTTCCTTTTAAAATCCAAAGTCTTTGCACAACTCTAAAATCTTTTTAGAAGTTTAGTTTTTCAGCTGTGGGCTCCTGTAAAAGTAAATTAGTTAAATATTTTCTTACTTCAAGAGGGAATAACCAGGGCATCGTCACAAGCAGATCAAAGCAAAACCAAACTCCAACTCTGTAAACAACATAGTATTCAGTGTCTCGGATCTACTCATGGTCTTCTGGGCTCCTCCAAGGAGTGTCTCTGGCTCCACCCTCTGCAGCACACACAGCTTGTCTTCTAGGCTCCTGCGGGCTCCACTCCACCACTGCTGCTGTTCTTGGTGGTCACTCCATGGTACTGGCATCTCCAAAATGCTGGACACTCCAAAATCTTCTAAGCAACTGGGCTGCACTTTCACTAATACCTTCTTCTGGGCTCTTCATGGTACAAAGCCACAGTTTCTCAGCATGACTCCCATCAATCCCAGGACCTTCACCAATAACCTCTTCTGACCTCTCACAGTGCTGAGCTTTAGCTGCTCTCCATGATCTCTTCATGCCTTCAAAACCAGTACTACCTGGGAGACTCATAAACTACCAAGTTCAGCTGCCAGCACAAAGTACAATATTGGCTGCCTCTGCAGCACAACTTGCGTGTGCTTACACCGAGGAAACTTCTCAGAAGATTTCATCTCATTGATGCTGGTCTCTTCTTAATCACTGCTAATTTCTTAGCTCCTGGTGACCAGCATCCCAGGAAAGCAAAGGTTTTACTTTAGCAGTTCTGGTCTCTTGTTAATCATAGTTGATTCTTCGACTCCAGGTAACCAGACATCACAGATTCTTCACACAAAAGGCCTGGTTAATTCTTTGCTTCCCTCTGAAACTTCACAGTACAGGCAGGCCTCCTTTGTCTATGCTGTTCTCAACATTCTTATCTTCCAAGCTCCTACAAAACAGCTCACTGAGCTCTCAGCACTCAATGGCTTTTCTAGCCCAAAGTTCCAAAGTCCTTCCACAATTCTCCCCAAAACAAGATAGCCAAATCTGTCAGAGCAATATCCCACGATCCTAGGCCAATTTTTGTTGTTAGATAGGGTTTCTATTGCTATTATTAAACACCATGACTCAAGCAATTGGAAGAAGAAAGTATTCATTTTGCTTACTCTTCTATATTGAAGGACTCTCAAGGCCTGAGCTCTTCAAATATGGCTCTGGTAGGTTTTGCCCTTCCCTCTTTTCTCTCCTTTGATAAACCATTAGATTACATTCCCAAAGCTAGTCCCTGAGGTCTTTCCCTCTATTTGGCCACTTCCTTATACCTGACTAAAACACCAAGGTCCAGCAATCAAAATTTATATTTTGGCTATTGTCATAGTTAGGATTTCTATTGTTGTAAAGAAACACCATGACCACTGCAACTCTTAGAAAGGAAAACATTTAATTGGGACTGTCTTACAGTTCAGAGGTTTAGCGCATTGTCATCATGGTGGGAAACACAGCATCATGCAGGCAGACATGGTGCTGGAGAAGGACCTGAGAGTTCTACATTTTGATCCACAGGAAGCAGAAGTGACAGTAGGCCTAGCTTGAGCACCTGAGACCTCAAAGTCGGCCCTACAGTGACACACTTCTTCCAACAAGGCCACACCTCCTAATAGTGCCAACTCCTATGGGACAAGTATTCAAACACATGAGTCTGTGGGGGTCAATTCCTATTCAAACCACCATAGCTACACTGGCTAACCTGTCCAACCAGGACTTACCATCTCACCCCAGCACAGACTTCCCTTTTTCTGCTTAAAAACCTACTCTTGTAAAAATGTCTGTTGTCTGTCTTTGTCTGATCCAGAGGCAGCCCCCCACCCCTGCTTGCCCTTCAGAGTAATAAATATCCTTTGTGCTGTAAATTTGGTGTCTAGGTGTATTCTGTACCAACTCTGAGGGCCCCCTTGCTTTGAATAAATATTGTAACTTGGATCATGACTCAAATCAGTTTACAGGACCCCTCAACCCAGTTCTCACACTTTTTGAACCATCTGGTACCTGATTCCTTCATCCAACAGTGGCTAATTTGTGGGTTTTCCCTTATTAACCATCCTAAACATCCCCCAGGACATCAAGTGATGGTCATTGAATATTCCTCATTCCATCTCTCTCTTGTGGGGGTGGGGAAAATGAACCCTGCCATGGCCTTCTGTAAGATGAATTGCTAAATGGTCTAATTAACAAAAAAAAAAAAATCCAGAGCCAAATATTGGGATGAAAACCGAGACATCAGAGGAATAGGACAAGCCACAGCCAACCTCACCTTACTGACTCCTCAGCCTCCAACGAGACCTCTTCCTGTATACCCACGCCTACATGCCTTTCTGTTCTACCATCTTACTTCCTCTCTCTTCCCAGCTACATCACTTCCTGTCTGTCTGTACAGACCTCCAGACCTTTATGGTTAACTAATGTTGGAATTTAAGGCATGTGCCACCATGCCTGACTCTGTTCTCAGTGTGGCCTTGAACTCACAGAGATCCAAATGAATCTCTGCCTCCCGAATGACAGGATTAAAAGCATGTGCTACCATTGCCTGACTTCTATGTTTAATATAGCAGCTGGCTTTTTCCTCTTATCCTCAGATAAGCTTTATTAGGGTACACAATATACTGGGGGATACAATATATCACAATACATCCTCCAGGTCAAGCCTGGCCATCTTTGACCTGTATAATCTTCCATTCTCAGTAGCAGTGTGCATGGCAATAATGCAGAGACTGTGGTTCACTGGACAGAAGCCTGGATGTCACACACTGTCAACAAGAAACTCCAGGGTTTATTAATGATGTCAGCATTAATTTAAGATTAAAACATCTTAAAAACATGTTTTAAATTTATAAACAGTGTCTCTACCTTAGGATCTCAGAGGACACAAGTACAGATATTCCCTTTCCCATAGTACATTTTATCATTGATTGATGTCATTGGTAGGTAGACAAACAGGAAGGAAAATAAATAAAAGGGAACAAAAGAAGGAAATGATAGAGGGAGAAAGGAAGGAAGGGGGAAGAAAACAGATTAAGTCTTATGGATTTAATGGAATTAAGAGAATACCTTGAAAATGCTTAAGTGGATGCTTTAGGTTGAATGGTTTACAGGGCTATGGAGCTGAGAACTGAAAACTAAGATCTAAGTCCTTCAAGGATATGATTAAGAGCAGCCCAGGCATGTAGAATAAGTAATATCAAGGGTGAGCAAGCATTATTCATTCTAGAAGCACAAAGAGGCAAGTGTGACTAGAAGACAGTAATATCAGGAAGAGTGTAGTGGGTAGCTGTTCCAGCTTTGACCTGGAAGTACGACCCCCCAGTGAGGCTTCCGGTAACTGTCACACCTACCTATGGCCTGCCCCCTGAGGCAGAGCCGAGACAGGAACCCTCAAGACCTGAGATCCAGATGGGCCGGCTCTCTTGGTTCTTGGTGATCTTGGATGCTGGATGGGAGACCGAGCAGAGTTCTCCAGAGAACCCAGCTGGACTGCACCTCACCTCTCCCAGATCCTGTAACCAACCCCTTTACTAGCTGTAAGTTATTCCCCAAAATAAACCTTTTTAACTACGTGGAGTTGTCTTAATAAATCCCGCATTAGAAAAGTGTGTAATGATCTTAGAAAAAGCAGATTACAAAACCAGGCATGGTGGCATGCACTTGTAATCCTGGTGCTGGGGAGGCTCGGAAAGGTAGATCTCTGGGGCTTGCTGGCCATCCAGGCTAGCTTAATCAGCAAACTCCAGGCCAGTAAAGACTATCTGGGGAGAAAAAGTGGATAGAGACCATCTCTTAAAAAACAAAATAGTGGGTGGTGAGTGGCACCTGAGGAATAACACTTATGGTTGTCCTCTGGTCTTTACATGTGTGCACAAATACCAACATATACATGTACACAACCTGCACACACATGCATACACACATACACACATACATCAAAGAAAGAAAGAAAGAAAGAAAGAAAGAAAGAAAGAAAGAAAGAAAGAAAGAAAGAAAGGAAGAAAGAAAGAAAGAAAAGAAAGATGGAAGATGGGAGGGAGAGAAAGGGAGAGGGAAGGAGGAAGGGAGGGAGGGAGGAAGGAAGGAAGGAAGGAAGGAAGGAAGGAAGGAAGGAAGGAAGGAAGGAAAGAAGAAGAAAGATTGGATTGCACCAGATCTTATATGGCTTTTCAGAGTAGGATAAGGAGACTAAAGTTCATTCTACATGTGCTCAGAGTTTTGAGTTTAAAAAAAGTAATCCATCATCCACGTTCTATTTTTAAAATATCACACTTGGACTGGGACTATAGCTTGGTGGTATAACAGTGGCCTAGCATGCATGAGGCTCTAGGTTCAATACACACACACACACACACACACACACACACACACACACACACACACACACAAAGGTTTTCTTTTAATATCATACAACAATAGAAATATAATTTAATACAGCTATAAGGAAAAGTCTGGAGGTTCCTCAAAAAAATGTTTAAGGTAACTGCCATATGATCTTTCACTGTTCAGTGTTGTGGAATATCTGTTTAACTATGTAAAGATGTGTTGCATTGGTTTATGTTGTGGAATATTTGTTTAACTATATAAGTATGTGTTGCATTTAATTATGTAAAGATGTGTTGCTGTTTTATCTTGTCTGCCTAAGGCCCCTTAATTGTCTAATAAAAAGCTGAATGTCCAATAGTGAGGGAGGAGGTATAGGCGGGACTTCTGGGCAGGAAGAGTAAATAGAAGGAAGAATTTAGGCTTGGAAAAGGAGAAAGATAAAGAGATGCCAGGGAGATGCCAGGGGCCAGACAGACAGATGCAAAGAAAGCAGGAAAGTAGGACATACAGAATGAAATAAAGGTAAAAAAAAAAAAAAGCCCTGAGACAAAATATAGATGAATAGAAACAGATTAAATTCAGTTAAAATAGCTAGTGGGACAAGCCTAAGCTAAGGCCAAGCATTCATAATTAATAATAAGTCTCTGTGTCTTTGTTTGGGAGCTGGTTGACGGCTCAAAGAAAATTTCAACTATAGTTCAGTATACAACCTACAGAAATGAGATGAACCTGCCAGAGATATCATCTGCACTCTGTATTTGTTGAACCATTGTTTATTATAACCTAGAGATGAAAATGACCAGAGTGGCCATCAGCTAGTTTAATGGCTAAAGAAAATACGATATGTCTCTATCTACACAGTGGAATACTGTTTGACTGTTACAAAGAATGGGACCCTGTTATTTACAATAATACGGATGAAAATAAAGATCATATGTTAAGAGGAACAAAGCCCAGAAAGACAGGTACTCCATGAGCTCATTCGTCCGTTGATATACATGACAGTCGCTCTCACAGAAGTTGAAAGTAGAATGGAGATTGCCACAGGCTGGGGACAGTAGAAAGGAGGTAGGAGGGACAGCGATGATTGATCTGATCAGAAGGTACTATTAAGTTAGATAGGAACAGGAAGTGACAGTGCTCTGGCACAGTAGTGACTATAAATGATAATAATGCACTGAACATTTCAAAAAGCCAAGGAAGAAAGGATTTGGAATATGTTCACCACAGATAAATCAAAGATGTTTAAGGGTATAGACATGTCTAACCACATGTCTCATTTGAGCATGATACAATATATACATGCATTTACCTAACACAGTATCCTATTAGTATGTATAATGTTTATGATTTTATGTACCAGTTTAAAATATTAAGTTAAATTCTAAAATTTAACTTAATTTTTAAATTAAGAGATGGGTCATTACATAAATTCCTTGGGCCTGAGTTTGGATCTCTAGCACCTAAGAAATCCAGGAGTGTCAGTGCATGCCTCTAACTCTGGTACTGAGAAGGTAGAGACAGGTGAGTCCTGGAGCTCACTGGCCAGCCAGTCTAGTCATGACGTCAGATTCTAGGTTTAGTGAGAGACACCTTTCCAAACTATAAGGTGGATGACATTAAAGTCAACCTCTGTCCTTCACATACACACACACACACACACACACACACACACACACACACACACACACACACACACACACACAGCAGGGGGTGGAAGAGAAGGAGGTGAAATATCACACTAGCTGGTAAATATTTGAGAAATACAGCAGTAAGAAAGTGAAATCTAGGGAAGCCTGAAAACCATTTGCCTCACTTCCCACACCTCTGCTACCTCTACCACCAGCACAACTGCCGCTTTATACACAGAGGTTTGGTCTCAAGGTGCCATCTGGTGGCAATAATAAAAACTGTTTGATTCATGTCTGCAGTCTCCACCCCATCCTCAGTCCCTAATCAAATTCTTTCAAACTCATTTTAAAGTATATTTAAGTGAATTCTATTATTTTCTATTTGTTGTATAAATAATAAATTTGTTCCTTGGGTTATTATAACTTAAAATCTAGACTAGGCTGGCTGGATCAGCTTATAATCTTATGAGTGAAATTTATTCTCAGTCATACTCAATTTAAGGAAAAATGATCAGCAAGTTATCCATCGTTTAAACACTTCAAAATCTTTCTAGGATATAATCAAGGAGTAAATATGATCATTTGTGATGTTACTTTAGGGAAAAGCTTGGAGACCATGCTCCTGGATGTTCTATCTTAGCTCAGAATCTGGAGCGGCTGGTGAGAGTTAAGGCAAGTCAGAGGCTTTGGGGTTGTTTGTGTATTATTTTAAAAGTAATAATTTGAAGGAGGAGTCTTTGCCTCAAAAGGAAAATTAATTTATTTTATATTTGGTTTTTGGTTTTTGGTTTTCAAGACAGGGTTTCTCTGTGTACCCTGGCTGTACTGGAACTCACTCTGTAGACCAGGCTGGCCTACTCAGAGACCTGCCTGCCTCTGCCACTTTAAACCAAGTGCTGGAATTAAAGGTACGCACCACCACACAGGCTGGAAAAGCTATTTATAATGTCAGTTGTCAATTGTTGAAGCTTGCTCTGGCAATCTGTACATGAAACACCTGTTTGAAGACTCTAATGGTTAAATATAATGGTGACTGAAAGGCAGCTCCTTTTTAATTAATGTATGAATAAGGACACCAATCCTGCTAATTAGGGTTTTCCACTTGCTGTGCAGTAGTTGATTGCAAGTTTCTAAAAGATATACTCTTTACCCATTGCTTCTTGTCCATCAGATTGAAAGATCTTAAAGGCAATGTTTACCCACCCAACTTTATTCAGCAAACTTTGATACACTGTATGATAAAAAAGTTTTTCTTTTTTTATTAAGAAAATTTTTTCATTCATTTTACACACTAATCAAAGATCCCCCTCTTCCCTCCTCCCATCCCCCCAGCCTCCTCCTCCCAACACACCCCCCACTCCCATCCACAAGAAGACAAGGCCAGTAGAGGCAAGTCCAGGCCCTTCTGCCTGCCTCAAGGCCACACAAGGTATAGTGTGTCCTATCATAGGTAGTGGGCTCCACAAAGCCGACTCATTCACCAGAGATGGATTCTGATCCTACCACCAGGGGGCCTCCCAAGCAGATCAAGCTACACAATTTTCTCGCCATGCAGAAGGCCTAGTCCAGTCCCATTCAGGCTCCACAGCCATTGATCCAACTTTTATGAGTTCCCACTAGTTTGGTTTGGTTTCCCCATCATGATCCTGATGCACTTGCTCATAGAATCCCTCTTCTCTCTCTTTGACTGGATTGGGGATTCCTGGCAACTTCCCTAGTACCAGGTTTCTCTCTATCTCCATGATGTCTCTCTCTATCAATGATCTTTCATTGCATTCCCCCTCCCTCCCTGTTCCAGCTCAACCATCCCATTCCCTTATGTTCTTGTCCCCTATCCACTAGCCTCCATTGCCCACCCTTCATCCCCAGTTTACTCATGGAGATCTCATCTATTTCCCCTTCCCAGAGTGGTTTATGTGTCCCTCTTTGGATCTTCCCTGTTAGTTAGCTTCTCTGTATTGTGGTTGTTGCCTCATTACCCTTTGCTTTATATCTATTATCCACTTATGAGTGAGTACATACCATTTTTGTCCTTCTGAGTCTGGGTTACCTCACTCAGGATGATATTTTCTAGTTCCATCATTTGCCTGCAAATTTCATGATGTCATTGTTTTTCTCTTCTGAGTAGTACTCCATTGTGTATATGTACCACATTTTCTTAATCCATTCTTCAGTTGACGGACATCTAGGTTGTTTCCAGGTTCTGGCTATTATGAATAATGCTGCTATAAACATAGTTGGGCATGCTTCCTTGTGGTATGATTGAGTATTCCTTGGGTATATGCCCAAGAGTGATATAGCTGGGTCTTGAGGTAGATTGATTCCCAATTTTCCTAGAAACCACCATACTAATTAAAATTTTTATTTCATTGGATGTAACTTTTTCCTGCTGCTCTGCTGAGCAAGGCAGAAGCAGTAAAATTTTTTCCCATATGTAATTAGAGTGACTCTTATTTGGGGGACACTTTTGAGTCCTCCCATATTAAAGTGAATTCTGGAAAAGCAACAATGAAATAGGAAAATAATTATAGTGTGGTTTTCTGTAGTGTAGCACAATCTGATGAGTTAGGACCAACCTGCACCTCCTAACTATTGTCTCTCATCCAAATCTGCCATGTGTTGTATTACCCTAAAGTGCCCAGTCTACATGAAGTGAGTGAGGGGTCATTAACACTCTTCTTCACAGTCTTGTATCAGAATCTTTCACTACCACTAGTAGCAATTGTCACAATTAGTGCCCTGGGTACCTGTTGAACTGTGAGCTCACTGAGGAAGGGAACAGGAGAATGCATTACCCTTCTGCCTCTGTAAATGAACTCTGGTTCTGTATGGAACTTCTCTGTTCCTGCTGCTTGGACTGGGCTGAGGTGGATTACGTAGGAATTATCCTCTAAGGCTGTCAAATGTGACCATCATACAGGCAAAGCAGAACCTCTGAGTGTGAACACAATGTCCACGGCAGGCCTTGCTTCACCACTCCCACGTTATCTCACCCCCTCTTATCTTCCTGTTGCACATTCGGCTTTCCCCCTCTCTAATTTATAAATCAAATCAAAATCTCTGTCAGTGTTTTTATCTCCTTTGCCTCAGACTACACACTGTTTATATTCAAATACTTTGCAACACAGTCACCCAGTGGCTGCAAATGTCTGTATGTCGGTTTTTATACCAGTACCAAGCTGGAATACAGAATGCCACCTCCACTCTACCCTGTCCTGTTCCCCGGCTCCCCTTGTGCTATTCTGAAGGCTGGGGAGCCTTTAGGATGTGGGACCTGGCTGGTGGATGTATACCCCTAGAGACAGGTCTTTCAAGGTCATACCTGCTCTGGTTTCTGTCTAGTTCTTTTTTCTTCCAGTTGCACACTATATTAGAACCTCATAAAAAACTTTCCCCTCCCCAAGTTTATATAAAAGAGTGAGCAATTGCCTGGGATGGGATTCTTCAGTTGTACAGGTCTCCATAATGCATGCCCATCATGATCTCCACCATGCCTTCCCTGATTTGCTGGTGTGTGCCCTCAAAAACCATGAGACAAACAAATCCTCCCTTAAGTCTTTTATGTCAGGCATTTTGTCACAGTGATGGGGAAATTATTAACATACTGGGCTCATGAATCATAGGACACAGCCCCTGAGAACTTTGGTAAGGGCTACATAACCCCACAGGTAACATTTCCCTAAGTCCATTAGGAGAATCAGAGCCTGAACAAAATGAAATGACAATACCTCCTGCCAAATGCTCTGTATAAAGAATTCTGTGGAATATTTTGAAGATCAAGCCTCCAGAGCTCTTGAAGAGAGTGGAGCCCTGCTAACCTGGAAAAACAGAACATACCAACTTTCTCTGAATCTTTAGCTCTTGAAAAAGTATAATATTTTTACATAAACATTGTGGTTCACATATGTCCCAATGGTGAAGTATAAACAAAATGAGGAAATTCAACTCAGATAAAAGGTGCATATAAAAATGCCAGCTCTGAAGGTCAGCACAGCTGTGCTATTTTGAAGTAATCTGTCTGAGCTGATGGAAAGATTTCTTTTAGAAAGCAAAATTCCAAAGTAAGTTTTTGTCAAAAGTTATTGTCAAACTTTCTGGAAAAAATATAAGTGGTTTTTAAAAAAAATAATTGTATATAGATTTCAAATTCCCTAGGTAAATCTATGTACACAGAAAAAAAAATATCTAATGTGAAAGATAAAGCCCCAGCCCCATTCTGACCTTCCCACTAGAGGTTAAGGTAAGATGGGTACCTAGAATTCCCCAGCAGCTTGTGAAGGACTCCTTCTACCTATTGTGTAGCTAGAGTTTTCCTGCCTGGCCCACAGTCAGGACAAATCTCTGTCACCCGCCTGTCCCGCAGCCGCTCAGACCCAACCAAGTAAACACAGAGACTTATATTGCTTACAAACTGTATGGCCGTGGCAGGCTTCTTGCTAACTGTTCTTATATCTTAAACTAATCCATTTCTATAAATCTATACCTTGCCACGTGGCTCATGGCTTACCGGCATCTTCACATGCTGCTTGTCATGGTGGCGGCTGGCAGTGTCTCTCTGACTCAGCCTTCCACTTCCCAGAATTCTCTTCTCTACTTGTCCCGCCTATCCTTCCTGCCTGGCTACTGGCCAATCAGTGTTTTATTTACTAACCAATCAAAGCAACATATTTGACATACAGAACATCCCACAGAAATCCTCCTTCTACCTATTGCTTTACTGTTGCGTGGCTTTGAGTAATTTCAGCAATTATAAAAGTGAAGCATTGGACTCTGAACTTGCCACACAAATAGTTTTTGAGTTTAGAGAAAACAAGAATTCCATGGAAATTCCACTGGTTGTCTTTAGGGGGAGCCATATACATTGATATGACCTAATATTCCATTTCCAAGTGACCAATAGCAGTCAGAATTCTAGGAAATATGTCCCTTGGTTGTTAGGGTGTTGATAGTACTTTGGAAAAGGGCAGTGGTGTGACTCATTGGGCAGAGGATGCAGTTTATGTTTAACACATAATATTCTAGTTTCTATTGAATAGACTGATTAATATTTCAGTGCTGTGGAAAGTAAATGTTTGTTTTCTTTCTTCCAAAAACAATTGCTTGGTGTTGACTGAGCTTCAGGGATCTTGCATCTGACAATGTGGCTAAGTTTGGTTTCAACATAGTTGAAGTCTTTCATGTGGAAAATTCTCTATTTAGCAATTACATACAAAGAGAAAACTTGGAATTCATAAGTTCAGTAAATCACTAGTCATGTATAGTACAGTAAGAACAAGAAGAAAGCCTGTGCATGATTAGTTGTGTACACTAAGGAAATATTCCTCTGAAAATGGCCAATCAAGAGAATCTGCTGAGCTGAATCCTTTGGGAAGTCCTTGCCCTGGAGGAGATGGGAATGGGGGGTGGATTGAGGAGAAGGGGGGGGGGCAGGAGGAAGGAGGACAGGGGAATCTGTGGCTGGCATGTAAAATTAAATTAAATTATAAAATTAAAAAAATAATAATTTTAAAAAGGAACTTAAAAAAATACAGATTTCTATACTGGGATGCACCTATTTTAACCCCTTTATTTCAAATTCCACAGGACAGCCCAGATAGAGAATTGTTTCTTCTGTGTTGGACATGAACATCATCATCTTGAAGAAAAGCAGCTGTGAGGACCTTCGTGAGACCTTAACAAGATCAGGACTGTTAATAATATTTGGGAAGAGGTGGAACAGGATCAGGAGACTCATGATTAGTCCCTCATGAGATACTTATGAAAGTCCTTCCTCCCCAAATTTATATAAGAGGTGAACAATCCTTGGGATGGGATTCTTCAGTTGTACAGTTTACTGTGGGTGGGATTCTTCCATTGTATCATTGCCTGTAGGTTGCCTAAGGGACTTCCTACTAGTGTAGTGGCTTATGAGTCCCCTGAACTTCTATAACTAACCCCAATAAACTCATTGGTTCACTAAACTGAATATGGATGGAATTTTCCCTTGGGCCTGATGATGCCCTCTCAATCTGAGGTGAATAAATATTTCTTTATGTCTCCCTAGGAAAAGCCATGCAGTGAAAACCAACTCTAGCCACTATAATTCAATGTGCTAACCACATGTTTATATATGGAAAGCGAAAATTAACACCCTGTCCCATCCCACCTCCAGCTCCTAATGTTAAAATGGCTTTTCTACGATGATGATGAATTTGAGTTTTTCAAATTGCTTCACTGGGACTAGTTGGACATATTATAAAGACATTTCATGGAAAAACATGGCTCAAATTCACCACAAATTTGAAAAAGAAAAAATATAGTAGCCCAATACCAAGCTGTGGGGGGAATGTCTTTCTGTACACTGCAAATATGTGTTGCTCTGATTGGTTGATAAATAAAGCCATTTGGCCTATGGCAAGGCAGTTTAGAGGCAGGCGGGAAATTCAAACAGGAAGAAGGCTGGGGGAGACGCCAGGAGCCGCTAAAGGAGCAGCATGTAGTGGCACACAGGTAAAGCCACAGAAAGTGCGGTGACATATAGATTAACAGTAATGGACTGAGTTTAAGTGTAAGAGCTGGTCAGTAATAAGCCTGAGCAAATGGCCAAGCAGTTATAATTAATATTAAGCCTCTGTGTGACTATTTTATAAAAGGCTGCAGACTATGGATGAGAGATTTGTCCCGACCACAGGCCAGGCAGGACACAGAAAAACTTCTACTACACCAAACCATTATACTATAACAATGAAGAATAGTCTTACATGACAGTCATCCAGTTCATCCAACAAATGGAGCAGTTGGGTGACACACATCTCTATAGTGAAGAAATTAAGAAATTGTCTTGCCAAGTTTCTCCTAGTTTCCACTCCAGCCATGACATGTCCCTTAGTACCCCTGAAAGCTCTTGCCCAGGGACTGTCACTGTCTGGATATATCAGGTATTTCCCTTTAAAGACAATGTGCAGGTTGGGAGTCACATCTCTAGTATGCAGATCATAAACACATGTTTAAACTAATCTGCCTAACAATATGAAACTATTATACACTGCAGAAATAAAATTAAACATTGTCAGTATCTGTTCTTTAGTAGCATACAAGCATCTTTTTTTAAAATTCAGAGTCCCTAAGCTAGAATTTCAAGAAACATACTCCTTAGTCTTTGACTATAAAGTCATCTCTGCAAGATTTTTATTATTCCCTCTTCACAGGCAGATTGCAACCCTGCTAAAAGTGTTAGGCTCAAGTTGTAGCATGAATCTTAAATGGTCTTATTAATAAAACAAACCCAAATCCAGGTATTGGGGTGAACGCTGGAAGATCAGAGAGATAGGACAGGCCACAGCTACCTCACCTTGCCAGTTCCTCAGCTGATCCTGTTTCCTCAGACTGGAAGCCTCTGAGTCCTCATCCAGAATGAATCTCAGCTGAACTGCTTCTCAAAAGCCTGAATGCTTAATGAGCTAAAACCTTCTAGTTTCTGGTCTTCACACCTTATCTACCTTTCTGCTTTCTGTCATCACTCCCTGGGATTAAAGGCTCACTTTCTGGGATTAAAGGCGTGAGTCACCATGCTTGGCTGTATCCTTAAACACACAGAGATCTAGGTAGATCTGGAATGCTAGGATTAAAGGCGTGTGCTACCATTGCCTATCCTCTATGTTTAATATTGTGGCTGTTCTGTTCTCTGACCCCAGATAAGTTTATTAGCGTGCCCAATATTTTGGGGAACACAATATCACCACACTCAAGTGAACATAAATGGCATAAAAACATAAGAGACTATGAAATACAAACAAAAAAATAAGGTCAGCCTGTGTGATGTGCAACTTGAAAAAGGAGTCTCAAGGCATTTATTACTCAGGGGTTCAGGAATGTCTTCGGGTAAGAATATTCATTCTTCTCTGAATTTATCATACAGTGCATCCTGGGGAGAAGGATGCACAGTAAGAGGTTTAGCTTCAGAGGCAGCAGACTTGATAAATAAGCAGAGTGGCAACTTGGATGCACATCCACATCTACGTCTTTACCAAAATGCCCAGTCTCAAGTGCTTCCTGCTTCAGGTTGATGTGAGATACATGAGAACAGCGGGGCTCAGAGTTAGCTCTGGAGCTGGCAGGATCAGCATCACATATGAACCTACCATACACACCACACAACACACACACACACACACACACACACACACACACACACACACACACACACATCACTCACATGCAGTCAAATACCTGTGTGTTGTTCAAAGAACTGGAAAACAGCCTTTATTTTCTCTTTACTTGAAGCATCTATTTCAGAGCATGTGCATGGCACTATGAAGAGGAATTTTAACAATCTCTAATTAAAGATTATACTGTTATCAAACAGTATATTTATCAAATGTATCAACAGTATAAGTATTGAATTATACTGTTCAGTATTTAATCCTTATTGGGATGTATTTACATAAAATCTTTCATAATTCAAATCACTTATTCAAGTCATGGCTTGAATTTTTTTCATTTGTTTATTTGGAAGAAAAGTTCATTCCACAGGTCACTGGGACCTCACCGTGACAAGTGTATGCAATTCTAATTTAGCTTATCTTCAGTGCTATCTTTGGGGGAATGGTAACCCAAATTCTTTGTTTTCAAATAGTCAGTAGAAGCAAAAAAAAAAAAAAAAGTCAATAAAAACAAGAATGTTCTAAACATATGCAATATCCACATCCAAGCTGAAATCTCTCCAGATATTGGCTTCAATCTCTTACATTTTTCAAACTCCATATGCAGTTCTGGCTTGGTAGAGACAATAGTCCACAGGCTTCAAGTACTACTGGCCAACTTAAAAACTGATCAGGAACAGGCACAATAAGAATATTGTCAGAAGCATTAGGTTCTTCCCACCTTATCTTAGTATCTAGGGAAGCCATTAGCAAGTTTTTTTAAAATCACCTTTTCTCAGTTCTTGAACAGTCTATAGCTGTGTGGCCTGGCCACTGCTCTGCATAGACATTGGCACTATCCCCTGAACCTGCATCTCACAGGACAGCTTCTCTGACATCATGGAAGCACACAGAGTAACATATTGCTGCATCAGCTGGCAGCTGTCACCTGTCAGAGGGTTTCAGGCAACAAGTGAGGCTGACTGGGCAACTTCACCTTCCAGAAGCAAGCTGCCTGACATCAGATGGATCTCAGGCTAAAGGGCCATTTCCACGTAAACCATTTCACAGAAACAGGTTCCAATCTGCTCTGCAGAGCATCTCTGTCCTTATCCTTGACTGCCTAAATGGCCGGGAAAGCTTGCGGGAAGGTGGTTTCCAAGAGCTGCTGTCCTTACCTCACCCCCACAGCAGCTCTGTTCTGCTCAGCTAATACAGTAAGTGTCCTCTCCTAGTAACCAGGCAACAAACACCAGCGTCACACACTGAGCCTAGTCACTAACGTATCAGATGATGTTTTAAAGTTCAGCCCTGCCCCACTGGCCTTCTCTGATGAAAAGCCACCTGAGGTCACAGTACACTTCATCCTCATCACTTTTCCCCAGCCATCTCCCAGATTCAGCTCATTCTCAGAGCTTCTTTATACTAAAATTTTCTTTTATTTCTTTGAATGGTTGCATTAAGATCATCATATGGCTTTGAATTGGTTATTCCAATATGCATCTAATATTCCTTGCAAACAGAAATGTATTTTCTATTTATACCCTTTGCTAAGTCTATATACCTATGTCATATGCATGCTGTTATGACTAGGTGCTCATCTTTCCAGGTATGTCTCAAGAGTACCCCATTTATGCTAATTTGTTCTCAGGAGACAAACAATACTCTTCATTTAACTGGTAGCCCATTAATACAAAGACAATTCAAATGCATATTTTCTTGCAGAGCTTAAGAAAAGAGCATAGGCTTTAGGACTGTAGAGATCAGAGTTCCCATCCCAGTGACCACATCTGTGTCACCTCAGGGAAGATACCCATGTCCACTGGGTCTCAATGTCTTTCCTTGAAAACTGGACAAATGCTTTTATGGGTCCTGGGGAAAGATACTATGTGAGTAGTCTCTACCCAGACCCTAAAGCAGTGTGCATTCCACTAATGACAGTTATCATTCAGCACAAGTTAGCAGAAGTGACAATTCTCCCAGTGAGTAATTCAAGCAGGTCACTGGACTCTGCTTCCTCAGCTCAGCACACACTGCTCCTGTGCTGGAATCTGTCCTTTACTCCTTATGCCCTTGTCCTCCAGATCCTTTGCCCAGTGATAGGCTGCTGCTCAGACACCTTCACACTTTCCTGGCCATGATTTCATTCCATTTTGCTGCTATCAGGGCTGCCCACCTCTTTGCTTGTACTTCTCCCTCTCCCCTGCCAATGGCATCTCTGCCTTAGCCCATTTGCACCAATCTAATAGTCTCCAGGGGAACCAGCCCTGTCCACTTTGACCCCTGCTGTGTCTGCAGCCTTGGATTGGCATAGTGTGAGTTTTTAGTAAGTAGTGAATTAGTAGTAAATAGATGCGTGAATGAATGTCATGAGACAGCTTTCTAAGGATTAAAAACCAAACTCCAAAGAAAGTGGAGGATAGTTACATTTATTATTTGGCATTCTTGTAATCACCTTTAAGTCTCCTTGAATTACTTATTTTAAATAATGAAGCCTGTTCCCAAAAGTTCTTAGTCTTTGCTTCTTCATCCCAAAGATACTGTATGGAATTTTCCCTCAACTCTTCTTTCCAATGTATAGCTGTAAAATCATGTTTGAAATCCTAATTCTTTTTGTTTGTTTGTTTGTTTGTTTGTTTTTCTGAGACAGGGTTTCTCTGTGTAGCTTTGCACCTTTCCTGGATCTCGCTCTGTAGACCAGGCTGGCCTCGAACTCACAGAGATCCACCTGCCTCTGCCTCACGAGTGCTGGAATTAAAGGCATGCGCCACCACCACCCGGCAATCCTAATTCTTAAATCAACTGCCTATTAGTCACTAAGATACTAAGGGAATCTTTGGTTGAAACACATTAATAATTTACTAGTAGCAAAGTATACTTTTACCCTACCTTGTTCTGATTTTTAAAAAAGGCACAAAGAATATGTATCATTAAATTCTAAGACAGGATTTTATATTAAAACTTGTCTGGGAAGCCACTTTCATGATTGCCAATGTGTCATTTTAAGCTGTCAAAGAACATTACTTACAGGTCAGTTTGTCATCTCTGAAGCAAAAATTATTCTGCAACCATCTGAATTAAAACCTTGATATCTAGCACTCCATTCAACTAGAAATTCAAAGAGTTATTGAAAAAATTATATCATTAAAAACATAATCTCACTTGTCTCAAACTTCACAACAGAAGTTGTGATTGAAGTCAACAAATGGATTCCTACAAATTTTTAAAAGAAGAATTGTGAGACAGAAAAGGCTCTACAAATTACATCTTTTGAAACTGAATTACTATAAAAACATGGAGAGGTTGCAGGAAAAAACAAAAACAAAACAGGAAGAAGATCAGACAAAACACAGAGTGAAGTAGAAGGACAGAGGTACCATTAGAGAGGGTGGTGTTAGAATTCTCAAGTAAAACCTATAAACAGAGTAAGACAATGGGTATGGATGTGTTTGAAAAAGAATAACTTTAAGGAGCCAAATGGTTGGTTTGGTCCCAACAGTCTTTGAGAGGACACTTTATCTTCCCTACTTAAAAAATTACTTCACAATGATATTCAAACACTTTTTTAACAAGAGTCAAGGTGGGTTTTCCCCCCCGCAACTTATTATACCAAGTTCTTTGCTGCCAGACCTATGATATTCAGCCCTTTAGACTCCTCTGAGGCAACTTTTAGAAATTTAGCAAGTCCAGTGACAGGTTCTAGAAGGCTGTGCCATCAAACTCACATTTTTCAGGATCCACATATTCAGCTACAACCGAGGAAAGGCACATAGCCTCCAAAAAATTCTGAAAATGTCTGTCTGATCCCTAATGCTGGTGAACCTCAGGGCTCAGTCCTTTTATTCCTTCTTGCTCTGTAAAAGGGCTTCATAAGCCTTCTCTGAACCGAAAGCTAAGTTCATATTCTAGAGCTCACAAGGATATTTCAGAGTCAGCCCTGGCTTTCTTGCTCACATTCCACACCCCACTTGGTAGAACACTCTGCTGCCTCTGGCTTCAGAGTACAGCTAGAATAGCTGATCTCACCTCCCCCGTGTAGACTTCTTGCTGTCCTTTGCTTGGATGGCTGCCACAGCTCCCAGTTGGTCCCTTGACTTTGAGATCCCATTCTCAGAACACCAGGCCAAGAAGTCTTTACAGGCTATAACGTTATTCCATTCCTTTACTTAGAATTATCCAGTGGCTCTCTATTTCAGTAGACAAAAAAAAAAAAAGAGCTAGAATTCTTTGAGGAGCCTGAAATGATGTGGTGGACACAGTAACGAACTGCTCAGATAAGTTCAGAATAACTTTTTCACCAGGTAACTGTAAATGCTGCAGGCAGACAGATCACAGCCACCACCATCCTCCAAACAGTCTTCCCAGGACAGATACAGGAACATATAAAGACCCAAATGCCTTACTCCAATCAGAAATACCCTGAAACAGGCCAGTCAAAGTCTAGTACTGAATGGGTCAGCTAGACTGGCCTTTATTCTCTTCTTCAATTCTCCATCGCAACCATACAGCTTAACCAATGACCACACAGTGTAACCAATGGCTGCACAACTTAACCAATGGCTGCACAACCTAACTAAGGACTCCACGTAGTATTCACTCCCAGAACCTGTATTTGGAGATCCTAGGCCATGGCACAGGACCTCCATAATCTACTTCCTGGTGTGTCTCTTACTTCAGACCTCACCAGTCTCTATCTGCTCCTTTACCACACCACAGGTGTACCTTCCACCACAGCCTTCTGTGATGTCTCCTCCCATGGGTAGAAAGTCTAGGGACAGTGTTAAGAGGAATAGGTCTCATTTTTAAATATATTTGTTATTCTTTCTGAGTATCTATTCATTTTGAAGAACTGACCTCAGTTGTTTAAAGTGTTTGAAAGTTACTTTTTTCAATGCATAAAGACAGTACTGTAATTATAAATGCAGATTCTGTGCTCAAACGGACCTGGGTTTGACTGTCTCTATATTTAACCCCATAGCTGTGTAACCTGGGCCTTTGTTCTTATCTGTGAAGAGAGAATAATGATATCACTGTCCTGTGCATGCTGAACACTAAATAAACATGAGAAGGACAAATAGTCATGCAAAGAGAAAACTGATGTGGTATGATCCTTAGAAAACCCATGCACCAAGAGTTATACTGAAGTGTGCCTGCATTCTAACTTACAGTGCAGGGTCCAGGAGATAATCGGAGATGTCTTGGACCATGACATTGTTCAGAAAGTGCTAACCCTGGAGGAGCAAGTATCACCAAGGGCACATAACAGCCTAGCTGAGGACACTTCAGTGTGTTGCCAGCAACACAGTCCAGGCAGTCACATGGCATAAAGGCCTAATTCTTTACTCTATCCACACTGACTTTAATTACTTTAAACCTTATTCTAATTTCTAAGTGAAAAAAATCTGAGATGATTTTGAGAGGACCAAGTAGACACCATAACAGGTTGCTCAGTCTCCTCTCAGATATCAGGCCTCAATTTCAGTTTCCTGAGACTGAACAAGGAGTTACTGAAAGAGCCACAAACAAGTACAAACAATCTCCAACACTCCCCCCCCCCACCCCCCAAGACCAAGGGTGAGGAGGCCTTCCTGGTACATGGAGTACCAGGTCAGGCCAGGCCTGAGCCACAGTCAACAAGCTCAAGGTGATAATCAAATAAGGACAAAGCCTGGGACTTGTCCATGCCTGCTCAAAAACGGCCTGACCACCCATCAGCCCTAGCCAATTAGAACGTACTAAAATGATTGTTACTTGCTTAAGCCAATCATAGCTAAAGTGACCTAACTGCCCTAGGATCTCCCCTTGGCTATGCTTAAAAGGAGCCTCAAGCTTCTCTCAGGGTCATCGCCATTTTGCCTTTGTGTGGGATGGTTAGCCCCAGTATACTGGAATCTTTCTCAAGATAATAAACACTCTTGCTAATTGCATACATGGATGATGGTCTTTTGTGGGACTTCTCCAGGACCCTAACAACTTCAAATATCTAGGTATATCTGTTAAACCATGTCTACTTATTTGAGATAGGAAGCTAAATCTTTTTATATACTTCTAACCCAAAGTTCTCATAATTATTTCCATTTCTGTGAAAAAAAATGAATTTTACTTTGCTTACAAAAACAAGTACTAATCTCAGGTATTCTTATGCTCTTTCCACTCATATAAACAGAGGGAAATATTCCACATGCTTGGTTGATTCAGTAGTTATGCTAGAGGTCCAAACTGCCAAGCAGAAATGACAGCCACCCTCTAAACTGGCACTGGTGGGAACCACAGACACCTAGCACTGACCAATACATCATATATTTGACTTTTTAAATTTACTACAGTCAGTTTCTTAATCTCTAAAGATAAAACCTCTTAAGCCTATATTTAAAAGTATTAACAATATGGATGGGTGTGGTGGTTACACACCTGGAGTGCTAGCACTCAGGATGTTGAGGTAAGACCTCAAGTTCAAGGCCAATCTAAAATACATTCTCAAAAATGTATTAATTTCAAAAATGAAATTAATAACATTCAGTTAGAGATATCATTATTGAAAACTACCATTTTGCTCTGATGACACTGCATGGTGTTACTGAAAGTTTGTTACCATGTAATTAGAGTACCAAGCAGACAGACTTGGGAACAAATTATCCTAATCTTACAAATGCACCTACTGTGTGTGTAAAAATTCTTGCTTAAAATAAGACAAGTTTAGAGTTAATTTTTATTCTTACAGTGGTGTGTGTGTATGTGTTTTCTTTAAAGTAATGATCTACTAGAAACTACCTTGAGATTCCCACATCCTAATTCACAGACAATATGCACTATGCACTCCTCCGATTTTTCTTCATAGCTTTGTACAACTTAATATTCAGGCTAGGGAAACTAGAAATTTCCTCCAGGTCAAACAGTTCCTTAAATCTATCTACAAATTTGTTTTCTTTCTCCAGCCTGAATCTCATGGCCCAGATGATGATGGTAGTTTCTCTGCAGAGATGGTCAAAGGTCATGAGAAGCTCCTCCAGGAAAGGATGGGCATAGACAACATCTGCTGCCAGGATGTAGTCAAAGTTATTGGAAGATCTGGGGAAGTTCCTGTCTAATGCTACTCCCCAGCAGAGCTCTTTAACCTGGGGCAAATGCTTGCATTTCATTTTGGTGTTTCTGGAAATATTATATTGCAGGTTTCCAAGTAATTCAGGTAAATCTGTAGCAGTCACTCGAGCACCTATGAAAAAAGAATGGTAGGAAAAGCTCTTGTAATAAGATCAGTCAGGTTTCAACCAACATGCACTCAGATTCTTCACAACTGCTAGACCCAAAGAAAAGACTAGGCAACACATACAGAAGGACAGTGATTTTCAGAATGGACACTAATACACTTTTCTGCCCCTCCTTTTAAAAAAGAACAAAATCTTGTGGTATTTCTATATCCTGCTGACCCCCTGGGTTTTTGTCTAACTCATCATTGTTGTTCTCTAGCTCATCATTGTTGTTCTCCATTTAGGAGAAAAAATGACCACAAGAAGAAAAAACACCTCATTGCAATGATCCAATATCAATAATGAAGACTAAACAAGTACTTTCCAAAAAGAGTCCTAAGTGTCTTCATGCTTTGAAATTTGGTGAATAACATAGATTAGCAACAAACTACCAATACCATGCTGGCTAGCTTTCTGTTAACTTAACACAGATGTTTCCTTCAAACTGTTCTATGGCTAAGTCTGTAGGGGCATTTTCTTGATTAATGATTGATGTAGGAGGGCCCAGCTCACTGCAGATAGAGCAAGTGATCCTTAGTTATATAAGAAAGCAGGCTGAGCAAACCATGACAACCAAGCCAATAAGCAGCACTCCTCCACAGCCTCTGTATCAGTTTCTGACTCCAGTTTCCTGCCTGGAGTTCCTGCCTTTACTTCCCTTAATGATAAAATGTGACCTGAGAGTTGTAGATGAAATAAACCCTTTCCTCACCACATTGTTTTTGGTCCTAGTATTTATCATAGTAACAGGACCAAGGAGGACAAGTACCACAAAGAAGCTTCTGGATTTCACCAGTGTAATTAAGATAAGCAAACCTACGTGGAGAAATGACCCAGGTCTTACAGGCAGATCACCCATTAATAAATACCATTGGAATACAACACCAGATGGCATATAAAGAACTGTGGCTATTACAGAAGTCCATGCAAAGACACATGAAAAGATGCATAAGTGAACAAAGTGGAATATTCCAATACTCCTTGTCTGGAGATATGGTATTCTATTAGCCATCCTTCCATCAAGAGTTGGCTGAAGCACAGGATTTATCCCATGCAGAAAATAGAAGATTGTACAGTCACCTCTTTAAATGTATAAGACATCTGAAGGGAGGGGCCTGCATCATGGTATTAAGAAATAACCTGATTCTTCCAACCCTGAAGAAAGTTGATTTGCACTTTTATTTTTCTCCAACCCAAGAATAAACATGATCATCAAGGGTCAGAAAGAAAGAATTCTGAGCCTTATATGTAGGACCAAATGAGAATGGAAATGAAAAAGCAAATCCAGGGACAAACCCCTAAAAATCAAAGCTAAGGTGTGAGTTTCATGTCATTTCTAATACTCCTTCCCTATTTTAACAGATGCATGCTCATAAAAGTATAGGACTCCAAAACCCCAAAGGAATCTAACAAGATGAATAATTTCACCTCCTACCTAGGCTTGTAAGCTCTCATTCCACAGGAAGATTTAAAACTACTTACGTGGAAATATTTGGAAAGAAACCAGCAAAGCAATATTAACATTGGTAGAATTTCTTGATGAAATCTGTTTTAAACAATTAAGGAGGGGCTGTGAGATGGCTCAGCAATTAAGAGCACCTTAACTGCTCTTCCAGAGGACCTAAGTTTAATTCTCAACAACCACATGGTGGCTCACAACCATAGATAGTGGGATCTGATGCCCTCTTCTAGCATAAAGCCATACATGCAGATAGAGCACTCAGATAAATAAAATAAATAAATCTTAAAAAAGAATTAAGGAGTTACATATAAGCCCAGATCATAATACACTGGAAAGCAAAAATAACTAATGATATTTAGTCATTAGTTTCCTGACCAACTACATTCAATAAAAAAATACTTCCTTACCAAGTAAACTTGCCACAATGGAGACAAGCCCTGTCCCAGCTCCAATTTCAATCACATTTTTATCAACCATGTTATATTGCTTGGCATGTGTTTCCAGGAAATAGCATAGAACAAGGGCCTATGGAAATTGAGAGGAAAGGGTGTTTGAAGTATTAATAGTTAAAATCAAACTCTATTAGGTAAATATGCCATAGATATTATGATCTGCACATGTGTACATCTGCATATGAGTAAATTTGGAGGTGCTCATATACATAATTCCAGAAAAATTATGATAGAAGTACATCCTCTCATAGGTTTAACATTTTGGCCAGCTAGAAAAAGTCCTTGTTGAAAAGAAAGGCAGAAATGAGTGACAATACAGAGTGTAGTTGTTTAAATTTGACCTTATTCAAACTTCTAACAATACCAGATGATTCCAAGTAAAGTGTGAAGTTGGGGTGGGGAGTAGTGGTGGTCTGCCACCCTTCCTGAGATAACGGGTAAAGGAGTGGGGCCTTTGAGTATCCTGTTTGTGAGTCTCAAATAGACATCCTTTACGCTTGCTTAATTCAGAGTCAATAAAATGGGGAGTGAAAACATTTACCCTTTTCAACTCTCATAGTCATAAAAACTGAAGGCATTCACATCTTTATTTAGGTACAAATGTCAATAAAGTCAGAAACAAATTTAACTGTTGGAAGCAATTTCCCATTGCATAAAGTCTAACTTTTAGTGTTGTCTGAAATCACAAAATAGAATCTTGTAAGCTGTTGCCTTCGTCCAAGTAGAATATAACAATGAATAAAACTGGAGAGTAATTGGGTGCAGCAAATTTTAAATAAATTATACCGATGGCCAGACAACAGCACCGTAACAATCTTTGGCTTCAGTAATCCGAATCTCATGACCAGCAAAGTAAAAGCCTTCCCAAGAAATAGTTGTTATCAGAGTCGGAATAAAACTTCTTGCCATGATCTCTGCAACCACCTGCCCGTCATCATCACCTTCTCTGATCTCTGCAAGGAAACAAACATACAAACAAACAAACAAACAAAAAACAGCACTGGTTTTAATCATGCTAAATGAAATAAGCCAGGACCATGAGGTAAATATTGCATGCTTTTCCTCATGTGAGGAGTCTAGATTTAAGATTTAATCAAGATTTCCTAGATTGTTAGATATGAAAGTAGAAGAGAGACTGTGTGAAAGGAGGACGGACTAATGGAAGAGGAAAAGAAGAATGAAAAGAAAGGCAAATATTTTATGTTATATTCTATATGTGGACTCTAGATAAGGGACTGCTTGGGAATATGAAAGGAAAGAAGTGCGGAGAAGGGAGCCAAGGAAAGGTGATATGGAAGGATATGAGTTGAATACGGTGCAGGCAAGAGAATATCAAAAAGGAACTCATTGTTTTGCATGTTTACAGAAAGTAATAAAAAATATATATTTTAAGTACTAAAAAAAGAAAAACCTGATGGAAATACAGCCCTTCTCAGTTCAAGGTATTGTTGAATGCTCGTTGACTTTAGATGAAATAAACTAGCAAACTATTTAAAAATTCTTGATAGGGACAAGATGGTTCAGTGGGTAAAGGAGCTTGCTGCCAAATTGAGGGCCCAAATTTAGTCTCTAGACTGAATATGGTAGAAGGAAAGAGCTGACTCCCCCAAGTTGTCCTCTGACCTTCATTCCACACCTAGACTGTGGCATACTCATTTCACTCCTACCTTCAATTTAAAAAATGTAAGAACAGAAGTATTTCATAGTTTAACTTAACTCTTCATATGTCAGGCCTTCACCATCTCTTTGATGTTTACTGAAGTTGATACCACCACCATCTATTTCTGCAACACTAAATGAAGCACAAAATAATTGATATGGCTTTTAAAAACAAGTCTTGAGAGCCATCACTGGGTTCGACTGGGTTAAAAGAAAGATTGGTGGGAGTATAAGATCTTGATTCTATAGCAACTTCACAGTACAACTCCAAGTGTCTTGGTAATGTATAGTAACCTATACTTTATGACCTCTGGTTATTCATAAAAACAAGGATATTTAATTCTACTCAATAATATACTCCTGCACTGTTTATAGTCACGTGTCTTTATGTTGTTATTTTGGTACTAGACATAACATCGTAACATCAACCACCCACTCTCCTTCTCCCACAAACATTGGTCCTTAGAGATGCAGAGAAAGCAGAAAGATGAAAAATGGGTATTCTTCAGGAAGAGCAGTGTCCTTCAAAACATTTATCTGAAACTCTCCTTAAGCAGCCATAAGCATTTGCATTCAGGAACCAAATGATACTGGTAATGTTTTGTTGAACTCTAACTTTCACCTCTCTGTATGCACTTGGTGTGCTAAGATTGACAGGGTGATGGTGTCAACATTCGCTGCAGAAATTATTTAGGAAAAAGCAGACATTAATTGCTTCCTTGACCTTTAGCTGAATAGCTCCTCTTGGGCCTCCTTGCCTACTCCTGATAAAGGTAGCACTCCTTTGACAAGTCACCTAAGGCACTAGGGATCAATAGATGGTAGAGTATACCAAACCCCAGGAGAGTCTCTAAAAGCTCCAGTCTTTGATATACAAGCTTTACTTGTGAGTATTTGCTGATAGAGTCTGATGTATCTGACTTTGCGTGTTATTATAATTTTAAAGATTAGTTTGACCATATCTGTGTCTAACAAGTGGGTGACAGCAAATGTGTCTCTGACTTTTCACTTTGTCTTTCTGAATAAACAGAGCAGATAATTTCGTTTTGATAGTGACAACAATTTTATTTCCATAAGGGAATGAAATTTCAACAACACAAATGAATGTTCTATTATAATTGAAAGTCAAACTCCCAAGATAAAGACCTTCAAAGAGAGTTTATAATTAACAACTATAACCACTCCTGATTGCTTAAAGACTCTAAGAGGGTCTATCCATCATATATGGCAATTTAAAATATGGACTAGTGAAATAGAACAGCGAATAAAGTGCTTGCTACAAAAGCATGAAGAGTACATGCAATCTTAATGCTAAGAAACAGAGACAGAGGATCCCTAGAGCACACTGGCTAGCCAGAATAGCAAAGTCATTAAAAAATAATGAAGAAACTGTTTTGCAATTATGTTGTTCTCCTGGGTTTATCTATTTCAAAACTTTTTCATACAAAATAGTCAGTGTCATTTTGCAGCTACTAATATTTGCTGATAGGGATTTAAAATCTACCAGGTGTTCTTGTTCTCCTGAGAACAAAAGTGATTTCAAATGTGAAGTGAAAATTAGCAAAATTTTGCCACATTTCTTTCAATAATGCTTTCCTTGAGAATTCAGCAGTGAATCATCTCTGTTGCTGGACTGCAGCCTTCAGAAGCAAAGGTCTGTCTATATTCTTTTTTCTATCTTTAGGGTCAACAGGAGATATAAAATGTGAAAAGATCACAGCAGAGAGAGAGAGAGAGAGAGAGAGAGAGAGAGAGAGAGAGAGAGAGAGAGAGAGAGAGAGAGAGACTGACTGTCTGACTTTAAAAGCTATGACAAGAGAATTCAAGCTTCCATTTGAGAGCTGTCATGAAAACCTGTCAGAAAATTTAAAGTACAAACCACCCCACTAAATGAAAGAAACTGTTCTTCAATTGAATCTTCTATTCAAAGAATGATAAGTGCTTTTGAAGAATACCTGCAGATTTTTTGAAAAAGTGTTAAAGATATTTTCAGATTCATAAACTGTCACAGGCTAGCATAAAAGATATGGTTCTGAACACTTTGGCAGCTCAAAATCTTGGGTTTTTTTTTTTTTTTTTTTTTTTTTTGGAAACTGACTTCTGAGAAGATTCCACAAATATTTCCAGTCTCTTGGTCTGCTTAGTTTCAATCAAACAGTCCAAACAATACTATATGTTATATTTTTAAAGAAGAAAAAAATCTTTTCTTATTGGGATTGTTCAAGATGCAAGTGGAAAACAAAAAGACAATGAAATTGTTGCACAGAGAAATTGATATTTGGATCAAAAAGGGGAAAATGCTAAATAAACATCAATGAAATTTGGTGATTATTACAAAAAAAGGCATTTCTGAAGTACCCTGGTGTACCCTGGTGGGTTGGCTGAATCAAGAGAAGCATCCTAAAGAAAATGACATTTGCAATCAGAGAATCCTTGCACAAGATTGGCCTGAGGACTAACACTGAGATCAGGCTTGGGTGCGGTGCTGCAGTCGAGAGCAATGTATTTGCTATACTAGCTGGAAACATACAATGATAACATGAGACTTACCCATTAATACATACTGAAGGTTTAAAAAAGCAACCTGAATAAATATTTTCCACATGTCAAATAAAAAGAACTTAAATTTACCAATCCAATCCACCTCAGATGTCTCCAAAACTTCGGTTTGGATGTCACTATTCAATGCCAATTGCTGTCCCCAATGGGTGACATACACCACTTCATAAACACAGGCTTCCTAATTGCTTCTCTGCTATGGCTGCTGCCTTTATCCAGGCTCTTACTGCCTTCTCTAACAGTCAACTTTTGCTCAAGGAATCCTGTTATCAGCCCACTTTGTTTGATCTATATTGCAGCTGACATAACTGACAGGTCTTCCTACCCTCTATCCATCTCCCTCTACTCCCTTGTGAGCACTTATGATGTAATCTAAAAGCTTTCCCATTTCTGTTCCTTTCTTCATCCCCCACCACAACCATTTATCCTAAATAAATCCAAAGCAATAGGTTTAGGAATCAGTGTGCACTGGGATCATGGAATATTGGGTGGGGATGAGGAGTTTGTCCCACAGCTGAAGATTCTGAGGAACTGCTATCTTACAACACTCTGCTAAATGTACTAGCAGCTCTGTGGGCTGTGGCAGGGGACAGGCAACACGATGTATTTAGAATAATTAAGATAAATGAAGCTTTAGAGAAGTTAGATTACTAGACATATACAGGGAGGAATTTTCAGCCCTCATCCTAGTCCTACTTTCAATCTGTGTATAAATAAATAATTCTCAGATGTTCCTGCAAGTACTGAAATATGAGAACTGAACTATGGTCTTATTCTATCTTTTCCAAGCCCACGACACTAAGTGTAAAAGGACAGGACAGATAAAGATCCTTCAGTACTTGAGAACCCAGTGTTCCTCTACTTGGTGGAAGCCTTGCCAACAAAACATCAACTAGCTTGGCTACAGCAGCACACACTTCATCTCCTTAGCACTCTGCATCTAAACGTACTTTTGCATTTGTAATTAGCTACACAGATGATTATGGGGTGCGTCTGCTCCTATTGTAGAATATTCCAACATTTGCTCTATCTCAAACTCATTTTGAACTACTCCCACTTCAGTTGTAATTTGCCAAATCATCATGTTCACATCTGAAACCAAGAATTGTTACTAATGGCTATGAAAATGACACAATTCTATTTATATAACACAGAAATTACATCTGCATTTAAATTATATGAAGAGCTGGGTTCTCTATGAGATTACAACCTAAACCTTTAGGTTTGCAAAGCATTGGCATTTAATTTAGGTAGGCTGCACCCAACTCTGTCTGTTTGCAAATATGCTCACCTAGGTAGGAACCACCTGTTAAACCTGGTGTGGCTCGGCCGGGCGGTGGTGGCGCACGCCTTTAATCCCAGCACTCGGGAGGCAGAGCCAGGCGGATCTCTGTGAGTTCGAGGCCAGCCTGGGCTACCAAGCGAGTCCCAGGAAAGGCGCAAAGCTACACAGAGAAACCCTGTCTCGAAAAACAAAAACAAAAACAAAAACCAAAACCAAAAAAAAAAAAAAAAAAAAAAAAAAAAAAAACCTGATGTGGCCCAAAGAAGTTATTTGAAAACATCTACAGTATGTATAGAGAAGAGGGACAGAAAGAAAATGGAAGATAATTTCATCTGTGTTAAAATACTCCACAAAAATGCAATTTTTCTAGTCTATGTAAGAATTAATACTTTTGTTTCAATGAAGATCATTATATTTAGTAACCTATGAAAAGCCATGTGTCATATTCAAGAAAGACTGTGAAAAGGTAGGCCAGTTTCAAATACTCAAGTTTAAATTCTTACCTCTAGGAGCCAAATTACATTATGTATTTTTGCCTCAAATCAATATCAAGATGATAAATACATGTTGGAGATACTTTGTAGCCTAAATTCATCTTTCATCCAAACATCATCAAAATATTTAGTTTTTATATAGAACTATTTTGCTCTCTCTCAAACTTTTAACAAATAATCATAATAATGTGCTTGGTGTATAGCATCTGTTTTAAAATGTCTATTTTTGCAGATGAAAGAAAAACTCTAAAATCTTTTTATGTCTTCTATAGATTATTATTGTTATGTCAAAATTATCCCTAATATATCATCAGGATCACTGGTGTTTAACAATATTCATTGAACATTACTGAAGGTATTTTTAGGTGAGCAAACATAAACCAAGATATAATTTGCAATTAATAAACCCTAGTTCCCTTTAAGGTATGAAGACTAAAAAAGTAAGGTTTTAGATTCTATTAATGGTTTCTCTACACAGAATTGGTCAAATTAAAAGAAGAAACAAAATTATTTACCTTTTTGAGATCCTGAATCCATCAGCTGCTGAATTAATTAATATGTTGATGTTTTCTTCATCATTTGCTGAATAAGCACATAATTCACTAAAATATCAAAAGCCAGTAATTGATTCAAAATGTGTAGTAATGTACTTATAGTTATGTAGCAGTTTAACTTCTGATGTAGTTGAGAAATTTGTAGTAAAATATCATATATTATAGCATGATTTAAGAGATGTCATAAACACTACTTAGTATCCATCAGAATCAGAGCAATGGCTTCATGGTCAGAAACTGAAAACTGTTATAGAAAAAGAACGTTATCCTCAGCAGAGATGACCTCAGCCATCACAAGGAAAGATGTAACTGCCATATTGACTAGAAAGATATCAATTCTAAATAAGTACTTTCAACATTAGGAAGAAATAGGTTGGTTCAGTACAGTATAAACCATGATATTAACTGAAAATAAATCTATCAATGAGTGCATAATTCACTCATTCCCACCAATGTGACATTAGCAAATTAGAATACCAACTAACTGAACCATCAGGTGGTGTTTTGGGTAAGTTTCTACCTTTATGCGTCCACATCACCCCAGTTTACAACAAGCCCAAGTATTGTATGCCATTCACTTAGAGCAGGTAAATGGAATAGGCTTAAATGGGCTGTTGGTCTCTGAAAACAATTAGCTATATCTACTTCTCAGTTTGACTTCACATGACAAACAATCCCAGTATTTCCATAAACTAATACAACACTCCTTTCTTCCAAAGATCTCAAGTAATTTTCCCAGCTACCATCTTTTTCTTTGTAGCATGCCTCTGTAAGTTAGAAGGCAAATTATTTCCCTACAGTTATACACAATAAAAAATAATTTAAATAAAATCATGGTCACACAGCTAAAAGAATAGCAAGACATTTCCCCCCAAGTTTTCCATTTCTCACATTAAAGGAGTATTTATTATACCTGTCTGCCTGGAGTATTTGGTCAATGGTAAGGCTGGACATACCTAAAAATGTTAGCTGAGTTTACAGAAGGTGAAATAGTACCATCCACAAGTTGTGATTTGCTGCTGAAGCCTCTGGTAATGCCTGCAAGGCTGTCTCCAGAGCTGGTCATTCGCTACTGTATACCCTGGCAACAAGTCCAAGCAGAAGGGATTAGGGTCCGACAGCTGCAGCTTCTGTGCCTCTGGTTGCGCAGCAGTGACGTTGCAAAGCCCAGAAAGCAAATGCTGAAGAACAGTAGGAATGTTCCATGACTACCTGGGAACACAGCTAGATCGTGAATACACACCACTCCTACAGTGAGACTGTAGGCTACACAAGAGGAAGCAAACTAAGTTTTCAATTCTGATGCCAAGAGTTATTCTAAGACTCTGTGGCTATGATAGAAATAGAGACCATGCAGTTTTTATGTCATCTATCTGGATGTGAAAACATATTTTAAAATCTAACAACTATACCAGCATGTATGTAGCATTGTTCTGCACCCAAGAATCAAATGACTACTATTCCTTCTCACTGAGGCTGAACGAGCAGGCTGGGATATGGTTCTCTGAGCATCTACACACCAGCATATAGGCATGTGCCTCAGGGCACACATAAATTCCCTTTCCCTGATAATACTAACTTTAATGTCACAGGAGGAATCAAAGCCAAGCAAGACTGCACACTCAGGAATGTGAGTACATCTAAGAAATACTTCTATACCATGATGGACACAGAGCTGAACTGAGACCATTTCATGTACAGGACAGGTCTAGGCATCACGAAGTCCAGTTTTCATTATTCATGGCAATAACTGCTTATGACTTGGGGCCATCTACTTACTATATTTCTTAGCTTATCTCATTTATAAAACAGGAATATAAAAAGTACAAGGTATGTACTTGGAGAATAAGTATTATAGGTAAAACATTCTTGGAATTCCAAAACCCTGAAGAATTCACACTGCTATGCAAAGGCAGTTAATTTTTCTCAGAGGACACACTCCCTTTTTGACTGTTTAAAACAAGAATGAATAATGACTTGATAAATAAAAACTATTTACCTCTTTCAGGGAGTTATTTGAAAGATCATGAAATCCCCAGTGCTAGATTTACAAGATGCAGAACTCCCAAATCAATTATGTTAACCAACATGACAATAATCATTTGTTACACTGAAAAGTACATGGAGACTGATGCCTCCGGCTGTGCCTTACAGAAGGATTCTGTCTCTGTTAAGAAAGCAAACATTAAACACATACACAGCTACACTCTCACCCACACAGATGCACACACTTCTGCTTTATGATATCACAGAGCTATCAAAGCAGCCAAGAATTCTAGGTATTACTGATTGTTGGTTGTTAAAATTTGGATATGTGTTCTCTCACAGACTCATGTTTGAACACTTGGCCCCCAGCTGTTTGAAGAGGTTGTGGAACCTTTAAGAGGTGGGTCGCCAATGGAGAAAGTAGGTTGCTGACAGGTAGGACTTGAAGTTTCAGCCCAACCTGAATTCCAGCTTGCTCACTAGCCCAGATGTGAGCAAACTTGTCACCAGGCCTACCCTACCACGATAGACTGTATCTCCTCAAAATCTGTTAAAAGGAGAAACCGTTCAGCAATGACGATGACCAGGTCTTGCAGATGACCAGAGTTTAGCTCACAGTACTCGCAGCCAACTATATCTCCTGTTCTGGTGCCCTCTAATGGCTTCCTTGGGCTCCTGCACTCACATAAACTCACAAGTCAAACATACATACCAATAAATTAAATATGTCTTCCTGCTTCCTTTAAGCATTTACCAAAGCAGTAAGAAACATTAAATCCTACTCTGGTGAAACAAAAAGGCTGAGAAACCAGAAAAAGGACCACACACAAGTATCCCCAGACAACTCTGGGCAACCTCACAGAACTGGAGAGACAAAGTAACATTTTGGGCTGGCAAAGAAGCCAGGAATTGAAAGCCCAAAAGAATGAGTGGCCATAGAAGTCCTCAGTGTTGACTTTACACTCGAGAGTTTGCTAACTAAACTGTTTCAGGGAACATGGCTTATTACTGAAGCAAAAGGAGACAAAAAACAAAAATTAGAAGAAAAACACCCAAGCCTCTTGTGGGTTCTCCTGAAAGCCATTTCCTAGGAATGAGGGGAAAACAGAAGCATAAGTGTTAGCAAGATTACAAACCAGACCTGAACCATGGAAGAGCCACCTCAGCACAGCTGCTTCTCGACAGACCTTCTGAACAGACAGCCAGAAAAATTTCTCCAGTTTTTCACACAGTCCAGCTGCCAAAGTTCACCAGGCAAACTAAGAAACAGTATGAACTCATAGGTGACTGAAACACAGACTTTAAAAGAACTGTGTTTAAGATGATACAAATAAAGAACTGAATATATGGCTTTCACAGCAAAATGCAGATAAAACTAAAGAAAAAAATTAATGAGCTGAAGGGTTACTTTATAAAGTACACGATGGTCATAATCCTAACTAAACTACAGATATGCCAATCCATTCTGAATAGTAAATTGCTTTTGCTATTATCTCAAACATACGAATTTATTTCATAAGGAAAAAAGAACCCTTGAAATTTTTTAGTATTAACTTGCTAAGACCATACAATGTTCCTCCATGATCCAGGCATGAGGCACTCTCCTATCTGCCTTGGAACAACACTGAGACACAGAGAATCACTGAGTTGCTGGAACTGCCAGACTGTGGACTGAAAAATTAGGATATTTCTCTTCTCATCTACGTCTGAGTCAGAGGGAATGCATATCAAGAGAGCACTCATTGATACAAACCCTTTCCTTTTCCTTAATGTGGTCTCAAAGCTTCAGATGTGGTAAGACAATAGGAACAATGATAAAGTAGAAAATGCCATACAATTGTAGCACACTGTCCATTTTAGCATCCATGTTTTAAAACCATACACTTTGCCCCTCACTGTCATCAGGCCTGTTGTGGGGCTGTTGACTCTGGGAGGCATTCGAGAGCAGAGCAGCACCCAGGGTCTACAGTTCATGAGGATTTGAATCATCCAAAATACTTAAAACTCTTTAAGTTGTGAACCTGTTACTAAAGAATATTTGTAAAATAAAAGTAAGTCAAAAAGCAAGGAACATTTATGAACATTGATTCATAAGTCTGTACTATTCTCTACACAGTAGCAATATTGACTGTATCTTCATTAAGGAACCATGCTGGGACTGTATCAAGTGATCTACAAATGTGCATTTTAAAGTTTTATCCACAGGTACAGGAACATGTCTATCCCTGTAATGGTGAACCAGATGAACTGGTTTGGTTACAGCTGTAACTATGCTACAGTTTGACCAAAACATATCATCTTTCAATTTTGTTTGTGGATAATAATATAGACACTAAAACAGACATATTTTCATGTAAGGTTTTTCTGTTCTTTGATTTTTAATAAACTTTAGAAACCAAAAAATAAAATAAAAATAAAAACCACACATTCAAAATGGAGATTGTACAAATAGATTTAATCTTATGTTCTCAATACATTACAAACATTGTTCTTCCAAATCACTGGCTTTTTAAAATTTGGCTTTCCTTTTCCTTTTCCTCACACTCCTTAGCTTCCCTTTTTTCTTCCCAAATACAGGTCTAGCAGTCACTAGCACGGCCTTGGTTTTGCCACCATCGCTCTCACTGGAGCTGCTAGTGGACATAAAACCATCCCTTCCGTGAGCATCTCTCACTACGTCAGGCAAATCCGAGCAGCTGACTTTTGACAACTCAGCTGTTCTTCTCTGTCGTGTGCACATCACAGATGAACCTTCTGCATCCTCACTTGAATCCCCAGGTGATTCTGAGAGGTGGGGGTCCCCCAAAAACCCACCACTTCCTGAAGACCTCCTTCTTTGGGGGACTGATGTCTCTCTTGGGCTCATTAGGCTTCTTTTTGGGGTTTTCCCTTTAGCCTTATCCAGGGCCTCAACCTCTTTGTCCAGCTCACTAGTTGCCTCTTCCTTTCCTTTCCTTAGCATACATGTCACAGCTCTGTTCAGCCTCTGGCTTTTTATGTGTTTGGCATCTTGTTTTTCCTGTTGAGCTAATCTAAAAAAGGAATCAATCCGTAGTTGGGTCTAAAATAAAACAAAACAATAAACCAGATTAGTGAGTAGTTTCTAGACCAAATCAATAAAGTTCAAATCTGATCACTCACACTGGATTACTAGTTTTGAGAATTAGGATTCATGACCTCCCATAAGTCAGTTTTGGCTCTATTTTTTTTTTTTGGGGGGGAACAATTGTATCCTCTTCTTTGGCAGCAACAGAATTTCACAGAGTCTATGTCTAAGTCATTCAATACCCTTCTTTTAAGAGCATTATCATCATACAGTGCCTATAAGGGACAAGTTCCCTGATGCATTAGAAGCCATTAAAAGCCATACAGGAAACAAAAGTCAAGCCTTTAGTTTAGCAAATCCACTGTTGAGAAGATACTCTTTTTTATTGTTGTTGTTTTGGTTTTTTGAGACAGAGTTTTTCTGTGTAACAGCCCTGGCTGTACTAGAACTTGCTTTGAAGACCAGGCTGGCCTGGAACTCACAGAGATCCACCTGCTTCTGCCTCCCTAGTGCTGGGATTAAAGGCGTGCACCACCACACCCTGCTGAGAAGATACTCTTAAACCTAGTGTGTATAACAGCATTATTCATAACTACCCGAAAACTAAAATCCCAAAAAGAAACAGAGCCAATGTGAACTCTTTTATGAAACATAAACTGGTTTTCTGAAACTATAAAAAGCAATGCAATCCACAGAAGATGGAATACGCTGATGAGCCAAGAGAAAAAGGAGACCAACTCTATCAAGAGGCATTTATGTAGAAGAACAAATTAACATGGGAAACAAGGGAAAATAAATGCATGTCAACAACTATTAGGAAGGAGGTAGCAGTTTTAATCTACTATCTTTACTTTCTAATTTTAGAGAAAAAATGCATAATGGGAAGAGACTATATATTACAATGGCATTTATCTGAAATTAAGGAATAACCAGTCACTAGAAAATCTTTTCAGCTGGGCTGTGGTGGCGCACGCCTTTATTCCCAGCACTTGGGAGGCAGAGGCAGGCGGATCTTTGTGAGTTCAAGGCCAGCCTGGTCTACAGAGCGAGATCCAGAAAAGGCGCAAAGCTACACAGAGAAACCCTGTCTCAAAAAAAAAAAAAAAAAAAATTTCATTCTTAGTGGGCTTCTACTTCTGGTAGGCAAAAGTCATCAGATAAACGGGGGGGAACCCCTGGGAATAGTCTTAAAATCAGTTGTACTGGATTTTTTTCCTAAATTACCCAAACTTAATGAGAATTGATTTCATTGTCTTAAAAACTATAGACTCATTTCTCTTTACATGTATGTTTTATGAGTGGCTTCTGAGATGGAGGAAGGCTTATCTGATGTGAGCAGGACACACAGGTAAGACAAGCATAAACACCCATTTAGAAGAACTGAAGGCCACACAAAAGGGCATTTTCCTCCTAAAAAACCTCTTTTGCAGAAATGTTAATATAAAGACCAGATCTTAAGTTGTAACTCAAAATGTTAGTGTTTGAAGAAACATGAATGATTAAAATTGTTTTGGAGTGACTACTTCCTGGGCTTTTAAAAATTGAAGATAGCTCCAGAGGAGTAATAAATTTCATTTCAAACATCTTACTATGAAACCATTTATTAGACTAGAATATTTTCAAAGTCAGCATAAATAAGGACACTGTAGCACTAACTGTAATATTAAAAAATAGACTCAGGGCCCAATATTGCCCTTCTGTTTTAGTCTATTCTTTCAGGTGTCATCATTTCAAACCTTCAGTTACTTGCCCTGAAATAAGAGTTAACATTAACAGCAACCATCCTACTAACTGCAGTCATCACTCTGGACATAAAAAAAATCCAGTTACCTGCTGGACATTCAGTTGCTTTAGTACTGGAAAAAGGGACTCATCTGTCTTCGTCTTGTTCCAGCCAAAATACCTCTGACAAAAAGTGCTGTAGTTAAGATTTACAGATTTTTTTTAAGAGACTTAACAAGTAATAAACAAAAAGATCTAAGAGTCAACCACTGATGCCATTCCCTGTATCCCCAGGAAAAATCATATTTATAAAGACGGAAGTGGTCAGATAAAAGGCTGGCAAAACAAGCCACTCTAACACGATCATTTTGCAGCATGTTCTAGTCACTCTCCTAAGGCAGAAGACATTTAAAAATTCATACTAGGACATCAAAGACTCATCACTACAAAGTACGGCTAACCTAGAATAAATGCAAGGAGCAGATATCCTACATACTTGTTTAAGAAAATAAGTTGTGCTGGAGAGATGGCTCAGTGGTTAAGAGCACTGACTGCTCTTCCAGAGGACCTGGGTTCAAGTCCCAGCATCCACATGGCAGCTCACAACTGTGTGTAACTTCCAAGATCTGACAACTTCACACAGACATGTAAGCAAGCAAAACAACAATGCAAATAAAAAAAATATTTTTGCCAGGCAGTGGTGGCGCACACCTTTGATCCCAGCACTTGGGAGGCAGAGGCAGGCAGATCTCTGTGAGTTCGAGGCCAGCCTGGTCTACAGAGTAAGTTCCAGGACAGGCTCTAAAGCTACACAGAGAAACCCTATCTCAAAAAACCAAAAGAAAGAAAGAAAATAAGTCATATCTGGGTTAAATCTCTTGTAGGTATTGAAACCACCATCCAAATTATTATTTAAATGCATAGAATGGAAAGCCATTAATCCTCCATATTCTTTCAGAATAATTAATCTTAAACATGTGGTCATGTCATACATGCTGTAGCTCTTATTTCAAGTTAAGATTCTTACTGAAGGATACTTGCCTCATATGCATGAGGCCAGCATGAAAGAAAGAAAGCAAGAAAGAAAGAAAGAAAGAAAGAAAGAAAGAGAGAGAAAGAAAGAAAGAGAGAGAAGGGAGGGGAAGAGGAGGGGGAGGAGAGGGGGAGGGGAGGGAGGGGAGGAGGAGGGGGAGGAGAGGAGGGGGAGGGGGAGGAGAGGGGGAGGGGAGGGGAGGAGAGGAGGAGGGGGAGGGGAGGAAAGAAAAGAAAAGAAAAAAGCCTCAGTTAAACTAAAGAGGGAAAGAATAGGGTCTCAGCTAAATGGAACACTGGAGAAAAAAACAAAGCTAGTTTTCTGTCTCCTAAGTTTTAAACCCAACAAATCTGTGGCTTAACATTCCCATAAATTTTAAGAAAGGATATTCTCTAATCTTGTCAACATCAGGTTTGCCCCATAGAAACGATCCCCTGGAGTCATCCACCACAGGCCTAAGGTAGGCGTCTGCAACCGCAGGGTTGGGGAAGCCAGGTGTCAGCTGCAACTTCCGTAATTTTTTTTTTACTTTGGTGTCCTGGGGATTGGCTGCAACCTTCTTGTTGTTTTGAGCTTCATGCCACCACTCTCTGTAAGATAATAGAAGCAATTACTTACAAGGCAGGGAGATGTTACAGTTGCCACACTGAAGGGAAAGATACAAATTTAAAGTTCTGAAATGTAATTTCTGGATTCTAGCACAAATGTATGTGGTATGGAATACTAAGCTACAGGGTACAGACCTTACACTGTGTTAAGTATATCACGTGTCATGTCATTACTCTGACTTCTCAAAAGAGGAAGTAACTCACACAGAAGTACCTTGCTCAAGATTTCACAAGTGAGGCTGGACTGTCAGATAACAAATCCCCAGAATGCCCACTCAAACCACAGTAGCACAAAGCCACAACTCTCCAGGCCTCTTGTCAGTGAAATGAATTCAAAAATGGATCCAAAAAATGTCAAGAACAGAGACAGAGCCCACAGCACCGAATGGACTAAGAGGTGAGTCTTTGTCCTCATACCAAAACATCCCAGTCTCTAGGCTTTGGGTCCAGGGGCACAACCCTGTGCCCCCACACCACCACCCACTGCAGGATATGGTTTCATCAGAACCTACATCAGCAAGACCCGAATATCCCAATGCAGAAGAAACAGAAGAAATTGACCTTAAAAATGACATTAAGAAGATGATAGAGGTCATTAAAGAGGAAATGAATAATTCCCTTAAAGAAATCGGGAAAAGACAAACAAAAAATTGGAAGAAATCAGTAAATCCCTGGTGTTGAAGACACAATAGAGGAAATAGATACACCAGTCAAAGAAAACAATAAAGCCAGCAAAGTCATAACACAAAATGTTCAGAATTGAGACTTCATCTTGATGGACTTTCTCTGTGATAAATATGTAATGTCCTTCTTGATCTCTTTCGATTGATTTTAGTTTGAAGTCTATTTTATTAGGTATTAGGATAGCTACAACAGCTTGCTTCTTAAGTCTATTTGATTGGAAAGTCTTTTCCCAGCCTTTCACTCTGAGGTAGTGTCTGAAATGTCTTTGAAGTTGAGGTGTGTTTCTTGTATGCAGCAGAAGGATGTATCTTGTTTTCATATCCATTCTGTTAGCTTGTGTCTATTTATAGGTGAACTGAGACCATTGATATTAATGGATATTAATGACCAGTGAATATTAATTCCTGTTATTTTTTGGTGGTAGTGTTGTGTGTTTCCCTTCTTTGTTGGTGTGGGACTATCTATTGCCTATGTTTTCATGGGTGTATCTAACTTCCTTAGGTTGGATTTTTCCTTCTAGTGCTTTCTGTAGGGCTGGATTTGTGGAAAGATATTGTGTAAATCTGGTTTTATCATGGAATATTTTGTTTATTCCATCTATGGTGATTATGAGTTTTGCTGGGTATAATAGTCATGGTCTCTTAGTGTCTGCATAACGTCTGTCCAGGACCTTCTGGCTTTTAGTGTCTCCATTGAGAAGTCAGGTGTTATTCTTATGGGTCTGCCTTTATGTTACTTGGCCTTTTTCCTTTGCAGCTCTTAATATTTTTTTCTTTATTTTGTATGTTTAGTGGTTTGATTATTATGTGGAGAGGGGATCTTTTTTTGGATCCAATCTATTTGGGGATCTGTCAGCTTCTTGTATATTTACAGGCATTTCCTTCTTTAGGTTGGGAAAGTTTTCTTCTATGATTTTGTTGAATATATTTTCTGTGTTTTTGAGTTGGTATTCTTCTTCTTCTATGCCTATTATTCTTAAGTTTGGTCTTTTCATGGTATTCCAGATTTCTCCACAAAATTGGAAAATCTAAAAGAAATGGACAATTTTCTGGATAGGTACCACATACCAAAGTTAAACTAAGACCAGACAAACTATTTAAATAGACCAATAACCCCTAAGGAAATAAAAACAGTCATTAAAAGTCTCCCAACCAAAAAAAAACCCAGGGTCAGATGGTTTCAGCACAGAATTCTACACATTTTCAAAGAAGAGCTAATACCAATACTCTTCAAATTGTTCCACACAATAGAAACAAAAGGAACATTACCAAACACTTTATGAGGCTAGAGTTACCCTGATACCCAAACCACACAAAGATGCAACAAAGAAAGAAAATTACAAACCAATCTCCCTCATGAATATTGATGCAAAAATACTCAATAAAATGCTGGCTAACGGAATCCAAGAACATATCAAAAAAATTATCCACCATAACCAAGTAGGCTTCATCCCAGAGATACAAGGATGGTTCAACATATGAAAATCTGTCAATGTAATACACCATATAAACAAACACTAGAAAAAAAAAAAAAAAACATGATCATCTCATTAGATGCTGAAAAGCCTTTGACAAAATCCAACCCCAATTCATGATAAAGGTCTTGGAGAGATCAGGAATATACCTAAACATAATAAAGACAATTTACAGCAAGCCAACAGCCAACACCAAATTAAATGGAGAGAAACTCAAAGTGATTCCACTAAAATCAGGAACAAGGCTGTTCACTCTCCCCATATTTATTCAATATAGTGCTTGAAATTCTAGCTAGAGCAATAAGACAACAAAAGGAGATCAAGGGGATACAAATTGGAAAGGAAGAAGTCAAACTTTCCCTATTTGCAGACAATATGACAGTATACATAAGTGACCCCAAAAATTCTACCAGGGACCACCTACAGCTGATAAACACCTTCAGTAAAGTGGCAGGATACAAGATTAACTCAAAAAAATTAGTAGCCCTCCTTTATATAAATGATAAATGGTCTGAGAAAGAAATCAGAGAAACAGCACCCTTTACGATAGCCACAAAAAAATATAAAATACCTCGGGTAACTCTAACTAAACAAGTGAAGGACCTATATGATAAGAACTTTTAAGTCTCTGAAGAAAGAAATTGAAGAAGATATCAGAAAATGGAAAGCTCTCCCATGTTCATGGATAGGTAGTATTAATATAGTAAAAATGGCAATCTTACCAAAAGCAATTTACAAATTCAATGCAATCATAATTAAAATCCCAACACAATTCTTCACAGACCTGGAAAGAACAATACTCAACTTCATATGGAAAAACAAAAAATCCAGGATAGCTAAAAGAATCCTGTACAATAAAACAACTTCTGGAGGCATCACAATCCCTGACCTCAAGCTCTACTATAGAGCTATAGCAATAAAAAACAGCTTGGTACTGGCATAAAAACAGACACTTGGACCAAGATTGGAAATAGATCCATATCTGTTACCACGCACAAAACTCAAGTCCAAGTGGATCAAAAATCTCAACATAAATCCAGTTACACTCAACTTGATAGAAGAGAAAGTAGGAAGTAGTCTTGAATGCATTGGCACAGGAGACCACTTCCTAAATATAACACCAGTAGTACAGACACTGAGAGCAACAATTAATAAATGGGACCTCCTGAAACTGAGAAGCTTTTGTAGGGCAAAGGACACGGTCAATAAGACAAAACGACAGCCTACAGAATGGGAAAAGATCTTCACCAACCCCACATCTGACAGAGGGCTTATCTCCAAAATATTTAAAGAACTCAAGAAACTAGACATCAAAATAATGAACAACCCAATTAAAAAATGAGCTACAGAGCTTAACAGAGAATTCTCAACAGAAGAATCTCAAATGGCTGAAACACGTTTAAAGAATTGCTCAACATCCTTAGTAATTAGGGAAATGCAAATCAAAACGACTCTGAGATACCATCTTACAACTCTCAGAATGGCTATGATCAAAAACACGGAAGACAGCCTATGATAGAGAGGATGTAGAGCAAGGAGAACACTTCTCCACTGTTGGTGGGACTGCAAACTTGTACAGCCACTCTGGAAATCAGTATGGCGGTTTCCCAGAAAATTGGGAATCAATCTACCTCAGGAACCAGCTATACCACTCTTGGACATATACTCAAGGGATGCTCAATCTTACCACAAGGACACATGCTCAACTATGTTCATAGCAGCATTATTTGTAATAGCCAGAAACTGGAAACCACCTAGATGGCCCTCAAGGGAAGAATGGATAAAGAAAATGTGGCACATATACACAATGGAGTACTACTCAGAAGAGAAAAACAATGACATCATGAAATTTGCAGGCAAATGGATGGAACTAGAAAATATCATCCTGAGTGAGGTAACCCAGACTCAGAAGGGCAAACATGGTATTTACTCACTCATAAGTGGATACTAGATGTAAGGCAAAGGATAACTAGACTACAACCCACAGCTCCAGAGAAGCTAGCTAACAAGGAGGACCCTAAGAGGGACACATAGATAGCCCAGTGAAGGAGAAATAGATGAGATCTACATGAGCAAACTGGGAGTGGGGGTGGGGGTAATGAAGGGCAACGAATGGGAGATGAGAACATAAGGAAATGGGAGGTTAAGCTGGAACAGGGAAAGAGATACCATGATAAATGAAGACATCATGGGAATAGGAAGAGGCAGGGTGCCGGGGAAGTTCTCAGGAATCCACAAGGATGACCCCACCTTGGACTACTAGCAATGGTCGAGAGAGTGCTTGGACTGGTCTACTCTGGTGACCAGACTAGGGAATACCCTGTCATCATAGATCCTTCATCCAGTGACTGATGCAAGCAGATGAAGAGATCCATGGCTGGGCCCCAGGCTGAGCTCCGGGAATCCAATCGATGAGAAAGAGGAGGGATTCTGTGGGCAGGGGACGTTGAGATCATGATGGGAAAACGTGCAGAGATGACCAGCCACACTAGTGGAAACCCATGAACTGTGGACTAACAGTTGTGGAACCCCCATAGGACTGGACTAGGCCCTCTGGGTATGGGAGACACTTGTTTAGCTTGTTTGGCTTGAACTGTTTGGGGACATCCAGGCAGGGGATTGGGATCTGTCCCTGGTGCATGGGTGGGCTTTTTGGAGATCAGTGCCCAGGGTGTGACACCTTGCACAGCCTTGGTGCAGGGGGGAGGGGTTTGGATCTGCCCCAGCTGAGTGTGCCAGGCTCTGCTGACTCCTCATGGGAGATCTTGATTTGGGAAATGTGGGGATGGAGGATGGGTTGTGGGGGAAGGCTGGGGGTTGGAAAGAGGGAAGAGGGGGGAATCTGTGGTTGTTATGTAAAGTGAATAGAAAATTTCCTAATAATAAAAAAAAATAAAAAAATAGAAAAAAATGACAAGAACACAATGGTCATTTTAGTGCAGGTATCATTCAACACAAAGTAGGACATGAGAGACAGAAGGTATATGTGCAAAAAGAGAGAAAGTAAGTAGGTCTTTTAAATTATAAATAGTAGCAAGAACTATTGTTCTCTGGTGTGTTGGGCAATGTTCTAAGCAAAAGTAGATAGTTTTGATTTTTTTATATTAAGTCCATTTTAAACTTTTTTCCACCTTAATGATAATTTAATATGGCAAGTTAAAGAAAGCCATGCTTTTCCTTTTTCCCTTTTAACCCCTATCAAGAAGTGAGATTAGTCTGTTCCTGTTAGAATTCTGCCCTTACTCCAGCTACACATGCGCAGTTCAGGGTCTTGCGTCTTACATCATGAATGTGCGCTGGCGACTATGTGTGCACGGCATGGTCACACAATCTGCGCCTTAAAAAAGCTGGACGCAGACCCCACCCCCACCCCCTCTCTCTCTGCTCTGCTCCCTCTCTGCCCCCCAGCCCCCATCTTTCTCTCTCTCTCTTTCCTCCCCAGGCCTGGTCCTTTTATCCCTCCTCCCTTCCTCCTAATAAAGCTCTCCGCTACTAAGTAACCGGGTTCTATCATGACCTTGACCTTTCCGCCAGTAACCAGCACCATTCTTTCACCTGTGACTTTAGATAATGATCAGAAAGTGATAGCCTCGGAGCCTGAGACAAGCCTGTCCATTTCCTGTCTCTGGAAAAAGCTACCACTGGAAGCACCCACCACAGCTTGAGGAGCCTGTGCCTAGGTAGAGGTCTAGATGGAGAGGATCCAAGGCCTGCTGGCATTCTGTCTCTTAACTGACAGTGCCTACTGCCTTGCATGTGAAACATTCAGCAGGTCCTTGAGCTTTGAGCTGTTCTAAGACAGGGAACAGGAACAAAAGACTCCCAACCCTGAGCAAGGTTCAGAGTCAGAAACAAACCACGACATGCTGCTGGTGGAGGTTACAGAGGTTTAAGGTAGGTAACTACAATGTGCCAACAGAAAACTGGTAGAAAATACTATGGAAGTTAAAACATGCTCCTCACCTACCCAATCATTCAGTGGATCCTAAAGAATACCTACCCTTCAGTTCTACTTCTTCACATATAACTAGTACCAGGAACTGGGTTCCAACCTGCAGTCCACCTCAGTGAGTGACTTGGGAATGCCTTCTGGAGTTCAGAAGCCTAACAGTAGTCTTCATCAATACCAAAATGCAAGGGAAAAATAATGCTTTCTTTCCAAGATTTTTTTGAGTATGTATATGTCTGTTACATATGTTGAGGTGCCCCCAGAGGCCAACTGATGTAGGTAGGTACTGGGAAATGCAAATCAAAACTACTTTGAGAGTTCATCTTACACCTGTCAGGATGCCTAAGATCAAAAACAAAAATGACAGCTTATGCTGGCAAGGATGTAGAATAAGGGAACACTCATCTATTGCTGTTGTGAGTACAAATTTGTACTGACATAATGGTGGTAATCAAGGCAGTGGCTCATCAGAAAGATGGGAACTTGCAGACAAATTGCTAAATAGTCTTATTAAAAAAAAAAAAAACCTCGGAGCCAGATATAGGGGTGAAAACCTGAGAGATCAGGGAAACAGGGAAAGCCACAGCTAACCTCAGCTCACCAACTCTGCAGCTACCAAAGGCGAGCTACTTCTTGTCTACCTACACCTATATGCCTTTCTGTTCTGTTCTCTCATTTGCTCTCTCAGCCCAGCTATATCACTTCCTTTTCCTGCCCAGCTCTGTCACTTCCTATCTGTCTGTATAGACCTCTAGACCTCTATGGTTGGTGCTGGGATTAAAGGCATGTGTCACCATACCTGGCTCTGTCCCCCAGTGTGGCCTTGAACTGAGAGATCCAGACAGATCCCTGCCTGCCAAGTGATAGGACTTAAGGCGTGTGCTACTATTGCCTGACTTCTATATAGTGGCTGGCTTTTTCCTCTGATCTCCAGGGAAATTTTATTAGGAAACACAGTATATTGGGGGACAAAATTCATCACCACATTCCTTCTGGGGCCTTTGATGTAGCTGAAGACTAGATATAATTTTGCTTAGTTATGATAAAAGATAAATTAGAAATGAAACTTTAGACTCAAAAATATAAGACAGATAGAATATTTTCTTTAATTTTGCCAAATAAAAATAGACTAGATATTGTAACTGTAATTCTTGCTTGATAACTGTTCTATTATACGTAATTTTACTATATTAAAGTTAAAACCTTCCTTTTTGTTTAGACAGAAAAGGGGAAATGCTATGGGATAATGTTTTTGTACACAGATTGGCCAGTAGTCAGGCAGGAAGGATAGGTGGGGAGGGCAGACTAAAGGAATGCTAGGAAGAAGAAGGCTGATTCAGGAGTCACTAGCCAGACACAGAGGAAGCAAGATGACAAAGCAGAACTAAGAAAAGGTACCAAGCCACATGGCTAAACTTAGATAAGAATTATGGATTAATTTAAGTGTAAGAGCTAGTCAGTAATAAGCCTGAGCTAATGGCCAAGCAGTTATAATTAATATAAGCTTCTGAGTGATTATTTTATAAGCAGCTGCAGGACTGCAGGGCTAGGCAGGACCAGAGAAACATTCCAACTACAGGAACTGATTTACCTCAAGATCTAGTTATAACACTTTTGGGTATATACCCAAAGGTCCTACCACAAGAATACTTGCTCAACCATGTTCTCTGCTGTTCTATTCATAATAGCCAGAAACTGGAAATAACCTATATGTCCCTCAACAGAAGAGTACATACATAAAGAAAATGTGGTACATTTACACAATGGAGTATTACACTGCCATTAAAAAAATGGAATTATGAAATTTGCAGGTAAATGAATGGAACTAGAAAAAATCATTCTGAATGAGGTAATGCAAACCCAGAAGGACAAATACAGTTATGTATTCACTGATATGTGAATATTAGCTGTTGTCAATGGTAACCAAACTATAATCCATAAAATCACAGAAATGAGGTATAGAATAAGGTACAAAGGGGGAATAGACATATCTCTCCAGGAAAGGGAAATAGAATAGGTAGTTATAGATGGAGGTTTAGCTGGGACAGGACAATCAAGTGCGGAGAAGGAAGAGAGAGGCAGATGATGGAGGAAATATGGGGAGAGACAGCTAAATTTAAGAGTCATTTGAAGTTTCTACAGTAGAAACTTCCTAAAATATATACGTATATGAAAGCGATCTAAATAAAATTGCCAAATAATGAAAGAGAAAGAGCCCCAAACAGACATCTCTTGTCATCAATTGAAACTTTCAGTTCTAGGATGGGTTACATCTAGTTCAGTTGTTGGTTACCATGGGAACCCCAAACAACCCAGATGTCGTCAAGACTATAGATAGTTCTCCACAGACTGACAGCAAAAACCCATTGCTGAAGACAACACCTACACAACTCATTGAACATGGAGAAGCCTTCATGACCTTTACCCCTAATGCTGTTGTCTTCTATAAAGGAAGGTACTCTGCATGCTACTAAAAGATAAATGTAAATACCAACCCAGGAACAAACCCTTAAAACTATAACGGTATCATGGTTGCAAGACATGTAAGGGCAATGAGATGACTGCTGCTCATATTTAGGAGGACAGACTTCATACCTAAATTAATTCAGCCTAAAAACTCTGTCACAGACATGTCCAGAGGTTTGTCTCTATAGTAAATCTAGATACTGTCCATTTTGCAGTCAATATTATCAGAGACTCCCAATCCCAAAGATTGGTAGGAGCTGTGTCTCTGAAAGTAGTTTTAAAAATTGTGTTTATTATAAAGGTTTATTTATTTTTATGTGTATGGGTGTTTTGTCTACATGTAAGTCTATCACAAGCGTACAGTGCCTCAGAGGCCAGAAGAGGGTGTCAGATACCCTGGGACTGGATTTACAGATAGTTATTTGCCACCATGTAGGTACTGAGAATTGAACCTAAGAAGAAACTGCTGTGGGATGTTCTGTATGGCAAATGTGTTGCTAATTAGTCAATAAATAAAACACTGATTGGCCATTGGCTAGGCAGGAAGTGTAGGCGGGACAAGGAGGAGAATAAAGCTGGGAAGTGGAAGGCTGAGTCAGAGAGACACACTGCCAGCCACCACGATGAGAAACAGCATGTGAAGATGCTGGTAAGCCACGAGCCATGTGGCAAGGTATAGATTAATAGAAATGGGTTAATTTAAGCTGTAAGAACAGTTAGCAAGAAGCCTGCCACGGCCATACAGTTTGTAAGCAAAATAAGTCTCTGTGTTTACTTGGTTGGGTTTGAAAGGCTGTGGGACTGGCAGGTGAGAGACATTTGTCCTGACTGTGGGCCAGGCAGGAAAACTCTACCTACAAATGGCGTCCAACGTGGTGGCAAGAGTTTCCACCTAAAAACTGAGAAAAAAGATTCTAAAACGGAGCTAAAAACAGTTCCTAATTGTCTCTCTCAAATGAGCGGCAGCTGCTGGTTTGAGCTACTTGTGGGTTCCTAGCGTGCACGCTCGACCTGCAGTTTGTCGGGAATGAGACCTCTGCAAGTGGCACATTAAGCTGCATGGTGGATTTAGCCTTTGCAGGTACAAAACAAAAAAAGAGGTTTCTGGACTACACGCTGCTTGGATAAAAGCATAGACCCATGATAGCTCCCAGAGCTGGTGGTAAACGTAGCCATGTTGGGAAGCTGAGGTGGACGGAGCCAGCACCCACAGCTGCTGCAGTTTAAGGCAATAGATTCACAATAAGACAGATTCAGATGTAATAGTTTACAATGTGTGTAAAAGATACGTAGGCTTGAAAGAGACAAAAAAGGTGATATATAGAGTTATAGAAACAAATACATAGTTTTAAAAAATAAAGTCTTTAAAGAGACAGTAAAGGTAGTATAAAAAATAAGCCACATAAAGATGAGTATTACACAGAGAATCTGGATTGTGTTGTCTTTGGGATTTTTAACTGCAGAAAAACATTTGATTGTAAAAGCTGTTGAGTTATGCCAAAATGTATATTTTAAAGATACCATGACTTCAAATTTTGGATATAAGGATATGTTGCTTTGGAAAGGAGACTCTGCTTTTGTTTCCACAGAAAGCCAGAGGCTATGGATTTGTTCAAGATTAAGATACATCACGTTTCACCAGCCAAGACCCCCTGAAAGATCTCCGATGACACCATGGCCCAGATGATCCAACATCCAGAACGATTTGAAGGCAACTGGCTCAGACGATACAGCCTCATGGACTATTCCATAATCCTAAAATTTTCTTTGTTTCCCCATAAGATACAGCGCCCCCCTCCAGCAGGAAGTAGTAAGAGAAGCTACACCCAAATTCCCAAATTATATGTAATTTTACTTTGTTAAGGTTAAAACCTTCCTTTTTGAAAAAAAAAGGGGGAAGTGCTGTGGGATGTTCTGTATGGCAAATGTGTTGCTAATTAGTCAATAAATAAAACACTGATTGGCCATTGGCTAGGCAGGAAGTGTAGGCGGGACAAGGAGGAGAATAAAGCTGGGAAGTGGAAGGCTGAGTCAGAGAGACACACTGCCAGCCACCACGATGAGAAACAGCATGTGAAGATGCTGGTAAGCCACGAGCCATGTGGCAAGGTATAGATTAATAGAAATGGGTTAATTTAAGCTGTAAGAACAGTTAGCAAGAAGCCTGCCACGGCCATACAGTTTGTAAGCAAAATAAGTCTCTGTGTTTACTTGGTTGGGTTTGAAAGGCTGTGGGACTGGCAGGTGAGAGACATTTGTCCTGACTGTGGGCCAGGCAGGAAAACTCTACCTACAAGAAACAGACTCACAAGGGCCCTAGAAACCACAGCCGCTGTTTCCCACTGTTCCTTCAATGAACAGTGGCTTGGGACATCATGATTTTAGAAACAGATCCTCTGGTGTGGTGGCACACACCAACAGTAGCAACTATGTAGAAGCTGAGGCTGGAGGAGTGCAAGTTTGAGCTCAGCCTAGGCAATACAGTAAGAGCTCAGTGTATTTTAAAAAAAAAATTTTTTTTCTTTTAATCCGAGTATTTATGTAAATACCTGAATTAAAGGCATGAAGAAAAAGCCTTACGAGAATTTTAGGAGTGGGTCCAGGCCTCGTCCAGGGAATTCATTGAGAATCTCCATGGCTGTTACACAGCCAACAGTTGGGATCCCTTCAGTATAATCACTGCCCAGTAGATAAGCCAAGTTGATTAATTTGTTCCGGTCCAATCCTGTATGAAAAGCAACAATTAGATTTAATATTTTTATAAAAGTTATATAACATAAGTATTTTTATTATATAAACTGTGTATGATAAACCAACATCCAAAGAAACATGTTTCATTTAAAAATAGGTTCTTTTGTTAAGTGTCATTATATTGAGATTTTAAGTTTTAACTTTTTTTTTTCCCAGTTTTTCGAGACAGGGTTTCTCTGTAGCTTTGGAGCCTATCCTGGAACTCACTTTGTAGACCAGGCTGGCCTTGAACTCACAGAGATCCACCTGTCTCTGCCTCCTGAGTGCTGAGATTAAAGGCGTGCACCACCACCGCCAGGCTCCATTCTCATTTTAAATTCTCTATACATGCTGACCTCTACATTTAGCTATCTAATCTGCTCCTTCTGACCACAGGTACATGCATTCCCTTACCAACTGTCTGTAGATCTAATGAGCCTCTCAGACTGAACTTATCCCAACTCAATTCTCTCTTCCTCTGCTACGTTCTACCACTGGCCCAGAACCGGGAAGCTAGAAGCCCTCCTCCCATATCCCACATCCAGGACACGAGCACTGTTTTCTCTGGTGTATCAGACACTATGAGGCTTCAATTTCTTCTCTCCGGTGTAACTATGACATCACCCTCCTCCCCCATTGTCACTGGCCTCCTTATTTCTCTAGAACATGTACATAAGCAATCTTCTGCCTCGAAGCCTTGAAAATCTTTAAATCCCTCTGACATGATCTTTGTTGAGTATTTATTTATAGCTTTGCTTACTATTTTCTTAGGGAGTCTGCCCTATGCTGCCACAAACAAAGCCTTCCCTGAGGACACCTCTGTGAGGAACATCATGTGCTCTCCTACAGCTGGTCCTCATTCTTGTTCTGCTTGTTTTAATTTTCCCCCATGGTGCACACCAAGTATTACATTATAACTTGTAAACATAGCCAGCATCTTTTCCTTCCACTAGATTGTTTCATTCTCTGCTATTTTCCCACTGTCAAGAATGACTAGCATATGAGAGTCACTCAGTGTGCATTTCCCAGCTGAACAGATGGATGAATGTGTAGTCAACATCAGGAGCACCAATGGCTCCATTCCCTACCCTATGAGAGCATCTATGGTTCACTGTAAGGTAACTCAACTAACCTTGTAGATGACTTAACTGCAAGAAAAACACTAGGGTTTTATCTTCTTAAATCCAAGTTTTAAAATCCTATGACCTCCCATTTCCATTCATGCATCAAATTAGATCCTTCTGAAGAAAAACCACGAGGCAAATCAGGAGGGTGAACTATGGGAAGTGACCACAATCTGAGTCTTACCTAATTGGTTGTGAAAGTCCACATATTGGTAGTACTCTACAAACTTGTTTTTGTTAAAAAAATTCTTATAGACATGCCGGGCCCCAAACAGCCAGATATCACTATCATCAGTGATGGTCCCAGAAGTCTGATCAGTGAGGTCCAGGATGGCACACTGCGCCTCTGCCTCCATGGGAGCCTGGATATAGGGAATGCCAAACAGGCGCAGGAGTTCCTGTAGTTAAGAGAAACCACCCGCAAGGAAATGCACTGATGACCTTGACCACAAGGGGTGTGACAATATCATACAGCCCTTCTTACAGGAAGGACAATTCTACAGAAGCCCAAGATAAAGTCAAACTCACCTGACTTTCCAGAAACATCTGGCCCGTTACAGAGACAGCGATCCGTTCTTGCTGCTGTTTTTGAGCTTCCAGTGAATTCTGTTCTGCTAAGAGGTTACTCTCTAGGATGTCTAGTTCCTCCTATAAAACATGTTCCCATTCATTACAGTCATGATCCAATTATGTTCATTTGTTACAAAAAAATAAAAATAAAAATAAAAAGCCAGCATCTCCTTAGGTTGAAACGACGAATAAGTTGTTTCTCCTTACAGTGTTTTCCTCTTGAGATTTCCAGGCAAGGCTGTCTCTTTCAGTCACTTGATTACATCATATTAGAAACCTATCTACCCCAGATGTAACTTACATTTCAAAAGGGAACCATGAGTAACAAGAAGATGAATTAAAAACAGCTAATAAATATTTATCCAGCAACTCTTAAAATCTCAAAGCTGCCGGGCGGTGGTGGCGCACGCCTTTAATCCCAGCACTCGGGAGGCAGAGGCAGGTGGATCTTTGTGAGTTCAAGGCCAGCCTGGTCTACAAAGCGAGATCCAGGAAAGGCGCAAAGCTACACAGAGAAACCCTGTCTCGAAAAACCAAAAAAAAAAAAAAAAAAAAAAAAATCTCAAAGCCACAGGATTTCCTTGGCACTAAGTTAAAACATTGTATTATTACCAAATCAACATCTTGCCATTCATTAGGTGAGTCCTCAGCATATCCGTCAGTTTTTTTGTGCTCTTCCTTGACCAAGTCCTCACTGTCAGAGCTGTCCTGTAGGAGGTGTTCTGTGTCCCTGGGGATTCCTTCCTCCAGAGTTCCTCTGGGTTCCTCTTCATCTTGTTCAGAGGGAGGTTTAGAAGGCTCCAATGACTCTGCTTGAAGTTCACCATCACTGACCATACTCTGTACCTCAATGAAACTTCCTGTCCAAAATATAATGATGTCACTTCATCTACATTGAGAATATTAGAAGCACTCTGAAGTGATCAAAACTTTCTGAACAGTCCTGAAAAATGTCAGACCCCAAAGGAAAGGATTTGACTATAACCTCAAACATGCAATTAACTTGTTATTTTTTTTTTTTTTTAGATTTATTTATTTTGTATACAGTGTTCTGTCTGCATGTATCCCTGCCCACCAGAAGAGGGCACCAGATCTTATTATAGATGGTTGTGAACCACCATGTGGTTGCTGGGATTTGAACTCAGGACCTCTAGAAGAGCAGCCAGTGCTCTTAACCTCTGAGCCATCTCTCCAGCCCCTAACTTGTTATTCTTAAACACAATACATTACAAATGCCCACCTAGCACTTCCAAACAAGCCTTTCAATTAGACAAACTGAACTACTAGGCTTTTGGTCACTGAAAGTGGGAACCAAATTCTCAAAGATTTGCCTATTAGCTTTTTAAAATTATGTCCTGTCAATTAATCTTTTTAAAATCTAGAAAGGAAGCCAGAGAAGCAGATAGGCACACAGAATGTGATAGAGGTAAAAGCCACGTGGTAGAATGCAGATTAATAAAAATACGGGTTAAGTTAAAAGAGCTAGTTGAAAACAAATCCAAGCTAAAAGCCATGCTTTTATAATTAATAAGAAGTTTCAGTGTCGCTATTTGTGAGTTGGCAGTCCAAAGAAAAATCTTACTATAAAAATACTTGCAAACCAAATCCAAAAACACATCAAAAAGATCATCTACCATAATCAGGTACATTTTATCCTAGAAATGCAGGAATTATTCAATACATGAACATCAGTAAATGTAGTCCCTCATATAAACAAACTTTAAAGAAAAAAATCATATGATCATCTCATTAGATGCAGAAAACACCTTTGACAAAATCCAACACCTTCATGATTAATAGTATTGGAGAGATCAGGGATACAAGGAACATATCTAAACATAATAAAGGCAGTTTACAGCTTACCTATAGCCAACACCAAATTAATCAGAGAGAAACTCAAAGCAATTCCACTAAAATCAGGAACAAGACAGGGCTGTCCACTCTCTCCAGGCCTATTCAATATAGTACTTGAAGTCTTACCTAGTATAATAAGACAACTGAAGGAAATCAATAGGATACAAATTGGAAAGAAAGAAGTCAAAGTACCTTCAGTTGCAGATGATACCATAGTATATATACATGATCATAAAAATTCCACCTGGTGTGGGAGCCCATTTTTAGGTTCCTCGTGGCTTTACCCAGCAGGTCCACATAGAGAGGATAATTAGGACCACGGGCCTGAGTGCAGGTGTCTGAGATGGTCTGCACTTGGCTGTGCTGGGGGAGGAGGTCATTTGCTCCATCCCTTGTCATCTCTATAAATATCCTGGGGCAGAGACAGTCGGGGCTGTTGGAAAAGGTTCCAGGCCCTCTCAAGGCTATCCTTTATTTTCTGTTTATCTCTGCAATATAAATCCTTCTATCTAATATTTCCTGTAGCTTGCACTCAAGAAAACTCTGGGGAGCTGTGGGGTTGGTGGGTAAACGCCCCACAACCTGGGAAATCATACAGCTGATACACAGTTTTCAGCAAAATGGCTGGATACAGGATTAACTTTTAAAAAAGTAGCCCTCCTATATACAAATGACAAATAGACTGAGAAAGAAATCATGGAAACAACACCTTCCACAATAGCCTTAAAAATTTAAAATATCTTGGGGTAACTCTAACCAGGCAAGTGGAAGACTTGTAAGATAAAACGTCGTCTTTGAAGAAAGAAACTGAAGATACAAGGAGATGCCGTCCTACCAAAAGCAACCTATAGATTCAATGCAATCCTATTCAAAATTCCAACACAATTTTTCACAGATCTTGGATGGACAATTTTCAGCTTCTTATAGAAACACACACACACACACACACACACACACACACACAAACCTAGTGTGGTGGTTTGAAAGGAAGTGGCCCCCAAAGGGAGAGGCACTATTAGGAGGTGTGGCCTTGTAGTTATGGTCTTGTGGGAGGAAGTACGTCACTGTGGAAGTGGTCTTGGAGGTCTCATATATGCTCAATATACCGCCCAGTGTCTTAGACCACTTCCTGTCACCTGAAAGATGTAGAACTCTCAGCTACTTCTCCAACAACCTGTCTGCCTACACACTACCATGTCTTACCATGATGATAATGGGCTGAACCTCTGACTATCCCAATTAAATGTTTTCCCTTATAACATTTGCCATGGTCATGGTGTCTCTTCACAGCAATAGAAACCCTAACTAAGATACCCAGGAAGCAAAAACTATTATGAACAATAAAAGTACTGTGGGAGGTCTCACCATCCTGGATTTCAAGTTGTACTACAGAGCTGTAGTAATAAAAACCACATGTTATGGGCATAAAAACAAACACATTGATCAATGGATACAAATTGAAGACCCAGGCATAAATCCACAAACCTATAGACACCTGATTTTTGATAAACAGCCAGAAATACATACTAGAAAAAAGAAAGCACCTTCAACAAGTGATTCTGGTCAAACTGGATGTCTACACGAAGAAGAATACAAATAGATTCATAGTAATCACCTAGCACAAAACTCAAGTCCAAATGGATCAAAGGCTTTAACATAAAACCAGATACACCAAACATGATAGAAAAAGTGGTGAATAGACTTGAACGCATTGGCACAGGAGTCAACTTTCTGAACAGAACACTCATAGTACAGGCAGTAAGATCAATAATTAATAAATGTGACTGTCTTACTTAGGATTTCTATTGCTCTGAAGAGACACCATGACCATAGCAACTCTTATAAAGAAAAACATTTAATTGGTGTGGCTTACAGTTCTGAGATTTAGTCGATTATCATCATGGCAAGAAATGGCAGTATGTAGACAGACATGGTACTGGAGAAGAAGCTGAAAGTCCTACATCTTGATCTGCAGGCAACAGGAAGTAAACCAAACGAGGTGTAACTTGAGCATAGGAGACCTCAAAGCCTACCCCACAGTAATACACTTCCTCCAACAACTCTACACCTACTTCAACAAGGTGGACCTCTATATAGTGCCACTCCCTATGAGCTTATTGGGGCCAATTACATTCAAACTATCACATTCCACTCCTGGCCTCCATAAGCTTGTAACCAACCATGTGGGAGCCCGTTTTCGGGTTCCTCGTGGCTTTACCCAGCATGTCCGCATAGAGGATGATTAGGACCACGGGCCTGAGTGCAGGTGTCTAAGATGGTCTGCACTTGGCTGTGCTGGGGGAAGAGGTCTTTTGCTCCACCCCTTGGCGTCTATAAATACCCTAGGGCAGAGACAGTCGGGGCCCGTTGGAATAGGTTCCAGGCCCTCTCGAGGCTATCCTTTATTTTCTATCTGTTTATCTCCGCAATATTCTCCGTAATATAAATCCTTCCATCTAATATTTCCTGCTGCTCACACTCAAGAAAACTCTGGGGAGCTGTGGGGTTGGTGGGTAAACGCCCCACACCACCATATCTGTCTTAGTTAAGATTTTTATTGCTGTGAAGAGACACTATGACCACGGCAACTCTTACAAAGGAAACATTTAATTGGGATGGCTCACTTACAGTGACCCCAGCACTCAGGTGGTAGAGGCAAGAGGGTCAGAAGTTCAAGACAAGCCTCAGCTCCATAAAAAGTATATGGCCAGCCTAGGTTATATGAATCTCAAATAAATAAACAAATAAATAACAGAAATCTGACCAGTAACAGGACACAAATTATGTGTAAACATATACGCATGCAGTTATCTTCATTACTTGAAGTGTGGTTTATAAAGTCATTTCAAATACTAAATTAGCAAATACATGCTTCATACACACACACACACACACACACACACACACACACACACACATATATATATGCACAAATGTGTATGTATGTACATACATTCTTTCATTATGTAAGAAATAAAATTTAGAGTGTTATGTGACTTGCCTGAGGGTACCCTACTACCAGGGTGCCAGAATGGGGAGACTCCCTAGCTGAAAATCCTGCTCTAGACTCCACTACCCTGCCAATCTAGACTCCACTACCCTGCCAATAGTCCCTGATTATCTCTGTGGGCACAATGAAAACAGGCAGAACATCTCCCTGACAAATGCCCATAAAGAAACCAAAGTACCTTTGATTCTGGAGTCAAATTTTAACAAGCAGGTGACTGCACAAAAAAGCTATAAACAATGAGTATCATTAGCATATGTGTATACAAAAATACAGAGAGAGAGAGGAGAGGTGTACATGGAGAGAATGCATGGGAAAGAGAGAGAGAGGGAGACATGAAGAGGAAGAGGTGAAGGAGAGGAAGAGGCAGAAGGGGCAGGGATAAAGAGAGACGGAGACAGAGTCAGAGAATATAAAACAAATGAGACAAAATACTGGCCTCTAAGGTTAAGTGTGAATCAGTCAGTACTCTATGATAGCTTTCCAATCTTGTAATTTTTGTATGTCAAAGTAAGAAGTTAACAAAAGTTAAAGGAAATTCATGTTTCTTTTCTCCAGGCACGGCACTCCCTTCCTTCAATGATACCAAGGACAGAGGCTGCCAAGAAGGCTCAGCAGTTAACAACATTTGCTGCTCTTGCAGAGGCCCTGCATTAAGTTCCCAGTGCCCAGGGCAATGCAAAAAACCACTTATAACTCCAGTTGCAGAAGATCTGCTGCCCCCTTCTGTATGGACACTGCATGCATATGTGCACAGACATGCAGACAAAACACCCATACATATAAAATAAAATGAAATCTTAAAGATACCAAAAACAGCCCAGTAAAGCAGGGCTGTGTGACGCTAGGAAGCTCATTTCTCTTTTCTTCCTGGTTCCTCTGCTGTAAACAGGGTTATACTACAGGTTCTCCTAGTCCCTATAGACATCAAGTCTCCCATTCCATTCCCTTAAAGAAGTACCTACCATCAGACTCGCTTTCTCCAGACTCCATCTTCTTTGGTTCCATGGGCTTTGGGACTAAAATCAATTCCCTGGCAGTGGCTTCAGGCATCTCCCGTTGCTGGATGGTTTTCAGGGAATCTCTATGTTCATCAGCATTAGAAGACAATGCCTTTTCTAAGTTATCCATTGCCTCTGAAGGGATGTGAACTGTGCCCCATGCTTTAGAAGCAGTATTTTGTACACTTTCTGTTTCATCATCACTTGAAAAACGAGAGGAAACACATTTACTCTCAGGTGGGTAGAGACCTTTCTGCAGCTCGGGCTCTTCAGGGTGTGTGTCCATCCTCTGATCGGAATGTGTTCTTATTGGAGGTTCCCTGAGGAGTCCGGAGGCATCACTGCACAGTTGTTCTGTGCATGCTGGTGGAAGGGGAGCTTGCTTCCCCTCAACCTCATACTCACTGCTTATCTGAGATGCTTCATTCACCACATGAGTAAGTGGCATCTGTTCTTTTGGAGCATAACATTCACCAGCTTCGTGACAAGCAGTATTCAATGACTGAGCCGAGGCTATCTGTTCTTTTTCACTATTGGAGCTGACCACATACTCCTTTACTACAGTCACGGTGGGTAAAGCAGGAACTGTGACAAATGGCACGCCTCCACCTCTCGCTACAGCTCCATCACTGTGCTCCTGGTTTGGCCTATTTCCAACCTGAGTTCTCACTGCCAGCTCATCACTCCCAGCACAAACTTCCCCACCTTTACCACCACCCAACACTTTCACCACTGCCCTTCCTGTTGGCTCATCATCCCCCTCACACACTTTCCCATCTTCATCATCATCCAGAGCTCTCTGAATAGCTGCAAGGGTCTGTGGTGATACGGAGCCTGCATCTGCAGTGGCCCATGAATCCCTCTCCCTCTCTGGCTCCTCTTCTGAGCTACTTCCCAGCATGGCTGCCTGCATAGCCAGTAAGGTTCTTGGAGAAGGAGGTGCGGCCTCTGGTTCTTTCTCTGGCTTCACTTTCTCATGGGGTGACAACTTCAGGTCGAAGGACATGCTGTGCCTTTTGCTGGAAGAAGGAGAAGCCTCTGAATCCACATCCATGACTTTCTTAGTTTGAATACCTGAGAGAAATTAAAACATTTCTCACCATGCAATTCACAGTGTGACAACTGTATTTCTGGGAAGATGAACAAGAGAATCTGAGATCATAAATATAATGATACATTTTTATTAAATCCATTCACTAAGTATAAAGTGGTTGGTTCTGTAGCAGCTAATCTATTAGTGACTAAATATAACCGTTACTACCTAACCAAAATTCTACTTATCATAGATATCTTTTCCCAGAACTCAGAGCCACAAAGTACCCTAGGTTCTATTTTGTAATTTAAAATTTTGTCATACTACACAGCCAAAATCAAAACAAGTACTTTTAAAACATAATTCCATTTTAGATTATTTCATATTTGTTTCTATAGAAAAAAAGAAATTAAATCCTGGTGTTAGTGCTCACACATGTGAATTTAAATTTATAAAATGATCTTTCTCCCTATTATTTTAATTACTAGCAAATTCAAAAATAAATTTGAAACTAAGTTCTTTATCATAAAATCTGAAATGAAAAAACTCCAATACTCCCTTAGGAAAAACAATAATAAAGAAAATAGAAATATATTTGATAGAGTTGCTGAGAGTACTAATGGTGTGGAGTAATGAGGCAGTGTGAGATGGCCTTCTGATTCAAACATAGCTTTATAGGCTGTGACTTTATTGTTTGTTTGTTTTAGTGTGTATGTGTGTGTGTTTGTGTTTGTGTAAATGAATGCCCTATGTGTGTGGGTGCCTGGGGAAGCCAGAAGAGAATGCTGGATCCCTTGGAGTTGGAGTTACAGGCACTTGTGAGCCACTTGTGTGGGTGACGTGGAACCCAGCACCTCTGGAAAAGCAAGATGAGATCTTAATTGCTCCTTGTTGTATATTTTTAATGCTAACTTCAATTTTAAAATTACTTTGATATAACATATTTCTTCTCACATCTTTTTAAAATAAAGTAGATTTTACATTTGCACCCATCACAAAGAAAAATGGTCAAAGGTTCGAGGAAATGTTAGAGACACTCTACTATCTGTGGGAGCAAAACTCTACCTTACGTAGTTAATGTGTACAATAAATTTATAAATAACAGAAGCCAACACATACTGGACACTTTACAAACAAGACCTGACACAACAAACCCGTATCAGAGAGACAAAGCGCCTGGCATGAAAGTGAAGACTCAGAGGTTAGACCACTTGTTCAAATTAAGTATCAGAACTGGAAATCAAGGTCATGTCTGTTTCTAAATCCTATGATTTCAACTTCTGTTTTCTCTATCACATCAAGATTGCAGCTCAATATGTTACTTCATTTTCTCTCGTTTTTGAAAATTAGTGTTTCTCCACATGATATGAAAAGGAGGTATACTAGGGGCAGAAAGGTTTAACTAGGGAAGGAATTGGAAGAATAGAAAAAAGGTGAAGGCTGTAGATAGGAAGGATCAACCAAAACCAAAGATGCATGCAAAAACCACATGGAAATGCACCACTGTACAAATAAAAAAAAAAAAAAAAAAAAACACAATTTTTAAAAAAAGTTTGAATGGAAGTACCTTGTGTAAATTGACAATACTGCTCCCAGAAGCCATGGGTATTGATCAAAATCTCATTGCCATGTGCAAGATACTCCCCATGAGTCTCTGACCAGACAGCCCCAAGCTCCCAAAACAATACAGGCCATTGCTATTGCTCTTGGTTATCCATCAGAACTAGATGGTAAAGTCCTATTGCAAATGACAATACACACCCTGGACACAGGACAAAGAAACTGGAAGTGAGCTGGAAGTCTCCTCCCTGTTACCTAGCTTCCAGAGAACTGAAAGGTACTAAGCAGGCTGCTGGGAGGGAGGAATTTTCAATTCTCTCCTGGTGGCGAACTCAGTGTGCTACATTTCTGACCTGACAAACCAGATGTACCCATTAGAGCAGCAGTGGCAAGAATACTCTGGGGTCAATCAACATACTACTCAACTGGTTGTGGCCCACTCCACAGGAGGAAAGACTGTCTGAGACTGTATACCCAGTCAAAACTCACGGCTAGAGAGGTCACAAGCCCTAGGGAAGAATGTACTGCTGCTATTTTGCTAATTGAACAAGTAGTCCAACTGTTCCCCAAATCCCTACATTTGTACCTCAAAACTAGTGCCACTGCCAGCCTGGACCAGAGAAGCTCCTCCCTGAAGAGGGTGACAGTCAATGCTCAGCCCTAAATGAGACTTTCATACAACACACACACAACACCCAGGGAATATCACAAAATGGGGGAGGGTGGGGACAGAAAGAATGCAGGAGCCTGAAGATGGAAAGAAACACTACAAAATGCTGTGTTCTAGATATGGGATGGCCATCAGAATCCTAAGACACAGCCTCTGTGGCTACCTGCATAAGCCCTAACAAGAGCCTGAAGTGCACAGTTCTCTTCTCAGACGCTCTATCTCAGCTTTGGCTGGCACAGAGGAATGTAGCCCACCATGCAGGGAAGGCATGGCGGCAGGAGCAAACTGCATCCTTATCCTAATGACAGTGCCTGGTACCTTTTATCAAGATGTAATGTGAGGTGTCTTCAGAGACCACTCTCCTTGACTCCACCTCCTTCAGAAAGCCTCCCTCATCTTCGTACTGTCTCTGGATTTGTCCTGAGTGCTGCTGGTTCATTTCCTTTTGGACATTTTCTATGTGCTGGTTTAGGTAGTTTTTCTTAAGCAAGCCTTTCAGCTGGTACTGTGAAAAATCATTAGACTCCTAGGGACAAAATAAACAAAATTGCTGCTTTACACTAACACAGATAATACCACCGCTCACCAACCCATTCCCAAAAGGTATAGTTTCATAGCATAAAAATAAAACTTGAAAACTAAGGGGTTGAGGGGGTTCCAGTGCTAACTTCCTTTTTCGTTTTTGTTTTTCTTTGTTGTTGTTTGTTTGTCTTTGAGACAGTCTCTCAATAAGTAGCCCAAGCTAGCCTAGAACTCACTATATAGGACCAAGCTGGCCTTGAAATTGTGGAAATACTCCTGCCTCTGCCTCCCAAGTACTTTGATTAGCACACATGGCATTTTAAGAGCCTTTAAAAAAAAATCTTTGAAACAAAAAGAATTAAGCAAAAGAAATTATGAAGGATCTTTTTATTATTTAATCATTCATTCAAAAATCATTTGCTGAGCTAGACTACATGGCTGTGGTATGACATGTGATGGTAATTCAGCAAAACACAACCTTCTAGATACAGGTGAAGTGTCTAGCACTGTCCTTGGTCCACATATGACATAGAATAAAGCAACCAGAGGTATTAATAATCATAATTAACAAGTACAAAGCCTTTCCCATTGAGGGCATTCTAAGCACTTTTATATAAACTACCTTGATTTATCCAATAAAACATCTTCCTATCTCCAGTCTGCAAATGATGGACTTGAGACTTCAACACCAGACTCACATGGGAGTCCTCAGACAGATGGCTTACACAACTGAGTCTATTACTAGTCTCACGATTATCCCTGCAACTAGGACATGGATCTTCTCTTATGAACACCATATGTGCACAATGGGTAAGTCATACCAAAGATCACCCTGGACTACTTGGAACTTCTCTTCTCATGGAACCAACCTAGCCTTCCTAGCCTTCCAGCTCTAGCAACACCATAGTTGCAAAGAGAAAACCACTAAGGGCTGTCTCCTTTCCTTCTCATTCCACTCAAATTTTATTTCTACCACTCATACTCAAGAGATTCCTCACAACCCACTCCCACCCACCCCCCAAAAAAACATGCCTGAAAGATAAATGGAGCTTGGACTACTTTCCCTTTGAAATAAAAATAAAATTTCTTTTTTTTTTTTTTTTTTATCTTTCAAGACAGGGTTTCTCTGTGTAACAGTCTTGGCTGTCCTGGAACTCACTTTGTAGACCAGGCTGGCCTCTGAACTCACTGAGATCCACCTGCCTCTGCCTCCCAAGTTCTGGGATTAAAGGCATGCACCACCACTGCCCAGCCCAATAAATTTATTTCTTGTACCCAAAAACCTAATAATATCACTTCTATGTGCCTTATTATTTTCTTATCTGCACTAACTACATAGAAAATCAGAAATAAGCCAGGTGGTGGTGGCACACACCTTTAATCCCAGCACTCGGGAGGCAGAGCCTGGTGGATCTCTATGAGTTGAGGCCAGCCTGGTCTACAGAGCAAGATCCAGGACAGGCACCAAAACTACACAGAGAAACCTGTCTTAAAAAAAAAAAAAAAAAAAAAAAAATGAAAAGAAAAGTAAAGAAAAAAAATCAGAAATAAAGAGATAAATCCATTTTTTTTTAAATCTTTCTGGTAACAAAGTAAAAAGTATTCTAAAGTCTACAGCAAGTTAAAAAAAAAAAAACAACCACATCAATTGCTATAAATTTACATTCCACCTCAGTGTTTGAGGAAAACTACTGGAAACAGCATGTGGTAGCAAAGGGAAGGAAAATGGAACTCACACATCTGGAACTAAAGACAGCAAGTGCTCGATGGGGGCATAAACTAAGTAATCAACATCAACATTATTAGGACAAAACAATACACAACCATGCACACCACACCTGCTTCAGCTTCTTGTGACTTTGAAGTCACCATACTCAGGCCACCCTATTCCCACCATTCACAAAGAAGGAGAGGAACACACACAATCCTGTATTTGGAATTTCACATCAGAAGTATTTTCCATGTTATGGTTACTTTTGTAAGGCAATGTAGGTTGTGGTTTAAATACGTTGTGGTTTAAAGTAACTTCTAAGAACTATCCCAAGAACCATAGCATGCTGGGCACTTACTATGTCAGACACTGAGGTACCTTTTGAGAGTGTAGCCATGATCGGGACAGGCATGCTCTGTGCTGAGAACTAGAATACCATGTTACAAGGTGCTGAGAACACACAGAAGAAAAGGCCTAGTCTTGGACAGAAAGTTCAAAAGATTTCTTTGAATATATATGAGTTGTAATGAACAAATAAATAAACTATGCCTTATGGGATGTAACACATACAAATTCTGTGTCCTTGCAACTGGGCTACTGTCCAAAGTGGAGACTTAGACTCTAAGTACCATCTCTCTTTTTCCCCTTTGCTGAAGTTCAATTCTAAGCATTGGTGTGCTACTGTGCACTGCTGGGTGTTTTACCTCTGGCATTGCTTCAAACAGTGTTCGTCTTCGCTTGGTAAACTCCTTCATGTCAGTCAAGATCTCATGCTTTACTTCAGGTGGCAGGCTGCTGAAATCCTCAGACTCGATATCGATGGCATGAGGATTATGAAAGAATTCTTCCTGTGGGAAGTAAAACATTAACATCATTAAATTTATATTTACCCATTTAGGTCTATTCACTGTTACAAACACTCACTGTGTTTATATCATAAATACAGCTCTTTATAATCTACACACAGAAGTATACATTTTGCAACAGGCATCACAGTGAACAAACAGGTAAGTCCCTTCATTTGTTCACTCACTCCAAAGCAAATCACTTACCAGGCACTATGTTCCACAAAGGCCCTGCTCTAAGACTCTGGGTACTATGGTGACTGTGTACATAAGTGCCCTAATCTTAGGAATAGAGAAAGGAATGTAAGCAAGTAAATAAATAAGCAAGATAACTGTTAGAACATTCAACAGGCTGATCTGACGCAAGTAATCAGGGAAACAAAAAGGGACAAAATCTTACATGGTAGATGGAGAAAACCCTATCAAGACAGATGTCCTGGGCAGGGATTTTAAAAATACCAAGAACCTGATGAGAGTGGAAGCCCAAACTGAGGAAAAACAAGTGTAAGGGTTCTGAAATGTGGATAAGAACCATTTTTATAGTCACATTAGATTTTTTTTTTAAGAAAATAATGTCTTTTTTTTTTTTTTTTTTTTTGGTTTTTCGAGACAGGGTTTCTCTGTGTAGCTTTGCGCCTTTCCTGGAACTCACTTGGTAGTCCAGGCTGGCCTCGAACTCACAGAGATCCGCCTGGCTCTGCCTCCCGAGTGCTGGAATTAAAGGCGTGCGCCACCACCGCCCGGCCCAAGAAAATAATGTCTTAAAGAAATTAATTTGGGGGCTGGAGAGATGGCTCAGCAGTTAAGAGCACCGGCCGATCTTCCAGAAGACCTGGGTTCAATTCCCAGCACCCACATGGCAGCTTAAGACTGTTTGTAACTCCAGTTCCAGGGGATCTGACACCCTCACATAGACATAGACACAGGCAAAACACCAGTGCACATAAAATAAAAACAAGTTAAAAAAAAGATTAAAAAAAAAGGAAATTAACTTGTTTACATCACACAGCCTGTGAACACTGAATCCTGACCATAAGATTCTTAATTTTAACCACCACCACCTGCTAATGCCTGATGCACAGATAATGCAGAGCCTCGGGAAGATAAAAGAACCTGGGGTTTTAGCTTAAAAGTCTTCTATCAGACATACCAAAACAATAGACATTGGGAGTCAAAGAATATTATTTAGTACCTTAATAAGCTTGATAAAAATGTTCATTCAAAAAACTGTACAATGGGATCTCAGCTCAGTGATTAAGAGCAATAGCTGCTCTTCCAAAGTACCTAGGTTCAATTCCTAGCACCTCACATGATGGTTCACAAACATCTGTTCCAAGGAATCTGACACCCTCTTCTGACCTCCATCGACTCTGCATGCATCTGGTGCAGATATACATGCAGGAAAAACACCCATACACATTTAAAAAACAAAGAAGGAAAAAGTAAATAAATCTTTTAAAACATCTTGTTAAGAAGTGAGGAGTAGTGCTTTATACTGTAATTCCAACATTTGAAAGACCGAGGCAACTTCAATGTTTAAAGGCAGCCCTCACTGACATGGTGGTAGCTTTACCATGTGAGCAGAGTCTTTGACTCTCTTCTTGACATTTCTTTCCTTGTAGGCACTGCTGTAGATGTATCCAACCATCTTATCAAATAAGAAACACAGAGCCGATTCAGAGAAGAAAGCCAAGAGGTCAGAGCTAAGAGCCTCACCCTTCCTGATTCAGGGATCCTCTTCAGCCAAGAGAGCTCTCCGAAAAAGGGGCCTCTTCCTGTGTGTATGACTTTATATACTCTAGCTGTTCTGCCTTCTCATTGGTTGTAAACCCAAACATGTGACTGCCTCATCACTGCCTGAATGTACCGCCCTCCATGTCCTTAAAGGCATGCGCCACTGCCGCCACGCACTTGCTATGGCTCTAATAGCTCTGACCCCCAGGCAACTTTATTTATTAACATACAATTAAAATCACATTTCAGTACAAGTAAAATACCACCACACACTGCCCTGAAAACATGTAGCCAAGAATGTGGTGGAAAGGAAACTATACAACTTCCAAAGCAAGGCAGCATGGTTTCTGCCTAGGATCTCCCTTTGGATGCTTCCCCTTGGAACAGCCCCAGTGCTAGGGATAGCACAGGCCACATGGAGGCTACAGGAAACTATAGTCACTAGCCTCAATGAAGTCTAGCTAATAGCCAGAGTCAATCACCAGACAAGCAAGTGAGGGAGCCCATGAAGTGACTTCAGTCCAAGCAACATTCTGACAGCATCTACATGGAAGTCTCCAAGAGACAAGCACCTCCCTTTACTTATCAATCCCAAGAATCATGGCAGAGGATGATAAAAATGGCTACTTTTATACCACTGCTTTATATTGCAAAAGATAATTAAAACATCTGCACAGGAATGAATATACACAAATATATGCACACTCAGGGGATGGTTTAAAATATGCCAAAAATTTTTAAGTTTTTTATAAACATAAAGGAAGTCTGTTATTTTTGTATTTATTTGTGGCACTGGGGATTGAATCAAGGGCCTTATGCATACAAAGTAAACACTCTATCACCAAGTTATATTCTTGGCCCCAAGAAAGTGTTCTTATATTCTACAGAAGCCTATATTACTATTTACTTCTTGAGTGGCCAGTTGTTTCTAAAAGAAAACAGATTATTTTAGATACACAGAAATGCATAATGAAGCTGGACATGGTGGTTCACAATTTTTTTTAATCCTAGCACTCAGGAGGCAGAGGCAGGCAGAATTCTATGAGTTCAAGACCACCCTGGTCTACTACAGTAAGGTCCAGGACAGTTAGGACTACATAGAGAAACCCTGTCTCAAAACCTGCCCCCTGCCAGGCAATGGTGGCACAAGCCTTTAATCCAGTACTCGGGAGGCAGAGCCAGGCAGATCTCTGGGAGTTCAAGGCCAGCCTGGTGGTCTACAGAGCAAGATCCAGGACAGGCTCCAAAGCTGCACAGAGAAACCCTGTCTCAAAAAAACAAAAAAAACAAAAAACCTCCTCCCAAAAAAGGAAGATGGAAAGACATACATAATGCCAAATCCAATAAACAAGTGCATCAAATGCATTGGTAAGTGTGGATTTTACATATACATATATACATACACATATACATATAAGTACACATACATGCAATAAGAAACACACACAGTAAAAGAGGCAGCTATCTTTACTTCTTATTGGAAACTTTCACAAACCCATCCTACTGCGTAAGGATTATTCATTTTCATCATTTCAAATAATGAAATACATTCTGAATTCCCATGTTATGTGAGTACCTGCAAAGCTTGCTTTTGATCCATTCTTGCTTGCCACTGCTTTTCATCTTCCTCTTCTGAACTGCAGTCAAGAAAATACTTTCAACATCTATGATTTTTAACAAATACTTAAAACACACTTCTTGAGCTCAAGGTCTGTGATAGTGAGTAGGATAGGAAGGCTATGACTCTAGAACTCATTGTCTGGTGAGGGGCACATGCAAGTAAGCAATTGACTATGAACTCCTAACTCCCTCCACAAGGAAAAGAGGGTTGCTAAAGGTAAGTTAAGGAGTAAGACACCTAAAAAACTTCGGACAGTAAGGTGGTTTGAATAAGATTAACCCTCACAGGCTCATACGTTTGAACACTTGGTACCTAGGTGGTGGAACTATTTGGGAAGGATTAGGAGGTGTGGCCTTGTGGGAGGAAGCATGTCACAAGATTCAGGCTTTGAAGGCTCAAATCCTCCCACCATCTCTAGCACTCTCTACGCTGTCCACTTAGGGTTCCATGTAATACTACTCTTTCAGCATACTGAGAGTCAGTTACTACATTGTGAGTTCCAGATGTGAGTTCTCAGATGTTTCTGCTGCCATGCCTTCACTCTGCAACAACAGACTCTAACCCTCTGGAACCATAAGCCCAATTATACAGTTTTTTTTTTTTATCAGTTGCCTTGGTCAGAATGTTTTATTACAGCAATAGAAAAGGAACTAATACAGACAGTCATGGAAGCTTTCCAGAATCCCCTACAATTACATTGGTGGATTTGCATACACATACACACACACACACACACACACACACACACACACACACACACACGCGACTCAAATGCAGGATATAAAGGAAGTACAGGCCAGGAAGTGTTCTAGGTACATGAAGCTCTACAGTCATCTGGAAACAAAGAAAGGAAAATCTGCCCATGACAATGAAGAAACCAGGGGATAAGGTTGGAGAAGAGTGATTAAAAGGCTGAAAGTTTATCCTGAAGAAATGACGAACTAGGCCAGGCCTAGAATCCCAGCACTACATGAGGCTATAGCAGGAAGATTATAAGTTCAAGGTCAGTCTGAACTACAGAGCAAGTTCCAGGCCAGATTAAGACACATACTGAGAATCTGTCATTTTAAAAAAATGCAGAAAAATATATTATGAGGTTTTGTAAAAAAGAAAATAACAATATCAGAATTTGGCCTTAAATAAATTGTAGAGGACAAAGCAGACTGTGCTGGGAGTGGGTAGTTGAGGCAAAAGCATGAGATCAACGATGAGACAGAAGTCAGTCTGGGTGCTACTGAGACTTCTGAGAGGAGGCAGTGATGCCAACAATGCAGACAAAGTAATGGGATACTGACAGTTAAAGGTTTAAGCATGCGTAGGAGTAGAGTAAGGGGAGAGGTCAGGACAGGCGTGGGATAACCAAAAGTATATACAAAAATTCATATGAAAACCCAGTGCTTCGTAAGTTAGTTTAAATATATATTAGTTTTTAAAAAGGAGTTTGAACACAGATATTCTGCATAGATATACACTGATCCTAGAAGATGGAGATAATAAATGAAACTCTCAGTGCCAGGTATGTGATAACTCCCTATAAATTATTGGTCAAGGAAGCCCCGACATTTCCTCAATGCTGAGATGACAGGCATTTGCTGCCAGTTGCCTAGCTTTTTATGTGGGTGTGACAGACAGAATTCGGGTTCTCATACTTGAGGGGCAAGCCCTTGACTAACTGAGCCACCGCCCCAGCCCCTGAAGTGATACTCCGAACATTTACCTGTGCTTTTCTTCCTCTTGTAAAGGTGGCAAAACATAGATGTCATCCTTTCTCTGAACTTGAGTAAGACTGGGTAGAGCTTCATTTCTGAAAAGCACATATAGCTTTTAACAAAATCTTACGAAATGCATTTTTTTTTTTTTTTTTTTTTTTTTTTTGGTTTTTCGAGACAGGGTTTCTCTGTGTAGCTTTGGTGCTATCCTGGATCTTGCTCTGTAGACCAGACTGGCCTCCAACTCCTAGAGATCCTCCTGGCTCTGCCTCCCACATGCTGGGATTAAAGGCGTGCGCCACCACTGCCCGACACAAAACGCATTTTTAGTCAATCACCTCCTCCCACGGGTTGCACAAACCCTGTTCAAGGGCAGTGGTTGCCTCCTCTTTATCTGGCTGTCTTCTCCGGCCTGCATCTCCCCAAAGCTATGGTTGTCACAACTAAGAACCATGTGGAGGGAAAGGGGAACTCGCTAGGGCTCCTTAGAGCCTTTGCCTCAGCCTCAGCTACAATCAGGGCGCGGTCTATCAAAGTAAAAAGTCAGGCTGCAGTGAACCCCACAGTAGAGCACCTGCCCAGCACATGTGAGGCCCTGTGTTCCATTCCCTGTACCTCTTTAAAAAAGCAAACCAGTAAACTAGTTAATTAAAAGAGGAAGCAATATGATAGCTTTTCTCTCACATTAGCCACAATTCCACACCCCCAAGTCTGATTCTATCCACTCACACCTCTCCTGACTCTTCCTATTAAAAGAGACAAGGAGGAGTGTCCACAGCACAGTGCTCTTGCCTTTTCCTTCTGAAGGCAGTTTGCAGAGCCTGTCTCTTCAGAAAGGTTTTCAGAAGCTTCTCTGTGGTTCTTCTAGAGTCAATGGATGCAGAATCCTTCTTCTGCCTTCTTTTTGCCTGTTAAAATGAAGCATGTAGGATTTCACCTCAGGTGCTGGTCTACTAAAACATTTCCTCATCTGAATTTAGGGACAACAGCTGTTCTAGTTCTTCCTCCTCACTGCTGTCAATAAGCATCTTCAGGTTCTGTGTTGCACAGGACACACAGAGCACTTGCTTAAAGATCACCTATATAGCATATCTGGGAAGTTATTAGCTTATTGTCAGTTCCTTGTAAATAAACTTCAATACCACCAAGAACCTAAAACTTTACACAAACTGTTACAAAATCGATTTGATACTATTTCAAGTAATGTATTATTTGTAATGTACCTCTGTCCCTCCAAATTCAACACTATGTTAGAAGTCCTTAGCACATATAGAAAGATATTCTAATAAATGTCAAGCTGTGTAGACAATTTTGCTGAGACAGTGCTGCCTTGAAGAAGGCATTCTAGAAGACAGTCCAGACCAGTGCAGTTTTGTTGGTGTTACTCTGAAAGTAGGTTGTTTGTTTGTTTGCTTATCTGTTGTGTTTCCCTGTCACCAAGGACACTCGATCGAACTCTCAAGGAGGGAATCTCTTGAGTAGGGGCTCCACAATGAGGAATAGTAGACCAGCCAGACAAACTGTGGACCACCTAAACAGATACTCTAAAGAAACTATTTTAAGAATTGTAGTTTCAGTTAATAGGCAAATTTGATCATTACATATATAATAGACTCTCGTAAGTTTTTTAAAGGACAAACTGTTACAAGTCTGGCGTAGTGTTGCACACCTTTAATCCCATCACTCAGGAGGCAAAGTCAAGTCTCTGTGAGTTCAAGGCAAGCCTGATTATATATATGGAGTTCCAGGCCAGCTGGGGCTACATAGAGAGACCCTGTCTCAAAAAAAGAGAAAAAAAAAAAAACAAACACACAAAATTGTTGAAGATAAATTTTTAAAAACAATTGAAATTAAATTGATTACATGTCAAAACTGCTCATTGAAAACATACATATGCTGGGCGGTGGTGGCACATGCCTTTAATCCCAGCACTTGGGAGGCAGAGTCAGGCGGATCTCTGTGTGTTGGAGGACAGCCTGGTCTACAGAGCGAGATCCAGGACAGGCACCAAACTACACAGAGAAACCCTGTCTCAAAAAATCAAAAAAAAAAAAAAAAAAGAAAAGAAAACATACATACAAACTGGGCAGTGGTGGCACACACTTTTTAAGCCCTAGCAGAAGCAAATGGATCTCTGAGTTCAAGGACAGCCCAGTCTACAGAATGAGTTCTACAGGGCTACACAGAGAACCCCTGTCTCGAAAAACCAAACAAACAAAAAACAACAGGTAGCCTTATACAGAGTGAACAGGTTGTTACAGTTAGGAATAGATATGCATAAATGCATACAATAATAATTAGGGGGAAAAAGGAGGCCATGAATTTGAAGGCGATTGGGGAGGAATATATAAGAGGGTTTCGAAGGAGGAAGGGGAAGCAAAAAATTGCTAATGGTGTCTAAAGAGAAAATAAAGCAAGATGATATTTACCAAGGTCTGTTTCTTTAGCAGTGGGGCATCTCCATCAAATACAAAAATAGGGCGAATACGAAAAAACAAGAGTTTGCAGAGCCGGTGGAACAATGTGAGAAGATGAGCGTTTTCTATCATATTCCCATGGCGATCTCGGACTCCTTTAAGTGCTTGGTTTAGCCAAATGCTAATATCTGGGAGAGCCAGTAAAGGAAAACAGTTTGGGATTTCCAATTTCATCCTTAAAATTTCAATATCCAGGGCTGGAGAGATGGATCAGCGGTTAGGAGCACTGGCTGTTCTTCCAGAGGATCCGGGTTCAAGTCCTAGCACCTACATGGCAGCTCATAACTGTCTATAACTCAAGTTCTGGGGATCTGACACCCTCACACAGACAACATACATACTGGCAAAATACCAATGCACATAAAATTAAAAAAAAGAAAAAAGAAAGAAACCCTGTCTCGAAACCTCCCCTCCCATCAAAAAAAAATTAAAAATTCAATATCCAAGACATGATTCCAACAAACAGAGAACATTAAACATACATCACCACTTGTGTGATGTTGACCTGGCCATGATGGAATCTACCCAAAGTCAGCTAGACTTTCTTTTGCTCTTTACTACTTTCCACACACTGAACATTAAAATCACAGGCAGAGCCACCCTTCAAAGTCTAATGGTGAAGACAGCTTCTTTAGATGCCCAATTCAAATTTAACATTTCACATGAGTGTAGCTGGAGTTTTCTCTCTGGGACCCGCCAAGCCCCGAGAGTCCAACAGCCCACTTATAAAATAAACACACAGACGCTTATATTATTTACAAACTGTATGGTCATGGCAGGCTTCTTGCTAACTATTCCTATATCTTAAATTAACCCATTTCTATTAATCTATAAGTTGCCATGTGGCTTGTGGCTTACCGGTATCTTAACATCTGCTTCTCATCTCTCATCGTGGTGGCTGGCAGCGTCTCTCTCCTCAGCCTTCCACTTCCCAGAATTCTCTTCTCTGCTTGTTCCACCTATACTTCCTGCCTGGCTACTGGCCAATCAGTGTTTCATTTATTAACCAATCAGAGCAATACATTTGACATACAGAACATCCCACAATACACACACACACACACACACACACACACACACACACACACACACACATGCATGTGCAATGATATGGAAGCAGAAGGGAAGCATGAGAGGGAAGGATGGGTAGACAATGGGAAAAGGGACAGGGAAGGGTAATTATGAACAAAGTACAAAGATATACATGTATGAATATGTCAAAGAAACCTACTATTTTGAATATTAACTAAAAACAAAAATTTTAAAAAGGATTTTATAATGAAAATGTCGTTTTTGAAAAGAAAGTCCTCCTACTAAGCCTGGAGATGGAGCAGAGTACTTACATAGTATGCACAAAGCCCTGGCTTCAGTTATGAACACTGCTACAACAAACAAGCTAAGCAAGTGTAGCAACACACAACTGTAATCCCACGACTCAGGAGGACTGTGGGTTACAGGTCAGTCTAGACTACAGAACAAGTAAGGTTCTGTCTAAAAACAAAACAAAATAAACAAAAAGCTAATGTTCTACAAAGAATGTTAGCAAACTATCCCAAGTTTCAGGAGGACAACTTGAAAATTCATAGAAAAAAAAGTTAAAAATTGTATTGTCTTAAGAATTCCATTTCCATACATTTATGTAACAAGTATCTAAATTATTCTCTTATAAATAAAAACTCAGAAGTCAGATAATAGGGTATGAACCTGGTAGATTCAAAAAGTGATGGAGAAAAGCCCATCTGACCCTCCTTTCTGCTTTTCCAAGATCCAAAATAAGTCCTCGAAATTCCTAAGCCCCTCCTCCTTTCTCCCTGTGTTCCTCTCTCCCCATGTGAGTCAGCCAAAAAACTCTTATGGTTTATTCTGGTTGGCTGAGCATTGACTCCGTCCTCTGAATCAAGATTCAGTTTATTGGCAGTTTTGGAGGGACAGAGCAAACAAATATCCCGCAACACGTTTATCCTCAAGAAATCATCACGGATTTACAATAAGATATAAGAATGCTTGAATATAACAATGAAAATATAAAAAGGTTTGAAAGCTTTGCCATGGGTCAGTGCTTAAAACTCAATTACAATAGGCTGAGTTCCTGTTCCTAGGATAGCATGTTCTTACAAAGAGGATCAAAACATGTCTAATGATTAAAAATAATTATAAAACATTACTTGAGGAAAGTTAGTAGGTTATAAAAACTATACAGTGTAATTCTCTTTATAATCCAAGTAGTATGTCAAATGCAGAAAAACTGCCCAGACACCAACCATATTAAGGACAGCTATCTCTGCTAAAACAAGTCATTATGTTTTCTTATAGTTTTCTCACTTTCTGAACCTTTCTTAAAGATGACTTTTTTTTTCAATGTACTTTGCATTTGTTCCTAAGCATGAACCAGCATACTGCTGGATTTCTTGCTCTTTGCCAGTTCCTGTAATTCACCATTAGAGAGCTTTTCTGCCATGATCTTTCCTTCCCTCCAATATGCACCACTTGCAGAGGCTACCTCAAACAACCCACTACTCCCTGCACATGTGTCTCCAAGACTAAAGCAGCACTCTGTCCTAGAAAACCCGGCTGAAATCTACCTGACTGCTTGAAGTCATTTCAAATTCAAATTCAAATGCCATGCCTTCTCCACTGAGCCCCACCTCAGTGAATCACTGTTTCATGTGGGCCTGAGTTCTGGGTATCAGTTCTTGTATCCTCCTCATCCAACCAGTATGAGACCCTACCAGTACTACCTTGCAGGCACATCCAACCTTTAATATTGCACCCCTATGTTATTATCTACAAAGTTCATGTCTAAGACCTGTGTAATCAAGTTACAATAAATAAATAAATAAAAACACAAAGCACTTTCAAAATGTTTTAAATAATTTTAAGATTTTGTGTTTGGCCATACTTATCAGCTATTATAGGTAGATGTGGCCTGTAGGCTGCAGGTTTGCTATACCTGGAAGTACACTGAGGTTTGGCAGTAAATCTTTTAACAAGAGCCTTTTGATGTTTCAAAATCTATAGATGTTCTGGCCTGTGCCCATCTCTGTCACATTTTAGACTACTACACTCCTAACATTAGAAACCACTCAGCTCCTTCCCACCATCTAACTATATCTACTTCTCCCATGCCAACCTCACTGTGTCCTACTGAGTTTCAAACTATGTGACATTTTTCTGGCCTCAATTAACACTTCCAGACATACACCTCTAAGAGATGAATTATTAGAATATTACATAAATATGCCAGAAATATGGGCATCTAACATTGAGCAAAAGTTTGTACCTCATGGAGTATACCATCCAGTAGGGGGAACACCAAGCCTATGGGCAACCTTGTGTAAACTGCTTCTGTTCACAATATACTCCCTCCATAAGGTCTAACATATTGGAGTGTGCATTATTTTTTAAAAATTGGACATTTTAAAATTAATGTACATTGTCTATCATTCACTACCACCAAAGTTACTAATAAAATTTATGTACTAGGGCAATATGCCATTGTCTTAATTTGGGTTTCTACTACTGTGATAAAACACTATGACCAAAAGCAAGTTGGGGAGGAAAGGCTATATTTGGCTTATGCTTCCACTTCACAGTCCATCACTGAGGGAAGTCAGGGCAGCAACTGAAACAGGGTAGGAACCTGGAGGGAAGAGCTGATGCAGAGGCCACGAAAGGGTCTGCTTACTGGCTTGTTCCTCATGGCTTGCTCAACCTGCAACCCAAGACCACCAACCCAGGGGCAGTACCTACCCCACAATAGGCTGGGTCCTCCCCCATTAATCTCTAATTAAGAAAATGCCCTTCAGTCTTGTCTGATCTTTTTCTTTGGGAGGAAGGGGAGTTCAGACAGGGTTTCTCTGTGTAGCCCTGGCTCTCCTGGAACTCACTCTGTAGTCCAGGCTGGCTTTGAACTCAAAACATCTGCCTGCCTCTGCGTCCCAAGTGCTAGAATTAAAGGTGTACACCACCACCACTGGCTAGTCTTGCATGATTTTATGGAGATATTTTCTCAATTGAAGTTCCCTCCACTCAGATGACTCTAGATGACTGACATGCCAAGTTGACAAAAAAGGGTATTAGTATATTTATCTCTATATTCTAGAGTGCTCCTTTGTACCAAGCATATCCAAGACCCTAGAGAGATAAATCAAACAATACCTTTGTGAACAAGACAGATACACTCCCTTGTCTGAGGATGCACACATTCTAACAGGACAAAAGACAATAAAATAATTGGCACATTCATTAAGTGCCAAGAAATAATAGGAGAGAAGGGTGGCTGAGAATTTGGCACTTTAGTTACAAAAGACCCATCTCAAGAATAGGGCTGGCATGAACAAAAGGTACAGGGAGAAACCTGGGGAGAAAAAGAGTAGCAAATACAAATGGCCTAGGGCAAATGTCACTTCTACATAATGTGGTGTGATGGGGGAGGAAGGTGATGTATGAGGTACAATATACACATCTAAGCAGTTTCTATAACTTGACTTAAGACCTTAGGAGACATGTAGAGAATCAACTTCAAAGAAAGTAGTTTTAACTAAGTTACAACAGCCCACATGAAAGGAGATGACAAGGATGGCATGTCTCAGACATAAGTGATCAGGTCCCAGATACATCTTAAAGAGTTCCACATGTTCTATATTACTCTGGAGAACTGCCTCTGCTTGATCTGTTTCTGCTTGCTGTACTGCCATACAGGGCTAAAGAAGTTTCTACACAGCACATCACTTTTGACTTTAAAATTGAGAAAAACCAATTTTGGAGTTAAAATAGCTCTTAACTCTCCTATCTATGAGTCTAGGACCTACAGCCTAAGAAAAGATTAAACCTCTTATTCCTGAAACACTAAATCACAATGGAGGTGATTCCTTTCCATATGTAAATTAGCTGTGGCTTACCACTTCTCATGGAAGGTTGAGAGTCCCAACATGAAATACTTAGTGAAAAAAAACACATAAACTCAGACAGGCTGAAAGTATTTACACAATTTGATTTGTCAAACTTCAACACACATGGAACAAAATTAAATTCTCCAAGGGCTAGAACTTTAAGTCTGAAGCAAAGCCAAAACTTGCTTTAGTTGAAACTTAAAGACCCAATAACATTTGAAAACAAAAGGAAATTCTCCTTAGTCCTGAAGTGACTTAGTCCTAAGACTAAAGACTAAATTAATCCATATCAGTATGTGTTCAGAGAGGGTATTAGCTCCATAATACAAGTAATGCATTAACAGATAAGGTCTGTAATGGAAAAAAATGAACTGTTATTTCTTAATTTTTAACACAGACATAAACTGTTTAAATTAGACACACAGCTATCCATGTGGTCCAAAACATAATTTATTTGGAAAAGTATGGAAATTACAAACCTGAGATAATCATGGATGAGTTCTTTATGAACAAACAAAACAATGACACCAAAATTTCAGATATTAGAATTCTCATGATGAAATACAGAAAATTGCAGAAGTAATCAGATTATGACATGACACATATATGATTGTATGCAGAATCTTTCTCAATTTTCTTTAGATAAATGACCCACTCTTTCAGAAAAGCTTAATAACCTCACAAAAATAACTTCACATCCTAAAGGGGACTCAGTCATTTTCAGGTAATCTACATAGCTTACTTTTTGTCTGACATACCTGAATGTTAGGATGCTGAACTTCCTAATTCTTTATAGAGGCTGGAACAGAAAATAACCTAAATCCTTGGCGGTATTATCAGCAATATGTTTTCTCAATGATGGGGATGGAACTCTGGTGCCTCACACATCCTAAGAAAGTGCTCTACCACTATAAGCTGAAACCCTTGATGAGAATTTAAGAATCTCCTCACTGCAAACTGTCCTTTCATTCACATATAATTCAGAAATCCTGAAACTGCAGTGATACCGAAAAACCACTAGAGTGCGACACAGTATATGTGCTCTACATAGAACTTCGGGTTACCCAACTTACTGTACCCTGGGTAAAAACTTGTAAAACTATTTTTTAAATTTTTGTCATTGGTGTATTTGACATAAAACGTTATCTTTCCAATATTACATGTTCTCCATTAATTATAAGCTGGGCAAACAGTGAAGAATTGACTTATCAGATAAAGGCTTCTTTGCTATACTTTACAGAATGACTTGGCATGCCCCCTCTACACAGACACACACACACACACACGCACGCACGCACACACGTACCCAGCAATTATTTACAAGTCTTTCCAGTTATCATTAAGAAAATGGTGTAAGTGCCTCTTTTACCTCCAGCTTCTGAAATAAAAGAGGCACTTGTAAAGGGGGTCATGGAACAGACAAATGAAAACTTCAAAACTAGTATCACATTTTCAAAGTGGGAAAAAACAACAACAAAACTCCAGTGACACAAAACCAGCTAAACACACACAAAACCATTACAGGAGCTGAAGGAAACTAGTTCACTATACACGTTTATTTTGTATTTCAAAAAACGAGTCAACGATGCAAAAAACGGAAGATCGGAATTCCCAACCTTGTTCTCTCCACGCTGACTTCCCACACAAAGTAACCTCTAAAACTGACAGCACTATAGAGCCCAACGTTATTCCAGCTTTATCATTTAAATACCCTTATTCTCCAAGGCAACTGTGCACCTACTCTGCAGTGAGAATTGAAGCACAGGAGACACAAAGTGGTCCCAAAATGAGTAGAGCAGGGCTGCAAGCTGGATAGGCAGACACCCAAGTAACGCCCGACTCCGGGTCTCCCAGAAAGCCTAGCTATCCCGCAAAGGCCCGTCCCGCCTCTCGCGCCGCGTTAAGGATACCCACGGCCAACACCTTGCCCTCCAGCGACTCGGGGCTGACCGGGCGGCCGGAGCACTCCAGCAGCTTCCACAGCCCCTGGACTCCCATGGCGCAGGCGCGCTGGGCTGGCCTCGCAGGCCCCTTGCTTCAAGTTAGACAAGGACGCGCCAGCCGCAAGCGGACTGTGCTGTTCCTCACGGAGAGCCCACCTCTCTCCAGCCGGAACTCGCCGCGCAGAGGCACTTCCGGCGAGGACCTGGCCTTCAAGAAGAAAAGCACAACTTAAACGGAGCAGAGGTGGGAGGAGCAGGGACTCTTAAGCCCAAATGTTGGCACGTTTAAGAGAAGTGAGCAACGGCGCGGGCGACACAAGCAGGCAAACGTCTCTCCTGTTGAGCTTGCTACCTCCCGAGGACCTGTAAAACCACACGAACTGAAACCTCTCGGCTTCCGTCTAAGTGACTGCGAAAGTTGGCAGTACCACATTGATACGTGACGTATAAATCCTGCGCCAGAGCACTAAGGATGTCAGTGCAGGGTTACAGCCAAGTGTTAATTCAGTACTTCTGTTCTTTTGTCTGTTAGGCATAAAGATATTTGCACGTTGGCTTTCTTAGTGAAGTGAGATCCCCTTTGTGCGTTTTCAGTTTCAGGTTCAACATTGTCCCTCCAGCTTTGCAGACTTGATGCTAAGTATTGGCTTACACTAGAAAAGAACAGAAAGATAAATGTTTCCTTGGGTTTTTGTTTGTTTGTTTGTTTGTTTTTTGTTTATTTTTGTTTTTTTTTTGGTTTTTTTTTTGGTTTTTCGAGACAGGGTTTCTCTGTGTAGCTTTGCGCCTTTCCTGGAACTCACTTGGTAGCCCAGACTGGCCTCGAACTCACAGAGATCCACCTACCTCTGCCTCCCGAGTGCTGGGATTAAAGGCGTGCACCACCACCGCCCGGCTTCCTTGTTGTTTTTAAAGGTAAGTATTTGCACGACAACATGCAGTAACTAGGTGTCAGTACAACGCAGTGCTTACCATTGAATTACCTCCAGCACCTGAAACTTCTAATTCCACAGCTTTGGCCCCAAATGACTTTGGGCAGAGTAAGGCCAGTTCTGTCATCTATAAGGACGATTTTATGAATCAGAGATCATGTGTACAAAGTGCTTAGCACTTAGAATACAGTTATTTACATTTGATGTACAGTATTGAAATTACATTCAAACTCAGTAGTAATCTTGGTATGAAAGGACAGATAGCCAGTGTCATAAACATCTGGGAGACAGGTAGGGATAGCACAAGTTCAAAACCTTCATAGGACTTGTCTTGTGCCCAGATCGCGACCCCCAGAGAGACCACCAAAGACGAGCATGCCGGAATGCAAAAGCAAGGTTTAATTCTGCATATACAAGCCTAGGCAGGGACTTTGTCCAATGCATCCAACGCAGTGGAGGCTGGAGGAAGTGCCTGCCTGTCCGCAAGCTCAGTTTTTAAAGGGAAAAATCACAAGGTTACATCATTTAGGGGTGCTAGTACGGGTACAATTCTGATTGGCTCGCTTCTAGGGGCTTTCTAGAAATCATGGCTTAATCTTACTTCTAAGGGAGTGGTTGCCTACCACCATTTCTCATTGGCTGCCCTCAGGTGGGGGCATTTCTGTGGTCAGTTACCCTAGAAACCAGGGAGAGGACATTCCATAGTCCGGCAGGCATTTCCTCGTGACTACCTTGTGACTCTGTACTTTTACACTTCCTGGTATCTGGAATCTGGACTGACTTGTTTCAGTAACTATTGGCCTATTCCTAGAAGGAGAAATCTTAGGCTTTAGTTTTTGGGTGAAAGCGTTTTGGTCTTATTTCTAAGATAGCTCATTTTGGTCTCACAGTCTAAGAAAAAAGGGATAGATAGAAGCAGATTTCTTACAAGAACTATTTGCAGCAGAAGTCTTATCAGGAATCAGATATGTTAACAAAACATATCTATGTCCAAACAGATGGTTTGTAGTATCCATATTTCCTTGGCTTGTCTCGGCTTATTTTCCACTGGACTTTTAGTATTTCCTAAATGTGTAAAGTTATGGATTTTTGCATTTTGTATAATTGTATTCTACTGAGGGCAATATAATTGCCTGTTTAGTTTTTATCACCTCCAACAGTAGATTATAAATTTGCTGAAATCAGTATCAATCTTGATAACTTTTACACCTGTTACTTGTAGCACATAGCAGAGTTCATAAATGTTGCCTAAATGACCTCTTGAGTCTCCTGTCTGATGTTCTTCAGGGCATTTTGCATCCTGTGAAAAATATTTCTATTAGAGGTCAGGCAGATGTTAGTTCAAATCTTATCTGGACCATAGGATTACCATATATTCAGGACAGAATTCATGTTGAATTCAAAATTCACATATTGAATACATAATTCCAAGTACTTCAAAATGTGCTTGTATCCAGAGTGATTTTTAGAAAGCGGTTTTCTTAAACAATGAGGCATTAGGGGCCAAACGGGTACAGGAACCAGAACTTAGAAAAACCATTCCTGTGTCTAACACAGCCATGATTAATGATAGATCACAAACATGCAGGCATGTTTGAGTCCATGGATTTGATTCCTATCTCCCTACAGACACACACACAGAGACTATCAGTAGCTTCTAATCCAGTGTGACTGCTATCCTTATAAGAGGGAGTCAGAACACAAACTCCAAGAGTGCCACAAACAAAGGCCATATGAGGACCAAAGGGGTGAACACCTACAAGTCTAAGAGACAAGAAACCAAACTTGCCAAGACCCTGTCTTAATCTACAGAACTGTGAGGAAAGAAACTTGTTTTTAAGAAATCCAGTTTCTGGTAATTTATTATGACAATTCTAGCAAATCTAGATTCTCTATAACCCTAGGGAAGTTGCTTCACCAGTGAGAGCCTCCTTTTTAACTAGCACGTGTCAGTACCACCAACTTCTTGGGGGTAGTTCTGATATTTTATATGAAACACCTAATAAGTGATGGCATTAAAATTGGGGGTATTATTATTATTATTACTATTTTATTAAGTGGAAGACTGGCAGAATAGAAATGCTAAGAGTGAAACTGGGTTAAATAATATTAATAGATCTTGGAGCAGTTGCCTGAACTCATCCCATGTCTGGAACAAAGCAATGTGGAAAACAGGAGAAGTTTATTTCTTGCATACTGATCATATGCTTTATAAAAACACTGACAGGTCACTACTTAAAACTTTAGCTTACACATTTGGAAGTTACATATCTGGAACAAAGCAACGTGGGAAACATTATAGTTGCTACACCAGCTTGATGTGATGGGATATAGCACTGTAACTGGTGTAGTAGTGGATAGAGGGATAGTTATTAGGTTTTAATTTTTGAAAGCTGGATAAGAACAAAGAGCCAGTGTGCCCAATTGAGTATTGGGCATGCTTTGAAAGCCAGAGGAATACATTTTGAATATGAAATGCTTTTGAAAGAATAGCAACCAAGGAGTGTATATTTGACATAAGAGGTATTTGCTCTTTTCAAGGTCTAATGGGCTCTAAAGTACTCAATTAAAACATTTTCAGGGCTGGAGAAATGGCTTAGAGGTTAAGAGCACCGACTGCTCTTCCAGAGGTCCTGAGTTCAATTCCCAGCACCCACATGGTGGCTCACAACCATCTGTAATGAGATCTGGCACCCTGTTCTGTATACATAATAAATAAATAAATAAAAACATTTTCAAAATAATAATTTTAACAAACACTTAATATAGCTTTCCTATCATCCAACCCACTATTCTAAATACTATACATAGTAGCATATTTGTTCTCAAAAAAACACTATCAAAGAGGACATAATCTCACAAGTGAGACAATAGCAATTTCAGAGCCAATCATTATCCTTCATTAGAAGACCTATGAAGATTCCTAAGGGTTGACTAAGAAATCAGATAGGGCAGGAATATTATTAGTTTGAAAGGAGAAGCATGAAGGAACTCTTACCTACATACCCTGAAAAAACTCTCCAAACATTACTGTGCTCTAAGTAACTTCCAAATGCGTAAGCTGAAGTTTTAAGTGGCAATGTGTCGGTGTTTTTATAAAGCATATAATCAGTGTGCAAGAAATAAACTTTTCCTGTTTTCCAGTTCTCACTTTGTTCCTAAGGTTTAGATTTTATTTTTCATTTGTATCCTTTCCTCTAGGTTCTTCAAACCCATTTCTTTGAAATACTCAACTGAACTAATTAAAAAAACAGCTTATGTTGAAAACACTTGATCCACAAAAATTGCAACCTCATTTTGTTAAAACTAATGTAAGAAATTTTCTATTCCATTATGAAGTAGAGAAATAGCAAGTATGGAGAAGTCATCACCTTCCACACTGTTTCACTTATAAAAATTGCAAGATGTGCCGGGCGGTGGTGGCGCACGCCTTTAATCCCAGCACTCGGGAGGCAGAGCCAGGCGGATCTCTGTGAGTTCGAGGCCAGCCTGGACTACCAAGTGAGTTCCAGGAAAGGCGCAAAGCTACACAGAGAAACCCTGTCTCGAAAAACCAAAAAGAAAAAAAAAAAAAATTGCAAGATGTTTCTTATAATACTAGTTACATGGAACTGACAAATTATCATATGCTTCACACAGAAACAAGGATATAGCCTAACTAAAACACAGACTCATTAACACTCACATGATTAAAAGTAGAAAACAAAACTTTATTTGATGAAAACATTTAAAAGTTCCAGTATGAAGTAACAAAACCAATAACCTACAAATCTTTCAGTCCTTTGCATTTCAAGCTAAGTAATCTCTTCAGAAATATGACCATTTTGTAATATATATCCCTTTCTGTAGGCTAGACATGTATGAGTGGGTAAATGGATATAAAATTCAAGAGAAAAAAATGAATTTTTTTGAAAAATAAAAATCTGAAATCTCCCCTTGAGGTGTATTGCAATATGGATCCAACATACTCAGCACCTTGTAGTCACCAAGTTACTGATTTGAGTCCTGGAATGAGCCTATTACATGAAAAAACAAGATCTTAGAAATCTGAGTCATACATTGGCAGCAAAAGAAAAATGACAGCAGCTAAAGAGAAGCTCAGGTATTGAATTCACACTTCTGAAATATTTAACACACTAAAAAAATCAAACTAATTGTTTGGATGTTTCACAAAAGGAAACAGCTCAGAGTTGAGAATACAGAGTGTGGTCCTCAGAGTGAGCTGGACATTGCCAGAGTGTCTTCAGTGCTGTTGTTAACACATGACTCCATTAAGAGACCAAATATCAGATCTTACTGCACATATTACATGGATATAGAAACTCTGGATTCCAAGTACTCTTTTACTATATCTCTAAAACAATGTTTGTTCTAGGCCTGAAGACATCATTCAAGACCTACGCTTCTTGTAACTATTTCACAGTCATGTGCCAGATCAAGAGTATCGCATCAATGTCATACATCACCTGTGTATGACATCGTCTGCACCTGGAGAAAAGCCAGTTTCTTGAGTATTTTCTGTTTCTTTGTTGAGGATCCTGAGACAGTTATTCAGAAAAGCTAAGAGGTGAGGTGGACACTGCTAGCACTGAAAGAACAATTAGACTGGAAAGATAATTTTAAATGACCTTTAGCGTGAGCAAAAACTAGAACTTAACAGCCCCATTTTTTAAGGGCAGACAGTGCCTTGTAAATTGGTCTTAGGAATATCTGTAATAAATAACTAGGGATCAAGTTTCAAGAAATGACTTCATGCTTTAGTAGTTCAAGTTTTGATGCTGTTAAATACATTTCTGTTTTTGTTTTGAAGCAGTTGTGATTTTTTTGGATTTTGTGAAACCCTTTGTCCAGATTGCTTATCTACTTTTAACTTTAAAAGGGCAGTAATCTGTGCTTATCTGCCTATAGATTTGAAGCCACCTGTTGTAACACTATGTAAGTTTATTTACTGGAGAACTACAGGTTATGCTTTGTACCACAAGATCTGTTCCTATTGATAGACTTAATAAAACCAGCTTCTGCCTTAATGCAGTCCTGTACATAACAGCTGTATGGGTGATACCAGTGGTTCAGTTCTTGGCATGGTCAGTCATTGCCATTGTAATCACTGTAGCTGTGGTAGCCACTGTTCCTTCTCTCATGGATGCTAGACATCTTCTTCCATGCTGAGTCCTGGTGGAAACTAGCACTAAAAGACCTTCCCAGACGTCCATGCTGCTTCTTGGAGATATTGTCTTCACTCTCAGATTTGGCAATTCCCTGGGCATGTGTGGGAGGCTGCGATTCTTGTCTAATGGTTCCAAATGGAAAGCTCCAAAAGCCAAATCTTTGCCAACTGAGTCTCTGGAATGCTATGATGCAATGCAAATTTCCTCCAACCTGAGGACAAAAAAAGATGAAGACAATAAAGAGAAAATATGTATAAGTCTGTGGGATCCTTATTGACTCCCTTAGAGTAAGGCTGTTATTCTTTCACATGTCTGAAAACATTTCTATTCTGCACTCGTAAGAGCATACTAACATACTCACTTTTCCTTACAGCTGCCTTTACAATATAACAAACCCCTTAGGGACCAGAGCACTCCTCTCCACAACCTAGACTCAGCATAGTCATGGCCTCATACACCTAACTCACACACTAAGATTCATGCCTTATTCTTTTCTCTATGTGTGGTCTTTCTCCTTTCCTTCCCTCCTCTCCTCTCCTAAAAACTCATCCTGTTCCCTCCCCTACCTATGTGTGTATGTACACAAAGATTTTTGAGACATAATATCTATAGCTCAGGCTGGCGTGGAAATCATTATCCTCCTATCTAAGAACTGAGATTACATGCATATGCCACCACACCCAGCTGCATTTATTCTTTTATCAACAGGTTTATAGCAAAAGGATGCCTACTTCTTTCTGCAGTCATGTTTGTACACATGGCTCTGCCTTGTGACAATAATTTATCCAAGTTGGGTTAAGACTATCAAACTCAACCAAGGCAGGTAAGTCTCAAGCTAGACCTGAAAATAAGTCATAAGTTGAAAGTCTGCTAGAAGTGTATATTCAAATAAAGCATTGTGAGCACAGCATAGCCTACATAAGAATGATTGATAGATATTCTGAGCCACTTGGCTCCTACCATTACTACAGAACTAGGTGTCATTTCCCCATGACTGTCCTCCTGGGCCTGTGTCCTTAAAATAAGTCTTACTTTTCAAACTAATTCACATAGTTTGAACTTGGTTTCTATTATTTACCACTTTAAGAGTATTAATAAAATACTGCATTTTGGTCATTTGGGAAGTGGCTTCCAATGTAGTGGTGTTCTTACCTTTTTTGTTTTCCGGAACTGCAGCCCTCTCTCTAGATGTCGGATATCTAAGAATTCTGGATTTTGAGTGTTTAGATCAGTGACAATATCTGCCCATCTATAGTAAGAAAAGGAACAGTTTTCTTTAGGCCCAAAGTACCATTGGAATAAAGCTTTTTCCAAGAGCAAGTTACCATAATATACCACAGCAGTAATTGGTGATTATTCTCTTAGGTCAGCATTGTTCCACCACTAGCCTTTAAAAGCTTCTTTTTTTGTGTGCCAGTTGTGGTTATCCAATTCCTGTCAATGTTCTCAGTTTATAATTGGTTTCTATTCTTATATGTCAACATACCAGATAATACCTTGTAGGCTAAAGCAGTGGCATGCCACACTTTCTTTTATAATAAAGTCAATTTATTTTCTTATGGTAGGACATGGGATGGGATATGTTGTATAAGCTGGCCTTGAACCCTTTGATTCACACGATCCTTTTGCCTCATTTACCAATGTGCCACTATGTGTCTAGCTAAATTTCTGAAAGAATTAAAAAATAACATGTCTCTACTAAAATACAAAATGGTTGTAGAGAAAAATCAAAGAAAGTCATACAAATAATGAGTGAATTTGTTAAAGACGTGAAAATCAAGGACTAAATAGGAAAATCAGGGTTTTTTTAATATGACCATCAATAACTTAAAAAATGAAAATTTTAAATCAATTTACAATAGGAAGGACAACTTAAAGGACATGTGTGAGTTTATATTGAAAAATCAAAACCACTGCTAAAGGAAATTAAAGTTCTGATTATGTAGTGATACAGTCCTTGATGTTAGTTTGTAAGATTCCATGCCATTATGATGTCAAATCTCCCTAAATTAAACCATGAATTCTAGAGATTCTGTCAGTCTGTGTGTAGAGGGCATCGTAGGAAGAAAAAAGAGAGAGGGAAGGGGAGGGGCAAGGTGGGCAGGCACATGGCATATACATGCCCTAGTGGATGTATGGAGTTTGGAAAATGACTATCAGTAGTTGGTTCTCTCCTTCCACCCTGTGGATTCCAGGGATCAAACTCAGATCATCAGGTCTGCATGCAAGCACCTATACCCACCAGTCCTAAAGATTTTATTTTATCAAATATGCATCAGGATTTTTACCAGAAATGATCCAATTCTAATTTTTTTTTTTTTTTTTTGGTTTTTCGAGACAGAGTTTCTCTGTGTAGCTTTGCGCCTTTTCCTGGAACTCACTTGGTAGCCCAGGCTGGCCTCGAACTCACAGAGATCCGCCTGCCTCTGCCTCCCGAGTGCTGGGATTAAAGGCGTGCGCCACCACCGCCCGGCCTAATTTTTTTTTTTTTTTGTTTTGGTTTTTCAAGACAGGGTTTCTCTGTGTAGCCTTGTGCCTTTCCTGGAACTCACTCTGTAGCCCAGGCTGGCCTCGAACTCGTGGAGATCTGCCTGGCTCTGCCTCCCGAGTGCTGGGATTAAAGGCGTGCGCCACCACCACCCCCTGGCCCAATTCTAAATTTTTTAGAGAAAAATTTTTAATGTTGTTGTTCAAGACAGAGTTTCTCTGTGTAGCTCTGGCTATCCTAGAACTCGCTCTGTAGACCAGGTTGGCTTTGCTTCTGCTAGGATTAAAGGAATGCACTATCATGGCCAGTTAGAAAAAAATTCTTAATATGTTACTTAAATGCAAAAGCAAGACAAAAAAAGGATAGAATTTCATTTGCATAAAATTCCCAAACAAGAAAAGTACATCTGTGGTGATGGGAAGCAGAACTGGCTGGCTGTGGAGCTAAAGAGAAATAAAGCATAGCAGAAATTTTTGTGGCAGGGTTGCACTGTGACTGGCTAATGACCACACAGGTGTGCACATGTATCTACATACACAATTTCGATCTGTGTTTTCAGTGAAGGAAAAAAAAGCTACTAAAACATACCTTTTACAGTGAATGGCAGGATGTTTTCTACTTGACTCTCCAATTAAAATCCAATATTCTACTTCCTGTGGTGAGAGAGGACCCCTGCTAAACAGAAAATACATTCACAGTCAGCTTGATAAACAGCATTCGCTCCCCAAAGTATGCTGATCCAATTATGTATTGGTAAAAAACAAACAAACAAAAACCCCAAAACATTAAAACTCAAAAATGGCTTTTGTTATTTTAGAATGAATACCAGCATTTTGGTTTGGGCCATTCAAGAAATCCTTGAATTAGATTTAAGCCTTAGTTACTTCCATATTCAAAATCAAGGGTTAAAAGTGTTTTAGCATATTACCCCCTTGGCCCAGAAAGGAAGAACATCCTAAGCTACTCTCTTTAGCTACTCCTTTTTTAAGGATGCATCTAAGTTTGTAGCAGCATCCTAAAAATATAGTCCTAAAGTGATCATGGCCTGGAGGTAGAAGCTGATGATTTTGAACAATGTTCCAGTCCCACCCCTGGAAATTCTAATTCAGGTTTGAAAAGGAGCCTGGAAATTTGCATAATTTTTAAGACAAAAGTTAATGTGGTTCATAGGCACAAGCATTGACTTATGAAGAACTCCAGCTATTTTTTTTTTCAAGACAGAATTTCTCTGTGTAGTTTTGGTGCCTGTCCTGGATCTCCCTCTGTAGACCAGGCTGGCCTCCAACTCACAGAGATCTGCCTGGCTCTGCCTCCCCAGTGCTGGGATTAAAGGCGTGTGCCACCACCACTCCACAGAACTCCAGTTATTAACAGAACAAATCAGTAAAAGTCAAAGCCTATTTTACATTTGGCAAGTGCCTGAAGGAAGGTAAAGGCATAGGCTGGAATCATGAAAGAAGTGCAACAGCCAAGCTGCTCACTTGGCTCAGGTTCCCTGATTCACCACATCCAAGGACCTTTGAGTGGGACATTAGGGACCCATGGCCTCTAGAACAAAAACCCCTCCTATCCTAAAGACCAAGCCATGTTCTCTAGTCAGACTCTGGCCCCTCACTGAAGAGGTAACGTCCAAGGTTCACCTCATCTCTTCCTCCTCCTCAATCAGCAAGCCCACAAAGCCAAGTGTGAATCAGTGCGGCGAGACAGTCATACATGGCTTCCATTTTCACCTGTTCTTACCCATAACCTCTGCTTTCTGGTCGGTCCCTCATGAAGGAACTTGCTAAGAAGAAAGAGTAACATTCAAACTCAGCACCCTTGTTTAGACTATATCTCCTTCAAAGAGACAAGTTTGTGTGTGTGTGTGTGTGAAAACATGTTGTTCATGAAACAGAAACCAGATTAAGAAAAGGGAGAGGCAAATATAACCATGAAGTTTAGATATGAAACTGGTCCTAAGCTTCCTTGTGATAAAAGAGACAAACCCTGAAGGTGCTTTTTAATGTACTCAGTTGTGCACTCTTCGCATATGGCATGTAGGACAATGACGAGGATACTGGGGATTGTTGTTTTTAACAAAATCTCAATTATTCGATTTTTTTTCAATAAAGACTGGGGAGCCAGATGCTGGGGTCAAAGCCTGCCAGCTCAGAGAGGCAGAGAAAGCACTCAGCTGACCTTCCTCCTGATGCATTGTTCCAGAAGTCTCTCCTCTCTCCTCTCCAACAAATCTCCAACTCAATGTCCCTTCCTTCTACTTCCTGTGTGCCAGTCCATCCTCCTGAGTCCTTACTCTCTATGGTTTACATCCTGTCAACTGGTTACTTGTTCCGCCTCTTCACCTATGAAATGTTGTTTTTATTTAATCAGAAAGCTCTTGGATTAAAAGTGTGTGCTAGGGCTGAGCCACACCACAACTAGAAACAGATTTTTCTGGTAAATAACACAACCTTGGGATTCACAGTGTGATTGAATATCCTGTAACAGGGGAAAGCATATGAATGCCCCTGCACCTCTGTATATAGTCATAAAAGTGGTACTTCAGATGGCTTTCTCTTATAGTATCTGAGCAACAGCTTCTAAGTGCGTTCAGTCCTGTAAAACATATGTACACTCGGTGTGAACAAAACATACTACCAAATTCCCAGTTTCTAAGAGACTCAAATCTTTTTTATTCCTGAAAACACCTTGTACAACACATTTTCCTAGTTAAGTGCCCTTATTAAGTATAGAAATGCTTACCTGAATGCCTTACTAGCTTTAACAGGGGTTGCTTCAAAGCCAATTGGACAAAAATAATGATTTTGGCAATGATAGATATAAGCCAGTGATTCATCTTTCAATCCTCGGGTCAACTTTGACAAGGCCCCTGGAGCTACAAAGACAAAACCAGGCAAACTGAGGGCCATAAAGCAATATCTGTATTTTACACAGAGGACTAGTTAATACACAGTTTTGAACACACTGACATTCTGAGTTTCAGTAAGGGGATGAGAAACTACCAATGTGGGTAAAAATATAAATGAATTTACTTTTAGTTTTAGATAAACTCAGTAGCAAAACAAATGAAACATGTCCTTGCTTACCAGAACTTTCTAAGAATACACCAAGTTGTCTAAGAAATTCAATGAGTGAGTAAAACCCACAATCATGGTCTCAACTTTTCTGGTGATGGACATCTGCCACTACAAGCTTCTGAATCAGCATGCCTACACAAAGCACATCTGTCTATAAACGCTACACATATAAACTAAGTCTACAAAAGATTTACAAAAGAAACTTGAAATTAGATTAAATTATAGACATCCTAATGTCTAGATGTAGTATATATCCCAACTTAAAACTTACTAATACATATAAATAAATACAAACTCGAAGTAAAAACAAGCTACAATAATGGTGTGCAAGCACACATACACACACACACACACACACACACACACACACACACACAAAATACATATACACACCTGCCACACAGTAACACTCATACCTGCCACACAAAAACACACATTATCATTGTGTTGGCTAGTTTCATGTCAATTTGACACAGCTATAGTCATCCAAGTGGAGGGAACTTTGATTTAGGAAATGCCTCCATAAATTTTGGCTGTAGGCAAGCAGGTAGAGTATATTTTTTTAAATTAGTGATTGATGTGGGAGGGGTCAGCCTATTGTGGGTAGTGCTATGTTTGGGCTGGTAGTTCTGGGTTCTATTAAAAGGTAGTCTGAACATTAGGAGCAGGCCAGTAAGCAGCATTCTTCCATGGCCTATACATCAGCATCTACCTCCAGGTTCCTGCCCTTTTTGAGTTCCTGCCTTGGCTTCCCTCAATGGACTGTGATTCAGACACACCAGCCAAATACTCCCCAAGTTGCTCTGGTCATGGTTTTCATCAGAGCAATAGACACCCTCACTAAGACAATTGTCTTTCTACATACATCACACAGATCAAAGGCATCAGCTTTGCAGTCAGGCTAAAGTTTCAAGACAACTCTTTCTCCTGATCTGTTGCCCATCACTGTAATAGTTGTCTAGTGATTTCAAAAGTATTAGTATAAGAAACAAATTTTTATCAGCACTCAGTACTCAAAGCCATTAACTGGGGTTTCATTAACTTGCATTCCTGGAAGAAATTAAATTATTCATTAACAAATAGCTCATTAAAACTAGAAACTCTAAAAAGAGCAAGCTGAAAGCCTGCATAGTATGCTCACAGTGATGGACTTTCTGGGCACTGAATAGCTGCTGACCACCAAGAACTGCCAGTCAGTATCTGCAGGAGCTCCCTGCCTGCCTCACATGGGCCAGGGCAGGGGTGGGGTGGGGGTGGGGGGTTCTGCCTATGTACATGCTAACATTTCTGGCTTCTATTCTGAAGTTCCATCAAGGCATGCCACATAGACTTTCGCTTCCTGGCAGATCAGCACAGACAGGGAGTCCTCTCTACTAAAATTCCTACTTCACAAAGACTAATAATAATTAGTCATTCTATAGGTTTGAGTTGTATTCGATCACACTTTAAAAACTGACCCATGGGTAGTTTAGATGAAGAATTTTAAAAAATAAATTCAGTGAAGTCTTTCATTTTGTTTCCATAAACAAACATGATTGTACATAGCTTCCAGATAGTGAATTAAGATAAAATGTATAACTTTACTCTTCATATACTCAAGCATTGTAAAAGATGTCTATTATTGCCATTGCTTTAGAAAAACTGAAATGTTTTTAAATTGTAAAAATGTACAATGAGAAGCTTTCTCGGATAACTGAAACTATTGTTTTACAATGAGACTTGAACTTGAAGCCTTTGGACATGACAGGCAAGCTCTCTACCGCTGAGTAGTGTAGGCTCTGATAATTTGCTGTATTTCTTGAGACAGAGTCTCACTCTGTGTCCCAAGTACTAACCAGGCCAGACAGTGCTTAACTTCTAAGATGAGACAAGAGCAGGCTCATCCAGGGAGGTATGGTCATAGTCAGGGTCTTGCTTTGTAATTCAGGTTAGCCTGAAACACGAAGCCCCAGGCTGGCCTTGTATGCAGAGTAATCCTGTTGCCTCAGAACCTCCTGAGTACTGGGACAACAGACATTGAGCCAATATGCCTGAAAGCCCAGACATATTCAATAAAAGAGCAGTGGTGGCATGTGCCTTTAATCTCAGCACTCAGGGGACAGAGGCAGGTAAATTTCTGTGAGTTCAAGGCTAGCCTGATCTACAAAGCAAGTTCCAGGACAGCCACAGCTACACAGAGAAACCCTGTCTCAAACAAAACAGAACAAGGGAAAAAAAAAAAAAAGAAAGAAAAGAACTTTCATTATAAATGTAATACAAAACTTCATTAGTGTTGATGTAACTACTTTAATGCTCCGGATTATATCCGGGATTCCACGGTCAGAGGAGATGGATAAGAAAGGTTGCTCTCCTTGGCACTCACATCATTTTGTCTGCTGTAAACACTCTTACCATGTCCTAGCTTTCCAGAAGCCATAAGGTGGGTTTTCTTCTGTGGAATAATGTTTGTAGGGTTATTAAATATGACATATAGCATCTATACACATGATTTCTAATAATAGGATGTTTTTCTTCTTTCTCCAAGGTATATAACATTCTTCTAATGATTTCAAGATCAGCAAACTTATTCTTAAAGCAGAGCTGCTGTGGCCAAAACAGGGCATGAGGAATTCTGCTGCACCCTCTCCCTTTCCTGCCAAGGCTCTCCCACAGAATCCTCAGGTTTCAACTGAGCACAATTGGAAAATGACTGCATCTTGCCAGGCAGTGGGTGGTGGGTTTTTTGTTGTTTTTGTTTTTCCAATGACGTAGTTCCTCTAGTTCTTCATGAATTATTTGTACAATGACTGGATGGATATGAATGTTCTTGTCCAGTTTCCTGATGAATATGTTAGGATGCCTGGCACTTGGTCCCTCTGATTTCTTTAACTTCGGTTAAAATTTCCTTTAACATATCCCCAGTCTTTTATTTGTAGAGTGGAATAAATCTTTGAAGTTGAGGAGATTCTTTAATCCTTATCACAATACCCCATTGCAACAATCTTGAATAAATTCTCCAATTTCAAAGAGGGTCAGAAAAGTTTCTTCTTTAACAGTACCTTACAGTTGTCTGCTCCACAAAATTCAGTTTATTATGACAATTGAAAAGTCAAAATCATTAAACAATACAAATAATTCAACTACTATACAATAAATAATCATTAAGATCAACTTCATTAACATGTCTGTTAAAACCAAGACTGTTCTACAATAGTGTTGTCACTTCACAGTTTGTTACCCTATAGTTTTGTATTATCATTTGATGCCAGTCCAGCATCAAAAGTCCTCAAATGCTTTCACTGTTTTAAAATGAACTGCAAATTCCATGCTTTATCTTAGAAGTTTTACTGTCAAGCACACACATACAGAACAATGTCCTAAACAATACATGCAATGTGTCAAGAGCAGTGTTTACAACATGCCTTAAAGTTCTAAAGTGCCCTACATATTACTACCATGATTTTCCTCTTAGATAAAGAGGTATAAAAACATCAGACTGTTGAGATTTTACTTGATGTCCTAGGAAACAATATAGCCAATTTCTGAGATGTACTCAATCTGAAAGCTTGGACTTGTGTGTGTGTGTGTGTGTGTGTGTGTGTGTGTGTGTGTGTGTGTGTTCATTTTTACCTACCAGTTTCTCCAGCTGTTTTATTCTTCCCATGGGGCTTATATAGAACATAAGAACATCCTTTTACATGGAAGTGGTCATTAATTTGTCTAAACCATCTGAAAATAAGAAAATGATTTACTCATAGCAATAGTTTCATAACAAGGAAGGGCACTGTTCTAATTGTACAGAAACCCAAGCACAGCACACACATGGCATATCTAAGGGAGCCTGGGACCCAGTACCAAAGTATCTTTTACTGTCCACATACACTACAGCATTATCAGTTCATAAAATTAGAAATAAGTTGTTGTCCCTAAGGGGCAGATCCATACCTCATGAGTGTTGTATTTCCAGTGAAAGGGCCAAACCTAATATCTTCAAATGGGGGTTGGAAGCCCAAAATATGTAATGCATCTTCTTGGGTAATAGGTGGGAGACTACAAAAGAAATATTTCCTTTCATTTCATTGTTCCAGTCATACGCAAATACAATCTGCCTCAGTGTTAATATACAGGTTTAGCTAGCAAAGAGTTTTAGCAATATTTTTCATTTTTTATTTTACTAAAAATACATGCAAATATTTTAAGATGAAAGGCTTATAGCAATATGTACATTTTTCTCAGTTTGTGAAAAATCTACTCTCAAAGTCTTCCATTATATATTAAAAAAAAAATTTTTTTTCTTTTCTTCTTGAGGCAGGGTCTATGTAGCCCTGGCTATCCTAGAACTCACTGTGTAGACCAGCCCAGCCTCAAACTCACAGAGATCTGCCTGCCTCTGCCTCCCAAGTGCTGGGATTAAAGGCATGTGCTACCACACCAGGTTTCCTTCAAACTACTTTCAAAGATGGAGTTTGGTGATAGCAATAACCTGGCATACTTACTTTCCAGCTCCCATTGTGCTATATAAGAAATTCCAACAAGAAATTAATGAGGAGATGCCACATGAAGTCTTGTATTGTGGCCGGCTTATGCAGTACCTAAGAAATTAAACAGTTTCTTCACTTGCATGAATACAAAACATGCAAAACAAAAGTATACATCTTATGAGTGATTTAAAATGTGACCATAAGGCAAATTTTAATGCAGTGTAAAATCATTATTCATTTAAAATATTTCCTACTTATTAAACACAAAGAATACATGACAGTAAAAATCATCTATTTTATCAAGAAGAACTACATTATGGCTAGCAACCTACTAAAGCACATCTTATTTAAACCAAGAAAGGAATTATTGGTATGCAAATTCTGATACCAACTACTCAGATTACTATGTGAATGCCCAGCTGGCGTAGGTACAGGATCATTTGTAACTTCTGAAATACTGGAGAAAGAAAGCAAATCACTGTCTCATTGTGTCAAGAGGTTCAGAGATTCTTCTACTCAGACCAAAGAACATTCCTTTATCACCCACTATGTACACATGAACCCATGGGCAGGGAGCCCCAGAGCAGAACTGTCACAGGATTTAAAAGGAAAACATAAAATCCCCCAGACAGAGACAGAGAAAAAAGAAGAAAGATAGTCTAAATTGAGACTAATGGGCCATGACAAGCAAGCACATATATGGGTAACTTTTAGAACACTCTAGAAAATGTTAATTTAGTCTGGAATTTATACACAAAAGAAATACTGATAATTTTATTAGGTGTGGCAGTTAAAAAGCCATTTTTAGAAATGCATACTTAAATAATTGGATGTAAAATATGGTATCAGTCACTTCCTTGAAAATTCTTCAACAAAGAACAACCAGGCAAACAACTACATCAGAATTTAAGTATCATCCAAAGTAGCTTACCATTAGGAGGATTCACAAAATGAGACTGATGGCCAGGTGAGTCTAGAAAATACTGGCCCAGCTCAATTAGTCTACTTCCAAAATCTGAGATATACTTAAAGTATTTAGATACAATCTTAGAACTAAAGGTGTTCATAATAAATAGAATTTATTAACTTATACCGGGCAAAATTAATGTCAAATTATATATTTTTAAGAATAGAAAGTAAAAACTGGGATGGCCACATACCATCGTCTGAGATCTAACACTTTTCGCTGTTTAACATCTTCAAGAGGAGAATGCTGGGGACACTCCCTCTGATGCCGCCCTTTTTTATCTGAAGTTTTTTTCTTAGAAATTTGTTTCTTTGTATTGCCTACAGTACAAAGGAATATAACAGGAAAATTCTCAGCTGAATTAAACCACCACACCAGGAGGTACAACAGAATTAGAGAGGAATTGCTATGCATTCTGAAAATGGTATTTGCAAACATCTTGAAGTAATTCTTGTGCTTTCTAGAATAGTCCTCTTCACTAGAAAGAAAGCAAGAAGCAAATTAAAAATAATTTGAACCACCAGGAATGGTATTTCCTATCAAGATTGTAACCAAGTCCAGAGCTAGTGTCTTAGAGATGGTAAAATAACCAGGCCAAAAGTCTTTAGCCACATCTACAAGTTACTAACAGGAAAGAATTAAACTAGACCACTTTCCTGAAAATGAATCCTTTCTATAAAACAAGAAAACCCACATTAACATAATTCTATTAAGACACTGGATCTGGTGTGATGACATTCTGTCCAATGTGTTACATTATTAAAATAAAATGCTGCACTAGTAACCAGAATGCAAAACATAGTGTCCTCTGTGTCACACACACACACACACACACACACACACACACACACACACACACACAATCTTCCCAAAGACATGAATGACTGCCTACTGGGGAGGGAGAGATATGGAAAATGGACAAAAGAGACAAAAGTGAGAGAGAGTTTACCTTGTTTAATTTTGATACATTTATTTATTTCTGAACCATGTTGATATTTTATCCACTCAAAATAGTATATATATATATATATATATATATATATTAAAATATTAATCATAACCAAGGCTGATTTTGTTAAAATGTTAACATTCCTTTCAGCTATACTCAGATACATTAATATCTTCCTGACATCATCTATTTTAAATAAAATAAATCTCATATGAAAATTAATTGAGGCCAATATTTTATTTTTGTGTTATCAAACAGATTATGTAGACATAATGCATGCTTACAGACTCACAGCAGAAGATCTATTTCAGTACCATAAACAATAACCATGTAGCTCCTATAACTGACTGGGACTCAGGAAATACTGCCACACAAGGGATATCTGTAAACCATTATGCAATGAACACTATACAATCAAAACACAATTTCCCCTCCTGTTTAATTATTCTTTCTGTGTCTTCACAGACAAAATGATTCCGAGCTTAACACCACTTGCAAACGTGAACTAAATCTCACTGGACCAGATTCTTTCATTGGTTAAAATGAATCTCAGAGCGAAGACAGAAAAGTGACTTTCCTTGGGACTCCCTCCTCTGCCTCTTGATGACTTAATTCCCTTGGTAATTTTGGCAGGCACTCAAACTTGTGAGGCTAATGAAACACCAAGTCTGAGACTCAGTGAGCCAAGACTGCCCTGTCATTCTTTCCTCACTGGGTTCTGTGAGTCTGTCCCTGTGCTGCTTTTGGTGTGTGTGTGTGTGTGTGTATGTGTGTGAGTGTGTGTGTGTGTGTGTGTGTGTGTGTGTGTGTGTGTGTGTGTGTGTGGTGTGAATCTTCAAAGGGTAAATGAGCATACACATTGCAAGTAAGAGATCTCCATACCACTACAAGGAGATTTGGTTCTAGAGCCAATGTTTCACTGAACTTGCAGGAAGAAAGCAATGTCAAAGTAGTAGCTAAAGCATAACATACAAAATGACCTTTATCCACTGCTCTGTACCATAATCCTATCCTTTCTTCCCAACCCTACACCCACATAGCCCTCTCCCACTACAATTAACTACCCTGGAATTTAGAGAAAAGTATGAGGAAAGAAAATAAATGAAAATCCAGAGCAGTGTGTAGTGGCACCCACCTGTAATCACAGTACTCAAAAAATATTAAATCAGGAAGATTAAGAATTATAGGCCAGAGCCTGGAGAGCTGGTTCAGCAGTTAAGAGCACTGGCTGCTCTTGCAGAGGACCTGGGTTTAGTCCCACGTGGTGGCTAACAACCATCTATAACTCTAATTCCAGGATCCACCATGCTCTTCTGGCCTCTGAAAGTATCAGGCACACGCATAGGGCACAAACATCATGCAGGCAAAACACCCATATACATCAAGTAAAAATAAAATAAATAAACTTAAATGAAAAGAATTACAGGCCAGGCTGGCATACAGAGCCAGACCACTCTCTCTCCAGGAAATGGAGAAGGGACAGGGAGAGCAAAGGAAGGAAGATCCACCATTGTTTTTCCTTACAGAAGCACAAGACAGAGCTCTGGGCAATCATCACCAAATGAGATAGAAAGGAAGCTGAAAACAGGAAAGTTATCAAAGAAATAGAGGCCCAAATTCTGTGTATAAATGTAGACCAAACCTTGTCCTAAGACCTGGACCACACATGCACAGAGTAAACCCCAAACAAGACAGCCAGGGATAATGGCCCAATCCAAGAACAGAGCTGTCTTTCAAAGACAGGGCTGGCAGTTTCAGTTCAATCAGAGAGAGACAAAGAGACAGAGAGAAACAGAAAGACAGAGAGTGACACACAGAGAGATCAAGAGAGACAGACAGAGACACACACAAAGAGATAGGGAGGGAGGAGAGAGAGATTGCTAGATTGACTGATTGCTTATTTGCTTGCTTGCTTGCTTGATGGGTAATATACCAGAGTTGATACAACAGGACATTCAGGATGCAATCCAAAATGATATAGTGTGTGAGAAAACTAAGAAACGATTCACTCTTAAGGAAAAGTTAAGGCCAACTCTGACCTAACCCAGATTTTGAAATCTGCAAAGAATTTGAAGTATGAACTGTATTAGATGATGTAGATAAAATGTTCTAGTAATAAATGAAGATACCAAGGCCCTGCAAGTGAGAAACAGAAGCTGTAAATCAATGTAACGTCTAAATCTAAAAGTAAAGAATGGAAGATGTACCAACAAACATCAATCAAAAGAAAGCTGGGACAACCATGTCAATATCAAAGCAGTTTTCATAACAAGACACTCCTGAAACACATGCCATATTAGTAAAAGGAACATTTTTCTGCTGATGGAAGGTCTTGCCATGTGTCCTGGATTAGCCTGGAACTCACTATGTATCCCAAGCTATCTTCAAACTCACTATCCTTCTGCTTCAGCCTCCAGAGTGTTGGAATTACAAACAAGTGCCACCATGCCTGGCTAAAGAGGGTCAATTCTTGAAGAAAGCATAAAGATTACACATATGAGTTTTCCTAGTAACAGAGCTTCAAATCACACTTTAAAAAATCTCAACAGTGGAGAGTAGAGAGCACCAAGAAGCTGTCTTCTACCAAGGCAACAACTGCAATGACAGGTGCTATTCTGGAACTCTGGAGACTTCTGGAAATGTGGCACATTTTAAGGAAAGGCCAGAAAGGAAACCACACTTAGATAATACACAGCAAGGTAACTAATACTCATTCCCCAGTCCAGTGACCAGCAACTGTAAGTGTTGCTGGGTCACCTAGGGGTTCAGGTTGGGCAAAAGGGACCAGGAGTGAAGAATGAGTCATCACTAAAGGCCCTGCAAATTCTAGAGGGAAAGTACAACAAAATTATCAATAAGGCAATTCCATAATTGTAGTTAGAAATTTTTATATCCCACTACAAACTCACAGAAAACAGGAGAAAGCACTCCGCAGCTTGTTTTAAGGGACCTGCATAGCTCTAATTATAAACCCTAAAGCAAAACATTACAAAAAAAGACATATTGTACATAAAGACAGGCACCAACAAAGCATGTCAGTCCCCTGAGAATTACAGATTTACACAACAATCTCTGGAACAACTGATTTCAAAATGCACAAACAGAAGTAGAGGTTTTATAAAACCATCAGAGTAACTAAAAACAAAATAAAAATCCTAGTTCCATCTGGCTATGCAACTTTGGGCAGATTTATCCTATCTAAGACTCAATTTCTTCACCTATACAATTAGAACAGCAGAACCTAGTTCATTTAATCCTTGCATTCCTGTTAACTCAAGGAAAGTGAAAAAGCATTAATATCTGAAGAGCACTCCAGTGCAAGGGTGAAGACTGTACACCACACCCTGAGTGATGCCATCCTCCTACACTGTTCATACACAGCCTATTTTGTGTAGATAGAGGACTTTCTGGGTGCTCAAATTTTACCATTGTCATTTTTTTATATAATTTTTTATTTTTTTTATGTGCATTGGTGTTTTGTCCACATCCATGTCTCTGTGAGGGTATCAGATCCCCTGGAATTGTAGTTACAGACAGCTGTGGGTGCTGGGAATCGAACCCAGGTCCTCTGGAAAAGCAGCCAGTGCTCTTAATCTCTGAACCATCTCTTTAGCCCCTACTGTTGTCATTCTTTAAAGTAGATCCTAAAAGATGTTTCCTTTTATTCCCAGTAATTTAGAATTTCTGTTCATATTTCAGTAATAGTAATGAATATGTATTTCCATATCTTATATAACCATTCTTATTTCTACCTCTATCTATATTACATATAATATATAACAGTATAAAATAGTAATATTTAATAGTATAATATAGAAATATACACTAAATCTTAGATACAGAATGTTTGATTATATATTTAATTCTTATGTAATCCTGCTAAAATTTTGGTATGACAAAGAATTCTAGATTTATAGGTTCACTGTTATCTAAAATTTAAAAGCAATTTGAATGCTTTATGGCCCTGTTCATATTATCAACCAATTTAAGACAAGTATTTCTTAAGTTTGGCTTCAGAAAAATACATCAATACCAGGTCTGACTGAAGAAAGAACTTCCCTTCCCTACCATCAGGAAGTTTTAGAGCTACCACTGAAAAGGAGGGAAGGAGATGTCAAACAGAATCTCCTTTTAACATTTGGAACAAGTAGTGAATGGAAAGAAATGTGAACAAGTCCTTAGAAGCATACATACAGACATGTGAGAAATAAAATGGACTTTAAAGTATGGTAGCTACAAAAAAACTTCAAGACTTTGATCAAAAAAGATGTTCTTTTTACATTCAAAAATTTTCAAAACAGAAGTGTCTTAATATGTCCTATATTAGGAAATATGAGCATGTCCCTGCAAAGCTACAAAATAACAGTATTAATCTAGCTGTGTCATTAGCCTTTTCTGAGCTATTATGTACTTATCTTTAATACTTACATTTTATTTTTTTTTATTTTCAACGCTCCAAAAATGTACACATAATGTTGGAAGTTTTCATGGGCAACACATTCAGGGACTAACTATGCCCAGGGTTACTCAAAAAAAAGAAAAAAAAAACTGCAATGACAGACAGGATGGTTAGCGATGCTACCTGTTCAGCAACAGAAAATATTTCACTGCAAGATTTAGAAATACGTGGCATTGTTTTCACTTGTTAACTTCATAGCTCCTTCTTACCTGATTTGTGTTTCAAATTTGTGGTCACCCCATCAAATTCAGATTTATCAATTTCCCACGCAAGAGGTAGCTTGCCCAGGCTGGTGGATAAGTTTTCCAAGCTATTTTCTTCATTATAGATTATTTCTGATGTACTAGTTGGGATACCAATGTATCTTGAACTATTTTCAGCAGAAATCGAGGTATTATCAGGGAGGCAAGAAGAGCGGGCTGGGTTAGGAGTTTTGTAGATTGAGGTTGCCTGGTTGAGGAATGCATAATCTGAACATATGGCATAAATTTTTTCCCTAGTATGAGTCACTGGACAACTTGAAGGATAATGACCATCTCCTCTGGGGCCCACAGGTGCTCCTGAGGCATTTGAGCAAAAAGATTGTACAGCACCTTGGAGATCCTCTTCTGGGGACTTGTTCTCGGATTTGTGCTCACCATGTCCAGAATCAGTGGATCTTCCAGCTTCTGCAACGTTAGGCATCGAAAGCAACTGCAGATGTCTCTGTTCCTAGGAAGAAGTCGCAACCCTCTCGCTTTTGAAAAACTTTTTTTGAAAACTTTGGCAAATTTTCACAGCATTCTATAAAAGCTTCAGAGTTGACAGATGGGATCCTAAGAAAAGACAGAAGGGAAAGATTGTTTGGCTATCCAGCAGGCATGATGAATGGCAATAAACTTTATAATGAGTATGTTTCATATACCTGTACTCAATGCAAATTGATTTTATGACCATACAGCCTGAGTTATGATGACTAACCATCTATCTTATATTAGTGATTAGCTTAGGGGATGGGGATACAGCTTAGTTGGTTAGGTGCTTGCCATGCAAATATGAGGACCTGTTGTATCTTCAGCACCCACATTAAAAAATAAATAAAAAACTGGCTGTCCCATAATGCCAGTTCTGGATAAGAAGAGGCAGGAGTATCCCTAGGGTTTGCTGGCCAACAGTCTAGCCAAATCAGTGAGGCTCTGGTACAGTGAGGGACCTTGTTTTAAAAAATAAGATTGAGTAATGTGGAACACAGTCAATGTTGACCTCTGACCTCAACACACATGTACACACATGCATGTGCACCTGCACACACACACACACACACACACACACACACACACACACACACACAAGCTTAAAGCAAAATATGAGAATGAAATACAAATAACCCAGTTACAAGGGGAAAGTCACATCTGTAAAGACATTACAGAAATGAACAATGAGTTCATGAAAAGAAGCTCATTATCATTAGTTGCTATGGAAACACAAATCAAAACCACAATGGTTTACCAACTCATACCCACCAAAATGGCTATAATAAAAAGACACAGACAACAGTGAATGTTGGGAAGTGTGTGGAAAATCAGATCCCTCATATGTCGCTATTAGAGATATAAAATGGTCTGGTGAGTTTACCTAGCAGTTATTCATACATTTCAACACTTACTGTGTAGTCTGAAAATTTCCCTCTCGATACAGATAGTAAACATTAAACCATGCCCCTGAATAGCAGCATTACTCGTAATGGCAAAAAGTGAAAACAACCCAAAGCCTCATAACTGACTAATGGGTAAAGGTGGCACATCCATCTGGTGAAACACTACTTTGCAATAAAAAGAACTACTGATCCTGATACAAGATAAATGGACTTTGGAAACATTATGCTAATGAAAAAGCCAGTCACAAAAGAACTGATCCCTCAAGAGTTAAATTTACACAAAACCTCCAGGAGCAGCAAGTCTACAAAGTAGAGTGTACCTTAGCTGTTGCCTTGAGATGGAAGGTTCAGCATGATAAGCCTTTTCTTTGAAATAATGAAGATATCCATAACTAACACAAGAACATAGTAAAGGTCCAACTTAGAGAATATTCTAAAATGCCACTGAAGTGTACATTGTAATGAGTGGATTGTATGGCATATGAATTAAGTCTAAATAATACTGTCTAAAGTAGTACACTGACCAGATGATAAAAAATGTATATAGGGATAAAACATACATGATGATAATGATCATGTTCAACAAATAAAGTTTACAATTTAAAGTTACTCTCACTAACTTCTGATCATTCCCAGGGAAAACTGGGCTTCAAGTCTAACCTGATTCCCCTGAGAAAGAAAATAGTAAAGTTCAAATAGCCACTGAGGGCATTCAAAGAAGCTACAGCCTTACAAAGGAACAAGTCCCTAGTGAGGCACAGCATCATAGGAAATCAAAGGTAGGTTCCTTGTGGAGCAAGACAGGCCTTTCCAGGCTCCAGTGCATGAAAGATTAAATCCATCCATAGGGGTCATTGTGCCTTTTTACTACTGATATATCTTCTCATTTGCTTATGGTAAACACTAGAAATGAAAATAACCACAGATTATGATTTGCTCAATAGCCATCACACAAGTATTAAATGGTACAAGCCTGGCTGAGTCTCTAAGAAACAGATGTGATGAAGAACAGAGGACCCTCCAGCATCTCCTGAATGAAAGGGTCACAAACACCATTAATGCAATTTAAGGAAATACACTCCTAGGAAGGAGATTCCGTCTGTGCCATGTAAGCTTCCCCTTCTATAAGACATGACTTTGCCTCACAACTTCAAGCAGGCTTTTTTCTCATTTGCAGTTAACAGTGGCTCACAGGACAGAGGTACATTATCAACAAAGTGGTACCTGCCGTGATTTCACTGAGAACACTTTTTAGTAAAGAAGTCTTAATATGTCTACAGATAGTGTCTGAGTTTTCTCCTTTTTCTTTGTTTTGTGGTGTGATGGTGATAGTGCTGGAAGATGCAAAGGGAAGCATAATGCATGAGGTTTGCAGACCACGCTGGTCTTCTCTGACAACTGGATTTCTACAAGTCCTGATTTCCAACTTCCTAGCTGTGATTCTCATTGTTGGTTGTTTTCTTGACTTTTTTGCTTTTAGCTCTTTTGGGGGCCCACTACCCAGCTCCCAAATAAATCACACACAGAGGCTTATTCTTAATTATAAATGCCCAGCCTTAGCTTGGCTTGTTTCTTAACCAGCTTTTCTTAACTTTAAATTATCCCATCTACCTTTTGTCTCTGGGGCTTTTCCTTTTCTTACTTCTGTAAATCTTACTTTCACTGTTACTCCATGGCTGGCTGTGTGGCTGTGTAGCTGTGTGGATGGCTCCTAGCATCCTCCTCTCCTTGTTCTCTTGCTCCTCCCAGATTTCTCCTTCTATTTATTCTCTCTTCCTGCCAGCCCCACCTATCTTTTCTCCTACCTCACTATTGACCGTTCAGCTCTTTATTAGACCCGCAGGTGTTTTAGACAAGCAAAGTAACACAGCTTCATAGAATTAAACAATTGCAACATAAAAGAAGGCAACAGATCTTTGCATCATTGAAAAAATGTTCCACAGCATAAACAAATAATATTCTATACCACCTCATGTCCTTCTTTAAAAGCTGTGTGGTGGAGGGGTACAAATGTGTCTGTGGTTGGGTGAGGAAGAATAACAGACAACAGATGGTCAGTTGGGGCAGTGGACAGAGGTTACTGAGTCAGTGCATCACACACACCCAGGCACTGCTCTTTGTAGATCAAAACCTGACACTTAACTCTACCCTGCCATCACTACCTTCCTCAAGGCAAATAAAATTTTGACTATGGGAACAGCAATATATATCACAATTTGGTGATTTTATGCTCACTTGGAAACTACAGAAAGGAAAAAAAAAGTGTGGGCAAAATTGAATGTGGTAGCCCATTTCTATAATCCCAGGACTCAAGAGGCAAAAACAAGAGGCTGCTTCAAGATTGAGTCTAGACTAAATTGCACAGCTAGTTCTAAGCCAGCCACAATGGGCAGGAACCTAGCTCAAATAACTAAAACTAAATAAACAAAATAGGCAAGGGAATCAGCTTCACTTAAGAATGAAAGATATGACTGAACTTGCTAGACCATGAAGGTGATTAAGAGCACAGCACTCAATTAATAAAACATGTGGCCATCTGTTTTTGGTTTGCTTTAAGCAATAGTCACTGAACAAGAACAATCTCTTTGGTCTCATTTTATCTTAAAAAAAATAAATAAATGTAATCTACCAGAAGATATATTTTACATAGATTGTCCCTGAAAATGAAAAGTATTAATATTTCCTCCTTTGAACAACTGTTTTTATGTGAATAAAACATTTCAATCTCTGAAAATATGTATATTTATAGGTTTGGTGACACAAAATATATTGCAGAAAAAGTTATGAAGTATCAGAAGATATTTCACAGAAAATGATAACAAAATGACCCAGAACCCATGCTAGTGTTTTTATTTCCACGCCATGACTGATCCACATCTGTGCCCCTCTGCAGTTAAACTCAGAAGGGCCTCTGCTTTGGTATCCTCAGGACTTTACTAAGAGCCTGCTTTCTTAAAATGAAGAGAACACAATTGCTGAAAACAAAACAGTTACAGACATAGATCATTCTAATAAGCTGCAATCGTAGTCTCAGGAAAAACTGGGGTATGAAGGGCTGATTGCCCACCACTTAGCCTGCAGATGTCGGGATTTGTATCTCCTTCCATCTCTATGTTTATAACTCCATGCCACTATCTTTCTATCCTAATCCCTACATAGAGAGCAGATAATAAAGTCTGCTGCACATATGTCTCATAGAACTTCCCTGCATAAAGCCTTCAGCTCTTGGAGCAAAAGGCTAACCCCTAATTGGTCTGAAATCTATCTCTTTAGAGCCACCTTACCCCACATACCGTCCTCTGTCCTTCCACAGTATTTTGGTTTTCTGAAATCTGTCTTCTAGCCCCCACCCTCTTACTAATTCATTCTCACCCACCTTCTAAAGGTATACTCAAATGCCACTTGGATATTCTAAGTAGGCCAGGTTTCCTGTTCATACAGTGGAACCTTTCTTTCCAGAATATGATTTTACTTTCGTGTGTGTGTGTGTGTGTGTGTGTGTGTGTGTGTGTGTGTGTACAAACGGCTGTCTCCTGAAAGTCTGGTTGTGCTGACAATTGTATCCCAGGGCCTAGCCTTTGTAAAAGCTAGGTCCAACAAATACTTTTTAGGTGCCTACATTGCACCAGACATTATTGTAATTGTTTCCCCCCTCATTTTGATTAACATATTAAGACTTGGTAATGAGAACGATTGCAGGAATACAGTTCAATTCCGCAATTTATTCACAGTATCTCCCAAGCAGTAGGAACCCCAAACTTTCAGGACAGCACTAGAGAAATGATTTGTGAAAGTCATTGAAATGGACAGTTCTATCAAATAAACATACCTATTGCAAAGCCAATATTCATCGCCTGAGTTATATTCAAGTTATGTGCTTTTCGTGTCGACATGCCTAAGTATCACGTTCAGTAGAGAACTAGACATCTTATAAAATCTCAATAAAGCTGTCCACATGTCGCAAATAGTATAATCAATATTCTGTATAGAAAACAACTGAGACGCAGAACAGAACAGTTTTGCTGAGGACTGCTGAGAACGCAAAGACACCAGCTTGGTCCACCTTCTCCATCAGCATCCTGCGCACAATTTCCTGTCTCCTAGCCTCGACCATCAGACCAGAATCCGCTCCGGATGGCCTACCTGCGGGTACCAGATTCCTGCAGCGAACGGTGCCCTCTTGGAGCCCAGGTTCTGGGAAGCCAGGAGACTTCACACCGCCCCCCTTTGAGGCTCCGAGGCAACCTGAAGGTGACAGCAGTGCTGGCGGAGCAGACCAGGGAGCACCAGGACGTCAGGAGTGCAAGTGCAGCAGCGGGGCTGTGCTGGGTTCCCACTCCCTGCTCACAGTGGCCAACCGAGAGGCCAGTGTCCCCAGGCCCCACTGGCCGAGGCTAGTTAAAGCCTACTAGGCTCCTCCCGGCCTGCTCCCTCACACCTAGCCGGAAGACAAGGTTCACCAGGAGGGGGAGCGCGCAGGCCCGTAGGGTGCCGCTTCCAACCTGCAGCGGACTGGAGGGGCGGGTAGCAAGCCGGCAGTGACAACAACCCTGGAGCTGGTAGGGGAGGCCGCGATGGATAAGCTAATATAACCAATAATTACAATGGCGGAAAAATAAATAAATAATCCCCAAGTCTTGGCTCGCAACCAGGCCGGCTTTAGCTCACGAGCAACCGGGGGTCTGAGTTTTCCACGCCCCTTGCCCGGTGGAGTGAGGGACCCAGCCTGCGACTTCTCTTGCTCTCTGGCCCAGATGCGGGTGTGCATAGAGAGAGGATGCCCACTGCAGACCTGGTGGCCGAGACCCGTTATGCTCAGCGTGGAAACCCGCTCCTCGAGAGGGTAAACCAGTACCCACGGATGCACTACCCACGGATCCACCCCAAAGCCAAGCTTTGTTTCGGTGATTTCTATCCCCTGAACTTCTCCCTCCTTAGAGACCCAGCTCGACTCAGATCCTTCCAGGAAGGACCGGCATCGAGGCAATGGCGGCGCTGCGCAGAGGCGGAGCGCATGGCTGACCAGTCCCTGGGCCCGGCCCACCACCGGGGAATACCTCTGTTTTCGTTGGGTCGCGGAACTCCAGTGCTGGAAGGCAAAAACAGATTTGCATCCTCGAGCCTCCTACCCTAGGCCCGGAGTCTTTCGTGCCATTCCAGCGCACAGGGACAGCGCCAGGACCTTGGAGCCGGGTGGTTGAATATCATTGACAACACCTGCCTTCCTTTCATCGTTTAATATATAACTGCCATTTGCAGGTGCGGTGGATACCGTGGACAAAATTTTTGTTGGGAAATCTTAGCTGTGACTCCAAACATGCCAGTCCCCTGTTGCGCAACTGTAGTACTTAAGGTTTCCCCGAAAGATGGGATCCAAAATTTTAAAGGGGGCGGGGGGGGGGGGGAACCCTGGCAGGATTTCCGCTAGTCTTATGGTGGACTACATATCCCAGGGAGCCAAGGGCCTGGGACGCGTGTCCACTTTGACCCATTCATCCACTAGCAGAAGACCTTACTAAGCCGGGCCACCGCGCAGTCCAATCCTTCGCCTCCCACCTTGGCTGGAACCTGCGACGGATTCGTCCCCAAAATAATGATGCTTTAGTGGCAGGAGTAACACAAGTTTGTCATTGTCCAGAGAAAGAGGATCCTGCGTGCGGTTCTTACCCGGTTCAGCAGAACGAGTGGCGTCCCTCTGGACATGCCAGCGCTCGGGTTGTGACATTTTCTAGCACAGTGGAGACCCGCGCTCCGACCCCCCGCACATCAAGCGACACTTTAGGGACCTGCTGCTTTTTTGGCTGCTGCTGCTGCTAGGACTGGCCGCGGTGCCCCTACCCACCCAGGCTAGCTCCATCCACTTAGCACGTTTGCATTTATCCGTGGATCTTCTGAGAGTCGGTCTTGTAAATGTTCAGCATTTCGCTGCTTTCCTGCCTTTTTCTGGGGACTGTGCCAGCACTTGCCCAGACCGGCGGAGAGAGGAGGCTGAGCCCAGAAAAGAGCGAAATATGGGGGCCCGGGCTAAAAGCAGACGTGGTCCTTCCAGCCCGCTATTTCTACATTCAGGCAGTGGATACCTCAGGAAAACAGTAAGTGGAGAAATGACTCCTCAACTGTTTGGAATCGCGGTTTAAAATTACTGGGGGTTTGTTGTTATTTGTTTTGTTTTTGTCCTTCATTTTTATCTGTCCCAACTCTTCTTTTCTCCAAACAGTTTACATTCCAGAATATTTTAGTATAACCGACTTCCCCTTCAAAATCAATTTTTCTTTGTAACTTTGGAAATAATTTCAAATATGTATTCAATATAGTATAAAAATGTTGCTATAATGACAGCTCTTTTCATAGTTGTTTAGATGTGAATCGAGGCTAAGCAGATCTCCCTTTTTTGTTGTTGTTTTTTGTTTTGGTTTTAGTTTTTCGAGACAGGGTTTCTCTGCCTAGCTTTGGAGCTTGTCCTGGAACTCATTTTGTGGACCAGACTGGCCTCGAACTCACAGGTCCACCTACCTCTGCCTCACGAGTGCTGGGATTAAAGGCATATGCCACCACCGCCGGGATCTATCTCCCTTATTTTTAAGTGCTTTCCCACAAGCTGTTTTAAGAAAAATAGTACAACTGGGGAAACTAAACACTAAAAAATAAACACATCCCAAATGCAAGACTATTTAGTCCTTGTGTTACTAATATGATAGACAGTTATTTTGATTTTTCCCATAACTAAACATAATTGGAATACTAGTATATTTATTAGACTTTCATTAGTAGTATTTTAATTATGTGAATGAGGGGCTGGAGAAAGCCAGAGAGGCCATGGATCTCCTTGAGCTGGAACTGTCTGAGCTGTGAGCCTTGGGGACCATGGGACCTGAGGTAAGTCTTTTATATGACACTAAGTGCTCTTAACCATTGAGTTATCTCTCCAGACCCAAGAATACTGATTTTTTTTTTTTTTGAGTCATTAAGAGCAATTCTTCAAAATAAGGTCATCTTGAAGTAACCATTTAACAAAAGACAAATTGCCAGATGTGCCAAGCAGGCTGATAGAAATATTGTTCTTTATTTGTTTGATAAATAGCTTGGTAGTCTTAATGTATCCCCTGGCAACTGTCTAATGGAATTATTTTATATTATTATTTTCTTTTTTATCTTTGATCCATCATATTGGTTCTGGTACTAAAAGCCTAAGAGATAAGCAAGCAAGTATATCTTAGAAGGATGTAGCAGAATATTCAACCTTTACAGATTGAAGAGAGTAGTGTGCATTTGCTCTTAAAATAACCCTCATATCTCGTCTATCTTCCCATCACAGGTTCACATCTTCTCCAGGTGAAACAGTGTTCCAGGTTAAAATCTCAGCACCTGATGAGCAGTTCACTAGAGTTGGTGTACAGGTTTTAGATCGAAAAGATGGGTCCTTCATAGTGAGATACAGAATGTATGCAAGCTACCAAAGTCTGAAGATAGAGGTTAAACACAACGGTCAACATGTGGCTAAGTCTCCTTATGTTTTAAGAGGTATTTTGAAACAAAATTTTATGATAAGATTTGAATATAAAAATATATGTCATTCCATCAATAAGAATTCCTGGCTGGGCGGTGGTGGCGCACGCCTTTAATCCCAGCACTCGGGAGGCAGAGGCAGGCGGATCTCTATGAGTTCGAGGCCAGCCTGGTCTACAAAGTGAGTTCCAGGAAAGGAGCAAAGCTACCCAGAGAAACCCTGTCTTGGAAAAACCAAAAAAAAAAAAAAAAAAAAAAGAATTCCTTCAAAAAACTTAGCATACTTTTTTCACTGAAAGAAAAGACTAGATGTTTCTTTAATTGAAAGCTAATTTAGGAGGCCCAGCAAAAGAGAGACATTAATTATAATTCACTAAAGACCACGAAACATTTCTAGAGAAGTTGCTCCCTACAGATGCATCAGTGAGAATAATCAAATTAAAAAGCTGGAGAGATGGCTCAGCAGTGAGGATCACATGCTGCTCTTGCAAAGGACCAGTTTGGGTCCCAGCACCCATGTCTGGTGGCTCATAGCCATCTGGAACTACAGCTTCAGGGAAGAGGATGTCTGTCCAAAGGATTTTTACTTCTTTATATTTCTTTTAAAAAAGAAGGTGGGGAGGGGTGTAGGAGTCCTTTGTTTACTTCTGTTGCTACTGGCAATGGTTTACCCATTGAGAACAGTACTTTGGACACTCTAAGAACCTATTTGTATAATAAACCAGTAAAACTGTAATTCATTTCACTTTTATCCTTCAGAACACAGATTCCTCATTCTTTTGCCAAAATTGGTTATTCTTTTTAAAAAAATTTTATTTATATATGTATGTGTGTCTATAATGGGGGTATGTTCACACATGTGCAGGTATCACAGAGGCCAGAGTGGTATCGGTTCCTCTAGGCCCAAAGTTATAGGTGGTTGTGGGTCCTGAGAACCTAACACAGGTCCTCTGCCATAGCAGCAAGCACTCTTAAACTACTAAGTCATTTCTCCAGCCCCATGATTATTCTTAGATATAGGAATTATAAAGAGTAATGAATTGTATCTACATAGAGCATGAATTACTACCCATTGGCTTGGTTTGCATCTGTGCAAAGTGAGCCAGAATAGAAAAATATAGGAAGAAGAGCTGTGAAAAGCTGGTGGGATAGAAGGTTGATAAAAGTTCATAGAGCATGTGTTTACTATGCTTCCATCGCTAAGTGAAATGTTCATCACTGTGTTGTTTGTATGTGAACAGGGCCAGTTTACCATGAGAACTGTGACTGCCCTTTGGAAGACAGTGCAGCCTGGCTACGGGAGATGAACTGTCCAGAAACCATTGCTCAGATTCAGAAAGATCTGGCACATTTCCCTACTGTTGATCCTGAAAAGATTGCAGCAGAGATCCCAAAACGATTTGGACAGAGGCAGAGCCTGTGTCACTATACCTTAAAGGACAACAAGGTACATTATGATCAAAGACTGCTTGTTTCCTGCACTCTGTAGTGTTTTTACCATTTGATTACATACGGCTGCTTTTGTTAGACATCATCCTATGTTCCTCGGCAACATCTGCCAGGACTTTTACACTCATGTAGTAAATGTCAAATTCTCTTCTAGGTTTATATCAAGACTCATGGTGAGCATGTTGGCTTTAGGATTTTCATGGATGCCATACTACTTTCATTGACTAGAAAGGTTAGTATGTTACAATGTCAATCTATATTTTACAACTTAATTTTTCAAAACATCATTAACATCAATATTAGGGGTATTCTGTTCTGGTGACTTCTATATTGCTATCCTAAAATTTTGGGTTTTTTTTTTTCCTGGTACATATATTAGTTATTAAGGGCTGCTATAGTAGCTTAAAACAGCAGAGAATGGCTCCTGAGGCCACCAGTCTGAAATCAAAGTATTGAAGGGTCACACTGCTAAGACTCTGACAGTCCTTCTCTGCCTCTTTCCAGCTTCTGATGGTCCTCCATTCTTGGTGCTCCCTTGTTCACAGCTTTGTGACTCTAAGCTCTGCCTCTTGTCACATGACTTTCTGCCTTCAAGAATCTGAGTCTCTGGTCTCCTCCCATCCCGTTCCCTCTCCTCTCCCTAAGATGCTGATCATATTGGATTAACAGCCCACTTCACATTCTTATGTAGCCTCATCTTAACTAATTAAATCAGCAATGACTTATTCCAAATAAGGTCACTCTAAGACATTGGGGCTTAGGACTGAAGCGTATCTTTTGGGGGTAAATAACTCAATCTATAACAATACTACATGGAAAGAAAATGCCTCTAGCTCATTAACAAGAACCCAGGGCTAAAGCCCTAAGTGTTGTATTTCCCTACCTCTCTCCACTCTCCTCTCTCTCGTTCCTCTTTCTCTGGTCTCATTAGAGTCTCTTGGTAGTATTAGAACAATAGAAATTAACTTGGCCAGCTTCTTGGTTTTAATAGTAAGTCTACTGGCCAAGTTGGACACCACAGAAAGCAAACTGAGGATATTTATTCACATGACCATATTCTGAACAGTTTCTGGCCATTAAACCTGAAGTAACTGCCATTGCCTGAAGTTGGAGAGATTAGCCTTTTATCTGTGCAATGGCTAATTTTGTTAAATTAACATACAGAATGATGGGTTCCATTGTGACATTTTTATACATATACATCATGTGCTTATATTTACACACAGTTCCTTTTTTTCCCCATATTTTGAGGCAGTGTCTTGCCCAGGCTGGCCCTGAACTCTGTGTAGCCCAGACTAGCCTTACGTTTGCTATGCAGCACACTGGCATCCAACTCATATTATCCTGCCTCAGCCTCACAACTGCTAGGATTACAGATAAGCACCACCATTCCTAGTTCCAACTACTAATTTTAACTGTTAAATATATGGTTGTGTGCAATGCAAAGACTGTGAATAAGCTCTTGCCTCCCCACAACCAGGTGAGGATGCCAGATGTGGAGTTTTTTGTCAATTTGGGAGACTGGCCTTTGGAAAAAAAGAAATCAAAGCCAAACATCCTGCCGATCTTTTCCTGGTGTGGCTCCACAGATTCCAGGGATATTGTGATGCCTACCTATGACCTGACTGACTCTGTTCTAGAAACTATGGGCCGGTGAGAGATGGTCAGGGTTGACCCAGAGCCTTGGTTTGCTCTCTTTGGTGAGTCCTTTTCTATCTGATTTCATGAGTTGATGGTTTGGGAGGAAGACATGTTCCGCTTCCTGTCTTCTAGAGTAAGTCTGGATATGATGTCGGTACAAGCTAACACAGGGCCTCCCTGGGAAAGGAAGAACTCCACAGCTGTCTGGAGGGGCCGTGACAGCCGCAAAGAGAGACTAGAGCTGGTAAAACTTAGCAGAAAACACCCAGAGCTCATCGATGCTGCTTTCACCAATTTCTTCTTCTTTAAACACGATGAGAGCCTGTATGGGCCCATTGTGAAACACATTTCATTTTTTGATTTCTTCAAGGTATGACATCACCTATGGCCATTCCTTTCTGCTTTTCAATATGTATATAAATAACACTTTGGGGAAGGGAACTAAAGTCTTCAAGTTACAAAGGATGGGAAGGTGTCACAAAACTGAGTACTGAGGCATGGAAATGCAGCTCAATTCTGGATTCACCACACAGCACTGATGTTGAATAAGCATTAATGGAATTTAGTTCCTGGAAAAAGCTATTTTCCCAGCTAACCCTTAAGATAAATGCATGTTTGGTCAAATCCTCTTTTTATTAGTAAGTGTGTGCAAGTCACTTTAGAAATACTACTCCCCCAAATCACAGCATCACAAGAAGATATAAGACAGATAACAAGGTGAAACCCATTCAGATGTTCTGGGCATTCTGGGGATGGTGGATGGTTTTCTGTACCTTGGGTATAGATTCCTAATGTTTCCCAGGGAATAATCATTTCTGACAATTCCTTTTCAAGCAGTGGGTATCCCCAGGTGGTTTCTCAAATTCTTTGGGTCAACAAAAAAGTGGGAGAAAACAAGAAACTGATGAACTCTTCTCCTCTGTGGATGCTGAATATTCATTTGATGTGTTCTATGGCAGTAGGTAGACCTGAGGGGTGCCATTAATTCATATGTTGGTATTTTTCACATATGTATATTGAAACAATTTTTTTAATTAATTTATTTTTATTTTATGTACATTGGTTTTTTTTTTTTTTTCCTGCATGTATGTCTGTGTGAGGGTGTCATGTCCCCTAGAACTGGAGTTACAGACAGCTGTGAGCAGCCATGTGGGTACTGGGAGTTGAACCTGGGTCCTCTGGAAGAGCAGTCAGTGCTCTTAACCACTGAGCCATCTCTCCATCCCTGAAATAGTTTTTTAAGTGTAACAAAAAAAAATGTTAGCCATCCCTTCCCAGAAGGTGTGGAGTGTGTGTATATGTGTTCATAGGTACACATGTGTGTGTCTGTGTGTGTAAAGGCAAAAAGAGCTTTGGGTGTCATTCCTCAGGAGCCATACACCTTGGTTTTTGATACAGGGTTTTTCACTTGGCCTGGACATGTCAAGTGAGCTAGACTGACGGGCCTGCAAGTTCCAGGGACCTACCTGTCTCGCACTCCCTAGTATGCACATGTCACCATACCCAGCTTTTGTACAAAGGTTCTGGGCATCCTCAAGTCATTACCTGAGCCATCTTCCAGGCCCAAGGGCAGTATTTCATCACTTTGGGTTTTTTTGTTGTTGTTGTTTGTTTGTTTATTTGTTTGTTTGGTTTTGGTTTTTCGAGACAGGATTTCTCTGTGAAACAGTCCTGGCTGTCCTGAAACTCACTTTGTAGACCAGGCTGGCCTCGAACTCACTGAGATCCACCTGCCTCTGCCTCCCGAGTGCTGGGATTAAGGGCGTGTGCCACCACAGCTGAGATCATCACTTGGTTTTATTCTTACCTGTTGAATTTTCCACAACTAGGGCTATTGATTTCCAAAGTTCTCTGAATAGTATTATTCATAAATGTTCTTACCCCAGAACTTATTAATTCCCTTAAGACATATGTGTAGCCTTGTCATATTTTAAAAATTCTAGTGACATGGCACAGAATGTGCTGCCATAGATGCACGTGTAAATCAACAAAGAATCAGAGTATTTACAAAGTCAAAGCTCTACCTTTCCTTATGGTGTAGCCTTGTGGCATCCATATTATTACTTTGCTAGCTGCTTCGGTGATAGATGTGTAGCTGTGGTTGAGAAATTTGAGGCCATATCGAATGGACCTTTAGCTCTAGGTCAACATAGTATATAATAAGAACACTTATTAAATGTTGATGGAGAGGGAAAGTCTGTCTGAGGATGGAAAAATGGTGCATAGAAGGGGGAAGTAAAAAGAGTAGAATGGGAATTTAGTGAAGGCTCTTTTACTCTCCTGCTTTGCAGCACAAGTATCAAATAAATATCGACGGTACTGTGGCAGCGTACCGCTTGCCCTATCTACTGGTAGGCGACAGCGTGGTTCTAAAGCAGGACTCCATCTACTATGAACACTTTTACAATGAGCTGCAGCCTTGGAAACACTACATTCCAGTCAAAAGCAACCTGAGCGATCTGCTGGAAAAGCTTAAGTGGGCAAAAGATCATGATGCAGAGGTAAGGTCATTCTCCTAGAAGGCTTGCTCCTACTTGCACCACTGCATCACAGGAGTGTTGGAAATATGCCTGGACACTGGGATGTTCAGATACAGCTTTTACTTATACATGGGATGCTGCCTGACCAAGGGTAGCTCACAGTTCCCCTCAAAGTGAACATCACCACAACACTTTAGATTAGCTGACCACTCTGCTAAACTCTAACCTTGATTATATTTTCTTTTTCAGTCAGGTTGGTTGGGGGCATAAGCAGTGCCTGTCTGGCAATAGATGCTAGTAACTACTGGAGAGTAAAATGAGGAATTATTACTACTAGTAAGCTTGAGGTTAAGTGTCTGCTGAAAATGAAGAGAGAGCATGCAAGGCTTATACTCTGTACTTGATAAGCTGTCGTTACTTTGCTTGGGTCTAGCTCCTCTCTCCAAGGGAGACTTATCTCTAAGACATCCCACATGGCAACTTGTACTTTCAAATCTTGCAAACCTCTCTGGGCTGAACAAATATACTCTGAAATGCTACATAAGCTACTCCCAAAGATATGTTTTCTGTCTCATCTCACTATGTAGTCTGAAGGTCTGTTTGCATATGTCTGCAAGAGAAAGAGTACCATTAAAGGGTGTTTTTTTAATTCCCATAGGCAAAGAAGATAGCAAAAGCAGGACAAGAATTTGCAAGAAATAATCTAATGGGTGATGATATATTCTGTTATTACTTCAAACTTTTCCAGGTTAGTATTTTCACACACACACACACACACACACACACACACACACACACACACACACACCTTTCATATTGCTTGTGACTAGACATGTTATAGTCAAACAACAGTTAGTATAAAATTTTCTAAACATATACTAATATAAAGACATATACCACTTTAGTAAAAATTAGACACAAATACTACTAAGTATTTGAGGCTTGGAGTATAAAGCACATATCTATCATGCATGAGGCTTTGGGTTCAGTTCCAGGTACTATAAGGAAAAAAAATGTTGACTACCGAGAATGTAACAACATCAAGTGAAAAGCTTTCATATTAGGCCTCAGGGCCTGGGCTTGGGATGTGGGGCTGTGTATATGGAAAGCAAGTCCTTGGGTATGAAAAGACCCATGGACTAACAGGTTGAGAGTTCAAGGGGTCTATGGCTGTACTCCCTCAAACAAGTCCAGGCTCATCTAATCTAGGAGTTAAACAGGGTCGGACCTATTTAGTACTTGCATGGGAAGCTGCTTGGCAATACTGGGTACTGTAGGCAATCAATCAGTAAAACTATGAAAAAAAAAGTGTTAATTAAACAAAATACAAAGTATAATCAGCCTCTTGGCCCCAAATAACTCATACCTTTTCTTGAAAATTATTTTCAAGGACCAAGAATTTGTAATTTGTAATCCCAACATATCTGATGATTTAAAAGGCTTATCTTAAAAAGGAATGCAGAAGTAAACAAGTTATTTGTTAGTAATAATAGTAGAGCTAAATTAAAATTCTTGTCTCAGAGTTCCAGATATTGAACACAATATCTTAGGCCCTGCTACAAAGCAAAGATGGTCTGTTCCCATTATCCATGTTGGGCAGTTCACAATTGCCTGTAACTCTAGCTTCAGGACATCTGATCCCTTGGCCCCTGTTGGCATCCACACTCATGCACATATCCACATTCAGACACATAATTAAAAACAATGTTTTTAAAATGTGAATACGCTAGATGTAGCACACATACCTGTAAGTCTGTCAGGAGATAAAGACAGAGGATTGCTGCAAGTTTGACACCAGTGTGATCTACATTCAGTAGGCCAACTATAGTGATATCCTGTCTCAAAAAACACAAGATAGGGCTGAGTGATATCTCGATGAGTAAAGTGCTTGCTGCACACACATAAGGGGACCAAGTTAGGACCCCAGCACCCCTGTGAAGATGTTTGTGGCAGAATTTATCTGTAATCCCAGCATTGGGAAGCAGAGACAAGAGGATCCCTGGATCTTATGGCTAGCCAGTCTAGTCCATCAGTGAGCTCCAGGTTCAGTGACCCTGCCTCTAAAAATAATGTGGAGAGAGACTAAGAAAGGCATTTGATGTCCTCTTTTGGCCTCTACACATCTACGTACACATCACACACACATACACACACAGTTGTCTAATAAGGGATCTATCTACTAGGAATTGGTAGCCAATGTTCACAGCACAATCAGGAACTCTGTATTGGGCATTTAAGATGGATTTAGAGGACACTTTAGGTAACAGTTAAGTGCACATGCATTAAAAGAATGCTTTACTTGTAAGTTCCAGTGTGTCTCATTTGGTGAGTATACTTAAAGAGCTACTTAAGGAATGCTTTTGTATTGATACTTAACAGGGCTATGCCAGCTTACAAGTGAGCAAGCCACAAATTCGAGAGGGTATGAAGAGGGTAGAGCCACATTCTGAAGATGACCTCTTTCCTTGCACGTGCCATAGGAGAAAGGTAACAAGACTAACCTGGCTCTAGTGATGTGAAAGAACCAGTCCATGTGCTTGCTCACTGTCTGTGAAAATGCAGAAATTCTGAATGCAAGTTCAATTTTTGGTAGCTAATTATTAGCCTGGTGGAACTCTCTGTACACCATGACAATCTGTAAGTAGGAATTTTGGTCCTTTGCAGTTTTGTGTGTCTTTGTTGAGAAATGATTTGCCACTAATTCATTGGCCCCTCAGTGGCACATCATTTATGCTAATCCCTTTCTGTGCTGTAAGAGTCACTAGAGCCAATAATGAAACTGATTAAATGTCACAAAGTTTCTTTTGGCTCTGCATGAGATTGGGCAATTTCATTTCCTTTTTATCTCTTATGTGATTTAGATAGAACTGGTACCAGATCAGTAACTTCCACCAACTAGTTGGCAGTTTGAATGACAGTGGCATATCTTGCTCTCTGTCTATGCCATCTCTTCACACTTACTATCTGTAACACAGGGTGTGATGGTAATACAGACCCCTGGATATTTAAGGTCTCCATCACTCACTCCCATGAAGCTGAGTTTGATTTTATACCTGGGTGATTCTGGTCCTCCAGAAATAGTCCTGGGCCCTTAAAACACCTAAAAGAAACTTGATTTTTTATTTTTTTTCCTCCTCTCATCATATTTAGGAGAAAATAGTTGTCTGGTATGAGTATTCTTGATTCCTAAGATTTCTTAGTGGCTCTTAAATTTTTCTTCTTAATTACAGACCAAAGATGAACTCTGATATGCAAAATATCTTCTATTCAAATGATGGTGCTCTGAAGACTCTTCTTAACTGTAGAGAAGATCATTTTTAAGTATTAGTTCCAAAAACAATGTAAAATCTAGTGGTGACTGTTTGCATACTCAGAGTGTTTCTTCTTATGCAGTATTCCCATGACTGTCTTTTACAGAACATTTTTAAATTTTTATAATAAAACCACCTTTAAGGGCCTATTTTGTATCAATTATTAGCTATGAATAGAAAAAGGAAAGTCTGGGTCCTTGATTCTGGCCTGCTGACTGCTTGCTCTGAATCAAATAGACCTCCAAAAACAAAACAAAACCCAGCCAATTATGGTGGTTCATGCCTGTAATTCCAGCACTCCAGAGGCTGAGACAAGAGGATTGCCATGAGTTCAAGGCCAGTCTGAGCTACATAGTGAGTTTCAAGCCAGCTTGACATATATGAGGCTGGCTTGGAAGACAGTAAGATGTTATACCCAAATCGCCGTGGGGACCCCCAAAAGACCACCATGGAGGCCGAATCCTGCATGTAAAAGCAAAGAGCCTTTATTTCAAGCTCTGGAGCTTGGTCCCTCTGGTCTGTCTGACACAGCGATGAGAGCAGAGAGCCCTGAGCTAAGGTTGGGCAGAGTTTTTATCATAGCAGAGGATGGGATGAGGGGATTTCCAGGGTTCAGGACCCTGATTGGCTCACAATTGTCTAGGGGTATCAATAAAACAAAATAGGTTTGGGCTGACTCAAGGGCATCTGGCCACCCTATTTAATGGTTAGAATGTTTGGGATGTCAGGTACTCATCCCTGGGTGGTATCAGCTTAAGGCTTTCATGGATCTGGGTGTTGCCTGTCAGTAAGCCTGTCACAGAAGCTGTGTCTAGGCCCCTAAGCCTGTCATGGCTGCTGTGTGGTCAAGCTTTTTGGGGGCCCTTCACAAAGACTCTGTCTTAAAATACAAATAACTGTCTCTTTTAAGCTGTTTTTAATCTTGGAATGGCTATTCATTCAATCCCAACCAAACCTCACTCTAATAAAACATGCAAGAACTGCCTTTATCTGGCCTCTGCCTCTGTTGTAATCAAATCTGTTACCGCTTACTAACAGCCCTATCACCCAGTTGTCTACCCAATGTCACCCAATTGTCTACCCAATGCGTGTTTCCTTCCTGCCCTGGTATTTGCTTTTCCCTTGGTATGGAAGCCAGGATCCATTCTTCTTTGTCAAGCTCATTTCAAGAATGTAGCACCTCTGAGTCTTTGTTATATACTCACCATATTTCGCAGTAGCTGCCTGTAGACTCTCCAGCCCAGACTTTCAGCATCTTCAGTACAGAGACCATTCTTTTTAGGATCTAACAGGCTTGCCTGAACCTGGAAGGGGCAACAGATTTTAAATGGGTAAATGAGTAATTACTTTAAAAATGCAAAGCAAGTACTAGCTGGGGGCCAGGCATGCTGGTAATATGCCTTTAGGCCTGCCACTCATGTTCTCCTACAGTTAGACAAGTCCCACAGTCAGTCTCCTTGAAAAATGCCCTGGAAGAATATCCAGAATGTTTGACCTTATGTTAGGGAATAGCCCAACCAAGTTAACCATCACTAATTGAAATTCATACAATGAATATTATTGAGCACCTAATATGCATTCAGATACTATATTAAGTTCCAAAGATAGATCAGGGAATAGTTATTGTCTCTTCTTGAAAAAGAATGGAAACTTCCAATCAATAAATAAGTATGGGTTGTGGCTGATAATGGCATCACAGGGTTGAGTAGTGGTGTCTACTTAACCCTAATCTAAATATGCTAATTGGACATTGACTGTTGCTATAGCTTATGATAAGCCACTGGTAAAATATTAAAAATTTACTAATTTATTAAAGCTTATCAATCAGAATAACTTTAAATAGCAGTTGTTTTTTCAGATAGCTATTGGAACTGTTTGTATTCTATTTTTCTGGTTTTGTTGCATTCATTTATAGTGAATTACAGAAATAGCATTTTAATTTTGAAACAGTGTAAAAAGCTATGCTCATTGTATTATTTGGTCATGCTTAATTAATTGGTATGGTAATTGATTTAGACATTGGTTTTTTTTCTCATTTTTTTTACTTCTTGAGACTTTTATATCATGTGGTTATTTATGTTTTAATTTCTTTTTTCTTTTTCTTTTCTCTTTTTTTAAGACATGGGCTTACTAGATAATTATGGTTGGCTTGGAATTCTATGTATAGCAAAATGGCTTCAAACTCATAGAGTTCCTTTTACCTGCCTCTGCCTCCTGACTGCTGGGATTAAAGGAGTGGGCCACCATGCCTGGTCTTGACTTAGGACATTTTAAACTACTCACAGAGCAAATCTGGCCCACTACCCATCTTCCATAGCTTCTAAGCTAAGAATAATTTTAACGTCTTAAGTGGTTGAAATCATCAAAACAAATTATATTCCAGTACATGCAGAACTCAAATTTTGGTTCACAAATAAAGGTTTTATATTAGTTTCCTATTACTTCTGTGACAACAACTTGTGTTGTTACAATTCTGGAAGTCACAGTCTGAGATCTGGAGTGGGGCATTTGCCTTTTTTTCTTCTAATGCTGCATTCCTAACATTTCTTGCCTTGGGAACCATTCTCCATCTTCCTAGCCTACAGCCTAATGTCTTAAAGTCTTGCCCTGCTTCTTTGACCACAGCAATCTCTGAATACTGTAGCAGTATGATTCACAGGCTGGTAAATGGATACATAAAACTGTTTAATGGGATTCAGCAATAGAAATGAGTTGGTGAGAAGAAGCAGAGTACATTTGCACATTCTAAGTGCAAGATGACAGATCAAAGCTATCAGCCCATGACTCCATTTATGTGAACTATCCAGAAAAGGTAAATCTGTAGACACAAATCATGTTGGGGGTTGTCTGGTGTTAAAGGTAGGAAAGAAGAGTAGCAAGTTTCTTCTAGAAATGATATGTGCTTAGAATTTGATGATGGCTGCAAATAATTGTATAATTACTAGAAGTCATCAAATTGTATACTTTAATTGAAACTTAGGACATGCAAATAGAGTAAATAAAGCATAACTAGAATAGCAGACAGGAACTAGCAATGTAGCATAGTGGTAGACTGCATGGACAAAGCCTGGGGTTCCATCCCCAACAATCCAAAGAAGTGAGGAGAGAGACTGGGGGAAGAAAAGGGGGAGGGAAGAAAGGAAGGAAGATTAGCGACAATAAGGAAATATTAACTAAAAGTATTAAGACTGTAACTTGAGAAAGCACTTGTGATAAATGGCTTTCAGCTAATTGCATTTTAGTATGTACTGTGCCAGAAAAGAGGACAGTGAGGAACCTGCCTGACTCCATTTAAAGGCAGGAGCCATTATGCTGTATTTTTGAAAATAAGTTTCTACTTACTGTGAGAGTTGAGTAGCTCTATTTTCTGGAACCTGACCTTCCCCAACCCATGACCTTGATTTGTTTTTGGGAATACCTTGACTCTCCCTGACCCCTCTTAATCACATGGTGGGTGATCACATGATTTTTTTTTTAAGTTTTTTTTTAATTCCTTATTGCCCCATTGTCTCTCTTCTTTAAGACTGTTTGTGATTTTACTCCTTAAAAGGAGCCCAAAAGATGGACTCTGGGCATAACCTGACTTAGGAGGCAGTCGCTGGCCAGCTCTTGGGTGCACCGGATAAAAATCAAGCTTGCTTCAAATTTGTCTCAAACTATGGTAGTGGTCTTATTCTCGAAGTTGGGATTAACACAGGTACCAGAGAGGGATTCATTCATTTAGGAAACATTTGCTAGACTTTATCCTACACCAGGAGATTCAGTCAAATACACATACACATTCTCTGTCTGTCTGTCTGTCGTCTCGCCCCGCAACCTTTTCTTCATTAAGGGAAGTTTAAACTTTGAAAAGTCTCCCTGAAAACACACACACACACACACACACACACACACACACACACACACACACACACACACAAAGAAAAAACAGGAAAAGACATATGAGTGAAGTCCTAAGTAAAAGGTGTAATCTGATGAGCTGAACAGTAAAAGCTCTGCAGTGGGGCCGGCTTTGATAGGTTTGGGGTGAGATATCAAAGCCCAGAAGCCTGGGACCTTTTGACCCACGGAAAGAGCCGGATTCGGTTCGGCTCTGAAGAGGGAGGTACAGATGGACTTTGGGAGGGACTGGGGGATGGGACCTGTAACCTCAGGGCCATGCAGCTGCTGTGATGACACACTAAGTGATGGGCACAAAGGTGGTAGCAACACACCCTTCGGGTGACCAGTACATAAGGCAGTGTTAATGATGGAGCCTTAGCCCAGCTTGGCACAGGTGAGAAGCATCCAACCTTTTGACACTGTGTTCTGACTTTGCCCTATACAAAGCTCACACCGAACCACGCAGTGAAGTTGTCAAAAGGAAATTAAGTCGCAAAAAATTTAATTAATTAATTAATTAGAAAATATGTTTAAGTGCACGATTTTGTGTTGGATCACATGCATAGCTGTTTTGTGGCATGCGGCAGCGGGGTAGGCGCGCCTGAAAACCAAAAGGATAAGGAATCCATGGCGGGTTGAGAGGAAGGCGCTAGTCAGAGTTGACTCCATGTCTTCTGAAGGGACGATCGGACCGGAAGAGGCCAAGGTGGTGACCGGAGCGGCTTTCCCGCGCTGCTCGGCTGCACCAGCGCACTGACTCCGGTTTCAGGATCACAGCCCTCGAGAGGCGGGGCCGAGCTCAGGAAAGCAGAAAACTCTCCTTCCCGGCGTGCCTAGCGGCGCGCCCCACGAGCCGGGGGGGTGGAGCCCGCGCGCGCGTGCGCAGTAGCGCACCGCGCTGACGGGGGTGGCAAGGCGGTCGCTTCGAGCGTGTTAGTTCGCTCCCTGAAGAGAGTGAGGACGGTTGCGCTCCCGCGGTCTCGTGCGTTCGCTGGTAAGCGCGGCGGCCGCGGCGGGAAGCGCGGGCAGCGGGGGTCGCGCCAGGCGGGCGGCTCCTCGGGGGCTGTCGGTCGCCGCCTGAGGCGTCTGAGGAAGCTTGCCGCCGTCGGGCAGCAGCCGGTGGTCTGTTTTGCCCGGGAGGGCGGACACGGGGTTGGTACGGCGGGCAGGCGGGGCCGGGCCGCGCCGCGGAGACTCGTCGTGGGCTGTCGCGGGTGACGGGAGAGAAGCCGTCTCGCAGACGTGAGGCTCTCCCCCGGTGGCGGCTGCCCGGCCCGGGGCTCACGCGCTCGTTAAGCGAATAAACGACGATTCCCGTTGACCCCTGACCTCGGGTTTGGATTTTCTGCTCGTTTAGTGGTTAAGACTAGAACTTAGTTTTGTTCGCCCGGTGACAGCCAACGTGGTGCTGCAGACGTAACAGACAATACGTAATTTTTTAAAAAACTGGAAGTCAGGTGGTCCTGGCGTTCTGACGGCTTTCTGGAAGGTATGACCATAAAATACTACCTTCTGAAGATAAGTAGCCCCTCCTCCCAAACTCAACTCTTGATTATCCACACCATTTGGAACCGGTACCAAATCAACTGCATTTGTTTTGTGTGTCAGCATTCAGTTGTCACCTTGCTTCTACCGGATTGGTGCTGTTTTCCCCATCTGCTGTGTTAGACGTTGAGACGGAGGAGCCAGGCTTCAGTACTCCCTTATCTTTCAAAAAAAGCTAGAGATAAAATCGACACTGTCACTTGCTTTGGGCTTTTACCCTATGGGACATTTTCAGGGTTACTCAAACAGTCTAGAATAAGTGTGTGCAACAGTCGTGAAGAACAAGTTCATCATGAAGTTGGGAGAACAGAGTTTTTCTTAAAAACAAAACCCCAGGTTAATATGGAAGAGCTTTCTAGGTTGATGGTAATTTGAAAACATGCATGTAATTTTACTACTTTCTGAAATCTCATTAAAATTACAGGGAAGGATGTTTTGAGGTTTGGGGGGGTTGTTTGTTTGTTTTTGAGGGTTGGGTTGTTGTTGGTTTGGTTTGGTTTTTCGAGACAAGAGTTTCTCTGTAGCTTTGGAGCTTGTCCTGGCACTCACTCTGTAGACCAGACTGGCCTCGAACACAGAGAGATCCACCTGCCTCTGCCTCCCAAGTGCTGGGATTAAAGGCATGTGCCACCACCGCCCGGCTGTTTTTGGGTTTTTTGGTTTGTTTTGTGTTTGTTTGTTTGTTTTGTTTTTGTTTTGTTTTTTGAGACAGGGTCTTGCTCAGACTGGTCTCAAACTTGCAGTGATTCTCCTATCTCTGTCTTTCGAGTCCTGAGATTATAGGCAAGCCCCACCCAACCTGCCTATCCCCCCCCCCCTTTTTTTGGAGACACAGTCACTGGAATAAAGACCTTGGGAAATATTAACAGTTGAATAATAAATTCTAAAAAGCAGTGGCTAAAACAGCAGTTAGGAACACAATAAAACTAGTCTGAATAAATCATAACCTCCAAAACACACAAACTGGCAGCACTAGATATAGTTGGAAGTGCATCGATGTGAGTACAGGTGGAAGACTTAAAATGTTAGGTTAAATCTTTTTAAGGAGCAGTAGGATATTTAGATTCCTTTTCCCCTTTCACACTCTTGAGAGTGATTACATTCCCCATAATTAGACTAGAAGGAGGCCTATTTTGACAAAGAATTTTTTTAACTGGAGAACTCAAGACAAGTAATTGTAAGGATATATTTATGAAAATAAGGGCCCCAAAGCCATAATTTCTTTATCCACTTCTCTTTCAACTTCCACAGCTTTAGTAGCCAGATTAATAACTTCCAGGCCCAAGAGAGTGGGGTGAGATGAACAGAACAATGAGGAAACATGTATATATATACACAAGTTTAACAGTAAATTAAATGTGAAGAGACCTCACTATTTACATTTTCATTTTCAAAGTTTTGTGTTGGGAGCTTGGGAGATGGTTCAGCTAATAAAGTAAAGTACCTCTTGTAAAAGCTGAGAATCTTGTTTTTCACATCCCCAGCATCCATTTAAAAGCCAGGCCCAGGGGTTGTGGATTTAGCTCAGTGGTAGAGCACTTGCCTAGCAAGCTTAAGGCCCTGGGTTCAATGGTCCTCAGCTCCAAGAAAAAAAAAAAAAAAAAAAAAAAAAAGCCAGGCCCAAACTGGAGGAACCCAGATAGGCAGATACCTAAAGCTTATTGGCTAGCTAGCCAGCTTATCCAAATTGATGAGCTCCAAATTCAGTGAGAGGCCTTGTCTTAACAGTGGTAGAGGAAGACACCTGATGTTCTCTTCTGGCTTCCACATATAGACACACACATATATGCACTTGTACACACATACAACACAAAAAAATTGATAAATGTATGTGTGCTGTCTATTTTAAAAGTTTTTAAAATTATAAACAAATTATTTAATGTGACATTTCCTCTTCTGTGAATTTTTCTTACAAATATACCCATACACCTATAAGTATAATATCACCTAGAAACTAGAATCACAAGACGCAAATAACACTGGTTTCCTTGAGAGGAGTTCTGAGTGAAAGGCAAAAGTGGAATGAGACAATATACTCTTTGTATCTTTTGAGCTTTGAGCCATGTTAATGTTACCTAGTTAATAAACAAATGCCAATGAAGGCATAAACAAATGCAATGAAGGGTGATAATGGAAATTGTGGTGCCAATGATATGCTGAAAAATGAAAGCTCTTAAAATAAAAAGGAATGAATACTGAACAACAATCACAAAAATTACAGTAACTTGTACCCATTCGTGTTTATGGTTCTTCAGGTCAGTTGTGATTTAGACTGGGTTCAGGCTTTAATTTGGCTTCAAATTTGCTCAAACTGTCTTCATTATGGGATTCTAGCTGAAAATGAAAAACTTCCTGGGATAGTTTTTCTCTATTGTTAAGGTGAAATGTGGTTCAAGGTTTGTAGGAATTTGCCATAGCTCAACTCAGAAGTGGCACTTTGAAATGTTCCATTAGCCAACCCCAGAGTCAATAGGATCACATGACAAAGACTGTGGTTACATAATTCTGTTACATGGAAAGGGGGAAATGAAATGATGAAAATATTTTAATAACTGTAGGGAAAGTAAATTAAAAATGATTTATATTATATGGAAAAAGGAATGATGAAAATTATTTAGTAGATATATAGAAATTAAGTTGGGGTGGTTAAGAATGAAGATTCTTATAAATATATTTCAAAAATATTTTTGTAAAGGTACAACATCCCAGTTTGGAATGAACTATTTTAAGGCCTCTGCATCAAAGTATCCCACTTGCCTTATGTAATACAATCCAGCTCCTGTAATTAGTTCTGAGTACCCATAAATATCTTGAAAGTAATATAAGAGTAAATAATAAATATATAGAGAGATACCAGTTTGTAGAGAACTAGTTTCAGATTGTGTTTATTTCAGCTTTTGAATGTGCTCATTCATAGTTTTGGGGTCATATCCATGTCTGGCAACTCACTTTTCACAACAGAATTTTCTTTTCAGGGAGATGCCCTTTGCTTCTTGGATGTAATGCACTTTATGTTTATTATTCATCAGTGAAAATGAGTCATACAGAGGTAAGATATTGTCATTTGTTCTGTATCTTCATATTATTCTTTTGGGGAGATGGGGGAATATGTTAATCATCACTTGCATATAGTAGTCTTATTTTCAGTTTGCATGGTGAAAGGCAGTACAGAATTAGAATTGGCGAGTAAATGCCAGAACAAGACTACTTTACTTTGATTCTTAGTTAATAGCTATATAACCTTGAGCAAGTTACTTAATCTGCTGTGCCTTATCTGTAAAGTAAGAATAGTACTTGCCTCATAGAATTATAAAGAATGCTTGCAAAAGTTAATACTTTAGCACTTAAAGTACTAGACAGTAAACAGTTCATAAATATAATGACTTGTTTGGAGGCCATGCATTCCGTCATGAGTCTTAGCAAAACAAATACAAGTATTTATTCAGTTGTCTAAATAGTCAAGGAAATAATTTGACCCTTTTGTTCTCTTGAATTTTAGGTTAAATTAAAAATACCTTTTGGAAATAAATTACTGGATGCCGTTTGTTTGGTACCTAACAAGAACATAGCATATGGAATAATTCTTACACATGGAGCATCAGGAGATATGAATCTTCCTCATTTGATGTCACTGGCATCCCATCTTGCATCTCATGGATTTTTCTGCCTAAGATTTACTTGCAAAGGCCTTAATATTGTACATAGGATTAAGGCATATAAAGCAGTTTTGGTAAGAAAAATATATTTACTTATAACAAGGCTCTGCTTAAAATTCTTCATAAGTTTAAGGTATTTTGTTACCTGATTGTTAGATAAAAGTGTTTTAATGAGTATCCTTAGAAACTTGGCAGTATACATAGGGTATTTAGTGGTTGTGTTTCTCTTTTTTTGTCATCAGTTTGTTTTCTTGGAGATGAATGTTCATATCGTACGTGTTCTTTCATGCTGCTGTCCAAGAAGCTACTTAGAATTTTCTCACTGGGATAATGTAACTTTAGAATATAGTTATGCCGATCTAGATTTTTAAACCTACTATATTATTATGCATGTCAAAATATACTACCCTTATATGCTAGTATTTTCATCAAATTTGAAACGACTAGCTTTTAAAAAATAATTGTCCCTTATCAAGTTTACTGTTTACCACCCTAGTTGGAGACATGAACCTGGGAGAGGGGGACCTAAAAATGAGGTGGACTAAAGTCTCATGCAATAGCTAACTTTATTTAGAATTTGAGGCAATTATACTCTGAGAGTTAAGAATCACATGAGTAAGGTGTTCAATTACAAGGACAAGCCACATGCGGCAAAAATATGTTTTCCATAGAGGTATATAAATAACAGCTGAAGAAAACTCCCTCCTAGCCAATACACCTGGGAGAGCATGAAAACCCATCCCAAGAACAATTCTGTGTTTTGAAGAAACTAAGGTCATAGGACTCTAGCCTTGTTTTGGAGTTTTCTCACAAGCACTCAGAATTCTCACACGACTCCATTCTTGGAGTATGTTCTGACATCTCCCCCTTTTTTGTTTTTTAATAGGATATGCAGAGTGGTTTTGATTTAAGATGTTTTAGGTAAATCTAATTGTCATTTGATTCATAAGTGTTCTGTAAACAAGCAAATTACAACATTAGAATATTGGAAGCATTGGAATTCTCTGCCACCAACGGCAGAGATCCAAACTGTCCAGTACTATTAGTTACATTATTACATTGATAGGAAATTCTAGAGAATAGCTTGAAAAGAGACCCATATGATTAATTGTTGACATTAATTATTTACTAATTGAACCAGAAAAATAAGATAAGCAATATTTTATGTCCCTTAAGGTACAAATAAATCCATTCCAAAGGTTTATCATCTTGTGCTATAATACCTATAGGAGACAGTTTAGTGGGAAAAATAAGTTTAAAGGCAGTGAAAGAATCCACTTCGTGGATGCTTTCTTTTGGTCTGGATTCAAATAGCTGTAGTTCTTTCTTTGCCTCTGGACGTAATGTATGAGGGCTATCCAACACCTTCTTAACTTCTAGAGTTTTAAATAGATTGGTTAGTGCATAATTAGATAGACATTTTGATTTTGCTGAAATTGCCCTGGAAATACCAAGCACAGCTCATGAGACCAAGGAGAAATCAGTAGATGAATTACTTTTTCCAGCCATGCTCTTAGCTTGCCTAGGTTGTAAAATTAGCTTTTTCATAGGATCTCCTAAGTCCTTATCAGAAAATAGAGAGAATTCAAGATTAGATCAATTATCAATCAATTATCATATTCTTCACCCCATGCTTCAAGGCCATTTTTAGACAATGGAGGGTAAGTATTTATAGAAAGCTCCAGTTAGGGAGCTGAGGGAACCATCCCTGGCATAGGTGTCACCATTTTTACTTTTGATTTTGCCTGCACAGGGAAAACTTCCTTCTTTGCCTCTATCAATTTTAAGGTTTGACCATTCAGTTTATATTCAAGGAATTAGTCATCTCTTTGTCATGATTAATATCCTACTTATCTTCCTTAAATATTTTATTAACAGTTCAAATCAATGCGCAAGTGACCCAAAATTAAACAAGGAACTTTCCCCCCTTGTTTATATGCCTTTTTAATATTCTTTCAGACTCTGTCCCATACTTCTTTATCTAAAGTTCCTTCTTCTAAACACCAGGGATTATAATCATAACCAACTTGCAAACAATCTAGTAGCTGTGATTTTGATACTGTGGTCCTTCTTTCTTTAAGAAATGATGCACAAGCTCAACATACAGCAAAGTTTTTACTGGTTTCTGCACCATTTTGCTCATTCATCTTCTGTGAGGGTCCCCACTCTTTATCTCATAGCTGACTTCAGGTCCCTGTTTGGGTACCACTTGTTTACCACTCTATAGATGGTGGGACCTGGGAGAAAAGAGCCAGCAAATTTAGGCAGACCAAAGTCCCATGCAATAACCAACTTTATTTATTTTGGGGGGTTGCGGAGAGGGGGTTTCGAGACAGAGTTTCTCTGTGAAGCTTTGCGCCTTTCCTGGAACTCACTTTGTAAACCAGGCTGGCCTTGAACTCACAGAGATCCGCTTGCCTCTGCCTCCCAAGTGCGCCACCACTGCCCAGCCAATAACCAACTTTATTTAGAGCATTAGGTAATTTATATTCTGTGGGTTAAGAAAAATCGAATCATATGGCTAAGGTGTTCAATCACAAGGACAAGAAACATGTTGTAAAAACATGTTTTTCAGTAGAGGCATATGAATAACAGCCACTGAAGTAAATTCCCTCTTACCTGCTACACCTGGAAAGCCCATGAAAACCCATTCCAAGAACAATTCTGTGTTTTGAAGAAGCTGAGGTCACAGGACTCTTGTCTTATTTTCTTGGCATTTTCTCACAAGCACTCAGAATTCTCACACGACTCTGTTCTTGGACTTTGTCTGACAATTTACTGCTTGAATATTTTTATAAAGGCAAGTTGATTTTTCCCTGACAAAGGATTAATAGTGAACACATGACCAAAGAGGAAAGAACTATATCTCCTATAAGAATCTGTAAATTATGTCTTTGCATAAATTATACATTAGTAATGGTAAGAATATCCAGTGAAGTATGACATGAGAGGAACTGATAATTTTTCGGTTGATTTACCTAGAATTACCTAAAGACCTCAGGAGAATACAAACTTGCTGGTGTTTTTCTTGGAGGTAAGCTTCAGTATTAGCTGCATTATAATATTAAAATTAGTTATTTTGTTTTTATACATAACTTTGTTTTGATACATAACTTTGATACTTTATTATAAAGTACTTTATATGTTTAAAGCAAATTTTAAGCATTTATGTGTTAAAATAGAAGGCTTACTACCTTTATTCATAGCATTTTATTACTCTTGCAAATGATGCATTGAGAAATAATTTCTTCACCTTTTGTAAGTATTGAGAAAAATAATTGCTTTTTAAATTTTGGGGTAAGCTAGATCAGTTTTTAGCTTTTCATAAAGCTGTAGGTTTCCATTAAGACCATTGAAATTTGTTGCTTGCCACTCTTTGAGTTAAGTAATTTTTTTCCCCTCAATAAATAACAAAGAACAGCAAATATAATTTTACCATACTATCGCTACTATTGTATGCATATGTTTATATTTCTAATTGAACTTAATTGGTTTTAGGCCGTTCAATGGGCTCGAGAGCAGCTGCTTCTGTAATGTGTCACAATGAGCCAGATGACAGTGATGATTTTGTTCGAGGTCTCATTTGTATTTCTTACCCACTGCACCATCCAAAGCAGCAACAGAAACTCAGAGACGAAGATCTCTTTCGTATAAAGGATCCTGTACTGTTTGTGTCTGGCTCAGCAGATGAAATGTGTGAAAAGGTGACTTGGAATTCTATTTGTATGAGTGAAATATATTAAGGGGACGATTATTACCTGCCATATTCAGCTTCTGGACATGGTGACCCACACCTTTAATCCCAAACTCAAGAGACAGAGGCAGATGGATTGCTGTTAGTTCAAGACCAGGCTGGTTGTCAGCCAGGGCTACACCCACCCTGCCAAAAAAAAAAAAAATGCTTATTAGTCTGTTAGTTGTGTGTCTTTGTTACCCTGTAGCTTTGTAGTACATAAAAATAAAAACACATTGACAAAATGCGTCTCCCAGAAAGGGATTTGGTAGATTTCATCTTTATTTGTAGAATTAATATCTGATTGTTATGATTTGGGAGATACTAGGGTATATATTTGGTTTACCGTTTCAGCTTTGAATGAGATTGTTATTGACTCTCAAGTAAGCATTGGCAGCATTCATATATGACTGAGTATTATGAACTACTATTTCCCAGAGCACACAGTTTCCTTAGGAAAAGATTTTTTGGGGGAAAAAATTTGAATAACTTTAATCTGCTTAAGTTTTTTGTGCCAACAAATGCTTGGGTGTATTCTATTACGTGATTATTTGAGATAAGTGGACTGACACTGCTGTAGATATTTCATTATATACTCCAAGTTGCATATATAGCAGGTATTTAATGAATAGTTTTGAGTGAATGCCAGTCCAGTATAGATGAGGAAAAGATAATCTTTTACTAAATATTAATAGAGTCTAATATCCTCTTCCATTTCTTCTTTAGAACTTGTTGGAGAAAGTGGCACAGAAAATGCAAGCTCCCAGTAAAATCCATTGGATTGAAAAGGCAAATCATTCTATGGCAGTGAAAGGACGGTCAACAAATGATGTTTTCAAGGAAATAAATACACAGATCTTGTTTTGGATCCAAGAAATCACTGAAATGGACAAGAAATAATTGTCATTAAAAACCATGTTATTTTGAATAAAAGTACAGTTAATTTGATAAAGAACAATATACCTCTCAGCATTGTGAGATGTATTTCAGACTAATGTTCTTTAATGTTGCCCTATTTTTGAAACATGGTATTGTGAAAATATCCTTTCCAAGATGTCTTTTGAAAGCACTGTTATAGTTATATGAAGATAATGTACAAATGTTGAAGTTGTCTATAATTTATTTTCATTAGTATAGTTAAGTTTTGAAAAATTAAACATTTGCATTTTGTTACAATGGTGCTTTGTCTTACTCTGAAATGCAGCTAAGAAAATGCTTAGTTTTGAGAATCTCACCTTTTTAAAAGTGTAAAGGAAGTGCTGGCAAAATGGCTCAGTCATAAAGGGCTTGTTATATAAGCATGAGTACTTACATTTTTTTCAGTTTGTTTTCATTTATTTATCTTGGGAGGGGTGGTGTGCAGAGGTCAAAGGACAACTTGGGGCGGTTGGTTCTTTCATTCCAAGGTTGGTGGCCAGTGCCCTTTCCCTTAGCCATCTTGCCAGTCCCTGAATACAATTCCTAGTACCATTGTAAAAATGTGGGCACAAAAGCAGTGTGCCCTGTATACCTAGCACTGGGACTTGCTGGCCAGCTAGTCTGACCAAACCAGTGTGCTCCAAGTTCAGAGGCAATGTCTTTAAAAGTAAGGTGGAGCATAAATGTATCCACATGTGCACATAGAGACAAAGTGAAAGGGATGGTGTTGGAATGATGTTCAGTGATGGACTTGCAGCTTTGAAACCCTGGGCTCAACACAATCAAAAGATCATGGAGGTGCATTTCAAACACAAATCTTCAGTAACAGGTTGGCAAAAATGAGTAAATACCTGAGAGTTTCCAACATAGTGTATGAAATCAATAGATGATGCATTAAAGAGAAAGTTAAACATAGCTAAATAGTTTGACTAGTGTATGCTATATCTAGGCAGAATTAGGGGTTCTTAGAAGGTACACAAAATGAGACTAGTGTTAAATTTGTAAATAATTTTAAAATAAGGAATGGTTCTGTACTAAATTATACTAGTAGCTTGTCAACTGCCCTTAGGCACTAAGCTTCAAGTTGCCCATGTCCCTCATTCCTTCTACCCTGGTAGAGTAGATCAATTTTAGTTATTTTTTCCACCTTAGATATGGCATTTAAAAAAAAATGAAGCCGGGCAGTGGTGGCGCACGCCTTTAATCCCAGCACTCGGGAGGCAGAGCCAGGTGGATCTCTGTGAGTTCGAGGCCAGCCTGGGCTACCAAGTGAGTTCCAGGAAAGGCGCAAAGCTACACGGAGAAACCCTGTCTCAAAAAAAAAAAAAAAAATGAAAACCTAGGTAACTTCAGGTCATTCATATTATAGTTGAAAATCATATAACTACAATTGCAAATTTTCTTTATCACTATAGTACTTTTTGATTAACTGATTTCTTGAACAAGACTTAAGTTTTCTAAAAATGTGTAAACAATGAATATTTAAGTTTTTTTAAATACTACAGGTGTCAAAACATTGTAAGCCAAAAAGCATGCCCCAAGCTATCAGAAATATAACCATTGGTCCATTAACAACTATAAGTTCACTGACAAATAATAATAACTACAATTTAAACTAATTAGAGCTAGGAATGTAGCTCAGTGGTAGAGCTCTTGCCTAGCATGAATGAGGCCCAGGGTTCAATCTGCACCACAGAAAAAAATATAGTAGGGAAAGGATGGACAGTACAAAAGGAAACTTATGCAAACCATCAGAATATAGAAGGTTAGTAGTGAGGCTATGAAACTTAAAATTAAGTAGAATATAGACTACTGACTAGTTTCATGTCAAATTTTTTTTTTCCGGTTTTTCAAGATAGGGTTTCTCTGTAGCTTTGGAGCCTGTCCTGGAACTCATTCTGTAGACCAGGCTGGCCTCAAACTCACAGAGATCCACCTGCCTCTGCTTCCCGAGTGCTGGGATTAAAGAGGTGTGCCACCACTGCCTGGCAGCACTTTCTTTCCTCCCAACTTCTTAGTTTTTCATCACAGCAGTAGTAACCCTAAGACAGCAACCAAGATACTTTAAACAGAAATAAAAATTAATATCCCTGAGTTGTGTATAAGAAACTACTATGCTGTTTTATGTAATAGCATGCCATTTGAAAACCATGTACCTAATCATGGTTGATAAAAATTTCTAACTCTTAGCAATGAGCCGTTGGTCTAAAACTGAAATGAATACTGAAAGAAAGACCCTGTATGCTTCCCTGCTTATTGCCGCGTTTAGTGGGAAAGTACACAATCCCTTTTAGTTTTTCCCCAGTAGTTAAGAGCACTGGCTGCTCTTCCAAGGGTCCTGAGTTCAATCGTGGCTCACACATGGGATCTAATGCCCTCCTCTGGTGTGCAGGCATATATATGCAGCCAGAACACAGTACACAAAATAAATAAAACTTTTAAAAAAAGGAGTCCCAAACCTTGTTTGAATATTTTTAAAAGAGCCATCCTGCTGCCTCTAATAATTAGACACCCACTCATGTTTATTTGTTTTAGTTAGTTAGTATATGAGATAGTGGGTTTTATTACAATGACTGGGCTTTTTACCTGAGTCAAACACAATTTGTCAGGACTGGATGGAATAGGTGTTACAAAGGTGTCCAATGGGAAAAACTGTCCAATTGCAATATTTTAAATGATGCTCCCACTTAATTGTCTCCTTGCTTTGATCAGTTGGTATTTCAAGTTTAAAATATGAGCTTCCAAAGGTGGCCTCAGGAGAGGACCCTATCAACACTCTGTCCCTGTCCTCCTTCATATTCTAAACCTGTAGCCCTAATGCAGCAACTTGAATTAGTTTTGTGAAAAGGAAAACCTTTCTGTCTCATCCTGTGATTTTCCATTTTGTTGATATTCATTCTTCAAAACAGTTTTTCCCCCACTCTTTGCAGGTTTCCTTGATTTACAGAGTATCTTTTGTCAAAGACCAAAGCATTGTGGTGGTTTGAAAAAAAAAAAAAAATGGCCCTCAAGGGGAGTGGCACTATTAGGAGGTGTGGCCTTGTTGGAGTAGGTGTGGTCTGGTTGGAAGAAGTGTGTTACTGTGGAGGCAGGCTTTGAGGTCTCATATATGCTCAAGCCACTCCAGTGAGACAATCCACTTCCTGTTGCCTTCTGAAGCCAGCACCATGTCTGCCTGCATGATGCCATGTTCCCCGACATCATGATAATGAACTGAACCTCTGAACTGTAAGCTGCCACTTAATTAATTAAATGTTTTCCTTTTATGAGAGTTGCCAGGGTCATGGTGTTGCTTAGTTAGAAACTTAGTTAGAAACTCTAACTAAGACAAGCATGTTCTTCCTTTGTCAGTCACACTCTGACACCATCCCATATCCATTACAAACTCACATCAAGGAATGCTTTTCACTCATCCTTTAAGTACTTCTTGGATTTAGTGTCTTACACTATATTGAATTAATATTTGTTGAGTTGAATTGAACTATTTGATTAACTCATAATTACAAGCAACCCCTGGCTTGTTTATACATTTATTATTGAGAGTTCTTGTTAAAATGAAAGTTTTGTCTTGAAATTCAAAAAGGTTGAAAAATACGAAATCATTCAATCAGGTTTTAAAACAAAAAGAATCCCTGAGTCACTTCCTATGTCCTTAAATACTGTTAGTAGTGGGCTATCTCTCAGATGTTCTAATTTTTACATTTGCCTTCATGATTATTAAGAATATATGTGTTTTTGTGCTGCTTACTTATGATTGATTTCAGAAGGGGTTTCCAATGCAAGGAAGCATCTATGTGACAAAACAGTCTCATCCCAGTAGGCAGTTACATAGGAAACACACCACAAAGCTCTAGAGGCTGTTCCAAGCCAGTGGTTTGTGTAAGAGCTTGTCAGTGGAGTACTAGCTAGGGATTCAATGCCATAAAACTTGGGAACATGGAGTACAGAGGATAATACTATAATGAATTCCCCTTGAGTTACTTAACATTAAAAGAATTTGAGAAAATTTGCCATCAAGAGAAATCAAATTATCTGTTCTGCTGCTTTAAATTTAACAGAAAATCCACCACCACTACTACCCAAGAAAACCTAAAAGACTTAAAAATCTAAGGAAAGTGGTTCTTTTAGAAATTCACTGCCACTGTGCATGTGTAGGGAGACAGAAGTGAAGGCATACTTGAGAAACAGTGATTACAAAGGTTTCTTAGAGCTACAAAATCCCTGCCATGCACTCTGGAGGACTGTCATTGCAAAGTCAAAATCCAAGATCAGAATGAACCCAAGGTAAACACAAACATCTTTAGTCTACTCTGTTTAGAATGTGTTGTTTCTTTCACGTGCCCCAGTACTGAGGAAAGTAAGCTCAGTAACTCTGATATACTCAGAGGAGGCCTAAAGAGTTTACTTCAGCAGAGTAAATACCTTTTTCCTCAACTCTGAATAAATGAAACCCAAGAAATATTAATTACATCATCAAAGGAGAGGGGCCATACATCCAAAAATGATGTTGTTCACACTATCCTGTGACTAAAATTGTGCTTGCTTAGTGAATTTCCAGGCCTACTTGCTTAGATTAGGGTCTAATCTGTCTAGATCTGCCTCTGACCCACCCTTGATTCTGATCAAAAGGAAATTCACCAATAGGCCATTCAAAAGTCTGACTTTGGTTTTGAATGTATGAATAGATTGTTAATGGGGAACTTGAAAACAGAACCCTGTAGCAAAACAAATATAAATGTTCCAAGAAGTTATACAGGATCGATAGACACAGTTTATCATATGTTCTACACAGTGGCAACAGTACATACTTAAACTAAAAAACTATGTAGAATATGTCAAATTCTAGATAAGTAGGAAAACAAGTTTTGTTTTTAATTGTTGTTTTTGTTTTTGATACAGGATCTAACTAGTAGCCTTCGGTGTCTTGGAACTCCATATGTACTCCAGGATAGCCCTTGAACTAATAGAAATCTGCCTGCCCTCTGACTCTTGAGTGCTAGAATTAAAGGCATATGCCACCATACCTAGTTACAGCATCCAGTATTTTTGTTACACCTGTCAGTTAACATTTATTCTAAGAAAGAACTATATTTTCTTGACTATAAAGAAGCATAAAATACACTATTGCTGATAGGAAGAGAAATTATTGGATTAAATGGCTTTCTAACTTCAACTCTACATATTTTTTCATTAGGGCAACAATTCAATTATGTTAAGAGATTGTATATAAAACTGTTGTTTTGGTTAAATAGAAAATTATTTAGTTAAAAAAATATGCAAACTGAGTGTGGTGGCTCATTCCTGTAATCCCAGTACTTGGGAGGCTGAGGCAAAGAATTTCCATAAGTTCCAGGGCAGCTTAAGCTATATAAAGAGTTCCAGGCTACCCTGTGTTATAGAAGGCCATATCTCAAGAAAAAAAAAAGATTAACTACATAATAATGCCAACAGAGGTGTTGTACACCTGTGATGAAGCTGGAGGATCTCTAGTTCAAAGCCAGCCCGGACTACATAGGAGTTCCAGGTCAGCACAGGCTATGTAGTGCAAGGCGTTACCAAAAACAAAACAAACAAAAAAATTAGCTTACATACTTCCAATACTAGTACCATACATGGACTGTACATGTTTAACCTGTGACCTTTTGTCACTGCAGGAGTTTCTGTGAGCTCAGTTAAACACCCACTGTGACATGTACCTTACTTTACTCAGTCCTAGAGCAAGCACTGCACCATTGAACACAGGCACTGAATGATGCTAGAAGTAGTTTTTTTTTTCCTGGCAGAGCTTTGTATGTGCTTATGAGATAGATGGACAGAGCAGCATTTCGTGTTTGGGGGGCTTCTAAAATCAATGCCTTCTGCATGAGATACCAGGCTATTATGTCAAAAATATATCATTTCTTTAAAAAAAAATTGAAGTCTATCTTAGATGAGAATACATTTGGCACAATATGGGATTTTCTAGACTCCTGGATTTTTAACAATGCTTGGATACCAATCCTGTTTTTAATTTTCTTGGGTGTTGCTTTTGAGATAATCCTTGTAAGAACTTGTGAATTCTTTAAGAAAAAGCTTGAACTATGGGAAAATGGAAGTTCATCTTCTCAGAAGGTAAGAAATGATGGATCATTCTCTCCTATTTTTCAAAAGCACACATAAGAATAATTTATAAAAAAAAATTAACTTTGATAGTTGGGCTATTTCTCTAACATTTTGATCTTCTCCCTTGAAACAGAATGAAGATGTTTTCCCGAAAGGAATGACATTTGGTAAATATCACACAATTTCATCTTTTCTGTTTGTGTGTTTGCTTTTGGTTTTCCGAGACAGGGTTTCTCTGTGTAGTCTTGGTGTTGGCTGTCTTGTAACTAGCTCTGTAGATCAGGCTGGCCTCAAACGCATAGGGATTTGCCTGCCTCTGCCTACCAAGTGCTGGGATTAAAGACATGAGCCATGACTGGCCAGTTTGCAATTTCAACTTTTAATATTAAACTTATTTAGCCTGAGTTTCTTCTCCTGATACTGTAACTTTTTGTTCCCATGTAGCTATAGAGAGCTGGTCGATTTCCCAGACATCGTCAGCAGAAAGGTAAGTGAGATGAATCAATATAACTTGTTTACATTCTATTCAGACTTGTATTTATTTCTGAATCCCAGAGAAGGATCTTCCTAAAGATACAGTAAATTATAGTTCACTCTAATATTGTTTTTAAGTCATTGCCTTGTTCCAAGCTGTGATAAGGGCTTTTCATATATTGGTAAAATTATCCTTTAAAGTAGATAAAGCTTACAGAGGTTAACTGACTCAGGTTCTTATGATAAAATACCCCCACTACTCACAACGAAATAGTAACCACAATTTCTTATAATTCATTTGGTAAAAAAATTTACCATCTGCTGCAGATGGAGCCAACAGTGAAGCAGGTGTTGTAAAACTGAGAGGCTCTCTGAAATTCAGAATGCAGTTTAGAATCTGTCAGCTTACAAGTGCTTCTGCTGTGCTTTAGACACTAACATCATCATTGCTCTTTGTTGCAATCTTAATTGTTTTAACTAAAACTCATCCAGTGATTATTAAACATCTGTGCAGTGGACATTGTTAGATGCTAGGATACAAACACTTGAGCTAGCTTCTGATCTCACACATGTAGCTAAAGGACAGTTGCTGCCCAGTACACAAACATTTAGGAGATGTCTGAACCAGCCTAGGGCTTTAAGAATGGTTTCATGGAAGGGTACATGAGAGTTGGGACTTCAATTTTTAAAATTACATTTATGTATTGATTTGTTTGCATGGTTGATGGTGGAGGTGGGGCTCACATGGGAAGGCCAGAGGACAGGTTTGCTCCTCTCACCACATTGGCCTTGGGGATTTAACTCAGGTCATCAGGCCTGGCAGCAAGCAGCTTTGCAAGCTGAACCATTCATGGACCCTGGAGCTTGATTTTAAAGAACAAATGTAAATTAGCCTGAAAATAGAGTTTAGAAGATAATAAAGGCATTCCAGGACATATACAAAGACAAGGAAATAAGAAACAGCAAGCTGTGTGAAAGAAATAGCAATGATTTCAGAGTTGCTGAAAAGTGAACTGGGTACAAGTAGTGGGAGATGGATGTGAAGAGGTGGAAGATCATAGAAGGCATTCTATACCATTCTAATCTAAAACTTGGATTTAACACTGAACAAAAACCACTGTAGATGTTTAAGAAAAGGAGTGTTTGGGAGCTTCAAGATGGCCCAGTGGGTGGATAAAGCGCTTGCCCACAGAAGACTGGTGTTTAGATCCTAGCACCCACATACATAATAACCTAGTGTGATGCCCACCTGTAATCCTAAGCACTCAAGAGCACCTGGCTAACTAGGTTACCCCAAAGACACCCTTGTAACATGACTCTTAAGTGGTCTTATAATAAAAAAAAAAACCTGGAGCCAAATATTGAGGTGAAGCTGAAAGATCAGATAAGCAGAACAAGCCAGCCACAAGCTCTTACCCCTAGGAAATCCTCAGTCTCAAGACAGTGAGTTCCTGTTTTCTCGTACCTTATATACCTTTTTCTGCTCTGCCATCTTACTTCCTGGGATTAAAGGTGTACACATTTGTGTACACACAAGCAAAGGCATGAGATCTCAAGTGTTGGGATTAAAGGTGGGTATCACAACACCTGGCTTTGTTCCCAGTGTGGCCTTAAACTTGCAGAGATCCAGACATCTCTGTCTCCCAAGTGATAGGATTAAGGGTGTGTGCCATCACTGTCTGGTCTTTATATCTAATCTAGTGGCTGGTTCTGTTCTCTGATCCCCAGATAATTTTTATTGGGGTGCACAAAATATTACCATATTTCTCCTTTTTTGTCTAAAATAATAACAGATTTTAACTAATATAAGAAAAACTATATACAATAAGTACAATAAGGATATAGAATATATACAGTCAAGAATTACATTAACAATGTCTAGTCCATTAACATTTGACAGATTCAGTGAAAATACTTCATTATCTATCCTATTTTGGTGAGTCCAAAATGTATCTAATTCACTTTCTATCCTAACTTGTATTACCAACGAAAAACTATCCTTTGATGTCTTTCAAACTTATACACTTTACACCTCTTTAGTGAGTTTCTGTTCTGAATTTGTTAACAAGGAAACTATAACTGTAACTATCTACTCTTCAACTCCCTCAGAGACCTGAGAAGGAAATAATATTACCTAAGTAAGCAAGAAATGCAAGTAAGCAACTTCCAAAAATTTTACCAGAGACATATATGCTGGAGCATTGTCAGTTTTAATCTGTATAAGTATACCCAAGATGGCCATAACTTCTCGCAAATGTGTGATTATAGAATCAGCCTTTTTGGAACTCAGAGCAGTTGCCCATTGAAATCCTGAATAGGTATCAATGGTGTGGTGTACATATTTCAATTTTCCAAATTCTACAAAATGAAACATCCATCTGCCATATTTCATTCCTCTGAGTGCCCTTTTGGTTACATCCTGCTGGTAGTGGAGTTTGACTGTAAAAAGAGCAAGTAGGACATTTCCTTATAATATCTTTGGCTTGTTGCCAGGTTATAGAAAAGTTCATTTTTAAACCCTTACTATTGACATGATGTTTTTATGAAACTCTGAGGCCTCCAGTACATTTCCTAGCAATAGTTAACCAATCTCATCATTTCTTCGTGCTAGAGGGCCTGGCAGACCTCTATGGGATCGGACATGAGTTATATATAAGGGATGATTCCTATTCTTGATTATTTCTTGTAACTGAATAAATAACAAAGTTAATTCTGACTCACCAAAGATAAATTCTGCAGTTTCAACATGTAAGACCACTTTCAGCATACTGAGAGTCAGTAACTATATTGAGGGGTTCCAAAAAATCCATTAATACCATCAGAATAGCATATAATTCCAATTTTTGGATAGAATTATAAGGACTTTGAACCACTTTACTTAAATTTTCTCATTTGTAACCTGCCTTTCCTTGTTTGTTTGTGTCTGTATAAATTGTAGGGGCTCCAGATATTGGTGTTTCCCATACAATTGTGAAGCAGGATCCAGTTAGCTCTTTTTTTTTTTTTTGGTTTTTCGAGACAGGGTTTCTCTGTGTAGCTTTGCGCCTTTCCTGGGACTCACTTGGTAGCCCAGGCTGGCCTCGAACTCACAGAGATCCGCCTGGCTCTGCCTCCTGAGTGCTGGGATTAAAGGCGTGCGCCACCACCGCCCGGCCCAGTTAGCTCTTTTTATAAGTTTAATTCTATCACTTTTGGGATATTTGCTGTTAATCTCTCCCCACCCCACCCCCCACAAAAAAAACTACTGCAAGTTCTTTGCCAAGATTCACTTTCTGCCCATAATTTGTCAATTCATCATTAGTTGAAGGTACTATAATTTCTGCTTGTCTATTCCTGCTAATTGATGAAGTCTTAATATTCCTTTTAAAATCAACTCAGAGATCTTTTCCACATAAGCTTTTAATTTTTTACTGTTTATTTGGTAGAAATATCCATTCCAACATAATATTCCCTCTGCATTAAAATTCCTGTAGGAGAATGCCTAGAGGGTAAAATAACCAAAATGCAATTAAGCTTTGGATCTAAGATGTAAGACAGAGAGAAGAGGAGAAAGAAACCTGACCTCAACCTCTGCCCTCCATATGCATGTATGCAAATGTGTTTGTGTACCTGTATACACATGTGTGACCACACACATGTTAACATGCATAGACATACAGCACACATACCACATACGAACACAAAGAGGACTGTTATGTTTTTCTGTGAGATCACTCATTTCTTGGTGCAGAATGAGCCTGGAGATTGACAGTCTAATTTCTTTCATACTTCAAATGTACTAAAATTTAAAGTCTAGTTGCTTTGTTAGTCTATTGGTCCTAGGAACTTTAGTACTAAGATAGGTGCCTCAAGAAGCAGAAACACTATCTGGAGGTCCCAGGTTAGTAGAAACCTTGTCAAGAGTGGCTGGCAGTAGGATTACCATGGCAAACTGGGGAAACTCCATAGTGCTGTTAGATACTCATGGGACTGTCTAAGACAATGCAGCTTGCAGTGCAAGGGGTACACTGTCTCCAAAGCTCACCAGAGGATTGACAGGAAAGAGGAAATCTTAAAAAAAAAAAAAATGAGGACAGGGATTTTCAGCTTCCTCCTCCATATGCTATCATTTATTCCTTCCTGCCTAGGCAGGAGTTAATCCTTAGGTGGGTTTTAAGGAAAGATACAGCAGTCACCTCTAAAGTTTAACTTTTCATGGTTTCAGGTACTTGAGACAAACTATAGTTGGAAATATGCAATAGAAAAATCTAGAAACAAGCAATTCATGACTTTTAAATTTCATGCCATTCTGAGGAGTGTGATGAAATGTGCTGGGGTGGTTTGAATAAGAATATCCTTCATAGGCTCAGATATTTGAGTGTTTGGTTTCCAACTGTTAGAGTGTTTAGGAAGGATTAGAAGGTGTCTTTTGCCAGGCTGCACACGCCTTTAATCCCAGCACTCAGGAGGCAGAGCCAGGAGAATCTCTGAGTTCGAGGCCAGCCTGGTCTACAGAGCGAGATCCAGAACAGGCACCAAAACTACAAAGAGAAACCCTGTGTCGAAAAACCAAAAAAAAAAAAAAAAAAAAAAAAGTGTCTTTCTTGGAGGAGATGTGTCACTGGGGATGGGCTTTGAGGTTTCAAAAGTCCACACCAGCCCAAGTCACAATCTCTCTCTGCCAAGAACCTGTGGATCATATGTAAGCTCTCAGCTACTGCTCCAGTGCTGTGCCTATCTGTCTGCTGTCACGCTCTTACCATGGACTAACCCTCTGAAACTGTTGGCTTGGTCATGGTATCTCCCCAAGACAGATGCCAATCTGCTCTGTTTCTTTCTCCAGCATATGCATGCTGTATTATCCTATATAGCTTAGTGGCCATCTTAGTGTTTCAGATTGACTGTTTCATATTGCTGTACTTGTATTCACAATAAATAAATACACCTTTATTTATTTTTAAATAAATAATCTTTATTTACTTAACTATGGCTCCAAAGAATTCCAGTGTTGGTGCTGGCAATTCAGATATCAAAAGAGAAGCTGCAAAATGCTTTAAATGAAAACGAAAATAAGATAGGACTTTTGAGACAGAGAAAGACTACATAACTTTCATTATGGTGTGATATAATGTTCTATTATTTGTTGCATTTGATTCTTTTCCTGACATAAATTAAACTTCAGGGAACTCAGTAGCAGAGTGCTTGCCCTTGCCTTGTGTGTTCTAGGCCTTGGGTTTAATCCCTAGTACTGCAAAAATCAGTTCATAATTTAATAGTTAAGCATTATTGTGAATAAGAAGAAAAATCTTAGTGTACCCAGCATTTGGTGATGTCTACAGATTCAAGCATTGCTAGGGGCTGGGAATGGATCCCTGAGAAGGGAAGCACTATAACTGAGAAGGATGGTAGAACAGTGGTTTTGGAGGAGCAGGCTTAAAGAGGACATGCTCCAGTGGACACATACTGCAGTGAAAACTCACTGTTTGGGGTTTACACAAGCAACTTTAGTTAATTAGCTCATCAATTAATTTTTGTTTGAGACAAGGTCTTGCTGTGTAACCCAGATTAGACTTCAATTCTGGACTCTCCCTCTTCAGGCTCCTGAAGTGTAGGCTACCACACCTTGCTAAGGTTTCAATTTGTATCATGGTTTTGCCTTTTGTTGGTTGGCCTGACATTAGACAATTAGCTTTAGGACATTGGTCTGTGAAGTTATGGTTAATAGCAAGTCTAAAATCTATAGTGTACATCTAAGGATTAGCTTGACAAAATTTCTTCTTGCTGTAGAGAAGTTATTCTTACTTTTGATGCCTAAGGCCAATTAGATGACTCCTCCCACATTGGGGAGAACAGACTCCTTTATAATTTACTAATTCATATGTTACTCTCATCCCTAAAATACCATTATAATTTTGGATCTTGTGTCTGAGCACCACAGCTCAGCTAAGATGACGTATGAATTAACCACCATACTCAGGTAATGCTGATGCTGGTAGTCTGAGTACTTGTTTGACAGCATAGTCATTCACAGTAGACGAAAATTGGAACATCTTTGCTATATGTTCATTACTACAAATCATTACTCTGACCCAGAAGTCCACTGAGAAGTACTTACTCCTAAATGTAGGTTTTTCTCTTCCTCACAATAGCTGGCAAGATTAACTATAGAAAACTACACTTGATATTATGGGATATTCTTCTGTTATACATACTAAATTTCCATAACACTGTTTCTTATAAAAAATTTTATGTGAAGAATAGAAACATATTCTTTAATAAAAGCATATGCTCTTCACCCTTTGGCTCACTGCTGTTAAAAATACTTTTAGAGAGACTGAGGGAGAACTTATCTCATTCTCTTAAATAAATGTTTTTCTTCACTTTGTGTTTGTAAACAGACCTGTTTTCATCTGTGACAGATTTTCCTTAAGTCTAGAGTGAGACCCTATAATATGCTTATGTTAAGTTACAACTCACATGCACTGTTTTTTTTATCTCCAGAGTTGAAACCTTTTCAGGAAGAATAACAACTAGTTCTCCATCTGAGGAGAATGGAGATAACACTAGCGAAAGAACCTTTTCACCCTACGAATGTGAATATCAAGGAAGTCATTTTTGTGAAAGTCACTCATCTTCAGGTGGGACCAGTACATCTTTGTCAATGTTTTACTCAGAAGTAAATAAAATTTTCATGAGATCCTTTCACAGAAAAGATCCACAAAGTGAATATCAAACAATACAATTTTCCTCTAATAAATTATTTCCAATAATGAAAACCAACAAAACAAAAAACAAATTTCCTGATGCTCTTAGTTTTCAAAGCACATTTAAATTTACAAAAGATAAGGATCTCAATGTGACACCATGCCCTCCTGTCCATTTATTTCTTTCTAGTGACCAAATTAGACATGTGGAAGAAAATGTAAGAAGGAAAATCCCTGTGAACCCCAAAGCTATATCAGCAAGGGAAGCTGATTGTCTGCACCCCAGCTATCAGGAATCATATATTCATTATCAACATTCTAGCAAAGTGGTTATTCCTGCTGAAGCACAAGATACTTTCTCAGACCAAAGTGCTATGCAGAATCAAATGATTCATGAAGCACAGTTTACTAACCAAACTCAATCATTTATTTATAACCAAGAGCCAGTCAGCAGCCAGCCTGATTTTGTTCAGCCTCTATATTTTATGAGACTGCCGTTTTCTAACAGCTTACAAGACTCCTTCCAGGCCCAACAGATAGACCATAAAGATAAAAGCCAACATTTCATCCATATCCCATGTATTGCTGAAGCAGAAGATTCAACCAAGGGCATAGAGTCTGATGAACATTTCAGTGAGACCCAATATTCTGTTTATTTAAATGACCAAAACAAGAGTAACCATTTAGTTAAAGGGCAAAATAGTGTTTTTCAGAATGCTGAATTTCTATCTTTAAGTTCAAATTCATTTGTTGAACCTATGCCACAACAAAAGGTAACACCAGGCCAAGAGCCAGTGGCTTCATTGGAATCAAACCAGTTTTATGCATACAGTATAATATCTCTTTCACCTACCATTAAAAGGCGGAAAAACAGGAGAAAAATACCAGACAATGAAAGAAAACTCAGTCTTAAAGTTCCATCTCCAAAAGCAAAGAAAATCTCTTGTTCACGGGTGTTTCCAATCATAGTATGTCACACTTCAGAAAATAAGACAGAGTTAAGGTGCAAGAAAAAGAAAATAGCACATCAAAGGAAAGTAATGTCAGATAGAGCTTTGCATCTTATTTCTGTCTCTAAGCTTATCAACCTCCATGTTAAAAAGTATTTCTTTAAAAATCTAGTAGCAGTCATACCAGACTTAATAAAATGTGAACATTTTCTGAAGGGGCAAAATAAGTCACTAGATACAGAGAAAATAAATTATGCAAGTTCTCCTGATAGAGTAAGCTCGGGCATTATTGAAAACATAGAACACTCGTTCATTGTCAACACTCATGAAATGGCAGCTCCTTGTTCATTATTTGAAACAAACACAGAGAGTAAGGAGTCTAGTGAGGACTCAGTTCAGCAATCATTCGACTTGAACATTCCAAAGCATGAGGGGCTTTCAGAAGTGTCATCAGAATCTGCACAGAAAGATGTTTCATTTCCCCACATAGAATCATACAAAGGAATGAAAGTACAGAAGGACATACAAAGTACAGAGAATGTAGAGGAGTTAACAGTCAGTACACCGAACGTGCGAAGGTGCTTTTCAAAAGATGGTGTACAGAATGCCAAAAATTCAGTGGAAATCACTCTGAACTTCCTGGGTACCAATTTGCTTATTTCCCTGGGACCTGAAAAGCATGTGAAAAATGAATTAAAAGACATAAATGTTCAAGTGATTACAGGAAGTAAAAATCTGAAGGAAGAGAAGCCATTAACAGCTAATATTACAGAATACAGTAACCCAAATGATAGTGAGAAGATGGAATGTGGCACTAGAAGCAATAAAAAAAATAGACATCATGATGAAAGGATGTCAGATACCTCTCATAATACCATGCAGGCTACCATTTCTGAACTCTTTGATATGGAAATATGTAACAAATTAAAAGCTAATGCAGGCACACCAACAATAAATTGTAGTCACACTGCACTAAAGCAAGAAAAACTACTAGATGAAAAGAAAATACAGGAAGTAAAGCATGCTGATAAGAGCCCTATAGTTAGAAAACCACGCAAGTGGGACTGTGAGGAAGAAGAAAAGCACAGAGAAGTCAGCGTATGTCTGAAGCAAAAGGACAAATGTGCCCAATTTGAAATGGAACAGATCCATTTGGGAAATAGAAAAAATCAAAGGAAAGAGAAAGAAGTACAGTCACAGACTATTTCTACACAGACAGTATGGGAGACTAGTCCATGTCCCTTGACAAATCCACTACAAGTTGAGGAAGTGAAGCAAAGGACAGATAAACCTATAGACAGAGAAGAGGCTGCAGGTCCCATGCACTCACCTTTAATACCGGAGAACTTGCCTGTTGGTGAGTATTTAAGTGAAACAACAAAGTGTAGGGTCCCACTTTGTGGAAATCCCACAAAAACATTGGATGGTCATATTATAGAAGACAAAGAAGACTTGAAAAAGGACCTATGTTCAGTTGCCACAGGACCTTTGAAAGTCAGAAAAAAAACATCAGGACCAAAAAATGTACGAGGTGTCAAGCACAAAATTATAAAAGTGAAAAAACCTGAATTTTCCCTGAGGCTTTCTATCACTGCACGTGACATTCTGCACCACAGAAGAAAAGTGGGAAACAGCTTTGAAAACATCACTAAACAAATGCTACATGATGTAACCTTGGCACCTGGACTTCTGAATGTTCACCCTCAGAGGTTTATCATTCACAATAATAAAACAAATATCAAGATAACACCCCCAAAAACCCAAGTTGAAAAGAAAGAAGAGAATTTAGATTCCCTCAATAAAGAAAGTGAAGCTGTTGATACTCTAGAAGTTCACTTGCACTATGGTGTGAAAGTGGTAGAGCAAATGCTGCCAGAGACGGTGGCTCATGTTAAGAAGAGCTTCAGATTTGATGCACATCCAGCAAAGGAGATTAAAATGGAGAAAGAAATGTTTCAAGCAATATCTTTCACAGAAGCAATTAGGGAATCAGTTGACTCACCGAGAATGGATTCATTTTGTGTTGCAAATACAAAAAATAGCACATCTACACAGACAGAGCTCCAATATTATGCGGAATTAGAGTTGGGTCTTCCAACAACAGGAAAATTATGGATGGGAGAATCTCTGAGCCAATCAAGAGAAAGTAATGTTCCAAATAGTGGGAATGATACAAGGGAAATCAATTGTGGTTTTACCCAAAAAGCTTTCTCGTGGTCTTTAAATTACTGTATGCCTCCTTTGACTCATTCTAAAAAGAAGAAAGAACGAACAAGATTCACAAATACAAGTACAGTGAGGCTCAAGTATACGAATAAGGTGAAACCACCAGCTTCAAAGACCTTCAATATCACAGGCAATAAAAAGAAGTCAAAATTGGACCTCAAGACCAAATTAAAAAGAATAAACCAAAAAAAAGCATTTTTACATGAATGTCAAAACACTCTTTGCTTATCCATCCATAGAAGATTGCAGGGAGTGTTCTGTCATGCTCTACTAAAGCAAAGAGGACTACCAAACAAAATATGTGTTGATTGTGTTGTTGAGAGTAGTGCATTCTACAAAAGAAAGAAAAAACTTCAAGAAGAGAAACAAAACCCTTTTGTACAGGCAGCTCCACAGCATGGCCAACACCAGTGGGCTGATGCGGATCAAAGGAAGGACACTCTCCCAGATGAGCCAGACCCATCACCCGTCTCTTTAAGTCAAGAACAACTTGCTAACAGTCAGAGTATAAAGTTCCAGAAAGATTCCCTGCAAAGTGCTCTGGAGACCAACCCACAAATGGCTCCCATCCAAGCTAAAGTATTACAGAAAGCTACCAAAACAGAAAATGACATAAACTTCCCTGTGGTTCCTAAAATTTTATCTCCTGAATCAGGGAACTCTTCACCTGGTGAATTTACAAACATGACAGATGACGATTTAGAATCTGACAACAACTCTGAACATGAACTAGATTTGTATCCTGCAGAAAAAGATTCAGAGACATCAAGTCTGCAGGTGACATTCCTGCAGTCTTCTGATTCTGTTACAAGATCCTTTGTTTCTAAACCTAAAGAGAAGAGAAAAGCACTAAGGTCAAAGAAGCAGGTAACAGTGAGTCAAAAATGTAGAGCTATGAGGGAAATAAAACCATCAGTTTCACAAACAGGTAACTTCAGGTACAGCAAAAAACTAAAACGACACAAAGAAATGAAAGACCCACAGCAAACAGATAACATAGCAGGTGCCTGTTTGGACATTGTTCACTACAAGGTATATATTTTGCCCAACAAAAAAATTATAAATTCAAAACCATGGGCAGATAAACAGAGAAGAATAAGAAGACTTGGTCGAATGCAACGAATGCAAGAGAAGTCACCAAATGGAAGAAATGCATGCTGTCCAGGTTCTGCTGATTTGAATAGTTCCTCTAGCATGAAGAAGTATGAAGAGGAAGGAGAGGAGGAACTAGAACATTTCCTGATCTCAGAAAATAGCCCTAGCCTTATATTTGATATATATCAAGAAAAAGACCATGGCCTTGTTAGATCAGATAAACAACTGAACCAACTAGGGAGAACAATTACTCAGGTACAACCACAAACACCTACAGAAGTTATTTCCTGTTCTACCCTATGCCCCATGCCAGATGAATTACAATTAGAAAAGCTGGAGGGCTGTTTCAGTGTTTCCCCTCTAAAGTTCAGGGAAGCCAAGGACAATGCATTATCTGAAAGAGAAAGTGATTTATCTGATGAAAGGCGATACAAGGAACAGGCTGCTGACAGTGAAAAGGAGGCAAAAGAACTATCAGCCTCATACACTAATCAAAACCTTATCAGGGAAATAAAATGTGACTCAACCAAAATGAAAGGCATGTATCAAGAGAAAAAATTTGCAGATGAAACATCCTCTTTGACAAATGTTGCACTGGATATTAATATGAGCAGCAAGATAGAAACAGAAAAAGGCACTCCAAGCAAAAAAACACCCTGTTCTATACAAAAGAAGCCAAAGATACTGCTTCATGAAGGGAGGGTTACTTCAGATGACATCAAAGAAATTGATCTCCAAGATAAAGAAGAAAAGAAAAATGATAATGACACATTATTAAAGTCATTCTCACAGTATAGCCAACATTTTGTAATTTGTTCACATCAAAGCAGGGATCCTAACTCTCACAAATTAAGAAAACAAAGAGGGAGGAACATTCTATTCATTGTGGAACAGGACATTCCACAGCAGAGTCAGTCAGCAGATCTAACACAAAGAGAGCCTGCCATGTGTACATCAAGTTCAAAGATTCCTCCCATACAATCAGGAGAATTACAAATAGATAAAGTTAAGACTGATAGAACAAAATATGACATCCCTGATAATGGTACTCTTACACAGAAACTGAATAGTTGGAATAGATTGGAAAGAGAAGGGCTTCAAAATGACCTACAAGCAACTATCACAGAGTCTTTGAATCTCTCAACCCCTGATGTACCAAGATCTAAAAGGAAGAGCAAGGTATCTACATGCAAAGCCTTACAAGGTAAAATGTGTTCAACTGGTATAACTATGAAAGGAAGGAAAACATCTGTTTCAAAGTTATTGACTATTCCACAGTGTGGTCATAGAAACAATCTACTTCCAAAAACTTTGAAATCACAGATTTTTGAATTATTAATACATTCTGGTGTCTTACCTGATAGTCTTAATATAATAATATTGAAAGATCCAACAGCAGAGGGAAAAAAAGGATTATTAACCCAGGAACTGGCAGCAACAATGTTAGAGTCTTTGGGTTTCTCCATACCTACATCAAAAGAAAGAGAGAATTTAAAACTCATGGACAAGGGAAATGAAATGAGTAAGAACTCTCTGACTGTCAAAACCAGGAAGGCAGCAATCTCCCAGACACTTATTACTGCAGAATGTAGAACACCAAAACAAGGTAAACCCATGGCAGGTTCATCCCTACATGCCATCTTCTCTCCTATGCCTGTGTCTCTTAATACATGTGATGGAATAAAAGATAGAGATACAATGTGGACAATGAGATTTAGTCATGAGTTTCATGACCAGTCAGTACATAAAGAGAGAGCTTGGTGTACACATTACCTGGACAAGGATACTACCTCAAATGGCACCAAAGATGTAAAAGGTCAAAGTGGTGAAGAGGGCTTACTGACTTCCCAACACTTCAGGTTCAGTGCTCAGAATATGACAGGGCCTAATTCTGTGCAATCTGGTTTACAACTGATTAATTCAGCAACTTATCCAGAGTTAGAGAGAGCTCTATACTATGGTCAAGCACAGACAGTCAATGTGAATAACCTGCAAAGCAGCATGGTAGGTGTAATGTCTCCATTTTTAAATACAGAGGAATCTGAGATTGGCTCCATACCATGTGATAACACCTGGGATGAAAACCCCAGGGGAAAATGTGACTATCCCATTTCTGAACAAAAAGCATGGACACAAAAAGACTTAACATCTTTGGAACCTTTACAGGAGCCCAGCCTTGTGTCATTTGAATACAAATGTGAAAGCTGCACATTAGAGTTTGCAGGCAAAAGAGATATGAATCCCAAGGCAAGGCAAGCTTCAAGGCTGCTTAATACTGCAAGGCATTTTACGAGAGTCCATAGAAAGAAAAAGCACCATAATAGCAAACACTGGTTGAGAAAGGTTGAATGTGTGGAAGAGGTACTGCTTTATGCTATTGAAGATGCTAAGAGTTGTCCACTCAAATTCATAACTGATAAACTGTCACTTGATACAGCAGCAAGGGCTGCTTTTTCTAACAGAATACCTCAAAGATCTATGGCAGAAGAAAAAGCAAAATTACAAGAAAACTTAGCCACAACTTTCTTGGGACCTTACAATTTTCTCAAACCTCTTTTATCTGACTTTAAAAGCCAGGTAAACACAGCAAAATTATCAGAAAATGAAATTTTGTTGAATAAGAGATTTTCAACTATGAAGAAAATGAAGCTATCAATTTCAAAGATAATTAAAATAAATGGATACTCTATCACAAACCATAAGAAGAAATCTAAATTAAGAGCCAAAATGAAAGCAATATGGATTGGTGAAATCATAAATGATGTACTTCAAAACACCATTCACTTCATATTAACTAACTCTAACAGGAAAGATGCATTCAAAGCAGAGGTAGGTTTGGGAGTATCAAACTTTACCCACACACAGCCAACACACGGGAAGTCACCAGTTGAAGGCACAGCAAAGTATAATGATTCTGTTGACAGAAGTGGTTTCAATTTTTCAAAGAAAGCTAAACTACATGTTGGGCAATGCTTGGAAGAGAAGCAAGAACTGCTAATAGAATCAGGTCCATTTTATACAAAAAACTTAGCAGTAAATGCACATCTCATAAAGAAACCCAGTCTTGAGGAGTCAGAGAGAATACTTTTAAGAGAATATTTACCCCAAAGAAGTCAAATTTATGAGGCTAATCCAGAAATTAATGTAAAAATAGAAAATAACAGCATGCACGTAAGCCTCAAAGATGCACTCTCAAATATGGATAAACCGCACAATTGTCCAGAAGTCAGTGAACCAACCAGTAACACTACCAAACATGGAGTAGAGAAAACTGGCAAGTCCTTTTTAAAAGAAAAGTCTTCATTTTATTTGACAGGAATTATCACTTCTATTGCCAGGCATTTAGTTGCTTCCAAAGAATTTAAAAAGCAGATTGGTAACATGAGAGTACCTGACCTGCCAGCTCATAAAGGTATACCTTCACAGATGAAGGAATCAACAGATTTACTTTCACCCCATGATGGAGACCATGCTGCTGTAAACATAAGTGAGACACAGGATCTGAGAACCTTAGAGATAAAAGTAGATAATGGTGAGATAAACATAGATACAAAATCCGTCTATATGTGTACGCCAATTCAACATATAAAAACGGAGTCATCACATAGCATATGGGATATGTATGAGGAATCTGCAAAAAGAAATTGCCTGGACAAACCAAAAGTGAAGAGGAAAGAAGAATGTGGACAGCTGCCATTTGGAACAGATCAAAAGAGACAACCTGATCCTCTCACATCAGAAGTACTTTCCACTAACACAGTGCACTGCAAAGATAGCATGCTTCAGAAAACAGCTATTTATCAAGAAGGAAATGCAAAAGTTGGAGAAGAGTTTGGCCAAGAGGTTATTCTTCCCTCTAAAACACATACTCTTCAAATTGAAAGGCAGAACAATGAATTTAAAACAGGTTGGAAAACAAAGTCTAAGTCTTTTGCCCTGCAAAAGAAACAGGAAAAGCCTAGTATCTTGGGACCTACATGGAGTTCTTATGCCTGTGACACTACCTATCCTGAAACTATAAGACAGAAAGGTAAGGCAAAAACATCAAATGTGAAAAGTTCTGTGTGTGCCAAACAAATAAAGCTGAAGGCAAAGAAAATACCGGTTCCTCTACTTCTTGGACATGGGGACAGAAGCAATAAAAAAGAACTAAGACATAGCATGCAGCACCAGAGCACATTAGAACTGAGGAGAAATGTACAAAACCTGATTCTAAAAGGTAATTTTGACTTGGGATGCTTTATATCCCCAGTTAAAAAGCTTACCAGCATAAAGCTGGAGAAAGGCAAGTTGGAAGAGAGAAAAAACATTCTTCCACAGATAATTCTGGAGAAACCATCCAGCCAAAGGCAAATGTCATGGTCAGGATGTGTTGATGTATCTAGGAAACTAGAAGAAAATATTAAAGAGGTGCATGATCACTGCACTTTCAAGGACATTCACCAGCAATTTATACAACAATTTAGGGTTAAGTCAGAAGAAATTAAAGAGCATCACTCTTACAAATTAGAAAACTTACAAAGAAAGATGAATTCTGAGTTAACTTCACAGAAAGATGAAACTGATAACTTTGGGCTAGCTACCTTAAGAAGTAGAGGAGGAACAAAAGTCTATACAGACCCACAAGACAACCTGCAACAGGAATATCCCCTGAAGCAAGGGATGTGGAGACCAGGAATAATTCTTCAGCCTATGAAGGGATTTCCTCACTTTGGAATGACAAATGAATTCATAACAAAACAAGACATCAAACCATCAAGTCCACAGAGGATAGGAGGACTGAAAGTAATGGATAACTCATTAGATCCAAAGGAATCATTGCTTGTTCCCAGGCTTGCCATACAGAAACAAAATCCTTTTACAGATCCTCTTCTGGAATCCATTCCCTCTCATGTACCACACCAACTTCATACTGAAGAGCTAAAGGAAAACATGAAAATAAGTGGCAAAACCTTAAAGACTTCAACTAAACAGCCAAAGAAAGTCTCAAACACAGAATATATTTCAGATATGGATCACATTCCAAGAAGTATTGAAAAACTACTCTTGCTTATTAAAGAGCAGGAAAAGAGGAGAAAAAAGAGTAGAGAGGGTAAAAAAATTGAAATAGTGGAAGACATAAAAACAGCAACAAAGAATACCATTCCATTTCTAAATTATTCACCACCTGGAACACAGTTTGTCAACACAATAAAGAACAGTGGTGTGTTCAAGCAAAGAGAGGAGACAGAGCCAAACAGGAGTGTGGCCACATTGTGGAGACAGCAAAGGTTGTGTGTACAAGGGATCAGCCTAGACTATGTTTATACAGATGAGCTTACTTCTAAAGTTATATGTCAAAACAGAAGAACAGCTTTCATGGAAAGCATCATGTATCACAAAAGGATAAAAATGAAGGTGAGGAAGACAACTTCTGGGAAGCAGCTCAACATTACAGGGTATAGAGCCCATAGCTACAGAAAGGAACTAAGACACAGCATTAAGATACAAAAGGAGCTGCCCCAAGGAAAAACTGTGGCAGATTTGCTTTGGAAAGGTTTTTGTGCTTCTGGCTATATTACATCTCAAATTAAAAAGCTTATGGAAGTAAAAGAGGAGAAAGGCGAACCACAAAGGCCATATATTCTTCCACAGCTGAAGCTGAAGGAAACATTGAATGAAACTAAAATGTTATCTGTGCAGCCCATTGATAACAGTTCAATATCGAGCACTATCAGAAAATCAACACAATATACCATAAAGCAAAAAGAACACCAAGTGGTTTTACTAGCTATTACCCCACAAAATAAAGATCAATTAATGACTGGTCAACAGGTGGAGGAGCCTAGACATATCAACTTCAGTGCCCATTTGGAAAAAGAAGCATACCATGTCATGTTTCCAGAGACTGGAGAAACCAATTACAGTAGGCTTGAGGCTCAAAGACCCAGATCAGGCACAGAATTTGAATTCTCAACCGCACAAAGAGTAAAGCAAGGAGCTATGAAAGACTCCAGCAAGCATGCACTTTTAGTTCCACCCAGAGGAGGAGGACCTAAGAGGATAAACATTTCAAGTTCCAGAGGACATGACATATCTCTCATGGAGCTGGATATTTTCCAGAAAAAGACAGGTAATGTGCAAGAACTGCTTAAACAAGAAAACACTTCAAGGGTAGGCTTGGAGCCTGTTGCCTGCCCAGTTAGGGAGTCCTTTCACTTGGAAAACACAAAGGTAACTAAGGAAGTGGGTATGTATTATAACATAAAAAATATTTCCCATCTATTTGGATTAAGAAAAACTGACCCAGAACTAGGTTTCAAAGCACAGGCATTTCTCTGCACAGATCTAGAGGATCTACACAAAACAGGTACCGCTCAGAAAGGCCATGCAAAGTCAGGTCACAGGCCTCGAATCATTCTGAATTCTGTACCTTGCCACAAGAGGGCTCCTCTTCACTTAAAACCAAGCTTGAGTACAGCAAGGAAGGACCATGGTGACAGTGCCATAGTTGCCAAAATGAATCCCAAGGGAAAAGAAAAAGCCAAATCAGCCAAGAGTCCATTAAAATTAAACAGACAGAAAGTGAACATTTCAAAAAACTTGAGAGCAAAACAACTTATTATTTTTACCCAGACCAAAGAAAAACTTTTGGAAATTCTTTTATCTTGTATATTATATCTTCAGGCTAAAAATACACAGAAACAAATCTCAGCAAAAGCATCACTAAATTCAAATATTTTTAACCCAATGGTAGAAAAAGGATCAAGTGAATTTAAGATTCTAGAAGATCAATCTCCAAGTTCAGAAAGAGTTAACTTGCACACTAAAGGAGGAACAGATCATCAAGAGAGTGTGTGTGAGGCTCTTCCAATGTCTAATATTCACTGTTTGATGAATATACATCGAATTACAACACCACAGATAAAGAAAGCATTAAAATCCCTAGCTAATCTGGACTATCATGCTTTAAATATAGAAAAGGGAGAACAGAACAACATGATAAAAGAACAAAACCAGTACCACCTGTCATTTTCCCTCGAGAATTTGGAGGAACATATATCATGCTCCCAAAATTATTCTCATGTCCAGCAATATTTAGAGTTTCACACAAAGGAAGCATTGTCAAAAGTAGGCAATGTGTCAAATAGGACAAAGGGACTAGATTTATCATCTAAAGATCAACTAAGTACTGTGTGTGAATGTAGACCAGAGTGGATTTTCCCCTCAGTTATTCTAGAGCAAACAAAAGAAGAAGATACAGTGCTGCCTTTGGAATCAGGAACTATAAAATGTTCAAGCCTTTTGTCATCTGAAAGAAAGCAGTTATCTGATGGAGTACAGATAAGTAAGTCAGTGTCAAATGATAGCTCAACCACACCAAGATGCAGCAAAAAGGAACTGTCTGATAGAGCAAGTGAAAAGAAGCAAGAAGTGAGTCTGCCTAAGCTGTTCTTACACTGCTTTTCACTATGCATGCAGTTTTTGAATGAACATGAAAAACAGAAGAGTAACACAGAATACCGAGTTATGAAAGACATAATATGCCCTGAAAGGAAAGCCCTAAACTTGAAGACATTAGTACCTCCACATATTAGTTCCACTGAATACATCGTAAGCAATAAAGTAGAACTACAGTGTTACAAAAAAGAGAAAATGGTATGCATAAAACATGGAGAGGATAAACCAGGTTCAGTTGTAATAAAAGCATGTGAACCCATCCCTCTACCTCACTTCAAACTGGATAAAGAGAACATTGATATGCTTATCTCAAGTAATGTAAGACAAGAAAAACATAAATCACAGGAAGAGAAGAATGGCATAAAAGGGGTGGAGATTAAAGAAATAATAGACTCTAATATTACCTTAAAGACAGAGAACTCATCACTGTCTTATCCTTCCAGTAGAAAGAAATTAACTTTACTGTTTGATACTACAGAACAACAGGGTAAGGTACAAGAAGGGCTGAGTAAATCAGACATGAAACTGACAAAATCTTTTATTTCATTACCACCTCTATTGCATCCTAATTTGAATTCAAAAATAAAAGTAGGAAAAGATAAATCAAGACTACTAGAGAGCTGCCTCCCACCTCTAAAGCCCCTGCTGTCATTGAAAGGCAGAAAAGTGCCATTTTCAAAGACATTTAGTACAGATAATTTATGCAAGTTAATAGAATTAAAGTATCTTCCACAGAAGAAAGAATATAGGAATAGTATACCAGATTTGAAAAATATAATAGGCCTCATATGTATTGCTCAAAAGAGAAAGAAGTTACCTTTTAAGTGCTTACTACGTCGAAAGGAACAATGGTGGAATAATAAAACACGAAAAATTATCCAGGGCAATAAAAATAATCTAGATGTGGTTCAGAATAAACCTTGGGATTCTGTTCCTTCTTCACCTTATCTGAAATGGGATCCTGAAATAACGGAGGCATACTTACAAGGAATAATGAAGTTCTGCCTTGGATCACCAGCACTGTCAGAATTATCATCTACAGTGGGACAGTATCAGGAGCCAACTGACAGTATTTCAAGCAGTACTGAAAAAGCAAAGCACATACCATTGAAACACAGATTGCATATAGCTCCCAAGGAAGGGAGGCATTTCAGGGGACCCTCTCTGAGACAAGAACTGTTTTCTGCATCACAGGAGTTACAATTTAATGTTGAAGAAAAGGCAAAAAAGATGCAGGAAGATAAACAAATTAAGAATTGGAACAAACCTTCCATATATTCTCTTCCTTACTCTGAAGTGGTCACAAGGATAAATGGAGAGGAAGCTATGCAAATAACCCGATTTTCTACTCATCACCCAAAGCTCCAAAGACCATCAGATATAGAAGAAATCATTTATGCAAAGTCTAACTTTAAACCTTCCTTGAACAGTGTAAAACATGCCACTAAATATGCATTCCAGAAAGAAGAGGAGAGTACAAAACCAAAAAAAACTATGCAGTTGAAAGAAAAACCACCAGTTTCACAGACAATTCAGTTAGTCATTACAGAACCAGGGCAAGAGATACAAAAAATTAAAGATGAACTAAATGTGGTTGAAACAAGTACCAGCACATGGATGCCTTCTCCTTGTTTAAAATCAGATACAAGGATAGAAAAGGCAGATGGTATAACTGAAGCAACACTACACTCTCTTCCAGAACTGCCACTCCAGAAATCATCAGCTACACTGAGTGAAGTAAGTAAAGAGTGGGCCAAAGGTCATAGCACTACTGACACACAGAGAGGAGAAGACCATATGCCACATAAAACAGAGCATAAAGTTAAAATATTTGGTGAGAAAGTCACAATGCATACAAAAGATAAGGACTGCAAAGGAAATAAAACATTCTCCCAGGATTTACTATCAAGTCCTAAAGAGCAAGGGAAAATAGATCCACAAAACGAAGAACAAGAAAGAGTGGATGGAGAGGACAAAAAACAACAGAATGATGGCAAAGACCAAAAGGAAATGGATCTAAACTACACAAAACCAGGGAAATTCAGTCAAGATGATAAAGAGCAAAAGAAAATGGATCTAGAGGGTAAAGAGCAGGGAGAAGCAGGTGGAGATGGTCAAGAACAAGAGGAAGGTTGTCCAGAAGATGGACAGCAAGAGACATGGAATCATAAATGTGACACTCAAGGGAAAGTGAACCCCAACAGTATAGAGCCAAGGAAAGCAGACCAAGAAGGGAAAAGCAAAGAGAAAGTAGCTCCCGAGTATCTTCCTTCTAAGTCTTCTCATAAACTAGACATTGGAACAGCAGGAGAAGAAGACATGCAAGGAACCATAAAATCAGCTAACTCACAACTACAGCATCAAAAATTGCTTGAAACAGGAAAAACTGAACATACAGAGTCAACTGAGGATGATGGTAAGTCAAACATAAAAATTGGGAAACAATATGAATCACAGACATGGATGGACAGAGGGAAAAATGTGCATACGAAAGATGTAATGTACCCCAAAGACAAAAGTTCCGATAAAAATCAGTTACCACTTTCACATGTACCCAGTATCACTGGGCACTATGGCCCAAACACAACAGATGAAGAGACAAATGTAAATGAAAACTTGGAACATGTGCAGGAAAGAAAATGCAAACTAGGGACTTCGGCATCTTTTCCTCACAGTAAGTTAGATATAGAAATAAAAGCCAAAGAAGAAACATGGATAGAAACAAGATCCTTTTCTCTACACTCACAAAGCATGGAATCTTCAGATGCAGGAAAATTAAATTATATAGCATCTTCTTTGATTGATATAAGTGATTCAAAAAGATCAAGATACATGTCATATAAAGAAGAGAATGGAGTGAATGCTTTTGAGAGAAGCATGATGCATCCCAAGACCAAACATGTGAACATAAATAAATCACCCCTTTCATACATACCCAAAATAAAGAGACTTAAAGTGAATCTTGAAAAGCAAATTAAAAAGAAGCAAGAAAGCAGAAAGGAAAAAGTCATGCTCCCAAGAGAAACTCATTCTGTCATCACTTCTTCAGATGCCTCTAAATTAGACCAAGCAGAGGAAGTTGAAACAGATGTAATGCAAAGCCATGTGCCATACCCTATGCCACAAGAATCACTGCCTGTCAGGCAAGTAGCATCTACAAAAGCCATTGCTAGCCATGCAAGGAAAAGAAAACTTCATCTACCATGGGAAGAAGAGGAAGTACAAACCTCAGCCATTGATGACTTGACACACCCCAATGACCCAATTTTCAAGACAGAGAAAACTGCACCCTATCTTGTGTCCAGTGTCAATGAACACAGTACCCTGAGTAAGAAAAAGACTCATGGGTGGAGTAGTAATAAAAAAACAGGACAGAAACAGGAAAGAGCAAGACACCCTAATGTGGTTGTAACAAAAAGTGGTGCTTCTGTATCATTGCCTGTAGGGCAAGTAGCACCTGCAAAGCAAATTGCTGAATGTGCAAAAAAGAGGAAACAATATCAAGCACAGGAAGAAGTCAAAACCTCAGCCATAGATGGTTTGACACACTCCAGTGGCCTAGTTTTAAAGGTATCTGCACCTCCTCATGTGTTAAGTGTCAGTGAGAACAGTATTCCCAGGAAGAGGAAGACTCCCTGGAGGAGCAGCAAAGAAAAGATAGGACAGAAACAGGAAAAAAACAGAGAGTCTAATGTTTTTGCAACAAAGAATGATACTTCTGTTCCTCATCATGGATTGTCTCCTCTACAGGATGAGTTTCTTATGACATCATGTACAGGTGAACTTGCAAGTGCAGGTTCAAATGAAGGCATTACCCTACCTAATGTGATAATTAAAGCCAATCAACAAGAGTTATACACTGAGGCAAAGGTCAGCATAAGAGATAAAGACACCGAAGATACAATAACTTTGAGAGCAAGAATATCCCCACCTGCACATTTGAATGACAGAACGCCACCTGTTAATAGTAAAGAGCAAAGGAAAGAAGCTGAGCAAAGCAAAAGTGAACTAATGACAGTGGTTCCAAAGGGAACTGCTTACTTGCCTTCTCCATCTTTCCTGAAGTCAGACACTAGAGTGAGTGAAGAGGAAGATGTACTAGGAGAAACACAAATTTCTTTTCTACCACCAAAGATCCAAGATGTATCAGACTCAGAGGAAAGAGCATGCATGGAGTCAACAGGTTATGTGTTAAACAACAGAAAAGAACCAACACAGGAAGAAAAAAAGAAAAGACTCAGAAAAGACGTGACAGACAAAAAGATCCCCAAACCAATGGATAAAAAGGGAAAGAAATTACCACGATCACATACACTCAATATCAAGGAGTTTCAGAGGAAAATTCAGGAAGAAAAACTTGTAAATACAATTGTAAAATTTTCCATCTCACAATTGCAACTCGAGAAATTTTCAGGTGCACAGATGACTGATAGGGAAGTTTACAATGAGATAAAATTACTGAAAGAACATGTACCAGGGAAAGAAAAGCATATGGGTATCAACAGTGTAATGCATGCCAAGGATATATATTTGAAGACAAAGAAATCACCTGCTTTACCTATGCAGAATTTGAGTAACCTTCAGTGGAAAACCAGAGAGCAAGGGGGAAAGGTTGAAGAAGAAGGAAGGAAGCCAGGAGTAACATTAACTAAGAAATTGACTAAGACACTCACTGCAATGTCTCACCAACCTATCCTTACTACGAATACTGGAATCAAGGAAGAATGTACACCAATGTTAACAAGATCCTCTGTTTCCATGGGATACTTGCAGAAATCATCAGATTCTGAAGGAGGCATTTACATACAGCAAATTACTGGAGGTATTTCAATCAGTCTACAAAATGAAAAACAACATATGTCAGAGGGAAAGGAAGAAGCTGGAATGCAAATAGCAAAGATCGTAACAACTCACAACTATCAAGAAACAAAGGTTCAGGGACTTGAAGATGAACAAGGCTTAGTTCTGACTAAAGCCTTTCCTTTGTTACCAGATCTGCCTCATCCAAAATTGCATGAGAAAATAGAATTCAATGACACAAAACTTAGAAATTCTACTTTGCAGAGACTACCAACTAAAGGAGAAACAGTACCTAGAGAGGCCATTGTTGGTAATACCATGAAAGATGTTAAAAAAGAACATACACCTCAGAGAGAAGATACATATAGAAAAGAAATAATAGACAGGCGAGGCACAGATATAACTTTGAAATCACGGAAATCACTTCTGTCCCAGAAGCTCCACAGAACAGAGCTACAGATGCATATTAATGCATCCAAATCAAAGGGACAAAACAATGAAAGTGAACCTCGAGTCTTAAGGAAAATCTATACTTCTAAACCCTCTCCAACTGTTATCTTGTGTAAAGGTGTGAAATTAGATGAAGAACACCTAGAAAGTAAACTATCTTCACCACTTCAACAAATGTTTCCAGCATTATCAGACACAGAGGAAATGGCAGACAAAGATGCCATGTGTGATCATGTCAGAAAAGAAAAACAATATACAAAACAGATAGAAAAAACAGTAGACTTGACAACTGGGGTGCACTGCAAAAGGACAAAGGTCTTACCAATTTCACATCTCCTTAATACAAAGGAATTGGTCCTGAATATGAAGGTTCTGGAGAAAAAAGTACACAAAGATAAAAGTGAACTGGCTGTGGTTGCAACACGGTCTTTCCTGTCCATGCCATCACTGCCATGTAGGTATTCACAGGACAAAACACAGAGAGGCACAGCAAGAGTTACAGCACACTCTTATCCACAGGGAAATTTCCAAGAACCAGCAGATGCCCAGGAAACAGCAACCAGAGAGTCAGCTGAGGCAACAGAACATAATATGCTACAGAAACAAGCCAGGCCACAGAAGTCTGTGACCAGTGCCCATCGAATAGGTGAGCATCCACAAGTTGAATCAGAGTGTGAGTCAGTCTCCCCAGATCATAAAATTGATCTCACAAGATTAGGTACCATTAAAAGGGAAAAAATGCTGAACATGTTCTTCAAAGGGCAAAAGGGTCAGCCAGAAAAGTGTGAAAAAGAATCAACTGAAATTGGAAATTGGAAGAAGGAAAATGAAATCAAAGATAATTTAAGACACAAAACAAGTTCTAAGTTTCCAGTTTCTCCACTAAAGAAATCACTCAGGGAAGCACTGATTACAAATAACACCCTTCTAGCAAAAGGATCTGAAACAGAGAGAGAACAGGAAACTGGTTCAGGTAAATCTGATAAGCCAAAGAAAGATAGACAGAGTAATGCCACCATAAGCAACATGTTAACTCCAGAAAAGACATCACTTGAAAAACCAAGGATTGCCCATTTGAATGAGTCTCAAAATAAGGAAGACCAAAATGTTAACATGAAAAAGCAAACCACACTTCAGTCCAAGAGTGGACAGCAGATAAAGCCAAAGTCTTTTCCTCTTCTCAATGTTCCAGTTCACAGCAAAAGTCAGAGAATGCCTTCACAAACAGATGTGGATGAGAAAACTGCAGTGACAGTCAGCCCACAAATACAGTTAAGGGTACACATGAGCACTGCAGAGTTTAATGCCACAAGAAGTAAAGAAGATCCACCATCAATTGTTCTGGAACAAGAACAGTGTGATCTGGCATTGCCTCAGAAGTCCCGTGATTCTCTACTGAAATCTGAACACCTGGAAGAAAGGGATGAAATGAACATAATCTCCGATGTAAAACTGAAGCAAAAAAACCTAGAAATTGACAGCAACTGTACTGTGAATCAGAGAGAACGAAAGTTAAAAACAGATAGAAGCAGAGGCATAGACCTAGAAGAAGTCAATAGAGAAATGCAAAAGACCTGTAGTGTCAATCTAGAGAATAAAGCCAGGGAGAATACCAGCAGCACTACAAACTATGCTCTTCCTATAGGGACAGAGGAATCTGAGGTCAAGACTGGGGTAGTCACTCCCAGAGAGAACAACTACCCATCCCAGAAAAAGCTTAAGAAGGAATTAGAGTTATCGACTGCAAAGCAAAACCTTCAAGGACTACAATTGCTTCAAACAAACGTTCTCGACTCGTTGTGTCCCTCTATTCCTGTTTGTCCTAAGAGCCAAAAAAGCAGATTCACAGTAACAAATCTGAAAAGAGAACTGAAACCCAAATATTTAACTCTGAGAATCCCAAAGCACCCAATTTCAAAGATACTTGGTATAAGATGTGGTAGTCCAAGCAGTAGGAGGAAATTAGAATATGCCTTCAATAAACCAAAAACCATGATTCCAAGTAGTAAAGATGTTTCAGGGATCATTATCAGAAGTCTTTGTGTTTCCATGATAAGTCCACCTCACATTGAAGGAACAGTAGAATCCACAACAAATCCAAGAAGGGAAAAGAGAGTCTGTCGTACTAAATTCCAGGAGAAATTACCAGATGCTAGAGACATTAAGGACATCTTGACAATTGTAAAAGGGTTGAATTTTACAATCCCATTGCTGCAGGATTCTCAGCCCTTTGTGGTCAGTGATCAAGAAACATGGAAACTTCCTGATGTGGAGCCAGAAGTAAACCTTGAATGTGAAATGGAAAAGAATTTGTGTCTACAAACAAGAGAAGAGGTTGTTGCAGGGAGAGAGGACTTAAATATTACACATAAACCTGACATGAATATCACTGAGCAAGAGGAAATACAAAAAGACACCATAACACCCCAAGAATGCCCATTTGAAAATATAAAGGACACTATAGAAACTCATTCGAGAAGAATCCTGAGTATAAACGTTCCACCACCAGGGATACACCCAATACCTGGGACCCCACTATTTGATAAGATGAGAGAATGTTTCTTGCTTTCCAAGCAAGGGGAAGCTGCTCCAGGAACTGTGCACACAGCTCTTCAAGATAAAAACAACAAAAACAAAACACTTGTAGAACGCTTGTTTCCCATTTATGAAACACTTAAAAGTATCTTTGAAGCCCCTCTTGAAAATAAGATCCAAAATCAAGTTCTTCCTGACAAACTGGGGGAAGTAGGAGCCTACAAGCCTGATGATGCAAAGGCATCTCCTTTGCCAGATAGTCCAGACACATCATCAAAAGTATCTACCATATTGCTTCGCAGACCTCTTTTAAAACAGTTTACTCCTGAATTAAAAAATAAGCTAAGTATGCATTTAGTTTCTAAAGCAACTGAGATAAAACTGAATCAGTTACCAGAGATGGTGAACATATCCCTACAGAAGTATAACTCTCGCCCCCAAAGGGCTACTTCAGAAGATTACAAATGCAGGCTTTATCTAAAACACAAAAAAATGAAGTTTAGGTCTCCAAAAGCTGGTACTATAAAAGTTAACTTAAAAAACAATTACAGAAGAGTTTTTCCTCCTCTCAGCTGTGTAACGGCACCAATAACGAATGTTTCAAGTAGCAGCAAGGTCATGACAGAAGCAAAGGGCATCAAAAAGCAAGAAAGTGTAACATCACTAGAAACTCGGAGTAATCTCCCATTGAGTAACATTCTCCACAAGTTCTCAGAGAAAGAAAACGACGACCTTCTTGTGCACTTTTGTACAAAAACACTGGAGATACAAACAATAGGCCTTCCCAGAATTGTGGTACAATCTTATGCAATGGCCAATGCCCAGGATAAATCAAAACGCTTATTTAAGTGTATCCATTCCACCACCAACAGACCACAACAAACAAACAGAGTTTTAGTACTTTTCGATAAAAAATCTTTCTGTGAAATCAACCGTGATTTGCAATACAAATACCTCTACTCGATCCCTAGACCTTCTGTCCCTGTGGTCTCTAAGCCAAAGGTACTTCCCAAACATACTTCAAAGTTAAGTATGGGTTTAGGCTCAGTATGTAAAACAGTAGAAGATAGTGAGAAAAGTAATACTTTTTCATTTGACAAAGATCTTTTACAACATATTTCTTTCCAAAAGAAAAATCCACAAGAAATCTCATTACTCACCAGAAAATTCCAGGAGCCAAACAAGGTACCTGCCTTTTACCCTGGTCTACAAGGCACAGAACACAACGACATGATAGTTCTTTCGGATTTAAAATTACAGATGACACCAGAAAAGGGTAACCAATGTCACGTATGGTTTCAAGAAAGCAATTCATACAAGCATTCTGTTTCAGGAACTCAGCAAAATACTGTTGATTTAGCCGATTCACATTCATCTTTGAGTTCTGATGGCTGGAACAATGATTTCCCCTTTAATATTTCAACTGACTTGGCAGAATATCCAGCTCATGAAGAAACTGACAGTGAGGAATGTGTATTTATAGAAACCAATTTTTACTTAACTCAAGGTTCACAGAAGTTTCAGTTTGAGATACCTAAAGGCATCCCACTGGCAGATGTTCCCAAAGTGGATGAAGCAACTCTTTTGAAACCATATTACCGTGAAGATCCCAATGACCATCATACTATAACCCTTAGAAAACACACCTCCCCTGTGCCACAACCTTGCCATCAGTCTCGAAATAGTAGGAAACACAGGTCAGACTCCAAAATGCAGTCCCCTGACTGGTTGTTTCATGGTTTGTCCAATACTGTGGAAATAGAGTCTACATCATCTTCCATAACACTCAATAAAGAGAAGCACTGGACCACAACCACGTGGAGCAGAACAAGCTACTCTTTAACCTCCTCAACAACTGAATCACATATTAAATTGAATCTTGCAAAAAAACACAGCAAGTCTCATATGTACCCACAAGTCAAAGAAAGAAGGAAGACTAAATCTGATTTATGGAGAAAGTCCAATATGGATCAGAGTTCAAATTATAGTCACTCACACAATGAAGAGAAACACCTAAGGAAGAAGAGACTATATCATTACAAATCAAAAGAATCAAATCCACAAACCAATCAGATGCCAGAGTCAAATGCTCATTGGCAAAATATCAAATTCTATTCAGAAAGAAAAGAAAATCAGCCTTTTTTTTATGCCTGTATACCAGCAGATTCAATGGAAGTTATCCCCCAAACCATACGCTGGGTTATTCCCCCAAAAATCTTACAGAAAAGAAACTTCCAAGTTCCTCGAGTGGCAAATATTTCAAAATCGTGGAATCTATGTAGTTCATCCAAAAAGCTGTTGGGATCACTTACAGGGGCCTTTAATACAGTCCATTATGGTTGATATCAACTACATGTGGATTCTTCTGAATTGGAACTCTATTTGCTACTGTGATATTCTATGAAAATAAAATAGTAGAATGTCATATTTCCTTGAGATGTGTTTACTCAGCTTGTCTACTTTATGTATTGGTAGATTTGGGCAGTTGTTCTTGGAGGCTGGGGGCAGGGCATGGCTCTGTTCCATCCTACCAGGTAAGAGCTCTGCCTTCAGTTGATCTTGATGGAGAGGTCCACAGACCAGAAGCCTCTTCCCCAGCCTACCCTTATGACTTATAGGTGAGTGGGAGGAACATTCAGTTGTAGAAAAGATGGAGAATAGGTAGCTGAGATGGAAAGGAGATAAAGAGGGGCTCTTTGAAATAGCTCTAAGAAGTCCACTGTAGCATGAATCTTAAAGGTACCTATTAATAAAAACAAACCCAAGGCCAGTTATTGGGGTGAACACTGGAAGATCAGAGAAGAAGAATAAGCCACAGCTTCCTTACCTCATCAGTTCCTCAGCTGATCCTGTTTCCTCAGACTGGAAGCCTCTGAGTTCTCATCCAGAATGAATATCAGCTGAACTGCTGCTAGAAGCCTAAAAGCTTAACCAGCATCTAGTTCCTCATCCTCACACCTTAAATACCTTTCTGCTTTCTGCTATTACTTCCTGGGATTAAAGGCATGAGTCACCATGTCTAGCTGTTTCCAGTGTGGCCTTGAACTCACAGAGATCCAGGCGGATCTCTGCCTCTGGAATGCTAGGATTAAAGGTGTGTGTGCCACTATTTTTTGGCCTCCATATCTAGTGGCTGTTCTGTTCTCTGACCCCAGATAAGTTTATTAGGGTGCACAATATTTTGGGGAACACAATACCACCACAGTCTACACTGTCAAACAGCACAAAACCCACAGCAATTATAGAGTTCTGCCCATTGAGTTTGATAGTTAAACTGAATACCTTAATACTTTTCATAATAGAGAACTCTGAACACTCAAACACAAAGACCAGTGCCCATTAACTATATATTCCAGACCAATAGCCTTTGGTGGAAACTACCTCATCCATATCTCATCCACTCCTCTGCCATTAGAATTTTGGAACAAATCCTAGATACATCATTTGATTCATAAATATTTTTATTATGTATCTGCATAAGGGCTTTTAAGATGACCACAATGTCACTGTCACATCTAAAAATAACAGAACCTGTTTCTTAAAATCAGATTACAGTAGTGACACATTTAAAATAAAATGTATGTTTCAAAAGACTGCCTGTCACTTTTGGTGATACAAATTAGAGCTGTAATCTTGAGTTTGATTTCTAGTCACAAATGATAGGGGAGAAAAAACTGAGTGCTTAGGTGTGTTGTGCTGGCTGTTCTTGGCTGTCACCTTGACTACATTTGGAACTAACTAAAACCCAAGTGGCTGGGGACAATTATGAGGCGTTTCCCCCCCCCTTAATTAAACCACTAGAAATCGGAAGCCTCACTTTTAATCTGGACCTTTTGAGGTGGGAAGACACACCTTTAATCTGAGCAGCCTATATAAAGGACTTGGAAGAAGGAAGCTTGCTCCCTTTGGCAGCTTGCTCTTACTCTTGCTGGTAAGTTCATTCCTTCACTGACATTAGAGCCTAACTTCTTGGGGACTCCAGTGTATACTGAAGACCAGCTGAGAAATCTAGTCTTTGGGACTGCGAAACTACCAGATTCTTCTGTTGGTAGGCAGCCATTGTTGGACTAGCTGGACCATGCCCTGCAAGCTACTCTAATAAATCCCCTATCTAAATAAAGATAGATAGATGATAGATAGATAGATAGATAGATAGATAGATAGATAGATAGATCCATTCTAACAGTTCTGTTCCTCTAGAGAACCCTTACTAGTACATGCATGATGCAGAGTCAAAAATATTACAAAAATAAATTAAAAGAAAAGTTAGATACAAAAGAATATATTTAAGGGTTGGGGATTTAGCTCAGTGGTAGAGTGCTTGCCTAGCAAGTGCAAGTCCTCAGCTCTGAAAAAAAAGAATATATTTAGTCAGAGAAAAAATTACATTCTAATTTTTATAAAGCTGATTGACGAAAAAGTTCATAAGAATATCATCTTAGTTACCTGCTCATTGTACTTTTTTCCTATAGTTTTTGATGGTTAGTTTTAATTATCACCCTGACACAATCTAGAATCACTGGGAGGGGGGCCAAAAATCTCAGTGGGAAATTTTCTAGATAAAGTTAGCTCGTGGGATTGTCTTGATCACATTAGTTGATTAGAGAAAACCCAGCCCCACTGTGGGTGGCAACATTCCCTAGGGGTAGGCCCTGGACTGAATAAAATGGGGAGAGTGAGCTGACACTGGCAATCATGCATGCACGTGTTCCTCATTTTTGACTGCGGATGTGATGTGACCAGATGCTTCAAATTTCTGCTACCTTGATTTACTGACAGTTCTTGACTATTACCTGGAACTGTGAAACAAACCCTTCTACCTAATTCCTGTTGTCACCACAACAGCAAAGGAAACTAAAAGACCTCTATGCCATTAGTTACAGTAAATATATGTTCTTCTGAGTGTAGTCTTACTAGAAGACTATACCCTTTTTTATTTCTTAGTTTGTGGTTTACACATTTAATGGGCGAAAGCCTCACTTTCTAACACTGCAGCTTTCTCCATTGTTTGTTCTTCATCACTCAAGTTCTCCCAGTTCCATGCACCACAGGAGGCTTTCACATTGTCACATAGATTCTGGCCTTGATGCTGGTATCACTACAGGGAGGTGTTCATGATGGACAGATGTATCTCTGGAAGCTATTTCTACACCAGCATAACTGAATAGGAAGTGAATGTCAGTCACATAAATACATAGATAGCCCATTAATCACAGAGAGAATGCATTCTAACTCAATTAATTCTAACCCCTTCTAATCCCAATCCCAGAAATGTTTGAAGCCTCTACAGTCTCACTGGATGTGAAGGTAGATTTGAAGGATGGGTCAGAGAGGAAATAAATAATACTTTGAACTACACTGAAAATATATTATAAATCTTCAGGGCCCCAAAGCTCAAACTTCTTTAGCATCTGTAGTATATATACTATAAATATGCTTATGTAATATAAAGACATATCATATATAAATATACTAAAACACAAATATAAGTATCCTTATGTAAATAAAATAACATCAGTTTATCAATTTCCATATCTTAGCAACAAATATTTATTCAAGGTTTCCCATGGGCTAGACCTCATCCTGAATAATGAACCTAATAAAAATTAGTAAACATAATCTCAAGTTAGAAAATTCACAGTGAAGTACAATCTTGAATTAGGAAACTCAGTGTCAGGTTGAAGAAAAAAATCAATATTCTGAAAAGCTCCTCTCTTTCTCTCTCTCTTTCTCTCTCTCTCTCTCTCTCTCTCTCTCTCTCTCTCTCTCTCTCTCCTCTCTCTCTCTCTCACACACACACACACACACACACACACACACACACACACACGAATGCACTCAAAAATTCATTCCTAGAAGCAGATATAAATAACATCTACCTCTTCCTCTTAAGGCATGAATTGTTGTGACCACCTCGACCAGCAAGGAAGACACAACACTGTAGCTAGAGTTTTCCTGCCTGGCCCACAGTCAGGACAAATCTCTCTCACCTGCCAGTCCCACAGCCACTCAGACCCGACCAAGTAAACACAGAGACTTGTATTGGTTACAAACTGTATGGCCATGGCAGGCTTCTTGCTAACTGTTCTTACAGCTTAAATTAATCCATTTCCATTAATCTATACCTTGCCACATGGCTCATGGCTTACCGGCATCTTCATATGCTGTTTGTCATCGTGGCGGCTGGCAGTGTCTCTCTGACTCAGCCTTCTACTTCCCAGCTTTATTCTCCTCCTTGTCCTGCCTACACTTCCCGCCTAGTCAATGGCCAATAAGTGTTTTAGTTATTGACCAATCAGCAACACATTTGCCATACAGAACATTCCACAGCACAACACCGAGCTCTTCTTTCTGCCGTTTATTCAGGAACCTTGAACAATCTTCTAACCTCAGGGAAAGCTAGCCCATGCCCTTTATAGCCACTGGGCAACCAACCCCGTAGTGCCAAGTGGACAATGCCGATAGGGTCAGACATATGCAAGCAAGCCAGATTCTACACCCAAGCCAAATAAGGAGTTGTTTATCTCAGAGAACACCCACCATCGGGAAGGTGGAAGCCGGACGCTGGCGCCATCTTTGAGGCGTGGCCGTGCATGGCTCTCTACAGTTCCCCCTTTATTGTTTTAAGCAGCAGGCAAGAGCAGAGGTCTAATCTCTGCCAAAATACAACTTGGACATTGTACTGGTGTTAGTCCAGGTGTCATCCACCCAGAGAACACTTGACCCATCCGATACCCTTTTTTGCAGAGGTGGGAATTAGGGTATCAACCCACATGCAATTAGACTTGCTCTTCTTGGGTTTTGCAATAAAGCTAGACCCAAGTGCAGTGCACTAGCCTAGCATCCTCCGCAATCAAGCTTTTAATGCGGCCAGCCAGGCCTGGGGAGACTGTCTAGCCTCTGTGGCTGTAAAGGCTTGGATAATCATGGCTGCATTGCGCTGCTGAGAAACCCTTAAACGAACAATGCACCACAGGCACGTCAGGGAGACAAGTACCAGTAGGCCTGCCAGGGCACCTAATCCCGCCCACTCCTTTAAAAAGGTGATAGAATTTCGCAGCCAAGACATCATTTCCGCAGCGGAGGCCAGGTGCACACGGGTGGAGTTGACCGCAATGATCTCATTGCGCAGGATCTGGGTCAGGTTATCAAACTCTGCCGACCAGGTTCCTGTCAACATAGCACTCAAAGCTTTAGAATAGTTAGCAGCCCTACTAAAATTTTCATATTGAACAGCTGTCAGGCAAATGCCACTCATGGGTACCACGCAAGCTGTGGTAACCACTTGTTGTAGAATATCCATCTGCTCCTGCAGCAAGTCAACTTGTTGGTTGACCAAAATTATGCCCCGATGTAAGTGGCCATTAATGGCTGCTTGAGCGCTAAGAGCCTGAGCTGTAGCCCCTGACATATCATTCAATGCCTTGGCAGTGGGGACAGCAGTCGCAAGAGAGGCAGCAGCCACACCCGCAGCGGTGGCTGTCACAATGGCTGTGGTAATGCCAAAATCCCTTTTTTGTCTACTCAATAAAATAGGCAAACTATCTTCCCTGACTTGTACTGGCATAGGTAAAAAGGTCGTAATCCGCAATATCACCACAGAATCATGCTGTGGATATCCATTTTGTTGATTGGCAAATCGGCCTTGTCCCAGTAGCATGTCTACATCCCAAGCTGCTTGACCTCCACCTGCAGCCCTGTTAATCGCAGCTTGTTCACTGGCAAATTCTATCAAAAATGCCTTCCAGTCTAAATACTGCCCTGTGCTGAGACATGCTCGAGCAAGATTCATCTAATCGGATGGAGTCATGCAAAATCTGTGCAGAGCCTCCACTTGAGCAACAGTATATGAGGCTGTGATGCCATAAGTCTGGACAGATTCCGCTAGAGACTTGATGACCTTAAAATCCAAAGGTTCATGGTATCTCTGTTGAGTCTGGGCATTGAGAAACACTGGGCAAGCTAGCTGCATTTCACTTCTAACCTGTCTCCAAACTTCCGGGTTAAAAGAATTCCCCATAGAGACAACTCTAGACATGGAGGCAGATTCCAGATACGGTGGAGGAGCTGAGGGAGTGGCTCCACACTCAGACTCACATCCTTTAATTCTCTTTCTCCTTTATTTCTACCCCTTTTCTTTCTTATTCTCATGCTCTGCAAGGTTTCACATAATGACTCTACATCATCAGAATCAGGGGAAGAGATAGGGGACTCGGAACGCTCTAGGTCCAAAAGGTCAGGATATAACCTTGTTTTTTCTTCCCCCTTTTTTGTTTTACTTCTGGTAGACGCTGTTTTAGCAGACATGCCTTTTCTGATCTTTCCTCCTGCAACATTTCTAAGGCTGCCTACCCATTCTCTACCGCATCGCTGCAGCACTGGTCTTCGAGACACCCTCTCACTAATTTCCAAACTGGTCTAACCCCATGTTTAAGCGTCTCTTGTTCTGCAGCGAAGTCTAGATCACGGCCCAACTTTTCCCAGGAAGCTACCGTGAGGCTTCCGGAAACTGCCAACCAGGGTGCCACGACATCACATTCCTCTAGAAATCTTTCTAAAGTACTCTTCTTAATCTTTAATTTCTTTGAAAGGAGCAGCTCATTAAGAGCCAGAAAAATTGGGTGCGAAGAAGTTGCGCCCATGATACTAGCAGCACTTTTGCCTTCACTTGCTTTCACTTTCTTTAATTTTCCCATCCACTTTTGTCATGGCTCTATGTTTTCCCCGCTCTCTCTTTATCTACAGATGAGAGCAAAATCTGCTTTTATCGCAGTTCCCCAAATTACCTGAGGACTTACTGGTATACCACCCTGACAGCAAAAAAGTTCTGAGCTCCACGTAGAGGCTGAGGTTCCCCGTACGGGCCACCACTTGTTGCGACCACCTCGACCAGCAAGGAAGACACAACACCGAGCTCTTCTTTCTGCCGTTTATTCAGGAACCTTGAACAATCTTCTGACCCCGGGGAAAGCCAGCCCATGCCCTTTATAGCCACTGGGCAACCAACCCCGTAGTGCCAAGTGGACAATGCCGATAGGGTCAGACATATGCAAGCAAGCCAGATTCTACACCCAAGCCAAATAAGGAGTTGTTTATCTCAGAGAACACCCGCCATCGGGAAGGCGGAAGCCGGACGCTGGCTCCATCGTTGAGGCGCGGCCGTGCACGGCTCTCTACAATGAATGACAATCCAAAATATGATTTCACCACAATCCACCCAGGAGAACACAGGGCATGGATGAGAGGTTATGAGCATGGGGAACTCCAAAGCAGCCACACTGGAGAATCGTCACCTATCATGGATGATGACTTCCCCATAGCCATATAGATGGAGACCCCTTCTCCAAGTCATCCCTAAAGGTCTATGTACTATAACACCTTTCTGAGACTCTGAGGCCATATTTACTTAGAGTAAGAATTCATACAGATGTCTGAGAGGCACTCTTCTTCTGAAAGGGAATGACAACAATACACTAGTCTGATGGGCTCTCAAAAGTAGGCACCACTGATCACATAAAGATGATGGCAGTTTGGCCAAGAAAATAATACCTCACAACACACACACACACACACACACACACACACACACACACACACACACACACACTCAGACATGACACAGACATACATAAATCTAGCCTCATTTCAACACATGTATCTGGTATCTATGGTAAGACCACAATTCTTTGGACTACCACATCTATATAGAATTACTCTTTTAAGGTGAATGGTTATAAAAAGATCCAAATCAAGTCTTCTGATGACTCATATGGCTTCTTTGACAAACACAAGACTCCAGATAGCTGGCTAGCACATACATGGCTCTTCTTTGCACATGTTAAAATAGTGACATATGTGGATGGTAAAGATGTAGGCCATTGAAAGTGAAGATGTTCCAGTTTTAAGATACTTAGTGATCTTGGAGGGATGGGGGAGAGTGGTTTTCAGAATGGATCCTCTGTTAATGTTAGCCTGAGGATTTCTATTGCTTACTGCATCCCCCAAAGCTCTGGATCTATTGCTTTGAAGAAATGGAGGAAGCAAGAGGAATCCCTCCTTAGCTTTCCCCAGTGTTTTCAGTTAATGATGATTTAGAGAGTGGTTCTCAACCTTCCTAATGCTGTGACCTTTTATTACAGTTCCTCATGTTGTGGTGACTCCAACCATAAAATTATTTTCATAGCTACTTCATAACCATAATTTTTCTACTGTTATGAATCATGATATTCATATATTAATCTGTGTTTTCCAATGGTCTTAGGTGACCCCTATGAAAGGGTCATTCAATTCCAAATGTGCCATGACCCACAGGTTGAGAACTGTTCTGATTTGCTTTTTTTTTTTTTTTTTTTTTTTTTTTTTTTTTTTTTTTTTTTTTTGAGCAGAGGACCGAATCCAGGGCCTTGTGCTTGCTAGGCAAGTGCTCTACCACTGAGCTAAATCCCCAACCCCGTTTTGATTTAGAGTATGAACTTTTCTAGTTTTCTATTGGACTTCTAAGCCAAAATAAGTAACAATTTTATGTTAAAGTAACCTCAGTCCAAATGAATTAATTAGAATCTACATCTTATGCTACTCAGTGTTTTCTGAAGAACAGATAGAAATAATGTATATTATGAAAAGAGGTCTGTTAGATTGGTTTAAACAGTATGGAGTATGTAGTCCAACCATGGCTGTCCAGATACTGGAGAGGCTGAAAAGCCAAAATCTGCTTACTCCCACTCTGGTGCTGAAGGCCCAGGGGATTCCAGGAGAGCTATTGGTCTTTAGTACATGGTGAAGCTGAAGAAGCTGGCTCTGATTTCAGTGGAGGACAGCAGGAGCAGCAACAGGACAGGTGCACTCGGCAGCAAGAAGCTGAGACACACAGACAAAGCAGCACTGCTTTTTCTTGAACTTCCTGTGCTTTCTGAGCAGTCCCTGGAAGCTGCCACCTGCTCCAGCTGAAGACCTTCTTCCCTCAATGAATCCTTCCTGGAAATGTCCAACCTACAGGCATGTCTCTAAGTTGACAAACATTATTAAATTTCCCATGCTTTAACATCTTAGTAGCTTTTAAAATTTTTAAATTTTTAAAACATTTTAAAGTTTTATTCTTAAATGCAATAGCTTAGTGGAATGTGCACCTATTAGGTACTATACAATTCCACATGCTTTGGAATCAGACTGGAAATTCCACATTGATTCTTTTTTTCAGTGTTCGTATTTCAGCAAATGCTAAAATGTACCAACATCTGATTGTAAAAAGAAAGGAAAAACGAGAGAACAATCCATTTCCAGTAGAGGGCACTGTGTTTCCCTCACAAGTTAAAATAGATCCATTTGTCTTAGGGCACATGCTTGTAACTTCTGTTTTGTGTCTCCTTCAGTACCACACTTTCTGTGCTTTGTTCAAGCATATCTTCCATAGCAATAAGACAATTAAGAGTGATATAAAATTGGGTAAAAAAGAAACGTGAAAGGATGGAGTATACCTGGACTCACTGCTCTCTGCCAACAGATTCCCCTGGATGCACACAGTCTCTTTAACTGTAATTGTTTTTCATTATGACAAACTCTGGCTGGCCTTAGTACATTACCACAGTATACTCCTTGCCCAGTTCGCCTAAATATCTCCAACCTTCACTTCCTTCCTCAAACTTTGAACACCACACACAAAGATGGCCTGCTTTGAATTTAACAGAGAAGTGAAGAGACTTCATGTCCTAACCATGACATCACAAACATTTTGGCCTTTTTGTATTAGTCCCTTAAAGCTTTGAGAGAACAATATTTTGACTTGCATCACTTATTTCCTTCAGCTTTAGAAGCTGTGAAATTCAAGATCAATGCACTTGTAGGTTCAGCATGGGATGGCTGCCTGTTCCTCATATGTAGTGTCATCTTGCTGTTTCCTCATGGGACACAGAGCATGCAGGCTAACAAACTTTCTCAGTCCCTTTAATAAAAGGTATAGTCTACTCATGAGCACATCATCTCAACACCTGTTTCACCTCCTGAAGACTCCTCTCAGGACTGAGCTTAAACTCCAACACAAACATCCCAGAAACACAAACACTCAAACCATAGCATTCATCTACTCCAGGAATCACGACATTTCTCATTTCTCTCCACAGTACAATCATTTTAAAAATCCATTACCAGATCATTCCTCAGAATATTTGTACTGTCATTTCTTTCATCTAAAACTGAACTAAAAACTTCACTTTTCTTCACCAGCCAACTACTTCCATATTTATTCTCTCCTCTTTGCAACAAAAGTCTGCTGACCTAGTCCATGGGCTAATCCCTTAATGGATACATAAATCTTGACATTAGAGGTAATGAAAAGTCAGAAATGGTGGGACCTGTCCCTCTCCTTGGAGTTCAGGGGGTCAAAGACACCGAGAGAGCACAGCCAGTGGAATAACTAAGCATGACTCATAGGTTCTCACAGAGACTGAAGCAGCAATCATGGAGCCTGCATGGGTCTGCGCAAGGTCCTCTGCATGTATGTTATGGTTGTTAGCTTGGTGTTTTTGTGGGACTCCTAATAGTACGAGTGAGAGTTATCTCTCTTTTACCTGCTCTTGGGACCCTTTTCTTTCTACTGGGCTGATATGAAGGTTTGTGCCTAGTCTTATTGTATCTTGTGCTGTGTTTGGTTGATATCCTTGGGAGTCCTGCTCTTTTCTGAAGGGAAACAGAGTAGCAGTAGATCTGAGGGAGAGAGGAGGTGGGAGGAACTGGGAGGAGAGGAGGGAGAGGGAGGGGACACTGCCATTGGGATGTATTGTATGAGAGAAGAAAACAATAGTGTGGGAGCCCATTTTCGGGTTCCTCGTGGCTTTACCCAGCATGTCTGCATAGAGGATGATTAGGACCACGGGCCTGAGTGCAGGTGTTTGAGATGGTCTACACTTGGCTGTGCTGGGGGAGGAGATCTTTTACTCCATCCCTTGGCATCTCTATAAATACCCTGGGGCAGAGACAGTCGGGGCCTGTTGGGAAAGGTTCCAGGCCCTCTCGAGGCTATCTTTTATTTTCTATCTGTTTATCTCTGCAATAGTCTCCACAATATAAATCCTTCTATCTAATATTTCCTACTGCTCACACTCAAGAAAACTCTGGGGAGCTGTGGGGTTGGTGGGTAAGTGCCCCCACAGAATGGCACCATGAACAGGGACTAAAGGAAAAAGGGGACTAAAGACAAAAAAGGGGGACTAAAGACAAAAAAGGGGGACTAAAGACAAAGTAATAGGGACTAAAAATAAAGGAAAAAAATAGTTTTATTAGAGTTTTTGGCGAAAGTGTGGGTCAGCCCTGCCAGTGGAAAGTGGCATGCCAGTGTTATGAAAAAAAAAAAAAAATATATATATATATATATATATAATCAAGGGGCAGGGGTTTTCCTCAAGAGAAAAGGAAAATGGACTGGAAGGATGTCCGCTGCTGCAGTGCAAAATTCTCTTCTGTCAAAATTTTCTATTTTCTATCCCTTTCTCAATTTCTATCTGTGAAAAATAAGTATAAGGTATAGAGTAGAAAAACTTAGACGTTTAAGATCATGTAGAAAAAAATAAGTAAGGCAACTAGACAGAAAAACTCTCCAATTTTCTAACTTTGGGGGCTATGAACGCAAACTGGGAAAAAAAATCTTTCTTTGGGCTTTACGGGTAGTAAAAAAGCTTCTTTGAGCTTATGGGGAAGAAAAAGTTTCCTATGGAAGCTTTTGTCCTGGGGACAGCTGAAAGGCTAAGTCCAAGTGGCAGGAGAAAGTGATTTCTCCCTGAGGCACAAATATGGGGGTGTAAAAAGCTAAAAAGTTTAAAGTTGGGAAGTTTTGGGAAAAGTTGGTCTTTCTTGGGGGAAAAAAATCTTTCTCAAACTAAAAGCTTTTCTTGGAAAATTTGGGGGAAAAGTCTCTCTAAAAATCTTTAATCCTTATCAAAATCTTTCTTAAAAAACTTAAACTAAAGCCTTTCAGAATTATCTCTCTCTCAGGACAAAAATTAGAATCACCTGAAGATATTAGTATGGGGACCACCTGTGATTAGCTCTAAGGGAAAACAACAAACTTAAGGCAGCAAAACCTCTCCAAGTTCTTTCAAGCTTTCAAAATCCTCCCTGCAATGCAGGAGGCAGGGACAAGTTCCTAAAAACCTCTTCTAAGCCTTGTCTCTTCAAGCTAGTAAAAGACAGTGGGTCAGAGTACCCTGAGGGAAATGCTTGGGAGAGTGTGGGTAAGAGCTACAGAGAGCCCAAAAGGGCAGGAAACTTTACCTGAGAAAAGCAAAAAAGCCAAGCTTTTCAGTTACAGCCAAGCTGATGCATCAAGGGGTTTGTTTGAGTGAGTGATTCAGAAACAAAAGGTGCTCCTAATCGTCCTAATGCAAAGATCCCCTGAAGCAATGCAAACTGTTAGCATTGTATCCTCGCTTCTGACCAAAAGCCCAGAGGTGACTGGCCAGCGTCTCTGAGTTGGAGTGCATTTCAGGGATACTAGGGTTCCTGCAGTTGCAAACTTCTTGGAACACAGAGCTGAGGCAGGAAAGTGCAGGACCCAGAGGAAGATTGCTAATAAACAAAGCTAAAGCCAGTGGGAACAGCACAGTTGTCTGCTCTCCTACAAGTCTCGGTTGATAGGTCCACAGCTGCAAAAAGAGATCTGAGAAAAAGCTTTCCTGTCAGAGTAAGGACCTTTCTGGGAAAGCAGTAAAGCTGAACTGTGTCTGAAGCAGTTGTGCTGTTGAGTCAGAACGCTGTCTAGGGAAAGAGCCCAGCCAGGGCAGAACAGAACTACCCAGGAGTAAAGCTTTCTTTTCTCTCAGAGAAAGCACCTCTTTGAGAAAAGCTTTGTTTCAACTGACTCCCGATGAAATGAGGGAGTGTAGCCCTAAGGGGTGATTGCCTCTGGCATAAACTCTGTCCTTGAGCACACGGATGGACAAATACAACCCACTGGGGGACTGGGCCAGGTGAAGGTCTGATGAAGCAAAACAGCTGTCCTAATGGGAGTTTAGAAATGGCAAAAACCTCTCTTGTTAGATTTTCACTCTGTACGAAAACTCCACAGACCCTGAAAACAGAAACGGACAAAAAGCCCCTACCTTCAGTAGCAGGGAAAAGCCACCACTGTAGTGTCGGAAACTGTTTCTGGGGTAGAGGGGATAAACTGAGACCAAACTGGATACTGTCAGGGAGAAAGACTCTGAAGAAACAGAGGGGACAGATTCCTCCCCAGAAAATGCATGACAAGCTGATAGAGTTTGAGGCAGATTCGGGGCTGGGGAAAAGCCCCTACCTCCAAAGGCAGCTAGCAGAGGAACAGAGCAGCCTGAGATATCTGAAGCTCTGCATCTGGTGGGGAGGAAAGCAAAATGAGAATAAGATCAGTGGGAGAAAATCTCTGAAGGAGCTATGGAAATGTTTGTTTTTCACTGACTGGCTAAGCAAACACAAGTCTCGAGGAAAGTTGCTATCAGAAATTGCCCACCTCAATGTGCGCTAAGGAAGCAGGTGCAGTTCTGATTGGCGGCCAGTGTCAAATGAAGGAGAGACACCTGTTAAAGCCAGCTGAGGAGAGAATAGGAATCTCCCAATGTGCCATAGCTGAAAATGTAAAATGCTTGTTCAAATCTCCCGTTGCAAAAGCAAAAATCTTTGTTCAAACCTCCTGGGCAAGAATTTGTAAGCAAGTCTGGTAAAAGAGAACCAGTTGACTCTCAGACCCGAAAAGAACTATGGGAAATGAAGTCCAAAAGCTAGCTTGCAATAAGGGACTGATATATAAGGGAAATGCATTCTGGAAAATGTAGTATTTCAGCTAAAGATGGCGATACTGTCCAAAAACTTTTCAGCTCAGAATAAAGTTTCTTTTCAAAGCAATGCTAGAAAGCTTAATCTTACCTCTTGAGAACTCAGATCTGACAAAAAGCTGCCTATAAGAGCAAACAAGCCACTTTAAAATCCTTAAAGCAAGGGAAAGCAGTTTATACACTGAACGTTGTCTTAGATATGAAGGAAATTAAAAATTCTTTACCTTTTGAACAAACTGCCTGCAATGAGTGATTCCTTTGCAAATCTAATAAGGAGACAAGGAAACAGGCATTCAAAAAGAAATGGCTGCTTTATAGATGGGGAAAAAATTCAGAAAAATCTGTTCTAAAAAAATAGTTGCTTCACCTGAAAGTTCCTTATAAGAAATCAATGCTAAATATCACAGCTGCTAATATCAGGAGTTAAAGCTAATGAAATGAAAATACTAAATCCTGAAAGTGCTTTTTCTCAAAGTAAACTAATGAAGGAAATGTTTCATGAAAGAACATCTATTCTTGATTCCTTTGAATAGTAACGGTTTTGGTTAAAATATTGGAACTTAACAATCAAGTCAAAATGTTTCAACAAATTTTAGACGCTATTCCACAAAAGAAAGCTGCCATGCTTTGTGGGCCATATTAGAGCTCACTCCAATCTTCCTGGTCCTTTAGCTGAGGGTAATGCAATGGCTGAGCATCATCCCAAGTGGAAATGGCTCAACAGTCACATGCTCTTCATCAAAATAGCAAAAGTTTAAGAAAGCAATTCGGGGCTGGAGAGATGGCTCAGAGGTTAAGAGCACTGGCTGCTCTTCCAGAGGTCCTGAGTTCAATTCCCAGCAACCACATGGTGGCTCACAACCATCTATAATGAGATCTGGTGCCCTCTTCTGGCCTGCAGTCACATATGCTGTATACAAAAGAAATAAATCTTAAAAAAAAAAAAAAAAAGAAAGCAATTCAATCTTACCAAAGAAACAGCTCATCAAATAGTTAAATGATGTGGGATATGTCCAAAATATTTTCCTGTCCCTCACTTAGGGGTAAACCTTCGAGGTCGTCTTCCCAATCATCTATTGCAAATGGATGTTACTCATATTGTAGAATTTGGCAAATTAAGATATGTACATGTGACCATTGACACTTATTTAGGATTTTTAATGGCTAGTGTACAACCTGGGGAAGCTACAAAACATGTAATTTATGCACTGCTTGAAGTGTTTTTCATATATGGGTATACCAAAAATTATTAAAACTGATAATAACTGGTTTGGGATATAGTAGTAAGGCATTTCAACAATTTTGTACCCAATGGGAAATCGTACATAAAACAGGTATTCTTTATAATCCTCAGGGAACAAGGTATTGTAGAAAGGGCTCATAGCAGTCTTAAAATACAACTTCAAAAAATAAAAATAAAAAAGGAAGAAATTTACCCTCAATCACCACATAAAGCATTAAATCATGCTCTTTTTGTTCTGAACATTTTTGAATATGGATGTCTATGAACAGTCTGCCACAGATAGATTTTGGCACAGTGGCACCCAAGCGACTTTTGCTCAAGTGAAATGATAAGATCCCTGCTCGGGATTATGGAAGGGTCCCGATCCTGTTTTAATATGGGGTTGAGGACACGTTTGTGTTTTTTCACAAAAGGAGAATGAAGCTCGGTGGTTACCGGAGCATCTGATAAGGAAGGTCAACTCCAATGATGTTCCTATAAAGGAACCAGAATGAAAATGGCTTGATTAATGTTTCTGAGGTTTTGTCACTGGTTAATGCAAACAGTGAGGAAATAGAGTTCGGAACTGTGCTGCTTTTGGCTTTACTAGCTCTTTTGGAAAAATACTTTATATCACCTAATAACTGTGCAATTTTGGCGAAGAGCTTTACAGCAGCTAAATACGGTAATTTCATGCTCAGTGTGAAGTTTTTCAGTAGAGCAAACCAAGAGTACTGCTGTAATAGAATAATTTGTCTGAATTGAAGTACTTAGGGGAGCTATTATGAATTTGGGTGAAGGGACAGCCTCTAATTAAAAACCGCTTACCGCTGAAAGTGCATCTCTGCCAGTTCCGGAATGGTGTATCACAACTCTATAACAACAACACTCACTAAATCCCAGTGTTTTATAGCAAAGCTGACTATAAACTCTAAACTTTAGAAATGATGTACGTAATTCCTGTCTAGTTACGAGAATCTTTCTAATAGAGATAGTGATAATTAAGAGAAGTAGAAAAAGATGAAAATAAGATATGTGAGTTTGTAGAAATTATTCTGTCTTGTTAGATCTGTGTTAAGAAATCTTTAGGTGTTTGCTAAGTTAAATATATGCTAATGGTAGCCCTATATAAGTTTGTAAAATAGATCCATAGAGTTCCTTTAAGAATATAAGCTTGCAAGAAGTATCTAAGGTAGTCTTAAGACATGTAGTAATAAGCTTGTAAGAAGTAAAGATGCTAATTGTAAATGTAAGTTTAAATAAGAATAAGATGGAATGAATTTAAGAAGTAAAGATACTAGTTGTAAATGTAAGTTTAAATAAGAAATAAGATAAGAAGTATATAAGTAATAAGAAATTTATTTGTTAAAGTAGTTCTATAGTTTCCTTAAAGAGTATAAATAAGTAGATGTTAATATGTTATATGTGAGTTTGTAAAAATGTGTAAATGTTGAGTGTGAGTTTATGCTTAAGCACATGTTATATGTGAGTTTGTGAAAAAGTGTAGATATTGGGTGTGAATCTATGCTTAATGTATATGGTGAAAGAACCTGAGGCACAGAAGGTAGTGTCCTAGTAGACTGCAAAGTAGGCAGTCTGAATGGTTTCAAAAGTTCCAGAAGCCGCAAAGAATGGTGGAAACCAGACCCAGCACAACAAGGCATCCGTAGCTGAAATCCGTGGAAAATCAACGCAACACAGAAAAACCTGAGGTAACATAAAAAATGGTGTGGTTTAGAATATTACTGTACCTAAAAAGGTCTCTGGCTTGAGAATAAAAGTTGCAGAGACGTTTGTTTTAATTAAATTGCTAATTGCAAAAAGTTTTGGTTGAAAAACGTCTCTTCATATTTGGAAGTGAAAGCCTGATACTAGAATTTATTTCTTGTTTGAACTTTTTGAACTTAAAATGAGATAAAACTACAGAAATATTTTGGTTATGGATTTCTTCATATTTGGAAGGCTAGTACCAGAATTTATCATTTGAATTTTAGGACTTAATGAACTGAACAATAGATTTCATTGCAATGGGACAATTTTGAGTTTACTTATAGTAACGACCTGGGAACTATTTTCTGGAATTATTTGTGTTAAAAATGGAACTGTTTAAATGAAGACATTTATTGTTTCTACCTTTACTCAAGATGCAGTTTTGTGTATGCATATATGCTGGTGATTCATGAATTGTTCTGTGTTAAAAATGCAATTGTTTTGTGGAACAGTTTATGTAAAAATGGAATTATTTATGGAACTGGTTTTGTGTTACAAATGGAACTGTTTAAATGGAAAAGTTTGGATTTTCTAACTAGACTCGAGACTTTGCTTAAAAAATTATAAAGAAAAGGGAGAGTTAATATTCCTTAGTCTATTTTAAAAATATTTTCTTGCTATTTCAGTGGATTAATGTTATGTTTTGTTAGTAAGAAATGCAAATGGTATACTAAAATTTAAAGTGTAAAGAGTTTTATTATAAAACTTCTTTTAGATGTTTTGCTAAAAGTTTTCAAAATGTGTTAATGGTTAGAGTGAGAATATTGCTTTTCAATATGGGTTTGTAGGAATTGTATAAGTTTGGTTTCCTCTAACTAGGTTTGAGATTTTGTTTAAAAAATTATAAAGAAAAGGAGGAGTTATGAGTGAATTAAGGTTGAATGTATGTTTGCAGAAATTATGTTTAACCTATTGGTATTAATGCACCCTGGTTTTGTGGAGTTAAGGAAATATTTAAGTTTGATGTGAATACATCAGAAGTTTTTCCTATGTTCCGTTAGCAAGAAAAGTCAAATGGTTCTATTAAGACTTAAAGTTGTAAGACAAGAGAAAGTTGTTAACTATATATAGCACCATATATGTTAATTCAAATGTTCTGTTAAGAGTTTGCTTTGAGTTGTAAGATTGGGAGAATTGTGACTATGTATAGCAATATTTATGTTAACCTGTTAATGGTAATGATGAAGCTAAGGGATTCTTTAAGTTTGTAGTTGCCTTAAGAGTTTTTGGTTTAGAAAGGGCTTGAAGCAGCTAAGACTGCTGTAGTCACCTTGGACCTAATTCAAAAGAGAAATGCCATCTTTATCATCCTCTACTCCCATACTGGGAGGTGTAAAACAGCTATGGAGATTGCTGTAAGCCATTAATAATTAGTTATTTTTTATATATTAAGAAAGGGGGACCTGTGGGAGCCCGTTTTCGGGTTCCTCGTGGCTTTACCCAGCATGTCTGCATAGAGGATGATTAGGACCATGAGTCTGAGTGCAGGTGTCTGAAATGGTCTGCACTTGGCTGTGCTGGGGGAGGAGATCTTTTGCTCCACCCCTTGGCATCTCTATAAATACCCTGGGGCAGAGACATTTGGGGCCATTGGGAAAGGTTCCAGGCCCTCTTGAGGCTATCCTTTATTTTCTATCTGTTTATCTCCACAATAGTCTCTGCAATATAAATCCTTCTATCTAATATTTCCTGCTGCTCACACTCAAGAAAACTCTGGGGAGCTGTGGGGTTGGTGGGTAAATGCCCCACACAATAGAAAAGAAATAGTGGGACCTGTGGGAGGTGGGGGCCTCATTGGAAGGATCCAGTGGAAGCAAGTCTTTGGAGGTGGGGTTTGCTCTGACCCTTCCTGTACACAGCCTTTCTGCCTCCTGGCTGCTGTGTCAATGAACTGCTCCACTCTGCTATGCTCCCCCATGATGAACAGGCACCTCTGAAACTCTCAGCTGAAATAAATCCTCCATCCTCAGGTTTTTTCACTCTACATTGTGAAATTCCATTCTGTATTCAGCTAACAAATATCACCGATTAGCTGTACTTCACACAGGTAATCACCTCCTTTTGCTTGAAACCCTTTTTTTCCACTAGTGTCTGTGACACTACAGATGTTTGGCTTCACACACATCCTACTGCTTCCTGCTTCTCAGTTGCAGTTGTTTGTTCTTTTATTTCTCCCACCAGTGTTTATTCCTTCAATACCACAGCTGCAGTGACATTCTGCATATTATACTGCACTCAAATTGACACCACCAGCCCAGTTATCTTTCCTAAATTCTAAGCTTGTATAATTACCTAGTCAATATTGCTATTTGTTTGATTAGTAGATATTTTAAACTCAACAAACAAAAGCTGAACTAGTGAACGTTGTGTGCAGTCCTGTTTATCCATTGTGCTCTCCATCTCACTTGACGGTAACCTCATCTTTCTAGTAGTTAAGGATAAAAACCTAGGGTTGCAAATACTAGTTCCAGATAAGATGAAGTAAGCACATTCTGCCACATTTCTTCCTCCTGCACGTGTATGTGTGTGGTGCATGTGGCTATGTGTGTTTATATGTGTATTCATATGTGGGCACATGTGTGTGGAAGTCAGAGGTCAGTGTTGAGTGTTTTCCTCTATTGAGGGACATTTTTGCCCAAAGAGCCATTTCCCTACTCTTTCCCCCTACTTCTTTTAGCAATAGCTAAATACCCTAGGCAAAATCTGTAAAACAGATATCGGGAGACTTGGAAATGTGGTAAAATAAGGCAAATTAGGCAAGGACTTTAAGATTTTTAAATGCTTATGGAAGTAAGTTCATTAGTTCTTTCTTAATTTTTTTTTTTTTTTTTTTTTGGTTTTTCGAGACAGGGTTTCTCTGTGTAGCTTTGCGCCTTTCCTGGATCTCGCGCTGTAGACCAGGCTGGCCCCGAACTCACAGAGATCCGCCTGCCTCTGCCTCCCGAGTGCTGGGATTAAAGGCGTGCGCCACCACCGCCCGGCTCTTTCTTCATTTTTACCCACTAGTTCTTGAGTCGTGAACCCCAGGATCAGAAAATAGCTCCAAAAACAAAAGTAAGAAAGCCCCTAGAAAAGACTACTCTTTCTAGCCAAAGGGCCAGGAAAGGGGGAGCTGAGCAGACTGGAATACTTCTGGGCAGTGGGTGCCCTATTCCATACAAGCACTTCAAGCAAACCACATCCATTTTCTTCTCTACTGACTACTATGCCCCCCACTGAAAATAGGAACACAGCCCTAATTTCTCAACTACTCCTGAGAGATGAGTGACACATCTCTCCTTGCCGCAAGCCTGTGGGTGTAGTATCCACAGAGTTGGCTCAAAGACTCTCATCACCATATCGCAGAAACTAAGTGGTGCTTTCTTCTCTAGTAAAAAGCAGAAAAAGGATTACTTAGAGAAAGAAAAATATTCTATTTACTTGGTGTTTTCAGGGGACTTCAAAAACCTTTTGCATGAAATCAATCAGAATTAACAGCAAAGGGTTATAAAGTAGTCATATTCATGTCAGCATCTGAACAGAGCAGACCTGAAAAACCCTGTAAAAAGTTTTGAAAACTAAGTCAACTTTTATTTTATTTAATGTAGGTCTGGGGATTGAACCCAAGGCCTTGTGTATGCTAGGCAGGCTTTCTTACTTTTCTTGTCAATGTGCTAAAATACACTGATGAAAACTAAGGCAAAGTTTACATTTGGCTCACGTAAAAAGGAAAGAGGCCTGCATCCTAGTGGAGCTTGGGGCAGCTGATGTCATTGCACATTGTAAGCAGAGTGGTGGGTGTTAGTGCTAGTACTTCCTGCTTTTTAGATGGTCAAGGACCCAAACCCTGGAAATGGGGTTATACACTAGGGTGGGTCTTCTCCCCTCAATTAACCCAAACAAGACAATCTCTCTCATAGGTATGCTGCCCTGGTTAACTTTAAAACTGCCAACTTGACATAGCCTAGAGTGACCTGAGAAGGGAATCTCAACTGAGGGACTGCCCAGATCAGATTGGCTTGTTTGTGGAGGATTGTCTTGATTGTTTTGATTTATTTATTTATTTTTAATTTTTTAATTCATTTTACATACCAACCACAGATCCCCCTCTCATCCCTCCTCACACCCCCCAGTCTCCCCCACAACCCATCCCTCATCTCCTCCTCCAGAAGGGTAAGTTCTCCCATGGGGGTACAGCTAAGCCTTGTACATGCAGTCGAGGCAGGACCAAGTCCCTCCCCACTGCATCAAGTGTGAGCAAAGTGTCCGACCATAGGTAATGGAATCTAGAAAGCTAGCTCATGCACTGGGGATAGATCCTGATTACACTGCCAGGGACCCCTCAAACAGACCCAGCTACACATCTCTCTCCCATATGCAGAGGCATATGGATCACCTTGTCTTGATTGTTAATTGATGTAGTAGGGGCAAGCCCAGGGTAGGCAGCACCATTACATAAGCAGGTAGTTCTGGGTCCTATAAGAAAGCTAGATAAGCATGAATCCTGGGATCAAACCAGCAAACATCATTCCTCCATGGTTCCTTCTTGATTTCCCTCAGTGATGGCTATAACCTGAAAACTGTCACTTTTTCCTTCTTTACACTGCTTTTGGTCATGGTGTTTATTCCAACAGCAGAATGAAGTTAGAACACATGCCCAGAGGGTAACACAATCTATATAATCCCTCGTGGTTATGCTGGAACGCAATATCCTAAGGGATTTTAGACCCTGTCTATTTCACAGTCAACACACAGACATTCTACATCTGATCTAAATCCCCATCTTGACTTCTGATTTTCTTAATGTGCTAGGCAGACAAGAATTTAGTTATGTTGAAAATGAATTTATCAAAACAGTGTTCACAATTTTTACTACTTCAAGTGTAATAAGTATGATTTTAACTGTTAAATAAAAATAGAAAATAGATGCATTTGTGGGGTACCATTCAATGCATATATACATTGTATAATGTTGAAATTAAGTTAAATATGTGTCTACTTGACATTGATGACTTCTTTCATGTTTAAGTATTTAGTTTTCTCAGTCTTTTTTCATAATAAATGCCTTTAAGTCTACATATTTATTGGGAATATTTTTTCTGTGTTCCTTATATTTATGTATTTAGTTCCTTTACTGCTCACTTCAATAGTTTGTAATTTGTATTTTATTAACATATCATAAAAGGCTTTAAGCCATATGTATTATAAAGTATTTTAAAGAGGCACAAAATTAAAAATAATAGTGAACTCTGTAAGAAAAATGAGGCAGAGAACCAAGCAGACTTGATTTCAACAGGCTAAGACTGCTCTATTGGACCAGTGAGGGACCCAATTATTTCTCAGGATGAAGGTTGAGGGAATTTAGAGGGGCTGGGGCACATAGCTAGCCACCAGGAAATTGCAGCTAATTGTGTGTGTGTGTGTGTGTGTGTGTGTGTGTGTGTGTGTGTGTGTGTGTGTGTGTGAGAGAGAGAGAGAGATTTTTACTGGGAGCAAGGTGAGTTGTTTTTTTTTTTTATATCTGAGCATATTGTTTTTGCAAGTGAAACTGAAATGGTCTAGCTGAAATTCTTTATGGCTAGGAGCTGTTATTCAGTACAGCCTGACTCAATTCCTCATGACTCGAGGCTATCACCCAACACTACCATTCTCTCAGATAACAAAAGTTCCTCCATATTTCTTTCAGCTATTTATTTTCATTGTTAAATTATTTCTAGAGGGCTGGGCAACAGCTCAGAGTGTAAGAATGCTTGCTCTGTAAACATGAGGACCTGAGTCTGATTCTCCAGCTCCCATATGAAAAGGTGAGCATAGCTGCACATACCTGATACTGAGTGGAGGGCAAAGATAGAAGGACCCAGAAAACTTGCTGTCCAGGCAGCCCAGGAGAAATGGTGAACTTCCAGTACAGTAAGAGACCTTATATGAAGTCAATAAGGTCAAGAGTGATGGAAGAAAATGTCCTTCTGTGGCCTATGTGTGGGCACACACACACACACACACACACACACACACACACACACACACACACACGGTTTTAAAAAAATTGTAGACTTTCTCTCTTGCATGCTCTTGTCCTTAAACTGTGAGAACACTATCTTCTACAAAATACAAGAATGTTAATCACTGTCATTGTCACACATAATAGATTTTCAAACTATTATACGCAGACTGTGATTGAATTCTTTCAATTTTATCAAAAATATCTGCACAGCTTATTTATTCAAATTTGGATTAAATGCATGCCAGACAAACACACTACCAATTGAGCTACATTCCAGCCTCTCAGTTTTCAGACATTTCACTAGTTCATTTGTGTATGTTTGAGGGGAAGGGGCATATTCAGGTCTGAGAACCACCTGTAGGAACTGCTTCTCTCCTACTATATGAATTTCTGGGATCAAACTCAAGTTGCCAGGCTTGGCAGAAAGTGCCTCCTGTTGACTCCCCTTTCTTTACATTTACTCTCCACACCTCAGACATGGTTTCTCTGTGTAACAGCTGTGGCTATCCTGGAACACACTTTGTAGATCAAGCTGTCTGCCTCTGCCTCCCAAGTGCTTGAATTAAAGGTATGTACCACTACCACTCAGCTGGTTTACTCTTGTATTGAAGCTTGGAATTGTTACATTTTTAGTTTCTCTCTGTTTAGTATTTATCTGAGATACTACTAACCTTTTTTGTTGTTATTATCATTGTTTTTGTTTTGAGATGTTGCCTCACTGGGTAGTTCTGGCTGACTTGCAGCTTAGTAGTATAAGACAAAGCTGGCCTTGAATACATGCTCTTTGATCTTTATGCTATATGGGCTCTGTCTTACATACCCGAAGCACAATTATCAAATTTGGGATAATAGTATTGCCAGTGTTGACTCTTGACACAATCATATCTATATGGGTAACTTACAATTTCTATGTTTGTGGGTATTGTGCATATTTTTTTTCAGATAGAGCTTCTTGCAGCTCAGCCTGGCTTCGTATTTGCTATGTAGTCAAGAAAAACTTCTGACTTCCTGCCTATATTCTGGAATGCTGTGTTGCTAGGAATGAGCATATACTTGTTGTAGAATATTTGTTTAACTATGCAAAGACATGTTGCATTTGTTTAATTATGTAAAGATATGTTGCTGTTTTACCTTCCCACCCAAGGCATCCTATTGGTCTAATAAAAAGCTTAACAGCCAATATCGAGGAGGAGGTATAGGTGGACCTTCTGGGCAAAGAGAGTAAGTAGGAGGAGGGATTTAGGCTCCAAAGAAGAAAGAAAATGAGATGCCAGGGAGACACCAGGGGTCAGACAGACAGATATGGAGGAAGCAGGAAAGTGAGACATACAGAATGAAAAAAAGGTAAAAAGCCTTGAGGCAAAATGTAGATTAATAAAAACGAATTAAATTAAGTTAAAAGAGCTAGTGGGACAAGCCTAAGCTAAGGCTGAACACTCATAATTGTAGCTGAAGGTTTTCCTGTGCAGCCTTTACAATCAAATGTCTTTCTGAAATTAAAAATCCCAAACACAGTATAATCCAGACTCTCTGTGTAATATCCATCTTTATGTAGCTTATTTTTTATATTACTTTCACTTTTTCTTTAAAGAACTTATTTTTTAAAACTATTCATTTATATAACTGAGTATTACTTTTTTCTCTCTTCTAAGCCTACTTACATTTTTACACACATTGTAAACTGTTTAGAGGTTTATCCCATCTGAATCTGTCTTATTGTGAATTTATTGCTTTAAACTGCAGCATTCTCTGCCCAACTCAGTTTCCCAATATGGTGGTGGTACATTTACTGCCAGCTCTGGGTCTAGAAGCCATGTATACCATCAACTCTCAGAAGCAGTGGGTCTATGCTTCTATCAAAGCAGCATGTAGCCCAGAAGCATCTTTTTTTTGTCTGTACTAGCAAAGGCTAAATCCACCACACAGTGTATTGTGTGGCTTGCAGACGTCTCATTCGTGCCATGGTGTAGGTCAAGCCCACACACCATGAACCCACCATAGACTAGCTCAAGCCCACATATTGTGGTGTCTCACCATCCACATGAGATATGAAGCAGGAACCTGGTTTTGGCTCTATTTAGAATTGGTTATTAAACATTTTTAGGTTTGAGGTGGGAACTCGAGCTGTTGGGTGCTATTTGTAGCTGGAGTTTTCTCTAGTCCCACCCAGGCCCGCAGCCACTCAGACCCAAGTTAGCACACAGAGATTTACATTACTTATAAACTGCTTGGCCTTGGCAGGATTCTTGCTATCTAGTTATATATTAAATTAACCAATTTCTATTCATCTATAAGTTGCCATGTGGCTTGTGGCTTACCAGTACTTTACATTTTGCCTCTCCTGGTGGCAGTTGGCAGTGTCTCCTGACTCAGCCTTCCACTTCCCAGAACTCCCCTCTCTGCTTATCCCACCTATACTATACTTCCTGCTTGGCTATTGGCCAATCAGCATTTTATTTATCAATCAATCAGAGCAACACATTCACAGCATACAGAAAGACATCCCCAGCAAATAATTAATAATAAGTCTTTGTGTCTTTATTTGGGAACTGTTTGGCAGCCCAAAGAAAATGCCAACTACAAGTGGTGCCCAACATGGAGCCCAAATTTCCACATATTTCCTGAGAAAATGAATTTCCTGAGAAAGCTGAAACAAACAAACAACAAAAATAAATGGACACAGCTCCTTTAAGAGGTACTGCTGTCCAGCAGAGCAATTGAGCAGCCAGCATGATAAGTAGAAACAGCAAGCTAAGTAAAAATGCCTGCCACAGTATGGGCACTCACTTCCTAGGGCTGGGGTGGCTAAATGCAGCTCTAGGTTAAAAGTACCTCCCAGTTAAACACAGCTCTTTGCCAAGCCCACCAGCTCAAGGTTAGGCTCTCATGGACCAAAGGAAGGGGTGGAGCCAACCTCCAGAGCCTTACAGCAAAGGACCTAGCTTCCACTTAGCAGTTTTAGGTTTGGCTCCCTTGGTCAGAGATCACTACTGGTGCACAGTAAAATAGGTCCAGACCAAATAAACCTTTAAGCAGGTTACAGTATGCATAGGAAATGGGAAATACACAGGGTGTCTGGATCCTGTATGGTGTTTTGTTGACTTTAAATTTTTTTGAATATTGATGAGCAAATGACAGGTGCTGAGAGACAAAGGATTGTAAAAGGAATTGCTGGATTAAACCAGCCTAGATACTTTAGGGATATCTTAATTTTAAGATAGAATATATTGCACTGGGGGAGAAGTTATGCTTTTGTTTCTATAGGAACTGAAAGGCTGTGGATTCCTTCAAAATTAATAGAGACCAGATTTAATTGGGGGAGATTCCTTGAAAATCTTGACTACAGACATAAAGAAATGAACCCAGAAAAACTGCAAGACAGGTGACATATATGCGGATCCCTTGATGTAGGAACATCTCTGAGACTGGATGAGTCATGATAAATCTTGGTGGCAACAGAGTTCTCATGACTTGTTATTACATGCGATCCTTTTATAGGGCATGGATAAAGGTTTGATTATACAGTCTAAACAAACTTAAGAAGTTGACAGATGTCTTTTACCTGCTCAAACATAAAACAAAAAATTATCTTTGGCTGGCTTGTGTACAACACATAGTCCATCCTGGTGTTAATGCAGTTATGTATGTTACCTTTGAAAGTTTGTGTGTTTTCAGAGCAAGGGAACCAGACACTAATGAAAATTGGTGGCCCAGGTGATCCAGCCTTTAAGGGTGCTTCTGTGGCAGTTTCCTCAAAATTCTGCATCCAGAACAACTTCAAAGCTGCTAGCTGAGATGGTCCAGCCTTACAGACTATTCTAGTGAGGACTTCAGATAAGCCTTGTAGTTTCCCATTACACAGAGACTGGATAACAAATGTTGTCCAGTTTTCTTAGGAATTGACCATTATCTCAATTTTCTCAAGATACCCTGGAGATGTACTGCCACAGATATCAGAAAGCAGTCTAGAGAACATAGTGCCTACACTCCCAAGAGGTAGGGTGGGTGGTTTTTGGTCATTCTGTTGGTTATGGATATTTGTCATCATTTAGTGGGGATATAGGATAAAAAGACAACTATTCATTATGGTGATATTTTATTTGTATTAAAATGTTATTTGTATGTTAATAAATAAAGTTGCCTGGGGGTCAGAGCTATTAGCAAGCCATAGGAAAGCAGGGCAGTGGTAGCGTATGCTTGTAATTCCAGCACTTGGTAGGCAGAGCTGGGTAAGTCTCTGTGTGTTCAGGGATACAGCCATTATTGGATACACATGCCTTCAATCTTAATACCAATCATGGAAAACCTGGAGGCCTATACAGACAGGCTGTGAGGAGGTGGTCATGTGGTTGGGTTTACAACCAATGAGAAGGCAGGACAGGAACTCTATATAAAGACTTTAACACAGGGGTAGCTCTGGTTCGGAGAGGTAGGACCACCGCAGGAGGAAGGGTAAGGTTTTAGCTCTTAGCTCTGACCTCTTGGCTTTCTTCTTTGCATTGGTTCTGTGTTTCTTATTTAATAAGAAGGTTGGATACATCTACATTTGGCGCCCAACGTGACAAGAATTCATTAAAAACTGCTTGGTTTGGCTTGGCTTGGCGGCAGGTCCAGTTTCCAGCCTGGGTGGCCCGGCTGCCTAGCTTGGGCCCAGGCCTGACTGACCCGCAGCTGGAGCTACTTGCAACTGCTACAAACAACTCAGACCTGCCCTGCTGAACAGGGCCCCTGCCTGTAAAGCCAAGGCTTGACTCAGCTCAAGCGGCTACACTTTCTCTCTCTCTCTCTCTCTCTCTCTCTCTCTCTCTCTCTCTCTCTCGCTGGATTCACACCTTGAACACCAGGTGGCTGTGAAATTCCCTGGGATTCTACTGTTCTACCCAGACTTGGTAAGTCAATTAACATATCTATTTAAAAGAGAATTTTTTTCTACATTAAAAAAAAATGGGCTTTATGTGTACATTGGAAGAAAATTGGGCTTTGTTTGAAATTTTAGGCACTCTGACAATGGAACAACTATATGAAAAGATTAATATTGATCGAATTATTCAGTTTATTACTTTTCTTATCCTCATTTTACTATTTAAAAAGATCGTCAACTTAAGTGCCAGGATAACAGTCTTAGAAAAACTTGTTAAACCGGTAAAAATGAATTATAGAGAAATTCAAATTCAGACAGAAGAAATAAATAGTGAAGTTGTTTCAAAATTGGATCATAAGGTTACAGAAAGAAAGCCAGTTTTCACACAATCACCCTTAATTTATCCAGTAGCCGTACAGCAGCTACCTGATGAAGAGAATGAACAAAATACTTGGGTTCCAGTTGAAATGTTAGACTTATGAAGATTTAAGGAGGCAATAGCATCTTATGGCATGCACTCCCCATATGTAAAGCAAATATTAAACACCTGGTCAACTTGTAATAGGATTCTGCCAAAGGACTGGCGGGAATTGGCACAGGCTGTTCTTGAACCCAGACAAAATCTCCAGTGGAAAATGTGGTTCAGTAATTAGGCTAAAAATATAGAAAGGCAATGGAGGGATAGCGGAATACAAGTCTGCCAGGATCAGCTTATTGGCGAAGGCCAATATGCTTCAGTACAAACACAATGTTCATATGATGTCCAAACCCTAGTTCTATGTAAAACGGCAGCTTTGAATGCATGGGACAGAGTTGAAGAACCAGGAAAAAAAACTGAGTCATTTACAAAGGTTATACAGGGCCCCAAAGAATCTTTCACAAATTTCTTACAAAGATTGACTTCAGCAGTACAAAAAATGGTCCCGAATTCAGAGGCTAGTCAGATAATAATTGAATCTTTAGCCTTTGAGAATGCAAATGCAGCGTGCAAAAGAATAATTAGGCCGTTAAAGGCAAGATCTGCACCTTTGGAAGATTGGATTAGAGATACAGTTAATGTAGAGGCTTATGACCATGATGATATGTGGGTAGGAAAAGCAATTTCAAAAGGTTTGAGCAATGTTAGATGTTTTGGATGTGGAAAGCAAGGACATTTGAAAAGGGATTGTAAACAGGTCATTCCTAGAAATAATGTTTCTTCAAGGAACACTGGCAACAGAATGCCCCTTCCTTCTGGAGTATGCAGAAGGTGTGGTAAGGGAAAACACTGGACCAACGAATGTAGATCAACAAGGGACAGACAGGGTAACCCTCTGCCTCGAGCTTCGGGAAACTCCCAGAGGGGCCTCAGGCAGGCCCCCACAGTAAATCCAGTTCAAACCTTTCCTGCAGTTGTAGAGGAAACCCCTACTCAAAGCAACTAAATAACCAAATGTCTATTGGAATAAATCATGTTAGTCGAGATGATGAAACAGAGAAAATAGGAAATACAGGAAAAAACATAAAGAAAATTTTTTGGCAAACTTCTATTAATGAACAAAGACCAAAACTAACAATAAAAATAAATGGTGTTTTGTTGTCTGGTCTGGTAGACACAGGTACTGACATTACCATAATTGCACCAGAATTTTGGCATCCAACTTGGCCTCTTCAGGAGGTAAACATTCAACTCTTAGGAATTGGGACATTATCTAGAGTGAAACAAAGTGTAAGATGGCTTGAATGTATAGGTCCAGAAGGACAGAAAGGAAAATTAAAACCATATATGGCTAACATAGCTATGAACCTGTGGGGTCGAGACTTGTTACAACAATGGAATACTCAGATTAATATCCCTCCAATCTCAGAAACAAATCATAAATTAGTACATGTTTCTGAGAGAAATATTAAAAGATATTATTCTAATGAGTGCTCACCAGCCATCCATGTCATACAAGAACAGGGCACAACAACTGATAATCTTCCAAAAACATTAACAGCTCTACCTTTAAAATGGTCAACAGACAAGCCTGTATGGGTTCAGCAATGGCCTTTAACAACAGAGAAACTCCAGGCTTTACAAGAGCTGGTGGAAGAACAGTTAAATGCTCATCATATTGAAGAATCAACCAGCCCTTGGAATTCTCCTGTATTTGTTATAAAAAAAAAAATCTGGTAAATGGAGAATGGTAACAGACCTTAGAGCAATTAACAAAGTAATTCAGCCAATGGGCTCTTTACAATCTGGAATTCCTTTACCTACTCTGTTACCAAAAGGCTGGCCTCTCATAGTTATTGATTTAAAAGACTGTTTCTTTTCAATACCCTTACAAGAAAAAGACAGAGAAAGATTTGCTTTCACAGTGCCTACTTATAATAATTCTCAACCAGTTAAAAGATTTCAATGGAGGGCTCTCCCACAGGGAATGTTGAATAGCCCAACTTTGTGCCAATATTTTGTAAAACAGCCATTAGAAGTGGTACGTAAAAAATTTCCTAAATCTATAATTTATCATTCTATGGATGACATTTTATTAGCTGATTCAAATGCAGATACTTTAGAAAGAATGTTTGAAAAAGTAAAGAAAATTTTGCCTTGCTGGGGATTACAAATTGCTTTAGAAAAGGTACAAAGAGGAGATTCTATTCATTATTTAGGATATAAAATAGAACTTCAAAAAATTAGACCTCAAAAAGTGCAAATTAGGAGAGATCGACTACAGACTCTTAATGACTTTCAAAGATTATTTGGAGACATTTCTCATCTAAGAACTATTGTTGGGGTAAAAAATGATGAACTGAATAATTTGTTTAAAACCTTAGAAGGTGATAAGGACTTAAATAGTCCAAGAGAATTATCACCTGAAGCTGAGAAAGAATTGACCTTGGTAGAAAAGAAAGTACATTAAGGGCACGTAGATCGTATTGATCCAAAGCTGGACTGCATTTTGGTTATTTTACCTTCTAGGCATTCCCCAACAGGAATATTAATGCAAAGGGAAGATATTATATTGGAATGGATATTTTTACCAAATAAACCAAATAAAAAATTAAAAACTTATGTGGAAAAAATCTCTGACTTGATTTGGAAAGGAAAATTGAGACTTCGTCAATTAGCAGGAATAGACCCAGCAGAAATTGTCGTACCTTTAACTAAGGAGGACATTGAAAAATTATGGATAGAAAATGAAGCTTGGCAAAAAGCTTGTAGTAATTTTTTGGGAGAAATTAACAGCAAATATCCCAAAAGCAATAGAATTGATCTTATAAAGAGAGCTGATTGGATCTTGCCTCAAATTGTGAGGAAAAAACCCATATCTGGAGTTCGTACATTTTATACAGATGCCAACAAACAAGGAAACGCAGGTTACAAATCAGAAAATTTAAGTAAAGTGGTTCAAAGTCCTTATAATTCAGTTCAAAAATCAGAATTGTATGCTATTCTGTTGGTATTAATGGATTTTTCAGAACCTCTCAATATAGTAACTCTCAGTATGCTGAAAGAGTAGTATTACATATTGAGACTGCAGAATTTATCCACGATGCTTCAGAATTAACTTCATTATTTATTCAATTACAAGATACAATCAGAAAAAGGAGTCATCCTTTATATATAACTCACATCCGATCCCATACTGGTCTGCCAGGCCCTCTAGCACAAGGCAATGATGAGATTGATAAATTATTGATAGGAAATGTGGTGGAGGCCTCAGAATTTCATAAAAAACATCATGTAAATAGTAAAGGTTTAAAAAAGGATTTTTCCATAACCTGGCAACAAGCCAAAGAAATAGTAAAGAAATGTCCTACTTGTTCCTTCTACAATCAAACACCATTACCAGCAGGATGTAACCCAAAGGGTACTCAGAGGAATGAAATCTGGCAGATGGACTTGTTTCACTTTGCAGAATTTGGAAAACTGAAATATGTACACCACACTATCGATACTTATTCAGGATTTCAATGAGCAACTGCTTTGAGTTCTGAAAAAGCTGATTCTGTAATCACTCATTTGCTAGAAGTTATAGCCATTATGGGTATACCTGCACAAATCAAAACTGATAATGCTCCATCATATGTCTCTGTTAAAATGAAACAGTTTTTTTGCTTATTATAATATAAACCATGTTACAGGTATACCACATAATCCTACAGGTCAAGCAGTTATAGAAAGATCAAACAGAACTCTAAAGGATATGCTAAATAAACAAAGAGGAGTAACAAAAAACCCCAGAAATAGACTACATAATGCTCTATTAACTTTGAATTTTCTCAATGCCAATGAGAAAGGAACAACAGCTGCAGAGAGACATTGGATAATAGAAAAAACTACAGAATTAAATCAACCTATATACTTTAAGGATGTGCTGACATCAGAATGGAAACCAGGGTATGTGTTACGTTGGGGACGAGGTTTTGCTTTTATTTCTACAGGAGAAGATAAGCTGTGGGTACCATCAAAATTGATAAAGGTTCGATTTGAACAAGAGAGACCTCTTAATTAGAGGAGGTGATAGTTCATCAACTATCGTAAACATCCAATTTAAACTAACTTACACCAGTAACACATGCCTTTTCATTTAATCAGATAACTTGTCAAAAAGGAACATCCCCAAAAAACCTTGGGGAAAGGTTTTTGTTTTTGTCTTTTAGGAGAATGAAGGTTAAGGAATTTGAAGAACACTGGACAAATGAGACAACTGAGGAAAAGGAACAAATCATCTATCCTAAGAAACAGAGTGAAATGGCATATGGGTATGTTATCTAAAAAAATTTTATGTCTTCCTAAATGTTTGTTTCTGCTTTTCTTTAAAGATTTAACACTATTTAACTTCTAATAGTCCCAGTTCAATTAAAATTTAAAGCTGACTTTGGAGTTGGAGAATGGCTCTCTCCTTCTTTAAACTCAAGCATGTTGTTAAAAGGAAAATGCAAACTCCCTGTATCATGCCAGAAGAAAAGAGCCATCTTCTGCTATGGGACAGGAGAAAAGCCAAATTAATTAAGGGACTATTCTATTATGAATCTCAACTCTTTGATTCTATTCTGACTCTTTAAACTTTTCTTAAAGTATGAATTTTATATCAAAATTTACAAGATCAATATATATAGATATACATTTTAAACTTTGTTAAGATATAAATGGTCATATAGAGTACTAACTAATTCTAAAAAGTCGCATATATAGTCTTTGTGTTCGAGTCTCTTATCAGTTTTTTGCAGGAAATCACGGTTAGGCCTAACATCAACTGAAGTCTCCAGGAAGAATATGGGGCCCCACAACAACAACAATTCCACGTGGACAATAATAACATCACTAAGCTGACAAACATCATCTACAGATCAGCTTTGAACTACAAAGTGCTCAGAGCAATTTTGGGAAGAGCTAGCTGAGATGATCCAGTCTCAAAGACTACTTGAATAAGGATTTGAGATAAACCCTGAATTTTGGCATTATACACAGACTGGATAACGAAGGATATATTTACCTTTCCTAGAATTTGACAATTAACCTAAAATTTTTCTTTCAGGATAAAGATACCTTCGCCCATACCCAGCAGGAAGCAATTTCAAGAATATGACACCCACATTCCCAAAGAGGTGGTGTGGGGCGGTTGGTTTTTTTGGTCTTTTAATGGGTTTTGGGTCTGGGATAATTTTCATTGATTAGGGGGGTTGGTTACAAGTTGTTGTCAAGGGTTAGGAAAAAGGCTAAGCAAAGGAGATTAGATTTAAGGTTCTTATTAAAAAAAAAAAAGAAAGAAAGAAAAGAAAAATGTAAATACATTGGATTGGATTGTTTTATATTGTATACAAATTATATATATTGAAATTGATATTGTTAGAAAATGTTATATATATTTTTCTAATTGTACCGTTCATCTAACAATGTAATGCAATTTTCTGATCCTTGAATGTTATTACCAACTATTAGGTTATAAAGAAATGAAAGTTAGTAGTTAGATATTATAATAGAACTTGTAGTTATATTAGGTATGTTTTCAAGATTGAGTAGATATATTTTAGATAGACAGGTTATCTTCAAACCCTTCAGAGATCTACAGAATATGGCATTTAAAATGTTTTAATAACTTAGAAAATTTTTCTTTTTTGTTATGACTATGAGACATGTCGGCTCCTGGCAGTACCAATCTACTTCAGAGAAAATATGGGCATTGAAGAAACTGCATATGGAGTTAACTTTCATTGTGGCAAAAGTTAGCCACTGGACAACAAAGTATCCTCGAATCAACAGGACAAAATGGACAGACAGGACATAAAACAAAGGATTACTGATTCTTGCCAAAACAAGTGTGGTTATGGCTTTATCAAAAGGCATCTTCAGAGGCCAGGACAATATGGCACCATCCCTGAAGTGGCCTTCGCAATTCGAAAAAGGTACAGTGCCCTTTTCTTCGAAGGCAGCTGAACAGGTAGTGGGCCGATGGCCTCTGATGTGCAATGGAACAGCAGCTGAAACAGTTATTCTTGAAGAGTAACTAAGCTCACGCCTCTCAATAGTAGACAGGCATTTGATAGAGGGATATGGAGAAGAATGGGATGCTGAGATGAAGCCATATATACACAGCCAAGAAGAATGGACAGCTGAATTAAAAAACCATCAACAATTTCCAGAATTTAAAATCCTGAATCATGACATGACACTAGTGGAATTCAGGTGTTTCTGGTACATGGACTACTCTCACTCAATGTGAGGTTGAACTGTTGACCTTGTGTACATCCTACTTCACAAATGAGTCTGTCAGATATGCTAAGCCTATAGGCTAAAGATGATGCCCCAGCACTTTGGAGAAACCTCAGGTGACTGTCCAGACAGCTGTCTGTTTCTGTCAACTCACAAATTTTTTGGAAGTTGCTTATGTGCACTTCCTATTTTTATTTTTGTTAGCTAATATTATTTCCTTCTTGGGTCTCTGAGGGAGTTGAAGATTAGTTAGTTATAGTTGAAGATTAATTAGGATACATTTTGGACTTACCAAAATAGGATAGATAATGAAATTATTTTCTCTGAATTTGTCGAATACAAATGGACTAGACATTGTTTAGGTATTTATTACTTGTATATATTGTATATAGTTATTGTCCTTTTGTATATAGTTTTTCTTATATTAGTTATAAGCTTTTTCTTTTTCTTTTCCTTTTTTAAAAATAGAAAAGGGGAAATATGGTGATATTTTATTTGTATTAAAATGTTATTTGTATGTTAATAAATAAAGTTGCCCGGGGGTCAGAGCTATTAGCAAGCCATAGGAAAGCAGGGCAGTGGTAGCGTATGCTTGTAATTCCAGCACTTGGTAGGTAGAGCTGGGTAAGTCTCTGTGTGTTCAGGGATACAGCCATTATTGGATACACATGCCTTTAATCTTAATACCAATCATGGAAAACCTGGAGGCCTATACAGACAGGCTGTGAGGAGGTGGTCATGTGGTTGGGTTTACAACCAATGAGAAGGCAGGACAGGAACTCTATATAAAGACTTTAACACGGGGGTAGCTCTGGTTCGGAGAGGTAGGACCACCGCAGGAGGAAGGGTAAGGTTTTAGCTCTTAGCTCTGACCTCTTGGCTTTCTTCTTTGCATTGGTTCTGTGTTTCTTATTTAATAAGACGGTTGGATACATCTACAATTCATCTCAAATATTTTACATTGGCATGGATTTGTGTATATTGATACAAATTCAAGGCTATTTTTGTTATACCATATATTTGTTTCTAGTCTTGTTTAAGGTATTATACCTGTGCAGCTCATTTAAAAATGTAATATAAAGTTCTAGTCCTTAAAGATTATTATTATGAACTGTTTAGGATAATTAAAAATACACGTTAGTAGTTAGTCATCTATAACAATCAAACTTGTAGTCATGTTAAGTATGTTTTCAAGGTTAAACAGATATATTTTAGATAGGTGATCTTCAAACATTTCAGAGACCTACAGAATATGACATTTAAGATGTTTAATGACCTAAGGATTTTCATGTCAGTGAAATACATCTGCTCCTGGCAGCACCAATCTACTTTATAAAAGAATGATGGGAGTTGAAGAACCTCAATATGGAATTCACTTTCATTGTGGCAAAAATAACCGTTTGGGCAAGAAACTGTCCTTGTTTCAACTGCTGACAGTATACTGTACAAACTGGACAAGCAGGACACAAAGAAAAAAGATTGCTGAACTTTGCCAAGACAAGGTGGGATAGTCCTTCAAAATTCCTGCTTCACTGAAAAGACTGTTATAGTGAGAAATCAACAGAGTCTGTTTAAAGGGCAAAGGAATTTAATAAGGGGGAAAACTCAATGTACAGAACAGAAGTGATAAAAGTTCACAGCTAGCCACTACAGACTGCCAGATACTCTAGGCTTGTAGGCTGAAAATGGATGCCCCAATGTTGCAGAGGAACCTTGGTTGACTGTCCAAGCAGCCAGCTGCTTCTGTCATTTGTATGGTTTTGGAAGTTGTTTGCTCTGCACTTCCTGTTTACTCAGGTAAAATTATATCTTTCTTGGGTCTCTGATGGAGTCAAAGATGAGATAGTTATAATTTTCCTTGTTACCAAATTCAGAAAAGAAACTTACTTAAGAGATGTATAGTTTATAAGGTTTGGAACATAAAAACTTTATTTATCTAAGAAAATGTTTTGATGTCTAAAAAGATAATTTTGAGTTGGTCATACAAGTTAGGATAGCAAGTAAATCAGGTACACAACTTTGAACTCACCAAGATAGGGTAGATAATGGAATGTTTTCTCTAATTTGCCAAATGCAAATAGACTGGATATTGTAAAAATAATTCTTACTTGATAATTGTTCTTATTGTATATAGTCTTATGTTCAAGTTAAAACCTTTCTTTTTATTTAGACAAAAAAGGGGAAATGTTGTGGAATATTTGTTTAACTATGCAAAGATGTATTGCATTTGTTTAACCATATAAAGAATTGTTGCATTTCTATGTTGTGGATTATTTGTTTAACTATTTAATACTGTGTTGCATTTGTTTAATTATGGAAAGATATGTTGCTGTTCTATCTTGCCTGTCTAAGCTACCTGATTGGTTTAATAAAAAGCTAAACAGACAGTAGTAAGGGACGAGGTATAGGTGGAACTTCTGAGTAGGGAGAGTAAGTAGGTAGAGGAATTTAGGTTCCAAAGAAGAAAAGGAGATGACAGGGAAATACCAGGGGCCAGCCAGACAGACACAGAGGAAGCATGAAAGTAGGACATACAGAATGAAAGAAAGGTAAAAAACCCTGAGGCAAAATGTAGATGAATAGAAATAGGTTAAACTAAGTTAAAAGGGCTAGTGGGACAAGTCTAAGCTAAGGCTGAGCATTCATAATTTATAATATGTCTCCATATCTTTATTTGTGAGTTGTTTGGCAGCCAAAGAAAATGCCAACTACATATACCTAGTCTTATGTGGTTCTGAGGACTGAACTCAGGACATGGTCCACACTGAGCAAGCACCAGGCTGAGTAATTGAGCTAAACTTCCCAAACACTATCATTTTTAAAAACAAGGTGCCATTCACTGTTCATTTTTTATTCAAAATTGTTTGTAGTATCTGATAAGATAGCCCCTCCCAATAAATAAAAAAATTAACTGTAATAAAAATTTAGATTAAGTTAAGGTTTGTTCATTCTATTTAGTTATTAAGAGCATCTCTATTAATCAATCCAAACCTCCCCCCACTGCTGAGACAGGGCAGGACAGTGCAGAGTTTCCTCCATCTTGTATTCTTGCTGAGGCCATTTTAGGTTTAACCAGAATTAGATCTCCTTGATTGAGAATCACATGGAAAATTACTCAACTTGATTCCAGGAACCCAAGGTCAAGATACCTCAGCTAACTTAGCTTAGTTTCTATTAAACTGCCTGTTTGTGCAAATCTCCTCATGCAGCTAACTGCTTATCTTGGCTTCTGTTAAACTGCTTGCTTTCTCACTGCTCCCCTCTCCCTTGCAGGTGCCTTGTGAGATGCAAGGATGTGTTTTTTGGAAAAAGCAAACAAACAAAAAACAATAACCTTGTCCAAACATTTGGTGCTATACTTGGGTCCCAGCCAGCTGAAATAAAGCTTCAATTGGCTATAAAAGTGTCTGAGTAGTCACCTCTGTGAGCCCCTGTAGCACTGCCTTCTCCTTCTTCCTGACATTGTCTGCTCAACGCACCAGACCAACTATTTGTTTCTTTGCTTCCCTATGATTTAATGTAATTTCCTTCTTTATCCCGTGTGTTTCTGTAGAAACTTTAGCTAGTTAAAGTTCAAGTTCATTTTGTTTGGCAAGAATACATCATAGTTGGTGCTTTATGCTTCATGCTGAATTACACCAGGAGACACCTAATGCCTGGTTTCTATTTTCAGTGGTGCTAAGATTGATCAAAGGATTCAAGTGGTGACAGCGCAATCCCTCCATTGTAATTTACCACCTTTGCCTAGTGATGTTATCATTTGATGATTTGTGCATGACTCAATTATTTAATCAGCACAATTATAGTTTATGGATTCTATCACTCTTTGTTCTGTTATTATCTAGCTGTAAATAATGGTTAGTTTTTTGTTTATTTTGTTTGTTTGCTTGTGGTTTTTTTGCTATTTTAGTACTTTGAAGTGCAAGACTAGTCCTTAATTCTTTCCTTTTAATTGTCCGTTTCCAGAATGAAATATTGGTGCTCTGATACTTTCTGTGCTGCCACATGACACTATTCTCTTCCCCTCTTCTCTCTGTTCAGTTAATTGGATCATTTTTTTTTTTAGTACCCAAGCTCTGATTTTATGTTTACCTGTGTTTTGTCAAACTAAAAGTTTTAGTAACTAATAGTAGCAACCCAATCACTTACAACATTTTTCTATAACATATACAAGTTTTAAAATATAATAATATGCATACTTAAAATTGGACTGCAGAATTAAATCTAGTATTCACAATTGTACATTTGAATAAAGATGTAACAGTCAAGATATATGTTCTAACATCACTTGAGACAAGTCTTGGCTATAGGTGGTTATGTTCACAATGTTATATGCATTAATATTCACTTTGTAAGACTGTGATGTTGGAATCCAGCCGCAGTTCAGGTCACAATCTTTGAAGGAGCCTTTTCCCTCTCACAGGTACTCACAGATGCCATACTAAGATATTGTCTGTGGGTTCCTAGCTCACAGACTTCCTCTCACCTGGCAAACTAAGTTGACATCAAAGGGAGCACTGGTGACCACACATTATGCTTTTCTGTCTCCTGCCTGGGAAATCAGAGAGCCTGGCTGCAGGCTTCTCCTGTGAAGCCTCCCTCATCCTTAAGAAGGTATAAGAAGAGACTTCAACTTCTGTCACTTAGGCTCTGATTCCTTTTTGTCTTTGGAGATGGGCCTGAACTGTCCTCAGAGTCCATGTCATGCTATTGTCTATCCGTCTGTCTATGGTATTATAACTTTTTCTAACTCCACAATAACCTGTCCCTCTTGAAGTTGCTCCTCCAAAATATCACATTTATTTTAATTTTCATTCAATTTTTAGAGCTTCTCAAACTTGGATTTTTGTTACATTAATATACTGTCAGATTAAATGTGGAATCTCCGTGTAACTGAATATGTCATCTTTAAAAAAAAATATTTCATTAGTTCTTTGAGAGTTCCATACATATGTCATTTGAGACAGTCTCACTATATAGTCCTTGCTGCCCTAGAACTCTCTACATAGACAACTGCTGTGAGTTCATATGAGCACTGCCCTGCTGTTTCCTGAGGTACTGCTTGTTTGTAGTCATCCACTGCCTCTGGCTCTTAACACTTTTTCTGATCCCTCTTCGGCAATGATCCCTGAACCTTTGGAGGAGGAGTGTGATATATATGTTCCATTTAAGGCTGAGCATCCTGCGATTCTCTTATTCTATGCACCTTGACTTATTGTGGGTCTCTGTGTTAATCACCATATACCGCAAAGAGAATTTCTCAGATGAGGGATGAGCAATGTATTGATTTATTGGATATAATGATGAGCCAATAGACATCAATTTAACACTATGTCCATCAGTAGAATAATAATAGCAGTAGATTCTTCCTCTGGCTTATGGTCTTTCTAGACATAGATTCCTGGCCTGGTAATGAATATGTTTATCATATTTACACAATTTGAGCAATCTTTTATGTGTAAAGCCATTCTTATTTATTTAATTACTTTTGGTTTTTTTGAGACAAAATTTCTCTGTGTAGCCCTGGCTATCTTGGAACTCACTTTAGGCTAGCCTTGGACTCAGAGATTCACCTACCTCAACCTCCCAAATTGCTTGGATTAAAGGTGTGTACCACTGACCAGCTTAAGTGCTTTCTAAGGTTTTTGTTTTATTTTGTTTTAGTTTTTAACTTCATATTTTTGCATATTTTCCCTAAATTTCCTAAAAATTTAATGTTAGTTAATTTTTAGGTGTCTTTTTAAAGTCATTTGTCAGAGATTTAGCTTAATGTCTTCCCTAGATAACTCCTCTATGTCCTCAAATTTGGCTTTTAAAGTATAGTATTATTTAAACATTGTGTGATTAGATGTATATATCTTTTGTAAATTGCCTTTGGAAAATCAAGCATTGTGAAAATATTTTCTTAAATTCACACTCACAAAGAAATTGACCTATGTTCTTTTCTAGTACTTTATTTTCTAGTATTTTATTAACTAAAATTTTAATTGACTCATTATGAATGTGTCCTTGGGAATATTACTCCTGAATAGCTGTGAGGGTCAACATTGAGTGTCAACCTGACTATACTGAGAGACATACAGCATTAGTAAAGCATACTTCTGGTTGCTCTAAGAGGTATTTCCAGAGATTATTCAAATGTGGGACAGCAACTGAGGAAGAAAGACATGACTTGACTGTGGGCAATACCTGTCAATAAGTTAGGAACCAGAGGGATCAAAAGCAAGATAAAGGACTCCTCTATTGCACACATTCTTCATGCCCTGTTCTCCCATCTTTGCTGAAGTGAGACTCTGTGTCTCCCTTCCCCCCGCCACAGCTCTTTCAGTTGGATATTCTGCCTGGCCTCAGACCTAACTAACTAACCCAGCTAGCCAACGTCTGAAGTCATAAGCCTATATAAGTTGCTCCTTCTGTTTTTTTCTCAGGAATTTATTACAGTGACATATTACAAAAGCAAGACAACAGCATAATATTCTTTGTTAAATAATCCCTATGATTTGAGATAATGCCTTCATTATCTATTAAATTTCCATTAACACTTGTTTCTGTTTTTAGATTTTTATTGAAATGAAAACATTGGACTGTTTTTAAGTGTTACTTTAAGCCAAAGATTTTTATTCTTTTAATGTACAGTGAAGCTAACATATTTCCCACATTTGTTTGTGTATCTAAAATAAAAAGGAAAGAAATAAAAGAAGTACAGATCCTTGGATCAGGCAACATCTATTGGCCCAGTGTCAATCTGGGATACAGGTCTCTAGCTACATCTGGCAATGCTGACTTGTCTCTTACCTTGAATTAGTCAACACAAGATTGTCCTCTAGAGTAGTTTACTCAGAATTTGGTTATTACCAATACTCAAATAGCTACTTTCCCTTGGGGTATCCCCAGAGGCCCTTAGATTAGAAATGTTCTTGTTCAGTGTAAAATTAAAGATACAGAACAGCTGTTTTCTGTTAGCCTCTCATGAAGTAAGAACATAGAGTTTAAATTTGTCTATTCTAATTTTTTTCTAGATTTATTTGTTTCAGTTTATGTTTATGAGTGGTTTGCCTGCACGGTATGTATGTTCATCTTGTGTGTACCAAGCCCATAGAAGTCAGAAAAGAGATTTATTGAGGGTTGTGAGCCACTATGTGGATGCTGGGAACAAAATCCAGGTCTCATAAAAGAGCAACAAGTACTTTTAAATGCTGAGCCATCTCTCCAACCCAGATTTATCTATTTTTTACTATAAAATTTATGAAAGTCAACCACTTCCTCAGACCATCATAGAGGATGGAAACTGGTAGAGTTCCTCTTGTTTAAGCTATTAGCTTTACAGAAAGTGAGGAAACAGGAAGGCAAGCAAAGAAGCAGTAAGACCCAGGTTAATACAAAGTACAGACAAAGTCATTCCTAAGGTGGTGTTCTGGCCCCAGAGCATGCTGCTTTGGTTACATTCCCCACTTGGGACTTGTGTCTTGGACTGCTTTCCAAGCCAGAAAGACAAGGAGGTAAGAAAGTGGCCTGTGCCATCTAGGCAATTAGTTCTTATGATGGTGTCCCCTGGTAGAGCCATGCACTGTTGCATTGGACCCAAGAACAAGATATGGCTGAGTCTATAGGGGATTCGTACCTCTTTTTTTTTTCTTTTCCGAGACAGGGTTTCTCTGTGTAGCCCTGGCTATCCCAGAACTCACTCTGTAGACCAGGCTGGCCTTGAACTCAGAGATCCACCTACTTCTGCCTCCCAAGTGCTAGGTTTAAAGGTGTGAGCCACCACTGCCTGGCTGGAATTTGTATTTTCACTGCCAATAGCACTTACCAAACTCTAAGTGGGTTTCCAGCCAGGAAAAATAACAGAAGCAAAGTAACACAGAAACTATGCTTACCAGAGCAGATCAGCTGAGCAACAGACAGACAAACTCCACAACTTTGAGACTGATGCTTCATGGATCTCAATTATGTCATTAAAGAAGGGACAGAGACACAGCTCCATATGTTTATCCTTAGCTGCCTGAGGAGTCCCTTAAGCTTAAAGAATCTTGACTGAGTCCAAACTAGGATTTGTGACTTTAATGCTGACATAATAAAGATATTTTAATGTAGGCTTAAGCATGATGATTAAAAGAAAAAATGCTACCAAGGAAAGACATGAAAGATATTGGAGTGAAAGTGTAGCTTCCCAAGGGAAAGCTCTCTGATTTCTATCTTAAGACAGGGCATATGTAACTGGAGAGATGGCTTAGTGATTACGGGCAATTACTGCTCTTGCAGAGGATGGGGGTTCAGTTCTTAGCACCCAAAGCCCACTTCCAACTCCAACTGGCACTGGACACATGTAATGCCCATACATACACTCAGTCATACACATATACACATAAAATTAAATAAGTAAACAAATCATAATATTGTCCTTTGACACAGAATTCTGTTCTGTTAAGAAGTAAGAGACGCTGGGCAGTGGTGGCGCATGCCTTTGATCCCTGCACTAGGGAGGCAGAGGCAGGCGGATCTCTGTTAGTTTGAGGCCAGCCTGGGCTACAGAGTGAGATCCAGGAAAGGCGCAAAGCTACACAGAGAAACTCTGTCTCGAAAAAACAAAAAAACAAAAAGAAGAAGAAGAAGAAGAAGAAGAAGAAGAAAAGAAGAAGTAAGGGACGAGGTCAAAGAAAGAGATGAAGGTGGGGGCTGTTCTTGGAATTTATCTCTGGTTCTGATATAACCTCTAAACATTTTTAAAATTAATTGCATTTTATTTTTGACATCTCCTTTTTTTTTTTTTTTTTTTTTTTTTTTTGGTTTTTCGAGACAGGGTTTCTCTGTGTAGCTTTGCGCCTCTCCTGGAACTCACTTGGTAGCCCAGGTCAGCCTCGAACTCACAGAGATCCGCCTGGCTCTGCCTCCCGAGTGCTGGGATTAAAGGCGTGCGCCACCACCGCCCGGCCTTGACATCTCCTTTTAACTTAGATGTATCCTTAGAAATATTATTTTTATAGCCTACAAATTTTACCATTTTTGGATTGTTTTAAATTCCAACTAAACATGCTGTCCATTTGTGATTTTTAAACACTTCTATTGTCCAGGATTTTTAATTATGTATACAAAATAAAACAATTTAAAGATAGTAAATGTTACCCACTGAGGAACATGCAAAGTAAACTTATCACTAGCTAGATTCTCTTCTTCCCACACTTACATACTTGGAAGTTGAATTAATGTACTAATTAAATATAGAAACAGCTGGAACACCAAATATCCCTTCCTTAGACTACACGTGGAGGAGTGTTTGAGGACAAAAGAGAAAGGACTTCTACCATGCTTAACAACCCAAAATACCTTTAGAGGTCTGAAAGCAAACAAAAACCAAACTGGATTCCAGAAACCAAGACACTTTCAAAGCAAACAAACAAGAAAGATACATAAAAATGAAAAATTGAAAGCAAACCAGAAACAAAAAGTTAGCTAACAAATGGACCACCCACCAAACCAGAGAGGTCTAAAAGAGCCCAAGGAAGAACTCAACACAGTCTACCAGAGAGATAATGCCAGATGGCTGGTCCTCACTGGGTCCATGTTAGGACTCCTGCCATCCAGGTTACTCCTCCAGTGAAAAGTAGATCCAGTTTAGGACCTCCCATGGGGTACCATAACTGTCAATGTAAAAACCAACAAAAACAATCCTGACCTCAAACGGGATAAGAAATGGTGTCCTCTGAAACCAAGTATAAGCAATCACAGCCTGGGAACACAGATATAGGTTACCACCAAATCTAGGTTCTGATGTGTTAATCGTTTGATGAAGCTTTTATAGTAACAGAGAAAGTCATAAATCAAGGCACTTTTCAAATTCATTGGTGGAAACATTAACAGAGGTTATAGTAAACAGGAAAATCTCAGCTAAAGGTCTCAGATGCTGTCTGATGATATTCTTAGTCTTTTCGTTGGTGGAAATTAGGGTTTTTTAAAGAAATACATTCACAAAGACTTTATCTGTTAGTTATAGAATGTTAGATCAGACACACAGGTGTGCAAGGAATGACTATTTATAGGGCTAAAGGTATCCAAAGATAATTTGACTCTGGACCTGCAAGAGCCCAACCTCTCCACACCATTTATATTCAGCCTTCCAGAAGGTTCACGTGAAGATGTATATTGTTTCCAGGAACTTTTTTTTCCACATTGTTAACAATGATCTGTTTTTCCAATTGTTTCAATAATCCCACATCTCTTATTTCTACTTAAAATTTCTAAATAACCATATACCAATTATCATGCTTACAAGACAAGGATGAGACAAGGACCTATGTTTCAGCCATTTCTATTGAATATCATGTTAAAGAGTCTACTGGTGGTGTATGATCAGAAAAAAATTAAAGACATTAATATTGAAAAAGAAGAAACAAAACATTATTAACAGACAACATGATTAAATAAAGGAGAGTCAATTGAAATCTGTTTTTTAAAAGCTACTAGAAATGAATTTGGAAAGCCATTATATGACATTACATATAAGGAAAATGTATTGTATATATTATGATGAATAACCAGACATTTAGTTGTGATAAAGAAAATTGTAAGAACTGTAAGAAAAGATGCCTCATAAGTAAGGTGTGTCAGAAAGAATGAGCTCTAGTCTAACTAAAATGATTTAAGATAGATGATGTGAAAAGCATTTATGAAAGATCAAAGATCCATCTGCTCATGTTGTGCTAGGAAAGCAAAGAACAGAGAAGCTGGATTTTGGTCCCAGTCCTTCCCAGTCTGTCTATTAATGCAGAAGGGTTTAAGTGGTTGAGATAAGTAGATGTGAGTTCCGGCTCCAGTTGGCACATTCGGGGGCAGGTGAGTGATGCAGATCTCCTTAGTTAAATATACATTTAATCATATTCATTCTCTCAAGGGAAAAGAGTGTGGCATTTTCATTCTCTGTTCTGATTACACTGGGATTCTGAAGAGGCCCTTTAAAATAAGGCCCCTGTTTTCCACTCATGTGTATCTGAGTATTTCTGATCTCATTGTCTATGTATTAAGGCATGCTGGAATCCTTTCCTTTGGGAAGAGCCACTGTGTTTTTATTCCAGTACCTAGAGTGACTCATATGTCAGCAATGAAAAGATGATCCCCTGTAGGAGCTGCTACTGATGCCATCATTACTTCTGTGCCAGGCAGAGAACCAATCAGCTGATCTTTTCACATGTGCAAAGTATTTAAGCTGCCCTGCAATTCAGGGTTTCAGCTTGCACCGAGTTGATGATTGAATTCTGATTGCCACTCAGGGTTTTCTACTAACATTGTGAGAAAGAATCCACAGAATATTGACCTGCAGGATTTTTTTTTCTTGGAGAACTACAACAAAATCTACTGTATTATTATGGGAAAGACATTTTAACTAAAGCATGAAACCTTGATTTCAGTTGCCATTTGATGTAACAAAAATTGCTAAACAGTCTTATTAATAGAAAACCCAGAGCTAGACATTGGGGTGAAAGCTGAAAGATCAGAGAAGCAGAGCAAGCCAGCCACAAGTTCTTACCTCTACAAAATCCTCACTCTCAAAAAAGGGAGTTCCTGTTTCCTCACGCCTTATATATCTGCCATCTTACTTCCTGAGATTAAAGGCATGTGTGTTTCCCAAGCAAAGGCATGAGATCACAAGTGTTGGGATTAAAGGTATGTGCCACAATGCCTGGCTCTGTTCCCAGTGTGGCCTTAAATTTACAGAGATCCAGATGGATCTCTGCCTCCCGAGCAATAGGATTTAAGGTGTGTGCCACCACTGCTTGACCTCTATGTTTAATCTAGTGGCTGGCTCTGTCCTCTGATCCCCAGGCAAGCTTTATTGGAGTGCACAGTATAGTATCACAATTCATTTTTGTTAGGTATAAAGCTTTTCCATGGATTTTTAAGGTACTGACTCTAGGTCATAGACATGGCACATGTCCCTTCACAGCTGTCATTGCAAGCACCTTGTACCAAAGTGGTACGTTTGTTATAGTCAGTCAGCCTATATTAACATCATTTCGGACTAAAGTCTATAGTGCACATTGCAGCTCACTCTCAGTGCTGTGCATCCAACGAGTTGGGATAAATGTTATGGCATGAATTTAGCATTACAGTATTACACCAATTAATTACACTACCCTAAAGCTCCCCTGTGCTGTTTGCTCCCCAGTCCCCATTTCTACCCATTTAACAACCACTAGCCCTTTTTTATCTCTGTAGTTTTGCCTTTCCAGACTGCCTCTTATGGTTTGGATATGAAATGAAGTGTGTCACGCCAAAGACTCATCTGCTGAAGGCTTGGTGTCCAGTATTGAGTAGTTGGTGCATTAAAGTGCTGACTTCATCAGGAGATTAACCCATTGACAAGTTCATAGCTTAATGGGTTTAGTGGTTACTTTTCACCTCAGACAAAAAGCCTGACAGAAGCTACTCCAGGGAGGAAGGATTTATTTTGGTTTTCAGTTTCAGGTATTATCAGTCCATCAAGGTGGAGAGGCATGCTGCAGGAGCTTTTGGAGACTTGTTACATCATGGAGGATCAGGAAGGGTTGACACCCTCAAGGCCTGCTCCAGTGACCCACTTCTGGCTAGCTCCCACCTAGGCACTGTAAGCTGAGACCATCAAGTGTTCAAATACAGGAGCCAATGGGGGATGTTTTGTATTCAGACTATAACAATACTTGGAGCAAATACCTTTTAAAGGTGTATCTTGGCCCTAGAACCTTTCTCCATCCCTCTGCTTTCTGGTTACCCTAAGAAGAGTCTAGTAGTTACTCTTCTCATTGCTGTAACAAAACACCTGACAAAAGCGACTTATGGGAAGGGTTTCTTTTGGCTCAGAGCTCAAGGGCATAGATGTTAGCAGAGAAGTCATGGAATCAGGAGCTTGAGCTGTGGCCAAGAAGCAAATAAAGATGAATTCTGATGATCACTTCACTTCCTCATTTTTATTCAGTTCAGGATCAACCCCTGAAATGGTGCCATCCATACTGGGTGCAGGGTATGTAGACTTACCTTATGTAACCTGATCTAGAAACATCCTTCAGAGATTTTTCTCCTAGGTGATTCTAAATCCTAGCAAGCTGACAGTCGAGATTAAGCAACACAGCAGACATGCTCCTCTATATGCTGTCTCTGATGCAAGACAACTGAGCCTTCTTGGGAAGCTGCTGGCTCCCTTGATTGAGCAACTTGGAAACAGGAAGAATTATACTCCTGGCATTGCTCTTGACCAATGTCCAACAGGTATTCTGGGATATTAATTTGATGTACATTTTACAAAGTTCCTCAGAAGTGAGTTCTGATCACCTGTGGCAGTAAGCAACTGGAGATACATCCTTATACTGAAATTACCTTTTTATTTCTCTCTCTCTGTTCCTCAGCACCACTATCTAACTAAACCTCAAGAGGAGCTCAGATTAGGACAGTGAAGCAAGGAAAAATACCCAAAAATGCAGCCATACAGATGTAATAACTATTAACATTTCAACTACCATTTATTCATGCATGGGATTGCACTACAAATAATTTGCAAAACTGTAGGCTTTATTACTATTTACTATCACTTATCACTTTCTTCCTTGTTCCCACCTAATTCCTTCATCAGTTCCCACTAATATCCCAGAGTATGTCTTTCACTTTCCTGCATGCTCACGTAGTCACAGTGACAGCTGCACACACATGAATCATAAGTCAGGTCACCCTGGAATCATATGTGCTAATAATTACTGTGCTCATGTATCTCCATAATCTTCTGTCATGGCTATATATGATGGTGGGGCAATTCTCTGGTGCAGCTTTCTTCATGAGGCAGCTCAGCTGTTCAGCAGCTTGATGGAAAGGTGCCACAATTTCTCTACCCAGGCTTATACTTTATCTAGGGCATAGAAGAAAAAGGGGGACACAGCCCAGAGGTGCTTCCTTTCAGAACATTTTTGAAGTAGATATACTAAAGGCATTGATGTTTCTGATAGAAGAAAGAGATTGTGCCTTAGAGACTGGTTTGTCTGAGGTTACAAAGTCAGTGTATGGGAGACAAAGCTTCCAATGGACAGAGCCTTTCTCAGTTCTTTTAAAAGCCAAGATTGATGTTTAAATAACTTAGCACACCCCTCCAAGCTCTGACAGTGTAATCTTGCAGAACTGTCTCTCAAACTAAGTCTACTCTAGAAAGGGGAAAGAATGGAAGGCATGTCACACCATGGAACATTCCTGAATAGTTCCACCAGGTAAACACATTTTTTTCCTAATAGAAATCTGTTGGAAAAAAATATGTTTCTGAACAGCGGTCAAGAGCTGTGACTAAAATCAGAGCCCGATCAGTTATATTTAAGTCTTATAAAAAGCTGTGCTTCCAAACCATGGATGTCATCATGGAAACAAAGATGATGCTGAAGTTGTTTGTCTCCATCAGAGTTGTAGGCAGTCTGTGCTCTCAAGCTCACCAAAACTGCCTTTAGTGAATACCATTGTGTTTTCTTGTTGACTTATATATGAATTTTGGAGAGTAGATACATGTAGTTATCTCTATTTTAAATTTTTGATAACAGGTCTAACAAAAAACCAGTTGGAATTAAATATGTGTCTTCCACAGTCTCAAGGTCAAGTTACTAGAAAGAGTTGTTCACAGAATGCTAAGTCTATTTGACAATACATGTGCTTGGTTCAGATTAAGTCAGAAACCTGCTGTTTGTTAAAGGGTAAGACTAAAGAAATGTTGCTATCAAACTCACCTTTATTCTGAAAACTTTTTAAATATTAAAAATTATTATATATATTATATGTATACAACTGTGTGTGTACACAGGCATTTCTGTGCATGCATGAACACACAAGTGTGCATGTCACAGCATGTGTGTTGAAGACAACTTTCAGGAGTGAACTTCTACTGTGAACTTCAGGGATCAAACTCAGATCATCAGCATCCTTCAGGATGTACTTCTGCCTTCTGAGCCATCTTTTTGGTCCTTGAAAATTTTTTTCTGTGTCAGAATTTCTCTTTCAAACCTGTTTTCCAAGCATGACAACCTCCTTGTAATTAATTCTCAGGCTTACAGTTTAGTCACAGGGAATTTTTGGCTATTATGCTAGCATGTAAGCTGGTGATTGCCAATTGTGATTTACTCACAATTTTATTGCTCACAAGATTTTACTAATAAAATTATAAGAAAGTATTTTTCCCCAAGTAGAAGTCTGTTTTAAGAACTGGAGTGATCCATGCTCATGGATCAGAATTCATACTGTGAAAATTGCCATCCTACCAAAAACAATCTACATTTTCAAAGCAACAGCAGTTAAAATCCCAATGCTATTATTCAGAGAAATGGAAAAAAAATCTTAAAATTTGCATGGAAATGGAAAAGACCCTGGGTAGCTAAAACAATCTTGAGCAAAGAGAGTACTTTTCTGTTGATGTGATAGAATACCTCAACAAAAGGCAACTGCATACAGAAACTGGTGCAGCTGTGGTCCTGGGAGGCCAGGCTCCAATTAGATGTGGTAACAGAAGTTGGCAGTTCCCCTATGTGGTACATGGTAAGGTTTATCACACTAACAAACCTACTCTCAGTACTGTTTTCTGCATTGGGAGTAGTTCACCCATGGTGTTAATTTTTCATCTTCTTCACTGTGTTGTTTACACTTCCCAAGTAAATGTTTCCACTTGAATCATTGTCGCTGTGTTTGTTTCTTGGAGAATTCCAGACTCAGTAATATCAGGGTGGCTGGATACTTGGAAGACATAGCTCGCAACTGTTCATATGCTAACTGCTCTGCAAATGTCAACCCATCTCTATTTTATACACAAAGACACTGAGGGGCAGGGGAGGAAGGATACTTACCCAAGCTTACCCAGACAGTAGATGGTTTCTCCAGGATGTCACTATCATCTACCTCCATAACAATTGATCCATTGCCTGTATGGAGCATCTTGATTTAGGCACTGTTGACATTTAAGGCCAGGAAGTTTAATTTTGAGTGTGCTTCCCTGTGCATTGTGGGATTTTGAGCTCCAGCCTGGCTGCCAGGCACTAGATGCTAATAGCATCCCTGTCTGTTGTGGAATAATCTTTTTGTACACTGTGAATATATGTCACTTTGATTGGTTTAATAAAAAGCTAAATGACCAATAGCTAGGCAGGATTTTCTAGGCAGAGAGAATGCTGAGAAGAAGAAGGTAGAGTCACCATCCAGAGACAAAGGAAGCAGGAAAGCAATATGGGCAGTTCAGAGTAAAGGTAATAAAGCCACAAGGCAAAAAGTAAATTAATAGAAATGGGTTAATTAAAGTTATAAGAGCTAGTTAGAAACAAGCCTAAGCTATCAGCCAGGCTTTCATAAGTAATAATAAAGTCTCTGTACCATGTTTTGTGAGTTGACAGACCCCCCCCCCAAAAAAAAACCATCTACAAATGGCACCCAACGTGGAGGATGTATTTCCACAGAAGACCTGAGAAAGCTTAAAAAAAAGGTTCTAAATACACAAAAATGGAGTCAGTGGCTTGGGAGGGCTAGGGGGTGGGAGGAGGGAGGAGGTGGGATCTGTGAGTGGTATGTAGAGTGAGTAGAAAATTTCTTAATAAAGAAAAATGAAAAAAAAAAAACAAAAATGGAGTCAAATGTGGCTTTCTAGTCCTGCAGTCTCTTATGCAGGCCACAGTCCAGAGATGCATCTCCCCACCACAGCCTGTGGGCTTGAGCTGCCATTTGCCATGAGCTAAGCTGCACAGCCATTTAAGATTTTGCTCATGCAGACAGAAAAGGTTACAGATATGCAGTAAATCTGGTTCAGACAGAAAAAAACCTCTAAACAGGTTACAATGTATTTAACAATGTGTGTAAGTTTTTTAAAAAAGAAAAAGGGTATAGACAGCCATATAAACAAACAAATAAATAAATAAATAAATAATAAATAAATAAATACGTAGTTTAAAGAAAGAGTAAAGTGATAAGAATAAGAATAAGCCATGTTAGCCAGGCGGTGGTGGCGCACGCCTTTAATCCCAGCACTCGGGAGGCAGAGCCAGGCGGATCTCCGTGAGTTCAAGGCCAGCCTGGGCTACCAAGTGAGTTCCAGGAAAGGCGCAAAGCTACACAGGGAAACCCTGTCTCGAAAAACCAAAAAAAAAAAAAAAAAAAAAAAAGAATAAGCCATGTAGAGATGGGAAACATCCAGGGAGTCTGGATCCTGTATATTAATGTCTTGTCTTTGAATTTTTTCGTTGCTGATGAACAAATGACAGCTGCTGAGAGACATTGGATTATGGAAACTGCTAAATTAAACCAACATATATTTTAAAAATGTCTTAACTTCAAAATGGAACTCAAAAAATATATTGCTCTGGGGAAAATGTTATGCTTTTGTTTCCACAGAAAACAAAAGGCTGTGGATTCATTCAAGGTTAAAGAGGATCAGGTTTGATTGGGGAAGACCCCTTGAAAATCCTGGCAAGAGAAATAAAGAAACAAACCTAGAAAAACTACATGACAGGTAACATATTTTATCTGCTCAAACATAAAACAAAAAAAAATCATCTTTGGCTGGCTTGTGCACAACATGTAGCACATACTTGTGTTAATGCAGATAAGTATGTTACCTTTGAAAGTTTGTGTGTTTTCAGAAAAAGGGGACCAGACACCAATGAAAAAAGTAACACAGGTGATTCAGCCTCTCAGAGTGCCTCTGTTTCAGTTTCCTCAGAGTTTTACATCCAGAATAGTTTCAAGGCTTCTGGCTGAGATGGTCCAGCCTCACAGAATACTCTAGCCAAGACTTGACCATTATCCTAATTTTTCAGGGCCCCTTAAATATTCCAGTACCCCCAGACAGCAGGAACCAGTCTGGAGAACAAAATACCCACATCCCCAAGAGATGGGGTGGGTGGTTTTTGATTATTCACTGGGTTATGGATGTTTGTCATTGTTTAAGGGGATATAGAAATATAATATAGGATAAAAAGACAACAATTAACCTCAAATATTTTACATTGGTATGGATTTTGCTATATTGATACAAATTTAAAGTTATTTTTGTTATACTAAATGTTTGTTTCGACTCTTGTTTAAGGTATTGTACCTATGCAGCTCATTGAACAATTTAATGTAAATTTCTAGTCCTTGAAAGTTATTATTAAAAACTATTGAGGATAATAAAGAAATACAGGTTAGTAGTTAAATCACCTATAATAACCAAACTTGTAGTCATGTTAAGTATATTTTTAAGGTCAAACAGATATATTTTAGATAGATGGATGACCTTAAAACACTTCAAAGATCTACAGAATATGACATTTAAAATGTTTTGTTAAAATAGGGCTTTTCATGACAATGAGACACATTTACTCTTGGCAGCACCAATTTACTTCAGAAAAGATAATGGGCATCAAAGAAACTCCATATGGAGTTTGCTTTCAATATGACAAAACTAGCCATTGGATAAGAAACTTCTCTTGACTTGACTGCTGACAGTATGCCATACAAACTGGACAATTAGGACACAAAGGAAAAATACTGTTGAACTTTGCTAAGACAAGGTGGGACAGTTTTTCAAAATTCCTGCTTCATAGAAAAGTCTGCCAGACATTCTGCAGGACACACAGGAAAGTGACTGCTGAACTTTGCCAAAATAAGGTGAGACAGTCCTTCAAAACTCCTGCTTCATAAAAGAGTCTGCCAGATATTCTAGACCTATAAGCCAAAGATTGGATGCCCCAATATTGTAGAGAAACCTTGGGTGACTGTCCAGGCAGCCAGATATCTGTCATTTCTATGGGTTTGGAGGTGACTTACACTGCACTTCCTGTTTACTCAGATAACATTATATCCTTCCGGGGTCTTTGATGGAGTTGAAGACTAAATAGTTACAGTTACAGTTTCCCTTTGTCATGATAACTAAAACTTTGGACTCATCAAGAAAGGATAGCTAATAGAATATTTTCTCTAAATTTACCAAATACTAATGGACTGGACATTGTATATGTGATCTTTACTTGATAATTATTATTGTATACAGTTTTACTATGTTAGAGTTAAAATCTTTCCTTTTTATTTAGACAAAAAGGGGGAAATATGGAATAATCTTTTTGTATACTTTGAATATGTGTCACTCTGACTTGTTAAAGTGAAATGGCCAATAGCTAGGCAGCATATTTCTGGACAGAGGGAATACTGAGAAGAAGAAAGCAGAGTCTTCAGGCAGAGACAGAAGAAGCAGAAAAGCTATAGGGGCAGTACAGAGTAATGGTAATAAAGCCATGAGGCAAAAAAGTAAATTAATAGAAATGAGTTAATTTAAGTTATAAGAGCTAGTCAGGAACAAGCCCAAGCTATCGGCCAAGATTTCATAACTAATAATAAGTCTCTGTGTCATGTTTTGTGAGTTAGCAGCCCAAAGAAAAATCCATCTATACCTGTCCACTGATGTGACAACCAAACATGCTTCTGCAAATTGTTCAACATCCTCTGTGGGATTGGAGGATGGAGTTTTATGAGTACCAAGGGTGACAGAGTCATGTTCAGTCAGAAAAATCAGTGAAAATCAGATATTTGTTCTGAGGGAGAGAGTCAACCTTGTCTAAGCCTGTCACCCTCAGTGTCTTCTGACTCCAGATCTGGTCCACTTTCCATTTTGTTGGGCTTCCTAGGAATAGCTCTTCTGAGCAGTGCTTGTTAGAAAGTTCTTTCCTATTGAGCCCAAACCCGACTCTGTGACCTTATCTCATCAGTGCACCCTGAAGAGTCCTAATCCATGGGATGGCACTTGAAACCACAGGTGTCCCTCTTATCTTTCTGAGACCCCGTGGACCCCTGGCACACCAAGGTTCAAGCTCAAAAACAGCAACTGCATCTGCCAGGAGGTCAGTGGATGATTCTTGATCTGAGAATTCAAACCTCTGGGCTTCTTTTCAAGCCTCTGAGCAGAGTTGCCAGGGATTTTAAAGCTTCTAGAGATTTCTGACATAGTTTCCTTTGGTCCTGTGTTTAGGAGCCTCTGATCTAAGGCAGTCAAGATCCAGGAAACAGTTGTGATTTACTTCTTAAAACAGCTACAGTGGCTTTAGAAAAAACTATTACAAACAAACCCTGAGATAACAGATGTGCTCCCATTCAGACCCTTTTTCTACAATTAAAAAGAAAAAGAAAAAACAAACAAACCCCTACTCTTTCTATGTAGTTTCAAAAGCTTAAAGAAAAAAGTATAGAAGATAATATAGAAGCAAAATGCTTGCTAGCATTAAGAACATTTAATTTTCCTCGTTCTCTGTTGAAGTTTTTAGAATGACTATGTTTTATTATATGCATTACAGTCAGTTTTAAAATTTATAAACTAGGCAAGTGCTCTACTGCTGACCAACACCTCTAACCCTTTATTTTTATTTTGAAATAAAATGTCCTTAATTGCTCAGGTTAGCCTGACTTTTGATCCTCTTTCCTTCAACTAGATTACAAGTGTGTGATACCATGTAATCTATTTTCCAAAGTTTCCTATATATTTTAAACCAAATTGTGATGATCATGTTGATAGTTCTCATAGAGATGAAGGAAACTGGTAGAAATAAGTGTAAGAAACAATGGTGCAGTCAGAGAATTGGACTCACTGGGAGGAAGAGAACATCCAACTGATATAGAAAAACATAGCACACTGACCCTCAAATCATGAGAAGTAAGACCCAGCATACATGGGACCCTAGCAATCCAGTGAAGGATCCCAAGTTCAGAGAATGTAACAAAGTACAATAGTGATTATGTTGGCAGAGTAGTGAGTACAGAGGTTGGATAGAAAAGAAAGCATTGGTTTTTCTGTGCACCCAAGTTAAATCACTGTTTACTTTGGATAATTCATTAAGTCCAATCTGCTTTCAGCTTTACTTTTCATGACATGGATTCTATTTTAAGAGTTACTGAGCTTCCTCTCTGAGCAGGAATTCCCTCTCCACTCCATAGATTTTTCCAGGAGGAGTCTTTCTAAAGTTCTATTCCCTCTGTCCTCACCCCAAACACCTTGTATACAAGCTTAAACCTTTAACCGTCATCCCTTCTTTTGGGTAGATGTTCTTTCTTCCTGGAAAACACTTTCCTTTCTTCTGGGCAGTGGCTCCCGTTGTTCTTGGCTGCTAGGCTCAGCATCTTGGGCAGCCCTGCAGCAGGAGTGCCTCTTTAACCACAAGGAGTGTTTGCAGAACTGTGTAAAACCCCAAGCCCCAAGCTACACTTCTTTTTTATTTTTAATTAAATTTCTTTTAGGATAACTACAAAGTATTGAGTTTCATTATGGAATTTTCCTACAAAAGTGCTGCACTTTGCTCCCATTCATTCCCTCCTTCACTGACCTCCCATTTCTTTCCAGAATTGCAACAGAAGTCTCCATTTCACCCTGCCCTCAGCAACAGGACACCACAGAGCTGGTCTCTTGTTTAGACATTATTGATCTTTTGGGGACATTCCATTTCATGTTGCAAGGGTTCTTCTATGTGTGCTCGATGGGGCAGGAGTGGGGTGTCTAGCAATGTGTCTGTGAGTACTCTAGGTAATGATACCATAAATAACTTGAACTCCCACTGGCTGGCTTTTGGTCACAAAGAGCTCACCATTTCAAGTGCAGTCCTATATAAAAAACACTGAAGACTGGAGGCCACACAAACTGAGATCTCTGCTACATAAGGTAAAGGCATGTTTAAACTGATAGTTTGAAAAGGTTTTGAGGGTTTTGAAGGCACTAATCAGGGATTTCTTTAAGAAAAATAAAATTCTTTAATAATATATACTAATATATTTCAAATTAATATCAGACTCTAAGTAAATAATAGTAGTTGTACAAGTTTGTTTTGTTTTTTTAATTCATAGCTGTCTTTGGGGAAAATGAATTTTTCATATCAACAACAGTGGCGGGAAGGGTCTCTTAATTTTGGAAGAACTGTCACCAGGTACTTATCTGAAACATGTTCTCCCTCCCCTGAGTGTGCAATAAAGAAGTGTCTTAGATTACATGTGTAACATCCCATGGTGGCAGACAGGCACTTTGTTACAGGGGCATACTGTATTCTCATTCCATAGCCCTGGAGGTGGTTATACAGTGTGTCCACTCCATAGCGCTGGGAGTAGTAATATTGAATGTCCACTCTATCACCCTGGAGGTGGTAATAGCAGTGGGAACTGCATGTGTGAGGGGCTTTGCTGGATTATGGCTCTCGGTACTCCAACCCCATGTGGTAGATGTCACAATTAACTGCATTTTCAAAGTACTTGTGCACAACAAGGCCAACATTCTAATACAGGCTTCTCACTACACCAAAGACCCTTTTGAACCACACAATAAGCAGTCTGCTACTTTTTAAAGGTGAAACCATTAACTTCCTGAAGTCATTGCAAAGCTGAAAAATTTAAAACAAAGATAGTAAGTGTCTATAAGGGGAAAGATACTCCTGTGAGGCACAAGGGTGGAACAGTCTTGGCTAGCTTTTTAAACTTGAGGATTGAGGTAATTACTTGATGACTTGGCACTAGAGTTGATGAAAACGCCACATTACACCCACCCACTGCAGTCTAGTTTCTTAGACACTCCTTTCACTATAGATGCCAAGGACATGCTGCCACACCACACCCCTGTGATCTCATTTGTTTGACATCCTTTTGCATAGAGACCCCAGGGTCACACAACCTCTTCAGATGTAGAGTTATAAATGCTGTATGGCTGGAGCACCTCTGGAATTCACTACTCACTCATGAGCTAGAGTGATTGAATGTCAGCAAGATCAGTAGTGGTGGCTGGTCACCACCCTCGGTAGCTGAAACAGCAGGATGGAGCAGTTCTTGGGCATGACAATAAACTCAGGATGGTAAACACAGATAATGAAAACCACAAAAGCTTATTAGAAAGATTACAGTGTGGACTTAACATACACTAAGCACTGGGTATCATTTTAGGAAAGCCATAGGGAACTAGACAGCCTCCTGGACACAGTGTGAACTGCAGCTGGATGTCCACTCATACTTCTGGCTCTGTCACTGACCAACTTCACCTTTATCTTGGATTCTCTCCCCTAATCACCACCTTAACTGGACTGAACACTGGCTTGGTGCATGCGAGCCAACTGTTCTACAACTCAGCTACATCTCAAACTCTTTTTATTTTGAGGTAGAGCCTCTCTATGTTGCCAAGATTGGCCTTGAACTTGTGATCCTTTTGCCTCAGCCTCCCAGGTAGGTGGGATAGCAATGGGAGTATTGTGATTTTGAAGCTATTGAATGGATAAACACTGCTAGTGCTGGTTCTGTTTCTATTTTATCCCACTAACCTCCAAATGGCAGTGTCTGCTTTGCCACTTAGCAAACATCAAGTGCCCTGGATCCTCCAGGTCCAACAGGCCTGTGGCTTTTGTGCCTATAAGTGCAACAACAATTCTCTTGTTGCAAATCAGTCTTCCTGTATGTGAGTGAGGGGATTAAAGAGATGCCAAAAGGGGAATCAGATCAGTCTCTTAGCTAGAGTGCTGTGTTCCAACACAGCCTCAGAGTCTGATTCAAGCTGGGTTTCTTATCCATAGTTCCATTAACCCACAGTCCACGAGTGTCCCCAATGGTACCCAATATTGGACAGGCTTTCTTCACTGAAATTCTGTTCCAAAAGTTATTTGAAATAATTAAAACCAGAACTTAGTAATGAGCTGCATAGCACTGGGTCATGACAGGGAACAGCAGCATTTGCTCCCAGATCCCTTGCTCTGGTTTGCATTTCTTCTTGAACATAGGGAGCCTCATTTCATTCCATAAGACCAGTTCCTTGGGTGGCTGCATTATTCACCCCGAGGAACCAAGCTGAAAAGCAAAGGTTCTTTTCGACTCAGCAGATGATAAGGTGATAAGCAGTGCTTTCTGGAACCCTGCAAGGCTCAGTCTGAAGTGTTTTTTTCCCTCTCCTCAGGTTCTGGCTATGGACCAGTGTCTCAACACAGCACAGCAGCCCCTGTGTACAGGAACTCCACAGGAGGATGGCTTCTCAGGACATTCAGTAGGTAAGCCCTTACAGCATTTCCCAGCCACAAGAATTTATATTCCTTCTAAAGCCTAGGTTTTAAAATTATAATAGAGAGTAGCAGAGAAATATCTTCATATAAGCAATTACCGTCTATTTTTCATTGTTAATTTACCACTTCCACAACGTTTTATTATTTGTACAGGGCTGAGAGTATTTTATGTTTGAAACAAGAACTTTAAAAACATCAAAAGACAATTCAGATGTTTTTGCTTTTTGCTCAGATGCATTTTTGGCAAATTTCTCCTATGGTGGATCCTTGTCAGGGGTATTTTCTCCTTAGAGCCATGTGGAAGTTTAGAAATATACCTGGGCATGGATCCAGAAGCAAATAAGAATAGACATAATCAAGGATGTCCTGAGAGCCATTTAAAACAACAGCTTAAAGTGGTAAAAATGTTTCACCTCTGCTAAAGAGGGTGTTATTTTTTTCATAAAATATAACTGTCTCTAAAAATGTTTACTATATAATAAATGAAAATATTCAAAGTTTAATACAGATATTTTTCTTTTTATAGAACTTCAAGTGGTCTTATGTAAAACTATATATATGCTCATAACCATCTTAACTCTAGTTCCAGATCTGATGCCTTCTATGGCCTCTGCAGATACTGTACCATACACACCCTGTACCCACATTGTACACAGATATACCTGCACACACAAAAGCAAAATAACCATATATATGAAATAATGAAATTTAAAAACTACTTAAGTCTCACTACTTTTAAATTTTAAATAAAATTTAAAACTACTTTACACATCTCACTGTGACCTATGCTTTCCATGTTACTTCCATCTCCTCTGTTGTTGGAACACACACCACCCATGGTGTTTTTATACATGATCGTTGTCAAGTCCCTTGAGTCCCTGTCTCTTCCTCTCTGTAGGGACTGGGAGTGCAACATTCCCCATTGTGTTCCTTGGCCTTCTATTTATCTGAACCAGACAGATTCAGCACCAGCTTAAGGCCCTGGGGTAGGAGTCTAGGACCTTATCAATCATTCATAAAGATGGGGCTTATTTGTCAGGTCACTGTGAGGGCTGTAGGTTTGTCCCTTGCAGCTCTACAGTGGAGAGGATGTCCCCAGGACCGAGCTGGCTCTTTATGAGCAGGTCCTGACAGCTCAGTTGAAGCTCAGCTTTTTTTTTTTTTTTCATTGCATTCATTTTTCTTTTGAGTGGTGGACATCAGAACTGTGTGCTTGTTAAAAACCATGAGATCATCAGAGGAACCAAAGGCTTCCCCTAGGTTAATTTATAAATGACTCAATTACCCTCACTGTGGTCAGAACCTGTGCCCAATATATCCTACACTGACACCATCATAAAATACAATAAACTTTGAGGAAATAAAATGAAAACATATATAGACACATAACCTATAAAGCCCTAGTTTATTTTTAAAATTCTATGCAACAATCACTATCACCTGAAGTCACTGTAGGTCCTGCCCTGAAGGAAGCTGTCACTGAGTAGGGCTCTTTCCAAACTCACCTTCCTCTTCCACCTTGAGTGGCTGCTCTGACAGACATCAAATGTTCACTGATTGTTTTCCCACCAATTTCCTAGAGCCCAGATTCTATTCCTGTCCAAAACTAGTCATTTCCTAGGACACAAAGACAAGGGCCACATGTCCCTTTTGCTTCAAGACAGAATCCCCATTGTTGGTTCCACTTTAGTCTTTGGCCAACAGCGACTGGTAGGTTGTGAGCTCAGCATCCTCATCCTCCTAACTTTTGCCTCACTGCTTTTCTTAAACTCTGGAAAACCTGTGAAGATTTGTGACTGCATGATACCAGCCCCGTCAGGTGCTCTCTTCATTTTATATGACATTTGAGAACTGCTATCATGGCTCATGGGGCTAAAAGAGTATTTAAAGCAGTTGTAATTTAATATCTGGAGTTCGGCCAACAGCCTCCCCAGGCTTAGAGAAATGGTTCAACTGTGGGTAGCCTGGGAGGGGGGGTAGTTGTGGATTTAAGAGAACGTGCTCCTGCCAACATGTGGGAATATTACCTCACCCCAAGAGCTAAAAATAGGCAGATGTGTGTTTATCTAGCTTCTCCAAGTTCAGAGAGCTCACTCAGGCCACTTTGCATATAACCAGATAACAATGCTTTCCTTTGGTGGCAAAAGACAGTGGGACAAGTATTCTGTTCTCCTAAGGAAAGATCAGGGGCATCCTTTGTCATTTTGCCATATATAAAGTGTCACATGTGAATTCCAGTCTCCATCAACCCCATGTAATTCAGTTTTGTGTTTTATCTAGTCAGTGTTGATGGTGGCCCTCCCGTTAGAGAAAATTTCATCTATTTTCATCTTAATGAGGTCCATCTGATTTTTCTGCTTCACAGAGTCTGACAGGATAGAGTCATCTCTTCATAGTATCCAGAAATTTGTTCCTACAGATTATGCCAGCTACACACAAGAGCATTATTGGTTTGCAGGCAAGAAGATCATCATCCAAGAATCTATTGAGAGCTATGGCACGGTGGTGTGGCCAGGGGTGAGAACTGCTACATTTATTTGTTGTCAGGCTTTCTGAAGAAAAAAAAATGTTTCATACATCTGTGTTGTCTAGGACAACTGGCCATTTGCCTTCTCACCTCTGTGCTTTTCTGATTGATGAGTAACAGCCTGGTCTCCCAGGGGCTTGGGTTGTGTTTGGGCTCTGCAGACATAATAGCAATTCTTCTAGCAACACTGGTTTGAAGCAAAATCCTCTCCCTTTCCTGTACCTCCCTCCTCCTCTTGCTCCTTGCTGATCCTTTTTCTTCCTTCTCATCATGATAGACAAGTGTGCCATCACTGAGCTACACACACCCCTAACCTTAAACAATATTTACTGAAATACTTTCAAGTGACATATAAGTAGACCACATTGGAAATGAGATGTAAAACTGATACAACTATTACATGAAAAAAGTTAAGAATTTATAGTGTAGAATTTGCAATAGGCACCTTTGGGATCCCCTCATTCTCAGCCACTCATTAACTTCAGACTTATTTTACATGGTAAATGGCATTTACTTCAGAGAAAACATTCAGCAGTCATTTCTCTACCTCTCACTTCCCATGCTTGTGAGGATGGTACTGAAATAGACAAAAAGTCCATTATTTTCAGATGTGTGGTCATGGGCAGTTTTTGTCCATTTTTCCTTGGTTTCCGTATTTCAAATGTGAACTAATGGTGTAACAATGAGTTGCTGACATGCTTGTCAAGATTAATGAGCCACTACATCTAGGACCACATTAGTTTTAGTTATTGATGCAACATTATTCATACACCTCACAGCTGAGAATACAAAGGCTCAGTAAGGTTCATAGGCTTGATAAACCTTAACCCTGGGGTGCTCTGGGTCCCAGTATTATCAGTCTTCCCAAAGCAAGCCTGTCCAGAATTAAGGATCCACAGCAGAAATTTCAGACCTTTGGAGTTATATTGAGATCTTATTGAAATGTAGATTTTGATTGAAGACTGGCTAGGGGAAGGAAGAAGGTTGTGACTATATTTCTTAAAATCTGTCTTAATAACACAGATGACATAGTGCAGGGACTCTGATCTGGGAAGCCATGATGGTGGCTCTGTGGAGCACTGAACAGTCACGAGGGTCCCACAAGACTCTCCAGGTGGTCCTGGGGATTGGTAGTAAGTGGGAGGAGCCAGGGCTTCTAGTCTGGGGGCTCTTTTAGTATTTATACATGGGTATGATTTCCTTCCAGCAAAAGTCTTTTCTCCAACCCTAAGTTTGACAATACCACACCTCCCTGTTCCTTTCCTATTATATTAGGCAAATAGGTAACTATAGTGATGGTAAATATTAGGAAAAGGCCTCAGTCTGTTGTGCACCAAATTGGCCTTTCTTGGGATCTGTAAATGGGAAAATGATACTTCCTGTGTGATTTATAGTGCAGCTGTCCATGAAAAGAGGTTACTGTTAGAGGTTTTTTGTTTTGTTTTTAAGGGATAGAGTTTGGGGTTTGAAATGTCAAAATGATACTTCAGATGACACTTATTGGAGGGCAGGGTGTCCTCAGAGGGAGGCTGGCCTTAGCCATCTTCACAAGATTGTACAGAGAATTTTTTCTGGGCCACTCTAGGTGACCCTCTACAGTGAAGGTCCACACAAGAACTTCTTGCCAACCCAAACCCCCTTCCTTGCCTTGGTGCTGTCTGACATCTACTACTCTCACCCGGCAGGCCACCTGCATCTTTCCTCAGCTGGCACGTCTCTCCCTGCATGAGGAAGACTGTACTGACTTCCCAGCCTCTATTCTGCTCTGTTCCACTTGTATGCTTTGCTTATGCCATGTAAACCACAGTATTTTGTAACTGGTTTACATGTCTTAGCCCTGCCACCAGAGTACCTTGACAGCATAGATAACTGCTATTATCCTTGCAGGTATCTGTTCAACAGGAACACAGGATGCAATGGGGTGAATAGGGTTACTTCGCTATTCACCTTATGGCCTGCAACGATGAAAGCAGGTGTCCAGGAATTCTCTGGCCAATCATTTCTGAATAGGAAGTAGAGTGCAAACTATAGAGCTCAACTCCTTTTCATCTCCATGTCCACACTGCAATCCTGGCCTAGTATATATGGGTTTGTTAGTCTCTTGCACATACTTACCTTTTTAGTTTTTCCCAGGGCATTGCTAATATTTCTCTCTCTCTCTCTCTCTCTCTCTCTCTCACACACACACACACACACACACACACACACACACACACACACACACGAGAGAGAGAGAGAGAGAGAGAGAGAGAGAGAGAGAGAGAGAGAGAGAGAGAGAGAGAGAGAGATGGTCCTAGCTGTCCTGGGGCTCACTACATAGGCCAGGCTGGCCTCAAGCTGACATGGATCCTCCTGCCTCTGCCTCCTGAGTGCTAGGAATAAAGGTGTGTGCCACGATGCCCAGCTGATGCAAATAACACTTATTTTTGGTGAATCAATGAGGTATTATCTCATTATAGAAAAGTTTGGGGAGTAGAAACAAAGAATGAATAAACAATGAAAAGGACATTTGCTGTCATGCACAAAAACTAATTTGCTAACTCATATTGTAGTCCAGACTGGCATCATTAGGGTTGATCTAAACATGCAGAACTAGACCTACAGAAGCTAAAGATCTGCATTTTTAACAAGTTACTCTGAACACTTTGAGAAGTACTATTCTGACAGTATTTATCAGCCAAGAGGAAGGGGAGGGATGGTGCCACTTGTCCAATTAACAGTCTTAGTTAATCTGAATTTTGATGAAAGAACTGGGAGAAAGGTGTTCAAATTTGTAACTTACTTGAAGCATTTAAAGACTCAATATGACAAAGCTGGTAGAAATTGCTATTTTTCAGTGCACATTCCCCATTTATTCTAAGAGTGGAACTAATCTCCTTTTCCTTCTTTCTGCTTTGAGATCAGTCAGGTCTGACTCAGATGAGACTAATCTGTTTCTCCAGTTCTGTAGGTAGAATTATAACATTCATAGCAGAGATGGGTATGACATTTAATTTTTCTTTTTCTTTTTCTTTTTTTTTTTTTTTTTTGGATGGGGGAAAGAGACAGAATCATAGGGTAGCTTAGGTTGGCTCAAGTTCCTCAGTGCTGTGCTTACAGGTCTGAGCCTCAGTATCTGGCTATTTTGGTTCTTATAAAACACTTACAAGCTGAAAATATTTAGGGTTACACCTTAATGTTCAACTACAAGCTTACAGTGGTCTGCTCCTGGCGTCTAATGATCCAATTCCAAAATGGAAATTGTTGTTAATGTTTTTTAGGCTACAGCTTTGTGCCAATATTTGGAAGAGCATACAGAGGAATTAAATCTCCAAGATGCTAAAATACTTGAAATTGGTGCTGGACCAGGCCTTGTTTCCATTGTGTCCAGTCTTTTAGGTTTGTTTCTTCTTGTTCTCATTTCAAAAAGATCTCCTGTGACAATACTGATTTCTTACTACTGACAGGGTATGCATAGCTTGGCCACAATTTCATTGAATCACTCCCAAATGTCACATGGCAGGAATCATTAGTTATTCAGAGATAACAGTCTTGGAGGAGCTAGTCAACTACTTCAATTCATTTAATTTTTATGCAAGGAAGTTGAAAGTCCAAAGGTATGAAACTGAATCCCTTTGACATTCATGAATGGGGATGGAGGTTCAAGTTGGGATGCTGGTGACATCTAATGTGGTACACAAAGAGGAAACTGTACAGTTTAAATAACATCAGTTTGCTCAGCCTATACCAACAAAGGCAGGGTTTAGAGATGCAGATGTTAACTGTCTTCTAATAAAGGAAATTGTGGCTACTTACATGTCTCCATGAAGCATTACCATTTCTCTTTCTTTTAGGAGCTCAAGTCACGGCAACAGATCTGCCTGATGTTCTAGGAAATCTTCAATACAATCTTTTAAAAAACACACTGGAATGCACAGCTCATCTACCTGAAGTGAAAGAACTGATATGGGGGGAAGACTTGGACCAGAAATTCCCTAAGTCAAACTTTTATTACGATTATGTCCTGGCCTCTGATGTGGTCTACCACCACTACTTTCTGGATAAGCTACTCGCTACCATGGTGTACCTTTCCCAGCCAGGCACTGTGGTGCTTTGGGCAAACAAATTCAGATTCAGCACTGATTATGACTTTTTAGATAAGTTCACGCAAGTTTTTGATACCACTCTCGTGGCTGAACATTCAGAGTCATCAGTCAAACTTTTTAAAGGTATACTAAAATGGGACTGATATGTAAAGAGCCTTTCAAAGTATTGGTGTCTTGTGAGCTATTAGAAGGTACACTGTTCCATACTGGTATAGCTAGAATTCAAGTGTAACTCAACACCACAACTTTCCAGGATGATAAGATTACATAGTCAGTCTAAGTATCTACAGAGAACACAGAAATATGAAAGCTGACTTGCAAACTTCCCAAGAATTTCACTTAGTTAAGTGCTTAACACATTTTACATAAAGAATGTAATGAACAAGTGGGTTCCTCCTTGTTTCTGCTGTAACTGCCTGAATTTTACATGTGCCAATATGCTTTTGCCATAATTATTGACATAGAACTTGACAAGGTCTTTGTAGCCCAGGGCAGCTTTGAAATAGATATGCACCTGCCTCAACCTCCAGATTACAGGTGTGTGCCACGGTGATTGGCATACTGTGATTAGGACATTAATATGGACTGTGGCAGGGGGAGGGTAACAATGACTAAGGGTGCAAAACATGGAAACTGCTAGAATGAGGAAATAGATGTCTTAAGAACCTCTTTCGAGGTGTTAGAGATATGGCTTGGCAGTTAAGAGTACTTGCTATGCAACCATGGGGACTGGACTGCAGATCTCAGCACCCATATAACAAGTTAGTGTTCAGCAAACAACTCTTTACAGCTCTCAGGGATCTGATGCCCTCTTCTGGACACACTAACACATCCATGTTACTAACACACTCAGACACATATGTATCTTAACAAAAACTTCTCTAGAGAATTTACAAGTACTTTATCTCAATTACATGTGACAATTTCCCATTAGACTTCTACATTGCCTGTTTTTTTTTTCTCTCCACAAATTTCTGATTAAAGTTCTTGCAACATTAGAAAAGAATGGAATTACTTGTTCTCATAAAACATCATAAAAATAAAAAATAAGTATCACAGGACTGGGCGGGGGATCAGTCAATAATGTGCTTGCCATATAAGTGTGAAGGCCTGGATTCAATCCTTCAGAACCATATAAAAAATTGGGCACAGCAGTATACTCCTGCAATCCTGGTGCTGGGAAGGTAGAGACAGGAGGATCCCTAGTCTTGCTGGATAGCCAGTCTTATCCGAATTGGTGCGCTTCAAGTTCAGAGACCTCATCTCAAGAGTAAGGTAGACAGTGATTGAAGAAGATACCCAGTATTCACCTCCGGCTTCCACACAAATGTGAACATAAATACATGCATACTCCCCCCATACACTAGAGTCAAGTTTTTCTTATAAGAAAGGAAAAACAAAATTCTGACAACCATTGTTACACACACATATGAAATTATGTATCCTTTCACTAAATAAATAAAAACAACTAATTTTGACAAACACATTAGCTATACTTTCCTAAAAAAAGAACTTTTCTGCAATACTCTGCTTTAGGATACAGAAATTACAGGATCAAGTCTCACAGGAGAAACAGTGTAGGAAAGGACAGAGTGTTTTTGGTAACTGTACAATGTATGTCAAAAACAGGGTATTTGTCTGGGAACTCTACAGTATTATTTTATTTGCTGTTATTCCCTGTTGAGTATGGGTGGGAGAACTCAATCTGGAAATCATTTGTTCTCAGTGTTAATTTCAGTAACTGAGTATGACAAAGACATGATGGCCATGATGGTGGTGGGGATCAATGGAACAAAATACAGTTCAGAAAGACACTCCCACACACTGTCAACCAATTCCGACAAAGGTGCCATGGTCATTCAATGGGAAAGTAGTCTTTTTTGTGGTTGTTGTTGTTTGTTTTTTTCAAGACAGGGTTTCTCTGTGTAGCTTTGCGTCTTTCCTGGAACTCGCTTTGGAGACCAGGCTGGCCTCGAACTCACGCCTGCCTCTGCCTCCCAAGTGCTGGGATTAAAGGCGTGCGCCACCACCGCCTGGCAAAAGTAGTCTTTTAAGTCATAGATTCAAGAATAAAAAACCTGTACACAGCCATATAACACACCCTTGACTCTTATCTAATTTCATAATAAAAAATTATAAAACACAACAGGGCAAAATCTTTGTAACCTTGGATCAAAGAAAGATGTCTCAGAAATCATATCTAAAATACAACTTATCAATTTAAAACTACTCTGTGGCAGGTGTGGCAACTCACACCTTTAATATTAGCACTTAGCAGGCAGAGGTAGGGGGAATCTCTAGCTAGCCTGGTCTACATAATGAGTTCCAGGCCAGTCAGGATTACATAGTGAGACCCTGCCTAAAAAAATTAAATAAAAATTGTGCAACTGGATCATACCAACCACAAAAACCTTTGCTTTTTAAAATTTACTAGCAGAAAATTTACAAAATTTACACCAACATAATACAGGGCTAGTATAAAAATACATAAAGAACTAAAATAACAACACAGTCCAAATGAAAAAGAGTGGACAAACTTTGTAAAAGGCTTCAGCAAAGAAGCGACACATGTCTAATAAGCGTATTATTTACTGTGGAAATGCAGATTAAAACCACAAAGAGATAGCACAACCACTACCCAGTTTAAAAGTAACAGAGAAAGATGAAAAACAAAACCACCACAACAAAAAAAATCCCCCCAAAACTCATGACCCTTACTTTATGAACAATACATTAAATTAGTATCGTCATGTTAGAAAATAATTTGAAGGGTTCTTACATTTAAAAAAAGTCTAATAAACATCAATTTTGGTCTCTGACCCAGAGTCCTATCTCTAGGACCTAGACCCTGCAACACAGCCAGTTCCCGGGAACCCCCAACCAACTCTGTCCCAGTTGCAGGCCAGCAGGGAAAACTGCAGGCAGGCTCTCCCACCAAAACCCCCTGCAATCTACAAGACCCAAGCCCTACCCCAATACCCATCCACCTGTGACCCCAGTAACTTCCTGAGACACGGAATCTGCCAGTTCTCATTGGACCAAGAGGTGAGTGACTCTTCTCCTACCCAGAGTCCTGCCTCTAGGACCCAGGCCCTGGGACACAGCCAGTCCCCAGGAACCCCCACCCATCTCTGCCCCAGTTGCTGGCCAGCAGGGAAGATTCCTGTGGGCAGGCTCCCCCACCAAATCCCCCATTGGACCCAGCAATCTACAAGACTCACACCCTACCCCAATACCCATTGCCCTGCAACACCAGTGACTTCCTGAGACACAGAATCTGCCAGCTCTGACTAGACCAAGAGCCCTGATAAGACCAAGAGAGGCTCCCTGAGTCACAGAGTCAGCTAGCTTGGATTGGACCAAGAGCAGCTCCCTGAGATACAGAATCTACTAGCTCCAATTAGACCAAGATCTAAGACTGGACCCAGAGGGGCCTCCTGAGACACAGACACAGCAAGCACAGAGTGGACTAATAGTAGCTCACTCAGACACAGGCACCTCTTGCACGTATTGGAGGAAGAGATGGGTAGACATCAGTGCAAAAATACATACAACAACATAAAAAGCAATATGGCACCACAGAACCTAGCCCTCCAACAACAGCAAGACCTGAACATCACAATGTAGAAGAAGCAGAAAGTGACCTTAAAAGTAACTGCATGAAGATGCTTAGAGGCCTTTAAGGAGGAAATAAAAAATTCCCTTAAAGACAAACAAAAAATTGGAAGAAATCAATAAATTTCTTAAAAATGCCAAGAAAACCATGAAAAAGCAATCAAACATATGAAGGAAACAGTTCAAGACCTGAAAAGTGAAATAGAAACAATGAAGAAGACACAAACAGAGGGAATGCTGGAAATAGAAAATTTGAGTAAATGAACAGTAAACACAGATGCAAGCATAACCAACAGAATGTAAGAGATGGAAGAGAGAATCTCTGGTGTAGAGGATACAATAGAGGAAAAACATTCATCAGTCAAAGAAAATACCAAAGCCAAAAAAGTCATAATACAAAATTTCCAAGAAATCTGGTACACCATGAAAAGGCCAAACCTAAGAATAATAGGGATAGAAGGAAAAGAATACCAATTCAAAGGCACAGAAAATATATTCAACAAAATCATGGAAGAAAACTTTCTCAACTTAAAGAAGGAAATACCTATGAAGATACAAGAAGCTTATAGAACACCAAATAGACTAGACCCCCCCCTCCCCAAAGTCCCCTTGCCACTAAACATACAGAATAAAGAATATTTAAGAGCAGCAAAGGAAAAAGGCCAAGTGATTTATAAAGGCATACGCATCAGAATAACACCCGACTTCTCAATGGAGACTTTGAAAGCCAGAAATCCTGGACAGATATAATGCAAACACTAAGAGACCATGGATGCCGGCTTACATTAATATATCCAGCAAAACTTTCAATCACCGTAGATGCCGTGAACAAGACATTCCAGACAAAACCAGATTTAAACAAAACCTATCCACAAATCCAGCCCTACAGAAATTAGAAGGAAAATTCCAAACTAAGGAAGTCAGATACACCCACAAAAACACAGCAGTAAATCCCAAAGAAGAGAAATACACACACACTACCACCAAAAGATAACAGGAATTAACAATCACTGATCATTAATATCCCTTAATATCAATGGATTTAATTCATCTATAAAAAGACACAGGCTAACAGATCGTATACAAAATCAGGACCCATCCTTCTGTATATAAGAAACACACCTCGGGCTGGAGAGATGGCTCAGTGGTTAAGAGCACTGGCTGCTCTTCCAGAGGTCCTGAGTTCAATTCCCAGCAACCACATGCTCACAACCATCTATAATGGGATCTGATTCCCTCTTCTGGTGTCCCTGAAGACAGGTCACTCATATACGTTAAAAATAAACTTTAAAAAAAAAAAAAAAAAAAAAAAGAAACACACCTCAACTTCAAAGACAGACACTAACTCAAGAATAAAAGGCTGGGAAAAGACTTTCCAATCAAATGGACTTAAGAAACAAGCTGGCGTAGCTATCTTAATATCTAACAAAATGGACTTCAAACTAAAATCAATCAAAAGAGATCGAGAAGGACATTACATACTCATCACAGGAAAGATCCACCAAGATGAAGTTTCAATTCTGAACATTTATGCCTCAAATACAAGGGTACCCACATTATGTAAAAGAAACATTACTAAAGCTTAAATCACACATCAAACCCCACACATTAATAGTGGAAGACTTCAACATCCCACTCTCACCACTGGACAGATCTGCCACATCAAAACTTAACAGAGAAATAAGGGACCTAACATGTTATGACTCAAATGACTACAGAACATTCCACCCTAACAAAAAAGAATATACTTTCTTCTCAGCACCCCATGGAACCTTCTCTAAAATTGACCACATACTCAGTCACAAATCAAATCTCAACAGATACAAAAAAATTGGAATAACCTCCTGTATTCTATTGGACTACCATGGCTTAAAGTTAGATGTGGACCAATGGAATCGAATTGAAGACCCTGACATTAATCCACACACCTATGAAACACCTGATTTTTGACAAAGAAGCCAAAACTGTACCATGGAAAAAAGAAAGCATCTTCAACAAATGGTGCTGGCATAACTGGACATCAACATGTAGATTGCAAATAGATCCATATCTATCACCATGCACAAAACTCAAGTCCAAGTGGATCAATGACCTCAATATAAAATCAGTTACACTGAACATGATAGAACAGAAAGTAGGAAGTAGTCTTGAATGCATTGGCACAGGAGACCACTTCCTAAATATAACACCAGTAGCACAGACACTGAGAGTAACAATTAATAAATGGGAACCTCCTAAAACTGAGAAGCTTCTGTAAGGCAAAGGACACAGTAAATAAGACAAAATGATAGCCTACAGAATGGGAAAAGATCTTCACCAACCCCACATCTGACAGAGGGCTGATCTCTAAAATATATAAAGAACTCAAGAAACGAGACATCAAAATAATGAACAATCCAACTAAAAAATGGGCTATAGAGCTATACAGAGAATTCTCAAAGTAAGAATTTCAAATGACTGAAAAACATTTAAGGAATTGCTCAGCATCCTTAGTCACCAGGGAGATACAAATCAAAATGACTGAGAAATCATCTTACACCTGTCAGAATGGCTAAGACCAAAAGCACTGCAGACTTATGTTGGAGATGATGTGGAGCAAGGGGAACACTCCTACATTGTTGGTGGGAGTGCAAACTGGTACAGACACTTTGGATATCAGTATGGCTGTTTCTCAGAAAATTGGGAATCAATCTTCCTCAAAACCCAGCTATACCACTCTTGGGCATATACCCAAGGAATGCTCAATTATACCACAGGGACACATGCTCAACTATGTTCATAGCAGCATTATTTGTAATAGCCAGAAACTGGAAACAACCTAGATGCCCCTCAACTGAAGAATGGATTAAGAAAATGTGGTACATATATACAACGGAGTACTACTCAGCAGAGAAAAACAATGACATCATGAAATTGGCAGGCAAATGGATAAAACTAGAAAATATCATCCTGAGTGAGGTAACCCAGACTCAGGACAAACATGGTATGTACCCACTCACAAGTGGATACTAGATGTAAAGCAAAGGATAACCAGACAACCCACAACTCTAGAGAAGCTAGCTAACAAGGAAGACCCAGAGGGATGCATGGATTGCCCTGGGAAGGGGAAACAGATGAGTTCTCCATGAGTAAACTGGGGATGAGGGATGGGCAATGGAGGGTAGGGGATAGGGGATGAGAACATAAGGGAATTGGATGGTCAAGCTGGAACGGGGATGGAGTGAGAAAGCAATGATAGACAGAGATACCATGGAGATAGAGAAACCCGGTGCTAGGGAAGTTGCCAGGAGTCCCCAAGGGTGACCCCAGCTTGGACTACTAGAAATAAGAGAGGGTGCCTGAACTGAACTGGCTTACCCCAGTGATCAGACTGGCGAATACCCTAATTGTCATCACAGAGGTTTTCTCCAACGACTGATGGAAGCAGATGCAGTAATCCACAGCCAAACACCAGGCAGAGCTCCAGGAGTCCAGTCAAAGAGAAAGAAGAGGGATTCTATGAGCAAGTGCATCAGAATCATGATGGGGAAACCAAACCAAACTAGTGGGAACTCATAAAAGTTGGATCAATGGCTGTGGAGCCTGAATGGGACTGGACTAGGCCTTCTGCATGGCGAGACAATTGCGTAGCTTGATCTGCTTGGGGCGCCCCCTGGCGGTAGGATCAGAATCCATCCCTGGTCAATGAGCAGGCTTTTTGGAGCCCACTACCTATGATGGGACACCCTGAGTGGCCTTGAGGTAGGGGGAAGGGCTTGGACTTGCCTCTACTGGATGTGCCTCCCCATGAGAGGCTTGACTTCTTGTGGGGGGGGGGAGTGAGTTGGAAGGGGGAGGCTGGAGGGACAGGAGGAGGGAAGAGGGAGATCTTTGATTGGTGCATAAAATGAATAAAAAGTTTTTTTAAAGTTGTTCTGTTTTTTATTAAGAAATTTTCCACTCACTCTACATACCACCCACAGATCCCACCTCCTCCCTCTCCCCCCAGCCCTCCCTCCCAAACCATCTGCCATCCCTACATTCTCCAAATCAAGGTCTCCCATGGGGAGTCAGCAGAGCCCCACACACCAAGCCAAGGCTGGTCCAAGCCCCTCCCAGTCTCGCCAAGGCTGCCCAAGGTGCCACAAGGCAGGAACCGGGCTCCCAAAAGCTTGCCCATGCACCAGGGATGGATCCTGATCCCCCTGCCCGGGTGTCCCCCAAAACAGTTCAGGCTAAACAACTGTCTCCCAGATCCAGAGGGCCTAGTCCAGTTCCATGGGGGCTCCACAGCCACTAGTCCACAGTTCATGGGTCTCCACCAGTGTGGCCAGTCATCTCTGCAGTCTTCCCTTCATGATCTTGACATCCCCTGCCCGCAGAATCCCTCTTCTCTCCCATCAGCTGGATTCCCAGATTATTCATGCCAAAGTAAATACAAACACCCATCAATGGGTGAGCAGATGAACAGAATGAAGTATATCATGTAATAGTGTCCAAAGTGTATTAATCAGCCATGACGTGCACCACAGAGCCAGCCTACAGTGTGCATTAAACTCAAGAATATTGCACTAAGGAAGAATGAAGAGATTTTGAATTTTGTCATTCTACTCTGAGAACTGGTGGAAAACTCAAAAGGGTAGTGATAAGCAGGCCATGGCTTGTTAGGGACAGGGTAGAAATGGAAATTGATGATAAATGGGCAAATGATTTGTTTTAAAAACAGGTTGTGAAAGGGGGCTGGTGACATGGCTCAGGGTGTAAACAAGCTTGCCTCTAAGCCTGATGACCTGAGTTCAATCTCCAGAAACCACAGGTGGATGAGAATTAACTCCTACAAGTTGCCCTTTGACCTCTGTGTATGTGATGCACATGCCACACAAATACAAAAAAAAATTCAAATGCAGCCCAATTTCTTCTCATATGTTCTACCTTTGAAGTATATAATTTAGAAAAATAAAATTATAGCAATGAGATTCTGTCTTCTAAATATCTTCTTGGACTTACAAATGTATCTTATTTTTATTTCCAGGGTAGGACTCCAATTCCATGCTATTGTGTAAATGGACAAATATTTTTAGAAAGTCTGGATTGACTACGGTTAAGAGTAAGTAGACAAACTGCTGCCTGGTGTCTAGTACAATTCATTACAGGGCCATTATAGCTCAACCAGGACACCAGAAACAGAACAGCCTCCTAGATCCCCATCCCTACAGGATTTCAACTCATTGAAAATCTTTTTTCTTTTCCTTTAAACCTCCACTCACTTTTCCGCTGCTGCAAATTTGAAGCAAATTACCGGAAAATCGTTTCTTCTGCAAGTTCAGTTTGTCTCAAAGTATGAGCTCTAACTGTATCAATGCATCTGAAATACATTTTTTTGTTTGTTTTCATCTTTCAAGACAGGGTTTCCCCATGTAGTCTTGGCTGTCTTGAAACTCACTCTGTAGATCAGGCTGGTCACGAACTCACAGAGCTCTGCCTGACTCTACCTTCCAAGTGCTGGAATTAAATGCGTGTACCACCACTGCCCAGCTTTAAAATAGAATTTTTAAAAATCAAGTAACTAAGCAATATATATGCAGTGTATAAATGTCATTGTCTCATTACATGGCATTTCTAGTATCTCCACAGAGACCCTCAAAGGTTTCGTTTATTTTTTTTGGTCTATTTCCATCTTCTGCTCCCATACTGCTCGTCTTCTTGTAAATCATACATTCTGATGCCTCTGATTTGGAATCAGTTAGGGCAAGCCTAGACCAGATTAGCCAAGTTACAGTTATAAGCTAACACAAATTGATGCTGGAAGATGAGTTTTGAGGCAGCTAGCTTAAGGAATCATTGCCAGCATGTGCTAGGTAAGCCCACACATGAAACCAAATGGAATTATTACAGCTCCTCTATATCCTGTGCACATGTTTGTTAAGAGCTGGCACTCTATTCTTCACTACCCCTGGTGTATGTGGCTGAAATGTACATATACTACACTAACTGCAGGACTGGCATTTCATGATTAATTACTGTATGGCCAAAGAGTGAAAAAACCATACAGCTGCTCAAGCTCTTCTCACACAAGTGGGGGTTCTAGATGAAATTAAACCAGCACCTTTGTATGCCAGCAAGCAGCTAGTATTTTGTAAGAGCAAAGCTCCCATCATGCCCCAACTGATGGATCTAGCGGGTCAGGAGAGCAGTTGGAAATTCTGTCAGGGAGAGTGCTGTCTTCCTTTCTTTGGTTTATATGTTCAGACTCAAGTCTAGTTTATTTACTACTTTCTTATTCTTCAAAAAGAAATTCCATTCGAGAGGTTTGGGGGATGCTCTCTCACTCACCTCCTTACATGTAGGCTTCTTACTTTACATCCTACATGTAGAGGAAGAAGACACAAATCCTGGCTTATTGAAAGAACAGAGAAGAAAACATGACACAAAAACTGTAGTTAATTCAAATAAGCAATCTCTGAATGTAAGTAGCATATTGCACGGGACACAGCCATCAACTGAAGGGCTTTTGAGTGCCTGTAGGAAGATTAGACAGTAAGGGCATGTTATCCAGCTTCTGGCCAAATCATTAGGGTAATGGGCACCACAAGGGAGGTTTGAGTTTGTTTGTCTAAGGGCAGGGCTGGCCTCTTCAAAGGTAAAGAACATGTAATTCTTGGATTCAGGTAAAAGTATTAAGAAGGAATAGGAAATCCCAGGATGACAAACTGCTTATAATTGGAAAGAGGATCAGGAAGTAATCCCAAGTACACTCTGCAGCTCTAATGTTTCTTTAGGACATTGCCTGTCCCTTGTTCTTCAGTTGTTTCAGTGAGAAGAGTGTAACGTAGTTACTTTCAGTCACAACCTCATCCTTGCATCTTCTTTTACATTTTCTTTTCTTTTTCTTGGTTTGAGGACATGTTCTAGTCTAGAGATTACTTGAGTTCATCTGTTCTCAAGAAGCACAGTATAATCCAGACAAAAATAGTGGGTGACATGGTAGCACCTTGACTGACCCAGCTACAGAACTGTACCATAAAAATATTTACAAGAACAGGCTCAATGGCCAGAGTTTACTGACCCCTGTCTGAGGAACTTCAGAGGTAGGGGCAAGACCTGCTGATAAAACAGATTCTGAAATTAATAAAAGGTCACTCTGCAGAACCTTTGGGAGCTGCCCTCATCTTTCTGAGCCTTTCAATTCTGTTACTGAGCTAAGACTGGATGCAAGTGCCTGTATGTGTACAGGTGAAACTACATGTAATGATGTGAGAAGTCATGAACATGGCTATCCATGCATGGATATTAGACTCTAGACCCTGCAGAAACTGCATGCAAAATATTTTAAAACATATTATTTGTACTTTTTTCATAAGGCTCTCTAACGTTTTTATCAGATAAAAGAAAAACAATTACAAATGACAGACAGGATTAACTAGTAGATTCTTTTATAGCAGTAAACCAAGGGATGAAAAACTCACACACACACACACACATGTGTGTGCGTGCATACACACGTACATATGTGTACACACATACATGCTTCGCTATTAGATTAACTATAGACTTTTTAATATTATCTCTTTCTATCTATTTATTTTATGGAACCAGAGATACTAGACAAAAAAATAAAAGTAAAATAGTTAAACATACACAGGACTTAAACACAAAATAAGCACTGGAAATGTAGTCAAATAACTGCAAACCCATAAGAAACATTATAAAATACATTATACCTCATTTTTTGGCCAATAGATTTAATAAACTGTTTGTTCTAACGCCAAGTTTAATTTATAAAAAATTAAGACCAACTTTAAGGAGCTTCAATATTTACTTTTATTATTTATAAAAAATTAAGGTATCAGAGTGCATATGGTGTACTGTGCCTGTGGTTTTGCACATTTATTCATGTGTTTTACATGATTTCAATGTTATGAACATACTGTGTATATCTTTACAATACCTGATAGATTCAGCTGTCTGGCACTGACACATGAAATGTTAACGCATTCTGATGGACATACTTGAAGGACGCTGTAAAAACAACTTGTCTGTTATGACTCCTTGTTGAAGATCTCTGTAACAGCTGTCCTCCCTCAGTTGTCATGTGTTAATGCTACCCCGCCTCCCGTTAATTGAATTGCTTTTTAGAAAAAAAAAAAGTCTGAAAATGAAGTTCTCTTAATTTTTAGTTAAATATATAATTTAGCTACCCCTAATGTAGCTTTTTTAAGGCCTTTATATAATTGGAAAAAGAAAAAGTTGAGCATGTTTTAACCCTTTTGATTTATAAAATAAAAAACAGGATTTGACAGTTTTACAATTAAAATTCACAGATGAAAACCTCTCATGCATGTGAGCAGCTGCACCCAACTCATAGTGCTGGGGCTGGCAGATAGGATATGCCCTGCCCTCGCCAGTGTGGGAGGCAGTAGGAAAACAGCATGATGTCAGAGGTCTAGATTTACATGTATTAAGCCACACGCCAGTGAGTTCTCTGATAAATACACATAGTTTTAATTATCAGTATTGGATAGTGGATGAAAACATGCATTAGTTAAGACTAAAAATGCCACACATTTGTTCACTATAAAATTTTCTTTTTGGAAATTTAAAGTCTTGGTTCTTATTTTAGAATACACAATAATCAGGAGGATACATGATGGGGAGCCAGTTTTCAGTAAAAGATGCACAATGGGTCCATCCAAGTAATTTCATCAGCTATAATAAAACAGAGCATTAGTAAAGGAGATGGAGTTCCAAGCCCAAAATTCAGAATATGTAGTAATATTATAGTAGTAACACACAGATAGAACCTTCCTTTTATCAGTCTATTTTCCATTAATCCATCCACCCACTGCTGTCCTTCCTAACAACCAATCCTTTTCGGAGCACAAGAACATAGAAACAATGACAAGAACTCCATAAAGAGTTCTCCTAACCTAGTCAAGATCCAAAGAACTTAAAATGTCTTACCATTTGGACTGACTGATGAAGGCAGACATAAAAGAAGATGACATTAAAATAATTTCTCTTTATATAGTTTCTCTTTGACCATCTTAGAACCAAGTCAACACACATTGAGAACAAATGCTTCCTTCAAAAAGGAAAACATTGTCTTCTAACTAAAGAAAGTAATTAATTCACTTTTGGCCTTGCTGAAAACATTCAAGGCTAATATGGGTCTCTGAATAGCAGTGAGAATGTTTTAGAAATTTGGATGGCTACATGTGATCTCTCATGCATTTATTAGACAGTTCATATTGCTTTAGTAATGGTAACAACTGGCTACAATAAAACAGGTAATGTTTTATAATGAGCACAGGTGTTTTTCCCCAGTGTTCTTGTCACTATGCAGTATGGAAATGATGTACAGTATAATTCAGACACCACTTACTTGAATACAATTTTTCCAGTTTTCTTTTGTTGGTTTTTCTTCTACAAGTTTAGTTGCAAACTTAAGGCCTCTCCCATACATCTTATTTACTAATGCATGCTTGTATGCAAATGTCAAAACCTATGATATAAAACAAAGTAAAGATTACCTATAGAACATGTATATTCTAAGGCATATAGCTTTAATAATGAAATAATTAAAGCTTTCACAGAAGTATAGCTTTTTGTATGTGTAGGTATACATGTGCATGTAGAGGTCAGAGGTCAACACAGGGTATCTTTTCAACTTCTCTATATCTTATTAAGGTTGATTTGGCTAGAATGCTGGACCCATAGATCATTCTACTTCTGTCACCCCAGCTCTGGAATTAAGAGTGCATGTCATGGTGTTTTTTACATTGGTGCAGGAAATTGAACTCAATTCCTCATACTGGTGTGGCAGGCAATTTATTGACTGAGCTGTCTTCCCAGCACCTGGAATCTATAGCTTTTAAGCTGAATAGGTTGTATCAGGGAAATAAAAAAAAAAAAAGTGTCTTTTACAAGTAATTACATAAAAAAGTATAGGAAGTAACTGATGAGAAGTCATAAGCTACTAAAATCCACTTTAAATCATTTCTTTGTGCAAAGTAAACCACAATTAACATAATTACAAAAAACAAAGAGTAGAAATACAAGCGGTCACTATAAATCACTAAAATTGTAAAGGATAAGTTTTACATAAACATGCTCCTTCTGTATACTGATATATCAAGCTGTTTCTTTCTACATTTTGCCTGAACTGTGGAGTGTGGTAACCATTTTCAAAAAAAGAAATTCCGTTACACTAATTAGTTCTTTAGGGCTAAGCCAAGTATTAAAAAATATTCCATTAACAGGGTAAACAGGTCAGTATTCTCATGTATTGCCCCTGGTCAGCAGTGTCACTGTGAAGACAGAGTTATACCTAACAATTTCACTGTGGTGACAGCAAGTGTCTATCACCCTGTTATATTTCTCAAAGACAGAGACTAGATTCTAGTTATCTTCATGTTTTCAGCATGAAATAGTGTTTATCACACAGCAGACCTTCAATAACAGTTAACAGCAATACCACTGAAGACTTTCCATGAACTTAATACTTATTCAGAACATCCAAGGGTAGGTAGCCATTGATCTTACTTAACAGGTAAGAAATAGGCACCAATGTTCAGTAACTTGCCTAAGGTCACTGACAAAATGGCAGAGGTAGGAGTCAAACTCAATTTCAGGTCCTAATGCTTATTCCCTACAAAATTCTGCCTGCTTTAGTTTCTGGAAGACTACTGAGGCCTTCTGTTCTATGGGGAAATTGGAACCACACAGGAAGAACTTTTCCTAGTTTCAGCTGCTTTGGTTTTTTGTTTTTTTGTTTTTTTTTTTTAAATTAAAAATTACCATGGCTAATTCTGAGAACCAGTGATTGACAACTATAACAATGGCCATTTCTGGTGAGGAGTATTCATTTACTTTTCCTTCTTTTCTTTCTCAAGGAAGATTAATAAAAACATATATAGTTAACTGGGTGGTGGTGGTGGTGGTGGTGGTGGTGGTGGTGGTGGTGGCACACGCCTTTAATCCCAGCACTCAGTGGATCTATGTGAGTTTGAGGCCAGCCTGGTCTACAGATCGAGTTCCAGGATAGGCTCCAAAACTACACAGAGAAACCCTGTCATGAAAAAAAACAAAACAAATCAAAACAACCCACAAACAAACAAACGAAAAATCCAAAACAACAACAAAACATATATAGTTATATAATCTCTACTATAAGAATAGAAACAAAAGGGATTTGACATGTATTTTTTAGAACCCAAATCTAAAAAACAACAACAATAAAAAACAAGCAAACAAAAAAAAATCAACTTTGCTTTTCCAAACATTTGTTTAAAACTAGTCTCTAAAAACTGAGAGATGTAGAAGTTAGTGTTTTGAGGAAAATGAATAGTGATACCTAAACTAAGGAGCATATTTTACTTTGAAAATTAGCATAAAAAGATGCAGGGAGGAAGAAGGAAGATTTCTAGAAGATAACGTTTGGGCTTCATATATAACTGTCTTAAAAGGCTATTATATATGTCCCCAAAATGTTTTCAAAATTATTGTTAAACACTTTAAAACAGGCAGGACAAATGCAAGGTACTTGGGCTAAATGCATCTTCTTCAGAGTGGAGCCTTATTTTCTTCCTCTTTGGCAGGCAGAGCACAAGCAGGCCTGAGAGACCACCACCAAGAGCTGTACCAAGACCAACACCAGAAGGGTAAGTTACCTTAGTGTCAAAAAGATCTGTCCACTTTGTAGTTTCCCAAAAGGTTTCTGACAGAGAGTCCAAGGTACTTTCTCCTTCCTCTTCCTTCCCTTCTGCATCTCCAGCTGCTGCCCCATCATGAGGCTGTATGTGAAGAAGGTGGTCGGCCAGAGCACATCCTTTCCTGCAGAGGGCATCTACCAGTGTGGATTTCTGCTTGTCCATATCACTGGAGAGGAAATAAAAGAAATTTTTTTTTTCATGTCAGCTAAAGGTTTTCCAAGGGGATGGTCTTATTTGAAGTACATGCATTCTTCTTCTCTAAGACTGAGCATGCATAAATTTTGTATATCCATGTGCATACATTTGTGTTACATATCAAATGAGATTCTTATTAGTAAGCATCATAAGATACTGTAGTACACACAGATGATATCAGTTAGGGCAACTATACTTGGCTGAAGCAGAATGCCATAGCAACAGAATTGAAAGACCATTCAGTTCTGTCAGCTACACAACTTTTAATAAGAAGAGTATCGTTTAAGCCTTTACATTAGGAAATATAGCAATTATATATTCATCTATATGTAATGTACAGAAAGACAAAGTTTTTGTAGTCATGAATATGATATTATGTATAAATCAAGCAAACAAATATGTTTACTCTGAATACACTAATAACTGCTAGCATTTCAGCCTATGAATCCCTTCATAGTCAAAACAATTCTATGGGGCCAGTAAGATGCTCAGTGAATAACAGTGGTTGCCACCAAATCTGATGACCCAAATCCATTATGGGAACCAACATGGTGGAGAGAGAACTGATTCCTTTAAGTGCTCCTCTGACCTCCAAGGGTACATCATGACATGTGTACACCCATACACAACACAAAATAAGCAAACTCAAAACCAGTTCTATGTATAAGACACTCCTATGGGCTGGGCAACAGTGGCACATGCCTTTAATACCAGCACTCAGGAGTCAGAGACAGGTGGATCTCTGTGAGTTCAAGGCCAGCCTGGTCTATAGAGTGAGATCCGGGACAGGCACCAAAACGACACAGAGAAACCCTGTCTCCAAAAACCAAAACCAAAACCAAAACAACAAAAAAGACACTCCTATTTTGCATAGGAGGAAACTGAAGCTCAAAGCAATTCAGGACTTGATCATGGCCTCCAATTAGGAGTAGTAGGCATAGGATTCTAAGCTTAGCAGTCTGGCTCTGCAATCTATGCTCAGTCTCTGGAATAAATTGTCTTGTTCTGGAAAGGCATCTTGGTTTTTTTTCTAAAGAAGTTTTACAGGTGCTAACATACTGTTCCAGACTAGGATATTCTCAGAGGCTTCCAAGACTATTTGATTGTGTGAGGTCATCTAAAAAGACACCTTCAACATCAAATGCACTGAAAATGAAAATATACCCATAAGACCCCTTAGTTTATTACCAAGAACAATATAGTTTCCTTTTTTATTTCTGAACTGACTGCTTACAATCATAAGTCAGGGGGTTCACAAACCTATGTCTAGTTGTCCTATGGTATCAGCAGACTGGTTTAATACCCACCTGCATTCCACAGAGCTCAAGAATGGAAAGGGAGTGCTTGACATGGACCAGAGTGCTCATTCTCCACATTTCCCATCTAATCCCTTTACCATTTTCAATTGTCAGCCTGAACCATGAAGTGGTAGAAGTGCTATATGCTCCTCCCACCCCTCAAGTTCAGGTCACTTGCTTATTTTATAATCCTGTGGCAACAGCCTTATTCACCAGGGTAGTTCAGTACTTGGCCTGAACCTTGACAGATAAATGCATACAGAATTTGATGGGCCATAGGACACCTCATTTATCTGTTCATTTAATCATATAATGCTTGGCAAGACTCATTAATTTGGTATCCTACATATCTGCCTCCCTCAGTAGATTATGCTAAAACACAAATATGATTCTTCCAGGTCTCAGTTTTAAATATTTTAAGGAGTTTTTCAGCATAAACTCCACATTCCAGGCTTTGTGGTCCTTCTCAATTTAATTCTTTTTTTTTTTTTTTTTTCTCGGTTTTTTTGAGACAGGGTTTCTCTGTGTAGCTTTGCGCCTTTCCTGGAACTCACTTGGTAGTCCAGGCTGGCCTCGAACTCACAGAGATCCGCCTGGCTCTGCCTCCCAAGTGCTGGGATTAAAGGCGTGCGCCACCACCGCCCGGCGTTCAATTTAATTCTAATCTTTGTAATCTGACTCCAGAGAGAGTGTCACTACCGTCCTGTCTGGGCTCTAAGTTGACCTGAATTCTACCAGTCATCAAGAGCATCGACGTTTTGAAGAACTAACCTTCTTTCTCTATGTGGAAGTGCCTGGATTCTGCTTTAGCTACTCCAGATTAAGAATAGCAGACTTTTGAGTCCCCTCTTGAGGCATCTACTTTCCTGCTCACTTACTGCAATGTTCTCTCATCACTTTTCAGATGCCTGGTACCATTCTTTTCTACATTAGGGCAGCTCTAGGAGTCAGGAACAAGCATTAACCCCAGCTTTTGAAGGAGACAAGTGCTTTGGAACAGACTCAATCATGAGGGCAGTTATCATCACCCACGCCAAACCCAACTGACTAGTTCCAACTATTCAGGAAGGTTTGGGGAATTCAGAAGGAAGCTGGTATTGACACAGGTGCTCTATGCTTGCCAGGAATGGATTAAGTTACCAGCAGGATTATTTTCTTAAAGTTTTGACATCCTCTGATGCAATAATCTAAATCTCAAGTATATGGAAATATTCTGTTCCTCTCTGCTACCTTAGTACTGGATCTATTCAGGTTGAACACCTTGTTAAACTATAAAGCTTTGTCCATTCAGAATAGAGTCAAAGCTTTCTCCTTATAGGCTTTTAAAATATTAAAAATATTTACTATATTTTATCCTATCTGCCAATTTTTGTTTTTGTTGTTATTATTTTGTTTTTCTGAGACAGGGTCTCACTATATAGACCAGGCTTGCCTTGAACTCAAAGAGATCCAACTGGCTTTGCCTCCTGAGTGCTGGGACTAAAGACCCAGCTCTATCTTCCAATTTAATTTTCAGCATTAGATTAAGTTCCTTTAATTGGAAAGTCTTATTAATTTCTTAAAGTGCTTCTTAACAATAACTTACATATACTTGTTCATATCTTCTGAATTAAAACTGGTTGTTCCATTGTGGTTATCATAGCTACATTTTAGAAATTATTTGAACCCTATATTTTTTTTGAATCCTATATTTTAATGCCTAAGCAAGAAACTATAATTCTTATCAGATTACCTAGAAAACACCAGTGTCATTTTCAAGATCATAAAATAGCAATCCTGTCTCCATCTTTCTCTCTCTCTCTCTTTCAAGATGGTCTCACTAAGTAGACCTGGCTAGCCTTAACTTACAGAGGGCAGTATGCCTCTGCCTCCTGCATGCTAGGAATAAAGGCATGTGCCAATACATCTGCCAAGTAATCTTGCCATTTTTTTACAAAAATGATTTAAACAAAAGCAACTTTGCATGGAAAAGAGACATCCAAGGAGGTACGCTCTGTGTGTGTGTGTGTGTATGTGTGTGTGTGTATGTGTATGTGTTGTTCTTTTATAGACTTAACCTAATTATTTCAATGTCTCTAAAAATATAGTCTTCTTATATATTATAAATATATAAAAACAGGGTAGTTATTATTGTTGGTAGCCATTAAAAGTCAATTTCAGGTGCTTTTCAAAGCATAGAAATTCTCAACTAAAGAAAATAAGAGGCCAATACATGCCTGACTCCCTTTAACTTGGGATTATTTCTTCTATAGATGGTAAAATTTAGAAAGCACAGGGAAGGTAAATGGACCTTAATACTTACTGAAATCTCAAAATGAATCCTATATTTTTTCATATATACTTGAATTTGAGAAGATTCTATTATTATTTTAAAAGATATATATGTTTTGTCTGCATGTATGTTAAATGCATCGTGTGTGTGTGTGTGTGTGTGTGTGTGTGTGTGTGTGTGTGTGCGCGCGCGTGCGCGCACACACACAGTACCCCAAAAGTCCAAAAGAGGGTGTTGGATAGCCCTAGAATAGTTACAGGTGGCTATGAGCTGCCATATGGGTACTGGGAACTGAACCTGGGTCTTCTCCAAGAGCAGCAAGAGCACGAAACAGTTGCACCATCCCTCCAGCCCAGAGATTCTATTATTTTTCACAAACTATATGATGTAACACATTTAGAAGGCACAAAGAAAAGGGAAAGTCATATAAAGCCAAGGAAGACAGCTTAACATAGTCACTGTCAGTCTCCTCCTATGTCAAGATAAACACTGGCTTTAAGGAAGTAGAACTGCAATCCAAACTAGCCTGACAACAAGCCAGCAATATGCAAAAGGCTATGTCTTTTCACTGAGTATGGTTATGAAGGACAGAGACAGATAAAGTAGTTTTTTCAGGAAGGTCAGCCCCAGAGAAGGAAGTCTCCTGATACTCAAGAGGCACAGAGGCAAGCAACACACCTAGGTAGCTTATATGTTTCCCTTTGAGATAAAAATTAGTTCTGTTCATATTCCCAAGAAAGGGCTGTGGTGGCACACACCTTTAATCCTAGCACTCAGGAGACAGAGGCAGGCCTGTCAGTTCGAGGCCAGCCTGGTCTACAAAGCAAGTTCCATTCTAGGACAGCCTGGGCTACATAAAAAAGCCCTGTCTAAAAAAAACCAAAACCAAAACAAAGGAAAAAGCACAAGCTTTGGAGGCAGACCTTGGGAATCCTGATTTTCCCACTTCCTAGCACAGCACTATAGGCAAGCCATTCATCCTCTATAAGCTTCACTTTCCTCTCTTCTAAGAGCTGGGCAGAAATGATTCTATTTTACAGTGTCTGGAAGACTAAAGATAAATGAGACCATGCATTTAAAGTGCTCAAAATTCCCTGTATACAATCATCATTTAATAAATACCAATACACTTTCTAATATTATTAAAATTACAAAACAGCAGCCAAATGCCAATGTTTTAAAAATCATACTACTGGAAAATATGAAAGGGAACTACCAACTTCTTTTAATAAATTTTATTGTACTTGAAAACTGCTTTGATGACAAGTCTTAAAACTCTATAATAAAACTATAACTAAAATGTAATGCCAAAAACTCTAGCAGTTTTGCATCCAATATTTTATGTAGAAATACATAGTGACTGATGAAAATTTTAAAGAAAACTGTAGTTCTTTTAGGTAGTCAAAATAGTCCTGGTTTATTAGCTACAACTATAAAACAATTAGGATATTTATAATCTTATAAGTCAATGAGTCTATTGTGTTGAAATAAAACCATACAATATAAGAAAAGAGTGATTTTGGGGAGAATTAGTACAGGGTAATGGTAGGAGTTCACAGAAGAGTGAAGGGACTGAATCACAACAGCCATTGAAGCTCCTCCATGCACACAGAGCACCAAGCTTTATAAAAGCCAAACTATAAATGCTCCTCTGCACTTCTTTCCAATATTAATGACAAACGTCTTCCATAAAACTAACTTTGTCAAAAACTTTAACCTCATTTTATTTATTTCACAAGACATTATGAACTAGACTCTATGTTTTCTATATTATTGGTCAATAAATAACTTAGAATTTCATGAGGTGATATCTTCTTTATCTACCTAGTTCATATAACACTGTTTGATCAAAACTATGCAGATATTCCGCCTGGACAGTGATGAAGGCAAACTATTTTTGACGGGCTGTGTTTTAAAAGCCTGAAGAAAATTATTACAAAATTTCTGAGGGAGTATGAAAAAAACTGTCAATCTTCAATGTTATGTATGTTACAACAACAACAACAAAATCCTCAACACTAGTCCCTAATTTTTAAACAAGTAACTAAGAAATGAGATGCAAGAAAGATTATTTACTGGTTAGGTACTTTTTTATAGTAGCTGCATCAGGCCTGGGGTCAGTCTTCATTGCAATGTAAACTGCTAGAGCAGTTTGATCGATGTGAGAAATAACAGCATTGGCAGCATCAACGATTTCATTAAGTCTTTTCATCCGTTCCTGGGTAGGAAATAAAGGGGTGTATCAATCAGTGCATTAAAGCCTTTTCATTTCTACTGTCCCAGCCATGGACTGTCAGGGCATATGTCACTTCCTTCTAGTGCTAGAGCTCTGTGCTATCTTCTAATCTGACTTTTACAATTCCAATATCCCTGGAAAATGGGTTCAGATGTGACAATATCTGACTTACAGTCTGTAGTTCAAAACTTAAAACAAACATATAAAGTTTACCAAAATGTGGGTTTTTTAAACAAGGAAATTTCCTTTCTATCATACCATTGATTTTAGAGATAGCAATCTCTACTTTATCCTATGCCACATGAAAAAAACAGAAATAAAACAAAATCCCCAAGCCTTCATTCTCAAGCAAATTCTTTCTAAACAGTCACCAAAATAAGAAAGATAAGAGTAAATAAAGATTATAATCAAGACTCTAACTATGACTATCATGGATGGTCTACTTAGCAGTTGTTTTCTCTTCTGTCAAACTGTTTTTGAGAAGCCTCCTTTAAATACTCTATTCTAGTTTACTCCAAACCTTTGTGACTTTTAACTGATCATAGCTGGCATGCTCCTACTCACTAACCAATCAAGCACCAGTTTCATGGTTTCAGCATATACATACTACACATCATTACTACTACTGAACTCAGTAGTGGCCAGCTCTATATTAAGGACATACATATCCAATTGCAGGAGACTCATTTTCAGTAGTCAGGAAGAAAAGACACAGAGAGATGCACCTTTACTCAAAAATACAAACTTTAGCTACTCTTACACAAAAAATTACACAAATTATTAAAAAAATGAATATATCCAACCTTTTCAGCATCCAATTGGTGAAGTCGTGCAACATACAGAGGAAGGTAAGCAGGATATGTTTCTTTCAATTCATTGTAAATGTCACTAGAATCAAGCCTAAGAGAGACAAATTAGTGATTTTTAATTAAAAGCAAACTTCTGTTAAAAAGAAACTTAAACATTGCTTCACAGTCCTAGTCATTAAAATATTTTATAATTATTAATAAAGACTAGTTACAGATAATATACCTATCTGAAAATTACTTTAGTTAAGAATTCTATAAAATGTCCAGATTAAAGTAGACATCAACATGGGTTGGAGGATATGGCTTGTTATATATATATATCCTTGGAGTTGTTAAGAACTCACACTGCTCTTGCAGAGGACCTGAGTTCAGTTTCTAACACCCATGTCAGGCAGCTCACAACTGCCTACAATATCAGCTCACAGATACACATTTCATGGGCAGTACTACACTCATGCACAAATCCATATCCACACTTAAATATACACATAACTAAATATAAAGTCTTTAAAATAAGACCTCAATGGCTTGCTTACATACTAGCTATACCTAGATTTACTAAAAACAAGAACAAGATTTCTCTTAAAAAAAAAAAAAGGGGAAAAAAAACACACACTTCATAAAAAAAGCTTTAGACCCATCTAGAAAATTCTAAACTTTTCTGAAAATTCTAAGGTCTTATTTTAAAATACTTCTTCTTTTTTTTTCTTTAAAGATTTATTTATTATGTATACAATGTTCTGCCTGCACATATGCCTATAGGCCAGAAGATCTCATTACAGATAGTTGTGAGCCACCATGTGGTTGTTGGGAATTGAACTCAGGACCTCTGGAAAAACAGCCAGTACTCTTAACCTCTGAGCTTAAATGAAGAGATAAACTAATGTTCCTAAATGGAGAAGCTGCATAAAACTATGCCAATTCTTCCTGAATATATTTATCAAGATAAAAACAACCCAAATTAACACCCAAGTGGTAAATAAGTAATTAGCACTACAGACAGGTCACATCAGGAAATTCACTTAAAATATTCAGAATTTCACAGAATATGAAAATAAGACTGATAAGAATTTTTTACAGAGAAATATCTCATTAAGTACATTTAATTCTCTATAACAAAACTTAAGCCCTCCAATTTAGTACAAAGAACAAATTAGAGTCTGTTTTCTTTTTCTCCCCCAGCAATTATTCAAAAGGAAAACCAGTATTTACACCTTTTTTAAAAGTCAATTACAGGGCTGGAGAGATAGCTCAGCGATTAAGAGCACTGGGTGCTCTTCCAGAGGTCCTGAGTTCAATTTCTAGCAACCACATGGTGGCTCTCAACCATCTATAGTGGAATCTGATGCCCTCTCCTGGAATAAAGGCATACATACATACATACACACACACACATACATAAAATGAATAAAATCTAAATAAAAAGAAAAAAGCACAAAAAAATGAATACATGTAATAAATTTCTTTTAAAAAGTCAATTACAGTTTAATTATAGAGTTGTTCCCCACCCCCTCCCCAAGAATTATTTCACGTTTCCATAAAGAGAACAAGAGAACTCTACTAATTCTTTGGGTTTCTTCTAAAACATTTTCTGAATCAACATCCTTTTCAATTATTTTCTCCTTTTGTTTCTGAACAGTCATGCTCATCTTGGCTTTGTGAATGTTACGATTAGTTCTCTAATACCATTTGCATCAGCTACATTAAATCTTATATATTTCACTAGATTGCAAATTCACATTTTAAAAACAAAACTAAGAGGCTAGAGAGACAGATCAGTGGTTAAAGTGTATACCACTTTTGCAGAGGACCCGAGTACAGTTTCTAGCACCCATGTCCTCTGCCCTCTTCACTTATGTACATACCATATAACTAATCTATCTTTGCTGTACATTTCAAATGGATTTAGAAAACATCACACACAAACACACACACACACACACACACACACACACACACACACAGACCAGTTAACTTAAAAAACATTTCCAAAACAAAAAGAAACTCCTAAACCATCTAGTTATCAAAACCTTCTCAAAAACTCCATATTCTAGCCCTAAGCAATCACTAATCAACTTCTGTCACTATAGCGCTCTCTAGACTGGACATTACAATGACAATCATTTAAGAGGGCTCTTTTGTGACTAGCTACTTTTGTTTAGCACAATGTTTTTAAGTTGTAACAAGTACCATTTCTTTTCTTTCTTTCTTTCTTCTTTTTTTTTTAATGTCTGAATAGTGTTCTTGTATGGATGGATATAACTTTCATTCATCAGCTAATAAGCACTTGGGTTACTTCACTTGGGTTACTTCCTTTCTTTTGGTTTTTCAAGACAAGGTTACTCTTGTCTCGCCCAGCCTGCACTTGGGTTATTTCTAAACTTCGACAATAATACTTCTGAAAACTCCTATGTGCAAGTTTCTATATGCATATATATTTTTTTCTTCAGTATGTACAGAAGTTAAATTACTGGATAATATAACAACTTGCCATTGTGTTACCTTACTACTTTCAGGATATTCTCTTTGACTGTCACCATTTTTACCATGAAAACTGATGTATGGATTAATGATGGAAACAATTTCAGAAAAATCTGTTGTCAAGGGGTTTTATCATTGTGTAGACATACATGAATCTAGAAAGAATTGGCTAATCAATGTGTCCTCTGAGGCACTCCTGAGACATTATAAAGAGGAGATGGTTGGGTGGTGGTGGCCCCAGCACTTGGAAGGCAGAGCCAGGCAGATCTCTGTGAGTTCGAGGCCAGCCTGGTCTACAGAGCAAGATCCAAGACAGGCACCAAAACTACACAGAGAAACCTGTCTCAAAAAAAAAAAAAGGATGTGTAATGCTTCTGACTGTGTTACAGAAAACTTGTTTAAGTTCAAGAACTCTCTAAAATGGGAAGCGTAGTATAGTATATATACATAATAGTACATACATAAACCGGTAACATGGTCACTTGCTAAGTTATATGTGGTGTACATAACTTATTTATTCTACTTTTACAGTGGTAATACTGCAACTTTATAACAGCACCACCATAAACACTTCAACATTATGGAGACTCTGAACATTATCAGATTTCAGACCTAAAAATCTCATGGAATCATTGTTATGGATACAGTCTGTGGTTGATTGAAATCCTATGTGGTGGACCAGTGACAGCTCTGTTATAATATTTCTTTGCACTTACTGTTTTTATTATTTATTTGTTTTTGTTTTTGTTTTTTCGAGACAGGGTTTCTCTGTGTAGCTTTGGAGTCTTTCCTGGAACTCACTCTGTAGCCCAGGCTGGCCTCGAACTCAGAGATCCACTTGCTCTGCCTCCTGAGTGCTGAGATGAAAGATGTGCACCACCACCGCCTGGCTGCATTTACTGTTTTTAGAGTTCACTAAGCAACCTGGATGTATAAATTAATGTTTTTCAATAAATATGGAGGAGTTTTAGCCATTATTTCTTCAACCATTTTCTCAGCTTTGTTTCTTTCTCCCAGTACACCACTATTTGTACTTTAAAAGACTCCGAGATCCCGTATTTCTCTGAGGATCTGTTGCAATTTTTTTTAACCCCACTTTCAATCTAGAGGTCTTGAGTTTAAATTTACAGATACTTTGGCTCAAATGAAGTGAGTTCTTTAAAGACATTCGATGCCGTCATTTTTTAAAACTTTTCTCTGTCTCACCAACATAATTTCTAAGCCTGGGTTCTGGAACAGGTGGCAGGAAAACAGCATACTTTTCTGTAAGTGACACCCCACCTGTAGGGATGAGAACTTTTTAATTTTTAGATTTTTATTTATGGGTAAGTGTGTGTTTGTGTGAATGCTTGTCATTTGTACTCGGGTGCCCATAGAGACCAGGAGAGGGTGTTAAAAAGAAAAACCCGCCGGGCGGTGGTGGCGCACGCCTTTAATCCCAGCACTCGGGAGGCAGAGCCAGGCGGATCTCTGTGAGTTCAAGGCCAGCCTGGACTACCAAGTGAGTTCCAGGAAAGGCGCAAAGCTACACAGAGAAACCCTGTCTCGAAAAACCAAAAAAAAAAAAAAAAAAAAAAAAAAAAAAGAAAAAGAAAAACCCTACAGTTGGAGTTCCAGGTAGTTGTGAGCTGTCCAATATGGATGTTGGGATCCAAATTTGAGTCCTTTGGAAGAGCAGCACATGCTCTTAACTCCTGTGCTCTCTCTCCAGTCCATGAGCTAAGTACTTTTGATGGAGGGAGAGCACATGGGGTCTTTAAGGTGGAACGAAGCCTGCAACAACCAATAAGAATATGTGTAGACTCTGTCCAGTGACTGATGGGGGCAGATGCAGAGATCCACGGCCGGGCACCAGGCTGAGCTCGATTCTGCAGTCAAGGGATGTCGAGATCATGATGGGAGGACGTTCAGAGATGACCGGCCACACTAGTGGAAGCCCATGAACTGTGGACTGGGACTGGACTAGGCCCTCTGGATATTGAAGACAGTTGTTTGGCTTGAACTATTTGGGGGGCACCCAGGCAGGGGGATCAGGATCTGTCCCTGGTGCATGGGCAGGCTTCTGGGAATCTAGTGCCTGTGGTGTGACACCTTGCATAGCCTTGGTGCAGTGGGAAGGGGCTTGGACCTGCCTAGGTTCAGTGTGCTGGGCTCTGCTGACTCCCCATGGGAGACCTTGATTTGGGGGATGTGGGGTGGCTTGGGAGAGAGGGCTGGGGGGTGGGATGAGGGAGGAGGGGGGAGGGGGGAATCTGTGGGTGGTATGTGGAGTAAAAAATTTCTTAATAAAGAAAAATGAAAAAAAAAAGAATATGTGCAGAATAAGGAATGGTACAGTGATTTTTCTCTTACTGAAAGGTAAGGTACAAGGAAGACTGTGTCCTGGTGGTACCAGTCTAAATCAAGAGTTGGGAGGGAAAAGGCAGCAGTCTGTAATACTTTTACTTTTCTTACAAAAATGTGTGAGTGTACATGTGTGTGAAGAGACATAGTTCAATTTTAGAGTTATTTCTCAGGTACCCTATACCATTTGAGACAAGGTCTCTCACTGAATTTGAAACTTGCTGATTAGGCTAGGTCAACTGGCTGGCAAGCCCCACGAATACATGTATTTACCTCCTCAGTGCTAGGATTATAAGCATGTGCCACCATGCCTGTCCTGTTTATTTTTAAAATATGGGTTCTGAGGACTGAATTTGGGTTTCTCATGCTTGTGAGATAAGTACTTTATTGAACTATCATTCTTACCCACCATATTTTACAAATATTGTTGATTAGAAGCTTCTCTGGTTTGCAGTTTGCTTTCAGAACCACTTCCAGAGGTTTTGAAAGTTCTTTTTTTTTTTTTTTTTTTTTTTAACAAATTTTTTCACCAGTTTCCCTGGATGGCAGACTAAGGAAGGGGCTTCTCAGGCTCTCATGAGAGAAGCCAATCTTTGCAACTCTGAAGAAATTGTACTGTCTGCTAGTTATAACATCCTAAGTCAGCCAAAGGCAGATATGGTTGACTGACACCTGGAAAGATACACTCAGTTTAAACAGGACAGCATATATGAATATGGACTGACATCATAATGGTCTAATCCTTGGGAATTCTGTTCATATTATAAAAGCTTTTGTTCCCCCTCAGGGAACAAAAAAAATCTACAAGGATTTATACAGAGAGTCTGCTAATGAGGACTCCAGAAAACCAGCAGTCAAATAAAGCAACAATTAGAAAAAAAAAACAAAAAACAAAAAAACCTGATATAACCACACAGAATAAAGTTTTAAGTGGTAAAATATTTTAAGTTTTAAATGGTAATCTAAAAGCCCAAGAATAAACTGGGGAAAACAGTGATAAGTAAGAACTTATGTTAAAAAGTTTAAACTGGTAACAAAAGCTTAACATTCTAATGAAGAATGGGCAAAGTACATGTTAAACTGAAACAATAGCTGGTATCTAAACAGCCCAACTGCCAACAACAGTGGCTTTTCCATCATGTCTGGATATGAATCTTACATTCACAGCAGAAAGCAATTTGAGAAACATATCAAGATAACTTTTAAAGACATCTAAACTAACAATTAGACTATACTATCTGACAGAAGTTTTAAAAATATCTTCATTAGGCCAGGTGTGCTGGTATAAGACTGTTATTCCAGCCTTTGAGCAGTGGAGGCAGGATGATCAGAAATTCAAGGTCATTCTTGTCCAACTAGAGAATCAAGACCAGCCTGGGATAAATGAAACACTATCTCAAAAAATTAAAACCAAACAGATAAGAAAACAAAGTTAAAACTATATATATATATATAAAGTCATCATAAAATTATAGACAAGCTATAAACATATATTCTAAATAAATTATTAAATATATTATATTCATGCACTCATAGGACAATAAATTACATAGTCACTAAAAATGGAACTTTTAAACTATTAAATGACACAGGAAGTACCCAACACCAAAATTAACTGGAAAAGTAGGATACATAACCACTCACACTGCTACATGCTCAAACAGACAGAAAAGATAACAAAGGCAATGGTGATTTTTGGAGAGAAGAAAAAAGTTATTATTTTTTTTCTTTTTTTAATGCCCTCCAATAAACTTCTCTTCAGCAGCAAGTTATAAAAAATTTATAAAACTCATAAAGTATAAATCTAAGAAAAGTTTAAAAACCTGCAATTCTATAATCCAGTCAACAGTTTAGAGTAAGGCTAATATACATACAAAAGCATTAGTTGAGAGAGACTAAGAGGGCTGGAATCCATAAAAACAACCTACTTTGTCATCCACTGAATTTTAAGATCTCTTAATGCTTCAGTAAACTCTTCTTTCAAATCTTTCTCTTTTTCTGAATCCTTTTCTTTATCTTTGCTGCCATTCTTCATCTTTGTTGGTGGAGGTATGAGATAGTAATGAACAGGGATCACATCCTACGAAGGTGGAAGAAAGCCTTAGGTTCATACACTTCATTTCACACACTTTAAAATCATTGTCAATAGCTGAGAATATTGCAATATGGGTTGTGCCTGAGTTCTAGTACACCGTATTCCAGATCTGAAGGGTCAAAAAACAGCAAAAATACCAATCCACAATTACCGAAGTCTTTCGCCCCTCCACTTTTAAAAGTACTGAAGCTTTTATCCATCCCTTTAAAAGAGGTAGGAACTTTTCTCTTTGAGTGTCTTTAGTATTCTTAGTTGCACTTGACACAATAAAGACAGTGTATCCTGTCCTTTCATAATTAAATCTGAATAGAGGAGTAAAAAAAGTTAAAACTCAAAAGAGAAATTGTTTTTTTTTTTCTAGCAAGAGGGCAGAGTAGACAAATATCATTCCTGCACTTATAAACACACGCTCTACCTAGAGTTAGTCAGACAATAAATACAGAACTAAATAATTTCTGATAGTGACATATGACACACACAAAAATGAAATAATATAAGGATAGCATGACTGTTGCGTAAGACAGGGAAACCATGGAAACAAAGATCAGTGAATCTAAATGACAAACATGAATGAATCTGAATAACCTAACTGAAGAGAGGAAGAAGTACCTTCCACCCCATGAATTAGCATTTGGAGTGGAGTTGAACAAATATAAAAATCTGAACCAGTATATGAAAGCAGTTATGTAAATTGATAAAGTGGACTACATATATAGCGAGTAGAGCTTGGTAGAACATGGTAAAAAATGTAAATCGCATTTTAAATATATAAAAAAGTTTATCAAATATCTTATGCAAGGCAGTGGTTAAAGGCTTTTTGCTTTTAAATGACTTGATCTTGTATATATTAAAATTTGAGCTTATATTTTCATTTTTGTAACTCTTGATGATATAAGTCTTGGGAATAGACCATGAAAGGGAAAACCAGAGGTAAGAAAACAAGTCTAAGAATCCCTACATTCTGTGGAACTAAATAATAGGCTGTGGAAACAAGAGAAAATGAATAGATTTGAGATATTCTTTGAAGGCAGAACCAATAACGTTTGCCAATGGTGCTTAAAGCCAGGACATGATCAACAGGGATAAGAGACTGGAAGAGAGTAGATCTGGTATTCCTGCTTTGCCCAAAGATGCTCTAAGACTGGGACAAAACAAAAGGAAATTGGGTTTTGAAAACCTTGAGGAAGACCATGAAGAGTGAAAGAGCAGGGATGGCAAGATGACCCGAATCTGATTCCTGGACCCATACTGCGGAAGGAGAGAACTGACTGCTGCTAGATATCTATACACACACACAGACACACACCCTGTGGAAGGAGAGAACTGACTGTAGCTAGATGTACACACACATACACACATACACACACACACACACACACACACACACACACACACACACACATCACTCCCTACACAGAATAAATACATGAATTAAAAAAAAAAAGAATGAAGTGATGAACTGCTAATCTAGATAGAGAAGAGATTGACCAGAAAACTTGGCTGTTAATAACCTTGGCAACAGTAGTGTACTGGAACAAAGATCAAAGAAGAGACAGAGAAAAGGGAAATAAGCCTACAGTTCTTTGAGAAAGTTCTGCTTTGAAGACAGCAGAGAAATATAGCTTAATTAGTTTATCTATGGTATATAGTCTTTCCTATAAAAACAAACTGCTTGGGAAATGTAACCAAATGGCTAAACTTAGTTTTCGGCAAAGAACTGATTGTCCTTAATCAAGTCATTAAGTCTACTTTTCAAATTCTATTTTCAGGATTATATTGATCTTCTAAGTTAATATCTATACTCATCTTAAGTTTCTAACATTGAAACAAATTTATCTTACCAAAAGGACATATAATGCCCTCTCACATTATTTCAGAAATAACATAAATGAAAAGTATTTCAAAATCCTTCTATCCCAAATAGGACTTTCAGGTACGCATACTGTATAAACACATCCATTTTAACAACATTCTGACACTCAAAATTCTGGGGTATATAGTGATTCAACAGTGTATGAGCAATTACTGTTGTAGCTCTACTATCACATCAACACAAAATATTAACCACTATCTCTTCATGACTCATTTAAAGCACAGAAAAACAGAATTGAGGAAGCCACAGAAATCTATTTGCAGACCTCTATTATGCTTTCTGAGTTAAGGGAGCCAGAGCCCAGGTACAAGGGCTCACACAAGATCTACTATTGGGCTTGCTCCTTTAGGACCCTGCCACCTACCTATACATCCTTTTCCCCTCAACATCACCCCTCCTTTTATTTTTGAGACCAGTCTTGCAATGGGAGCCAGGCTGACTCTGAATTCATGATTTTGTCTCAGAGTCCTTCCTCTTAACCCACTGACAATGCTGGAATTATAGGCATGCTACACCATGCTCAGCTTTCTTCTCCATTGCTTGCAGGTCACTTTCCTGGGTGGGCATTGCCCCAGATAAAGCAAAAAATTATTTGAAAAACCTGAACCAAAATGCTAGCATCAAATTTTCAAGCAAACAGCTTCAGTATCAAGTGTTTAGTACAACTGTCTAAGAAGTAAGGATAAAAGGAATCTCCAACATTTACTTATGTAAATATGGTTATATTGCCTTTGGAAAGAAGTTCTTCATATAACCAAGTTCTTCTGTGTGCTACACAGACTGTAGATCAACACTTGTCTGACAGTCCGATTCAGTCTAACAGTAACGTGTACCCTTTTTAGCTTCCCAGGCTAGAAAGAGGGAAACACTTCTAGGTAGATAAACCTGTTTCAGAAGGCAATTTCTCCTCTGAATTTCAAAGATAAGGCATTTGCTATTACTATTTTAGTACAGAAGACAGAAAATAGAATTTAATATGAGTATATGCTAATGTACAATAAACAACACTTATAAAAATAAGAAATCCTGTTACAGCAAACTTAAACTATCACTAAAAGTGTAAGAGTAAAAAAGTTTATGATCTTAGGGAAAAAAAGTCAATAACCAGTACAATTAAAATGTTAGTAAAACCCTAGAAAATACTTCATGACAAGAATTTTCTCTTATTAAGATTATAAAGGTAGTACTTTAAAACCCTAATCAAAAGGAAAATGGAGTTATTTTAATTTGAGTCACTATGATCACTCTTTTTTAATAAGCATTTTTTTTCAACTCACTTTTTTTTTTTTTTTTTGGTTTTTCGAGACAGGGTTTCTCTGTGTAGTTTTGGTGGCTGTCCTGTATCTCGCTCTGTAGACCAGGCTGTCCTCGAACTCACAGAGATCCGCCTGGCTCTGCCTCCCAAGTGCTGGGATTAAAGGTGTGCGCCACCACTGCCTGGCTTCAACTCACTTAAGTGACTCATCTCATAGGGTTAATTTAGTAGTAATGATTTTGTACCTTAAATCACAAATAATTGTGATTATGTTTTATAAAAGATAGTGAAGAAGAATATCCATAGTAGAAAAGTTATAAAGAGTTCTCATTAGGAGAAACTTAGTATTAAAGTTGAAAAAAAAAACTTTCTTTTTTTTTGTTTTTGGGTTTTTTTTTTTTGGTTTTTCGAGACAGGGTTTCTCTGTGTAGCTTTGCGCCTTTTCCTGGAACTCACTTGGTAGCCCAGGCTGGCCTCGAACTCACAGAGATCCGCCTGCCTCTGCCTCCCGAGTGCTGGGATTAAAGGCGTGCGCCACCACCGCCCGGCCCGAAAAAAAAAAAAAAAAACTTTCTAAGCTATCCTCAAAGTTTTTTAATAGTGTTCAAACTGAAGAATATTTTTCAGAAACTTAATGTTACCCATAAAACCAATAACTGCTCAGTAAGCAGCATAACACAGCATCATTTAGATATGGTCCAAAAGACCCAATTTCTCTAGTGCTTAATGTACTAATTTAGCTATTAAATTAAAAGCTTTATACAAGTTCAACTATTTTAAAGATGAGTATCATTGATGCCACTTGTGATTTATTAAAGTAATTATTTTACATTATATGTGTAAGTATTTCTCTTTGTAACATTATATTTGTCTTTTATACAAGAGTTGTAATGTGCCATGTACTTGTACTGATAGGAAGGGACAGAAGTAACTCTAGTTCCCAAATTTGTTACTCAAGCTTTTTTCAGCCTCCAGCAATAATAATCTCATTCTTTAGTATCATTTATCATACCTTGCACAACCTTAGCCCAACAAAACTTTGCAGACCAACTAAAAAATACAAGTGGAAGAAAAGCAATGCTTAAACCCTTGTTGATATATGCTTCCTATTTTAGTGAGTTCCTGGGAAAACTTTTCAAGCTTCATGGCAACTCAAAGAAGCACACATCAATACATAAGATTTTTTAAATGCTGAGTTATGATTTATTAAACATGTTTAGATGTTGCCCAAATGGGTCAAAACATCCATTTGAGAAATACTGGTCTTCAGTTCCTTAACTAGAAAATTCTTCATGGTGCATTAGGGCTTATCCTATCAACACACTGCAAGGACATTCTGGAAGACATTTTAGTACTTTGAAACACAACTGATTCTCTCACTGTACTAATTCTTACTTGAAGAGATCACTGAAATGCTAAATATATCAGTGGCTCTTCCTCAAATGTGTCCCTTTCTCTGTACTTGGAATAGAGACCTTTTTTAAGTTAAATGTGGCTCCAGCAGTCAACATAGACTCTCATATGCTAAAGGAACCCAAGCAGAACCATTCAGAGCATCAAATCTGCCTGTATTTTTATTACGGACTTGACTTAAAAGTCATTTCCATCACTCCTTTTTGTATCTGTCCTTCTATAACTAGGATAGATGTAAGAGCAGGGACTAGTTTATCAACAAAACCATCTTTTTAAAAATGGCTTTTAGATTTTAATAGTTTTTTTACATTTAAAAATATTTATTACGTGTGTGTGTGTGTGTGTGTGTGTGTGTACAGGCAAGGGCCACGATACACATACAGAGGTCAGATGACAACTCTTTCCACCATGGGAGTCCTAGAAATTAGACTCAGGCTGTCAGATTTGTCAGCAGGTACCTTTACCATCTTGCCAGCACTAGATTTTAAAAATAATTAATTACTTTGCTCTCTATTGCTATATTATCACATTCATCTTTTTATGGTTTTGGATATGCAAAACTTCAAACTTTTCAATTTGACATCTTATCTATACCAAGAAATGAGAAGTAACAAAAATTGTCCATACCATTGGAAAAATAGGGTTTATGGTTTGAAAAACCTTTTATAGAAAGGCATTATGCCAATACTGCTCGTAGGTATTAACTTACAGAACTATACTGCAGAATGTAAAGAAAGGAAACTAAGGGAGAGATTCTTTAAAAATAAAGATTTATAATAGTGAGAGAAAAAAAGTTTAACTACTATGTAAATACGGCTTTAAGACATCGTTTTTAAGAACTGACAATCAGTACCTTTTTAAATTTTCCTTGTCGTTTTGTTGCAGACTGCCCCTGGGAGTTAGAACGACATTCTGTAAGAAAACATGCATAATCTACACAGGATGGAGATACCACCTCTGCCTAACTTTCTTCCAATTTAACATTCCATTTGTATGTGTCACAGTACTCAGAGGGTCAGATCTGTGACGAAAATGGCACGCTTTAAAGAAAGCAACACTGCCATACCAATTTTTAAAAATAAAAATTTGCTCAAATATGCCATTTTAAGGCAAACCTTTTCAGCTTTTTATTTAAAATATTTAGTGATCAAATTCCATAAGCATTAAAACATTTAAAAAAAAACATTTAAGTTAAGCTGACAGTCTGCAGAATCTGATTGTATAGAGGAGGTCATAACCATTACATAAGCCTATGGCATTCTTTAAAAACAAACAAAACAAAAACCCACAACACTCAGGGTTACAATGAAAGGCAAAGTGAAGTAAAATCACACTTCCTTTCCAACTACCAAATTGTAAGAAGTGTAAAACTGCTGAGGAAAGTTTAAATGAAAATTTCAATGGCAATTATACTAACTCAATAACTTTAGATTACTGCTGTCTTCTTATAAACGACCTTTGTAACTATAGTTGTCTCTAACGGTACAGTCAGGAAGTACTATTTTCTGAATTGTAAGAAAGTTCTGTCAATAATTCTTTTCTGTAACACTTTCCATGAGAAGTGAACTTCTGAGATGAGCTATCTATCATCTTGGTCAAAAAAATCAGTTGCAGTCCCACAGAAGGAGCTATGTAGGTAAACGTACAAAAGGATCTGAGGATTTATTTTCTTATTTCTTTTCCCTTTTGTCAAGACAGGGTTTTTCTGTGTAGCCCTGGTTTTCCTGAAACTCACTTTGTAGACCAGGCTAGCCTTGAACTCAGAGATCCGCCTGTCTCTGCCTCCTGAGTGCCAGGATTACAGGCATGCACCACCATGCCTGGGTTATGAGGATTTCTTGAATCAGTTCAAGAACAAAGTCCAGTATCAAGTGCTGATTTACTTCAAATGACACTGAGGTATGTATGTGTAAGGAGTACACACTGAAATGCATCCTGAGAAATGTTAAGGTAAACAACTTTTTCTAAGCACAAAATCCTCAAATTATGCTTCAATGGCTGTGAATATATGACCTTCATTGAACAATGACAAGCAATAAAAATAAATTTCAAGATAAATGAGATGAGCTCATTCTGACAACAGCATTTACAGATCTCAGTATTAGGTTAAGCATACTTGCATAGTTTTGTGTGAACTAATTCTTATGAGAAATGCAAAGATGTGAGAATGACAACCCTGACTGGTATTACAATGAAATGACCTGTGATAAAGGGTGAAAGATCCACAGAAAACACCATTCTAAGTAACAAATCTATAATGAAAACAGATGGAAAAACCTGAAACAAATGCCTATAAGGCTGTAATAACAGTTATCTCTAAATGGGAAACAAAAAGCATCTTTTTCTATAAACTATAAACACAATATCAAAAGAAATATCTTGTATCTATCCACATAATTATACAAGGTCTCAACAAGTTTTCACAAATGTGAAGGCTAGTATCTAGTAGTAAAAATTCTTCAGACTGGGTTTTTATAAACAGTTAAAGAGAAACTGACTCATTCCAATCTCTACAATATGTTTGATTGAAATTCTAGGGTTATGTTGTAACTTTTACATATCCCATTTATTTCAGCCAATTATGATTGGGATCTCAAGAAGATTAGGTACTGAGTCAGGACAGGTTCAGGACATGAGGTACAGGCTTGTGGAAAAGAACATAAAACTATTTTTCAATGACACATTTAAAAAGACACCAAATATTAATTCACCTTCACTAATAGGTCAAGAAAAAGAAAAAACAACAATTACCCTGTGCCCTCCCTGGTGTCTCTTTTACCCATCTAAACCGTGCATTTAAAGCCCATCTTCAAAAGGATGAAAATTTTAAACAGGTACTTTCAGTGTAAAAACACTAGTACTTACAGGCTTTCTTTCCCAAGCTCAGTCTTTGACAATGTCAAGGAGCCTGCAAGGTAGCATCCGGGTCCTGCCCCCTTAGGTATTCTAATGAGAGAATTAAAAAGGGAAAAAAGTAACAAAAGAAAAAGTTTCACAAAAATACTTAGAGGAAAACCATCAAAATAATCTCATACTGAAATATATATCCTATATCTAAATTTTCAAAAATAAGACTGAGAAATAACTTCAGACTAAAATGATAGCAAATTATAAATTTAGACTAATATATGAACCACAATGTCATTCATCAACAGCATCACTTACCTTATCATCAGGTAAGGGAAGTAACAAAGAATGGCTGGTTATATTTGGGTGGTAATGTCAAACTGCTTGATTTCTTCTTTCCTAGAAGTGCAAAGGCTATGATTTTCATGAATATCTAAGCTCAAGGTATTAGATAACCTATGAGAAACAATAAATGGAAGATCTTTAAGACGATCCAAATCACTGATTTGTTCATGACGAATCTGCAGTCGAATTGTATAATCTCCTTTCTCCAGTTTCAAAGAATACTAAAAAAGAAAACATTTGGAAAAAGTAAGTTTAGTTCAATAACATAACAATAAAAGGATAAAAGAGACAGTTCCATTTACAGGATGTGTACAAGGTGTGAGACATTATCTATACACAAAATGCCTAGGGTGCTAGTGAGCAGGCAGGATCAGGAATATCAACTGGTTTGCTCAGAGATACAGAGAGAGTAAAGAACGAAGGAGCTCAAGTAAGGTCTGACCCCAATGTTCTCATTCTTTCCACTATAGGATATCAACACACTCACATAATCAATATACATGACTAAGAAATGCAACATTTTTGTTCATGGGTCATCAGAAACATGAAATAACAATCAAAATGTCAAACTGAGTTTTTATATATTTTCTAAAATAAACATTCAAATGTATGTAAACTTTAAATTTTAACTGTGAAGTGTCACACACAGTTTATGACAAGCAGGGAAAACAGGGAGCCAGTACAGATCAAGAAATACAAAGCTACTACATTCGACCTTGCTAACATGCTCATGGAATAGGAATGCTATACTCTGCAGAAGCAGTGTCTTCTGAGATGGAAAAGGTAACTCAAGTATGCCTTGCAACATTCCATTTTATAGCGATGAGACTGCTGCTTGCTTGAGGGGGTAAAACTGGGATCACTCCTTAAATGACCAAATGCAAAAACTTCCATAAATGATTTTCATTATTCAGCAAAAAAACAAAACAAACAAACAAAAACACCCACAGCATTTCAGGAAAAATAACTCATTTTTTTTTTTTCAAATACAATTGCAACTAGAGATGAAATTTCCAAGTAGTTACATATCAAGAGATTTTTTTCCCCCTTCAGTGACAGTGGAAAGCACAGTGCCTGGCATGTAGTTCAATGCTCAGTACAATTTCAGATCTGAAGGTACTAATAAACTGAAACTACCGCCTTACTAACCCCAGAGTTCCACTCAGACCTGGGATCACTTTATAGTCTCATACACCTCATTCCCTATCTATATTTAAATAGGTAGAAGCAGTGTGTATGAAGGAGAAACAATACAACAAACGAGGTCTAATCTTGTGGCAGAGTGCATGCTGAGCACATGCAAAGTCCAGGCTGTAGTCCTTCTCCTCCACTAAAAATGCTCTCCTGGCCAGTGTTTGTAAGTAACATCCTCTAGTATATGGCAGAAAAGTTGTCAAGTCTGTTCCTTAATAACTACAAGAGATTTCCAAAGGTGTAAAAAGATTGAATGCAAAAAATTATACTATCTTTAAAAACTTTTCAAATGTTTTACCTTAACACAAAATTTGGGATTTATTAATTCTTTTTACAACTTATACCTGATGTGGATAGGCATCGCCTGAGCCCATCTGTCTTTTGTTCTGGTCAAAAATAATCCACAGTTGGCTGTCAAATTCTGACTCATATAACAATTCACAAAGAAGTGGACAACTAGGTGTGACTTCTCCACTTTTGGGCTATTAAAAAACAAAAGGAACAATACTTGACATGGCTTATATATAATTTATAATACCATTATACTGTTTCATTAAGAAGTATTCAAAATACATTCTTGTAAACAATTTTTTTTCAGAGTATAAGACAGCTACTATCTTGGCATTAAATAAATTAACTCTTGTAAACTTTAAAACATACAAACCTAGTGCTATTCCTACACACACACACACACACACACACACACACACACACACACACACACTCATTTCTAATGAATATATACAGTTCTAACATATATACTCTAATTTCTTTATAAAGACTGGAATCTACCAATTCACTGAAATCTATCATTCTGTAACATTAAAACTAAATTTACATTATGTTTCAATATAGTAAGCATAACATGAACTGAAATCTCATCAATTCTAAAAATCCCCTGGATCCAACATTTACAATGGTCTCAATTACTTTCACTACTAATTCTACTTTCACTACTGATTCTTTGCAGGGGGCAAGAAGGACAGGTGTTATTGATGGAGAATTACTGTGGTCAGGATGTACAGTATCTCTCACATATGCTGAATGCTTGGTAGCCAGCTGGTGATGCTATGTTGTTTGGGAGATGGTTGAAATACAAGGAGGTAGGGCCTCAGAGGAAGTTGTGTAGCAGGGGGCATGCTCTAATTTTTAGTTCCTGGTCCCCTCCTCTCTGCTTCCTGTCCTTTATGAGTTGAGCAGCCTCTGCTAAATATTCCTGCAGCCATTGTGTATTGCCTGACTACAGGCCCAGAAACAGCCCAGTGAGCACAAGCTAAACCCTCTGAAACAGTGTGGCAGAGTAATAACTCTTTCCTTTATGGTTTTTTTTTTCTGTTGCTTGTCATATTAACAAAAAAAACCCAATAAATTATTAATAAAAACTAAATCTCAAAGATAAGTCACGTCTATCCACCTGTGATTTCACAGTATATAAAATGAGAGTTTACAGTGCAGGTATATTTTACTAGGAAACACTTACCTGATGAAAGCTGTATGTCAGAACCATCTCATAAAGTTGGCGATTATTTGGCAAAACATCTCTTGATCCTAAAGGTCTGGTTTTTGCATTTACTGGGCTGTAATAAGGCAACTGCATCACTGAATTAATTCAAAACTTCATTTAATGATACAGAATAAGCAGCTAAACATGCCAGGTGAGAAATCACTCCTGAAACTGCCTTTTACAGTAAACCACATAATATTTTAATTATTAATATGTTCCCCAAATTGACTAAATCACTGCAAATTACAAAGATACTCTATTTATCATCAAAAACATTTTTAAAATGTTACCAAAAAGCACTTAGCATAGCCAAATCCTAACACCTGGGTGATGACTACCAACAAGAGTCAAAGAACAGCTCTGATATATACACTTCCCCCACCCTTACCCACTGGTGCTGCTGCACAGGCATGGTATGGGCCACATCATATGCCAGAGATATAGCTAGTCCTTGCCCTAAGTAAATGGCACTGCCAAGGTATAAGTAGCAGAACAACAAGATTGGAAGATTCTGCTTCCACAAGGAGTTTATAGCATACACCCAGGAGACAAATTTCTTCTACCAGTCAATGGAATTTTTCTGGTATTATTGAATTTTTTATAAATAGTGGACCTATGCATTCACAAAATAAAAATTGAACACTGTCAACTTGCTTTTTGTAATAGCTGAGACTAAACTGAGGGTCCTACGCATGGAAAGTGAACACTACGGTTAAGAAGAGACAGGGTCTCACTAATTTATCCACGTTAGCCTTGAATTTGCTCCTCCTGCGTTAGCCTCAATTACTAATGTATGTCAAGGAGTGAAATGGTTAACATACAGTGACACTAGTGATAATAGGATCAGTGAGGGTAGAAAGCAATGCTGAGCTACCTTTTGGAAACCCCAGAGGATTCCTAGGCTGAAAAATCAAACTGGATTTTTTTATTGCTAGCATCACATAGATAAAAATTAGAAAGAAAACAAACAAACAAAAACCCCAAACCCCACATCCATCCCATTAATACCCAGCTTTTGTAGCTCTTAAGACAGTAACAGATACCGTAGTGTTTGGACCCAGCTCTTCAAAGTTATGCAAGGAGCCAGGTCTTCATACTTCAAGGAGGATTGAACATCAAAACGATTGATTCCTTCAGATGCATGCTACAAAAGATATTTAAAAATTAATTTCTCAAACTTTAAGATAATATTTTATATCTAAAATAAGTGTATGTAATGCAAATTTTTAAAAACTCATAGATGAATAAATTCAAATTTATTGATTAGTTCACCATTAAGGTTTACATCTACCACAGAAATTATTTTTCATAACACAAATGACACTAAGAATGATGTGAATGTTATAGTACTTACAATGTTTAACTGTGGTGCAGTACACACTATCCCATGGAATGATATGGTATAATCAATATTGACATCACTGAGACTTGCCCACCAACGAGCAATACAAAATTCAATTGCTTTCCCACCCTGCAAATAAGAATGTTAAAGAATGAATTTGTTTTCTAATTCTTCTTCATATCACCAAATACTACCTGTTATAAAACAAAATTTTTATTTGCAGCAAGAAAACTAAAGATTTTATCATTTATGCTAGATGTTCAACAAATTATAATTGCACAGATGGGTATTGGTAAGGCATTTAAATAGTTATTAATAATCCAACACTATTTTTAAATTATAAAAGATACAAGACAACTATAAAAACTACACACAGAAAATTAATAATTAAAAAAACACCTAGGACCAGTTTAAAGATAATTAAGATTAATAATGAGAAGGAATATTATAAAACTTGTAAGGCATACTCAATAGGCATGAATGAATTCTGTTTTCACAGCCACATGGCAACTGAAGTGGTATGGTCACATCCTCTAAGAAAAACTTTAAAAGGGTATCCTAACACTGCTGTACTAGTACAGTTAAAAAAGAGATGAATAATGCTAACACTGCCCCATATAAAAGTAACAGAGACACAGGAGATTCCAGGAAGAGAAAGCCCGAAGGAGCAAGCAGAGCAAGCACATTCACCAACCATGAAGGAAGAACGAGTCATTCCTAACATGGTGAAAAATGGAGATCTGACAATAGTTTTGTCTGCAAATCAAACCACTTTATAGATTCTCAACAGGAGGACATTAGTAAGATAACTATAGAAAAATCTCACATAAGGAAACAATCTGCAGTACTTTGTGCTAACAATGTAAATGAAGGTCCAAATTATAAAATGGTACAAGATTAGAACTTTTCTTTGAATTAAAGAGATACAAATATTGGTTGGGGTACAGTTCAGTTGTAGAGCATTTGACTTAGATGCACAAACCTGGGTTCCATCATAGCACTTTAAGGAGAGAATAGAGGAGTAAAATTAACTATCGAAACACATCTTAAATTTTATTTACTGGCATAGATTTGCACTATGTAAATCAGGCTGGTCTTGAACAGCCTTAGAGATCTGCTTACCTCTGCCTCCCAAATGCTAGGATTACAGTTAAGCACTATGATAACTGGCTTGATTTTATGTACTCTTTGAAAAAAAAAAAAAAAAAAGATTGTTTATTTTATGTATACGAATGTTCTGCTTGCATGTGGTGCTTACTCAGTGCAAAGTGGTTGGAGGGCATTAAATACTTTGGAACTAGAGTTACAGATGGCTGTAAGCTGCTATGTGGGTGCTGTAAACTGAAGCAGAGTCCTCTACAAGAGCAGCAAGTACTCTTAACCCCCAAGTCATCTCTCCAGCCTTGGTTTTCAGTACTCTTCATTAAACGACCTATCATCCTACCTCATCTGATAGGCATGAACAAAATATGAATCTCTAACATGTTCTAGGCACAAACTATGAAGTCTTAACCCATACCAAAAGAAAAGGGAGTGTTCTGAATTTTAACCTGTCAAACTTACCAGGACAGGAAAGGCTTCTATCAGTGTTCCCTTTTCTGGAAGGGAACAAAACTTATAAAATTCATGACTTCGATATGCTCTCTGCTTCACAAGCTGTACTGCATGAAGAACAAACTTTGCTGATACCTCAGAAGAACATGAACACACAGTAACTTCTAAAATGAAGAAAGAAATTAAATTTTAAAGTGGTAAAAATTAAAATGATCACAAAATATTTTTAAATAACTTTTACCTGTTTAGGGAATAATAAAAAATATTTCTTTATTATTTTTAGATTTATTTTAATTTGATGTATATGGTGTTTGTTCTCATGTACATTTGTTTGCACATCATGTGCATGTCTGGTGCCTGTAGAGGCCTGAAGAGGTCATTGGCTACTCTGGAACTAGAGTTACAAATGGAAGCCTCCATGTGGGTTCTGGGAATCAAACCCAGGTCTCTCTGGAAGAGCAGCAAGTGCTCTTAACTATGCTTCTCTCCAATTCCTAAATGGTATTTTTAAACGAAAGCTGCAAGTTTCCTCAAAACAAACAGAGTACATGTACAGATGATATTCTGTAAGAAATAAACCATTATTAAGTGAACAGTAATCCTAACTTCAGACACTAGGAAAGAACAAAGCTATTTCTGGATCTATACATAATTATCCTAACCAGGGATTTTAAAATCCCACATTTCTCTCGTTTTAACGAAAACAAATTAATTCCCAATAAAAGGATTATAATTTTAGAAACCCCTATTTATCATGTCTAAATTCTCTTCCTAGTCTTTTACCTCTTTTTTTCTCCAAAGTATCATCATCAGAACCATACATGCTTAGTTTTATTATACCACATGGCTAGGGGTAAAGTAAAATCATGAGGCAATATTATTTAAAGAACACTTGTTCTAATTCTAGAGTACTAAAGCAATGGTCAGTTCATTTTGGTTCTTATAGACAAGGGGGCAAAGAGGGGAATAAGAGTACATATATGGTGTTTTGACAGTATTCTAAATGATCTGAAATAGAAACCATCAGACCCTTTCCAATCTAACACTGAAATGATATGGAAACATGTTCATTCTACACCATTCAATAATGTTTTATAACAATAACCTCCACCCAAACCCCTGCATGTTTTCAACACCAACTAAATAAATCATAAGGGAATTATATTTACTGACTTATCGCTAAAAAAGTTTTTTTCTTCTTTCTCCTTTTTAATTAAAGAAAACAGACTGTGAGTAAACTGCAAAGGCTGGGCAGAAACAAGAGTAATTTCTGTGAATAAGGTTTTTACTTTTTAGTACACTTACTGAATTGTATCAGAGCCTTGAACTGTACAACTCCAACGTGCCGTATGTAAATACTGCAGTACTATGCAATGCCACAACTTGGCCAGAAAATAGCCCACAATGACAACTCACAATTATAGCCCCAAATAGCTTTCTGTCACTGAGTACACCAAACTCTTAAGAGTACAAAGGTGACCTTAACATAGAGGAAGTACTTTATAATTATCTATTCTTATGGACAGTATCAGTTAAGATACTTCATGCTACCTCTTTCTCAACAAGTCAGTCAGAGTCTGGAGAAGGCATTTCATAGGCGAAAAGGCCTTTAAGATGTAGTCTTCCGCCGGGCGGTGGTGGCGCACGCCTTTAATCCCAGCACTCGGGAGGCAGAGCCAGGCGGATCTCTGTGAGTTCAAGGCCAGCCTGGGCTACCAAGTGAGTTCCAGGAAAGGCGCAAAGCTACACAGAGAAACCCTGTCTCGAAAAACCAAAAAAAAAAAAGATGTAGTCTTCCTCTAACAGCCTAGCATAGACATAGGATACAAAAAGATAATAGTTAGGAGTAACTCCTGAGAACCCTCAAAAGGAAATCAACACATCAATAGTGCATTATTACCAGTGTGCAAATTCTCAAATAGATTTTAAAAAAAAAAGGTCATAGTCAAATTTTACTTACCAGCCCAGGTTGCACCCTCAGGAACCTCAACAAAATGTCTTCGAATCTGACCAGGTTTAAAATGTACATCTGTAAAGGCTAGGTCATAATGTGATGACTCATTTACTCTGAAAATTAAAAAAAATATATTAAACATGATACTCTAAAAATAAAGCTACATGCAAACAATAAACTCAGTGGCACTCTAGATGTTATACAAGAGTATACACAAGAGTACAGTTAGATTGAAATAAGCCTTGGGGCTTGCAATAAGTCAGTGATAAACAGTAAGCACAATACTACCTCATACTGTAACACAGCAGCAGATATAACCTCTGACAGCAGCACACAGATGATTCTACTCACTTATCATTTTATATCTTGTAACAGAAACAGTAAAAAGCTTATGATGTCTCCTGTCTGATTAATAGAAGTTTACAAAATTCACAGGATTTTCTCATTACCAGATTCTCAACTAGTGATTTCTAAATATTAAAATCAACTTTTTTTGTGTGTCAGTAATAGTCTTAGAGATGTACAGTTGAAACAGATAGTTTCAACTCAGTTTTCATGCATTTGTACTGTTGGTTCCTTTGCCTCATTTGCCTGTCTCTTAAATAACCAGACTTAATTCTGGGCATCCTATGTGAAAGTAGTTTCTTCTCTCTGCACATAAACACTTTTTACAAGCTCCTAGACAGTCTTTGACTGATGTATTCCAGTTTCTTTAATTTATACTATTTGATTGAGAGTCCTCTAGGGATAGAAACTGTATCTTAAACATTCTAAGTTAATAGCTTTTGGGGGGTTGTTTGAGTTAATTATGCCATAGGCCTCAGGCAATGAGGTCTATAGCATTAAATTAAGGAGATTAAATTTAAAACATGCTGTGAACATTGGAAAATTGCATCATAGTTAAATTTTCCATTATATATTTTGTATAAGTCCAGTGGGAATTTAGACAGGACTTTCTTTTATTGAATTTTATTTAAATAAGTTGAATTCCTGATTCTAGGAAGGATGAAAGAATAATTCAGGAAACAGAAAGTTGTAGGATATTTGTACACTGTGTGAAATTGTATTTGCTGTGCTTAGTGTAATAAAAAGCTGAACAGCCAATAGCTAGGCAGGAAGTATAGGCAGGATTTCCAGGGAGAGAAAAGAGCAGAATCCAGGCACACAGGAGATGCCAGGAGAGGAAACAGAAAGTACAAGATGGAAGAGAGGTAATACCACGTGATAGAACGTAGATTTATATAAATGAGTTAATTTAAGTTACAAGAGCTGGTTGGGAACAGCCTAAGTTAAGGTCAAGCTTTCAAAATTAATAATAAGTCTCCATGTCATTACTTGGGAGCTGGCTGGTGAAACAGAAAAAGACTTGTTACAAAAAGTAACTAGAAAAGCATAATAACTCAGAAGAGCATAATCAGACATAGGAAAGTAAAGCAGAGTGAGTGGAAGAGGATGAAGAATCACTACCGAGTAATAGAGAAATGGGGTAAAACCAAGGCGGCCTCAATTGGGCAATATGAATTCACTGGTAGTCTGGGTAAAGACATTTCAGTGGAGGGTGAGCAGATGCCATGGGTCCTCAACTACTCATAATTAATAAAAACAACATAGCTAACTACATGCCATCTGTAATGCTAGCTAGGAGCAGAACCTGATTATCTGCTTCTGTCTTAATAATCTTTCTGGTTATTGACTTCTGGGCTAATACTCCTCCAAAAGTCTATACTATATCACACATAGGCATTAACAATTTATATGTAATAGTAAACTAAACATCTTACTTACTTTGCTGCTATAACTGCGGTGATTGGAACTCTGAATAGAGGACCTGCATTGGGGGATGCTATATCATAGCCACATACCTTGAAGAAAGAAGGGTAAGTTTCAGCATCCTTGAACAAAGTTGCAAAAAAGGAAATAAAAGGTGTAATATAAGCTCAGAATAATTTAATCTTAAAATTTAAAGGTCCTACAAGTAATTCAATACCAAATTATTGACATTAGTTCACATAATAACACAAAGTACAAATAATCACATAGCAAACCATGACTGAGACTAATGGACAATAAGGCATCATATTAAAAAGAAAAAAATTATTTTAATTACTTTCTACTACAATCTAAAACTAGTATTATAAATACTTTTGGAGGTAGAAAGATGTTATGACACTGTGTTTACTTACAACTACCATGTTTAACAAATGTTTTGTTTAAATAATAAAGCTAACTACAGTTTGTCTAAATAGTATAGCTAACTACAATACAGGTTTAGCTACATTGTATAATTAACAAAGCAGAAAGGCCTGATCAAAAAGGCTTTGCTATCTATGTCTTCCACTAGCCTTCTTCACAGAAAGATGCAACACTATATATCTAATTGCTTAAATGGATATAGAAAAGCTAGAACATCTGGCAAGTGAAAAGGTATATAGCTGTTTTTTAATGAGAAAGAAAACACACCAGGGTTCACTTTTACCTCTTAAAACATTTCAAAGAGGAAAGAAAAAAAAAGATATGACAATACCTCTGTATAATGCAACCCTTCTCTTAAGCCCCTGGGATCCACACGTATGTTTATGTGCCGACACTGATTCATGAGCTCCAGATGGCTGGGGCACTGAACCCAAGATGAATTTGAAGTCAAAGCTAAATGAAGCTGAAGGGATATTTTTTCAGAGTTTTCTGGCATTTAGAAAAAAAGAAAAAATTAAAATCAACATTTCCCCCTTTTCCTAGAACCATTTTAAAAGTTCTATGTTCTGTCAAGAAAATTTAGCAACTTAGTGTGGTCAGCTGTACAGTGCATTAACCATGACATCCAAAATAAAAGCACAGAATCTTCCTTATATTTTAGTATCCTTGTGTGATTCATATGCATTTTCATCCAACACTGCTAAGTCTTAAAAACAGGTTAGTGGATATTTTATATTACTGCATGCAGAGAGAAGCATCCAACAAAAATAAACTGTCAGATATACAATGACAGTTTTAATTATACCCAACCGTGCTACAGTGTCTGTGTGTGCCCCCCCCCCCCCCCCCCGCTGCTTCTATTTCTAATATTAACCCAAAGCTCTGTCTTCTACTGAAGGAATGAAATATAGGCAGAAAAGGAATCTGTAATTTTATTACAAATTTAATAAAACTTTGGGCCACTGAAGGCCTGGGTCCACTGTTTTCTTCATAGTCAAGAGGCTGCCTGAACTGCCATGGTACTGGGATCCCTAATTAACATTTTCCATCAAATCTTTTAAGCTTTAAAATAACCATTAATTAATTTGTAACTTCTCCTTAGAGCAGTGGTTCTCAACCTATGGGTCGAAACCCCCTTGGGTCAGCTAAGACCATTAGAAAATAGATATTTACTTTACAATTCTTAACAATAGGAAAATTAGTTATGAAGTTGCAATTTTAAGGTTGGGGTTTACCACAACATAAGGAACTGTATCAAAGTGGCATTAAGAAGGTTGAGAATCACTGCTTTAGAGCATTAGACAAGCAGCATTCTTCTTTTAGTTACCATTCATTTAAGCCACTAATATGAACGATTCTGCTTATTGCCAGCCTACTACTTACCTGTGTTCTCTGGAAATACAGGTTCAATGCCAACACCATGATCTGAAGGAGCAGCCACCTGAACAGGATCTCGGAGGTAGATGCCACGGTTATTTCCAACTGTAACTGTAAAACCTAATCTGTTAGCAAATGATGTATTCTGAATGAGGTAGTCATAGGCTTTGTCAACCTAAAAGAATATAAATGGTGAAACGTAAATGGCTAGGTCAAGAAAAATATTTTAATCAATTTAATTTTAGCTGTAGCAAAGCTAACCTCTATATTCACTTCTCTAAACTAATTACCACAGCTAAGGTGGCAAACCTATGCTTTAAAACAAAATACCATTTTAATCATGACTTGATGACCCTCCACTTCAGTCTACATTTACAATTGTTCTCACATGATTCAAGGCCACTCACTAACTTATGCTTGACCAATGCTTACTTTTACCACTTTGAATTTCCAATCTCTACATGCCCTCAGTGTTTCTTTATTTTAGTGCAGCTACTCTCTTACCTACAAAGTGTCTTTTTACCATGATTGCTAATAGTTCTACAATGGCCCACTCTATAGTTTAGACAGGCTGAATCACCATCAAAAACCCAACTTTACAGCATCATCTTGATGCTTTATCATTATTTTGTACACAGACAACAATACCTGAATAATTCCATGTCCTTGAGCAAATACTTCTATATTGTCAGCTTTTATTGCAGTATTTTCTAGAGCTCTTCTGACTGAGTGAACAGTATAGTCAACGTTATTTGCTTTCAGACCTAAAATTAAAAAACAAAACCAAGAAATTAATGAAAATGAAGTCACTAGTTGAAATACCCCCCTTCACCAAGATGATAACATGTACTCTCTTCTACTATGTCTTCTTTTAATGTTTTAAACACTTCTGATGTTTTCTTAAAAACTAACTAAATAGTTGATTTAAATTGCTTTCATCGCATAAATACCTTTACTCAGAGAAAAATTCACTGCAGGCCAATCTGCAGTCACATCAATGTAGGTTACATAGATATGAAATAGATGTACCAAGCAGACATCTAAGGGGCATTCAAATGGCATTTTTCTTAAAATATTGTAGGTTCAGCACTATGGTTGGTAACAGCAATTTTCAACCAGATTATATGTTACAATCACCAGTGGAACTTAAGCAAACTAAATAAAAAACACCAGACAGGTCTCACTACAGCTCAGAATCTTTAATGACTAGGTACCAAGTGATTCCAGTGAATAGCCAGATTTCAAATGTAGAAAGCTATGGCCAACAATCTGCCAACCTATTATTCACTATTAAGGGATGAATACTATACTATTTTTGTCCTCCCAGAACTCATCAAACATGTTAAAAGTAAAATATTGTAATATGCAAACAAAACAAACAGGTAGTCTATGATACAAACTAAAGAAGCTATAATTGTGTCCGTGAGAATCCAAAGGAGCAGTAGATGAGTTGACTCTTATAGAATACATGAGTTTTCAGATCCAAACCATGGCAGAAAGGATTTGCAGTAGAGAGCTGAATATTCAGAGAGAAGACATGCAACCTTGAAATGTTTGGTGAGTTTGAAGGACTAGAAATGAGTAGAGACCAAGATCTGTTCTGAGGTCTGACTCACCCTGATAGGTGATGTAGCACTGACTGGGAAGCAGACTATTTCTCCCCAGTGTGGCTCATTCATATTGGGTAGAGGAGACAGTTACAAGAGACAGAAAGGGAGTGAACAACAGAGGCAGGTGGGAGGGACACTTTCTGAGGCCTGAGTCCTAAGTGACTTGGTGACACCCTATTTAATACTACACAACATTTATCACCTGGTAAAGTAGTATAAACATTTTGAAATTCAATGGATTGTTATCTCGTGTATCATTTTCTACCTTTCACCTTATTTTGTGTCTAGGACATAACCAATTCTATCCATGCTCTCACCATGAGAACCACAGAAAACAGTCTACAATAAAGAAGAGAGCAATAAATAATGCTCTTACCTGAAAGTACCAGGGCAATTCCCCCACAGGCATTGGGGGAAGACATCGATGTACCATTCATTAGCTGAGTCCCCCTCAATGTCCAGTTAGGCACAGAAGCAATGGCACCTCCTGGTGCACTGATGCTCACACCAAGGGCCCCATCAGCACTAAACAGAAAACAGGGAGGTTTATGTAAGTAAGGATAGCTGGATATGTACAGTCTTTAAAAGGTCACAATCATAGTCCAAAATGATATGGTATTTGGAATCAACAAAAAAAAGAGAGACAGAGACAGAGACAGAGAGAGAGAGAGAGAGAGAGAGAGAGAGAGAGAGAGAGAGAGAGAGAGAGAGAGAAGAAAGGAAGGAAAGAAGGAAGAAAAAACCAAGATATTATTATGGGGCAGTAATGGAAGGAAAATGACTCAACACAGAAAATTTCTCACTGTACATTTATTTTTTTTTCCTTTCAAGTGAAATTTCTGTGTGTATGTATCTATGTTTATGTGAGAAAGTCAAAGGCATCAGCTATTTGAGTGCTCGAATTCCTTATATGGGATTTTAAATTTTCTAAGGGCCACATTAAAGAATTTTAAAATTACACTGTGTGTGTGTGTGTGTGTGTGTGTGTGTGTGTGTGTGTGTGTGTGTGTGAGAGAGAGAGAGAGAGAGAGAGAGAGAGAGAGAGAGAGGAGAGACAGAGGGAGAGGAGAGACAGAGAGAGAGACAGAGGGAGAGGAGAGACAGAGAGAGAGACAGAGAGGAGAGACAGAGAGAGGGTATGGGAGGCATATGCTGGTATCATGGCATGCCTGTGCAGATCACAGGACAACATATAGGATTTTGCTCTCTCCACTATGTGGGGCCTGGAGATTAAACTCCAGTGATATGTCTTAAACACCTCTGATCACTTATCCTACCAGCTGTAAGTATATGGTAGCATCCAGCGCTTTACTCTGTCCCAAGTAAAGCTATAAGGGCATGCTATTTCATGATTCTTCCCCCTAAGTGAGTGATTTTTTTTTTAAACTCCCAGCTAAGACCTCTAAGGCAATTTGATTGCAGTTCCACAGAAAGTGGGCGCTATTACTAGTGAAATGGGTTGGTGGAGGCACTTTCAGAGCCTATCTGAAATATGATTAGGCTAAGTGTCAGTTAATCTGCAAAAACATTCATATTATATTACCGAGAGAAAACAAACTCTTTGAATTGTATCATCTCAAGAATAAAAGTATGTTCTTCAAAATGGCACAAATAAATTATATAATGGATGTGAAGACTTAGGGAGAATTTTCATGTTCTTGTTTATAATATCTACAGTATTGACCAATAGTCACAATGAACACTAGGTATTTAACAACTGGAAGTAACTACAAAGAGTCAAAACAAATTCTTTTAGAAAACTAATTTCCCACTATCCTGTAAAGCATCTTTAAATGTTTAATGAGGTATCAACAAATGTTTAAAATTTAAAAAAATATTTTCTGTGGTTGCTTTTGTCACCTGGAATCTTAATGAAGAACTATCTAGTTTGGGTTGGCCTGTGGACACATTTGTAGAGGACTGTCTTGATTAATTGATATGCAAGACCCAACCTGAAAGTGTGTAGTACCATTCCTTAGGGTAGGGCCCTTGACTGAATGAAAAGTAGAGAGTGAGTTGTGCATTACAAAGTGCGCACTCCTTTCTGCTGACTGTGGATATAATGTGACCACGTCTCCAAACCTTTTGAAGTTATGACTTCCCAGTTATCATGGGCTGTACTTGGAATTGTGAGCTAAAATAAATCCTTTCTCTCCTAAGTGGCTTTTGTCAGGATCTTTTATCCATCAACAGAAAAGAAAACAGAAACTAGTACTGAGAAGTGGTAACAATACTGTGGTAAACCTCATCGTGTGGTTTTTGAACTTTTGGAATTATTATTGTTGTTGTTGAGGAATGTGTAAGATTTTAGAAATTTAGGCTAGAAAAGTCACTGAATGCTATGGCCAAAGCTTAGTGGGACCTTCTTGTGGGAGTTTGGAAGACAAAAGTGCTGAGAAAAATGCTGACTGTGGAGGCCTGGTTCGAAAGTTTTCAAGGGGGAACAGATATTCTATCAAGAACTGAGATGGGGCCGTTTATGTGATATTTTGACAGGAACCATGCTGTAATTTGCCTGTGAATGGAGAGCTTCTGTGGGGTAAGTTCTGAAAGTTATAGCCTGCTTTGTTTGACATAGGAAATTTCAAGACAGAATGATATTCAGGCTGGTGCTAAAGTGAAAGTTGTAATTCATAGAGATTAGTATCTTTATAATGAAACTTATGTTATACTGGGATAAGAGGAAAGATGTTCTGAGTCTACACCCTTGAGACTTCATTTTAAAGTGATCTAAAGAAAACCTAAGATGATATGGGGTTGGGGGTTTCGTTAAAAGCAACTACATGGGAAAATGTTTCTCCAGAGTCAGCACCCAGGAGGCTGATACAGTTGTGGTCCAAGGGCTGGGCTACATCTCCAGAGGACAGCAGAACTTGGCAGTGTTAGTGTTATAAATGTTGTCCATGTAGTACTGGTTCTGAAGACAAAAAAGAAAAAAAAAAAAAAAAAAAAAAAAAGCAAGAGCAAGACTGATGGAGTTAGAGAGGACCTGAAGCCAGACACTGTAGCAAGGTTGAAATTCCTGCAAATAGGCCCTGATAAGCCAGGGTATGGATCTTCAGTTGCTATAGAGAACCCAGAAAATCAAAAGCAGATCTATGTATCTACTATTCCATGCTGAGAAAGAGGAAGTACAGTTTTTTCAGAGGATACTACCAAATATGTCCTTCACAGTATCTTTAGTCCACATCTTATATTTCATACCTTAGTAATTTAACCAAGTATCTACTAAGGTGTTTCATGTGTGTTGTATAGTAAATGAAGACAACTAAATTCTCAGAGGGTAGTTGGTTGTAGTATTTTATTGAAATAATTCTTTTTGTATTATTGTAGTTCACTTTGTTTTGTTTTTGGAGTTGAAGATTGAATCCAAGGCCTTACATATGCTAAGCATACATTTTATCACTGCACTATACCCCAAGCATTTAAAAAAATTCTTTAAATGTTTTATAGTAAATGACATTGGCAAAGGCTGGCTTTTGGCTTAAGTAATAGTCTTTAATACATTGGTTGTATTTTAAATAAAATTTTATTTAAAATTTCAACATAAAATTTAAATCAGAATTAGAAGTAATTCATTTAATAATTTTTGAACTAGCTGAACACAAACCTTTGTGGATTTTGAATTCTTTTTTAAAATTAAAAAAATTTAATCAATTAATTTTTAAAGATTTATAAGTGTGTGTGTGTGTGTGTGTGTGTGTGTGTGTGTGTGTGTGTGCCGCGCACGCGCGCGGCATGTATGTCTGTTTGAAGTGCAGAGATGTTAGGTGCTCTTATAAGTTACAGCCAGTTGTGAGCTGCATGACATAGGCGCTGGGTCTAAACTCAAGTACTAAACTCAACTCTGCAAGAGTACTACATATTCTTGGCTACTGAACCATCTCTCCAGCTCAGACTTTAGATTCTCATCCCAAGCTATCCTTCCTGACATCAGATGAATGGACAAGGGCAGCCTATGGTGATAGTACAAGACAAACTTTTCTGATCCATAAGGAAAAACCAACTGATTAGTTTAGTATAATAAATTAGTTCCACACCAAGACCTGCTTATCTTTGACTTCATGCTTTCCTTCCATATAGAACTTCCTCCTGTCTCTTAACATCCTATCACTCCTTCAAGACTGACTATGACCATCTCTTCCAGGAAGGGTTTAACCAACTGCTCCTATTGTCCCACCATCCAACAACGTCATTGTGAACTCACAGCATAAATTAGCCATTTGTGTCTGAACATAATGCATGCACTAAGACAGCTGTGAATCAAAATTCTTCTAAATCATCTCCAAAGAAATAAAGGAGTGAATAAAAATGGGCTTTATTTTTTTATCAGGTGCCAGTACTCACTGATGTCCTAATTAGGTATTGTAAAACTTAGGACTTCTACAATCTCTTAAAGAAAAAAGATTTGTTCCTAGAATCAAATATAGTTCAGATGATGTCAGAAAACCAACACTTGTCAATCACAATTTGCTTGCTTATGGTCTCACCCAAAATGCTCAAAGTAGATTATAACTTCAAAATGAATATAAGTTCTGTTACTGTGATTCTTGATAAAAGTACACCATGTTTCACCAAAGTTTAAACATCAAACTTGCTGAAAATAAATCTATCACTGCTTATTATCTACAACCTCCCTCTTCTCCCAACAGTACAAAGTTTTATAAAATATATGTATTACTTCCAAGAACTACTTGTACTCACCTTGGGCCTCTAGAAGACCATGTGTATTGATTTGCAGGTAATTTCTCTCTCAGTGAATACTCTGCAACCATCATATCAGGAGAAACATAAGCTCCAACACCTATAGGATGAATTTCACCAATAACTAAAGGGAGCACAATTTTTTTCACACATCCTAGTTTTTTTTCCCAGTGAAATACAGTGTTCATGTGAGTAAACTGCTTAATATCTACTCTCTCTCTCTTATAAAATGGAAAGGAAAGAACATTTAATGGAGAAACAAAGGAAGTTTATATAATAAACTAAGTACTAAGTACATTGCTTTTGTGCATATAGAAAAATAACTTCCAGGATTATTTTGTGTACTAAAAAAACTGCCTAAAAGTGTGCACATGTTTTATTAAACCACTTTTCCTAAACTCCTAGATAACACAGTTCCTCAGACTTTCCTAAGAACACATTTAAGGTCTATGTGAAGGCATGTCCAAACCACATCCCACATGACACACGCAGCCCACTATAAGCTTATTTAAAACATTATGAAGGTTAGTTTTTGTAACCCAACTTTGTAGAAGAAAACATCCTGGGCCTACAATGTTTTATATATAGAATACAATACTTGATTAAACTGTGATTGTTTATTTTAATTTATGTATTTTTGAAGACAGGGTCTCTCTAGTATCATGGGCTGACCTCAAACCTGTGATCTTCCTCCTTCAATCTTCTGTTTTGCTTGTATTTAAACAAACCTTTTTCTGAAACTGTAAAGCTTACTAACCTATCACACTGGACGTAGTTCCACCTGGACAACCCACTGTAGAAAGGCATGGGCCATTATTTCCAGCACTTGAAACATAAATTGTATTATGTTTCCATACTGCTTCATTAATTACTTCACAAATTCTCCTAAAAAACAAAGAATTCCTTTGAGCAAATACAATTATTCCATATTTAATTATAACCAAACAAATCACAACGATTCCAAACTGTGTAAATAACAGTAGCTTTAAATGAGGTGAGTATCAGATCTACTAAGTTATATGATTACATACACATTAGTAGGTAGGCTTTTAGTAGGACACAATGTCATTCCAACTGATATACCCTAGTTGAGTTTCAGGGGATTGGGAAGTCATATGAAATGCAAGAAAAACATAAGATAAAGCCTGGCTGGTGGCACACACCTTTAATTCCTGCCCTTGGGAGGCAGGCAGAGGAGTAGCTTTGTGAATTTGAGGCCTATCTGGTCTATATAGAGACTCCAAGGCCAGTCAGCCAAGGCTATACAGTGGGACTCTGTCTCAGAACAAAAACAAACAACAACAACAAAAAAACCAAGCAAATAAAACCATATGTGGAAAACACAGTATTAACAGGGTTTGTGAAGTGGAATGTTGAGAGAAAAATAAAAACCAAACAAAACACCAAAGTGACTCCTGCATGTATTTTGACCAGGGATTATTTGACTAAAAAAGCTACTTAGTATCTTTAGTGATAAAGTTAAATGGGGGAGAGACTAGGAAAAAAGTCTAAGAATTTGAAAATCAAAGAAATCTACTTAGAGACTGACAACAAACAAGAAAGTTTACTGGCATTAGTTAAGGAGGACGAAGAAAATGGAGATTATGGAAACGTCTAGCTCCAAAGGGTCCTGAAAAATCCAATGTGTGATATCTGACAAGAGATTCAAGTTCAGTTACCAAAACACTCAACACTGTGGCTCAGAACTGCCTGTGACTCAAGCTCCAGGGTTCTACTGCCCTCTTCTGACCTCCATGGACACTGTGACACAAGTCACACCCACACCCACACACACCCATACACACACGACAGAGAGAGAGAGAGAGAGAGATTAAAAAAAGTGTAACTGACAAAGGAGAAAAGAAAATAATGAAAAAGATAATGAGATAACAGAAAAGGCAAGACTGCACTATAGAAAGAAATGGGTACATATTAAAATAAAATAATATTTCACAAGAAATCCAATTACCTAAAAAGAGTGAGCCACCCAGTAACAGGATGGCATCTAGATTGTTAAAGCTTACCTTTTAATAGGACCTTAAATAAAGCCTCAGATGTAGCTGTTGTTTTCTCCAGTCCTGCCCAGGCCGCAGCCTCTCAGACCCAAATAAACACATACAGGCTAATATTTAAAACTGCTCAGCCATTAGCTCAGGCTTAGCTCTTTCACTGACTAGCTCTTACACTTAAACTCAGCCCATTTCTGTTAATCTATATGTTGCCACATGTTCCGTGGCTTTACATGCTGCTCCCTGGACGGCGGGCTGGTGTCTCCTGACTCAGCCTTCCTGTTCCCAGAATTCTCTTCTCTACTTGTCCCGCCTATACTTCCTGCCTGGCTACTGGCCAATCAGCATTTATCAACCAATCTGAGCAACACATTCACAGCATACAGAACATATCCACAGCACTCAGATATCAAATAACTGGTATATATTAGTACTTTGGTGATGGGAGTAATGGAGACATTGATCACTAAAGTGAATGCTCTAAATATTTCAGATATATATTAATATAAAGGAAAGGAGCTAAGTGTGGTAAATCAAGTTAAGGCCAACACTGTACTTAAGTAGAGGAAAGATATGGATGACATATGTTGTGGAACAGTTTCCTCTAAGATTGAAATTGTTCATCCTGCAGGGAAGCTCCTTAAGCAGGAAAGTAAACAATTCAACATAGCTTCAGCAAGTCCTTGAAACTGAAAAGATTCACTAGGCCCCCTCCCTGCCAGAGTACGCAATAAAAGCTGAGAGTCCATGTTAGAGGAGTGAAGCTACGCTGCAATGAAGATTCTCACAGAAGCTAAGTTGCAAAGAAGACTCTGAGCCCACCAGCTGCCTGCAAGAAGTAGAAATCAGCTGATCTGCCTAAAAGAGGGTTAGACCAACTAAGGCATTTGGAAAGGACAACCTGTTGAGCTGCCTGCAGGCTATGCAGTGTGCTCCAAGTTCTCAGCTTTTGTGAGCTGTCACCCATGCTGGAGTGGGCTTTAATGACGCAGCTATCTTTGGGTCATTTCTGCTCCTGCAAGTAACCTCACCCATAGTACTATAAGTAACTCCAATAAAATTCATTGGTTTACCAAGTTAGACTCTGGTGGTATCTGTACTTTGGTCTGTTGTGGGCTTCCTATCAGGTGAGTAGATGTATGTGTGTTGTATCTCCCTAGTGAAAGTTTTGTTACAATATTACAAGAAAAAAAAGGGATGCAAGAGAGAAAGCATGGACTGAGGAGACAGGGAAGCCTAGCAAGCAGAGCCAGCACGTGTAACAACAGCAAGGTTGATAGATAAGGTCAACAGTCACTGAAGGGAACAGCAAGGTCTGTGCATATCTGAGAACCTGTCTAAGCACCACTGACAAGTCCCAGAACATTTGTGAATGAGCTATTCTGGTGATGGATGGTCCAACAAATCCAAACTGGCTGGAAAGGAAAAAATGGAAGCAGGGATCAATGCCAGAGGGTTTGGCAGGTTGTGAGTTTCAGAAGCACCATTTTGGAGGAGCAACTCTAGCTACCCATGATTGGAATGGTTTGGCAAGGTGCAGTGATTGAACCTGGCATCAAAGACATAACATAGGAGTGAGGGTCTGACGCACAAAACACAATTATTTGCCCATCACAGCTATATTTGACTGTAACTGCAATTCACTTAAACCATTTGATGCTCTCCGTTAGGTAGGTTCTATCATGTAACAACTGCCAAAAAAATACTTACCCAGAATTTGGCCAGTGAGTTGCTTCTCCATAGCTGTAGTTGACAAGATCACACTTATGATTTATAACTTCTATCATCTATTAAAAAATTAAGAATCTAGTTTAGGAAGTCATTTATAGAGACATAATAGCCAGTAAATAAGGTTTATAATTCTATTATGTCTAGACTAATCATATCCTAATTTATAAGGTATTTCTAGGCACACTGTAATTAAAGCCAAAGGGTAGCATGAAAAACAATTCAAAGTGAAACTATTCTCTTTAGAATGCAGAAATCATACAAGGAAATAGGAAGAGGCATTGATTCTGAATAGATTTAAGGGCACTTAAGTTATATGACAAAGTGAATCATACAAAATATTAATTTACAAAGGGTTTTAATTTCCTTTTAGAATACTGGAGCAAGTTATGTTTTAAAAAACTATCTTGAAAAGCTTACTCAGAGATATACTACAATGAATAAAAATATTTTTTTCTACAAAGACTTTAAGCCAAGAAACTTTTTCCTAGTGATTTTTAACTTTAAACTGAATTAATCAGCAATGGTTTGCTTCTAAAAAAAACATTGTTCTGTATACCAAAATACTATTTAATATACTCTTGATAAACCAAGAGTGCAAACATTATATAGGTTTTTTTTTTTAAGTCTCTAAATTATTAATCTATATCAAGAACTCCCAGATACTCACAGCTCTGATGAGGCCTGTGCCTGTTTCCATGGTGCTTAGCCTTGTATCACCAATCTTAATGGATAGAATTTGAGCACCAGGAGCAACTCCATTCCGTTCAGGCTCTTCTGGAAAATGCCCAGCAGCTATACTCGCTACATGGGTTCCATGAGCTCCTATAGATAGAAATAGGGTGTGTGTGCACAAGATGAAAAAAAAGTCATCGCATACTAAAATTTTAACCATTTCAACATGTATATTATGACAAAAATAATTAAAAAACACAACCTGATTATATATCTAATATTATCTCAAATATATCCCTACTATTCACACAACATAAACTTCAATTACATATTTTTTTCTACCCTGGATCCTACTGCTTGTAATAAGTAAATACTGTAAGCCATAGAAGACAGACAATACTGAAATACATAGAACTCACAAGTAACTTGTATCCAAAGTATTTTAAAAAAAAAACTTCCAAACCCAACAAACAAAGTAGAGAAAGGAGTTAGAGACACTTTGCCCACCAAGCAAAATGGTACAACATTTGAAAAATCATTTCACAAAGAGTATACAAGACATACAAATACGAAAACATGTTTTACTTCATTAGTCATCTTGGAATTACAACTTATTGTCACAATGAAGTATCTCTATATATTTTTTAATATCGCTAAGATGTTGAAGGTTGACAATAGTTTAGCATATACCATACACTGTTCTTGTTCAACAAATTTGAACACAGATATACTTATAAATTTAGTAATCTCAACTCTGCCCCAGTACCCAAAAGACAAGTGCAAACAAGTTTATCAAGGTATTCACAAAAATGTTCATGGCTGCATTATTTATGTAATTCAAAATTCCAAATAACTTAGGGTTCACTAAAAGTAAATGGATATTTAACATATTAATCCATAGAATAGAGATAAATCACGATGGATTGAATTGAAGCTTATAAAAATAAGGATGAATTAAAGTCTCATACAAAAACTGGGTTAATTTTATTTACATAATTGGAAAAAGAATAAATCATGTAGAAATGAGACTATTTTTTATCACTTCTGACAATACAAACACCCCCATATGGTCCAAAGTAATCACAGAAATGTAGTAATGAAAATCAAGACAGTAGTTAACTTGGGAGAAAGCGGTAAAGGTTATTGTTTTTTTTAATGTTAGCATATAAAATAATAAATTTCATTATGACATTTTTATATATTTATCGTACTCTGATTTCATTCAGTCCTCATTATCTTCTTTTGAATCCTCCTATCTCTAGTCTTTCTCAACACAGTCACACCTTACTGTACTCTCTTTCTGTCTCCTCACCTGCCAAACCCTGAAGGCAGCATGGTCTTTTCACATTTTTATATCCTCAGCATAAAAACACCAAGCCTATCTACAAAATTATTTGGCATGCTCTTCTGCTTTATATAAGTGTTTTATGATAGTTATGTTTTCACTAAAACTCATATTTGACATTTGTATATATTATTTTTGATTATGTAATATACACAAGTATTTACAATCTGTCTCGGATAGTTATCTAGTAGTATACTATCTAGTAGTCAACTTATTTAAACTTACATAAAACACTATAATGAGAATCTTTTTACCTAAGTCTCTGTACTTACGGGTGAATTTCTCAAGGGTTAACATTTGCAAGTAAAATCACTTCATATTTATTAATGGATTTTCTGATGTTAAGATTTTGCTTTTATTTATGAACTACCTCTACAGTTATAACTTTAAAAGAAAAGAGATAAATCACATCAAAGTTTCTAAGCTTGGTCCTTCAATAGGAATTTCTATAATGAATTCATTAAAGCCTTACGATGACCTGCAGGAATTTGTCATTCAGCCACTGCATAACTATCTCTCACTAATAAATCTGATAAACCAGATACCTCCACTGGTCACAATGGAGAGTAGGTTTCCATCATCATAAATATTAACAGAATAATTCAGCATCTCAGCTGTGCCAAAAGAGCCGTATTCTTGGGCCTCTTTGTAGTTTCTTAATACAGTAGATTTACTCAACTCTCCATTTTCATTCGAATCAACACAGGCTCTGTTGGGAAGGAGAAATAGGTATTAAAATTTACTCTTCCACCCCTTGTTCTCAAGATCACACAATACATTTTCTCAGTCATCTTCTCATGCATACTTCTTCCACTACTCAAATCCAATGACTAGATTCCTTTGTTTCAGAGTTAACAGTAAGGCTTAGGTAAGAAGTCAGTGCTAAAACCATGCACAAAGACACTGATGATCACAGATGGTATAGAAGAAAATCATCTGGGCAGATGAGAAATTAAAATTGAAGCTTGGGCTGGAGTGTAGACTAATTTAAGATGGTTCAGACACTTCCTGCTGCCATTTTTAGTGCTGGCGTTGTAAATCCAGCAGCCTCTACAGCTTCCTGATACCACATGACTATAAACTCCAAACTTTAGTCACATATAGCTTTAGGAAAACAGATTTTGTTTTTTATTTTTTAATGAAATGTATGTTATGTAAAAATCAGCCCTTTGTTTTATGTTTATTTGTGTATGTGTGTGTATTTTAAGACAGTTTTACTACACAGCCCCAAATGGCCTGATAGTCACTAAGCAGCCCATGCTGGCCTTGAACTTGTGGCAATCCTCCTGTTTTAGCCTACCAAGTACTGAGAATGCACATATCCACCATTCTGTCTAACCCAGGACTCAACACTTAATTACTGTGTTATGTTGCCAAGTTAATTTAATCTATCTCTATTTAAAACATCTATGCTCAAATTTTCTTCTTTTTATCCTTAACATGTTTTTAGTAAATGCTCCACACTATCTGTGGTTACTTTGCAAACTGCCCAGTTTTAATGAGGATTTCCATATATCTCAGTGATCAACCTGCCAAAATGTGGTTAAGATTTAAAAAAATAGATAAATGTAATGCTTAATGTAAAAAATACTAAGTTCAAAACATAATGATATTAAGTGACATGGTTATATAAACCAAAACATTTTGCAGCTTTGAGAGTTTACAGTTCTTCAGGGTAGATAAAAACATTTGAGATTACCTCCAGGTCTCACCATCATGCCACACCAAGCAGTCATACACAGGGCCTGGATCACTATACTTTTTCTCAAAAGAATTAAGTAATTCCACTTGACTTTGCAGCTCTTCCTTGATTAGTTTATTGGCCTATTAACCAGAAAACAGATTAATATTATAATATTTTTTGTGTACCTGAAAGTTGTATTAACATATGACCAAAGACAGTGTTGAACAAATAGAAAAAAAAAATCACTTCACTTTGAAAAAATAATAAGAAAACAAAATGTTTTTGCAGTGTTGGAGACTGAATCTAGGGCCTCCAGTACGTAAGGCAAGTGCTCTACCACTGAGTTATATCCTCAGTCTACAATTTCACTTTTGATTATGAAAATGTATATATTAATAATAAAAGAACAATTAAAAAGGATAAACACTAAATTGTGACTTGCTCCAGGGATGGCATAATGAAAGCTTTTCATTTGTTACTTATTAACACGCCTGGGTTGACCAAAGTTGCTGCAATTAGCATATTATTTTCACAATAAACAAAGACAAAAGGCTTACTACTAATGAGTTCACATATATAGTATATTTCATGGAAGTCCTTTGAACGCATTCTCAAGGTATAAAAAAATTTAATGCAAGGTAAGTCCCTAAATCAGCAGTGTCTAACTCTGATTCCATGAGAAGCTGTTACCTTACTGGGAGACCGGAATTTTAAATTATGTGTTCATTGAATATTTCCACAGGGTGTAGTTCTTTATAAGTATTATTAAAGTTAACTGTATTTTATTCTTTAAACAAGAATTGTTGTATTTATATTATAGTATGACGACGGCTAGAATTGTTTACAATATTATAATTTTGAACTATGAGAATAACGTGGGAATACTGATTTATTGTCCCTGAATCTCAGAGTAACACCTGAAAAAGTTGAAAACACTGAGAAGCTTGTTGGTGTTTTCAATGTTGTAATTCTAAATTGTTAACACTGTTGATGAATAAACGTATTTTGATTTTGATAGAAACAGCATAAAAACAAACAAAAAAACCACAAAGACATTATTTTCACTTATAAACTGATTAAAAATGAAGAGGTTGGGAGCAGTGGTTAAAAGCAGTTGCCACTCTTGCAGAGGACCTAGATTTACTATCCAGTACCCATAACTGTGTAACTTCAGCTCCAAACAATCCACTGCCCTCTTCTGGCCTGAGGACACTATGCACACATTATGTAGGCAAACGCTCATACACATAAAATAAGAATAATAAAATAAAAAAAAATTAATGGGTACACTTATATGCCTCTGGTGGGAATATAAACTGGCATAATCATTATGATTTATGAAAAGCTATACTCCAAAATATTTTAAATATTTTTCTTTTTTTAAAGATTTCTGGGTTTGGGGATTTAGCTCAGTGGTAGAGCGCTTGCCTAGCAAGCAGAAGGCTTGGTTTGGTCCTGGGTTTGGTCCTCAGCTCCGGAAAATTAAAAAAAAAAAAAAAAAATTCTTTTGTGCCTTTAATCCCAGCACTAGGGAGGCAGAAGCAGTCAGATCTCTGTGTGAGTCTGAAGCCAGCCTAGTCTAAAAAGCAAGTTCCAAGACAACCAAGCTACAGAGAAACCCTGACTTACAAACAAAAGGTTTATTTTGATTTTATGTATGAGTGTTTTATATGTATGTATGTATGTATGTATGTATGTGTACCACCTGATGCCTATAGAGGACAGAATGAACTGGATCTCTGGGAACTAGAGTTACAGACTAACTCTGAGTCCTCCTTGAAAGCAGCAAGTGTTCCTGAAAACACCAAAGTATTCTTAACTGCTGAGCCATTTCTTCAGCTCCTAAACTGACATTATTCTTAACACTCAAAACAAAACACAAAGCCAGTACCAATCTGCAAAATGAACCAACCGTATTATACCCATAAAAAAAGACTATCATAACAAAAGTATAATGAACTTGAATACCTAGACACGGCAGATATTCTAATATTCTCAGCAAAAGAAACTGCCTAAGAGCTCTGTATGATTACATCTTACAAACGTCAAAGAGGAAAATCATTCTAGTTAGAAGACAGGATGATGACTGTCTTGGGGAGGACAAATGGGACAGTGGCTAGGGAGAGGCACAGAGGAATTTCCATGTGCAGCTGGTAAAGACTTCATGGCTATATTTTAAAATATTCATAATATATATGTAAATTGACGTGGCATAATGATGTCAGAACTGGTAACTTTAACACACGGAGAAAAAAATTGTCAAGGGATGAACCCTATGAAAATGTAGTCTACTGAATTCTTTAGAATACTAGTATGATTCTTTGAAACATTCAAAAAAAAGTAAGTAGCACCAACTTGGGAAGAGCCATTGTTGGCAATATCAAATTCTTCTTGTTTTCTACAAGCTTCTGCAAGCGCAACTCTGTGAATAGGATCCCAGATTTTTTCTTTCCGTTCTTTCTGCAAAGACAAAAAATTCATCTTACAATCAGGCAGACAAAATAGTTAGGGAAACCTACATGGTTATATTTATATCTTGCTAGCAGTTCAGATATTACAAAATTCTAAAGGCTTACAAAAACCATTTCTAGTTAAGGTTTTAAAGTAGTAGATCAATTGATGAAGTTGGTTAGGAGAACGAGTTTATCAAGTCACACCAAAATATTTTTATATTATTATTCCTCAATTTATACCCACCCTTCTCTAAAATGTAGTGTATCTTATCAGGTGCTATTATTTAGAGTAGAAAATACTCACTCCTGGACCCATACAAAATTGGAAAATGCAGATAGGCAAATACAATGACTAAATAAAGACTGTAGCTTCACTGGGAAGTGTAGATATCCTCAATCATTCCTGTCCAGGATGCCTCATCGTCTTATACTGGACAAGGCTCCATGCTTCTGAAATTGGTCTTAACCTTTATCTCCATTCTTCATCACATAGTATCTCCTATCAAAAGTCTTCTAGATAAGAGAAGCCTTTCAGTAAACTAATAACTGGACTATCTACTAATAAAAAGAGCGTATGTCAACTATATGATCTATATTCGTGTATTAATTTGTTACTTATAAAAGCTGACTGAACATAATAATGTCACATCTGTGTGTTTATATCAATCAAACTATGTGCATTAAAATGAGTTCTGGCTCATGGATCTAAAAGGAAGAAGAATATTCTGATTAGATGACAGCACCCACAATATCTATCAGGGTTACTGTCAAAACCTATACCTTATTTTACAGTTGAAGTACTGGACTCATATCAGCAATTAGTGTCATAGCGATATTCAGAAATGGCACCATGCAATACAGTAACCCATAGCAGTTCCCTTAATAGAGCATATATTAAACACTTCAAACATTTGCATCATCACAGAAAGTTTCACTTGACAGCAACTCTTTAAAGCAAATTCCTAACCACACTTAGCTCTTCTTTTTCCAACTACAGACATGTTTTATCTTATTTATGTGCTTGTATATGTGTCTGTGTGAATTTATGTGAACTATGTGCATGCTGGTGTCCACTGAAGCCAGAAGAGGGCATCAGGTCCCTTGGAACTAGAGCTATAGGTAGTTAAGAGTCATCTGACCTGGGTGTAGGAAACTGAACATGGGTTCAATGCAAAGGCAGTAAGTCCTCTAAGCTGCTAAGCTATCTCTCCAGTCCTACTTGTGTTTCTTATACACATACTTCAATAGCTTTAGATCTGATTAACAGAATAGTATTAAATGATGACAAACTGAGAACAAGAAGACTAGACAACAAGATAAATGGGGCAAATTCTTAGAAAACACAAGAACCAAATAAAGAGGTCTATACTTTAAGAAAGTTCTTTAAAAAATCTAAAGCTCAGTTTATGTCATCTACTCAAAAGAACCCAAGCTTTAGTTTAGTTTTTTTGTTTTAATTTCCTTTAAACTAACTACTCCAAGCATCCAAGACTAAGAACCACTTTAATAAAAAAACATACTCTTGAACAGTCTTTCAAAGTTCAAGTCCCTCAAAGATTTAAGACCTTATGAGAGTTTACAAATGCAAAAATTTAAAAAAAAATCCATTTTCTTCAAGTAGGAATCAAATCTAAGCATATAAACTTGCAAGCAAACTGATACTGGGTTTCTCATTACCTGTATCCTTTCCTTGAGGGCCTTTGGATAGAAGTCATAGCCATTTTTAATGCCAATATGATATTTTCCCGAAGGATTTGTCCAACTTGCAGGAATCTGTAGATAAAAACAAACTGTCCACTAACTTTCCAATGCCAATGATACACCACTGTGAAGTCAAACTATTTCACATCTACTCTACTGGCTCACATTGGGTAAAGAGACTCATGTATATGAGAAATACTTTTAATATTCTAAGTGGTCACTTAATGTCACTATGGCTTTATAGTTTATAAAATTCTTTGAAAATGTATTATTTCATTAAATTGCTAAGATTATTTAACAGTTCTTAAACACTGCTTACACCCCATCTCTCCCTTTATCACACTTGTGCCAATTAAGAAGCAATTTTCAGAACTTACTCCACACTCAGATTTCCTATTTAGAGTAAGAACGTCATTCTTCTACAATAGCACCGTACAGATAATGCACAAATATTAAACAGGGATCTTTGAATCCTTATGGACAAAGCACTATAAAATCATGTTAATTTCATTTAAGATCTGTAACACTCTCTCAAATTGTCTCATCATCTTTAAAAATAGTTTTTTAATAGAAAGATGAAATGAAATTACTTATACAAACAGGAAGGTAAAAAACTGGAATCAGTTCCATCTTGGAAATCAAAAAATTCAGATCAAAAGATGAGATTTTAAACCAGATAAATGTGGCTGTGACTCTAAACTTCACCACTAAAGTGGGGGATTTTAACATTTATCTCCTCTTGTGTGCAAGGAAAAAATATCCCATAATCCTAACCTTATAACTTTTTTTGGGGGAAAGTCAAGCGGGAGATGTATATGGTCTCTCTATTCTTGGAAGCAAAAACTAACCCTGTTTAAGAGAAGCTGATTCAGCAAAAAGCAAGCAAGCACTCCAAAGAGGGGAAGAGTCAGCTGTTTCCAAGATGAGGTGGCAGCACTGCAGCTCTAACATATATGTCTTAGAGAAGTTTCTACGAATATTTATGTGGGTGATATATTCATGGGGTAAATGAATACATCATTTACCCTCTTCTCTCCACAAATCATGGGAGGTGAATTCAAAACCACAAAGTAAGTAAAACAATGAACCCAAGGTCTTTAGGGGTTGCAGGCCCTTCATTAGAGCACGTGTGGGAAAATACCCTGGCACCTTAGCTTCTGATATACTGAGAACAGCCAACCTATCAGCAGCCTCAAGGCCATTTAACCACAAAGGGGCATTATGAAAATGCAAATGCCAAGATAAATCAGCACTTTCCCTTTGAGAATGGCTCAAGGTTCATGACTGCTCTCATGCTCTCTGTTGGTTGACATTATTTACTTCTGTAGGATTGAGACTGCCTGTCATTTTAAAGCTTGATTTATCATGAAAGCTGGGATTTGCAATAGACAGGCAGGCTGCTCAAAGAACCTGACTCTGGCTGTCTAGCTCTACCACTCTTGTCTATTTTTTACCAAACAGTGAAGCTAGGGATCATAACTCAACTTTATGATTCTTATATATAATAAAATGCAATGACCACCAACCAGTTTAAAATATCAAAATCTATTCCTATTCATCCTAATTATGAAAAAAAAAAAAAAAGGGGGGGGGCTGGAGAGATGGCTCAGAGGTTAAGAGCACTGACTGCTCTTCCAGAGGTCCTGAGTTCAATTCCCAGCAACCACATGGTGGCTCGCAACCATCTGTAATAAGATCTGGTGCCCTCTTCTGGCCTGCAGTCATACATGCTGTATACATAATAAATAAATAAATCTTTAAAAAAAAAAAAAAAAGCTGTTAGCTACCAACAACTCACATCTAGCTGGCTTGTGCCTTTAATCCCAGCACTCAGAGGCAGAGGCAGGTGGATGTCTGTGAGTCTGAGACCAGCTTGATCTATATAATGAGTTCCAGGACAGCCAGGGTTATACAGTCAGAGACTATGTCTCAAAAACAAAAACAATCAAGCAAACAAACAAAACATCCTCACTTGTCTCACTTATACAGTATCTTTCCCCAACTCATTCCCATGTTCCATAGCAATTATTTCCCACATAAAAAACTTTTGGGTGAGAATTTCATAAAATTAGATCTATGAAAATTATTATTAAAGGCCTACATTTTAACTAATAATTTGTGAGTCAGCTGGCTGTCTATAGAAACTCATTCATCATCAGAAAGCATGTTCATCATATTCTTGTAATGTCTTGACATAACAAAAACAATGGCAAAACGTTGCAACAAAATGCCACTACCAGGCAACACAAATAGCCACTGTACATGTACCTTTGTAAACTTTGCCTAGTACAACTGAAAATGTTCAAAAGGCCCTGAAATGCCAACTAATAAAGAAAAGCAAAACTCAAAAGCCATTAGACATATTTAACACATTAGTTAGCATATATATAAAAAAACAATGAAAATAATCCTGTTGTCAATTTATATTTAACTATAAATAAAACAAAAATTCTTCAGGGTCCATGGAATCACATACATCTCAAAAATTAAGATTATCTATTTTCCTTTAAAAGTAGAATAGTTATAAAAAGTATACAAAAAACTCAGAGAATAAATACGGCATATACTTCATCTACTGAGCTATCTCTCCAGGTCCCCATGGACATCATCCTTATCTCTTTTTTAAAGATAGGAGGCACAGCTCCTTTAAGAGATGGCTTCCTGACTCAGCATTAGTGGCAAAAAACCATGTGGCTCTTTTAAGAGATCCTATTACCAAACACTTAAATGGAGTTTATGAGCAGCCAGCAGCATGCTACTTGGTGGTGGCATGGACCTAAAACCTCCCCAGAGTTGGGGCGATACCTGTGGCTCCCACCAATACTTCCACCATGAAGCTAGACTCATGAAGCAAAGGAATGGGGTGGAGCCAGCTGTTTAATCCTAGCCACGCCTGTTTAGCAGATTAAACACTCATGAGGTCAGAAAAAGATGGAGATATGCATTAAAGACAGATCAGACAAAACAAAACAAACAAACAAACAAAAAACCAAAACCCTCTAAATGTTTCACAGTGTGTTTAAAAATATACATAGGCTTGGGAGAGAAAAGAGAAGGTATAGACAGTCATAAAAAAGAATACATAGTTTTAAAATAATAAAGTCCTTAAAAGGAAATAAAGCCTTTTTAAAAAAAAAGCCATGTAAAGATGGAAAATACACAGAGAGTCTGGATACTGTATGTTATTGTGTTTCCTTTGAATTGTTTGATTGCTGTATGAGCAACAGCTGATAAGAGACATTTGATTATAAATGTTGCTGGATTAATCCAACCTATATATTTTAAAAATGCCTTGACTTCAAAATTTAAGTCAAAAGATATGTTACTTTGCAGAATAGGTTATGCTTTTATTTCCACAGGAAATGAGAGGCTGTGGATTCATTCTGTGTTAAGAAAAATCAGATTTGCTAAAGGAAGATCCCCTGAAAAATCTCCAATGGAAACAGATGGCCCAGATGATCCAGTGTTTCAGAGCACCCCTGCTGCAGTTTCCTCTGAATTCTGCATCCAGAAAGGCTTCAAGGCTGCTACAGGCTGAGATGATCCAGCCTCACAGACTACTCCAGTCAGGACTTGACCATAATCCTAAATTTTCTCAGAGTCCCCATAGATTAACAGTGCCCCTAACTGGCAGGAAGTAGCCTAGGAAACTATGCCCACATTCCCCCCAAAAAAATGGATTATGGATGTTTGTCTTTGTCTAGGGGGTTTGGTTACAAATAGTTATTGGTAATAGTCAATCTCTTGAAGAAAAAGAAAAAAGTGGGCTATGATATAGAAATGATGGAGAAAAAGGTAGATTATTAAATCTACTTTAATCCAAAAAACAACTGTTAATCTTACACATTTTACATCAGTATGGATTTTAGTTTATTGATACAAATTTATTTTGTTATACTGTATGTGTATTTCTACTCTTATTTAGGGTATTATGTTTATGTAGCTCATTTAAAATGTAATATATAATTAAGAAATGCAGACTAATAGTCATCTATAATAGCAAACTTATAGTCATGTTAGGTATGTTTCATACAGAGATATATTTCAGATAGACGGGCAATCTTCAAACACTTCAAAGACCTACAGAATATGGCATTTAAAACGTTTTAAGAACTTAAGACTTTTCTCGACAGTGAGATACATCTGCTCCTGGTAGCACCAATTACTTCAAAGAGGATGGTGGGCATGGAAGAAACTATATGAAGTTTGTTTTCTTTACGGCAAAAGTTAGCTACTGGACAAGAAACTCCCCTTGCCTTGACTGCCGACAGTAAGTACGCTGTCCAATCTGGACAAGCAGGACACAAAGAAAAGCAAATGCCAAACTTTGCCAAGATAGGGTAGGACAGTCCTGCAGATTTTCCTGCTTCTGAAAAAAAGTCTGTCAGACATGCTAGGCCTGTAGGCCAGAACTAGATGCCTCAATGTTGCAGAGGAACCTTGGGTGACTGGCCAGGCAGCTTGAGGTCCCTGTCATTGTCATTAGGTAACATTTCACCCTTCTGGGGTCTTTGAAAGAGCTGAAGACTAGAGAGTTATAATTATAGTTTTCCTTAGTCATGATAAAAGATAAATTAGATACAACACTTTAGACTTACCAAGATAAGATAGATATTTTATCTAATTAGTATCTAATAGTATTTTCTCTAATTTTGCAAAATGCAAATGGATTAGTGTTACTGTAATTCTTACTTAACTATTTTTGTTGTAGATAGTTTTACTATATTACAGTTAAAAATCTTCCTTCTTAATTAGACAAAAAGGGGGAATGCTGTGGAATAATCCTTTTCTATACTAGGAATACATATTACTCTCATTGGTTAATAAAAAGCTGACAGGCCAGTAGCTGGGCAAGAAGTTAGACAGGAAAGCCATACTGAGAATGCTAGAAAAGAGGAAGGGTGTCAACAGCAGACACAGAGAAAGCAAGATGAGAACACTACACTGAGAAAGCGTACCAAGCCAAGCAGCTAAAACATAGATAAGAATCATGGGTTAATTTAAGTGTAAGACCTAGTTAGTAATAAGCCTGAGTTACCGACCAAGCATCTATAAGTAATAGTAAGCCTCTGAGTCAATTATTTAAGAAGTGGCTGCCAGGTATTTGAGAACAGGCAGGCAGGAGAGAAACTTCCGCTAAAAGCCTCAGCATAAAGATAAAGATGTTATATATGACCTAGTAAAGCTGTATCTCCATGACTCAGCAATTCCACTTCTGGCATACATCCTGGAGACAGCTGCGCGCACACACACACACAGACACAGAGGAAATGTGCACAATACTTTCAAAAGAACTGTTAACAGTCTCAAACTGCAAGAAACAGTTCAATACAGCAGAGCAGATAGAATGTGCTGTGTAGAAATCATATATTACTTAGCAATGAAACTGAACAAATTATTGTTACATTCAACAATAATAAAGACCAATCAATCTCAAATCTTGCAAACACCAACAACAGGAAGAAAAACTGATACAGAAATAAGGGCATTCATGAAAAGTTGAAAAGTAGGGAAAATTAAATAATGTATTTTATGTATCTACACAAAGATGATGTATCTGCACAAACAAAGAAATGATTATCATAGAAGCTGAAACAGAATGTGACCTGGAAAAAAGGAGTAAAGACTGTACAGAGGATTACCAACTATAGACAATGGTACCAAGGTGTTCAAAGTATTACCTGTATTCTTCTGGTCTTAAACCAGAAGAATTAGGCTCTGTTGGTGGTTTATGAGCTATTTGGAAGAAGGAGAAACAGAGACAGATATTTACTTCACTGTACCACATGGCTAAGTCAAAGAAACTTACTGTGCTACTTTCAGAAAATGATGTCCTAAAGAGCTAAGGAGAACCAAATAGCCATGGTACAGTGACTAATAATTATTCCTTCCTGACTACTGAAAAACATCTCAATACCTCTGTAAGTATATTTTATGCATGGATGGAGAAAGGAAAGATTGGCAGAAAGTCTAAATGAAGGGCAATTAGTTTTCCACCATCCTATTCCACAAGCTATCCAAACTTAACCAATCAGTAGATCCCCCTATGTGGACTAGGAGGCTGGTCCAAATGTCAACCTCCTGGAGAATATGCATAGCAAATGAAGCAATAAAACATACTAGAGAACAGTCTGCATGTGAGTAAAAGGCAAAATTATCAGTCTTAATTGTCTTATCTTTTTTTAAAATTTTTTTATAGGGCTGGAGAGATGGCTCAGAGGTTAAGAGCACTGGCTGCTCTTCCAGAGGTCCTGAGTTCAATTCCCAGCAACCACATGGTGGCTCACAACCACCTGTAATGAGATCTGGTGCCCTCTTCTGGCCTGCAGTCATACATGCTGTATACATAATAAATAAATCTTTAAAAAAAAAAATTTTTTATAATTTGATTTAATATTACATATCAGCCACGGATTCCCGTCCTCCCTCCTCCCGTCGCCGCTGCCACCCCCCCCCCCCCATTCCCATCTCCTCCAGGGCAAGGACTCCCCTGGGGATTCAGCTCAACCTGGTAGATTCAGTCCAGGCAGGTCCAGTCCCCTCCTCCCAGGCTGAGCAAAGTGTCTCAGCATAGGCCCCAGGTTCCAAACAGCCAGTTCATGTACTAAGGACAGGTCCCGGTCCCACTGCCTGGATGCCTCCCAAACAGTTCAAGCTGATCAACTGTCTCACTTATCCAGAGGGCCTGATCCAGTTGGGGGCTCCTCAGCTATTGGTTCATAGTTCGTGTGTTTCCACTAGTTTGGCTATTTGTCCCTGTGCTTTTTCCAATCTTGGTTTCAACAATTCTAGCTCATACAATCCCTCCTCTTTCTCACCGATTGGACTCCTGGAGCTTATTTATTACATATAATTTCTACCTTTGAGCACTAGTGACAATAGTTTATATGGCTTATTTAAAGCTTAGGTTATTATAATTATCTAAAAATAAGCAATAAGAATAATTACGTAGGTCTAAATCTACAGGACTCACTGGAAATATGATCTACTGTCCAAGAATAAATTAATGCACTTCAAACTAAGTCTGCTTGTTTTGAAAAATGTAAAATAAAATCACTCAATTTTTTGTCATCCTCTAAATGCATTAACTAGTAACTCATGAATAGCTCTAAGCTTGTTTTACAACTATTATCTCATGCTTAGCTTACTTGTGCCTTTCTACCAAGGACAAAATAAAACAAAGCCAGTCATTTAAATTGGAAGGATTAGGGCATAAATATTTCTTCATGATCAGGTTCACTGAGAAAATGATGAAGGCAAAACTCTATAGGTGGTTACTTTCTCTGTTTTTCTATTCACAAGTTAAAACCACTTGTTGACCTCAACTGAAAAACAAAATAAAATAAAGGACTTTACTGAACAAATAACTTCTAAGATGACCCTCATAATCCACACCTTACAGTATACATGCTGTTATACCTTTTCCATCATCATACCTACTGATTTATTGACTGATTTCCAATAAACAGAATACAATGAAGAGGTGGACTGTCACTTGTAAGCTAACCTTATAAAAAAAACGATGACTTTCACTTTGATTGTTCTCTTAGATCTTATGCCCTGAGAGAAGATAGCTGCCATGCTATACTATAAAACAGTTCTGTCGAGAGAGCCATGTGGCAAAGAAACAAGGTGTAGTGGTGCAGCCTTTACCCAGCACTTGGGAGACAAAAGCAGGCCTGTGAGATTGAGGCCAGTCTGGTCTACCTAGAGTTCTAGGACCACATAGAGAGACCCTGTCAAAAAGAACAAAATACAACAAAGAAAAAAACCCAAGTTATTCATTCATGAAACAGCCAATTTCCCAATGCTCCCTAGCTAAGCCTTTAAATGAAACCACAACCACAGCCAACAATTTACAACTTCATGAGAAATTCACAACTATAAGCATCCCTCAACATCACAATGTAGGTTCCTAGAAGACAGTAATGGAACATTTTATTTTAAACCAAGGGCTTTTGGGATAATTCGCTTTACAAGTAACAGGTAAATACTACTCTACTGCCCATTTTAGTTAAAAAAACATTTGATGCTTTGAAGCAACATTAAAAAACAAGGGGGGGTGGGCAACAAGCCAAAAGAACTCATTCAATAAGAAGAGAAATGTTTCAACCTTAAGCACTCTTCCAGAAAGACCAATAATTTCACCATCTTTTGGTTCTACTTCTGTAGCAGTATTCACATCACCACTTCCTGTGGTATCAATGATATCAATGATTTTTGGTTTTCCATCAGTTGTAACCTGAAAATTGAGGCAAATAAAATGAGTTAGTTTTGTCTTTAAAGAAAGTAATATAAATCCATGAGTATATACATACTATATATATATATATATATATATATATAAAATTACCTACGAAATTTTTCACTTATATTAAAAATATAATTAAGAAAAAAGTCTAACAAATAAACACAAAAAAATTAGTCATGGAAAACAATATACAACCCTCCAAGTGGTTTCATATATTTCTTTAATATTTATAATCTTTTGGGTGTTGGATACAGCAGTTGTCAGTACACAAAAATCCCTTATCTTATATATAGCATAGTAAGGAAGTAGACAATAAATAAAGATGTAAAATACTGAGAAATTAAGCAGAAGACATGAAATAAGTAGCATGGATTTTAACTTGGTTGGGCAAAGAAGGCCTAGCTGAGAAGGCAACAATGAGCAAATATATGAAGAATGTGAGCTCTGGGCTGGATAAAAAATGGTAGTATTTTATTACTAAATGTCACACCAGTACTTCAAATTTAGTAAATTCCAAGTTCAAAGGTGCCGGGCAGTGGTGGCGCACGCCTTTAATCCAAGCACTTGGGAGGCAGAGGCAGGTGGATCTCTGTGAGTTTGAGGCCAGCCTGGGCTACAGAGTGAGATCCAGGAAAGGCGCAAAGCTACACAGAGAAACCCTGTCTTGAAAAATCAAAAAAAAAAACCAAACAAACAAAAAAGCAACCAAGTTCAAAGTAACACACTCCCAAATCTGTTTTTTTCCAAATGTTATCTTTACAAATATCATACACCAGTTGTTCAAGCCAGAAACAGAAGTCTTTCTCTGATTATCTAATTTATACCTTGCACCACAGCTATTGGGAAGCACTTCCTCTAAAATGGAATTCAAATCCATTTTTCTACTTCTCATCACCATTGTGCCAACTTGCCAAACCACTATCATCTCTTCCTTTCATAATGTAGGTATCAGCTTCTTAAACTGAGCTGAAACTTTACTCTTTATGAGGATCCTGTAACTTAATGTTTGTGGTGTCACAAAAAACCTGGCAACAGTAAAAGGTTACTGAATATACACACAACTATCAAAACTTAATTCAAAACTAAATGTGCAATGAATCCAAAGTGTTTGTGGCAGCACTTATGCCAGCTGCATTTTATAAACACTGTGGCCTTGGTTTTGAACATTCAATTGTATACTTCATATTGTGCATGCCACCAAACTACAAAACTCATTGAACACTAGTTTGAAACATTCCAGGCTGACTTGATCCTACTGTATTCTATGGACTGCAGTATTTTTACTGCACCAAATTTCTACTCTTATAGAAACCTAATCGTTTAATTCTAGAAATCAAAACTTTTAATATTTTCCCTCCACCACTCCTCAGCATATAAATATTAAATTAGTTTATTTTTAAATTGGATTGTGTTAAACAAGTTTATTCATCTCAATGAGTATGCACATTTGTTTTGCCTTTAGTAAAATGCTATTATATTTAACCAAAATTTTTAAAAATAATTTTAAAAAAGGTTTATTTTTATTTTTATTTTATGTGTTTGCCTATATATATGTATATGTACTACATGTGTGCCTGGTGCTCTCAGAGGCCAGAAGAGGATAATGGATCCTCAGAACTGGAGTTGAAGGTTGATGTGAGCTGCCACATGAGTTGGGAACTGAACTCAAGTCCTCTGCAGGAACAGTTTAACCACTGAAGCATCTCTCCAGCTCCTACAATAAACTTCTTTATGACTTATCAGTAAATGCTTGATTTGTATACTCGTTTTATTTGCCTATATACCTAGGGTTGTGTAAAATTTCATGGGCAAAAAGAGGTCAGTTACAAATGAAAAACATTGAAGAAGCCCTATATAAATCACTTCCTTAAAGGTGTTCCTTCCACAGCTGAATGTATTATTCAGACAAACTGTGTTTTATTATTCCTCTCTTTCCACAGATTCACAAACATAAGAAGCTCTGTGGCACTACTTCCCATAAAAAATGGTGATCATTTTTGACTCGACTGTTTTCATATAATCCCCCTTTTTAGAATTCTCTATTCCTTCAGTTGTGTAACAGCATTTGATCATACATTTCCATTTTCTAGTAAAGTTATCACCCCTTTAGAAAAACCTCCCCAAATGATCTCTTTCATGTGTTCACCACCCTCAACTTCAAACTGCACATTGTTCACTTCACAGGACACAATCCAACTTTCAATAACACACACGAGGTGACCCTCATCAGTTTCTCCTGTTAAAGAGTGTAAGCTCCAAAGGGACAGGTTGTATCCCCATTCAACTTGCAGATACATACCCAACAACAGTGCTTGTTGGGTATTAACATTTTTTTTATTACCGAATTAGCATCAGCTCTAATTTTGGTAAGGTACATTTCCTTACTAGCCATAAATTTTAATGTGAGTTACAATCTACTGCTACAGGAAACTGTAGTAGTATATTTTCATGGGAGAGCAGTTGATAAGGCTCTTCGGGGCTAGTTTTGCAAAAGCAAGCTGTTGTATTCAATATATATTGAGGAACACACATATACTTGAAGAACCTCAATACTGATTTTCATAGTGGCTGTTCTAATATATATTTTCACCAAGAGTATATAAGGATCTTACTGCAGTCTTCAACCTCATCCTCACCAGCATCTGTTGCTTTCTTAATGATAGAAACTCTGGAGTTGGTTAAGCTGGAATCTCAATATAGCATTGACTTGCGTTGCCCTGATGGCTAAGGATACTGAATTTTTTTCATGTATTTATTGGATAGTTGTACATTCTTAAGAATAAATTGTATTTATGTTGTGTGTACAGGTATCTGTGTGAGTATAAGCATGCCACAAAGTGTGAGTAGAAGTCAGATGACAACTTGTAGGAGTTGGTTCTCTCTTTCCACCATATGGGGTCATGGCAATTCAACTCAAGCTGTCAGGATTGGCAGCAGGAACCTTTACCACTGAGCCACCTTAGAAGCACTGTTCTACTTTTGAGAGCTGTCTAATTCATTTCCCATTTATTATTTATTGTCTTTTGAGATATACATGTATTAAAATGTCATAAAGAAACCCATCATTTTGTACAATGAACATATACACTACTTAAAACTCTATGTGTACACACACACAAGTATACATATATTTATACGCACACACACACACACACACACACACACACACACACACACCAGCAGGAATTAGGCATGGAAACACAAAGTCTGAAAAAAACAGAAAGGAAAAACAATTAATAAATGTCAAGAATGTAACAAGCACAGTCTTCAGACTTTTCTTCCACCTGGAAAATTCATAAATCTTAAGACCAGGGTTAATGGCCATTACTATCATGAATCTTTTCCCCAACACAAAATATTTCCTCTATAGTATATGCAAAGTTTTGTATTTAACATATACTCAAGGAAGAAGTGACTCTTAGAGGAAGCACATTTTTTCTTCATAGGGCTAAGAAGGTACAGCTGGTGGATCACACATTGAACTGCATCATGTTGCCCTGAAAAACTGAGAGCATGATGGTGTGAAGCTCCAAAGGGCCTGTCAGGGTCAGCTATTTTTTTTTTTTTTTTTTTTTTTTTTAGTTTTCTTATTTATACTAGATATTTATACTAGAAGAATGCTGATAACCAGAAGGTTCAATATGACAATTCAGAAAAAAGTCAATGAAAATCATATCAAACTAGTAAAATAAACCCTCATTATCAGTATGTCAGCAAAGCCAAATGGGATTTAGTGGTTTATTTACCATGTATTATTTCTGTAAGTTTTACTTATATGAAGTAATCAGGGTCTCTCTATCTCTGTCTCTGTCTGTCTCTGTCTCTGTCTCTCTCTCTCTCTCTCTCTCACACACACACACACACACACACACACAGACAGAGACAAACAGAGAGGAGACAGACAGAGAGAGGCAGAGCAAACATACAAAATACATATGCAAAAAATTTAATTTATTTACTCTATTGAAGATTTTCAAAGAGACAACAGAATTTAGAGCTGGAAAAAAATATAAAGGTAAAATCATATGAGAACTTTGCAGTAGAGGTTTGGGATAAGAAGGAAACTCAACTGGTAATAGTGGAAGTATGCTGTCCATCTTTGAGGAAGGAGGTGTGCATGAGTGAGGGCTGGCAAGCCTAGAAAATGGAATTATAGGGAAATCCACAGTAATAAGCTTGAAGGGAAGGCAGGAAAATGTTTCCTGGATATGCTAGCTAAAAAAGAGAAACTGCCTAAAGTTTTCCCTAAATGTCAGGAATACATGTTACTTGTTTCTCCACTAGCAGGAACTGTTATGGGTAGAAGCCATTCATTAAACATTTGTAAAGAAGACCAGAACAAGAGGGGGTAGGCTTGCAAACCAGTAAACACAAAGTTCACTAAACAGGGAAAAAAAAATGTATTTACTTGAAATTTCAAGGGAAATACTGAAAATGTACATTTAAGCAAGGGATTTTGTATGTGATTATTCCTCAGTAACTTTTACTCCAAGAACATGATCAATTTAAAAGGCTCCCTGCTTTTAGAAAGCTTATTATTAGTTGAGATAACAGATGAGTAGAGATAAGAATGCAAGAGAGTAAGAGGTTCAGGAAGTAGCCACGAAATACCATAAGAACACAAAGCTCAGCTTTCAGAAACTAAACCCAAGTAAAAGACAGTTAATAAGTATATAACCAATTATATATATATATATATATATTTGATTGCTTATTAATATTTTAGTGAATTAGCACATTAAAAACACTTTTATGAGCTGGGTGGTGGTGGCATATACCTTTAATCCCAGCACTCACTCAGGAGGCAGAGGCAGGCAGGCAGATCTCTGTTAGTTTGAGACCAGCCTGGTCTGCTGAGTGAGTTCCAGGACTGTGGTTCCAGGTCTGGAGTTCAAGGCCACACTGGGAACAGAGCCAGGCGTGGTGACACACACATTTAATCCCAGCACTTGAGATCTCATGTCTTGCTTGGGAAAGACACACGCCTTTAATCCCAGGAGTGATAGCAGGAAGCAGAAAGGTATATAAGGCATGAGGACCAGGAACCAGAGGCTTTTAAGCTTTTAGGCTTTTAGCAGCAGTTCAGCTGAGATCCATGAGGACTCAGAGGCTTCCAGTTTGAGGAAACAGAATCGGCTGAGAAGTTGGCCAGGTGAGGTTAGCTGTGGCTTGTTCTACCTCTCTGATCTTTATTTACCCCAATAGCTGGCACCGGGTTTTCTATTAATAAGACATTTTAAGTTTTGTGCTACACAGGACAGCCAGAATTATTATACAGAGAAACCCTGTCTCAACAGAACAAAAACCAACCAAACAAAAAACTTTTATGAAGTTACTTGTATACATTTACCCCAAACAGTTCTTTTCCAAGAGGATATTCCCCTATTATGCATACAGGTCTTTTCAACAAAAATGCTTATTACTAGCAGATTTCATACCAAATAAATTTGATATGCTTTCTAAGAATTTTAACCAGGAAAAATGTAAGGAAAATAAAGGGATATTTACAACTTGAGAGGAGAACAAAAGGGAGAAAAACTGAAATCACTGCTAGCAGGGACTGACTAGCCTTATTCATCTCGGAAGCAACAGACCTTAACAGATAAGTTTTATTGGGGTGCACAATATATCAACACACTCTTGCACTAATTCCTAACGTTTATGTCAATTATCTTACTATCCATTTATGTCAATTATCAGGCAGCACAATGAAAGAACTAAAGATGGGAGGAAAATCAAGGACTAGGAATAAAGGAATTACTAAGCATCCCTCTTTTGTGAAGAATGGGTTTAGGATAATATATGTCTATGTAATCTAATGCATCTATCTGATAGACACAGAACTGAAAAGGAGGCAATAGTCAGAGAAGATCTTCAACAATGGTTGTAAATCATTATTAGTGAGTTTTAGTAAAAGGCTAGTTTAGTTTAAAAACAGAATGCATTTTACTCAGAGGCATTTTTTTTTAACATCACTTTTCAGTAAGGTCCCTGACCTAACGACTTCTAACTCGCATGAAGGAAAATGAAGTCATTTGGGGAAAACACAGCTAAAGTATGTTCTCTTACGTTTTGAGGCGTTTAAAAGCATATTTTCATAAGGCCTGAAAAGTTCGCCCCTAACAAATTGTACTTTATGTAAAAACTAACCCAGGAGATTTCAACCTAAACAAATACATAGTAGATAACTTAAAAATACAAAAGTATCAGAAGAAATCATTCCGGAAGCGGATCGGGTTGTCTTCTGGGAACCCCGTTTTGCTAGTCTTGCCAAAACCAATCTCTAAACCTCATCACTACCAAGTTCTGTCAGGGCTGCTGCCCCATCGGTGTCACCCCCCCGTTCCCCCAGGGTTAAAAACTGTAAAACCCTCGCTCGGCAAGATCGGGCAAGGACCCAGAGGAGATGTGGGGCCTGGCACGCCGGGTTGTCCAGCGGGCTTCCCCGAAGCCCCGATCTCGATCAGCCACGCCGACCACGCTGCTTTTGTGTGGAGCGGGAACGGGGTCCTGCGGTCGCCCCGAGCTGTCCCACCCGTCTGAGGCTTGGTCTCGGTTCGGCCCTCCCGGCCGCGGGCCCTCGGCGCCGCCTCACCTGCATGCCGGGAGCCCCGGGATCGACCCCCGTGTCCAGGACGGCGATGAGCACCCCGCGCCCGTCATACTCCGGGTAGCGGCACAGGAAGGAGGCGGCCCCGGTCTCTTTCTTCGGCAGAAGACCGTGGAAAGGGAAGGGCTCCTCGGTCGCGGCGGTGGCCATGGACGCAAGCTGGAGGACGGACGAGGAAGAGGCAAACTGCCAGGCTGCTCGCGGAACAGCGGCTCGAGGACACCCGGCGACCGCGGGCCTGAGGCGGGGAGGGGGCGGGGCCATGCCGCCAGTACCCAATCACTTGCAGTCAGAGATGCCCAGCCAATCCCATGCCTCAACGTAAACTAACGGCGCCGCTACGAGGCGCCAGATAGGAGTGTTGCTCGGGCTGCAGTGCCGGGGTGGAGTCTGCGCTGGTGCTGAGGACACCGTGCGGAGCGAGGTTCTTATAGGGTCTATGCTTGGGGTGTGAAGAGACTCGGACTTGGCTTCCGAGCTGTCACTATCTGTGAGAAGCCTTGAGAGGAACAGGCCGCCCGCCTGAGGAGCGTGATCTTCGCGACGCGGATGTTGGCTTCAGTTGCTGCAGGCCCGAAGCCATGTAAAGTCAGGCTCGGAGGTCTCAGATTTAGTGGTGGAGGCTCTGTGCGCCCCCCCACCCCCCGCCGCTTTTGGCGGGGTGAGGTGAATGGATAAGATTGGGAGAGGCAACCGTTTAGTAAACAAGAAGAGGGTTGTCAGCTATTCTGTCGTCAGTGTTCTTGAGACAAAGCATGGGGCCGAAATGGCATCATGGCCTACTCTTGGCATCTGGGATTCCTGAAAAATATCTGCCTACTTTTCTCCATCTAAGTTCCTGTTTGCTCCTTCAGGTTTAACACTGTTTTCGAGCCATAGTTTGCATTTTTTTCCCATTAGGATGTCCAGTGATGGTAACCAACTTCTGCGTTCTGTGGTCCCTGAGTGAGCTGGCTGTGCCTCTATACCTCCCAGGGTAATCTTAATTGCTTCATTGACAGTCTTATGAGATCTTCCCACAGCGATGTTTCTAAATGCATAACATGAAGCCTACAGAACTATACAGAAGGAAAACTGTTGAAATAGTTATGAAAACCCAATTTTTGTTGATAACTTCACATATAAATAATTATGTATGTGATTTGTTTTGCATTAAATAACAAGAGCCAGCGTCGAGTCTAATAAATAAAGTCTTAAAAATAAAGTCTACCATGATTTCTAAAAAATAAAGCCTACCATGATTTCTAAAAAATAAAGTCTACCATGATTTCTAAATCAGAAAGTAAGCATAAATGACATTCCAATATATCTAAACTGCACAGATTAGTTTAACTGGTAACAAAGCAGCAGTGCCTAGTTGTTACCTACATTCATAATTAAAAAAGTTTCAGAGATGAAAATAATATTTCCTTATGCAGTCATGGGCCCTTTGCATTTCTGTGGACTCCAGTTTAAGAGGCGGGTACATGGAATGCCTTATAGGCCATTCTTCAAATCACAGCACTCCCAGTGACTCCTCAAACTTTGCTCTGGTGTCTGCAGTAATTCCTGCTGATTCCCTTCATTTTTCATTCTATAAGGTTAGAAGAGTTTGCTCTTGGTGGTGAGAGAAAAGCAGCAAGGTCAATGTTATCTTTATTCCCAACCGTGATTCATTACCTTTAGGAAAGAATTGGAAAGCACTTAAGTACTTGAACAGTAAAGAAAAGAGAATGGCAAACTCTCCAGAGATTTTCAGTATTGACCATGCAGTGGCAGAATGAATTGATTTGCAGCTTCACGTGAGCCTTGGCCCCACCACTTCATTTCACATAAAGGAAATGACTTTGAAGGCCAGGGGTTACAAAACAATTCCATGCTGAAACTACATTCCTTTTTTCATGGTCTGCTTGCAGTACTTTCTACCCTACTGTGTTGTGCCCACCAATGACAGTATGAATACCTATACAGTGAGTACTTAGAATAGAACTGTTTATTATGAAAACTAATCAGCAGGATTTTTAAAAACTTAGTTTCAAGTTTTTTGTTTTGTTTTTTGCTGTGTCTCCCAGAATTTTTTTAAAAGAAAAATTAAGTATCCCTTGCTACAGTTTTAAGGTGACATCTGATACCATATCAGAGACTAGGAGATTTAAAGGACATTTCTGGCATACTTATTGTTTATATCACTCATTTCTATATAGCCAGTTGAATGTTAATCTTTAATGCCTAACATCCTTTATTTACAAAACACTCATACATTGAAAGTCTATGTCACTCATTTTGCAATTATATTTTCACTCTATACAGAATTTAATCCAGATGTGATTTACATTTTTGGAGATGTGACTTCTATTATAAATACATCACAATAAAATATCTCATAACTACATAAGATCATAAACTGTATTAAATTGTAATTTTAAAGTATTTCTTAGAATCAAAATATTAATTTTCTCTTGTATTGTTATAACTACAAAGTTGGTGAAAACAATATGAATAAATCTTAAGATAAAAAATGAGAAAGGGCCGGGCGGTGGTGGCGCACGCCTTTAATCCCAGCACTCGGGAGGCAGAGGCAGGTGGATCTCTGTGAGTTTGAGGCCAGCCTGGGCTACCAAGTGAGTCCCAGGAAAGGAGCAAAGCTACACAGAGAAACCCTGTCTCGAAAAACCAAAAAAAAATTTTAAAAAAATGAGAAAGGAAGGGGGAGGAAAGATAAGGCAGCTTTTACAAAGATGTATGGCATGAATAAGCCATACTTCCATTAATAACAGGCTGCTTGAGTTAATAAGGATAAGATTACCATGTGTATGTATATCTCTTGTAAAACCAGAGCAATCAGCTGCTACCTTTAGGGAGCAAAACCGGGATACAGAAGTATTACATAACTGCCTCAAAGGTGACATGAAAACGGTCTGGGAGCACAAGCTATTCCCATTTTTCTGAACCACGCATGACAATGGTCATCTTTTGCTATAACCTTTGTCTAAATTGCAGATAAGATGGATTTAATGAAATGGTGAAAATTAAATACAAAACACAACAGAGCACCATGTGCTGCTGTGTTTTCCTGATCATTCCCCAGCACTTGCTCCACGGAAGAGTTCCTGGGGTATGTTTGAAAGACTAACATTTAAGTGATGTGGTCCCTGCAATACTATCTATGAAAAGGTAGAAGCATTTTTGGTTTTGAGCTGGAGGCCAATCTTGCCTATACAACCAGACTCTATCTCAAAAAAATGTAATTTATTCTTGATTTAAATTTTTTCTATGATTCAGGATATTGGACTTTGATTTTTTAAATTTTACAGTATTTCAGCTTGTTCATTTTGTATACTTCCAAGGCTACTGCACCTGTAGGTAACAAAAAACAACATTCAGGATACATGGCACCCCCACTTAAAAAGTAGAAGAACCAGTCATGAAATAGGAGATGCAAAGGAAAATAGATATGTCCTTCCACCATAGGCACGTTGTCAGGAAGTTAAGTTTAGAAAAATGTTCCAAATGTGAAGCATCTGGAAATTGTGTTAAAAAACAACCTGTGACTTTGTACTATAGTTTGAAGACTTCTATTTTATGTAATCCTGAAGCCACTCTAACTCAATTCAAAATCTCTCATTGTTCATTTTCAAGCCATGGTATTGCACATTTACACGTTTACTTTTGTTTTTTTCTTCCTCTGGCGCAATGGCATCCCTAGATAGAGGGATTTTTTTCTTCTTTGTTGAGTTAGTTTGTGCTACTTGACAACTTGACTATTGGATATAGAAAGGAAATAAGTAGAGGATATTTTGGGTGGGGAGAAACAATGAAAATATAGGTAAACAAAACAAAACTTAGATGTGAGAGAAGGAAGAGGAGGATAAGTCAAACAGGTCATTAAACCAAAGCATCTGTCTCCCTATGTGAGGTTAAGTAACAGGCTGGATGCCCAGAAATTCCCATGGAGGACTGTTTAAAGCAGGACTGCTGAGTCAGATGTATTGTGCCTTCCCCCAATACCTGCCCCATATGAGAATGCAAGCTTATTGCATTGCAGTATTACTGCATCTTGTGGTTTACAGAACATTTTATAATCAAATTTCCTCAAATAGGTAGAGACTAAGCATTTACCACTAGCCCTACAGGCTTTGAAGTCCTCCACACCATTTGCTGCAAGGCTACACCTCCCTATGGATGGCTCATAGACAATGCCTGATTGCAGTAGAGATCTCAAGGAGGCTGGTTCCTGAGAGACAAGGGATTTCTTTGACTCTCCAAAGCCTTTGCCAAGTGTTTCTTAGAGAGCATAACATTCTCTTGCACAAATTTATTTTAAAAAGTAGCAGCAAACTTGTTTTCAAAAGTGCTTTTGATTTATAAAACAAGTAGAGTAAAACAAGTTGCTTTAGGTGTTCCTTAAAAATCTGTTTTCTTGAATTTTGTTTTAAAAAGTTTTTATTTCCTCACTCTGATGCAGACTTACAGGGAATTATCAAACATAGGAAACAAAGTGGTGTCTAAGTGATCCTAACAGACATCTTTTTCTTTATCATAAGAGAATGAGATCCTTTTAGTAGTCAAAACTATTTTCTACAAAGTTAAAACATCAAAAAGCTTCAAGTGAATCTCTTCAATTTTGGTGGAACAGTCCTCCTCTCCCAACCCATTTTCTGTTATTGGAAAAGGAGAGAACCGGAGTGTGCAGGATGAGTTTTGGTCAGTGATTTCTTGGTGTTTGATTTTGATTAGAATCTTGTTATTCTTGTTTAAGGGACCACAATATATATTTATAGGTCTGTCTTTGTGTCTTGTTTTGTTAGTGGTATCAACTATGTTGTTAATTTTATCAATTATATAATTATATTGCTCATTTTCTGGAAAATGATGAACCTTCACCAATTTTGTATTCAGAAAATTCCTTGTTATGAGCTCCTTGTGTTTTTGTTGGTTTGGGAAATTTCTGTGGAGAGACAATTTTAGTTTTCTCTTCTTGATGTTAGACGCTTGCCTCTTCCCATTTTCTGGCACATCTGTGTTTTCCAGTTGTTGCTATCTTCATGTTTGTGTTTTTGCTGCTTAAGTGATTGATAGGATTAATACATTGGCTTTGGATCTTTAAAACCTTCTTGTATATTATTGTTTGTTTTTCCTAATTAGCTTCAGCTGTCAACATGACATAGCCTATAGTCATCTGAGGGAACATCAATTGAGGGTATGCCTAGACAAAATATCTGGTTACTGTGTCAAAGAGAGATTGTGCTGATTTTGTTTGTTGTGGGAAGGCTCTTCCACTGAGTTGACAGTATCTCTGAGGAAGTGGGCCTGGGCTGGATAAGAGAGCTAGCTGAGCATAAGGCAGTGATAAAGCAAGAGACAAAGCCAGGAAACAATGTTTCCACATGTTTTGCCTTCAGTTATTAGATTGAGTTTCTATCCTAAGCTCCCACAAGGAAGGACTGTGACCTAGGGGTATCAACCAAATGAATCTGTTTGTTGCCTGAGTTACTTTTGGTTAGATAATTAAGTCACAGCAACAGAGAAGAAAGTTGTAACAAAAATGGTACCTCAAAAGTGGTTTTGTTGCTGCAAAGGATCTGGAAATGTTGATTTTTGGAAAAATGTTGAAGATATCAGGTTTTAATGTGATGGTGTTGTGTTCCCCAAAATATTGTGCATGCTAATAAACTTATCTGGGGTCAGAGAAGAGAACAGCCACATTATTAAATGTAGAGGATAGGCTGTGGTAGCACACGCCTTTAATCCTAGCATTCCAGAGGCAGAAATCCCTCTGGATCTCTGTGAGTTCAAGGCCACATTGGAAACAGCCAGGCATGGTGACTCATGCTTTTAATCCCAGAAAGTGAGCCTTTAATCCCAGGGAGTGATGGCAGAAAGCAGAAAGGTATAAAAGATGTGAGGACCAGAAACTAGAAGCATTTGGCTGGTTAAGCTTTTAGGCTTTAGAGCACAGCAGTTCAGTCGACATTGATTCTGGATAAGGACTCAGAGGCTTCCAGTCTGAGGAAACAGGATCAGCTGAGGAATTGGCAAGGTGAGGTGGCTGTGGCTTGTTCTGCTTCTCTGATCTTCCAGTGTTCACCCCAATACCTAGCCTCAAGTTTGATTTTAATAATAAGAACGTTTAAGATTCATGCTACATCCTTTTTTTTAAAGATTTATTTATTTATTTTGTATACGTATGACCAGAAGAGGGCACCAGATCTCATTACAGATGGTTGTGAGCCACCATGTGCTTGCTGGGAGTTGAACTCAGGACCTCTGGAAGAGCAGTCAGTGCTCTTAACCTCTGAGCCATCTCTCCAGCCCTCATGCTACATCTTAAGATGTCAAAAGCCATAGACAGCTAGACACAGAGATAATTGGCTGTTCTTGTAGTTCCTGGAAGATGGGAATGCTGAAAGTAATGGCAGACAGTGGAGGTCAAGGTCATAAGATTTTATTGGGCAAGAAGCTCTTCAGGAAACCATGGAGTTAGCCTGGCCTACCTTCCTTGAGAGATGTGTCATATGTTTTTCAGGTTAAAGTCCATGGCTCCTGGGGCACAATGAGCCTTCCAGTTTTGACAGACTGATGCACTCCCTCAGGCAGTGAAACATTCAAACTGATTTTTGGCTTTCTGTATGATCTCTTAGTAGTCAAAAAGCATGGAAAATTAACAGGACAATTGGTCTTTGTGGTGATATATTGTGTACCCCAGTAAAACTTGCCTGAGGATCAGAGGACAGAGCCAGCCACTAGATTAGATATAGAGGTCAGGCAGTGGTGGCACACACTTTTAATCCTATCACTAGGAGGCAGAGATCCATCTAGATCTCTGTGAGTTCAAACCCACACTGAGCTACAGGAGATTGAACAGAGCCAGGCAGGGGTGGCACATATCTTTAATTCCAGCACTTGAGATCTCATACCTTTGCTTGGGAAGCACACAGGCCATGAAGTAAAATGGCAGGGCAGAGAAAGTTATATCAGATGTGAAGAGATCAGGACTAAAAGCATTTCAGCTGAGACCTTTTTGGGTGAGGACTTAGAGGATTTCAGTCAGAGGATTCGTGGAATTGGTGAGGTGAGACATGGCAGTGCTCTGGTCTTTCAGCTTTCATCCCAATATCTGCCTCAGAGTTTTTTATTATAAGAACATTTAGCATTCGAACAACAGGTCTTAGACATTAATCTTGTGTACCCTGTATATAGCTTGACAGTTCATTGTATCCTGGAAATTGCCATTGTGTTCTGTTTCTGATAAAGATATAAAAAGTTTGATTGCTTTCAATAAAACAGTCATAGCCTCCTCTTGCTGTGGCCCCTCCAGCCCAAGCCTGGCTTCATTCCTTGTGACCCTATCAGGTGATCTTGGCCTGGTAAGTATGGGCAGGTGCTTAGAAGACTTAATGAAAAAATTAGCTAGAGTTCATTTGTTTGATAGTTTGACCCAAATCTTTCTTATTCTCTCCAATTCCAGAGAAAGTGGGCAGAATTAAAAAGTAATGGGCTAATTTCTTAGACAAAATATTGTTTTTGTTGGATGGTTATTACTGTTGACTCATTCAGGTCTACAGTGAAAAAGAAACATGTAGAAAGAAATGAAAAGCTCTATTTTGTTGAGAAAAACAGCACTAGGTAGTCTCAGATGGCAGTCTAGTGGTGAAAAAGAAGTAAGGATTTTCAGAGATTTTAGCACCATTAAAGGTAAGACCCTTGCCTTTTTTTAATTGAAAATAGATTTTCATACAACATGTTTTGATTATGATTTCCCCATCCCCAATTCCTCCGACATGCTCCCCTCCCATCCAAATATATACTCCTTCTCTCTTTCTTTCTCATTAGAAAAGAAACAGGCATCTAAAAATTCTGTTTGCTTTCTTATACACTGCAGTACCACCTGCATAAGAATAGTACAGCTCCATAGTGGGTTGGGCCCTCCCTCATAAATCATTAATCAAGAAAACACCCTATAATTGAAGGTCATCTTCCCCAATAGTTCTAGCTTATGTCTTCTTGAGGAAAAGCCAACCAGGACAAGGACCATGAGTTAAGAGCCAGCCTGAGCTATGTAGTGAAACCCTATCTGAAAATAAAATCAAATAAAGTAACAAGCTAACTAAATAAACCCTCACAATTCATTTATCTTTTATCATTACTCTTTTCAAATAATTTGGTCCTCATCCCAAGATGTTGGAATGTTTCATTATGAAAGCATCTAGTATTTTTGTCTTTTCTTAAGTTTGGCTTTTAACCAAGTCTAATGATTTTGTTCAGAGGTATAAAACAGAGAAGGATGCTTTGGATATGGGTAGGATCTGCTCCAGGTGTCATATACTTTGATCTTTGCTCCTAAATTAAATCTCAGGATAACACCGAGGAATGACACCCAAAATTGTCTTCTTGCCCTCTCATGAACATTGTACCCCATACACACATGTGCACCTTCATTTGAATACATATGCAAAATAAAAAGAAAAATTAAAGCTTAGGAATAATGATAAGTGAAAATGTCTAGGAGTTAGATCATTAATATGATTGGTTTTTGTTTCTAGAGCACAAGTTGAATTTTGGAACTTAAGTGGGCTGATTGAAGTCTTAGGGAGGGAATAAGATTCAGAAGAGTCATTTAAGTCAAGAGGGTTAGTAGGAATGATTAAGTGTAAATTAGGAGATAGTGATGTCAATAGGGTACCAGAAAGTGTTTTATCATTAGGGAAATGAAAGAAAAGCACACTACTTGTCTTGTTAATGAAAACACATGTGTTCAATATTCTACTGTTTGCATACACACAGATTCCACAGTGCTTTTGTGGATGGCAGAGGACAACTATAGGGATTTTGTTTCCTTTTAACATATGTGTCTTGTGGATCAAACTAGTCTTTAGCCTTGATTGCAATGTCCTTTATTGTCTGAGGCAACTCTCAGCTCTTGTATTTTATTACTTTTATTTATTTGTCAGGGCTAATTTGCATGTGTGTCTAAGGATCTGACTCAGATGGTCTTGCTTTTCTATCTTTAAATATTAATCATACATAGGTTTGCCTGCCATCCTAGGACTTAATGCAGTCCAGCATAACTTTCATTCAGTTCTACAATATATAACCATGTAGATTGCATCTAGGTTTTATTATTTGTGTACTCATGTACAGGTGTCTTGGTGATCATGTGTACTTACAAATATCTTTAATGTTAGGAGAATCAAGATGTTTTGAAATTATTACTTATAATTTTGCTATTGTCCTCTTATCACATTCTATAGGTCATTGTGTAGATACTTAAGCATTTTTCAAGAGAAAGTTCAATTTCTGTGTGTTACTTAAAAGCAGCAATATTTGTTTCTGGTGTGCAGTAACAGTAAATGTACCACATTTGCTTCCTACTTTGTTCATAAAATCTAAGATCTCGTATTGGATAATGTGCATTTTAATGTTTGCTCATTACATACTTAGAACAATTAGAGTACAAGTACATATATATTAATAGCATTTTTTTTATTTTTAACTTGTAAGGCTCTTGAGCTTTTTTTCAGAGGTACATTCTGTTGCTACTCTGTATTTTATGATAAAATGTAACCAAAATATAAAAAGTAGTGATAATGCAATGATATTTATATCAAAGTATATACCTTTACACCTATTTACATATTTATAGCTGAGTATATGCCTAGACCATCATTGTGGAAACACACTCCCAGAATGAAGAATATAATACAACTCAAGATTTTAGTTTGCCTTTGAGAGGATATAGAGGCCTTGAAAGGGTGGCAGCATATTTTGATAGATATTAAAATGAGTACACAAGCATGCTTCATAATTCCATTTGATTGAAATATATTTTTTCCTCCCCTTTCCAGGAGGTAATGTTTATTTTTGATATTGAGGTGTGTTTCTTGTATGCATCAGAAGCATGGACCCTGTTTTCATATCCATTCTGTTAGTTTGTATTTTTTATTGGATAATTGAGACCATTTATACTGAGAGATATCAATGACCAATGATTGTTGATTTGTTCTTATTGTTCCTCTCTCTCTCTCTCTCTCTCTCTCTCTCCTCTCTCTGTGTGTGTGTGTGTGTGTGTGTGTGTGTGTGTGTATATGAGAGACAGACAGACAGACAGACAGACAGACAGAGAGTATTAGTTTCCCAGTTTCCCTTCTTTTGGCTTTGCTGGTATAAGATTATTTCCTGTGTTTCCATGGTAGTAGTTACTCTCCATAGATTAGAGTTTTTCTTCTGTAGAGCTGGATTTGTAGATAGATATTGTTTAAATTTGATTTATTTGGAATATCATATTTTCTCCATCTGTGGTAATTGAAAGTTTTGCTGGGTATACTAGTCTGGGTTGGCATCTGTGGTCTCTTAGAGTCTGCAGCACATGTGTCCAGGTCCTTGGCTTTTAGAACCTTCATTGAGAAATCAAGTGTAATTCTAATAGATTTATGTGTTATTTGGTGTTTTTTTCTTCAGTTTTTTGTAGCATGAATATTAAAAAATCCTATTAATTAAAAAAAAAACCCATAGACACATATAGGAGTGAAAGCTGAAAGATCAGAGAAACAGAACAAGCCAGCCATGTTTTACCACTACAAAATCCTCAGTCTCAAGAGTATGAGTTCCTTTTTCCTCATGCCTTATATACCTTTCTCTGCCCAGACATTACTTCCTGGGATTAAAGACATGTGTGCTTCCCAGTACTGGGATTAAAGGTGTGTGCCATCACTACCAGGCTCTGTTTCCAGTGTGGCCTTGAACTCACAGAAATCCAGACAAATCTCTGCCTCCCAAGTGATAGGATTAAGGATGTGTGCCACCACTGTCTGGCCTCTATGTCTAATCTAGTGGCTGGCTCTGTCCTCAGATCCCCAAGCAAGTTTATTAGGGTATACAATATATCACCATAGCTTTTAATATTCTTTCTTCAATGTTTAATGTTTAGATTATTATGTGGTGAGGGGACATTTTTGGTTCAATCTCTTTGGTGTTCTGTATGCTTCTTTTACTTTGATAGGCCTTTCCTCCTTAGGTTAGAGACATTTTCTTCTATTATTTGGTGAACATATTCTCTGTGCCTTTGACCTGAGTTTCTTCTTTTTTCTCTATTCTTTATTCTTGTATTTGTGTAGATGTAACCAACCGTCTTATTAAATAAGAAACACAGAGCCGATTCAGAGAAGAAAGCCAAGAGGTCAGAGCTAAGAGCCTCACCCTTCCTGCTTCAGCGATCCTCTTCAGTCAAGAGAACTCTCCGAAAAGGGGCCTACTTCCTGTGTGTATGTCTTTATATAGTCTAGCTGTTCTGCCTTCTCATTGGTTGTAAACCCAGACATGTGACTGCCTCGTCACTGCTTGTATGTACAGTCCTCCAGGTCCTCTATGGTATTGAGATTAAAGGCGTGCGCCACCCCTGCCACGCAATTGCTATGGCTCTAATAGCTCTGACCCCTGGGCAACTTTATTTATTAGCATATGATTAAAATCACATTTCAGTACAAGTAAAATACCACCACATATTTGTTCTTTGTAATATCCTAGTTTTCCTGTATTTTTTTAGGAATTTTTTTTTAAATTTTCTTTGACCAATTTATCCATTTCTTCTATCTTAACTTCAATGCCTGAGATTCTTCCATCTCTTCTATTCTGTTGGTAAAATTGCCTGTATAGTTCCTGTTTGTATTCCTAAACTTTTCCAAAATTCCCTTAGTTTGTATTTTCTTTATTGCTTCAATTTCCATTTTCAGGTTTTGAACAGGTTTTATTCATTTCCTTCAACTTTTTTTTTCCTTTTTCTTGATTTATTTAAAGGATTTATTCATTTCCTCCAATTCTTGTGTTTTCTTCACTTTCTTTAAGAGATTTATTTATTTCATCTTTAAGGACCTCTATCATCTTCATATAGTTGGTGTTAAGGTCTTTTTCTTGTGCTTCAGCCTATGTTGGAATATTCAGGGCCTGCTGTGCTAGGATAGCTGGGTTCTGGTGGAAACATATTGCCCTGGCTGTTGTTGACTATGTTCTTATGCTATCATCTAGGCATCTGGGTTTGGGATGATTATAGGTCTAGGTCTTGATTTTCTGCATTTTTATAAGTTGTGTGGGTATTATGTTCTTTGGTTTTTATTTCCTTTTTGTATTTTTCTGTCTCTTTCTCTCTCCTTCTCTTTGGTAACAAGATCATAGGTCAGTTCCTGAGGAGGCTTGGGTGGGATTCTGATTTAATAAGATAAAAGCATGGGTCATAAGAGGGCTACACTATATCTTACTCTATATGAGGTTCATAATTCTACCCTGGCAATCCTCAGAAGAGTACTTCTTACATCTGGGAAAGGAGTAAGTCCATACTCAATAGGTTTTATATACTTTGGCCTCAAACATAGCTCATTGGTATTTGAGATATCACTAAAAAAAGAAAGATTTTCTTTGCCTACAACATTTTGTTATTTTGTGTTATGGTTAATATTCATTTTGACTTGGTAAGATCTGGAATCAGTCAAAAGAGACTTCTCCAGGCACACCTGTGAGGGCTTATCTAGATCATGTTATTCTCTGGGGTGTGCTTAGATATGTTAGCTTATATATTAAGTTCATTGAGATGGGAAGACTTGTCTCCCTTCCAGAAGTGATATCACCATTCCATTCCATGGTCTTGGTACTGAATTATGCAATAAGGACCAACATTTATCACTCTCTGCCTCCTGATTGTGGATACAGTGTGATCAGATTAATAGTATATTAATACTGTATATTGATTATATACAGTAGGTTGAAGGAATAGAAACTACCCTTGCTTGCTATCTGGCTAGAGTCTAGACTGTTTGAGAGTTTACTGAGATTCCTGTGTCTGTGTCTTGACTGTCAATCCAAGATTGAAGGTCTCATGGAGAGCTGATGATCCTGTTACAGATTTGAAACACCTGCAGAAAGGACCTGAGAGGACACTGCTTACAGTGGGCACCTGAAGGTGTGGTAGAGTATAGAACCATAGGCTAACCAAGGACGGCTTCAGGCATGGAATAGAAATGACATGGTAGGAAATCTGTGTGTGCTAGGGATGGTAAAGCCTGAAACATGGAACTTCCCCAGTCCATGAGAGCCCAAATCAGAATATCATTAAGAGTCTCAGAATTTGCAAAATATGATACAGGAAGCTGTTCAAAAAGGGAAGAACAGGAGCATAGCTTTCTGTTTTGGTTTCCTTAAATGTGATTTATTATTTGCTGTGCTCCTGTTCTTCCAGTTTTGAAAACAGTGGGCTGTTATTCATTTTTTTCACAGAGTATACATTTAGGAGACTGTAGACTTTTTAAATGTTGGAATTTTTAAAGACTATGGGATTTAAGAAGTTAATTTTGTAGCTAGAGTTTTATCCAGTCCTGCCTGGCCCACGGTATGGACAAATCTCTCTCACCCACCAGTCCCGCAGCCACTTAGACCCAACCAAGTAAACACACAGAGACATATTGCTTACAAACTGTATGGCCACAGTAGGCTTCTTGTTATCTAGTTCTTATATCTTAAATTAACCCATTTCTATTAGTCTATAAGTTGACATGTGGCTCATGGCTTACCAGTACCTTACATCTCACTTTTCATGGTGGTGGCTGCCATCTCTCTGCCTCGGCTTTCTGCTGTGGGATGGTCTGTATGGCAAATGTGTTGCTGATTAGTCGATAAATAAAACACTGATTGGCCATTGGGTAGGCAGGAAGTGTAGGTGGGACAAGGAGGAGAATAAAGCTGGGAAGTGGAAGGCTGAGTCAGAGAGACACTGCCAGCCGCCACCATGACAAACAGCATGTGAAGATGCCAGTAAGCCACGAGCCATGTGGCAAGGTATAGATTAATGGAAATGGATTAATTTAAGCTGTAAGAACAGTTAGCAAGAAACCTGCCATGGCCATACAGTTTGTAAGCAATATAAGTCTCTGTTTACTTGGTTGGGTTTGAGCGGTTGTGGGACTGGCAGGTGAGAGAGATTTGTCCTGACTGTGGGCCAGGCAAGAAAACTCTAGCTACAGCCTTCCACTTCCCGGAATTCTCTTCTCTTCTCTGCTTGTCCCGCCTATACTTCCTGCCTGGCTACTGGCCAATCAGCATTTTATTTATACAGAAAGATATCCACAGCACTTATGTTATGATTAACATGAGACTTTGGGGGCCATGGATGAAAACATCTTTTTTTTTTTTTTTTGGTTTTTCGAGACAGGGTTTCTCTGTGTAGCTTTGCGCCTTTCCTGGAACTCACTTGGTAGCCCAGGCTGGCCTCGAACTCACAGAGATCCACCGGCCTCTGCCTCCCGAGTGCTGGGATTAAAGGCGTGCACCACCACCGCCCGGCGAAAACATCTGTTTTGATAGGGATGTACCATAAAATTATGAGCCAAATGATTATTTTATCCCCAAAGTTACTTTGACTCAGATTATTTTATCTATTTAATAGAAATGAAAGTACTTCACTACCCTTTTTTTCTGCTCAAAATAAAAAGAACCCAGATATTAATTCATTGACATCTACAAGACTTCTTACTGAAACACACTTTTAATAGTGATCTTCAACATACAAGTTTGAGTCCTTTTCTGTGTCACTAATGTATAATTCTTTATTGCTCTCTATTACATCATCAGCCCTGCAACCATATACATAAAACCAAGAAAAACAGACTCAGCAGGTTGTCTTCATATATTTTAGCATACTTATTCATTCATCCTTTACAAGGAAGAATTTGGAAGCAAACTATTTGAGAAGGGATGGAGTGAATTGAAAAAATGGGAAAGTGGTGTTATATTTTTTAAATAAACTGTATAGAAATAAAATTTAAATAGAAAGAGGGGCTAGAGAGATGGCTCAGGTTCCATTCCCAGAACCCACATGGTAGCTAATCATTTGCTGTAACTCCATTCCCACGCATCTCCTACCTTCTTCTGGACTCTGTAGGTCCTGTGAACATACACATTCAGGCAAAATACCCACATAACTAAAATTTAAAACCAATTTAAAAAAGAAAAGAAAAAAGGAAAGAATGGAATTTTCTGCAGTGATGTCACAGGCCTGAGACAGACAGCATCCAAGGGTAATTAAAATGAACTCCTTGTCCTGCATAGAAGAAGCTGTGATCTTCTTCTGAGCCATCTGCACAGAGGTAAAAGCAACCTTGTTCTGAGCTGAAAATAGCTCAGCAGAGCTATCAAACTAAGAGCAGTAGCCATAGTGCTGATAGGTAACTTTTCCTTGATGTTTTCTGTGTTTGCATTCTCTGTCCTTTGTTTTGTGAGAATTGATACATCTATCTAGTAGATGAAACATCATGATTGACAGGCATCATAGGCTCCAAAGCAATCTAATTTCATAGTGCCATTTCCTTGATTTTCAGCTTAGACCTTGTGGTACAAGATGAACATGCCAGAGATATTTTTTCCATCATTTTTATAACATATATGTTCCTGCATGACTTTGAGGCAAGAATGTCCCTAAATGTCACTCCTTTTAGATTGTGATCCTGTTCAGAAGTGGATTTGTTAACTGAGCATGCTTAAGAAGTGGGAGAATGCTACATGAACATGTCCAGACTCCCTAAGTAAAATCCCCATGCTTCCTCTGTTTTGGAAAAACATTGGTTTGGAAATAACTCCTATGCTCTCCTTGCCTCCTGCAGGCAAGAAATTTTTCTCTTGACTTCTATCTTGACTGTTGTGATGGCTATTCTTGGTAGTCAAACTACCTCTGAAATTAACCAATATGCAAAGAAATGGGTATACCTGGGAAGGATTTTACTTAATTAAAGGTTTTAAAATGGGAAAATCCTTCATTAATCTTGAACTTTTGAGGTAATAAAATCTACCTGTAATCTTGTCAGACCTTCTGGTGGCAGACTACATATATAAAAGAAATTGAAGATGGAAGCTCTTTCTCTTTGAATGATTGCCCTGTCTGTGGCTGGGAAGGTTATTTCTTTATTATCTTTAGAGCCTAGATCTTAGGAATTCTGGTATATACTGAAGACCATCTGAGACATCCAGCCTCATGGATTAAAGAACTATTGAATTCTTCAGTTTTCATTGGTAAACAACCAATGCTAGACTAGCTGGACTACAGTCTGTGAAATATTCTAATAAATTCACTTACTAAATACATACAGAGATTTATTTTATCAGTTCTATTCAAGCAGAGAACCTTGATTAATACTGCTGTTTTTTCAGCTGCTCATTGAGTAACACATGCTAGCTAACTATAGTGCCCATAAAAGCATTTTTCCTTGCTCAGTTTCTAAGTATTCAACTTATTGTGAAGACTATACTTTTTATTATTATTAAAATTTCAAGTGATTGAAATGCATTTCAGAAGAAAACTCCTAAAGCAATGGCGCCATCGTCCAGCCTTCTGATAGGAGAAAGACCTATCATCTTGTTTGTGATCTAGTTCCTGCTTTTCTCTTCTGGTTGTCTGAAGTCCCTGGGACAACCAGATAAAAAGTACCTTGAGTTCACCTGACCTCAGCATGGAGCCACAGAGCAAACATCTCCTTTTTTGTCCTAAAATCTCTCTTAATTGCTAATACTTTGGGTACCCTTCTGTTGTTCAAATGTTAAATGTTCTTATAATAAAAAACCCTGAGCCAGATATTGGGGTGAAAGCTGAAAGATCAGAGAAGCAGAGCAAGCCACTGCCATGTCTTTCTTGAGTCCTCACTCAAAAGGGTCTCAGTTGAACTGGCCCCAGCAAGAGCCCTGCACCACTTCTGACTGACAGACTGGAGGCCCTGGTTAGCTCCTGAAGACTGAGTGACAAGAGAAAGTCCCTTAGGGTTACCCTGTGCTTAAAGACATAGCACAGTGATTCCTTGGCCCTGCCTCCCACTCCAGACTCAGACCTTTCCAAATTTACACAGGTAAACATTTCAATAGTACTTGCCTTGGCTCCATGGAAGATAGTTGACCCTGCTATCTTCCTGCACTCCATAGGCACTTTCCATTCTTCCTCTTGCACAGCCCATTACACAATGTGGAATAGAATGATTCCCCTCTCCCCCAGGTGGAGGGCTATAATGATAATAGTGTGTACCCTAATAAAGCTTGCCTGAGTATCAGAGGACAGAGCAAGCCACTAGATTAGACACAGATTAGATTAGAGGTCAGGCAATGGTGGTACACACTTTTAATTCTAAAACTCAGGAGGCAGAGATCCATCTGGATAGCTGTGAGTTTCAGGTGGCAGTCAATTGCTGAAACAGGCAGGGATTTTCAAGGAATTTATCATCATTATAAAGAAGGCCCTTGCTATAGAATGGAAGCATACCAAGGTGCCCTAAGGGTAAGACTCCATCCATCTAAAGCTTCAATTTATGGAAGGAGTAAGCAAAGTGATTTCAAGTCCCAGGAAGCAACTTCATACAAAATCTGCTGCTCCTGTGGTCCAATTATGTTAATGTCCATCCCAATTAAGGAATCAAACTTTGCAGGATCAGCCTTCATGGGCTAGTCCTGGAAACAAGAAAATCAAATTTTAAGGTCAAGATTCTTACTCTGTGGTTACAGTTCAGGATTGTTGCAAGCATCTGTGTTTGGCAGAGTCAGAAACCCAGTGAGAAGACTGTAAGAGTTCATTGCATGATGCTTGGTGTTATTGGTTGTTTTTGTTTTTGTTTTGTTTTGTTTTGTTTTGTTTTGTTTTTAACTCTTTACTCTTTTGGTGTCCTGCCACTCAGCTCTCAACACTCACACACACAGAGGCTTATTCTTTCTTACAAATGCTCAGCCTTAGTTTGGGTTGTTTCTAGCCAGATTTTCTTAAATTCTCCCATCTACCTTATGCCTCTGGGCTTTTATCTTTCTCTATTCTATATGCCTCTGGTCTTTTATCTTTCTCTATTCTGATTATACCTTTCTTTACTTCTTACTCCATGGCTTGCTGTGTAGCTAGGTGGTGTCCTCTCATTTTCTTGCTCCTCCTTCCTTTTTTTTCTTTCCAGATTTCTCCTCACGTTTATTCTGTCTGCCAGCCCTGCCTTTCCTTTCCCACCAAGCTATTGCCCATTCAGCTCTTTATTAGATCAATCAGATATTTTAGACAGGCAAAGTATCACAGTCTCACAGAGTTAAACAAGTGCAACACAACAGAATGCAACACATCTTTGCATCGTTAAAACAAATGTTCAACATAAACAGATATAACACATTTTAAAATAATATTCCACAACAGCCTGGGTAGCATTTTGAGACCACAAGATGTTTAGATATCTAAGCTATGAGACATTTTACATGGAGACTGAGCTGCATATTGGGAGTGAAAGTAACCAAAAAGAGATGTATGAGAAGTTGCAGGAATAGGGCCATCTAAGCCCTTTGAAACTGAAGCCCTATGTGTCTGAGACAGTGATAAAGAATTTGATGTTTGTCCTGCTGTGCTTCAGTCTTGCCTTGGTCCAATCTTCCTTCACTATGTCTCCATTTCTCTCATTTGGAATGGTAATGGTATTCCAATATCTATTGTATGTTGGAAAGATGTAACTTGATTTATGAGTTTACAAGATGGCACTGTCAAGAGATGGTCTTGAGTATCAGAAGAGACTTTGGACATTTGAACAGCTCAGGGGCTGTTGTAGATTATGAGGATCATTGAAGTGAATAAATGCATTTTTCTTTGTGGATGACCATGAGCCTATAGTGACCTGTGTCAGAATGAATGAAAACCTCCCAGATAGGATGATATATTTGAACATGTGTATCTCCTTGGTGACTTTCTTTAAATTGCTTGTGAAACCTGTAGTAGGAGGGGCCTTTCTGGATGAAATTCCTCATCGGGAATGGGATAGTCTCAACCCATTTACTGTAGTTTGTATCTATTGTGTTGTGGTTGAAACTAATCAGCCAGCTTCCTTCTTGTACTGTTATGCCTTTACTACCATTATAGACTCTATCTCTAAATCACATAAAATACAATAGAAGCAATTACTACTGCAGGCTAAGGCAGTTTGGTAGCCTGCTGTTTTATTTTTGTTTGTTTGTTTGTTTGTTTTTGAAGACAAGGTTTGTCTTTATAGCCCTGGCTGTCGTGAAAGTAGCTCTGTGCGCCAGGCTGGGCTTGAACTCAGAGATCCCCCTGACTCTGGCTCCTAAATCCTGGGATTAAAGGTGGGCCAACATTCTTGGCTTTTTTTGTTTTTATATTATTGGGTGATGGCCCTGTGGTGTACACGTCAAGCATATGCTGGTGTACTAAGCTTTACTCATATCTTGATTTTAAAAATTTGGCAGAGGTTATCATTCTGCTTCCCAGGATGGCATGAATTCATGACATTAATACTGCCTGAGCCTTCTGAGTCATTGGATTGTAAGTGCATGATCTTCCTGCATGTTGTGTTTGTTTTGAATATTTTAAATGAATATCAGTATTTTACTTGTATGCATGGGTATGCACCATGTGGGTATGCACCATGTGGGTGATCACCTCATAGTGTTCAAAAGATGGTCTCAGAAACCCTGAACTTGAAATAATGAATAGTTCTGATGCCCATGTAAGTACTGGCAATTGAGCCTACCTATATGCAAGACCAGCAAGAGTTCTTTACTACTGAGCCATCTCTCCTGCCCTGTGTTGATTATATATGATCAACATTTATATCGTTTATGTTTTCATCTGTCCATTTGTAACTGTTTAAAAATGTAAAATCTTTTAGTAATAATATTTTAGTAAATAATCTTTTAGTAAAATCTTATTGATGTTATAGTATAAATTAGGGCACTTCAGGTTTCTGGAAGGTGAATACAGAACTGGAATGAATGCATAACTCTTTGTAGGCACTTCAGTAAAGACCTCTGAGTTCTTTCTATCATTTTTGTTAGTTTGACTGATTTTTTTTCGAGACGGTTTCTCTGTGTAGCTTTGCGCCTTTCCAGGAACTCACTTTGTAGACCAGGATTACTTTGAACTCACAGAGATCTGCCTGCCTCTGCCTCCCGAGTGCTGGGATTTAAGGCATGCACCACTACCACCTGGCAAGATTGACTTATTTTTTTACATGGGAGACAGGGTGTCAATATGTACTTCTGGCTGTCCTGGACTTGATTGCATAGACTAGGTTGGCATTCCACTCAGAGACAGATATACTTGCCTCTTCCTTCTGAGTGCTGGGGTTAAAGGTGTGAGCCAGTTTATCTATCTTATTTTTCTTCTCTGTTGTTAGTAACTGCTCATACAATTTCTCTCATGTGTACTCTGTACTGTTGATCTGTTTATTTGTCTCTCTGTGTTTGTTAATAGGCATTTCTCTTGTAAGGTGATATTCCACTCAAACGGTACAGAAATGACAGAGATGACCCTCCTATCAAGTTTTCTTCAAAATGACTTAGTGGTTACATTATAATGTATATGTCATGGAATAAGTGTGGGGAGCACAAGAATTATATGACTATGCTATGTTGTCAGTATCATGCTTTCTGTTGTACACATGTATGGGATGTTTTAGAATGCAGTGACCTATGATGATGTGCATGTTGACTTTGCTTGGGAAGAGTGGACTTTGCTGGATCCTTCCCAGAAGAATCTCTACAAAGATGTGATGTTGGAGACTTACAGGAACCTCACTACTATAGGTAAGACAGAATTTTCCTTTACATTTTAAAATAAGGGGGCAACTGTTCTTTGGTTATTTTTGCTCCTCTAATATGATTGAGAAAGAAGATGAATGATGTGAATGAATCAATCATAGTACTAAGGTTCACTGAAGATAGTAACTTAAATTTTGCATAATTTTCAATAATATAACATACATTTTCTGGTACTATATTTTAGGATACAGTTTGGAAGACTATAATATCAAAGAACATCATCACAGTTCTAGGAGATATGAAAGGTAATTTTCATGTGCTAGGTGATACAACTGTGCCTCTGAAGAAATTGTTATGTGCCCTGGAAGTTTTTAACAAAAGAAACAGTGTAAATGAGCACAGCTTATAGTGTGTTGATGATTATTAAATTCTCACAAAACCATATGCCTCTATTTCAGGTAGGCGAATTGCAGTTGCCATGCATTATTTTAAGAAAGAAAACAAGAAAACAATGCCTTAACAGATATTGCCATTTGAATCACAGCACCATGAGAGCTATGCTGTCTTACAAAAGGCATATTTGTTGTGACTGTGCTCAGTTGAATAAGAGGGGAAATTAGAGTCAAAAGCCAAGGGACAGTTTTTGCTAAAGCAAAAGGGTTTCTCTGTGTAGCTTTGGTACCTTTCCTTGAACTCACTCTGTAGCCCAGGTTGGCCTCGAACTCAGAGATCCGCCTGCCTCTGCCTCCCATGTGCTGGGATTAAAGGCATGTGCCACCACCGCCCGGCCTAAATGTATGTATTTTGAATCAGTTTTGGGTGAAGAACTTCTTTTGCTTTAGCAGATCAAAACTTCCTCATGGAGTGGAGCAGACAGCAATGGGCACCTCTGATGAGAAACTACCTTTTGGGAGCAGTGCAGAAGTAACAACTTTTTGCATGTAACTGGAATAGACTGCTACATTTCTACAGTGGTTTCCCTCTCAGTTGAGTGAAGCAGAGAAGTAACAATTTGGGATGGATCTGAGAAGAAATAGACATCTGTGCTGGGAAACTCCATAGTACAGCAGAGCAGAGCAGAAAAACAATGAACACCTCTGCTGGGAAACTCCCATAGGGGAGTGGAACAGAGCCCGGCTGTAATGGCTTTCTCTCAAAGAGGAGCAAGATTCCTTCATCCTGCTGTGAGATCATCCTCAGCTGGAACACAACTTCGGGTATAGCCTGACTTCCTGACAGTTGTGATTCCTTTCTCCTCACTGCTGTAAGTATTCAGGGTACCTTCCCTTCACAACTGTAGCTATAGTCTCAATTCTGACAGTCAGGGTACCTTTCTCTCCTGAGCTATAGGTATCTACAGAACTGTAGATAGTTCAGGGACAGGGTAACTCAAGGTCAGGGTCATGGTTAGAGGGTCAGGGTTAGGGTCTGGGTGTAGGCTTAGGTCAGCATTAGAGTCAAGGGTTAGGGGGTTAGAGGGTGGGAGAGTTAGAGGATTGGGGTTGGGATAGGTTGAGGTCAGTATCCTGGTCAGGGTACTGATCAAGATGGTCGGGGTCGGGGTCGGGTCCTGTAACTCAGGGTTTAGGGTTAGGGTTAGACTTAGGTTATGGTTTATGTGTTAGGGATTAGGGGTAGGTTATGATTAATGGTAAAGGGTTAGAGGGTTAGGGTCATGGACAAGGTCAGAGGGTCAAGGGGTGAGAGGGTCAAGGATAGAAGGCTACTATCAGGGTCAGAATTACTCAGGGTTGAGGTTAAGGTTAGGAATAGGGTTCAGAATAGACAGGGTAGGGTGAGGGTTAAGGTTAGAGGGTTAGGGTTAAGTTTAGAGTCAGGTAAGGGGTTAGAGTCAAGGGTTAGGGTTAGGGTTAGAAGGTTAGGTAACAAATTCCCCCAAGTGCCTGCCTTGAAGAGATTTTTATCAGGGTCAAGAACAGATGCTGCAAGGGGCTAAGCATACTAATCTGAGGGATATTCAATGAATCTTAGCAAACTGAGTTTGTTAGTCCATTCACTTTATTCTTCTAAGTCAATTCCATCTACACAGTTTTTTTTCTGTTCTCTTACTTAACTCTTCTTAGTGCCTCCTGCTCTCAGTCCCTTCTGCTGTTCTCTCATCATTCTACCTACTTCTTTCTACCTCTGTCCTCATCTCTGTTCTCATTCAGTTCTCTCCAGTGCTCTCAGAATGTCAGTATATATACATATGCAGTAATTCTTTGGCAAAGCAATGCGAGGCTTGAAATTTTCAGGGTCATTGAGAGAGGTGATAAGGATCCACACATAAAGCAGTAATTGTCAGCTTCTAATTACAAAACAAAAGGGGGAGTGATTAAAGGTGAGTCCTCTGTTAGGGTCAACTAAGGCTAAGATCAGTTACAGAATTTATGTGCTCAAACTATAACCTAGAATTGGTTAGGTTAGGGGTCAGTAAGTGACAAGAAAGTAAACTGTCTTTGTCGCCACCTTTCCCACTTGTCCAGGCTGCAGCTCCTTTCTGATCGGGAGGGGACATATGCTAGGTGGCTAAGCAATCTATGTTAGAGCATGTAACATTTGGTTAGTAATATCAATCAGAGTAATTTATGAGGAGAAAATCTAGGAATAGCACCTGGCTGAGAAGGAATTAATACTTATTTTGCACAAGAAGCTTGACAACTATCCCCTGCCTGACCTTGTATGCAATTTCCTTGGGTCAGTGGGAAGTAACTGCCTTAACTCAGTTACTAGCAAATGGCTAAAACTTCATCTCAGGAGTTTGAGCAGTAATGTCTTAAGTTATGGTATTGTATAAATAACGCTGGGTGAAGGTAAGGATGTGAGGATTTAATTATTAGTGGTTATTTTCTCTATCTGTGAGTGAGATGAGCTAATGTTTATATATGTGCAGTTTTGAACTTTGAAAGAGGATTTTTGCTCAGAGTTCAGGTTTCGGGTTAGGGGTTCAGGTTAGGGGTTAGGGGTTCGGGTTAGGGGTTCGGGGTTCGGGGTTAGGGTTTAGGGGTTAGGGGTTGGGGTTAGGGTTGGGTTTAGGGTCAGAGTTGGGGTCGGGGTCGGGGTCAGGGGTCAGGGGTCAAGGGTTAGGGTTAGGATTAGAGGGTTAGGCTTAGGGTTAGGGTTAGAGGTTGGGAGGGAGGGCTGTGGGGTGGGAGGAGGGAGGAAATGGAATATTTATGTAGAGTGAGTAGAAAATTTCTTAATAAAGAAAAATTAAAATAAAATTATGCCCTTAAAAAAAAACAAAAACAAAAATAAATATTCCACTATTATCCTCTCTACAAAATCCCACCCCTGGGTATGCATCTACACAATCCCACTCCCATGACCTGTACACACATGACCTACCCAAGCAGCCTTAGGGGGTTAGGGTTAGGGTCAGGGTGTGGGGTCAGGGTCAGGGTTAGGATCAGAGTTAGAGGATAAGGGTCAGGGTGATGATCAGGGTCAGGTTCAGGGTGGTCAGGGTTAGGGCTGGGTTTTAGGAGTTAGGGGTTAGGAGTTAGGGTTAGGTTTAGGCCTCCATTCCGTTCCTTTCCATTTCCGTTCCATTTCATTCTGTTCTGTTCTATTCCACTGTTTGTGTCAGGGTCAGGGATTAGGGTCAGGGTTAAAGTTGGGGTCAGAAGAGTTAGGGTCAGGGTCAGGGTTAGAAGGGTTAGGTTCATGTTCAGGGTTGGAAGAGTTAGGGTTAGGTTCGGGTATAGGGTCAGGGTCAGAGTCAGGGTCAGGGTCGGGTGTAGCGTGAATCCTAAAGGGTCTTATTAATAAAAATCAAACCTGATGCCAGGTATTGGGTGAATTGAACTCACAGAGATCTAGGTGGATCTAGGCCTCTGGAATGCTAGGATTAAAGGGGTGTGCTACCACTGCCTAACCTCAATGTTTAATATTGTGGCTGTTCTGTTCTCTGACCCCAGATAAGTTTATTAGAGTGCCCAATATTTTGAGGAATACAATATCACCACAGTCGGTTCAGGGTTAGGGTCAGGTTCAGGGTGAAGGTGAGGGTCAGGGTCAGGGTTAGAGGGTTGCTGAGGATCAGGATTAGAGGATCAGGGTGAGGATCAGAATTAGAGGGTCAGGGTGAAGGTTCAGGTTTAGAAGGTCAGGGCGAGGGTTCAGGGTTAGAGGATCAGGGTGAGAGTCAGGGTGAGGGTCAGAGGGTCAGGGTGAGGGTTAGAGGGTCAGGGGTCAGGATCAGAGGGTGAGGGGTCATGGACAAGGTCAGGGGTCAAGGTAGGGGTCAGGGGTCAGGGTTTAGGGTCAGGGTTTAGGGTCAGGGTTTAGGGTTAGGGTTAGGGTTAGGGTTTAGGGTCAGGGTTTAGGGTCAGGGTTTAGGGTTAGGGTTAGGGTCAGGGTTTAGGGTTAGGGTTAGGGTTAGGGTTAGGGTCAGGGTCAGGGTCAGGGTCAGGGTCAGGGTCAGGGTCAGGGTTAGGGTTAGGGTTAGGGTTAGGGTTAGGGTTAGGGTTAGGGTTAGGGTTAGGGTTAGGGTTAGGGTTAGGGTTAGGGTTAGGGTTAGGGTTAGGGTTAGGGTTAGGGTTAGGGTTAGGGTTAGGGTTAGGGTTAGGGTTAGGGTTAGGGTTAGGGTTAGGGTTAGGGTTAGGGTTAGGGTTTAGGGTTTAGGGTTTAGGGTTAGGGTTAGGGTTAGGGTTAGGGTTAGGGTTAGGGTTAGGGTTAGGGTTAGGGTTAGGGTTAGGGTTAGGGTTAGGGTTAGGGTTAGGGTTAGGGTTAGGGTTAGGGTTAGGGTTAGGGTTAGGGTTAGGGTTAGGGTTAGGGTTAGGGTTAGGGTTAGGGTTAGGGTTAGGGTTAGGGTTAGGGTTAGGGTTAGGGTTAGGGTTAGGGTTAGGGTTAGGGTTAGGGTTAGGGTTAGGGTTAGGGTTAGGGTTAGGGTTAGGGTTAGGGTTAGGGTTAGGGTTAGGGTTAGGGTTAGGGTTAGGGTTAGGGTTAGGGTTAGGGTTAGGGTTAGGGTTAGGGTTAGGGTTAGGGTTAGGGTTAGGGTTAGGGTTAGGGTTAGGGTTAGGGTTAGGGTTAGGGTTAGGGTTAGGGTTAGGGTTAGGGTTAGGGTTAGGGTTAG